>NC_086285.1:16520295-17720295 GCF_963924245.1 Chroicocephalus ridibundus
TGCTGTGTTTCGATTGCCCTATGAACTGTGGGAGATAAAGCGAGTAGTTTTTTTAAAGTAAGTAGTAAGCTTCAGTAATCTACAAGAATGAGGCTGTAGGATAAAAATGTCCTAAGCAATTAGTGAGCTAGGCCTGTTAGTGCTGATCCAGGTCATGCAGTTCAATTCTGTAAAAAAAAAAAAAATTACTTAAAAAATAGTCCTAATGCCGGAAGTACACCAGAGATGCAGAAGTAGAGGAGCTCGACGCATTATCCTGTTAGTGGGGCAGAGCTGGAGCAAGAGTTGTTCCGAGGGATGGCTGGGAAGGGGAAGGAAAGGTTTGCTTCTCTCAGAAACCTGCCTACCCGATGGGCAGCTCCCGTAACTTGGGCTGTGTTCGGAGTTCCCAGGCGTGCAGCAGCTCTGAAGGGTGGGCAGCAACCGGGCTGACGAGTAAGGAGTGTGTTCCTCACCGTGAGGTGGCAGTCTGAAACAGCAAAAAGTGAACGCTGGTTGAGATTTTTGGAGCGGTGCTAGAAACTCGGCTGCAACTCTTCAGTGTAACTGGGGCTATTTTTTCATCAGAGGTAAGTGAAAAGGTAGATTTTAGCATTGTGTTATTCCCTCCACGTGTTGGGTTGGTGGGATGTGCCACATCCTCGTGTGCATCATCTGTTTACATGTGCAACAGCAAAATCGCCCACATCCTAAATTCTGTTACAACTGTTACAGTGTCTCTTCCTGTCCTGTTTTAATGCGTGTGCTGAAGGAGTCACACTCTGAAGACGCCGAAAGAGGTATGTGCTTTCCCAGTGTGGAGAGCTCCTCTGTCGGAGCTGGAATTATTGCCGTGGTCAGGGATACAGGGAGCAGTTTCCATTCCAGTTCATAAATCGCGTTTTTATGTGAGTCTAGGTATTGGCTAGAACTGCCATTTAGGAAGTGGCAGTAATGAGCAAGTTGATAAGAAGCTAAAAATCATAAAACTGGGGCTTTAGTGAAACTACCAAAACACTACATTGCTGGCTTTAAAACTAGTTTTATAAATTTTTTCTGTTTCATAGTATGAGCGTTTCCAAATGTTTGCACACGGAACTCCTCCATCCCGGTCACATTGTACTGATCCTGTCACTTTCTGCTCCTGGTGACAGGCAGGCAGTCTCCAATCGTGCTGGAGACTGATTATATCCATTTTTTAAAACGTGTGTCCTCTTTAAATCTAGCGTAAGTGCAAATGATAATGCTGTTTACCTCACCCTTTTGGAGCTGTGATTGCACGGGGATCTGTGGGATGTAAGCACTTACCTCGCCGTGGTTGAACCTGGGCTGTCACTAGCTAAGGAGTGCTGTTAGTGACGCAGAAGTTACATGCTTTTTACTGATTTTCCACTAATGGGGTGCAATGACCTAGCAGTGGTAAAAAGACATTCTTTTTCTTTAGGTTCCGCTTTGATTCCCCTTTTCCTAGTGTCTATTTAGTGTTTAAGCAATTCAGGCCCGTGCATTCAGTCCTATTCAGCGCTAACAGGCCTCCGCTTATCACGACACTGGACAATAAACATGAATAAAGTATTTCAGTACTATTCAGCCACAGATGGTGCTTAATGTGTCAGGAGTTCATTTTAAGTCCCCATCTCGTTTTGTTAAAGCCCTGCTGTAAAAGCAGCTGTGGGCTACAGCTCCGTTGGCTGGGTTTGTGTGGCAGACTTGTCAGCGCCATAACCAGCATTGTTTTGATTCAGTAGAAGACAGGTTTGATGAGAGACGCGAGGCATTTACAACAATCCTCTTTCAACAACACTGTATCTCAGGTCTTCAGGGAGCATAAACCAGCGGCGCCGATATAAATAAAGTCATTTTCACTGAAGTCTGTAGACGTCCTGTCCTTTCCTTTGTGGTTGCCAGTGTAAATCAGCCTGTAGCTGTCAGTAACACTTGCCTAGTGGATGCTTCTCATGGTAGTTTCCATTCCTGAAAGATTATTTAATGAAGCAGGAACCGTAGTGCGGCAGCCAAACCAGTTCACAGGAGCAAATGTCATCTGTCTGCGAACGCTCTGGCACAAAGCTGTTGACTTCTGCTTCTGGGAGATGGTGCTTCCAGGGATGTCCCAATAAGGGTTTTATTCTTGAGATGCTTGGTTTTAATAAGCTTTAATTTTCTGTGTAGTGTGTTTGTTGTGAAGATGCTTGCAAAAAAGCAAACCCATATTAATGCAAAATTGTATTAAAGTATCAAAACCCCATACTTAAAGGGTGTGTGTCAGGAGGATGGGGCCAGGCTCTTTTCAGTGGTGCCTGGGGACAGGACAAGAGGCAATGGGCACAAACTTGAGCATAGGAAGTTCCACCTAAACATGAGGAGGAACTTCTTTACCCTGAGGGTGGCAGAGCACTGGAACAGGCTGCCCAGAGAGGTGGTGGAGTCTCTGTCTCTGGAGACATTCAAAACCCACCTGGACGTGTTCCTGTGTAACCTGCTCTGGGTGACCCTGCTCTGGCCGGGGGGTTGGACTAGATGATCTCCAGAGGTCCCTTCCAACCCTATGATTCTATGAAATTCTTTTGGAAGTGCAAGACTTAAAACTAAAAAAGCAGATTTTATCTACAGCGGCTCACAGTAAGGAAAGCAGGAGACCAGAAGCCTTTAGCTAACGCAGAACAAAAATACAGAGTTTACAGATTCTCCACAGGTACCATCGTACAGAAAATCAGTAAGGTACCAAGAACTTGGTGTCCCTTCCAGCAGTAACCTGTCACTAACTTGCCGCTCAACCCCTGTTCCCATGAGTACTTTCTGCTTGCGGGTACCTGGTCAGCAAACCATCACCATCCTTGAGATGCTCCCTTGGAACAAGAGTCACCTTCAGCACTGCAGACACGGTGGAGGGGCAGCAGATAACAATAGCTACAAATAACACAAAAGAAACTTCCAGTGACTCAGGTCTTAGATAATGTTCCCATTTCCTTCCTGCTTCCCAGAGAGATACCAACCAATCCTCCTTCAGCGAGTTGCTCCTCTGCCCAATTTGCCCGCTGAGCCAGCAGGATGCCTCCAGGTTCCTAAAACGCCCACAGCACATTCAGTACGGAGACTCCAAAAGTTTCCCAGTGTGCCCTTGAATAATCCATTTGTTCCCCTCAGAAATAACACGCATAGCGTGTGTCGGATTACTCATGATCAGCTTTAATCAAGCTTTAAGATAAAGCGATAGTTGCTTAGGATTGTAGGCTTGAAAAACGGAACAAAATTACAACCAAAGAAGGCGAGAGCATGCATCACTAGAAGTCTGTTTACAGCTTCTTGGGGGCTGCTTGTACCTTGGCTGAGCTGGCACCACGAGCCAGCCCCACAGAAACCATCCCCAGTACAGATTTTGCCTGAAATCTTCCTAAACTTGCACCTCTCCCGGCTCTACCTCGAAGCCTGACGGCTGGTGTCCCTCAGAGCAGCTGCTCTGGCCAGGCCAGGCCAGGACTTGCCCCTCCTCACCTGCCTGCCGTGGCACCAAGACGCCACCCAGTAAAATGGGGGACTTTGTGTTTTCCCTCCTGACTATCGCTTTTCTGATCAATGCACGTAATTTCTTAACGAGCTCATGCTCTCGACTTCAGCCTAGTTTGTACTCGAGAGCAGGTTGTGTTCAGCTCCGTAGCTCGGCTGGCTGAAATCCAGGGACAAGGAGAGTCAGAAGTTCTAACAGGAAAGCTATAATCATTCCTTTACTTGGGTGTCAGGAAAAAGAGTTGTGAGCTCACGGTTCACAGCAAACCAATTTTGAGGAGGATTTCCCTCTACAGATTTGAAGCACACCACCCAGGGCTCCTGCCAAACCACGTGAGTCAGGAGCAGCAGCAGTGTGTCTGACAGAGCAATCTGGCCGGCCGGGCTTGCATTGGCGGTGATGGGACGTGTGTTGTAATGAAGATCTGCGCTCGTTTTCTATGAGTTTATTCACGTGAGTAAAAGCTTTAATGTGCTTCTTTCACAGGTAGCTGTAAAGGCACTGGTTCAGCTGCTGCCAGAGCACCGTGGCCACCACTCGCAGGGAGCAGTGCTGCTCTCTGAAGGAGCCAGAGAAGAGCTGTGAGAGTGTCCGGAGGACTGAAACCCACCTGATGGTGAGAGAGCCACGGAGCTGCTTCATTCAGTGTGCTATGGAGACCTGAGCGCGATCTCCAAGTGCCTACAAGGAAACCAGAGGCAGCACAACAGGCCCTTCAAGCTACCAGAAAAACATATAACGTACCAGGTATGATCATTTATGCTTAGAATTACCAAAAGTCTGGTGGACTGTGGTTCCTAGGAATGTTTAAATCAGGATTGGATGTTCTTCAAAAGGAACATGGATTAGCTTAAAGAAGATTCAAGGGCAGTCCGGCAGCATGCACAGTGCAGCAGATCCCAGTGCCCAGTGCCAGGACCAGGGGCAATGGGTGCAAACTGGAACACAGGGGGTTCCCTCTGGTCAGGAAGCACTTTTTCACTGCTGAGGGTGACTGAGCACTGGCACAGGGTGCCCAGGGAGGTTGTGGAGTCTCTGTCCTTGGAGATCTACATGGTCCTGGGCAACCTGCCCTTGGGGTTGGACCAGATGACCTCCAGAGGTCCCTTCCAACCACAATCTCTCCTGGATTCAGGATCTACTGAATCACCAGCTGCTGATTACTTTCCAAAAATCACTATTCCAGTCACATGCTGCTGTTGGTTAAGGCTTGAACACATTCTGAGTAATTGTTGGTGAATCCGGGGCACTTTACAGACAAGTTAATATTATCTAATTACAATTACCCCACGTACATCTGGTGCTGAGCTTTAGCAATCAAAACTATGGTTTCATCTTCTGTAAACATTCCTTAAATATCTAATGTAGTATGAAATTATTTTGCACCACAAAAGTAATTATATGTAAGCTCTACTAGAAAAGCAGAAGGAAATTATACCAGGGTGTTGCCTACATTGACATTGTACATGGATTTTGTTTGCCACGTATGGCCAATTTCTTTGAAAATTAATGTATACATCTGAAAAATAAACTATGTCTTACACTGAGTAAAGACTAAGGTTAAAAATTAATTACTTTGAAAACAACACTATAAAAATTAGCTCCTGCAGCACATTTCTGAGTAAATACTTAGAAATCAAAGGTCTTAAGATCTTTTTATGGGTTTTCTTTGTGTTTGTAAGGTTGATCTTGGCTACAAACCCTCTCATAACGAACCTGGTTAAAAGTTAAATATGATTTGAGGCCAGCAGAGAATATAAATGTACATTTGCTGGTATCAATCCTAATTTTGTCTCATTTCAGAAAGTTCTTTAGAGCTTTGGGATTCCCCATGTTTAAAATGCCGTTTTGCTTAACACCAGGGGAGGAAAGGTCCTGGTCCAAGGTCAGCGGGAGCGGAGTCATGTGAAGGCAGAGGGACAGGAGCAGCTATTTGACAAAGAAACAAACCCACGTCCCTGGGGAAGGGATATTACTGCATTTGAATTCAAAGAACTGAAGCCAGGAGCAGCTTTAAGAAGCAATAGCCATCTGTGGAAGGCCCAGAGATTCCTGGCCTTGGCCTCAGAGTTCTTGCTTGTCGTGGAGACAAGATAAAACTTCTAAGGAAGAGAAAACCTTGCTAGATTACAGCTACCTGCTAACTCCAGAGCTTGCCCTTCAAATCAAATCAAATCAAATCAAATCAAATTGAACAGCATCATGTTGGAATATCTCTGCTTAGAGACACCAAGGAACCATGGTTACCTTTGAAGTGTGCGCACACAGACTGGCTTCAAGGGGTTCTTCTGAATGCATCTCTCTTGCAGCCTGTGTCCTTCCCTCTGAGACATGGAGGTTGCTACATCGGTTACGTTGTCTGTAAACAAAACAAAACAGCCAACAGTCACCCCGTCTCCACTTTTTAATACTGTACTGATCTATGCAGAACATACAGCTTGCATAAAATAAAGAACGATACCAAAGTAAATGAGAGCTACAAATGGGAGCCAAGATCTTCCGAGCTTCAGTTGAAGGCATCACAAGATTTCCCTTTATAGTGCTGGATTAGTTCCTCACCTCTGCTACATTCCCTCTTTCAGTGAAATGAATGCAGTGGTATTGCTGAAAAATAACTGATGTTAAACCTGGAAACTGGTGTTGAAACTTAGAAAGTGCTCCAGGTTTCAAGCACTAAAGATACTATTGATTTCACTGTGTGGGTACCCTGTGATGAAGTCAGTTTTGCCTTGTAAGAGTGAATTATGCTATAAAAGTAGCATAGCAGTGAGATAGAAAATACTTTTAACTGGAGCCACCCGACCAAGAGCACCAAACACTGGGCTGGCCTCTGTGTCTCAGTGCACGATCACCGCATAAGCAACGGAGAAACCTCATCATTTTGAACTTCAAAAATGAAAGCAATCCTTATTTACAGTTACACCCAGTGACCATTGTGTGCAGGAAGAGCATGATTATAAAAATACAGTTAGGACAAGTCTTACAAGTCTCCCCTACCTGGTTGTAGCAGGATATATATTGCCCCCATCGGATTAGATAAACTGCAGGGATGCCCCTGCGGTGGTGCAGAGCAGACCATACCTTTTATAAGTTTGTGTTTAAGTAGAGCTGTCACTCTTGGAGGCAGAGTCAGGGTCTTGGGAGCTCTGATGAACCTCTCTAGATTCTTGTAGGACCTGGAGCCTCAGAGAAGAATTCCCCTGGAAGGCAAGGCTGGCTGCCCTAAGGCGCTTCTCCTGACACTGTACTTACACACTTGAATCTCTTCTGCAGTGCCTGCCTGAACACGCACCAACCACCCTCCGCCTGTCTCGGAGCCTCCTGCGGGTGCTGGCTGAGGCGGCAGATTGCTCAGGATCGCTCCACCCCGCGTGGCCATGAGAAGGGCAAGGTCTGAGTGTGCCTGTGAGCACAGGTGAGGTAGAAGAGGATGTGGCCTGAGAGTCTCCAATATCTGCGTTACAGTTGCTGGTAAGTAACGTTTCTTTGCTCCATGGATCAGAGGAGTCTGTCTTTGCACTAACAATCTCTTGCACCAAATTCAAACCCCTCGGTTTTGAAGCTTTGAGGCTACATTGCAGCAGACACCTGCAAGTTCAGAGCAAAAAGCACTTAGTTCTTTTGTATAAAAACATACGGTCAGCAAAAGGACAGTTCCGGATAAGATGAAAGTAGGTCCAACTTGGGATGCAGGACAGTATTCAATCATCAAAACCAGAGCAGAAGACATAATCTCACAGTGTTTCAATCAATCAGACACACGTTAAAGGAAATGGCTGCAGTTGGCCATTTCTGGCCAATACTTCTGTAGTGCATTTGGATTTTTCTAGTCCCTTCTCCAAAGGCAACATATAGTTTTGCAATTTTTTTAAGTAGCATCAAGGACATAATGTTCCAGTTCCACATCCCTGATGTATCAATTAACTTGAGTGACTTGGAAAGCTCACCTTGAAGTCGTGCACATAATGTTGACATTAAAAAAGAAAATGCTGCCAACATTTGTTGAAGTGCCAAAATGAAAGTGCTCTGTTCAGGCTCACCCCAGCCACCTCATTGTTCCCATCCTATCTCACAGGATAATCAGAAAGTGTCTGGGCGATTCTCCACCCTTTCCTCATTTTCTCTGCAGGGAAGCATGAGATCAGCAGCTTTCTCCTTTTGTTCATTTTTGTCCTTTGCATGACTGCTATTTGTTTGGATTTATTAGAATTTATTTTCTTAAACAGAAAAAAATTTGGGGGGTATAATGCAGGGATACCTGTGGCCTAGGGAAGCTGTCTGTTGAGACCTCCTATAGCCAGGTCTACTCTGAAGAATCATTTAGTGCACTTAAATTCCAGGTTTCTGCTCTGAATTGCCCTATAGAAATTTCCTCCTGACTGTAGAGAGAGCACAGGGAGATTAACCTGGCTGGGCTAAAGAAAGCCTTTGTGAATACCACTGTAGTGATTAGCAGGTTTATAATTGCTAATTTGGTATTCCAGTATTTAGTGATGTCTCTAGAAGCAGGAGGTGTTAGTGGTATAGAAATGTTTACATATAACTCCCAGGTAGCTAGTAAACATTCAAAGACCCAAGTCTATTAGTGCCAGGAAATAAATTCACTGCTTATAGCACACCTAAGCAACCAAAAGCAAGAATTCTGTGGTCTGAAAGATTTAAGAGGTATTTTAACAAAAGAAGAAGCACAGTCTGGATAACTACATCGTTAGTTACTCGCTGTAACTAGTGGGACTGTTACTCACCTATCTTAGAGAGTTTGGTGACCATTTCAAGTCAACTTATTTTAATTTGTAAAGTTTTTGGCAATGTCAGATGACAAACCACATGTATCTTATATTTATTTCCTCATGTAAAATCAGGGATTTTATCTTTATCTATCAAAATCATAAGCGCTAGCCATAAAAAACCATGGTTGGTGCAGAATTCCTTTTGGTAAAACTTCCTGTGCTTTACTCATGCTAATTCTGATGTCTCGGTTATCAATCCCTTGCTTTCCCAGCTGTATAGCAAATGGGCTAATGACATAAACTAAATGGGTTAAGAGCTTCTGGCCACAAGCTAATTCACACCGTTAAGGCAAGACAGGCCAAGAATAAAAGTGCCTGAAGTGAGGCCACTGTTCTGGTAGTACAATGTGTACTTTAACTACTGGCAGAATAACAAAATGAAAGAACTTGAGGTCAAACCCATCCCCAGTCATAAATACCAGGCATTGACTTTAACAACACTTCTTTGGTACATCTCACAGCAGAATGACATAGAGGGTGATATTTCCATTATGATTCATTTTTTCAGTCTCAGAGATACCTGTCATTGCTGCCCTGTATTGCCTCATTTCATGGATTCCGATTATTTTTTATCTTATTTTCAGCTATTTTCTGGAGAGTAATTTTTATTATTCTCTCAAAACTGCTACGGAATACAGCCCGCATATGCAGAGTAATTTGAAGAGATTAGCAAAAATGACAAACTTCCAACTGCTAAACTTTTCTGTGTTCATCTTTTCATCTGTACTTGGTTCTACCTGTAACAGTTGGTTCCCATTCTCCCCATTTTATACTCCTTCCTTCCCTTCATGGCAGATAGTCACCCTCCACATGGGGATTTAAGCAGAAAGGGAAGCAAGGCAAGCTTTCCACCCTCCGCTTGTACCAAGGAGTCCTGTGATGAGTGGGGAAGTTGTGTTCTCCACAGCAGTGCCTAGGACTCTCTGGGTTTAGTGGATTTCAGTTGCATGCCATGAGGGATTACCCTAATCTTAAGGTACATGTAGCAGAGGTAATTCACCTTTTAATCCATATTTAGCAAAAGCCTTTCAACACACCTCTGAAATGCAACTGAATACCTTCAGCGTTTTAGTACCAAATACTTCAGTGGGTAAAGAATAGGAGTACACTGGAGTTTAGAGCCCAGTCACTATGCATGGTACCGATTTCTGTCTGTATGTTACTGCCCTGAATTGTGAATCGGTTACAGAGAGGAACTGTAAGCAAAATGGTCAAGCAATAAGGAATAAAATAGTGGCCTCTAGATAAAAGCTAATTTAGTCTACTATGCTTGTATCAAAACAATCTCATAGAAAATAAGTCTGAGACATACTTTACCTCTGTGAAAATTCTCCCTGTCAAATACCCGAAGGAGGCAAGGTAACATGATAAAGAACAGGAACAGATGGTATATAAAAAAGTAATAATCGAAGCATCAACTTCTATTGCTATATGACTTCTACTGAATTCATGGTGTGCTCTGCACGAGTTTCTGATGCATCTTCAAGTTCCTTTAGACATTTACACTGTCTATTCTGAAACTAGTAGATTGGAAGCTCTGTAACCCTTCTGGTCAGTATTGCTTCCTTTGATTATTTTCCCACATAAATGTTCGTTGAATACAATGTAGCCGTAAGATTTAGGGAACATCACTCCGATGTAGAATACCTGATTGATTTGATATGCATAAATTAGTAATTATGTCAAATTAGGGCCAGATTTTCAAACCCTAGATCCAGTTTATATGTGGTTATCTAGCAAAGCAAATTAGGTCTGTATATGTCTAAGCATCTAATTTGCAAGTGTAATCAAATACGTAAATATTCATGGCCTCAAATGCATTTCCTTTCTCATTCTGATGATATGTGGGAGACTGAATTCTTCCTCGGTGAAAATTTCACCCTTCATTTTGGTCATTTAAACACGTTTAGGGCAGTTGTATCACACTGCACCTTGATATTAACCTGTTGTATTTTAACCTTACCCAGCACTTCCAAATATGTGATCTCTGTTCAGTTCCCTGCAAATTCAACCATTGGGAATGATGTTTCTCATGGTAACTATCCATCATGGAGCACAGTTTCTAAACACGTTAGTACAGCTCAGCATGTTCCCCTCAGCCGGGGCCCAAAGCTGGAAAGCAAAGGAGTCTGGAAAGCACTGGAGCTGCCAGCTTTCCAGGCTGGAAAGCAAAGGAGTCTGCTGCAGTTGTCTGTGGCCCAAATCAGATGTGTGGGGCACAAGGTCAGCCAAGGGATGAGATGGGATGTTTTTGTGATAAAGGCAATGAAACACCTCTCTGGAGCACCAGATCCTGTCATCACATTTGCCACATTCCTCCTTTTGCTGCGATTAGAGTCATTTAAAACAAATGTTTCAGATGTGTAGACAGGTCAATATTTCAAAGGGTAATTTGAACATAGGGAGTCTCTTCCAGCAGCCTCTATGGTCAATAGAGAAGGACAGACTCCCCCAGAGGTGATCTGAAATCTCAAGTTAGACACTGCTACGACCAGTGTTTCTCAGTGTGGAATGTGCAATGCTTAACACTTAATAAATTAAATTAATTTTTAATTCACATCTATCCTCAAACGCATGAGCACACAAACAACAGGAGGGGGCGTTCAGAGTTTGGCCCCAGTTTTATTAGGTGGAGGTGACAGCCTGTGTCAGTACTACATAACACGGATATTCCTGAAAAGATAATGGGGGGGCTGAAATTTTTTAAAAGAAGTGTGAAACATTATCTATAGGAGCTCATCCATTAAGATAAAATTAACTATTATGGCTCTTTGTAATGGTATAGTCTTTACCGATTGAGTGTCTGATTTAGGACTTCAGCATCTCATCTACAGAGTTTTAAAAATTCACAATTAAAATAAGGGGAGCAGCACTTCAAATGAAATCCAGAAATCATAAAAATAACTACAAATAGTATATATTACACATAGAAAACAATATTTGATGTCAAGAACTCCAAGAAAGTGTTTTTTTCAGATTGTGGCCTCCAAATTAGCAGACACTTAATTATCTCTTCACCATCTGCCCCCGGGTAATACTTATCTCTTAGGGTTTGTGACAGTGCAAATAAATTATTCCCTGTGGCTTCTCCAGCAACAAAGTGCAGCATACAACACTTGAATGTGACTTTTGCTGATTCCCTCTAGCAGAAGGACTGGGTGAAGCATCGTGTTCTCTGCTTATTTAGAGCTGCAGATCAGCCCATTAGAAATGGCACAGACCCAGTTAGAACTTAAAACAGTATTTCCAAAAAGAAATGTGAAGAAAATTGGAATGAGAAGAAACAAACAAGAAGCAAGGTGGGAGCAGGAGCAAAGTCTTAATGAAGATGAACTTCAAGCCCAAGGGGATGAGGAGAGTCCCGCAGGCATCCACCTCCCCCAGCCCAGCCTCAACAGCAGGGAAAGAGGGGGCAAACAAAGGGTTAGCATCCATATCCCCCTCTTGCTGAGCACAGGGGATACGCGCTGGTTGCTGGCATCACCATGGGAATATCAGCTCCCACAGACGCACAGGGTGGTGTTGAGGAGCTTCTCCCTGCTCTGGAGCTGCCCGCAATCAGCATGGCACAAGGGGTGGTGCTCCCTGCCACAGCTCTCCTGGCCTCTGCGGCACCTGCACGGCCAAATGTGCAACAGCCTTTGCCTTTTCTGAGGCAGACAGGGTTGCATTTCTAGGTCTGAAAAACCACTGATGTGACAGGGGTCACTATGAATCTCTATCAAAGGAACTGCCTTGTACAATAAATTGGGGTAGTTGGAAAAAATGGGCATGACTTAAACATTTCAGAGCTACACACGTATAAATAATATAAATATAATAATGGTAATATAAACACGTTTAAATTTGGGCTATTCTTTGTTCCTGTATTCACAAGTTAATATCTTCTTATCATTCTTAGTAATATTTGCTGCCCACTTTGGAAAAAAAAAAGCTTTACTAACCTACCTTACCCATTTAGCTGTCATAGTCTTCTAGTTCCCTGTAATTGCAAATGTTCCTAGTCCTGAAATTGCTCCATCACTGCTTTTAATTTGGCCTTGTCTCTTGTTGTGTTCTGCTCAAATGACAGATGAATAATTGGTCTCAGTACCAAGCATGAAAAACAGAATCTTAGGGAAAGCAAATTAATGCATCCATCCACCACTGCAGATACAGTCCACTAATGAAATTATAGACTAGAAGCTCCCGTTATCGTAACTAACCTTAACCAGCGACATAGAGATTCATTAAAGAACAGGGCAGAAATTCAGATTTTTATTTAGCTGAGTCTGTAGCTTTGAACAAATTACTTCCAAAACTAATTCCTTTGACTGCAAAAGTGAAAGGTAACTTAAAAAGTATTCAGAAAACAACATATATTTTAATTGCCAAATTAGGAAGCTGATATTTAGTATTTTAAGGTTAGTGGGGCAGATATTGCTCTTATGGAGATCTATAAAACTATTAAATCAATTTGGTGAAGTTGAATCAGCTCAGAAACTAGAAGTTGCCATACAAGTTTAGATATTTTAAAACAAAACCAAAGTTTACAATACTAGTGATAATATAATTTCTCAGCTACTTTAATGATGAGTATACTTTGCTTGGATGAAGACCATCTCTGTCACATGCACCTGACAGTACAACATGCAAAGGAAATGCTGACCTGACTGCGGGGTTTGCTTGCATTTAAGGGGAAGCTGAGTAGGTCTCTTCTGTGGGTGACCATAAAGCACTCTGAAAAACTCAGGTTCCCTTCTTTTCTCCTTTTAAGTCCTCACAAGATAAACATAACTGTTTTAGGCAATAACACATGCCCTAGGTCCCAGTAGGTAAGTACCAGTTATGATGGGAATGGCTGTCGTACCCCCAGAAAGGGAAGGATCAATTTAGGGGCATGGAAGGCCCCACAGTAGTGGTTCAGGCTGCAGTGGGTACAGAGAAGTCAAAAGCTTCTTGGAGGGAAAAGAAGGTATTTCTCAATCACTGGATCAAAAGCGCTCTGGTGACTGTCACTGAAGCTAATTTCCCGTACTGCTTACAGTACTGTGGTTTTTAGTGGAACTTCAGATGTGAGTGCCAGCGCCTATCCATGTGAGAAGCAGACTTTTGAAAACACTGGTTGTAAATGATCTTGGTAAGATTTTAAAGCAAGTTTCACTGAATATATTGTCTAAAATCTTAACGGCCTGGCCCCTGACTGATGCAATCGAAGAGAACAACCTTTGACAGGTAAAATTAATGCTGTACAGGGCATCAACACAAGGTCCAGGGGTCAGAGCAAAACTTGGTGCCCGAGAAAGTGGTTAGTCGCCAGGCAAGTCTGAGATGACGTCACATACACAAATGGACCGGGATCGTGGCTTTTCCGTGGCAATAGAGCAAGTTGGTGCGTTAGGTTACCATTCTCTGCAGACACCAACAACCATCCTGCCAACCATACCTCAGCAACACAAGATATCAGGGTCCAGTTTCTTGAGAGTGTGTTAGAAATCACGCTTTCTAAATTTGCTTTCTGTTTTTTTAAGTTTCTGGAGTAAACTCAGTTTTTATCATCAAAGAATTTAAGTTGAAAAAAGAAACAATTGGTTTAATGTGTTTGATTGTATAATTGAGACTATGGATAAAATGGGATCAAATCACCTAAACAAATGCACTTCTATGTTCAATAATATTTTCTAAGCATAAAGATGGCATCATCTTAGGAGCAATATTAGTTTTAGAGGTATGTATTTCATAAGGCTTGAAA
Source organism: Chroicocephalus ridibundus (assembly GCF_963924245.1). Classification (NCBI taxonomy): domain Eukaryota; kingdom Metazoa; phylum Chordata; class Aves; order Charadriiformes; family Laridae; genus Chroicocephalus; species Chroicocephalus ridibundus. The sequence goes on from NC_086285.1 coordinate 16,534,304, forward strand.
GTTTGCATTCTGTTTATAATTGCATATTTCGGTATGGTAATCCTCTCTCTCAAAGTATGATTTTACACAGGTAAAGTAAACCAGGCACATCAAAAATCAGAATAGAGATAACATAGCATAGCTAAATCTGAAATTTGGCAACTCTTGTGAGTTCAAAGCTTGTTTTATTCTTTAGATCATTTAGTTTGTGGTCCGTTGATGTCATCAGTAGAGCATAGATCTTTACTATAGGTATAGCTGTTGCTTTAGCGTAGGAAATTGCCACACAGAGTTGGAAACATTGGTGTGTTTTAGTATTTTGTTGGTGATATGGTCAAAATGAAGAATTTTAGAAGAAAAACTTCCCAAGTTTTGGGAACTTAAAGTTTTGCCTGTGCTCTAGAGATAAGCAGTGTCATTTGCATCTTGGAAAGTAAAGCATATGCTAAGAATCAGGAAGGGCATTAAAGTGTGCCCATCAAGAAATCATATATTCCACTCTTTATTTCCATAAACAGCCTCCTTATTTGTATGAGCTGGCAGGAGGGGACTAATACACCAGCAAATGCTTCTGCATGTTTGTGTGGGTAAGCACTAGCATAGCTTTGATGGCCACAATGACCACTGCCCCTCAGTGTCACGGCTGGCAAAGGAAAGAGTGCACAGTCCTCTCTGCAGAAGGCTTGTGTCACTGTATGTGGGCTGGGGAGGGAGGTAGGAGGAGAAGTTTGCCCCAGGATGCAGAGATAGATGTGGGTAAACACTGAACAAATCCTGAGAACGAAAATTAACAGCCCCAATTGCAGTTTCCTTGGCGCCGATGGTCTTCCAGCTGGAGCACAGCCTTTGCCAAGCCGCTGAGATAAGCACTTTGTCAGACTGCTCGTCTCAGTGCTTTGGAGCAATGCCTGACTGTGGCTGGTGATGGCAACCAGACGCCATCAGCCAAACCCAATTTCAGGCATTTTTATATCTAGTACATCAAACTGTTTGTCCTTGTTTCTCTCCTGGTGTGTATGGTTCATAGATCTGTCCTCCCAAGCTGCTTACCAGTCATTGAGTCTTTTTTCCCTGCCATTCCTCCAGATTTGTTTACTGGTCCAGGTTACCTATTGTGCTTCTGCTTTACCTTGTTGTTTCTCTTGACACAGACAAAATTGGCATAGTGAAGGTGTCTCATTTAGAGACTTCTGAAGGTTCTAAAGCATTGCAATAGGGTACAGAGACTTGCCTTGAGGACATTTGTCTGCTTGCAACACAGGCCAGAGCTTAACAAAGGACATCTTTTAGCTGTTTGGTAGCGTAAAAGTGCACAGTCGGTCTCCAACAAGGTCCTGACAGACATGGATCATCATTATCATTAAACCAATCACCACAACTGCAATTAATTTGGACCTCTGTAAGCAGACACATCAGGTTTGGTATGCGATACAATCTCTGAAAAAAAATAACAAAAATTTGTTTCAGTGCTCTGCGTTGAAGATTAAGTTTTTAACAGAGCCAACAAAGGATGTAACAGCTCCCTTTCAATGGGAGCCTGCATTTTCATTTCCCACCTCAGATTTAGTGGTACTAAAGTGATTCTGCACCTTTGCATCAAGCAGATATAGGGGGAAAAAATTGTTTTACAGAAGTATAGGCATGAAAAAGATGGGTTAGATGATACATTGAATCCAGCTATCTAATTACCTCTTTGCTGATGGCCTCAAAAAACCCTTCCCACAGGTAAGTCAAGTGATGACAAACACGATTTCTCAGGGACATAACACCTCCTTTCATTCCTTGTAAATCAGAGTGACAAGACAATTATACGGAATTCTCCATAGAGAAGAAGTTATGGTCTCAGCAGAGATCCATAGAAAGAGGCAAGCAACAAGACTAAGCAGTAAGGAAAATAACATGCACATAACCTTTACCTAGCATTGAAGTACCAGAAAACAAAACAATCTAATCGGGATTAGGACCCACTTTGCATATGACGCTCTATGCTGAATTTGTAATGAGAATGGGAGAAATCTTGCTAACACTTGGGCACCTTACTCTGCTACTGGTGATGATGATCCCAGTGTAGAACATCCTGAAAGAACGTGAATGTCTGTGTCAATGTTGTGCACAGAGTTATGTCTCATCAGCAAAAACAATTTGGTTGGAGGTGCTGAATGTCTTCAGATCCTGCCTTTTCTAACAAGACTCCTACATTTAACCTGGAAGTTTCAGGGAGACATCTCATAATAGGCCTTTCCATACTATATCCAGCTCTGCCAGATCAGCTGAACAAACAACCTTCAATGATGAGATTATTGATATAAAAATGCCATTAAAATCGCACTCACTAGTGTATGGAAACCTGGCAAGGCTTCGTGCCTTATTAGATACAGACTATTTCAATATAAAATGTGACACAATATATCTTGTATCTCTTTCTCACTTGCTACTGAGGTTTGTGGATACTGGTAAAATTTACCTTTCAGTTATGCTTGGGCTAGTAGACATTATAATGAAAATATTTGACTTAAATTAGATGCAGAAGATAACCCAGCTGGTAACTTTCCATCTTGTCAGGAACATTAAGCCCAGTCCCTGAAATAAATTGCTTGTTCAGTTTCATATGTCTTCTGTGGCTGCATACCCTGCTACAGTAAGATGGAAAGAGACAGATTCGTCAGCAACCACACAGACCAGGCCCAGAAATAATTCAGCAGAGATTAGGCCTTGAGTTGGCACAGTGCCTGGGAGTGAATTACATCCATGCCACAAGACTTAGTGGTCTTTCTTGTATATTACTATATATTCCTACAGTGACTTAGTATCTAGCTCCATTTATTTACTTTTTTCCTCAAATATCTTCAAAACATCAATACCATAACTATTAGAAGATTTCTAGTGATGACATGTTTGGCACCCAGAAGCCTCACCTCTCGAATTTATTTTGGCTTTTATACATCTCTTTGCTAGTCACTTTGGATTCATTTTGCTGTTCTTTGTCCTTCCCACTCCATTTCCTGGTACCAATTTCTATCGATGCAGTGTGAATGTGGCTGTTTGGCCAGCTCTCAGGCTTGAGAAGACTTCAGTAAAAGTACGGGAAAGGGAATTCTACTCAGAAAAGTACAAAGATTATGAGAAAAAACATTCAGAACTCTGACCTTCTGCCAAAAGATTGACTTTACACTGGTTGGCAACGGAGCTCCACTATTTGATAGCAGCTGTCACTCCATGGAATATCCAAGGGATATTGGGACACTTCAACAGAGGAGCTATTGCATGGCATAGTGACACTGAACTCTGTAACTGAGTATTTGTTTGGAAAGCACTTACTAGTAATAGCCAGCACTAAACTAGGCTGTTTTCAGCACTGGTGAAGTATCTCACGTACCTTTTTTTTTTATTTTCAGCTCGAGGGCTTTTATTCAGGATATGGCAAATGGGATCGTTGTGACCTCAGCTTAGCTCCATCTGCTGATAGAGACGTTATTTTTGGCTGTAATGTCACTATTGCTTTAAATTATTTAGACTGAAAACTTTCAGGATGAATTTCACAAAGAGATGCCTGCAATAGAAATCATAATGTTTCCTGTAGCATCCTGCTCTGGGACAATGTCTAGAAGGAAGAGGAAAACCTGAGCTCAGCTCTCCCTCCTGCATGTAAGGAAAGGCTGTGCGCAGCTTTCTTAAGAAACTCGGCTCCTGTCTGCAATGCAGTACAGGTTTCTGACCGAACTTCAGATTAGCTGGCTAGGACCCCACTAGAAATCAAGCGTTGGTGCCTGGGTCTCAGGAGGTGGGTTTGTCCTGTCCCACTGGCCATTCTGCTGCTGTGATGTGAAGCACAAAGCGGCTTCAAGCTTCTGAGGGCATGTGCTCAGGGGAGAGAAAAGCAGAGAAAGGAAGCAGGACAGCACAGAGACACAAAGTTTATGGGAACCAGACCAGGGATCTTTAAATCTGCTTCCTGCTTTAGTTAACTTGCAATTAACATCTTGCATCTGAAGAACAGATCTTACCATATACTTCTATTGGTTCAGTCCTCCGGCTGAAGTCAAGCAATCAAAAAAATCATGACAGGTTGAAAACAAATAAAAACCCCACAGATTGTGCCCTTTGGTTCTGAGCCAGTAAAGTGTACACTTGGCAGTCTTTCAAAGACTGAGGCACGCTTCTTAGCAAGAAAATCCCTGCAAGTGAAAATTCCCACATAACTGTCAGACTCCGAGAACCATGGGTTGGAGAAAAAAATACGGTGTTGCAAATCCTGCTGTGAACTGTTCATCCTGGATTGTTTTGCTTATTTATGTTACAGACAATGACCACTACAGCCAATGTCTAGCCCATCTCCATCCATTCAAAATACAACATGACTGCTGGTATTGGTCAGTAATGGTGGGTTTCTGTGTCAGTTTATAGCTAGGTCTCTTGAAAGACAGCTGGTTTTGGCTTTTGGGCAACACTCACTGAAAGCACTATAGAAAGAGTTTTGTAGAAATGTCTTAGGAGGTTGCCCATCCTGTTCTTGGTGCACACTGCCCTTATCGCCGAATGCATGACCACATTGGCAGCACAACTAAGTTTCAACAGAAGAAGACTGAAAGGCTATGGACACCAAATTCACATCCCACCCATGGAAATTATTTCTGCCTAGCAAAGCTGGAAATAAGAGTTGTGAAGTGCATTGGTGAAGAGGGCTGCACAGCTGCTACCCGTATTAAACATTTCAGTGGAGGAAACCTCACCCTATAAAAGTCAGTCATGCCCTAAGCAGCTTTTTCAATGAGGAACTCTCACCAAAATTGGTGGAGAGGAAAAAGGATAAGGCAAGGGATATACGTTTATCATAAGTAACCCACTGAAATTACTTGCAAATTTTCATAGATTTCAATAGAATGGGATCCACTTTCAATAGGATTTCATAGAATGGGATCCACTTTTGATGGAGAGCAGATGAACTCCATAGGATGGCAAATCCTTTAACTTTTCATATAGTTTAGTGCAGGAATTTGAAGAAGGGCATCCTTCCTGACGTGCACGTACTGACATGTAATCACTGTTGTACTATTCCCAGCCTCTTTATAACCTACAAATTAGGTAGAAATCTCATCTGCTATCTGATCTCACATGTTATCTTTGATGCCCATCTTTACATGACTGAAGAATTCAAACTCATTAACAACTATGAACGGATTAACACAGATACAATTCAACATAAAACAATTGGGGTATACATCATTCTACAAACATCTTAAGGTTCAGTTTAAAATATCCCAACTGACTGTCCAAAGTAACATGTCTGGAAAGCTCAGTTTTTGCTTTCACCAGTGACAGCTTACAGAGCTGAATCCCAATCCTGGACCTGGTCACCCTTCCGAAGCAGATTTCCTCACCTACCCCATGCCTTTCTGAAGTCAGCAGCCTCAGTATGTGTATCAGCAACTGTCATTTTAGCCCCAACTGCAAAACTGGGCCTAAAGAAAGAAAGAAGGAAAGCAAGAAGGAAAGAAAACACTTCATTTCTGATAAATCAAATAGTCTAATCAAATATAGTCAGGACAGGCCCTGCAGAAATGTATTTATAACACACAGGATGTTAAAACAAACAAGTCAGTGATAGAGGGAGAATGACTCGAGCAAGTTAAGTGTCCAAATAATGCATCAGGCTTTGAGTTGGCAAGAACGCTACAGAACCAGATGTAGGCTGTGAATCAGCAGCTCTGGAATGCCAGCACAGAAAGAATGGTAGTAATGATCCAAGGGGACACAGAGGCATGCAGAAACTCTTCCAAGACCATTTTAGAAAAGCACATGTTTCTAACATATATATATTCCTGCGATGGTAAAGTAATGTCTCAAACACTTATTAGCTTAGTTCATCAAAGCATTAATTGAGGTCAAAAAGAGTTCCTGAGGTCTTGAACAGATGAAATCTTCTGCTAACCAGACACTATGGCAAAATTTAAAATAAAAAAATAACATGCTTTAGAAAGACCTATTTGCTGGAGTGTGGAGGCAAAATACTGAATTACTGCTGCTTAGTTTCCAAAATACAAATTCCATAGGCTGACTTCTGCTCTGGCTGGCACTGCGATGGGCTGAGGAACAAGCAGAGGGGAGTGATCCTGTGCTCCCAGCAGTCTGGTGCCAAGCGCAGGATTCCTTTCAGCGGGTGGGGATAAGAGACATGCTGCGGGCAAGAGCAGCACTTGTCCCCAGCTAACTTTGGCTGTTTGCTAAATAGTCTTAGGATAGATGCGGGTCCAGCGGGAGGGCTTGGCATGTATCCGTATCCTCACCCTGCTGATTGCACTCTCTCCTTGGCAATGGGGGATGCAGGATTATTGCAGTACCCAGACTTCATTACTAAAGATCTTTTGTACTCTGTGAAGAGGTAGTTGTACAGGTCAGTGGGAGTCCTTATACCCTTCGCTTTTGGGCTGTGTCACTCATTTCTTCACTCCTATGAGAGACGAGGGATACCAAAACACCGTTTTGTCTCCTTGGTCCATTTGAATTCATATACCCTGTGCACTCCTAGAGAAAAAATAGATTGTGTTCACTAGAAAAAGCAAATGAAGTTTCTGTTTCTGGAAAGAGGAAAAGCACATGATACTGTTGGAAGAATTATATTTCTTTCCATGAGTTAAGCCATACTTCAGGAAATTTTGTGGGGGTTAGAATATAGCTACTTAACTTCAAATGTTACTTACCATTTTTAGGATTAATTTTCCTTTTCTTTACTTCTTTATGTTGAACAGAAAAAAAATAATTTATAAAATTCTAACAATAACCTTTCCTCCAAGTTTCAACCCAGAAAAAATCTTTAAAAGAATTTCTTTTGGTTCCCCTTATCAGCTGACTTAGTGGGAGTATACCCTGCTCTGCTCAGCATACAAAGAGACCATTGTCAGATTCAGAAAACACCTCAACACTTCATACAGAAATCACATGAAAGGACCTTCATGGTGACCAGATGGGTCAGTTGGCAAGAGAAGGACTGATAGCAATGGGAAGCTTACTCTGTGCGTGTGTGTTTATAATTACCACACAGGCTGCTCAGGATATTTTTACTTCTTTTTTCTTGTGGCTCTGCTGTCTGCAAACATCTTTATGGTTTCTATAATCTACCTGAAGATGCTTTTGCCTTGAAATCCATTTCAGCACTATAAGAAAGGAACAATCCTATCACCAAGGATGCAGTAATTGTTTTCTTCTTTCGAGTAAAAATTAGTTCTAGCTTTGACTAGTTCCCTACATTTCTTTGGCCAAGTTCAGCATAGCAATGCTGAGTTCTTTACAGAGAGCAGGACAGTAACTCTCTTGCTTATGCCTGTGGTAGTGAAATCCCTGGATGTAATTTGGATGAAAACAGGAAAGGGGGAAAAAAAACCCAAACAACAACAAAATATGATGATAATTTCTAGTGTTTCATTCTGCTTCTCAGTTGAAAAATCCAATCCATGGATTGTGGTCAGGAGAACATTGTTTTTAGAGGACAATTGGAAAAGCACCACTCTTTAGACTGGTGCTGTACTGTGCTCTGAGGCACATAGTTAAATGACATTCTTTTCAGTCCCACTATGCCCAAACGAAGACTTACGGGTAATTTAATAATAGTCTGTGTGGGCCTTCTGCACTTGTTGCAATTATAGCCACAATTGTGTTACTGAAGGGAGCAGCAGCACAAGTTTTGTCCCATTCCTGAGGAATCTCAGTCCTAACTCGATGAGACCACTGGCAGGATGAGGGAGTTATGTCAGTCTGCTATTCATCCGTCACTCGCTGCTGCCCAGGTTGCTCACAGCTGTGACAAAAATGGTAGATTGGGTGCTGAGGACACCTCTGTGCTGGGGACCTGCCTATTGCTCCATCCAGAACACCAAGCAAATACCTGGCAATAATATGCTGCTGATGATGGGAGAGTTGACCCAAACTGTTTGTAAGAAGCATAAGGATATGTCTCCCACTGCAAGGCCCCTGGGCATTTTAGAAATTCTGAAGGGTTTTTTTTGTACTGTTTGAGCATGAAAGGAAACTGCTCAAACCTTTGCCTATTTTTTGTTTTGATTACCGAACGAGGAGCTTAATCTGCCTTACAATGTAAAAACAAAAGCTGGTTCCTGTTCAACACCTCTCTTCTGATAAAAAACTTGAATGTAAATCAAAATAAATAGATCAGAATAAAGAACTGACGTGTATTTCACAGGCAGCTGACCTGCTGTGCCTTCTAAATACATACAGAGAGTGTGTGATCTTGCATCACTTCTTTAGGTGATACAGATATTTTGCTTTCCAAAGTAAAAGGCAGAAAAGACGAATGAAAACAAAATGTGAAAAACCCTCAACCAACTCTATGCTTAATGGCTTGTATTTGCAGATCAAATAAAGCAGAACTGTTTGTAACTGTTTCTGAAAAGCTTATGGGTTTTGATATTATCTCACTGAGCAGAAAATCAAGAAATGGAAAAATGAAGAAACACTTCATTTGTAAAAGTATGAGACATCAACAAATGGATTAAAATAAGATGATCTGTGTCTTGAACTAGAGATCAGGGGTATGGCTCTGTGTTTGATTCTTTGCCAGTTGTACCCTTGGGACTTTGTCTTTGTGCTTGTAACCCAGGCAGAGAAATGGCATGCAAGGGAGAAAAGTGCTGGAAAGGCTCATTAATGCCTATGTAAATAGCAGTTCCTGCCTTCTACGGGCACTGGGAATGCTTTTTTCACAAAGATTCAGTGAATACCCAAGCAGCGTCAACACTGAAGGACCCTATATTGCTTTACAAACCTTACACAGACGTACAAGGTAAGATTAAAATGCATCTACAAAATAGCTGACTGATCTGCAGCTAGAATTGCCCTATTAATTAACATTTTGATATTGAAAGGTTTCTTTACATGCGTCGCAATCTAACTGCTATCAAACACTTGGAATCTGTTGGTGCAAAATACAGTGGATGCAGAGCAAACAGAATGATTACGAGTTTGGCTGAGCCTACATATTCTTTCTGCAATTTTACCTGGTTACATTCCCGACTTGAATTGCAAGATCATAGATGACGATAATTTCACACTGAGCAGCAAAAATACATGCCCTAAGGAAGAAAAAAAAAAAAAAACACAACAGTTCATACTTTCCAAATGAATTAAAAACTTTTCTCACAGTAGTTTATGCAGAATTGCTCATGGCAGATTGTCAGACAGCAGGCAATCATCATATTATGAAAACAATATAATACAGTCAGTTGTACAGACAATGTTTGTGATTTAAAATTATATAGCTTGCTAGTGGAAAAAATGTTTCAAGTTTTGTCAATGATATATTCGTTCCTCTGACAAAATAATTAAACATTCAGCTGAAAAGGATATTTCATTGCAGCAACCTCAGAAATATCAAAACATTTATGATAGGCATCCATTGCCTTCATTTGCACAGTTGAAAGGTAAATCATCCGTCACCTGATTGATTATATCTATGACAGCCACTGAAGCTCCATTAACAGTATTTCAAAATATAAGCAAGTGTAATGCAGTCAAAGAACTTGAATTTTGGCAGTGTGTCATCATATGCATGTAATATTAAGAGTTGATACTTATTCTTCAGTCATCAACTTGACTCATCTAAAAATATAGTATGGCAAAGCAGAAAAAAATCAAAAGGGAATTCATTCAACCAAAATAATTCTTTCATACTTTTATTTCAGCAAATAAAATTTCCATTGCCTTATTCATCACCTTTCTCTCATGCCCCCTGTTTCCCCTGCCCCCCCACCTCCACCCACCGCAGTTCTTTAGGAAATCATAAGCATTGCTGCAGGGTTAAAACTGGACAGAAAAAATCATAGAAATTTTTTGAATGAGGACTATTGCCTATAGATGAATCAGTCTGTGAGTACATGTTTCAGGAGTCTGGTATTAGGATACTAAAACATTTCCTATTCTTCAAATCTTACACCTTGAATTATGTAGAATTCATTATTTTCACTTCTAATTCAATCGCAACAGTGAAAACATTATCTTACATGGAAAAATGAACTTAAAAAGATTGCAGAAATTTGCAAAATATTGATACTGTTCTTCTATTTAAATTTAATTTTGACTACACAGGGTGTGACTTTTATGATTTGAGTCTCAATTATTGAAATACATTAAATAATAATAAGGACCATTTCATAATCTTTCATAAGCTGGAGTTTATGAAAATGAACTGTGCATTTGGAGACAAAAAGAAAATAGCAAAAATGCCTCCTAACCTAACGTATGGTAGCTTATTTTTTATGTGACTGACTTTATTATCCCTTCCAAAAAAGATGATCGGTCTGATATCCACATAAAACAATATATAAATTAAAAGGAAAATTGTATGCTGTGCTCTGCCAGTGAAATGTCTGATTTCAGTTGTTGCAAAGTGTCAATTAAATACATAGTTATACACCGTAGACCAAATTTTTGAACCCTGTGTGGGTAGATAATTTCAATACACAATTCTGTGCCTAGGATTTGTTTTCATTCAACTAACTCTATTTATCATTCAATTTAACATGCATTCATTGATAATAACATCTGTGTTCCCACCTGGTGGGAAAAGCACATAATAGTCCATTATTGGCAGGCTATTTAGTCAATCTGCAAAGGACTCCATTCTGAAGCTGATTGTTCTTTACTTTTCTTTCAAATATACCATGGGCATTTGCCAAATTTGCCTCTTTGACACAGAAGTAAAATGTTTATTTAAAACATTTAAAAGGCCATAGAATCATAGAGTTGGAAGGGACCTCTGGAGATCATCTAGTCCAACCCCCCTGCCAGAGCAGGGTCACCCAGAGCAGGTTGCACAGGAACGCGTCCAGGCGGGTTTTGAATGTCTCCAGAGACAGAGACTCCACCACCTCTCTGGGCAGCCTGTTCCAGTGCTCTGCCACCCTCAGGGTAAAGAAGTTCCTCCTCATGTTTAGGTGGAACTTCCTACGCTCAAGTTTGTGCCCGTTACCTCTTGTCCTGTCCCCGGGCACCACTGAAAAGAGCCTGGCCCCATCCTCCTGACACCCATCCTTTAAGTATTTATAAGTGTTGATAAGGTCCCCCCTCAGCCATCTTTTTTCCAGACTGAAGAGACCCAAATCCCTCAGCCTTTCCTCATAAGAGAGGTGTTCCAGTCCCCTAATCATCTTTGTAGCCCTTTGCTGCACCCTCTGCAGCAGTTCCCTGTCCTTCTTGAACTGGGGAGCCCAGAACCGGACACAGTACTCCAGGTGCAGCCTCACCAAGGCAGAGTAGAGGGGGAAGGATGACCTCCCTCGACCTGCTGGCCCCAGGATGCCATTGGCCTTCTTGGCCACAAGGGCACATTGCTGGCTCATGGTCATCCTGTTGCCCACCAGGACTCCCAGGTCTCTTTCAGCTGAGCTGCTCTCCAGCAGGTCAGCCCCCAACCTGTACTGGTGCATGGGGTTATTCCTCCCCAGGTGCAGCACCCTACACTTGCCCTTGTTGAATTTCATAAGGTTCCTCTCTGCCCAAATCTCCAACCTGTCCAGGTCTCTCTGTATGGCGGCACAGCCTTCCGGTGTATCAGCCACTCCCCCAGCTTTGTGTCATCAGCAAACTTGCTGAGGGTGCACTCTATCCCCTCATTCAGGTCATTGATGAATATGTCGAACAGGACTGGACCCAGTACTGACCCCTGGGGAGCACCACTCGTCACTGACCTCCAACTAGACTCTGTGCCCTAATCACGACCCTCTGAGCTCTGTCTTTCAACCAGTTATCTAGCCACCTTACTGTCCATTTCAGTTTTATACAATAATAGGGCAGACAGAACAATTGAGAAGCCATGGCACAGTGGGAGGAGGGAGGGGACGTATGTACGTGCATGCCATAAGTGCAGTTATCACAGAATCACAGGATAGTTGAGGCTGGAAGCAAGCTCTGGAGATTATCTAGTCCTACCCCCCTGCTGATGTTCTACACCTTTCACTATGTACATAAATACCATTTGGTAGCTTCCATATGCTCATAAGTCATGTCAGAGTCCAATCAGCCCTTTCAGAGGGCTAATGACAGAGCTCTTATAGAGAGTACTTCAGCAGAAAGTTTGAATCAATAACATTTTAATGGATTCTATTTGATCTTTGCAAGATACAGACACAGAACGAATCTGATTCTATGTCATTTGAACACTTTCCTTCAAATGAGTGCCAAATACAGCCTCTGCTTTGGAAAAACTGTTCTAAAAAGTGTACTAATTATGTGCATCACATCTGAGACTATCACAGAATTAAAAAGGATGTTCTGAGACTGATGCATTGCTGCTATAGGCAGCTTTCTGGAAATCTCCTTAAGGTGGATTCAAATTTACAGATGAGAGCTCTGTGAGTATATTTAAGCATCTGAATAAAATTCCTCTACTTAAGAGGCCAACTCAGTATTCATCCTACCTAAGCTTTAGACATCTAGGATTTGGGTGTCCAAAGCTAAGTTAGATTACTTGGGCTCTTTTAGAGTCAACAGAAGGTACATGGGCCTATCCAAAGGATGATTTATCTGGCCTGTCTTACAACAACATAAATCACCTTCTGGGGTATTTAAATTTGTACATAGACTATAAGAGGAGACTAGGAAACCCAGACTAGATGCTAGACTAGATTCTAGGTGCTTATGACAGGTTAGGTGAAATCTGGTCTAGGTTTTAACTGTTCTGGTTGTTTAGCACTCTAAGAAGCCTCCTGCCCCAGGCAAGGTCAAAAGAAGAATGTAACACCTCTCTGCTTTCCCCAGTCAAAATGCTGAAGAGATTCTTTTGGACACCAACCAGACTACAGACCATGAATAATAAGGTTCCTCACACTATGGTATATAATGTTTCCTTAGACAATGTTTTACCTTGATATTTCTCAAAAAAGATGTATTAGCAGAACAACAGTGTTCCCAAGGATAAAAGACAACTACTTTCTTAGCTGGGCTGTTTTTCCTTTGTGGGAGCAAATAAGCTCGAGAAATTAATAATCAATTAACCAGTTGACAGCAACTTTGAAGTTTCGTTTAGATTATTTTGTTTATTTTAACATTGAAACTTGAGAAGAGATCAAAGCCATAAACACAGGTAACCTCATGGGAAGCCTGTCTGAATCAAACCAAACCTTTGCCCCTTTTTCAGTGTTCTGAATATTCAGTATACTTGCTAGCAATGCAGTAAATTCTGTTGATCATCTATAGAAAGGAAAAAAATTCAGCTTATTACCTAACACATAATTACCATGGAATTAAAAATAAAAAACAAAGCAAAATTACTTTTGTCATTTGTGTGTGCAGAAAAAATCCTTACAGACAAAGAAATGGATTTGCTAGGTAAAAATGGTATTTTTTTTCTCTGAACAGAAATGTTAGTTAAAGTAAAAAACTTCTATGCATCAGAACACACTGGTATGATAACTTTGCTATATTTTCATTAATCTATATGAAATTTTCTGAATAGGTTTCCTCTAAAATCCTGTATATCTCATAAGGCCTTCAGCGATCTTAATGAAGATTTATACCACATTGGATTTTTTAGTTAATTCTAAAGTGATGCAATCAACATGCTAGTACTTACCATTTTTAAAGACCAAGTCCAGCTGTTGGAGCTGTGAAGTACAAGAAAGAAAGGGAATACCTGCCTCCCAGGGAAACAGCTGTGCCACTTCCCACATCTACATGCAAATAGGAGAAAGTAAAAATGTACTTCTTACTCAGAACAAAAACCAGCTCTTGTTACACATTCAACAACTTCAAAATGCTCAGTTGAGATTTCAACGTTATTTGTCCAAGAAAGAAGAGTCCTAAGCAGTTCAGAGTTACAAACGGCCAGCCTTCCAAGCTTACAAGCACTACTTCTCATTCTCTGGATTCAGATCTTAGCACAGTCTAGAATATAGGAACAGAGGACTGAAAAAGACCACTTAGGTCACTGAATTATGCCCCAGGCAATCCAAGAACCACTGCAACAGATATTTAGTGTTAAAGGAGCCATACAGCTACTCCATGAACAACCCCATACCTCAGAGTGCACACCCTTCCTGATTGCCTGTACACCTGAGACACAGAGAAAAAGAACAAAAGGTGTACCATAAGAAGAAAGCAGAAGTGATCATTTCCCAACATCCTTACAGTAGCAAGAATTGGAAGTAAATTGACCAAAAGATCCTAAGATGTTCCAAGACCTTCTAACAACACAAGCAATAGCAGCACATTCCGTCAAGCACTAAGCCCACCACCTCGACTCCCATAGCTAAGCAACAGAAGTCCTGTAACGGGAGGCTAAAACATTGCAAACACTCAGAATCTCCTCTCTAACATGCATTTGGTTACCAAGCCTACTAATAAATTGGATACAAAAGAACAGTTATATCAAGCTCTAATTCTAACTTCAGAGATATTCTTATCTTGTTTTGTGATCCCCATCCATCAACCTATCAACCTCCATCTCAAAACACTTTGAGTTTCTTATAACAATGTTCCATTGTTGCCTCTTTTCCCAGGGAAATCTGGCCGTGGGGAATACAACAGGAATCTAACGCATTTTTTCTATTAAAACAACAAGAATTTGTGTGTTAACCCTTACGTTATTCTGTTAAATATTATACGTCTAAAATAGCAGCAACCAGTGCTGCTTCCTGTAGACCAGACTGCACCTTCCAGCAATGGAAGTAGGACTGCTGTATCTGTAATCAGTGTAATCTGTAATCCTTACACGGAAAGGACAGCTGCTCCAGATAGTCAATTCATGCATAAAAGACTGATACAATTACCCTTGCAAATCCTAGATTAAATGCAAAACATATATGCATAATTTTTTTTCAAAGCATATTAGGTCTGGTACTCACCTGTGCCACTGAAACCATGAGATGCTGATAAAGTTAGAGAGGGAAGATTTCCAGAAATTGTGAAGAGATTAAAGCAGTGTTCTTTCTTCTCCCATTTTTAAATTAATTTGGGGAATTATATCTGCTCTGGATACTCAGTCATCAGTACTTAATTTTATTCACAGTGAGAAATATATATATGATTTGAATATCACACATAAAATACTGACAGAATATTTGCAAAATAAATAAACACAAACTATTTACTTCTGAATAATGACGAATGCACACAACAATAGAACTGGAAATTTTCTGCACTTAAATGACATCAGCATATTGTTAATGCTGTTGATGATCTCTCTGAAAACAGGAGGAATTAAACTATTGAAAATGGAAAACACCAATATTGCTGACTTGAAAGTAAAAAGGAAGATTATGTTGATAAGGCTTAGAATTAACAGGTAAACAAAGATGGAATTTTATAACAGAAACTCAGAAAGGTCTGTTCCAGGGAAAACTTGAAAAAGGACCCTGATATCCTGACACAGATATTTGTTACAAGGCTGCTGCCTTTGACCAGCATTAAGAGCAATGTAAACTGAGCCTATAGTATACAAGGACTGTTGGTGTCTCATACTGAAAGTTTTACATTAGCTCAATTAATTTCAAATACATCTTCACTTTAGAAAGTATTCTGAAGAACTTCAAAATCTCTCTATAAAAATATTTTACAAGTTATTCTGAAAGTATTTCACTGATTATGATGAGTGAAAATATTTCCCATCAAAGTTTCATTTCAGTTTTTTTCCGAACATTTAAAATTTGTCCATATCAAGACACTCCTCCATCCCTTCGGGACCTAATATCAACACAAGATATCAGTACCAGAAGGAAAAAACCATGATATTTCTTATGTAAATGAAATTCTTGCTGTAAGAATTTAATTTCTGAACAGGCTACAAAACCAGTGCTCATCTGTGCTACGCTGCACACTTTGAGTATGCACATATATATATATATACACACACACACACACATCTCTATATACACCTCAAATGTTCGAACAGTAGGTAACTTGGATACCTCTAGTGATCTCAGTGTGACAGCATGAGGTCCGTGCAGACTAACTATCCTGCTAAGCCATGACCGGGTAGAGGTCCGGTGGATGGAGGAGCTAAAGGCCATACAAGGCTTCAGATCGACGGTGGCTTTAATAACCTTCTACAGGCTGATCTGCCAAGTTGCAACTGCCAATGAACCATGTGCTGCAGCTTCCTCCCTCTCAGCTCCCAACCTTCTTCTGCTATTCTAACCCTCACATACTCTTCAAGGGAAACCTTTAATCCCGCATCATTGAACCGTATTCAGAGGAATGGAGAGATCTATTGCCTTCGTGCTGCCTGTTAAATGCTCAGCCAGCGCAAAGGGCACATAGAAAATTCTAGCTTTGCTCATGTTGTGCTGTGTAAGTTCCAGCTACTGCAAGGGGCACTGTTTCCCATTTTAAAGAATAAAAACTTTATTGAAAACTTTATTATATTTCTTTCCCTTTTAGTTGGTGGCAAGTCTAATGCTTTTTGGGGATTCCAAAAATGGAGACTATAACAACTGAGGAATCCATTTCCTCATTTTTCCATCAAGTACAAGCCCTGTCTTTACAGCTGTAACCAAGGAAGGAAGTATTCTTTGCCAGGAACGATGATACTATTGTTTCTGAAAGAGGTGCATATGGACAAATCAGAATAAAAGTATTTAAGAGGTGTGGGAATCACAAAGACAATTTCAGTTCCACTATTCCATTTTTCCTCTTTATTTCTGGCAATGCTTTATTATGTTCTCCAAAAAATTAGGAAAACAACAAGGTTGTTGATGTCTAGTGATGAAGAAGAACTTAAAAGTACCATGGTCAAAAGGATTAACAGCTTTGAAGATGAATCCATGTCTTCTTAATATCAGAAATAAAAGGTTTTTCAGAAATTGTTCTCGCTGTTCTTTTTTCTTTGCCCATATTATTCACCATTTTGGTAGGCATCATGACAGAAGTGATTTTTCCAGATGATTTGGTAGCTGGAGTGATTGCCATTGTGGCAACTCTGGGAGAAAGAGAAAAACTGTACCCTGTCATCACTACCAGAGAAAAGAGGAGAGGAAAGCCATGAGCAGAGGCAAGGACAGATAAACAAACAGCAGCAAAATCATAAAAATCATTGAATGCAAAAACAATGGTCTTTAATGCTGTGAAGGTACTTAGGGAAGATAATTAAATATCATTAAAGCAAGGGGTAAGAAATGTGATATTAGTAGCTATACTTTTTTAGAGCTGCTTGAAATGCCTGCTGGCCATTGGGAAAGCAACAAATACATCAGGGAAAACCAGTACGGGGCTGGATAGCCAGCATAGGGCTATACAAAAGCTGAAAACTGACCCCTACATGAATAAAATATGGGTGTGATGGAAGTTTACTTCGGATGACAAAAGCTCTTTAGATGTTACCAGAAAGTGATTAGTACCTGTCTTATCCCTTACCTGATTTTTTTTTCTTTACTCAGCCACTCCTTAGTGTGCTAAATCAGCACTTTAGCACCAAACCTTTTGAATAACCACCAAGACCTGCTGCCTTCCCACATAGTAACTCCATGTCGTAAGATCTGGCAAATATCCAGGTTAAAAAAAAAGACAGACTTTTACTAAACATCTTGAAAAGCTGATGAAACCTCTCTACTGTATCCTATGGACAGCATGGAGCTTCATGAAAATATGACCCTGAGAAGATGAAGAAAACAGTATGAATTGTGCTATGACAAATACGTGTGCATGCATGCACGTGCGCACACACACACACCCCACTCCCGTCACTTATGGCAGCTCTCCAGCTAATGAAGACTCTTTAACTTCTCTGCATGCAAGGCACACATCCATTTATGGGAAGATTAGAAGTCAGGATGGTGAGTCTGCATGAGGTCAGCAGAAACTTAATATAAAAATTTGATTTTGAAGCACAGTTGTCCCACACTCTCAGCCCCCATGAATGCTTTTTTTTACCATTGCCAGAGAAATTTCTTCAGCATACAACTTGAAAAAGTGCTTTCAGCCTAGCAATTTCAAACTGGGCTCTGAAAGTCAGCTCTGTTCTGCATATCTCATGGGCCATCACCGACAATAAATGTCAGAATTGAAATAATTCTGTTGATAAAAGAACTAGGAAAAGGTTTGGATTCCTCTCCTCCAGCATTATTTCTGCAGAGCGTATAAAGTAGACAATAATAAAATATATTTTTGCCAATAGATTTCAGGCACCATTTTGAATATAAGCCTGTTTCAAATTTGCTGAGTAAAAAGCTGATTATGGTCATCTTTCTAAACAGAATGAAACTGTAAAAATAAATATGCATTCTATTGTCACTTTGTGTGTGTGTGCAGTGTTTTTTGATCCATGACCTAGACAAAAAGATCTAGCCAGGTATAATTTTTTGGAACAATATCAATGGGAGGCAAACCCCATACACCTTAAAGTGATTCTGTCTTTAGAAGCGTGACAAGCTTGGACAGCTAGCCGCAAGAATAGATAAATAAGAGGAAAGGCAAGATGCTAGCTCTGTTCAACCAAGCTTTTTAGGTCCTTCCCTAAGAAATCAACTAGACTTTCCCAAATACTAATATATTTTGAGATTTAGATTTTGAAGAAACATATGAAAAAATGGGGTTTGAACTGCTACATTGGGGAGGGGGGGGGTTATTCCTTTGATACCTGTAAATTCAAATTCAGAAAAATATGTGAATTTAGACTTTTTTTTTTTGCAAGTGCTTGATGAACTACTCTTAATCATAGTGGAGGCAAAAGTGTCAGAGAAGACACCATAAGCTCCATCAAAAGTTTCTCTGAATCACTGAACATAACACCTTGCTGAATCACCTGCACAATCTCAGGAAAGACAGAAGCTCTCAAGAAAACCAGACCCAGGGATTTCTTCCTCCACGCTCAAGATGGAACTTTGTATACAATTTCTCATACCCTTATAGCCAGCTATATGAGACCACTGGAGACACTGGGATGTGCTTTAAAGTACACAACATATATGACGCTAATGTATTTTGACAGATAATACATATCATATAGATATATGATCATAATACACAGCTTGACATTTCCCTGTCATTCAACCTACTTTTGGTTCTCTCCTTTCTTTGAGTCTGGGGTCTGAAGGAAGAAAAATTAGCTATGACCTAACCTGGATTACATTAGAGTGGTGATTTTTGGCACATAGAAACACTTAGATTAATAAAGCAAGGTGACCTATACAGCATATCAATGAGGAGCTGTGACTGACACTTTAAAGAATGCACAGTCTTTGGATCTACTGTTGATTGTAAAGTTCACAGTGTAACTTGTGTCCCCTAAATTTTTTTGCCATTTACAAGAGAAGAAATAAGCATGGTTATATTTTCAAATGTAAATCTTTTGTCCACGCTTTTGCTGCTTCCAGGCAAAGGACACACTTTTTCAGAAGAACAGCAATCCTTCAGTGAGAGAAAGCAACTCTAAAACGGGGCCAAATTAAAATGTGCATTCTGAATACACTGGTGTTACATAGTTAAGGCTGACTTCCATTTTGCACTTTGGGTAAGGATCTAGCCTTTGCTTCCTCTGAAATGCTAGTTTCACCACAAGCTAAGTACGTGGCAGAATGGTCATCTCAGTGGGAGTTCTTGTCATTTCTGGATGCAACATGAAATGCAAAATAGTGATGTTCATAGCCATGAGTGGACTGAAATCAGGCTGTTGTGAGACCTGTCAATACCATATCTGTACAGTTGGATCAGCCAAGAACAATTTTGTGTCCTTTTTAAACATTTGAATGCTAATTTTTGTAACGCTTGTCCAGTGCATAATTTCTTGTCTCTTAAAAAGCCTGGAAATTCCTCCATGTTACACCATACTGGCATCAATTTTGTTCTGCAGCACGTAAGCCAACTCTTTTCTGGAGTACCTCTGTTACCATGCAGACACTCCCATGACTGCACTTTAGGTCCATTGTCCCTGCCCCTTTCACTAACCAAGCAAATGGTAGCTATAGGGTGGTGTCCCTCTGCGTATGCACTGTCTGAGCTTCATCTGCTTTGTTGAAGGGTTCCACATCCATTTGCTGACAGTACAAAGTGAGGGATCTTAGATCCCATTCCTGGTGTTGAAGGTGCTCCAACAACAATCACAAATTTTTCTGCCTGGTTCATTTTGGTCCTCAAACTTGGCTCTTCTGCTTTACCTCTTCTATCCCAACTACTTTTCTTGATTCTTTCTGTGAATAAAGCCCCTTCCTTCTTGAATTCAAGAAAGTCATGCTCCTTGCCTTCAGCTCCAGCTCTCAGATCAAACAGATAGAATGCAAAAGGAAAGCCTGCTAAATCCCCGTTGCCGAGACATGAAGCAAGTTCATTTGTTCAGTGATTCATATATAGACATTAGTCACAGACAGTAGCTGTGATAGGATGGAGGTTTTACCTCTAGTAAAAGCTTCAGCAGGACCCTAAAGAATATGTTCATATGATTTTTTTTCCCAAGGTCAGTCTTGAGTAGTTCTAGATAATTAAAAACAGAGCCCTGATACGGATTTCCCCGCCAAATTTTGATCCTTAGGTTCTCTAATATAACTCCCACATGAAATAGTTCTAAGAGTTTTCCTTTAGCAACAATGACAAACAATGCATGTCTAACCCCGCTCTTTGAAATAACT
The DNA here is from genome assembly GCF_963924245.1 of Chroicocephalus ridibundus. Lineage (NCBI taxonomy): Eukaryota > Metazoa > Chordata > Aves > Charadriiformes > Laridae > Chroicocephalus > Chroicocephalus ridibundus. Next base: position 16,554,844 of record NC_086285.1, read on the forward strand.
AAACCATTTGTGCCACAACTATAAAAGGAATTGCTCCAGGCAAGCACAGAGCAAGCTAAGATACAACCCAGTGGTGAGTTTAGTAAGGGTTGTAAACAATGAAAAGCAACTGAGAATAGGGGTTTATGATGGGATATTTCAGACAACCGATGCCAGGTCTTTTTAATGGTTAAAAATATAAACAAGGTCCAAAAGTGTGTTCCTTCTTCAAGGATAATTCAGAGTCAATGCTTTAGGTAGCGAGCTGACAAAATGTTTGCATGAATTTGCACAAATTAGCTGAAATAAACATCTAAAAATGTGGTATTATTCCCAGAGCTTGCTTTTGCTTTTAATTAGTCTAAGTGTTGAAAAAACGAAATATGATCTTGGTGATTAGGGACAAAGTAGAGATTTTTCTGGGTTTTATGCATTTCCAGTTAAAAAGTAAAAATAAAACTGATTTTTAGAATTAGTCATATTTTTGTCGAGAAGAAGTTGATGTGTATCAGCAGATGCATCCTCAAAGTATGTTTCACCCTTCTAGTTCACATAAAAGCCTAAACTTGATTGGAACAGGAGATACATTCCACATCATATTGTTTGCTGGAGTGAAAAGAAGCTTTATAATTTCATAACTGAATGGGAGCTTCAAATAATCTAATTGGACTCCAATAGTATCTTAGGCCACTAAACTCCATCCACCAACCTGTTAATCTCAATAATTTACTTAGTTATTGAGTTCCTCAAGCTGAGTTGACCAGTCACAGTCTGTTGGTAAAGAGACTTTAAAATGTATTTGAATAAGCTACACGAACCATAAAATTTTGTTACTTTTAATTAAGCTTTTCCAGTGTCAGGTAATGATGCTAGGCTTCATAAATCATCTTAATAGCCTTTATTTAAAGAGAGTGTTACAAGCAACAAAGAATTTTGTTTGAGGTACACTGTATCTGGCAGATTAATCACTCTTTTGTCCTATAAATTGACTTGCAAATTCAGAATAAATTTGACCTGGAATTCACCTTAAATTCTCAGAAGTCATGTGCTATATTTTTCCAGCACATTGCAAATTAAAATGAGAAGAGCACTTGTGTTTGCATTAGGAGCAGTGAATGTCAACAAGTACTGTCAACTGATGAATCTCAGAATTTATTTCTTTAAAGGGCAGGAGGAAGCAGCTTTAATTTGCTTCCCCACCAACACCTGGTTTAAAGATTTATTCAAATATGTAATTTTTTTTTAAGACGAAATCAAGAGCACTTTTACTCTGCTGGGACAATTTTGATGGTTAATTACATCATTATCCAGATATAGTTTCACTGTAAGGCTCAGGTTTGCCAATTCCCTTTGCTTAACATGCCTTTATTGCTGGGAAAGATTGGAAATCTAAAGGAGCTGTAAATCATAAAAGAATTCCTAGAGGTTTATTGCACAGATCATAAATGGGAAGAAACATGGTTAGTGAACTAACAGACACAAATTCGTTAGATAAATTACTTTTAATAAAACACATTGGTCTTTACTGACCATAACTGATGTATATGGTCATACTAGGCTTAAATACCAAACAGAAAGATTCACTGTTTATGACAACTGATAGATCATTTCTTCTCACTACAATAGATTTGTTTTAAACAGAGTCTTTTATCCTAAATGACAAAAAATGTATGCTACAGACATCATTACATAACAATACAGAAGACACTAAATGTATTTCCAACTGGCAAGGAAGGAGGATTTTGCGACTGTGACAACATGGGAAACTTACCAGGATGTTTGGTCTCTGCCCTGTTTTCAAGAAAGTGACACCACATCTTTAAACACAAGTCCTCAAGACTGCTGTTTTGACATATATTAGTGCCAATAGAGATAACATACTGCCCTCTTTGAGCACACTGCATTGTTGTGTCACGCTTTAAGTAGGTCACGTGAAAGATGGTTGCTGAGTATTTGGAACAGCAGATCAGAGAAGAGAAACTTTATGACAGAATAAACGGATATGAGAGCACATGTTCAGTTCAGTAGAGCTCATTTAGTAAGGGCTCCCACAGCCAGTATGAGGGATACCATCAGTCAGTTCTCCTATGAATTTGTACAGAACCAACAGCTTCAAAGTGGGTAGTGCCTTCTACATAGTTCACACATGCTGACACTTTTTGTTTCAACATAGTTAGAATAATTACCTATGCGTGTGCGTATGTTGTCTTTGTGGAGTGTCTGCTGGTTGAAACTTTGAAAAGGTGAGCAAGTTTCTTGAGAATCATGTCATTATGAGGTTTCTTTCTCTACTGAGATGTTCTTACATTGGGTACTATATATCAGCAAGTGTAGTTAATGACAGAATCACAGCATCATAGAATAGTTTGGGTTGGAAGGGATCTTTAAAGGTCATCTAGTCCAACGCCTGTGCAATGAGCAGGGACAATGATACATCCCCTTTGCTTATAATTAGTAAGAACTAGAAGTTTCTTAAAAAGATTGGGGGAAAGGGTGTCTCAGCAGCTGAAACATACACCTCCGGGAGTAATAATCATGAAGTTAATTTTGCAGCTAGCACTTATTTTTCCTCATGTATGAAAGCAAATTAATTGAAAAAGTAGTAAATAATTTACACACCTTTCATGAAAGTAATAACCTCCTATCATAGGAAATCTGTGAGGATCCAAACCCAGCAGCTGTATAAGAACACTCCTAGCCGTGAGCATGTGAATAATCACAGAAACAGTTGAGTTAGATGCATTAATATATCTTGCTCACTGCAATACAAATAAATAATTTCTAAAGTAGCAATCAACAAAAATTGGCTTTCTGACACTTAGAGGCTAATAAGAACTATGTTTAAAACATTTTACTGAAAACACAGACAAACAGAACTGGAGACAGATGTCTCTATATATCATATGCTACATGTTGTGGAGCAGCACTGCACCCTCTAAAGACTGATTATATGCCTTGGCTTTACCAGACAACTATTTCCACATGTACTGATAGGTGGGGAAGTATAATTGTTGCTGCCCTGGATAAGACAGCACAGTCCTGAAGAATTTTTAACCACAGCAGAAAAATAAACTTGTTACAACATGAACTCAATTTAGAAGACTTAGCTTACCTCATAAGATAAACTAGGCACAAAAATATTTTTTGTATTACTGTGTGAAAAGAAGCTGTAGATGAAACTAGATTATTAGGTAATTCTTCTGTCATGTGGAGTAGTTTTGAAGCTGTGTTGACCTTGCACACCTATCCAAAGTGAAAACACACCATTGAAATCCCTAAACTGAGAAGGGTCTTGAAAACAGAGGATGCCCAATTAAAATTCTCAATTTTTTCCCCTTTTTTAATGAAAAAGAAAGTACTTTAAGGGAAGGACATTACTATTCTGAATCATTCTGGCGTACTAAACTTTACTGATTTAAGAGAAAGGCTCCCTTTTTTTTTTTTTCTTTTATTAACTTCAAGTATACTTGAAAATTTTCCAGTACAAATCATGATTTCTGTCAGGAAGCAGATGTAACTTAGCCAAGCAGCCAGTTTGTACTTTGTCCCAGTTTGAAAGTTCATACCTGGATGTAAGAGGTACAGTTGTAAACTTGTGAGACTCTTGAGAATCTCTGATCAGAAGGGCATAGCCGACACTTTTTACCTGGATACAATCCCTAAGTTTTGATTGACCAGAATTAGAGCTCCCTGTAAAAAAAAATAAACAAAACTTGCAATAAATTAGGCTTAAAAAAAATACTGTGTAGACTCTTTTTTAAAATTGGTGCGAGAAGGTGATGAGAGACTCTGTCATAGGAGGTGCCCCAAAAGTTGTGTGCTCTTCGGATCCCCACTCGCCCACAGAACACTGCCTGCTTCCCAGCTCGAGACACATGCAGGCACCAAGGTCACTTCAGAAAATACTAACAGCTCCCTGACATCTGTGAACACCTCATGGAAGTGGGTTTTTTTCCTTTTTTACCTCTCCGAGCAAGGAAAAAAAACCCAAAACACATAAAGAAATATCGGAGGTTTCTACCTCAACCGTCTGCTTTAAGACTTCACGTCACACTCGGTCTCTCAGTTTTCAGCACACTTGCAGAGCTCAGCTCTAAGCGGAACTGCCCCGCTCGGGCGTGCAGCTGGTGAGAGGACCGTGTCGCGACCCGCCTCACCGCCACGAGAGCCGGCGTCCGCCCGGCACCGGCCGTTAGCCAGCCTCAGGGCTGTGAGGGAGGGAGGTGTGACGGGGAGCGGCCCGGCTGCCGCTGCCGCTGCCGCCCCCGCCCCGTCAGGCAAGGTCTCGTCCCTCCTCGCAGCACCGTGGCCGGGCTTAACCCCAGCCCTGTGGCCGCAAACCGTGCGGAGGGAGAGCGGGATGATGGGGGGCAACACGGGGGAAAGGGCGGCCATGGTACCTCCTTCCCGCCCTCCCACCCCTGAGGGGGAACCCCACCCCCTGGGCAGCCCCGCCCCCTCGGCCGCGCGGCGATCGCGCGGGCGCCGCGCCCGCGAGCGACAACTCTGCCTCCGCCCCAGCAACGCCTGGCGCCTGCGCAGCAAGTCCCCGCCAGGGGGCGGGGCTGGGCGCTGCGGAGGGTGACGTCACCCCCGGTGCCCCACCTCCGCCCGGCGAGGGAGGGCTGGGGCTCGCCGGCTGCAGGCGCCGCCATGGCTGCCATATTGGGGAGGAAGTGAGAGCGGGAGGCGGTGGCGGCGGCCAGGAAGGAGCCCTTCCCTTTTCCCTTCTGCTCGGGCGGGCGCAGGCTTCCCGGCAACGGCGGCTTTGCGAGACCCTCCCGGAGCGGGTCGGCGTAGAGGCAAGCAGCGGGTGGCGGTGGAGCTGAGCGCCCCGGAGGCGGCGTTGGCCTAAGATGGCGGACCCGGCGGAGTGTAACATCAAAGTGATGTGTCGCTTCAGGCCCCTCAATGAGTCCGAAGTGACCCGCGGCGACAAGTACATCGCTAAGTTTCAGGGCGAGGACACCGTCGTCATCGCGGTGAGGGGCCGCCCCGGAGGGGAAAGGCGGGGGCAGCGCTGGGGCGGGGGGGGAGAGGGGGGATGTCAGGGGTCGGGGACCGCGGGGATGGGCGCGGTGTGAGGCGAGAGGGCAGGGCTGAGGCGAGAGGGGACGCCTCAGGAAGGGGGGTGGCCTTTGAAGGGGGGAAGAAGGGGAGGAGGGCAGGCAGAGCTCGTCTGGATGTGTGCACGGTCGGGCAAAGAGCAGGGAGCCAGTGGGGGCAGAGGTCCCCGAGCGGTGGGCGTAGGGCTGTGGGGACAGGCCAGTGGTAGCGGCTCGGGAAACCTTTGACGAAGGCTCTAGCGAAAGGCTGGGGACTTGAGGCGTGGGGTGAGGTCTCGCTGCTGAGCCCCGGGCACGGTGTGTCCGCGGAAAAGGCGTGGATTGCCGGGGGGGGACAGCGGGCGAGTCCCGGTGTGTTCCCCGGCCAGCCTGTCCCCGGCTTTGGCGTCCGCGATGAGTCTGACCGCTAAAGACGTGCTCAAAATGCATGCACCGGAGCTACCATCGAAGTAGTTGCCTAAAGAGAGTTTTTTGAGGGGGAAAAAAAAACAAAACGCAGAACAACAGTGCAGGCTCCAGTTCATTGGTGCTTGTCATCTGTGAATCAGTCTTCGTCTGATAACTTTTTTTTTTTTAATCAGAATAAACAGACCATTTGGCTTATTACGTGTTTGTAAATCTATTTTAACTGAAGTCACCTTGCAAAGTATGCGACCAGTTGTAAAACAGCCTGAACGTTACAAGGAAAAAGTTAATCCTTTCCTTTTTGTTCAATGTGTCATGTTTAGCTACAAAGTGGAACTGGAATATAAAACTAAAGTACAGTAGTTTATTGCCTGGTTTGGTTGGTATTGTACAAACACAGTTTATTCCCAATGTTTGTTTTATACTTGCTAATGTTTAATTTGTGTTTTCATATAAATAGTTTTCTCTCTAGAGACAGTACTGGTTCTGCATTGCTGAAAGTAACTTAGATGTCTGTTATTATCTGTATTCAAATTTTGGGTTTTATGCTCTGTTTCTTGAGGCTACCGATAATAGCTTTTTCGCACGGTATCTGAAGTTGAAGGAGGCGATTTAATAAAATACTTCTTTTAGTATGATTTACTAAATACTAGTGCTCTAGTCTGTTAATATTCAACTGAATTTGTCAAGAAAATTTGGAATTTCATGAGTCTGGAGCTACAAGAATGATGGCATGCTTGTGAAGTGAGGTAATTTGGGCTTATTTCGGCTGGCAGTTTAGTATCTTGGAGTACATCTCTTCCTGGGGTTGTACAGGTAAACTCCTCAGAGTGAGGAACTGAGCCTGGAAAATTTAACTAGAACAAATGATCTCACTTACATCAGTGAATATCCATTCATTGTGACACTACCTATTCTGTTTAAAATCCACGATTAAGTTTAGAATCCTTGATGTTTTCCAGCTTCTTAAAAATAAATTTTCCACTTATTTTTTCAGTAGCTCTAGTCTAAAGAGAACAGAAAACTTACATTCTTTAAATACTTTTTAAGTGTGCTTTAAAAATATCTGCAATGTAAATTGGGCTGAAGTGGTGCTATATCTGAGTAGAACAGTCTGATGGCATGCTTCTGAGGGATCATGTGGGACTTTGTGCTCGGGGTTAATATTTAGTGTTACAACTGTGCTTCGGTGTTTTCTGCACTGGTAAAAATGACAATAAAAAATCCTTTGGGGGTCCTAGGGCCAGGACTTATTGTGTCTGACTTTGGGGGAAAAACACCCCCCAAAATTATGAGATTGGGTAGCAGTAACAGTATTTGACTTCTGTTTCACGAAATTTTAATAAAGGATTGATATTTTGTGACTTTGTTTTTTATAATGGTGGATATATGACAATATCAACGTTCTCGAAGTTACGACTTGGTTCTCTAAAACTGTTGAGACAATGACTTTAACTTGTATTTTTTTTTTTTTTTTTAACAAGCTGACTGAGGTTTTACAAAGTTATGAACCTGCCAACCTGGCTGTAGCCAGCCACTTCTTGTGTGTGTTGTGGAATTGCCCAAAGGAGGATGGTAACAGAAACAGTCCCTCTCATGAAACAGTTTCTAAAAGATCCTCAATAAGCTGTATGTTTGGTTACTTCAGCTGTTTGATTTCTGTCTTTATTGCTACATGTCATATTGGCTGCCTATTGAACAATAATTGAACCACTTTTTTTTTTTTATAGCCGCTTTCCTCGGCTACCTGAAGGACTTGCACCTTCTGTGTGCACCTGGTTCTGTGCTGAAACAGTGAAGGCTTCTTTAATAATACTTGGGAGTTGCCTGTAATGGTAGATAGGAGGTGAAATCTAGGAGATGGTGGAAGCAGAGCTTATACCAGGCTTGACTCCTCTGTGGAGGAGGGTGGGGAGGGAAATCGGTGACTATAACCAAACCCTCCTGCTTCCTTGACTCCCCTGTCATCTCTGAGCTATCTATCCTCCTCCCTTCTCTTCCTGGCTCCTGTGTAATTACTGGCATGGTTGTCTTTCTGGACAAGTGAGTTGTTTTGATTTAGATAAAGTACTTGTTTTAATTGTAGCTAGTGTGTAACAGCAATTTGAAGGGACATATGGTGTTGGTCTGTTTTAAAGAACAGACTTTGAAGAAGTATTGTCCTTCCACAGGTTGAAAGCTTTTTAACAGTAAAGAGCTTTTAAATTATTAATTTAAGGGGGCTTCTTACCATTTTAATATTTTCTTAATTTTTTTTTATACTGGCTCTTCCTGTTAAGTAAATATAAGGGTTTTGTTAAAACAAATAATAGGGCAGCTTGTTATGAGTATATGGCTTTTATGTTAAATATCATAAATGTGCCTATATACAAAAATTGATAGCAATTTGCTCATGGATTTCAGGAATTTGAGTAAGATGAAACAAGGAGGAAATGCAAGCCTATAATATATATGATTATGTACTTTATTTTTTCAAATGTAAAACTGTTTGCAACTGGGTAGCTTTATAGTTCTGCTGAACGTATCTATACTTCTTTTTAAAAAAACATTTCTGTACCTGGTCTTTCTCATTTTACAACGGTGCAAAAGATAAGACAGATTACGGAATACGGTGACAATTGAGGATTTCGGGATGAAGCCTAAGCTGAAAACAGTACTGTCAAATAACTGAAGTGGTGAGGTGCTATGAGCATTCACAGAAATGGCCAGTGTCTGTCTGTTGTCCAAATGTTTCTAGTAATGATCGTAGTATATTCCTTATTCCTATGGCCTTTAAGAAGGAATCATGGCTGCCTGCCTGTATCTTCATATTTGTTTAGAGTACTGTGGGTTTTTTTTGTATGTAAGATGTAACCCCTGTGATCCTGGGAAGACCTTGAGACATTTAGCTTTCTTTTTCATTACTTTTTAAACTAGCATTGGATAGTAAATGAGAGCCAAGCTAGGTTTAAGTTACATTAGAATAAGATTAATGAAGATCACTTGCTATTACTGCAGCTTTTGGCAGCAGATTATTCAAAAGGAAAATGTAATTCATATGCATTGCTGAAAGAAAGGCTGTGCTGGACTGTATAAATGCAAGAAACAAGGTACATTCTCAAAACAACTTTTTTATTATTTTGCTAGCATGAAGGTAATCACTGTTTAATTAGACACACATGAATAAAAATGCTTAATGTCTACAGTGCAACTTAAATATAAATCGGAAATTGCATTCTGTAGCTGAAACAATAATATTCTTTCAGTGTTGCTCTGTTTTGTTTTTGGTTTTTTTTTCATTCTGTGAAATGGTGGATAATAGAGACCTTTTTCAGATGACACTGTATGATGATTTAACAGAAAACAAATATTCTAGCTTACAGTAATGTCTAAAGGGAGAGCCATGCTCCCTGGCTGCTGTACCACTTGCTTAGAAACACCTCACTCATCTCATACTTGTTGGCCATTCTGAAATTCTATGACCGTTTTTATGCCAGCAGTGCTTACTTCTCTGCAGAACAAACTCTTTACTAAAGCAAAGCTTGGCTAAACCTCTTGTTCCAAATTTTCTCTCTGTTTCTATGCTGGAAATTGGGTTTCCAGTCACATTTTTTCAAAAATAAAATGACGTGTCATTTTGTAAAGTCCTTCCGTAACAACAATAAATAACTGCTGTAGGTGTTGGTAGTTGAGTTGCATTATTTGCACAGAAATACAAAAAATAGGGCAGAAAGAGCTGAGAACCAATAACTGTTCTGTGTTGGCTGCAGTTTTGTTTCCACAGAGCTAGGACAAGAAGAAAATGCTTTTTCCTTATCCTAAAAATAAAATACTGATTTGGAATGGTGCCTTTTCACTCATTCATGATGTTGGACTCCATTAGGTGTGTCAAAGCAGCAATACCTTAGCTTAGTAATAGGAAGAACTGAGTCAGTTATTTGACATGGTGCTTTCCAGAAATTGTTCAGTGTGGGATTTTTCTTTTTCCATATTTTGTGCTGATGGGAAGAATGTTCTTTATTAAAGATGTGAAACTTAAAGGAGAGGTAAACCCATTACTTGAACCTCTTACCAAGAATAAGCCAACCATTGGTGGGTATAATATTGCTCTATCAGTCCATTCTAGCAAAAAACAGTAAAGGTCATCTGGATATGTTGTGGCAGAAAAATACTCTACTGATTTTTCAAGTAAATTTTCACTACTGACTTTGCTTCAGATACTAATTCACAGAAAATAAGGTAAACTAAAGTATTGTTATGAGTAACCAATTCTGTAGTTTACAGAAAGTTACAATGGGAAAATGAAAGATATTTTAAATTATTTTTATGGGAGATAACATTAAGTATTTCTAGGACTTTTAGGGTTTCAGCCTACTTGTGGTCAGGCTGATCACAATGAGGACTACACTGAAGGTACTGAGAAAAACTAACTTTTCTGAGGAACGGACTCATGCATGCTCCAAATTGTGTATAATTTTGATAGGCTGAGCATCCTTTTGTGTAAGGATAACTGATAACTAGCTTTAATTGTGGAAATGTGTACTTAAACATAGGCACTTTATTAAGATTCAGCTTAACTGCCACTAAATCATGTTGGCAGATGTACTTTTTTGAGGGCTGTGAAAGCGCTTGCAAAGTTTTTGCTGTTGGACCACATCCCCTCAGTACAAGCAATTATGGGAGCTGAAGCTGTCCTGTAGTTGATTACTGACAGAACAAATGCTAGGCAAGGAGCGAATGTAAATGTTGAGTTCTCTCTATTTGGAGAGAAAAAGTTAGAAGCTCTGCTCGTTTGCTTGATATTTTGTGTTGCTTAGAGGTTTTATGTTCTAAACTTTTTTTAATAGGATTTGAGAAATATTTCCTGAAAATTTCTAGAGTATGTCAAAGCAGCATCGTATAGTGGTAGTGATGCTGCGACTACCACTGTTATCGACACTATGTGGTAATGTTGCTTGGAACCTTTGTGTTTTCAGTTCCATCATAATATCTGATTGTTTACTAGTTGAGGAAGAATAGGCATCTGGTATAGAAAAAATATCTGACACTTTAATCTTTCTTGATTAATCTCTTAAAGGTAATGAGGAGGCTTTCTAGGGCAGGGTAATCTGTGTAATACTGTTTTAGCTTTGTTTACAGCAGAAAGTAGACTGTAAAGAGAAGTGGTAAGTCATAGTATTGCAGATGTCAAAGATGTGAAACCATATGAGTGGGAGTAACTTGTATTCTTAAAACATAATTATCCTGGAACCTGCTTGGCTAAACCTACTTGATTAGATATTGATTCAGTAATGATGGAGCAGGGGCATGCCTCTAGTGTGGGTTTTCACAGGTGTGATAATTGTACTGTGACCTGGGAGGGGAGGGAAATATGTAATTGGATTTTTGAGTGCTTTGAAGTTGTATTGTGGCTTCATCTAAGAACTATAATACTGAGGGCATGTAAACAAATATTCCACTTTCCACATGCAAGGGATGGGGAAGTGACAAGTGGTATAAACAGGACCCCTTGTGAGGATTATTTTGGGGGCCAGAATTCCTAAATTTTGTGGGTATGTTGGTAGCAGTTGTTAAGTTGAGGGAAATTTGGAATTTGTCATGTGCCTAGCAGCTTTCACTGTGTAAATAAAGAAGATCAACTAAAGGCAATACTGTCCAAGTGAGTCCTTGCAGCCTGGTTTTCTGTTCTTACTAGTCCGTGGTATTCATCATACATGCTATCTGTTATATTAACATTTTGTAAAACAAAAGAGACTGTAATTATATGAGATACTGTAATTGGCTCTGTTCTCTTACGAAGGCATTTGAATGGCAATTGGAGAGTAGATAGTCTAAAAGTATCCTGTCTATGGATTACTCTCAAATTATTCAGGATAATTTTCGTTAATGTAGATAAAGAAGAATAGTTCAATTCAGTCAGCCTTTGCTTGGCAGAAGAATTAAAAAAAACAAAAACAAACAAACACAAAAACAAAAAACCCAAAACAAACAAACAACCCCCCCAAAAAACAACAACAAAAAAACCCAACCCCCCCCCCCCCCCCAAAAAAAAACCCCAAAACAAACAGGAACAAACCAAATTCCTCTAAATGCTGTTTAAAAACTTAGAGGGAAAAAAAGCTTTTTCAGAACCTGGTGCAAATACCTGTAGATTGCAGGGTAGTTGCAAACTCGTGGAGGTTATGCCTACAGTCCTTTCTAAACAAGGTATCTTCCTGTACCAGAAACTAGGCTCTATATTTATTTTTTTATCTTTGTTTTTTGAGTTGGATTTCTTTGAAGTAAATAAAAAAACTCTGCTTTTTGGCATCAGAAGTATTCTGTAGTAAGATATAAATACACGATAATGTATGTGTATACATTCAGACACATATACTATGCAAATAATATTTGCATTCTAATATACTTTTCTGTCCTCATAGTTGTGATGCTGTATTTGGAACAGCAAAGATCAGATATGTTGGGATCTGTAAGAAATAGTGAGTATTGTTAACACTTGCTGCATAGACTGTCAGAAGATTGTATCCAGGAACTTTCCCTAATTCTTCCGAAATCAATGTAATTGGAATAATTGTCATCTATATATTTTCTGGAGCAGTATCTGTAGAAGAGTCTAACTCTTACAAGTACAAACACACAAATTACTAATGCTTCACAGATTGTTTGCAGTGATGTTGGATGCTATCACTCTTCTCACTATAGTTTTCCAGTGTGTAATGGTAAATACAATCCTCCAAAATGGTGTTATTTCAGTGCATACAGATATGCAGAAGTTGAGCATGAAAGAGATCTGATTAATGTTTTGTGATGTAGATGACTTGCAGTGCGTAGTGTAGCTGTGGAGTTGGAGTGGATATTTGTGGAGTTGGAGGCTTTTTGAAACTACAGCTGCTAGTGAGAAAGAAGATGTATAGCTAGTCTTACTTTTTCTACAGTGACTTAAATTTTTATGTAATGTGTTCTCAGTCTTCATTTTCTTACCTCAGGGTTATTTGAACTTGTTTGTCTTCTGGTGTATAATGGACTTAATTCTACTGTACAACGCATGAATTTGAGGTGCATTTGAAGCTAAAATGAGTAATCGAGAAGGCTTGTGATTTCCCTGCTGTGAAACAAGTGTTCTGACAAACTTCAGCACCTTAGGGATAGTTTCTGCCTACTGAGTGTTGTGGTTTCTTGAGCATATTTACACAGTGAATGCTGTAATTATTTTTTTCCAAGATGGAGCTCATCCACCTGACTTCAAGCCCTCTCAGCAGATAAATACGTGTTGAATCTAAAAATCTTTGTTTGGTGTTATGCTAGATGTTATTAAAAGGGAGGTCAGACTGTGGAAGGGAATGTGGTGGGTGGGTGAAGGATGGAAGCTATTATTGTTTCATTGATGGGGAAGCAGTTCCAGAATATCCTTGCGGGAGGATGATAATGAATTAAATTTAGGCAAAATGGAGCACTTAGGAGTTGCAGTGAGTTTAGCAATGGTAACTGAGCTAGCTCCTTTGTAAACCTTGCCTATCTGCTTGGCTACCTACTAAATCAAGCTCTGAAAACGCTACAAAAAAATTTGACCTCTCTAAGATGAGCATAATAGTCCATATCCTAATGGATTGTCAGTTGCTTAGAACTGCATTATGAACATCTCTTCTTTAAAACAAAGCAAAGTCCAACATTTGTTTCAAAAAGCTATGTCAGAGCTTCCTCTTCCAGAGTCTTCCAAAATGAGTCTTCTGTGGAAGGTTTCCTTTCTCCAAAGTGGCCTTTTGCTTCTGCTTATGGAACTTTTTTAACAATATGGAACTATTTTAACAATATCATATATGGGGAAATAATTCTTGTGCTGACTGTAGGTGACCCGAATGTTTCTTTTTGGTTTGAGGTTTTTAACAAATATTACCAAGACAGATATTCTACATGATGTGGTATAAGCCATTTTTAATAATTTAGGTTTACCAGAGTAAACCTGCTACCAAAGTAGAAGAGAATAAAGGGTTCTCAGATGTACAGACTGGGCATTTGTTTACATTGTAAATCAAGTAAATTGAGGTCATGTGGCAGAGTAGTTTTGGAGAACTGTTTAGATTGCATTTTGAAACCAAATATATTTCATTCAAGGCCTTACTTGTAGGCAAATGTGAAGATTTGGGCAACACTGTATAAGCTGATTTCCTTGCTACAGTCTTGAAGTTCTTAAAATAAAATAAAAAGTTGGGCTGAGACAGCATAGGCTACTTCTAAACAATATGAACATGCACCTTCTAGTTCTTCTTACAGTATCTGGTTTTTTTAATAGCTCTTCTATGTCTATTTTTTTTCCCTCCAGTCCAAGCCATATATATTTGACCGTGTATTCCAGTCAAACACATCACAGGAACAAGTATACAATGATTGTGCTAAAAAGATTGTCAAAGGTAAGGTGGAACAGCAACTTTAACCGTAATGCTAAGTCTCATATTTGTGTGGATTGCAATGTTGAAAACTGATACTTCTATTGTTCCCTTTTACCTTCTGAATGTTTAATAAAAGCCAACATGGATCATAGCAGTACAAAATCAGCCTGTAGTTGAGCTCATAAATTATGTCAGTGCTTAACCTGTTTTTTCAGTCTATTGCAATGTTTGATAACAGTTACCTGTCATGTTTTGGGTTTTTTGCAGTTGTCTGCAAAAGATTGTTAAAAACAATTTGTCAGAAATTAACTCAAAATTAACTCTTATGAATAGGTTTGGTTTTTCCGCCCCAAATTTATTGGTGAAAACATCCTACAATTGCCTTAGTTTGTTTGGAGGAATATAAGAGGAAAGGAAATTTGTGAAATCATGTGTATGCTATAGATACTTTCTTAGTTTGTTTATTTAATACACAGTTTAAGGGGGATTTTTTTGAATGTGATTTTTACCCTCACAATTAAAAGTTTAAATGTGAATTAGTGCTGTGCATGTCAGGTTGTACAATTTCTCCAAACCTGAATTGTCAGAATTGGTCTAGTAACTTCAGAAAATCAAGTCTTCGAACAAAGGTTATACCACAGTAAGTTGTTGTAGTAAGCAATTAGCTAGCTTCCTGAAAATGAAATCGATTAATTTGTTCAGATCAGTAATAAATTCTAATTGACACAACTTTCAAAACAATTTTTACAAAGCCTTCCCCTGAAATATTAACTATTAGAGACAAGAGAGGACTGGCTAAATGTAGGGGGGTTTTGATGACTAGAAAAGTGAATTGCTGTGAAAAATCCTTGCTGCTGTGACTATTTAACTCTTTAATGAGTTAAATAGTAATTAGGATTAGATCAGAAGCTTGCTCCTTAAAACCTGGAGTTAACTAAGAATTGTAATGCTGCCCCTTTCTTCCATCTAAAAATCTGATCTCTGTTTCTCTGTGCAGCATTTCTAATCTGTGCTGCATCATGTGGGAAATGAGCTGTAGTGGTGGTACAAATGGATTACGGGTATGATGGGGTGGCAAAACATCTCCACTTGAAGTATCTCATGCTTGGTTTTGGAAAACAAAAGTTTGCATGCAGGATGTGATTCTACAGTAACTGACTTGTAAACAAACCAACCTGCCTGTCTCTCACCCCTCAATCTAAAACTTTGTGGTGGTTCACTCATAATTTAAACTATAAGCTTAATGGCCAAAGACTAAGATGCTTGAAACTTATGGCATAGTCCATTCTCTTCACAATTGGACAGTTAAACTTTCCTGAAGGCAGAAAATATTATAGTGTTCTCATGTACAGTGGTTTCTTCTGAGTTATCAAAGACTATCTGCTCAGCCTGGCAGTTGTATTGATTTCCTTTTTGTACCTGACTCTGAAATCCTGATTTTTCTGGTTGAAGGAACAGATGCTTCTAAGACAGTAAACTTCTAAAACACAGTCAATGATGAATGACTCAATGCATTAAAAGGGGTAGGGAGGAACACCCTCTAGCACAGAGTTCCCCAACATTGAATGATTTAACTTGCTGAACACTTTAGGGACTGCCTGCTTGCATTCTGTTTCATTTGACTTTCCTTTAGAAGAAGGAAATGAACCCTAATGAAAATGCTCTTTCCCTTTAGATGTACTTGAGGGATACAATGGTACAATATTTGCTTATGGGCAAACATCATCTGGAAAGACACACACTATGGAAGTAAGAAATCTTAAAATAATTTTCCTCTTAATGTCACTGTCATCTCTTTTCATCACAATAGTCTTTATCTTTCTAGTAATAAGATGTCTGCTTGTTTTCATTTTGTAATTTTAATTTTCTTTTCCTTACAATGTTTTGATACCCAAAATTTTTTTTAGGACTGAGAACAGCAATTATTGTATTTTTTCAGCCCTTAGTAGCAGGATGAGAAACACAAGAATAATGTTACTTGTACGTTTTCACTTTTCGTAGTTTGGGAGATTTCTGAGATCGTTCTTTTCACTCCTGGCAAATGCTGGGCCTAAATGGATGGTCAAGGTGTTCCTTTATAGGTAAAATAAGTGCATCATACCTGTCAGCATTTTAAAACTAATTTGTCTGTTAACTGTTTGGCCTTTGGATACTGTTTTGTAACGTTGCATTCAGTATGAAAGTTTCATTTTATTATATCTTTTTCTAATAAGGGGAAGCTTCACGACCCAGATGGAATGGGTATTATTCCAAGAATTGTGCAAGATATTTTTAATTATATTTACTCTATGGATGAGAATCTTGAGTTTCATATTAAGGTAAACTCTTCTTCGTTGTTAGTTATTTAATCTATATTACAACTGGAAGTAGCCTATGGACGTTCTATATCTGTTTCAAATGCCTGTAACTTGGAAAATTTAAATGTGAGTTATTTCTGAAGTAACTGACTCTTCTTAAAGAATTACGTTAACACTTTAATCTTGTTTCCATTAAACATTGATGGTAGCTATCCTGATAACCTGTGGCAGTGCTGTTTGGTGCTTGAAGCTTTTGATCAAAATAATTTCTTCTTAGAGGTGTATTTTAGTTCAGCCTTAAGGACTTGAGCTAAATGTGATATTATGTGGGACATTCTAATAATCATGTTGGATCCTTCTGATCAAAAAGCAAAGCATTTTTGCTTTCTGATGCTTTATCTTTATTCCCTTTCCCACTTCTAGGTGTCATATTTTGAAATATACTTGGATAAAATAAGGGACCTTTTGGATGGTAAGTCTTTTATTTATATTGAACATAGAAAATATATTGTTCTGGAGAGAGTTTTTAAAAAAAAAAAAAAAAAAAAAAAACAACAAAAAAAAACAAAACAAAAAAACAACAACCAAACCAAACCAACCAAACCCCTTTTCATGATAGTAAGATAGGTATGCAGTATGCTAATAACCTATAAAAGATAAGGGTACATCAGAATAAGAAAGCGTGGAGCTAATCTATAGAATAATACTAAAGCCGCAGTAGTGGTTGTTTCATGTATATTAAGTTTTTTCTAAAGTATTGTTGAGAAATAACATCTATGACTTGGACAATGACAAGGATGTTGTACACAGCTCATTCATTTTGCAAAGAAATCATATATACCTCAGCTTTAGAACTCTTTCTTTTCCAGTTTCAAAGACCAATCTTTCTGTTCATGAGGACAAGAATAGAGTTCCCTATGTAAAGGTGAGCATCGTTCGGATATGTTTTCATCTTTCACTCCTCTAGTGTACGTCATTTACCTCTGGCTTGTTGGTGTGATGGTTTTTTTGCCTTTTTTTTCTTTTTTTAAAAGGGTTGCACAGAACGTTTTGTATGTAGTCCAGAAGAAGTTATGGATACTATAGATGAAGGAAAGTCAAACCGACATGTAGCAGTTACAAGTAAGTATTATCTTTTATTGTCTTATACTGTTTTATTGATTTGCTTCTCATATGCCTTAGAAAGTAAGGAAGACAAAAATAATGAGCTAAATAATTCAGGTTTTTGAAAGGGTCTAGCATATGCAGTTTCATCATGTCTTTCAGAAACAAGTATTTCAATTAATTTCTTGTTAGATGTTGTTACTTAGACTTGTATCGAAAGGAGAGAGTAAGTGATCAGTGAGGAACTGTGAATCACTGGAGAAAAGATGTCATTCTGCGTTTGGAATTGTGCAGAATCCCAGTTTGTGGCATTTGTTTCAATTCACCTATGAATCTATAAGAAAGACACTGTGGCTTATCTACACTTTGGCCATTCTGTCACATATTCTAAGAAAAGGTGGTCAGAATATATATTCAGAAATGCTGCAGATTTAAGCAGCATCGTAGTGTCCTATGGTTTTTGGCCTGTGGCATGTAGCAGAGTTGCAAGGAGCCATGTCATAGGTCTCCGATTTCCCACAAGAAGCAGGATTAGGAAGTGACAAATTGTTTAAAAAGAAAAAAAACACCCAACCAACAAGGAAAGATGAGGTGCGTTCAAAATAATACTGCAGTTCTTAGCAACTGAAGTGACTGTCAGAAATCTTTGAGAGCCAGTTTGAGGGTGAATGTCATAATCTTCCTGTGTCCAGTTCTTTATTCAGGAAAAGAAAGAATATACAGTCATTAAGAAAACAAAGTTTTTTCTTCTTGTTTCTTTGGAAAGGATCGAAAATAAAAATATGATGTTCCTTTTAAGGAGTGACTCAGTCCTGCACTTCTACTTCATTGCTCTTGGGTAGTAAGATTCTGGAGTAGGGACCAGATTAAGTAATGGAGAAATAGCAGAAATTTGGATAGAAGGATATTATTCTATGTTGAGCTGCTTCTCTGGTAAGCTGATCCTTTAGGCCTCTGAGGGATTTATGGTTAGAAGGAAGAAGTAGTAGGCAGACTTTCTCATTCAGATTGCAGTCGGCTTAAATTTTGTCAAGGAATTAAAATAATTCTTTGAATTCAATAAGTCTTGTTTACTTTGTATGTTTTACAGCAGAGGGAGCAGTAGGTATTTAAACCAGAAAGGGGTGAAAGGTTACAGCCACCTAGTTGAAATTTGAAAAGGGTAAAGTGGGATACTTCGTAAAGCTACAAAAAAAACCCCAGCCAAACTATGTTCTGTATCAGAATGTAAGTGTGCTTTCCATTCTAATAAAGTAAATTAAATGTGTGAAATCCATAGTTGACAGGCTAGCAGATCTTATCTGTGAGCTTATGTGGTATTAATAGAAGCTCAAGGGAGACTGGATCTTTGTTAGTCAATTAGACAATACTATTGGTTTTGCTGCCTCCAGTTTTATTGTCGTTCAGAGATTGCTCTATATGCTTTTATGAGCTTTAGATCTGTCACTTCACTCTTTGAAGATACTGTTTTGTTATGTTAGTTTGGTTGTACAAATATTTTTGACAACTTATATATTTTGGATTATAGATATGAATGAACACAGCTCCAGAAGTCATAGTATTTTTCTTATTAATGTAAAACAAGAGAATACTCAAACAGAACAGAAACTAAGTGGAAAACTTTACCTTGTGGACTTGGCAGGTAGTGAAAAGGTAATTCTAAATTTCTTTTTCTGCTTTGGAAACCTCTGGTTGTTCTTTACAGTCAAATATTTTATGTTAATGCAACACGGATTGTTTGGTTGTCATCTCTGAAGCATTTTAATTTTGACTTTGAAATGTGGCTTCTGAATCCTAGTCTGGGTTGGCTATTATATACTACCTCTTTAAGCTGATCTGCATTTCTTCAGTAAGGGTTTGTAAATATGGAATAGCATGGGGAAATAGGCTAGATTTCAGTCTCAGTATCTGTGAGAGCAAAAAATTGTACAGGTCTGTTGGGTAGCCTGGTACTGGAATAAAAAGAGTTTTATGGATGTGAAATATCTGAATTTTCTTATTTAGTGTTACTAAGTTTCTTAATTTGAAATTCTGATTAACATTGTTTAAAATGTCAGCTTTCTTTCCTGTGTTGGTGGCTTAAAGCAAGGAAGGAACTGTGTATTGTTTTGGCTATTCTGTATCACTTATAGACTGTAATTTAGCTTTTTAAGTGCTGGATTTATGTTCTTTTCTTATGTTCATCTTTGCTTCTGGGGCAATACCCATCTTTTTCAGTCCTTTCTGCTTGCTGTTGTCATTCTTTGTGTCATTGTTCTGTGGCTTTATTATTGTCTCTGATCCTGTGTTTATTCTGAAATGTGTTTCGTAGTAGTGGTCTCTCTTTTTTTTTTTTTAATGAGAATGAAATGAAGCATTAAAGTGAGAACAGGGTTAAAGAAAAAGGCTGGTTTGCAGGTCTCCTTCCTCTGTAGCTTTTTTCCTTTCACTGTTTATTTCAAACTTTGCTTTTGCACTTGTCCCAGTCTTTTTGAAGTCCATGAGGTTTTTTGATGCCTTTTCTTCGGTTGCTTTAGACATCAGCAAAGAGAATTGCTTAGCTGTAGTCATGATCACTGCTTGGTGAGAAGAACAGAAAAGGGAGGGTTATTGAACTGTAAGTCAAATTCCGCCCTTGTGGCAGAAGAGCTAAGGTAAATCAAATGGTGTCAGGGTAGATTTTTTTTCACACTTCTGCTGATAAGTTCCTACAGCATTCCTCTAGGCCAGATTCAGCCTCTAAAATCTGTTCTCGCAAATTCTTGCTAATATAGACTCTGCTGTATTTTCGGGGGGGGGGGGGGGGGGTTGGTGGTGGGAGAGTGGTAGTGTGTGGTTTGTTTGGTTTTTGATTGTTGTTTTGTTGTTGTTGTGGGGTTTTCTTTGTTTCTTGGGGTATTTTTTGTTGTTTGTTTTTATTGGGGGTTTTTTTGTGTTTTGTTTTAAGGATGACCTCTGGACAAACTATATAGAGCTTCTTACTAAAACAAAGTTCTAACTCTTGGTTGCTTTGATATTGTAAATTACTTATAACACTTATTTCCTTTTACTCTAAGGATTTCAGACTTTGTCAAACTTCAGAAAACTTTTGAAGTTGTTTATTTCATAGAAATTTTTAACTGTGTATTTGTCTTCTATGAAACGGCATACTTTGCAGGGAAAATATTCACTTCAGCTTAAAAAAAATCAGATATATCTTTAAACACTGAGTTTTGAATGAAAAATTGATGGTGAATCAGAGACGGAGTCTGAGGAGGAGTTTGCTTACCTGTAATCCAACTTGCTTATGCGTGCCTCATAAAGTCAGGGAGACTGACTTAAAAGCGGGAAAATTACTCAAGTTTTATATTAAATGTGGAACGTGTTTTTTGAAGATGCATTTAGTAATTTACTGAAATATTGTATAGGTTAGTAAAACTGGAGCAGAAGGTGCTGTGCTGGATGAGGCTAAGAACATCAACAAGTCTTTGTCTGCTCTTGGAAACGTCATCTCAGCTTTGGCTGAAAGCAGTGTAAGTGTTCTCTTCTGTATTCTTATACTTCAAGGTTAAAGGATTGCATCTCTGAATACGATATTACGTAGAAATTCTTTACTGATCTCAGTGGTATATGTGGAATGTTTTAAACTAAAGGGTTCTCAAGCATTGGAACAGGTTGCCCAGGGAAATGGTGGAATCGCCATCCCTGGAGGTATTTAAAAGACCTGTAGGCGTGGTGCTTAGCAACATGGTTTAGTGGTGGTTTTGTCAGTGTTAGGTGGTTGGACTTGATGATCTGAAAGGTCCCTTCCAACCTAGACAATTCTGTGATTCTGAGTGCATCAATGCATTGCGGTTGGCCGTTATTCTTATACTGTATTGACACACATTTAATGTTGAGGGACCTAAGCATCATACTGACACTTTTCTTGTACTCTAGAAGTTAGCAAACACAGAAGTACGATTTTATGTCATCCCATACATGTTTAGTCTTATGTTTTGTGAATTAAAATAGAATTTAATGTCTTTGGAAGTTATACCTAGCAAAAGCATAGCTCTTGTTTCACATTAAATAATATGCTGAAAAACTGTGACTGATTCATTTAACCATTTTCTTCCTAGACTTATGTTCCATATCGTGATAGCAAAATGACCAGAATCCTTCAAGATTCACTAGGGGGTAATTGCAGAACCACTATTGTTATTTGCTGTTCTCCATCTTCATACAATGAGTCTGAAACTAAATCTACTCTTCTGTTTGGCCAAAGGTGAGTAAATGACTTTTTTTTTCTTTTTTTTTTTTTTGTTTTCTTTAAGCGGAAGGAGGGAGGAATGAATTTTACCCTATTAAGTTGAATCCTTTATGTGCTGGAAGAGCCTGTCCTCTGCCAACCTTTCTTTGACAGCGTGCTGAATTACATCTTTTGTTCTGTTCACTGTATCTAGCATTCCAGTAACATTTGAGCTAATACTTCTAAATTCCTGTGTCATTTGTAATTGAATTTATAAGTACCCACTTAAAATTTAGTATTTTGTTAGGTATCTCTTCTTTGCCACTCTGTTATTAGTGCTTCATTTTAATACTCCAATTCCTGACCTGTAGATTTAATCACTTTATTTACTGGAGCACATTACTACAAAAGCTGTCAGCATTTCATTTAGTTCATCTGGTTTTCTGTTAGCTTACCTCTTCCACTTTAATTCAACAAGATAGTTTTCTACTCTTTTTTTCTAAGATTTTTTGTTATGGAAAGTAGTCTAAATGACTTCACATATTCTGCCAAGGTTTTAAGAAGTTCTGTAGTTAGTGGGTGTGGGGTAATGACTGCATTCTGCAACAGTGGAATTTTTTGGTCTCTTTTCAGAATCTAGGAGGTCCTGTCCTTTTCTATTAGTACTCCTTGAATGAGCTATTGGGAGGTGTCTTCCAGCTGTAGCGCTAGTTTCACTGCCTCATGTTCTTGACTTCATCAGAAGTTAATAGATTACACTTCTTTATCAGCTACCATAATTAGTCTGGTATATTAATTCAGGCTCCTAGAGGTGTTAAATTTATGCCGAAACCTGCAGCTGTAGTAACTGAAGGCTAGATAAGTATCACATAACTTAGTAGGAAATCATTTGGCTTTTCGTAGTAATCAATCCCAATAAGACTTTGCAGAAAGATGCTTACAGGAGCCATATTATGGGGGGGAAAAGTTTGTAACTACCATTAAACTTTTTTCCTGTTTTCATCTTTGGGGGCAGGGCTGAGGGGACGGTGTTTAGTAGTAGGAGACTATACAAAAGAATTGCTGAGGTAAGTGAGGTGTGGCACTAAAGTAAAAACTACACATTAACTTCATGAGGATATATTATTAGTGCCTGTAGTTTCATCTCCAAAGTTAAAGTGTTCAGATGAGACTTGCCTGACTGAACGTAGACAATCAATCTGAACTTTATAGCTTGTACACCATTTTGGGTAATGGAGATCCAACAGCTGGATTTTTAGGTTGAAGTGGGCTGTTTCTTAAATAAGCTTGATGGTTTACACCCTCAAAGTTATGCTCTCTGTTGGAGAAATATTTGCTAGGTGTGATGAATGCTACTCTTTGTTCAAAGCTGTGCACTGTCCTGACTGGAATTCTTTCAGGTGAAAGTATGCAGCTGGATTTTTCAGCCTTCCCAAAGTTTATTTTATTGCTCTGTCCATTAATAGTTGTATCAATCTAATTGAAATAATAGTAAGTTGGTAGGGAGTAGAAATAAGCTTTTAGAAGAGGTGGGAATTGTTTACGCTTTTACTGTGATACTTGGAAATTTTATTTAAAAGCCTTTAATTCTTTTCTTTAAAAAATAAAATTCAGAGTTTTTTGCTGTTTCTATGTAGAGCAAAGACCATTAAGAACACAGTCTGTGTCAATGTGGAGCTCACTGCAGAACAATGGAAGAAAAAGTATGAGAAGGAAAAAGAGAAAAACAAGACTCTCCGTAACACCATACAGTGGCTAGAAAATGAGCTCAACAGATGGCGCAATGGTGAGAAGCAATTATATTCTTATTTTGCAAACTTTAGGGAAGATGATAGAGGCTGACTTAGTAATTAGGATACCAAAAATAACTGAGAGCACTATGCAAGACAGTAGTAGGAATATTAAAGCAAGGATAATAAGCTGACATAGGAACTTCATATTTTTCACTATATTGCAACTGGAACAGCTTCTAATAATCACATAATGGCAAAAATGTCTGGAAGTATGTTGATATTAGGTTCTTCAATGCTTAGTTTACTACAGAAGAAGAGTGACATACACTATAAAAAATTTTATTTGGGGGGAGAAAAAATTATATTAATTGTAAATGCAGAAACTGAGTAAAATTTCCTCTGGTTTGGTTCTCTAATTCAAATCAATATCACAAGATCTTATCTTTGTTTAAAACTTAAACATATTAATAGGCAAAAAACCCACCCTGTCTCTTCTTTCTGAATAATTGACTTATCTATTGAAATGTCTGGCAAAATGCAAGTTAAATACGAAGCCTTAAATTCAGGAATGGAGGAACACAGGTCATACTTGCAGGTGTATTCTGGAGTTTGGCAGCTACAGAAAACGATTTTGCAATCCTGTAAACAACTGCCCCACAGGCTGATGTAAATCTGAGAAAAACGGGCTCACTTAAGTAAGTTTAGTGAGATGTGGTATTTTTTCTATTTTTGAATCTTTTATAGAGACGGTATGAGGCCACACCTGAAATGTTAAGTATAGTTCTTCCAGAATATTGACACGAGGTACTGGAGTGTTGGAAAGAGCCCATACCATTCAAGGACTGCATAACATGTTTTGTAATAAGGTGCTAAGGAATTTAGTTTCGTTTACCAGAGAAGTGCCTTGATTAGTGTGTGTGGTATTCTTTCTATGCAAAGTTAGTAAAGTGTTCTTATCAGAAGAGGTTTACTGAATAAAAAAGGATAAAAGTGTAACTGAACAAATATTTTAAATTAGAAGCAAAGCAATTTAAAGTAAATATGGCTACCCAGCAAAACAGACTGCCAAGGGAAAAGAAAGGATTTTCTGTCTTCAGGGCAGGTTAGGTGCCTTTCTGGAAGATAGTTTGATGTGAGATGTGGAGCTCATAAAGTAACTGGGTGAAATACAGTGTTCTGTGGTAAGCAGGAAATAGTTTGGATGATCTAGTGATTGATGGGTTTTTTTACCAGTTAATCGTGTGAACTTGATGGCTTACTAACTGTGGCGCAGTACTGTTAGTAGGGAGCGTGTAATACTGCTCAAGGGTAAGTTTGTGGAAAATACTTCATGTCTGACTCTACTAAAACCAAGTATATTCTTTTCTTCAAGGGGAGACTGTACCAGTTGATGAACAGTTTGACAAGGAGAAGGCCAACTTAGAAGCTTTTGCAGTGGACAAGGATATTACTGTTATTAATGATAAACCAGCTACCACAATTGGAGTAACTGGCAATTTCACTGATGCTGAGAGAAGAAAATGTGAGGAAGAAATTGCCAAACTGTACAAACAACTGGATGACAAGGTATGCTATTCTTATTTAATGTAAGACCTCTTGGAAATATATCTTGAGCTATATTATATAATATTTAATTTGCCAATCTTCATTTGTCAGTACAGCTTGCTTAAATATTTGCTGGAAGCGCCTACTCTAACTGCGAAGCTCTGATTAAGAGAAATCAAAATTGTATTATTTTAGTCCTAAGTGAGCATCCTTTCTTAGTTACTCTCCCTCCTTTAATGAAACTAATAAAAAATGTCCTGAAAACTAAAGTATCAGTACATAGAAAACATGATAAAAATGAAAGTTAGGAAGGAAACATTAATGAGAATCTTCAACAGTATTTCAGCTTTCTGGGTGTAGAACATTCCTAGCTGATTGTTTGTAATAATACTGAACCAGAAGAAGGGAAATAATGAGAAAGCAGGAAAATGAGTAATTTGAAGACAGCAGTTTTTACCTCCCAAGTTATGTGTATTGTATTTGAACATAATTTTAAATTTAAGCAGTAGTACTACATTTGGAGAGGAAAAAATCTTTTAATTAAATCCTAATTGTTTCTTGGAAGTTAGAACAACTTGGAGAAGACTTGCAAAAGCCCAGGAGTTTTGTCTTTGAAGCATGGTGTTTTACACATACATGCCAAGTTAAGAGCCTAATGGATCAGGCGGTGAAATCAAAAGTACTATTTTTTTTTTTTTACTTTTATTGCTTTCAGTTGTATAATTGTCTCAGAATATTGAAAAGTTAGATGCCTAACATCTGCTGTCTCTTAGATAATTTTTCCTGAGTGGTATTTGCCAGTTTATTGAACACAGACTTACTTCAACTGCAGGATGAAGAAATTAATCAGCAGAGCCAACTAGTAGAAAAACTGAAAACACAAATGTTGGATCAGGAAGAGGTGAGTTTCAGTCTTGCATCTTTATTCTGTTTTTGTTTCTTTCCTTTAAAGAAATTGGAGATGTTCTGAATAGGTCACAGTTTATGACTAGGGAGTAGAATGGTGGCTTACT
Source organism: Chroicocephalus ridibundus (assembly GCF_963924245.1). Classification (NCBI taxonomy): domain Eukaryota; kingdom Metazoa; phylum Chordata; class Aves; order Charadriiformes; family Laridae; genus Chroicocephalus; species Chroicocephalus ridibundus. The sequence continues at coordinate 16,580,541 of NC_086285.1, forward strand.
ACTGTACAATAGTTCTCTTTTATTCCTTATCTAAATGCTCTGCCTATTCATTCTCCTCCCACTTAGACTGAGCTAATTGCTAAACTTAAACCAGTTTACCTGAACTTTAAGTATCCATGAAGATTGAAGGAATTGAAACATTTTATGCAAAGACATCGACGGTTTTCCCCGTGCAAAGTTAGCAGTTTGTCAAAACCGAAGATACCTTGATTTACTGTAAGAAATTTGTTTTAAGGTTTACTTTTGATCAGTTGCTGTACAGAGAGAGGAGGAGGAGGAGCGAAATGTAATGGCCCATAATGAAAAAGGAAGTATCTATGGGTTACTTCACACCATATTCGCTAGAATATTCAAACAATTTGTTTGCACGTGTTGCAAGTTATGTAACTTAATTAAATTGGTGAAATACCTATTAATAATGAAATGGCTAATTTCATTTAGCCAAGATATTAGACAAAATAATTCTATATAGCACAAAGATTTAAAAAATAGTAATCTTTGTGTACATGGCAAGAAGGAACTGGGTTGAGGACTCGGGAAGTTGGAGCTACTGTTTGATCTTACTTCAATAAATAAATCTGCCTCTTTAGCAACTGTTCACTTTGTCTAATTATTCTTCAGCAGCTAATAGTGTGAAAATGCCGGAAGCGTAGTGCCCAGCCTGGTGACAATTTCAGACTCATGAGTAGTGTTCAGCGGCCTTTTTGAGAACTTGCAGTATTCTGTGTACGTTTCCAGTTGCTGTCCAGTTGCACTTGATCTGTAATCGCTTCCATTTTAAAAATACTTTAAAAGCTAAAGAACTGTGGATACAGATGATAAATGTAATTATTCATTATACTTTCACTGTACCTGTCCTCGACATCCTTATTGCATGATGTTAGACACTAAAAATGTAGATATAAGCGATTGTAGTAGGTAAAAGGTTGAAGATTCAACTTACACATGGAACTTTCGTGATGATTATTTGTTGTAATTTTCATTAAATCTCTATCAATGTTGCAGCTTCTAGCATCAACCAGACGGGACCAAGACAACCTGCAAGCAGAGTTGAATCGCCTTCAGGCTGAAAACGATGCCTCTAAAGAGGAAGTGAAAGAGGTGCTACAAGCCCTTGAAGAATTAGCTGTCAATTATGATCAGAAGTCTCAGGAAGTAGAAGATAAGGCAAAGGAATACGAACTGCTTAGTGATGAACTCAATCAAAAATCGGTACGGAATTGGGATAAGAAATTACTGACAGTCTTCGACGTAACTTTTCTTGCCTTACCTGTATTTCTTGCTTGAAGTCATTTAAAGATATTTCCCAAGGGAAAATGGGAGCTTAAGTCTAAAACTTTTCTAGTTTTAGCAAAGGATGATTTTCTAAAACCAGTAAGCATCAGGAAAATGCACAGTGTATGTTGATCTTGATAGCGCTCATCTTTTTAGTACCTATGGGATTTTACTACCTGAAGAGTATTCAGAGAAATTCTAGATATCAGAAGCTAACACTTTCATTACGTGCTGGTGACCTGACTCAATTTTGTTTGTCTTTCTGGTGCAGTTGGGGTAATCTTCCCTTAAGAATTGCTCCTTCCAATCTTGAAATTAGAGTGAGTTTTTCTTGAAAGGAATGTGTATTTGCATGGTGTATTTATGGCATGTAAAATATAACTTATCTTGATGCCTTCAAAAACAGGCAGTTGATTTTACTTTCTGAAGGGAGTAGTCCTGAATACTGAGGACATATTCCAAAAGATAGCCCTGGTTAAAATACAGATGCAGCATCAGTCCTGCAGGATGAATACCATACACCTCCTCAGATGCCTGCATATTTTCTGAATTGACTGACAGTTTTGGTAGCCAATAATTTGGCAGACTTCAATCAATTTTAAACGGTTAATACTCTACCCACTATCCTAAAATTGTAAGTACTGGAAAGGACCAGCTTGTTTGCTGGCATTGCAGCAGAATATGTGATGGTGGAAGTCTCATTCTTCTCTGTTCTTGAAGATGAAAACTGAGTGGGTCTGGGTCTTCTAGTCAATGTGGCTTTCAATTTTTACTTAGTAAGATTTGACTAGATACAACACTGGCATTAAAATTGTCATTCACAAGATCATGAAACCTATCTTTAAACTTACACGTATTCTGAGCTGAGTAATCTTTATTAGTTACTTAGATCTTCTTAAGGTTGGCTGAAAGTCAGATGGTCTTTGGTCCTCCTATTATGAGCAGCACTTAAAACTTGGTGGAATAGGGTAGCTGTATCTGTGTATGATTCTGAAGTGCGTGGTTTGGCTTTTTTGTTTTCTTTTTGTTTTGTTTATACATAGTTCCTTTTAGATAATCAAGTGATTCTAGATATTATAACTTTTAATGTCCATTAAGTGTCATGAATAACTCAATCCATGAGAAAGCAACAGTTAAATCCAGTTGGTGTCCAGTCACAAGTGGTGTCCCCCAGGGTTCGGTGCTGGGGCCGGTTCTCTTTAATATCTTTATCAATGATCTGGATGAAGGGATCGAATGCACCCTCAGTAAGTTCGCAGATGACACTAACCTGGGCGGGCGTGTTGATCTGCTTGAGGGTAGGTTGGCTCTGCAGAGGGATCTGGACAGGCTGGACCGATGGGCTGAGACCAATGGTATGAGGTTCAACAAGGCCAAGTGCCGGGTCCTGCACTTGGGTCACAACAACCCCATGCAGCGCTACAGGATTGGGGCAGAATGGCTGGAAAGCAGCTCGACAGAAAAGGACTTGGGAGTGTTGGTTGATAGCCGGCTGAATATGAGCCAGCAGTGTGCCCAGGTGGCCAAGAAGGCCAACAGCATCCTAGCCTGTATCAGGAATAGTGTGGTGAGCTGGACTAGGGAAGTGATCATCCCCCTGTACTCGGCACTGGTGAGGCCCCACCTCGAGTACTGTGTTCAGTTTTGGGCCCCTCGCTACAAGAGGGACATTGAGGTGTTGGAGCGTGTCCAGAGAAGGGCTACAAAGCTGGTGAGGGGTCTGGAGGACAAACCTTATGAAGAACGACTGAGGGAGCTGGGGTTGTTTAGCTTGGAGAAGAGGAGGCTGAGGGGAGACCTTATCACCCTCTACAACTACCTGAAAGGAGGTTGTAGAGAGATGGGGGCTGACCTCTTCTCCCTGGTGACAAGTGATAGGACGAGGGGAAACGGGTTCAAGTTACGTCAGGGGAGGTTTAGATTGGATATTAGGAGACATTTTTTCACTGAAAGGGTTATTAAACATTGGAATAGGCTGCCCAGGGAGGTGGTGGATTCACCATCTCTGGAGGTGTTTAAAAAAAGGGTAGATGGGGCACTTAGGGACATGGTTTAGAAGTGGCTCTTGTCAGGGTAGGCTAAAGGTTGGACTCGATGATCTTAAAGGTCCCTTCCAACCTCAACAATTCTATGATTCTAACTGTTCTGAGATGTAGTAAAATAAAAACATTTCAGTGTTCTCAGTCTGTCACAGCTAACCCATGCAGTAACCATCCTTTGGCATCACTGGCTGAAACTTCCCTACTGTAAAACTTCAGGCATTTTTTTTAAAACTGGAGAAGAGAGAGCAGACAACTTCTGAGTATGCAGGCTGCTGAGCTGCAGCCGTTACAACCACAGCAGCTCAAGCTAGCTGAAAAACTGCTGTAGAGTAAGTGTAGTGCTTATGAACTCTCCAAACTGGGTGCCATTTTTTGATATGCAAGTAGGAAAGAGTTAAAAGCTGTGCAGGTAAAGATGAAATTATTTTCCTTTACCAAAATATGGTGAAAAATGTTCGACTTGTTGTCCATTACCTTTATCTCATAAATGCAATCTTCTGCAATATTTAACTATATATAATTCTGAATGCTGTTTAGCAAGGTTGATGTGAATTTTATTGTGGAGTTGTAAGATTATCTTTCATGAGCTGAAGGCCTCTCTCCCCAGTACTTCACATTTTGTTTTCAGAAGAAACACCATCACTCTAGGGCTTCTAAATTTTTGCTATACAGTGTATTCACATAGATTGATACCAATCTGGTATTAGGCATAAAACCAGGACACTTTAGTAGGCAACTACATGTTGCTGTATTTAAATAAATAATAGGAAAGTAGCTCTAAAATCAAGAGTGTGTTTTGTTTATTGAAGTATAACTTCTTTTACTGTAGGTCACCCTAGCCAGTATAGATGCTGAGCTTCAGAAACTTAAAGAAATGACCAACCATCAGAAGAAACGAGCGACGGAGATGATGGCCTCTTTACTAAAAGATCTTGCAGAGATAGGAATTGCTGTAGGAAATAATGATGTCAAGGTAAGAATTAGTGCAGTTTTTAATGCCATGTGTTATGCACATACATTGTGGATAGGTGGGGTCAGTTTTCTTAGTACGGTAAAAATAACCACCATAAAAAGCCTCATGTATATCAATAACTTGGGAATAAGCTTATCCCTTGCTTATGCTGTGAATTATCAATTCCCAAACAGAATTTGAAGAGCAGGTATGATTTTTTTTCTGTCTTCATTCATAATGTTAAACTACCATATGAAATGTTCATAATCAACAGCAGCATCTTGGAAATCTAATGCTGACCTACAGTGGCAATCAAGATGTTATTTGTTAAAAATGGAATGAGGAACTGAAATAAAAGATAAATCTAGAAGATCGCTGTAGGACAAGAATGTAAGCAGTGTTATAAATCTATAGTGAAATGTATTTCCCTCTTCAAGTGATTCATTGCCTTTGTGCAAACTTCTAAATAATCAATCAGAAAACTTAAAAGTTATGTTTTGGTGTGTAAATGCTCTCATTATCAGTTGAGGCAGGGGATGTGTGCTGGGCACTTCAGTTCGCTCCAGCTCATCTTTAATTCTGTTTTGTTATCCGAGTGTTCTAAATGTGTCACTCTGCACTTCTCAGCAGCCTGAGGGAACTGGCATGATAGATGAAGAATTCACAGTTGCGAGACTGTACATTAGTAAAATGAAATCTGAAGTAAAAACAATGGTGAAACGATGCAAACAGTTAGAAGGCACACAAGCAGAAAGCAATAAGAAAATGGAAGAAAACGAAAAGGAGTTGGCTGCCTGCCAGCTCCGTATCTCACAGGTAAATGTTTCTTTATGCTGTACTTCTTAAATGTTCTTTTGAATTCATTAACCTGCTGGGGGGGGAGTTGCAATTTCTTCTTGGCACCTAACAAAGTACATTGTAATGGAACAGCCACAAGACTCAGATGTATCCTCAATACTCTTTTCAATTTGGATGCTTTTGAGTAATTGTGTGACGGGATGTCAGGATTTCTGCAATATGTCTGTAGCCTGATCCTGCTTTTGTAGCATTTGTATTAAATACTAGGGTCCATATGTTCTCCATCACAGGATCCTTTACAAATACAAGTCTTACAGAAGCAGTGGGTAGTGAGCACTCTGCCTAGTAATGCAGCAAGTTGGAAGTGGGAGAGGTAGCACTGGCACAGTAAGATTATAGTAGGCTGCAGAGTAGGTTGAATTTACTTCTAGTGTGAGAAAGGCCATTTTTAATGCAATTACTGATCTTTTCTAACAATGTGACTTCTAAAACTCCGCAAATTGCAAACTATGTATGCACTTCAGTTTTTCTATATTTTGTTTTACATACAGATGGTCACTTTTTTTTAAACCAGGAGATGCATGTTTCAGTGCAGTCTTCTAAATACAGTGGGACTCTCATGCCTCTGATTAGTATTTAACATTCAAAACATCTCTTCTCCCAGCCAAAAATGTATTTCATTCCAATCCAGAATAAAGACATTGTCTTACAGGCTGCATTACACATCTACTTGAGTAGTCATATTCTTCTTAAGTTGAGTTGGCACCACTTTTGTTTTGAGATCAGGTTACTTGTTTAAAAATAAGTATAAACTGTTTATGCAGATATAATTCTGTGATACCTAGTTCCAAAGTAAATGAATCTTTCCATTCTACAAGCATGAAGCCAAGATCAAGTCATTGACTGAGTATCTTCAGAATGTGGAACAGAAGAAAAGGCAACTGGAAGAGTCTGTAGATTCCCTTAATGAAGAATTAGTTCAACTCCGAGCACAGGGTAGGAATTGCCTCCCTACACCCCACCTTCCACCACCACCATTTTAAGTATATAGTGATAAATAAGAAATTGTTCTGTTCTATTTAGATTGAAGAGCAGAGCTATAGAATGGCTTTTTGCTACTGAACATGTAGAATTACTCAATGGGAAAGCACATATGCTGTTTGAAAGAACTGCTGTGGATAGGATTAAATTAAGGATGTTACTGACTTCATTGATCTTTGGAGAGGAAACTTTCCCAAATTTTAAGGTGTTGGGAAGGGAAGGGGGAATTAACACCATCTTCCCTGTGGTTGCCTAGTTACCTGGCTGAAACTTACTTTCTTTTCTCTCCTCTATTCCTACTAGAAAAAGTCCATGAGATGGAGAAAGAGCACCTAAATAAGGTTCAAACTGCAAATGAAGTCAAGGTAAGTTAATTTCATTGTGGGTTTGTTTTTTTTAAACCAAAGTGAAGTATGGCGACTTCCTAAAGCATATAATACATACTGTTTTTTCTAATAGCAAGCTGTGGAACAGCAAATTCAGAGTCATCGTGAGACACATCAGAAACAAATCAGTAGCCTAAGAGACGAAGTTGATGCAAAGGAGAAACTTATCACTGAACTTCAAGAGTAAGCAATTGTCATTGTTTTGTTAGTGCCAAATATCTGTGGACTGTGTGAGTACAGAAGCACAGTTTGGGGGGAGGGAAGTGGCAAGGGTTTCCTCAAGCAGTGTCTTTCTAACTTGTGCTGCTTTACTGAATATAATGTCTGACAGGTTCAGTTGATGTAATACTTATTTTCTGTGTTCAGCCAAAACCAGAAGATGATGCTTGAACAGGAGCGTCTTAGAGTGGAGCATGAGAAGTTGAAAGCAACTGATCAGGAAAAAAGTAGAAAACTGCATGAACTTACGTAAGTGATAATCATGCATAAAATAAATCCATGTGGGAACACTTACAGTTAAAAAACTAGTAACCTAATATGAAGAAGTGGCTCTTACTGTATGATGTGCTTGTTAAAGTGAGGGTGTTCAGAGCCTTCTTGAACTTAGCTTTTCTGAAACCTTTGCACTGCCTTAATATTTAAAGTTGGAAGTAAAATATTGAAAGATACGAAGGCCAGAAGTTTTTCTTTGTTAATATGCTATAGGTTGGAGTAATTAACTCTTCAATTGCATGCTCTGAGACTGGAAGAGGCTTGTAATAGTTCCCTTACTCTTTTTTGGTTCTTGTGTGATTTAACTAGTTAGGTGGTTCTAACTGGCTTATTCTTGAGATGAAACAGCTGCATACTTCATTGAGTAACTAAAAACAGTGTATTAGTGAATTAGAGACTGAAAAGTTAATGCAGTAATTGGAATTGAATTCTGCTTGCAGGTAAGTATCCAAGGGGCAAGCTGAAAAACAGTTCTTGACATCTAGAAATCTGACCATAATAACCTGAAAATGTTTGTAGAGTATCAGTAGCAACCCCTTTCTGGCATATGTGAATTTCTTTACAGAAGTTAAAATACATTATACTTTAAACTTTTTCAAAAGTGCATGCTTTTTGGCTGTGTTTAAAAACACACAGTGGCTTTCAGGTTTTTGTTGTAGAATTTGAAATAATCAGAGGGACCTGATTGGTTTGTACTGGTAACCAATAAGCAACACTTTTATCTTTTTTTTTTTTTTTCATTTAGCCTTACTGTGAAATACGATGTTGGTTTAACTGACTAAAATTTTAACAGTACTCTGGTCTTGTGAATCCATCTTATTCTGATTTATTTATGTGCCACAACGATTACGAACACTATGTTAGTTACAGTAGGTTTTCTTGTCTTGTAACACTTGATATATGTAGCACACTATTGCTTCTTATTTCAGTTTGCAGGCTAAACTGTGAATAGCATATATCCCTTAAAGGCACTTGCTATGTTAGAAACTTTCCTTTTCAAAAGACTTGCAGGAAAAGACTATAAACTAGTTTGGTGTTCTGTGTCTTCCCCCAGCCTTTTTGAATCCAGTTATTTCCATTGTATGTCTTATGACATGTGCATGGCAAATGACAGGACAGAAACAGTGTGGATTATTCACGCTTTATTCTTTTTGTTTGGTTGGTTTTTTATGTAGAGTTGTCTAAGATGCCTGGAACTACTTTTCCAGTGAGGAAAATGGAGAGGATGCTGAGATATTCTTTAGAATATTTTATTACCTCAAATGCTTAATTATTTAGCAAGTCCAAATTCCTTTCCTGTATCCTGTCATTTTAGTAATTGCACTGCCTTATAATTCTGAGAGATAACATTAGCAGTGCAGTAAATGCTTTCATGTTAAACAATAGGAGCATGTTAAACAATACAGAAGCTCTGTAAACTGATAATCATTAAGTTATATTCCTGTAAACTGAGATTGCCAAAGCTAGCATAGTCAACAACAAATGTGTTGGGGGTGAGGTGGGGGAACAAAACAAAGAAAAAAAAAAAATCCTTAATGTGTCACATGATACTTGTCATCTCAGCTAAGAGATGGTCAGAGCTAAGAACATTTGTAGGAGATCATCTCTCTAAATATTCATGAGCCTGTCTCCGAGAGCCTTTCTTTAGGGACATGGTTTAATGGTGGACTTGGCAGTGCTAGATTAATGGTTGGACTTGATGATCTTAAAGGTCTTTTCCAACCTAAACGATTCTATTCTAGAAACTTATTTATGCATCTGAATGTATTTGTTTGTATTGCTTCAATATTAAAAGTACTTCCCTCTTTTCCACCTGCAACTTCCCCACTGCCGTCCTACTCCATGTGGATTTCTGAGTGTTGTTTCATCTGTTGGTTACATTCTTAATTGAGGGCTTCAACTGAAAAACGTTTTTCATTTGTACTATATAGTGTTTATCACTCTAGTCTCCTAAAACATTAACATTTCCAATCTTGCTCAATCTTCAGCATGATTTTATTCTCTTTTAGGGTTATGCAGGACAGACGGGAACAAGCGAGGCAAGATTTAAAGGGTTTAGAAGAGACTGTGGTAAGATAGTCAGAACATGTTCCAAAGGAAATGTCAGTACTTGCTTGCTTTCCCCCATGCCCTTCAGAGTTCTGTTTTAAATTTTTTTTTCTTCATTTTTTATTCCTTGTCCTTAACTGTAGGCAAAAGAACTTCAGACTCTTCACAATCTTCGGAAGCTGTTTGTTCAAGATCTGGCTACTAGAGTGAAAAAGGTAATGTGGTGCTGTAGTGAAAATGGGGGTTTCTGAGAATGCTACATAAATTTCAGTTTAAAACTAAATTAGGAATTGATCTTTATGCGGTGTGATTTTTTTTCTGGCTTGATCTTAATGTGCAAATTCAGATGTGTACTCAGCCTCCTCTCTCCCTCCGCATGCCTTTGTTACTGCAGAGTGCTGAGATTGACTCGGATGATACAGGAGGCAGCGCTGCACAAAAACAGAAGATCTCCTTTCTTGAGAATAATCTTGAACAGCTTACAAAGGTTCACAAGCAGGTACAATGAGGCTTAATTTCAAGTTTTAATTGAAAACAAACTACTTAAAGTGCATTATTATAGAAGTGACTGAATGCATATTGGTCATCAAGTAACTGTTCTATAATTTAATACTTCTATGTCTTGACTGTGTCTCTTGATATAAAACAGTAGACTAAAGTTTTCCTATAAAGTAAATTAATAGCTTTATATGCATGTGGGAATGTAACCAAATAGCTGCATTTAAACTGAAGAACATCCAAGTTAGTGTTTCGAGTTAGTATATCAGTCTGGGGGATGCTTGCCTGTCTGTCTCTGACTGAAAAAGAATGTAGACTTTAAGTGCCTATGTTGGGTTGCACGTTCTTCCACAGTAACTGATTTTCAAATGACAATCTTACAGATGAACTATTAGATTTACTAAAAGCTTAAGCAAAGATAATATAATAGCCCTACTGCTTTGCCTGTTGAGGGGCAGGAGGGTGTTTGGCTCTTCCCACGAAGGAGAGATACCAAGAAAATAATCGATTCCGTTTTTATAGCTGGTACGTGATAATGCAGATCTTCGCTGTGAACTTCCTAAACTGGAGAAGCGACTTAGAGCTACAGCTGAAAGAGTTAAAGCTTTGGAGTCTGCACTGAAGGAAGCCAAAGAGAATGCTTCTCGTGATCGCAAACGGTATCAGCAAGAAGTAGATCGTATAAAGGAAGCTGTGAGATCCAAGAATATGGCCAGAAGAGGACATTCTGCGCAAATTGGTTAGTAAAGAATCCCTTGCCCTGTAAAGCTTCATCTGTCTCCTGATTTCTTTGATCTTTGTGCATGTATGGATCTTTCAACCCTAGTTAGAACTGCATGTGTGAACATAGTGTATTTTCTACCATGAGTTATATTTTGGTTAATACTGTAAGGGTGGGTGGGTGGTGGTGCATGGTTGGTTGGGGTTTTTATTTATTTAAGTGGGTCTCTTCCTGCTAGTTGGATTTTTGTACATGCTGGGAAAGGCATACTAGCCTGAATGTGTGTTCCGTTTCCTAGAACAAAACAAAACACTGAATGCGAGTCTTAGGTCTTTACCATGATTCCGTAAGAATTTCAAAGGCTAAGTAGGTATTCCAAAGTAAGGAGAGAGATTAAGCCATCACCTTAAAGAACAACAACAAAATCATCTTGCTGTCTCTTGATCTTGTGGCAGACAGAAACCCTCAACTAACCTTTTAATATCCCAAATTGCCTTTTTGGTTCTTTGTTCCAAAACAGATAGTACTCGATAGCCCTCCCTAGGGGAAAAACATGGGAAAAACAGAAGTCTGTAGTAGCTAATAGCGTTTCTTACTGTGTGGTGGGAAGGCAGTCGTACTCCCTTGGTCCTCCACCTGCCATTATGCTGTAAAGTGCTGAGGACCAAGAGGGTGTGTGACCTGTGGAGGACTGAACTGTGCCTATTACATTGTTGTTGTAGAACTACGTGTTCCAGCCTTTTTGTTGTCCTGTGTCAGGACTTCAGTAATCAATACGCTTCTGTTAATTGTGAATGCAACTGAAATGAGCATTGCAGTTAAACTTCGCTCATATTCCGCAAGCGTGCAAAGAGCTATTGCAGAGTAAAGTCATAATTTTTTTTTCTTGGTTGCTTCAAGTGGTGGCCTGAAGACGGGTGCTTTCCTGTCTTATTTTTCTATCAAGTGGTCTCCAAGAAGACAAACGGAATTCTCTAGTGAGCTCACCATAAGTACACAGACTCTTGTACTTAAATGTCTAGTTGAACTACAGACATGTCTTACTGGAGATCAGCTTCCTATAAGGCAGAACTTGAGAAGCATTTCTCTGGTGCGTTTGCTCCCCGTAGGTACTCTATATCCACTCTTACCTGATGAAACTTTAAATGCTTCTGTTTAACATTACAGAACTTTGTAAAGTCATACTGTTGTGCATCTCCTGTTAAGAGCTAGTGCAAAACTCATTGAAAATACACTTTGTTTATCAAAGTGTATGCAGCTTGTGAAATACCTGTCAAAACTACTGGTTTTGAATTCAGTAATAGAGCAAGGTTTTATTTTTATATGGTGGTAAGAAGTTGATGAAGCAATGTTACCTGTGGGGTAATCAGTACGCAGAACCACTTGCAGAGTAGCTTATCAATCAAATAGATGTGGGAAATACAGCAAGGTATATAATGATTCCTTACAGGAACGTAACTCTCATGAAACTTCATCTAGCGATGTGTTTTATTTGAGTTCTTATTGCCAAGAAATAGGACTCTTACAGGGAAATTTAGTGTGCAGATAATAACATGTGAAGATAATCATTATCAAAAGCTTTGCTAGCTTTAATTCTAACAGGGACTATAAAAGCAAAACCTTGTCTATTTTTCAGGGCATGTTATAGTTGGTACTAATCTGTTAGGTTCTCAGAATACCGTCTCCTAAACTTGTTTCTTATTCAAAGTGCATTCAGTTTTGGTTATTACACTTGGGATACTGTAAAATAAAGCATTAGTAAATTGGAATAATCAAAGGTAAAATTGTGATGTATATATTTGTAAGTCATGTTTCTTTCCATGCAGCTAAGCCTATCCGTCCTGGCCAGCATCCAGCAGCTTCTCCAACTCATCCAAGTGCAATTCGTGGTGGAGGTGCGTTCACTCAGAACAGCCAGCCAGTTGCACTGCGTGGAGGTGGAGGACGGCAAGACAAAGTGTAAGTTTGTTTTGTAGGATTTTTAAATGTATGATTAAACCACTTCGTATTAGTTCTGTTACGGTTCATTCTGTGGCATAAAACTACTCGAATAATCAGATTAACTTACTTTTTTTACAAAATTTTATAGTTGGAGGAATAGTATACATGTACATCTGACTAATGCTGCTGCTGTTTTTGTTACAAAACTGGTGTTTGTTGTAAAATGATAGTCTGGAGTTGTTCTGGTGGAGTAGAACGAAATGTGAAAACAGTCAGTTGGAGGTAATATCTAATAAGATAATAGATAACAGCCAACAGCTACTGTTTGGGAAAGGAGTGGGCAGAAGAATTTAAAAATATGGTTTTCCTTATAAAACATTCAGTGATGAAATAAAAAATTACCTTATTCTTATATGTTGTCTATTTGCTGTTCTTACTACAGTTGCACACTCCTTCACGTGTAAGTAATTTGGAGGTATTTAACAGAAAAATTAATGTCTTCAGCCAGTAAATTTAAAATGCTAGCCTAGTTAAAATACAGTTACAGTAATTGAAATTAGTGTATACACTTATTTGAAAATGTCTTTAATCTCCTAAGTAATTATATGTAGTCTAGTACTTAATATGCTTAAGTTGCTCACAGAATCATGTCTAGTTTTTATCAACATCTGCATTATAGTTGGTCTGTTGGTCACCTAACAGTAATGCCTTGCTGCAGTCTCTGTCAACTTCACTTTTGAGCATTCATATAAATGTCTTTTAGACATTCCTTTAGTTAAGGTATCTTAGTTAAGGTTCAGTTCGAAAATACTCCTAAAATGATGGTGTGATGCTTGATTCCTGGGTGCTTCTCTTCTTAAGGGCTCCAGAGCAGCTTACGTTAACCTTGTTTCCATTTGTTTCTTTTTATTAGCTGACTTTTCAAAATTTTCTCTCCAATTTAGAGAAAAATCAGACTGTAGTACTAGTTAGAGTACCTGGTAATGTTTGGTAAATGAGGTTGAAGTGATATGTACTTTAACTATGAATAACATTTACCTTGAATGAGCAAGGACCAGGCAATGCATGGATTCTTGATTATGTTGCTGTGGTGGAATTATTCTTCAGATAGATTGCCTTTGTAGTCCAAGTAGCTATCTCAGCTGTCGATGTAGAGACATTTCAAGTATGATTGACCCAATTTATTTTAGATGCCTACTTTAGCATGTGCTCTGGTGTTGCCTGGATTTCTAACTGAAGAGAGCCTATTTAGTCTGATACTTCTTTAAGAGTACTTATAATAGTTGATATAATCGGCAATAAGTAACTAAATTTTGAGCTTGCATTTCACTTTGGAAAAGAGCTTTCACTGTTGGTCCTGGGGAATTTAAATGGGAGACTTAGCACTTTGACTTTTTTTTTTGATTATTTGTAGATAAATCATGAAGGAGTGGAAAATTGCTACGTATTAGCTAGAACACCTTTTTAACAAACACACCAAAAAACTCCCATGTAATATGCTTACAGAATCCCTTAAGCAGTTGTAAAGCTTTCATAGAATTCTTCTAATGTCACCATGTTACGTATTGCCGTAGAACCAAGCAGAGTTTAGCTCTTAAAGGCAGGAGAATGGTCGCAATTTATTCCAACTTTCCTATCTTGTTTTTGGAAGAACCTATCCCTTATGGAAGTAAAGGAACAAAACTTTCTTGACTTTATTTTACTGTTAACTATGAATTTGTTCTGAGCTTGGGAATACTCAGGTAGCCAGGATCATTTTTCTCTGTAGTAATGTCTGTTATACTTTTTTTGAGGACTAATACAGATACTAAGCATCTGAACTTCTGGTTAGAGAAGAACTTTTTGGTACAGTAGGAACATGATGTGCTGTTTTACATTTGGAGACCACCATTTGAAAAATTATTCTGGAAAAATTAAGGAAATACAGAGATGGTAAATTGCTATTTCCCTATGCAAATCAAACTCTTAGGATGATTAATGTCAAATGATGTCTTCATTCCCACTTCATCTTCCCAAACTAGCAAAGTCAAAACTTTGCAGGAGCTGGTAGGTGGTATCCTAACAGTTCTCACTGGCCTGGAAAAGTACCAACAGTCATGGGAAATGGAGCTGGGTTATAATTGATTTGTGTTTGCAATGTTTGCTCCGTTAAGGAAATCAAGATTGGATACCTGGTCATTTTACCATTCTGTAAATTTGTTGGTAACAGGCAGCATTCCTTAAATGCTTTGCATTGAGTAATTTCTTATTCTAAAGCAAATGTTTTATTAGCACTTATATGAGTGGTCTAAGAATTGGGCTCCTAAAGGCTATGTAAATAGTGAATATGGTCTACTATAAATGTAAATAACTTGGCTTTTTTGGCTTATGAAGTACGAGCACTTAACTCTGTTATTTTTCTCATTTACAGTTGCTGAAAAGTAAATGCAGCATGAGGATTGGATATCATGTAGAGGGAGTCATTCCATGACAATAATCTCTCCCTTTGGGGACTGTAGGATTATTTTTTGAAAATGTATAAATTATACCTGGCCTGTACAGCTCTTCCCCCTTCTACAAATTCTGCTAACTGATTCCCAAAAAAACCCAACTAGAGTGCAATTTTGGCGTCTTGAAAAATGACATGTTACTTAAAGTGTAGCTCTGCTCATTACACAGTTTGTCTTTCATGTCTTAAATTTAGTCTGCACTGTGCCAAGCTGAATGTACATTGAGAAAATCTTAGTTCAAACTTTCTAGCTTAATTTGTGTACATCTTATTGTCCTAGGGAATGTGCAACAGTGTTTAAGTATACTTTCATTTTTATCACTTCACATAACACTACGTGTCCCACTGAATTAGAACGGCACTCTACATTACAGTTTTCTTTTGGAATGCTACATAGAGCATTGGAACTAAATTTATTTGTACAGTGTAAGAATACTGAAGTGTGCTTATGACAACTGCCATGAGGCACTGCGATCGCTACACCACAGAACTAAAAAGTTCAATATGAACAAGGCTGTTTAACTGTTATCTGATTAAATGCCCGTTTATCGGGTAATTTAGGATAAATATTGTACAGTAATAAGAGTAAACCTAAGTTTACAAAAGACTTTGTCAATGGATTATCCCGTCTGTCCTGTTCTTGATTCTACACACAGTACAGTCTGGTGGGGTGAAAACATTCTGCTTCGTTTTGATGAGCCTGTCTATCCATTTGTCTGTATCTGTGATGGTTCACTTTTGCTATTTTATAATAGTGAAATGAACACAATCTAAAGTTTAACTTGATATTCCACTATGTACACAGTACTGGAATTTTTGGCTAAAATTTTAACTTTCAATTAAATTTTTTTCAGCAGCTGGCCAATGAATTCAGATACACTCTTAAAGGATATAACTTTTTAAAAGTGATGTGTCTGGAAATCCCAGAGACATGTGTTTAAAAAAAGAAAAAAAATAAAAATAAAGTGCTACCCTGAATTGTATTTGTAATCTGTTTGTAAGTAGGTATATGAAATGTCCAAAGTAGTAGTTGTTGAATATTTTTCTTCTCTTTGCAATAAAGTCCTGTAAAGTGGCTAACAAAATGAAACTGTTTTTTTTTTTTGTTGTTGTTGTTTTTGAGCTCCAGTACTCCCACAGAGCTGAATCTGGGTTTTAAAATTTTGTAGTATAATTTGCCTAACTTATTCATAGGGTTTAGCCACTATAATTTTTAGAACAGCTGCCTTCTGGATAGAAATTAGTTACCAGGTCTTTGAGAAAGAAGGAACTTGAATATTCCTGAAAAAATTCAGTTAGCTTTCCAGACCCGGTTGGTACCACTTTGTGTGCTGGCTTGGATTTTTTGCTGGGTATTCATCAGTTCTTGTGGAAACAGCAGAGACTCTGTGACTGTTCAGACAGCAAATCACTTTCAACTTTTATATTATAAATAGACAAAATATTTGTATTAGGATGGAGTGTAGTAAGATTTTAGACCTTGAACCACTTTTTTCTATATCTACAGTAGTCTGAATTTTTAATAGTTTGATTTTTTTGAAAGGTTGAGTGTATCAGTCAGAAATCTCACTATTTTGGAGTTTTCAGCTTTTAAGACTGTTTTGTTCATTAAGGCTGCCAAACACTCCAAACCTCCAGTTGTTTTAGAGCACGATTAAAGACAGCACACTGAGGAAAGCAAAGGAACAGCAAACTACTTTGAATGCAGTTTCTCCTAATGGAAACAGCACTGTCCATTATCTTTCTCAATGTTAACTACAGGCTTTCAGACCTTCATTTGTTAATCTGCAATCATAAAAACAAGAAACCACACTTTCTTTAAAGTACATTCAAATGAAGCAGGATTTTTTTCTCATGCCTGTGAATGAGGGTTTCATTCCTGTAGGTAATTATCATGGGTTTTGGTGCTGAAAATTGCTGCGTTTAAAAAAAAAAAAAAAAAAAAAAAAAAAATTAAAAAAAAATTAAGTGATTAAGTGATAACTAGCCTGTAGCTCAGTGTACATCACCTTTTTATATTTAAACTTTTTTTTTATTTTAAACCTTTTATGAAGTTTACCAAGAACTGCCTCTTAATGTAAAAAGAAAAACAAAACAAAACAAAAACAACCAACAACCTTTTTGTTTTCTGGTCTGGCTGTCATAGGTCAGCCAGACAGGACAATTACTGTTTTTTGTAAATTAAAGTATTCAGTCTATATGGGGAATGTTCACACTGCTGTTTCAACTTGCAGTCTTTGAATGGTTCTTATTTTTATGTTCCTCTAGATCATATTTTTTAAAAGATGGTTTAGGATAGGAACTTGGTGAAATAATATTTATTTCTGGTGAACAACTAAATTATTTACATAACTTAAATGCTGACTCACTACTGTGTGTAATTCTAAATTTGACATGAGAGGACAAGTCTACCTGTGGAATATGATTTACCTTCAGTACACTTAAGATGCATTAAAACAATTGGTTTGGGGAAGACGCCATATAGTTTTAACGTACCTGCATGCTGTAAATGTATTTGTGTTTAAATAAAGAGAAGAAAAATCTTTGAACTCCGTGCACTTATTCAGTCTCTACACTTTCTTGTCTAATTGTCTCCATATAATGTTTTTCACTTGATAGGTTTCATGACCAGTTATCTCTGTGTAAATTATGATCATGGGATGTCTCTAACCTCTTATTCCAGTGTTTCTTAATACAAGTAAGCTTTCCCACATGCAAATATGAATATTTAAGTATTTGTCTTCAAAAGATTGTTCATGATAGGAAAAAAACCACACAAACAAAAAAAATGCCCAACAGTTGATGCCTGTGGAAATGTTCAGAAATTGATTACAGGCACAGTATATCAGAATTTGAACCCTTTCAATTTGGGATTACTTTGACCTCTCCCAAAGGCATACACTCTATGTAGTTCATAAATACACCAGCTTAATAGCCATTTTTAATGGCTTCTCTTGGTTGTGTATGTTTTGTTTTGGTTTTTTTTAAGCATCAACTTCCGCCCTATCTATCCTGGATATGGTAGGTGACACACTTGAAAGAATTCTCCCTTGGCATAGGATGTAGCCGTGGACATCCTTTCTCTCAAAGGAGCTATTTCCTCTTTAGCTCAAAGCAGCTGTTTTGTTTCCAGTGTACTAATGTCTGCTTTAGTATTCAGCTGCTTTTCAAAAACAGACTGAAAAACAACCCCCAGACCCTCACTAACAAACCCAACCCTCTTCTCCCTGAGGTATATCTACAGGTAGTTATGTCTTAGTTGTATTTGGGAGTTGGATATGGAAGACTATTGCTAAATCCTATTCATTGAGGGATTTTTTAATTTATTTTTATTTTTTTTCTTAAATGGTTGCATTCTAGAGTAAGTTGAAAGCTGGTTAGAGACAACTCTACTTCCTTCCTTCCAGAAGCAGAAGGAAGTGCAAGAACTAGAGGAGGTTGCCTTAATTCAGGCCTACGGGCAATCAAGGAACCATAGATGCACTTTACATTCCATACTTACTCTTTAAAATGAAACTGAAATGAAACAATGTAGAAGCTGATCAAGGGTTTGGGCAGGTATGTGCGTTTGATACAGTTTCTGAGCAACTTAAAGACTTTTTAAGATGACAATGCATTGTATCTGCTTTGGGATGCACAAAGAATGGGTGCCTGCTTGCTGCGGTTCAGCCTGTGGATTACAAATTCTGAAAACTGCCAATTCATCTGTAGCACCTGATGCCTACTGTATTTACAGTTTGAGCTGTCGCTGCTTGTGCTTTATGTACTCCTCGTTAGCCAGCGAAGGAGGGAAGTGAAATGGAGATCTGACCAAGAGCTCATCTAGCTAAATCTGTCTCCAGAGGTGCCAGATCTATGGGTTGCCCAGAAGATCAGTCAAATGTGATGATTCTTCTCAATAGTCTTCTCTAGACGAATTACCTCAGAGGCTTTAGTGAGGGTGGTGTGAGTTGTCTCTATGGTGATGCTCAAAGTTCTTTTATCCACATCCTTGGACAGTCATCTTTGGAATCCACGTAAACTTATCTTGGTTTCAGTTGGAAGGGAATTCCCATGAGTTACAACTTGCTTCAAGTTTTTTGAACTTGGTTTCTGCTGATTTGGTGACTCCTTGTTCTTGTTTCAGAGAGATTAATCCCTTTCCAACATTTCTGTGCCACCTGGACTTCTGTAGACCTCTCTCTGAAGGCTTATTTTCCTTTCCCAGTAATCTGTAACAGTTGATTATGCTTTTTTTCTGAGTACTATTGAACTGATGCTTTTTACGGAGCAATCTAGTTTTGTGAGGCTGCAATCACTTTCTGGATAATTTTCTCAGGAAAAGATTAGCTAACTTACAGAGTTTTGAGATATATATATGTATATATATAAAAGCATAAAGGATGCCAAGATTTAAGTCTGCCAGTACAGTTATGTAAAAGAAAAGATCTTGGGAGGAAGGAATTGCATCTGTAAAACTGATCAATGATGAGCTAATCTGATACTATAAAATATTTCATAGTGCATCCTATTAACGGAAGATGGCTCAGTCACACTGGTGAAGTGCTCACATTCGAATAGATCTTTGTCTTTGCCAGGGGACGACCAATTCAAACAAGGACTAAGGGATGCTCAAAAAGGAAAATCTTTCACTCTGAAGTTTCTTAGAAGGAATGACATGACCTGAAATTACTTCTGAAAATAGCAAAAAAAAATTATTACATCTGTGACAAAAAAAACCCCAACCCTGCAGTTACCGGCACTGATAACCCACAAACTGCTAAGGAATTCATTGACAGAACAAATTTGTTCTGTTGATTGGCTTAGGGTGGCTTCCCCCTTGAACGTACCAAGAGGTTGTGACACCAATTTAGGAAGTGTCAAAATGCATCACTATATTTAACATGTGCTACGTGCAAAACTGTCTCAAGTAACTTAAGTACATAACATAACCTCGCTAAATGACACAGAAAACGCATCTGGAAGATGATTACTGAAGACTGATGGTATGTCTGAATTTTTGCCTATGGAGTTTTCAGCTGATGAATGTTTCTGAACTCCCTACAGGACTGTTCATTTTATCTTTAACCAGCGTGTGCTGGGGGGAATGACAAGCGAAGTGGGACTGGGTAGGGAGGGTAATTTAAACTGCTAACTCCTTTTTGTGTTTTGTTGTGGAAGCTGAAGGTGCGGAGGGTGTCAGCTAGGCTACCCAGCATAATGGGGAGTGGAAGAGTTACCTGAAGAAGAAAAATATAATGCAAAAGAAAAGAAGAAGAAAAGATACATGCAAATGAGACTACTGTAATAGAGCATATTTGGCCTATTTACCTTTGAAAAGGAAAATACGAGGTTAATGATTATAAAGGGGAAAGAAAGGGGTGTTGCATAGCATGGTGTAGCGTGTCAGCATCCTGGATACCTTGCAGGTGTATGTTTCAGCAGAATACTTGCTCTAGGGTCTGTTGCGTTCTATGCAGTGTAGGCATACCAGTATTGCTGATGGATTTGTCAACTGTCTTCTCCACCTACGGTACCAAGGGAAGTGTTGATATGTACCTCCAGCAAGTAAGGAAAGCAGCATAATCCACATTCTTCACATTCCTAAACCCACAAAACTGGGTGTGGAAATGACTCAGAGGTGCCCCCAGGTGTGTATTTCAGAGAGATACTTTGACTGCTGTGAGTAATGAGTGCCTGTGAGCCCCTGCCCTCTTCTGAAAGTCAGCTCAAACTGTCTGCTGCAACCAGAGACAAATACACTCCACCGCTGACACCACCATACAGGAGATACCTGTGAAGCCACTTGCTGTCCAGTGGATGCTTGGTTTGGCTTTTGTCAGCATCAGCATTAAAAGGTGTGTTAAAAAGTAAATTAGCTCAGCAAAGTGTCAATGCCAGTGTTACCCTGTCTGCTTATCGTCTCCATCAACAGGTCAGTTCTGATCAGCCCAGGGATGTTTCGCTGCTGCGATCAGTGTTTTACATCATCATTTAGCATCCCATTAACGAGCAGGTATCTGCAGATTATTTTGTGCAGGTCTTTTCCCGAGAGGGTGTAAATGATTCTTTAAATGCTTTCACTGGAAGAAACACCCTTCAGCGGAAACCATGACAGATCTTAGCCTGCTGCCCGGGAACACTGGTTCCAACCACAGCTTAGCATGAGGCCTTTCTGTTGTGGCGTCAGCCATGTGCAGCTGCCTGGTGACCACCGGTGGTCTTGAGGGCCCGGCGTCAGCAGGGGCTGCAGCGGGGTGACCCCCCCCACGGCCGATGGAAGAGGGAAGCTCCTTTGGGAGAGGGTTTGAGGGTTTCCTCTCCTGTACGTTCTCGGAGCTGTGCCTTGCAGGGTGTCCACCTCCAGGTGGGTTATTTGTCGAGCATCCACACAGGAGACCTGCTCCTGCCGCCGCCCGCCTCGCCCCTCTCCCTTTGAGGCTGGGGGTTCCCCCGCCCGCCCTGGGACCCAGACTGTCCCTGTGCTGGGGGAAGGGAGGACCTGCCAGCTTCTCCTGGAGGAAGACTGTGTGTTCCTGCGCCTACAAATCTCCGTTTCCTTCTCTGCGAGGCCACGGCCTCTCCCCGGCCCGGGCCTGTCCCCAGCGAAGCGGCCGGGCGCGGGCGGGCGCCGCCAGGGGGCGCCGGGGGCCGGCGGCGGCGCTGAGGGGAACCCGCCGCGCGGGGGCGTTGCGTGCCTCGATGGCCGCAAATGGCCGCGCAGGTCGTGTGCGTTCGGCAGCCCGGGGCTCCCGGGCCTCGCCGCCTGCGTGCCTGTGTCCCTCTCACCCCCACGAAGCCGCCTCGTCTCACATGGACTGGCCGGCAGCCAGGCAGCAGCCGGGCCGCAGTGCGGTTCTCTTGTCAGAGGGTTGACGCTTTACTACCTTCCTCCAAGTTGCTGGGTGTTTTTCTTCCTTTAAATGTGTTTGTGCTTTGTACGCGTCCTTCTCATCCCAGTAACCTCCTCTCCATCTCTGATTTCAGAGGGGAAGCTTCACCATGTAACAGAAAAACTGCCTTCAGCCTCCCCAGTGCTGAGCACACCTGAATGGTGGCTCCCCAGACCTGGCCGCGGCTCTCCTGCTGTCGCTCAGCTGGCAGGTTGCCTTTTCCGAGCCTTGTTGGCCCATACAGAACTCAGAACCCCGATGTCCCTTGCTGCAGGGCTGCCCCTCAGCCACTTGGTTCCCAGCCCGTCCTGACGCATCCACCTACCTGTGAGGAGAAACCCTGCGGACATCCTTCAGGCCTCCCCTGATGTGTGGCCTTTATAAAGTCACTTAAACAAAACCTGCAGAATTCATACTTGTGCTAAAAACCCAACTAGCTTTACTGCTATCATGCAGAACAAGGGCCATTTGTCACAAAGAATCCCGTGTGTGTCTTTCTGTATCATGATATATAGAGCAGTGACTGTAAAACTCTTCTATCCTACAGATAGAGCTGCATATAATTGAATCTTGACATTAAAATATTGCATATTGTGTTTCTGAATAAGTACCAGAATATTCTCCTAGGCATTTTCCACTTTTTATTTAAACAATTTTTTTGCAGGAAGATACTTGGAAATGTCACAAAATGTATTTGAACTGCAAGATAGCAATGTAAGATGCAGAAAGTCAGACCTGTGTGGTGGGTGAATCATTATCAAATCCACTCATAGGTGAAGCTTTGAGACATTTTTGTAATTTTCTCTCACTTCCAGCTGACTTGTCTCCATTGATCCACAGACACATGAGCAGCACGAGAGAGGCGGGAAGAGTCATTCCTGATGAGAAATGGATTTTTTCCCCCCATGCTCATTATTGTAGAGGACTGTCAGTTTCCCTTGGCAGCCCATACAATAAACGCAGATAGCATTAAATTAATGTTTCATTCCCATGGTGACATACAGTGGCATCCAGTTCCAGCGCAGGACAATTCAATGACAATATGGCAGCAGAGAAGTGCCCTACCTGTTATACGCTAACCAGGGATGCAGAGTGTTCGAATTAGACTCAAAGCATCCACGTATCTTGGAGTGAGTTTATTAACCTGGAGACACACTAGTGAAAATGAGCTGGGAACTGGGAAATAACAGAATGTGCATAAAAAAAGAAGCAAAGCGCATAAAAATAAGCATTAAAGCATGGTCAATTTTAATAAACATTTTCCTTTTACTTTTTATCCAGCTCTAACCTGTGCGGGAGCTGTCAGGGGAGGAGAACTGTGTCCACAGCCAAGTGGAGGAGGGTAAGTATGCGTGGAGGTGAAGAAAATGATCCTTGGTTCATATGCTTGGCTGATGAAGCTGGTAGAGATAGGGCTGGCAGCCTGGCGAATGGTGGTGTTTGACTTTGTCATGTTCTTTGGTCCGTTTGGCAACCTAGGGTAAGGCAAGGCTGTAGAGAACCAGACCCAGAGGTGTTTGGAAACTGTTGCATGAAGGAGCTCCAAGAGACAAGAGCAGGGATCCACAGCAGAGAGACTCTAAGGGCTGTTGATGCCTGAAGGGTGACCCGAGCCCTTCAGCGCCCTGCCATGCTCCTGGGAAGGGAGCTGCTGGCAAGACCTGGCTCTGAGGCTCCTCTCTCTGCTTCTCCTCTGCTGCTTCTGTCCCCTTCTGCTGGCTGCATAGCTGGCGGGCCTTCATTAGGCCCAACAGTGAATGCATCTTTCTTTTGAATTTATAATACGTACGGGTTGATACTCTAGAGGGAACAAGATACTGAGATCTTGAGACAACTTGCGAAGAAGGAGAGATTTTGCAAGGACAGGGAATTCAGCCTTCGTTATGACTTGCCCCAGGGTTTTGTTCTGCACATCAGCAGTTCTGCAGGAGGGGAAGGAACGGTGGCAGCCTCTTTGAACAGAGGGTTCCCCTTTCGCTTGCGCTCAGCTGTACGTGCTGTGTGTTTCTGAAAGGCTATTTTGCTGCATTTCTCCGTGTTCTCAGTGAGAGCAATGCTCCAGTTAGTGCTTGGGATAAAATCTTATGGGTGCAAGTTGCTTTTTTCTTTTCATCAGATTAGTTATTTGAAAGCATCTCATTTGTGTCCCCTAGAATTATTCTAAAGATTCTTATCACGCGTGGTTTTTCATTAATGAAAACTCTTGGAGCCACATCTGGCACGTTTTATTGATCATAATCTCATGGCTGGAAGCTCATCTTGGTAGCTATAGCAACAGAACTTCTTTTTTCAAATGTCAACATAACTTCACAAAAAATGGAGTAAGGGGGAGCAGATAATTTAAATTACTAAGCAGCTAATAACTCTTTTTTCTGTAATCAATTCTGAGTTTTCTAATTCGGTACAGTAAATAATGGATAGGAACAAAATCTTCTGACAGCTACATCTGCTGTGGAAGCTTGTGAAAGAAAATTACATGGATGCACATGGTATCTCGAGATTCCTTTTCGCTGGTCATGTGTTGCTCCCAACCTCTGCTGGGCTGCAGGCACCACGGGCAGGCGGAGGGCATGGCCCCTGGAGGAGCAGCACCACGGAGCACGTGTTCGCAGCCCTCCCTCCGCTACCCAGCCAGGCAAGGGCTCTCAAACACTTCCCACGCCAGCAGGGCTTGCTCCAGCTCTTGAGGGCAGGAGGTGCTCCCGAAATGTGCCTAAGGGTTAAGGTGAAATGATAAACTGAAATTATAACCTTCTGTAAGCGCACTCTGATGCCCAAGGACCACTGTGAGGTCGGCGCCACCAAGTTGTTCTTATGGATTTTCTCAGGTATGTCTACTCAGGCACAAGTCACCTCTGAAGCAGGGGACCTGCAGGTAACCTGGTCTGCGTTGCGGGATGGCTCTTCCCTCAGCTTCCAGCTCCGATGTTTGGCTCTGAGAGCATTCGAAGCAGTCTTTCTTCATCCTGCCTAATAGCAGCATCCTGCTAGCACTTGGAAATGGTGGTGCTGGGGCAGTCAAATGAAGCGGTGGGTGGATGCGGTAGCCTCCCTTGCTTTCCCTTAGGGCTTTCCAGCAAGGCAAGCAGAGAACCGCCCTCAGCCTCCAGCCAGAGCAGAAAGTCAGATCCAGCTGCAGCTGCCTGCCTTTTTCAGGTCTGCAAGAAACTACATACGGGTATAAGTGGTATTTCTAAAAAGTTTCTAGAGATTCAACCCTTGATATCATCTTTTCAGCAGCTGAAAAAAAAAGCCTTTTGGAAGTGCTGGAGACCACAATACTGAGAAAATCGCAGAGGGCAAAGGGCAGGCTCCTTCCCTGGGCCCCCCACCACTCCCAAGGTCGGGGCTGGAAAATGGAAACTGTTCCTGTCAGCTTCCTGGCTGGTGATCAGTACAAAATGCTTTGCTGGCCTTGACGTCTTCCCCCAGTTGGTGCTTGCTTTCCCCAGGTCCCACTCCTGGCGTGGGAGGTCTCCCTGTGGTCTGCAGCCTTGGGCAGGGCTGAGGTTCTTGGCAGCACCCCACAAAGGGCCTATATTTATTATTATTGAAATCAAGCTTGCAGCTGGAGGGCAATTCATCCGGGTGCTCTGCCGCTCTAAATATCACCTATTTGACCCCCACTTCTGTACAATCCCCCTCCCCACAGCCACACCAGCAACATGGTGCAAGGCTTTCCCTGCAGACACCCTTTCCACCCAAGAAACCCCATAGATCAGCCTATTCTTTTCATCCTGCTCAAAAAACAGGGTGGGTTAGGGGTTTTTTGCAATGTCTTTCCTGGGTTACGTTAAATCTCCATCCATCCCAGCAGAAGGCTGCAGCTGGGTGTAAGTGGCAATTGCCCTTGCCCTGGCCACTCACGCCCGACCGCAGCCCCAGCATTTTTTCCCCGTGCAGATGGTGCAGCCGCTCATGCGTGTTAATCCCAGCGCCAGGTCACTGAGCGGGAACAAGGCAAGGATTGTTCCCCCAGAGCCTGGGGGAAAGCGGGAACGCAAGGCACAGGGAGGGGAGAGGAAGGATGCACCGCCCCATCCCAGACAGTGGCAGAGGGTGAATTGTGTCTCCATTTCACTCTGGGTAACACCAAGGGCTGGTTGCTGGAAGAGATGCTGGAAGAGATGCTAACACCTTGTTGCTGCTGTATAAAAGGGTGAGTTGGCGCCGGTTGGCACTGACTTGGTGGAACATGTTTCGCCTGTGCTGCACCCACAGAGCACCCCGGGGAAGGAGATAACCATCGGGAAAATATGTAGCTACGGCGCTGCCAGGGATTTGACGCAGCAAAATACTTCTGCCGTTATCGGTTTCTGCTGGTTGAAGCACACCTCCCTGCCGGGGCAGGTCCCTCGCTGCTTTAATGCTTAGAAATTCGGTGAGGCAAGGTTGTGGGTACAACATCAACAGGAGGGACCAGTCTGCTGCGGGGTTAAGGATGGGCTTCGTGATGCCCTGCTTCGAGTTCAGCCAGTCGAGTGCATCGCTGTGAGAAGTTTGCAATTTTATATGGTGAGAGCAGAAATGGAAGAGTGAAGTACATCCTTAAGAGCAGACAAAACCAATGTGGCTGGAGAGAGGTTCAAAGAGAAAATGGCTCATGTGGCAGGGGGAAAGTCAAGGGCACTTTTTATGAGAAGTGGGTGTTGTGTTGAGATGGAAAGGAATAAATGTTTATAGAGCTTTTCTTTCCTCAATTTAATTTCTTTCCCTGTCCCTACATTTCCTGAATGCTATCCCAGGAAAAGCCTTTCACCTTAAGCAAATATTTTATTGTGTAAGTATAGCTTAGGGCCTCTAACAGAGCAGAGCTGCAAGAGTTTGCCTGCTGCTGTTACTAGCAATGGGCAGCATCATTGGCAGGATCATCAACACAAAATCCAGCATCCATGGGGAAGTTTTGGACTCATTTTGGCCTTGGATATTTTAGAAAAAGATTGATGAGGCCACCTTTTATTTTAATTCCTGTTGTCTCTTTACAGCAGTGCAGATTACACATCACCGCACACATCAAAGACGAGCCTGAGACAACTTTAGGTGTACTCACAGCAGCTTGCCCTAATCCTGTAAGGATCTAGCTCTATTACCTCCTGCTTTTCCACACCTAAAGTCATCAAAGTTCCTACCTGTCTGTAGCCACAGTAGCGTAGCTCCCCAGCGCTTGTGCCAGACATTGTGTGGGTGTGGGGACACATCTGGCAGGTTGTCTCACAGCTGGAGCTTCTCAGGCCACCGCAGCCAGGGAGAGGGGAGGTGGTGACCCCTCTTACACACAGATTAGGAAGCCCTGGTGGCAAGGAACATGCTGCAGGGAACGTTTCGGTATTTGGTATTCAATAATTATAGGAGTGAGGATGAGAAAGGGCTTTTCCACCTGTGCTGATGAGTGGTGGCTTCCAGAACAGAGACTCATGCTGACTT
Organism: Chroicocephalus ridibundus; assembly: GCF_963924245.1. Lineage (NCBI taxonomy): Eukaryota > Metazoa > Chordata > Aves > Charadriiformes > Laridae > Chroicocephalus > Chroicocephalus ridibundus. The sequence continues at coordinate 16,607,520 of NC_086285.1, forward strand.
GACCCAATAAATATTCATGGACTCTGTACAAAAAAGGGAGAGCTTCGGCAGGTGGAGCTGAGAGGGCAGTGAGAGCCTGCAACTGCCCTTGGGTGGAGGAAGGGGCTGGACCAGGGTTTCCCACATATTGGCTGCCTGTTTTAACCACTAAACCAGTGGGTGGAAGTAGCAGCAATGAAAACCAAACCCAGCACCTAAACGAACGAAAACAGAAAGTCATGATTCATGTATGGGCATAGAGAAAGGACTCCCTACTCCCACCTCCTTTATACCTTCAAAGATCTGAAAAACCTTCCCTTTCTTTTTTTGGAAGATGGGATTAGAAAGAATATTTGCAAAGAGGTGTTTAAACCCTTGTGGGGAGTGGGGCTGGGCCCTACCCACCCTCCTCAGCAGCTATTCCAGCAGCTGCCTGGGGCACGCTGCGCTGGCTTTTCATCTTGCGGGTGGCTATCTACCTCTTCCCTGCCCACTGTGTAATCAAGACGCTATGAACGCTAGCCGAAAAGTTAAATATCTCAGGGTGCTATTGCAGCCGAAATCATCCTTGTGGCTCTCGTCCGTGTTTGTAGCTAGTTGGGTGTGATGACTGTAGCTGTATTGTTTTCTAGGCTTGGAGCCCAAAAATGCCAGAGAGAAGGAGGGCAATGCATTTAGCAGAGGAATTAGGTTTATGTTCTATATCTATTACTGATACAAGCATTTATATTTGACTCAGCATTCGTTTAATACACATTCATTAACAAATATTCAAGCCAGATGGAAGCTGGCTGCTGTCTAATACCCCAAATACCTCAAGCTACTCACAGCACTACACAATGTATGCAGTATTTATCCAGGTATATATAAAAATTGTATGTCATTATTAATTAATTATATATATAATTATATATATATAGACATATGTACAAATAGATATGCATGTATGTGCACATACATGTGTGTGAATGGAGGCACGCATACGTATGTTTGGATTTCTTATTCCTCGAGACAGCTCTGTTCTGCTGATCCCGTGGCACAGAGACAGCCTTGCTGATGTTCTCCGGCTGAAATGACCTAATTCAGTTTACACCATGCGTGTGAGGTGAGGCAGGGCCACTCTCCGCTGCGCACACAGCCCCAGCCCACGCAGCCTGTAGTCACCGGCAGCCCCACCAGTGCCCGGGGAGGCTGCGACCAGAGATCCTCCTGCTCCAGGGAGCAGAGTGGCCATCGCCGAGCATCCCTCTGGCCGGCAGGAAGGGAGCAGCCACCCTGCCCCAGCAGGTTGGGCCTAGCACCAAGTGTCAGAAAAGCTCGTGTTTTAATATTATATCCACTTCCAAGGCAGAGCCCAAGTTGGCAACAGTCCTGTGTTGCAGGAGCATTCACTGAGGAATGCACAGAGCCCTGAAAACACAGGGTGTCATCCTAATGCTGTGGGGGGTCATATTGCCATCGCTGGTGGCAGCCACGCACCGTCTGCTCGTGCTGCGACAGGCCAAGAGGGCAGCCGGCAATTCTGGCACCTGGCTGTTAGGGAGCACGGGGGGCTGCTGACACTTCTCCACTGGGGGGATGGTGGTAGGAAGCTGCTCGCTGCCACCTCTCTTTCTGCACAAGCATCCCAAGAGCATCAGTAAAGTGGATGATCTTGTCCTGTACTCCATTTTACTTGGAAAAACATATGTCGCTAAATATTGACTCACTCTTCAATGAGACTCATACTTTCCAAACAGCTGCAGGTCTCTCCTACCCTCTGAAATATTCATGTGGGGGAGTGACGTGGAATATGTTCCCCTCTAAAATGTTATTTTCGTTTGATGTGTGTGCTAATGCATGTGCAATACCGTCACTGAGATTACCCTGAACTGTCACATGTTGGAGACTGTGTACAGTTTGTTTCTATAATGGCACTTCTTAGTGCTAAACATTTTAATCTATTTTTTAAAAATGAAAAGCAGACAAACAAATATTGGGAAAGACTTGCTTGAAACAGGGAAAGCAGCTCCTGGGGGAAAACCATTTTTATTGCTCTTAGTTTATGAAACACTTCACAGAGGTCAGACTTCTTTTCTGTGTAAAGATTGCACATGGGGGTACAGAATGATTTTCTGAAAGCCTTATAGTATGTTAGTAGCAGAGGTAGAATATCTGTTATTGATTAGGCATTGAATAATTAATGTTAATAACAAAGATGCTGATGGAAGGGATGGGATGGTAGGGCTGTGTTCAGACTAAGGCACCTTGCCCTTGGTATGCCTCTTGAAGTGCTCTGAAACGGATTTACACAACATCTCCCCTCTGCCTGTAGGATACAGCTGTGCAAGCTGAGCTGTGTCCCGGCTCTCTCTGTCTCCCCTTGCAAAGGAGGGCAGGCCTTTGCCCACAGGAAAGGGAATTTAAAAAAAAACAAAAACCACCCACCAACCCCAGGAAAGGGCATTGTGCTTTGAAGGGGGCCAGCCTGCTCACTCGCTCCCTGGTGACTCACGTCCTCGGTGGCTGTGAGCAGCAACCACAGTGTGAACCCAGACCAGGATGTTGGTGGATGCCATGGGCAGCTGTGGGCACGTTGTGACCAGGCAGGAGGTCTCGAGTAGCAGGGCCCTGGCACACATTGCCATTCCTGTCACAGAACAGGCACCTACCAGACTTGACACAGGTGCCTGGGGACACTGCATTTGGGGACGCTTTTTGAGCGCTCCTGGCTGTTTGCGACAATGTCCAAGGTGTCACCTGTGCCAGAGCCACAACCTCAATTGCCCGCTGGTTCGGTAACTCCAGAGGTGCCGGAGGCAGGCGTGGGAGGAGGTGCTGAGCAGGGAGGAGCCGCTGGCACCGAGCGGGGTGCTACGGGGAGGGTGACTCAGTGGAGCGTGCTGCCGGCCCCGTGACGCCCGGCCACCACCCGGCTGTGCTGCAGCAGGCGTGGGCGCGCGTCGGCCGCCACGCGCCTTCCTTCTGCCGCCCTTCCTCTTCAAAAATGTTGAAACTAGGCTGTTTGGAGGAGTATTATTCACAGTCGTATTTCACTAGATAAACCTCGAAGTTGGGTGTGATGCCAGGAAAGGCGTGAGGGTAACAAGTCAGGGTGTCAAAATCTGCTCTTCCTACTTGACAAAAGTATGTATGAATTTCACTCTCACACCATGACGTAGGCACATACCTCCGGCTGGCCCTCTGCCTTTTGCTGGCGATACTTGCCTAAGGTTCATTGTCATTTTATACTTCTTGAATGACCGGCTTGGATAGACCCAGTCTTTGATGTATTCCTACTAACCCTGTGTGTGCGAACAGGAGGAAGTATAGAAGTACTCATTAGGACAACAGTAATTAGTTGCAACTTCCGAATTGAAATGCACAATTAATGCTGTGTCACATGCCGAGTATCAGTCATGCAATGAGAGGGTTGTGACGGCAATTAGGAATTCCAGAGTTTTAAGGCAATTGCTGTGCCAAAAATCCCGCTCAGCTTGTACAGATTGTGCTGGGCAGTATTAATCCATTGTGCAGCATCAAGCAGAGGCACTGTTTGCAACTCTCAGCAACTCTCTTGCAACCTGATCTCGAAAGCGTTGGCAGTTCCTCTGTCCTGGAGCACATCTCTGGGTGACAAAGTAACCCTGAGCCCAGATGAGAGCCAGAAAGAACCAGTCAGTGAATACTGGTGGGCCTCCTTGCTCACCCTTCCTTGCTTGAAGTCTCCTCCTATGCAACCTCCAAGAGCCCCATCCCTCCCTCTTGAGCTTCTCCTCTTCCACAGGGAGCGGGAAGCAGATGGGCAATGGGAGGCCCAGGGCTCCAACCTGCCGACCCATCGAAGAGGAAGAAGACGAGGACAGTGGTGGCAGAGCCCGAGCAGCTCTTCCCTCCACCACAGTCACCACCAGGCTATGTGAGTATTGCACACACTGGTGGTGAGTGTCTCTCCCTGAGGGCACCCGGGAAGAGACCTCCTCACCTGTCCTTCAAACACGGAGCACGGAGAGCCCTGCACGTCCTGTGCTCTCCCATGCCTGAGAGGCTCGAAGCCTGACAGCTTCACAAAATCATGTGTTCTTGCTCTTGGAGTCAAACATGGGCAGTTTTACAGACACCAGCAGCCTTTACCCACTGCCTACCAGTTTGGGGAACAGATCTGACTTGCCTGTGCCACCGGTGATGTGTGAACAAAACTGATCTGTGCCTGCCTCAGTGCCTGCGGCTCAGTGATGCCGTCCACTGAAACCACCAGATCATGCAGTTTGTCCATGGGTATCCTACCTTCATTACTGCACACCTAAAATATCTCTCCTGGATCCGAGGCATCTTTGCAATGACTAAGCTTGTGAGTCGCCTACCATTTGCCATTGCAAACGACATCCCGAAGGACACCACTGCCTGGCTGATGCCACTGCGTTTGTCCTCTGGTCCTGTCAAAGGTATCTGGCATCACAGGGGCAGTACCAGACGTGTTTGGTTTGGGAAACAAACCTGGTATTTCCTGGTGTTTGGGTTTTCTCAGTAATGGTGAATGTTGGGGCATTTTCATAGTCACCTCCCAATGCAGGGAAAGGCCGGACTAGCTGCCTATTGAACAAGGTGGGAACAAACAAGTGGTGTCCCCACTGAAGCTGAAGTTTAAAGTCCTGCCTCTTTTAATATGCTAAGGCATTTAATAAAAGAGGGAGCTCGGTGTGGGTGCAGACGGTGCAGTGCTGGTGCCTGTCAGAGGGAGGAGAAGGAGGGGGACTGTGAGCTTCTCAGTTTCCCCACTAACATGGCTCTTTTTGATTTTCAAGAAAGCAAACTTGTTTTTTCACCAAGTGCCTCCCGCCTCTATACCCCAGACTCCTCATGGCCTCCTACTGTTTTTTCTAAGCATTTTGAACTAAACGCTGCTTTCAAGCCTGCCCCCAAGCCCTGCTGGTGCTGCTGGATCAGCTTATTTAACCTTCTGCCCCTAATGGTCCTCGTACAATATTTACTGCTCCCCCTTTGAATATTGGAAGATTAATTTAATTCTGCGTCTTTTTCACATAGTAATTGTATTAAATCTCTGAATTCTGACCCAGTATTATCAAGCAGCTTCTATAGCGGTAGGGCCTGACCCACAGACCACTGATTTCTTTTGGTTTGTGGTTTCTTTGGTACAGGACTCAAGAAGAACCAAATATTTTCACTGCAGATCTTCCACAGGTCACTAAACCGATGCCTGCGAGTGCCATTATTATTCTGAACAGGGAGGCAGCCGCATCCCAGCATTATGAACTGGTTTGAGAAAATGACTGATTTTTTTTTTCAGTTCAGCAGCTGAACCACAATGTTAATAAAAGAAAGGAAGAAACAAAGATCAGAGTGAGCAGTATATAAATTTTGCAGGTGCTTATCTTAGGTTAAAAAAGCTTTGTCCACATAAAGCTTTGTCCACATAAAACATCCCATCTGACCCAAAGCAAAACATTTTTTCCCCTTCATTTATAAATACAAAAATCAGGAGAGACTACATACACAGATCTGTTCCTACACACCCAAATTTGTTCCTGACCAATAGTACCTCATATAGCAGATGGAAAAGATGGCAAAATAAGGGAAATTTAAACCCACATCTGCCATTTAGTGTTGGTGGAGACTTCCCTGGAGTGGATTGGCCCAGAGGGGCTGGGGACAGCTATATATTTGGGGGGCAAATGCCTTGGGAGACACAGTTGCTCCTCCAGCTCTTCTCCTCCCCCACAGCAGGTTTCCAGGAAATCATGTGAATAAAAGCCTTTGTAAGGAGAAAAGAGAGAGGGTCACGGAGACAAGCTGGAGAGGACGATGGCAGCCAGCGCCACACTGACACGTCCTCCCTCAAAGCAGCTGTGTCCCCATTGTGCTGGGTGAATGACAAGGCTCTGCCAGGATGTCACGCTGACCCAAAGCGTTGCTGCTGTGTCCAATTGACCAATAAATCATGTCTTGTTCGGGGATGCTCTCCTGAATAGCAGGGTAATTGCTGCTCCCTAATGGGTGAGGTTTCATTTGGAGTAGATGCTAGGGGTGAGTGTTTTCCAGTGGTGCAAACTGGAAGAGCCCCCGAGCAGGGGCCAAGAGCATTCTGCAGCATCCCTCCTTTGTAGTGGGGAGAATTGTCACCAACAATTAATCATGGTTTTGTTGGGTTTGTTTGGTTTTTTACCTAGAAATAACTATTTAGATCAAATTTATGAACAGTTTTGAGATGACTGAATTACTTTTAGGGGAGAATTTGCCATTTCCTTCTAATAAACTGCTGAGATCCCCCTCTTAATTACTATTAGCAGCTCTGAGGATCCTTTGGGCAGGTAGAGACCATGTAGAAGGGGCAGAAGCGAGACAAAACATTTTCCAAGCAAAGATATAATTAGGGATTACAGAGACTGATCCTGCTGCATAGTATAATTAGGAGATTATGGCGTGGCATTGGCCTGAATTAGACTTGACAGAAAAATCTCTACCCTGCTATATAAAACCTTCCAGGTTTTGAAATGGAAACCTGTAAACAAAAGGTCTTCACTATCTTAAACCCATGTCCTACAGCAGCCTGACGCTGAGAAGGCTTGTGTGTTGAGGAGTGAATGGAAACTTGTGTGGTCTCCTGGGTTAGAGGTAGAGAAACCCCTGATGGGAGGTGACCACCAGCTCCGTCTGCTGTTTCCCCTTCCCTGCAGGGAACCTGGTCCCAGCTGAGCCTCCTGTGGTGTCCCCAGCCCTCCCCAGCCAAGCCTTTCTCTGAGCCCCTCCGGGGTGTCAGCAGCACAGCACAGTGGGCTTGAGGACCCCCTGCTCTGGCCTCTGGGCCAGATCCTGCTGGGATCTCCCCTAGGGTTTGGGAAGAGGCTTGAAGGGCACCCACTGACCACCCCCCCCCACCCCCCCTTCCCCCAGTGCTGGGCATCGTGTAGCAGGATTGAACCACTCCCTTAGGCAGTAAGTTGGGCCAAAGATGGCACCCTGTGGGCTGGTGGGGAGGGAGAGAGGGAGAAACCTGCCTGCGCACAGCCCCGGTATTGCAGAGCTCTGTATTAACCAAACCAGCCCCTAAATCAAATGAACACAAATAAAATTGTGAGAATCAGCTACATGGATTACATTCCTTTACCTCTTGCCCTAAAGCATTTCTAAAATCAATAACTCCCCCCAAAAAATTAAATCATACCTCTAAATGGACCACCATCAGGATAGGCTTGGTGTGCTCTTGGTACAGTAGTTGATAAATTCTTGCTAAAAGTCAGTAAGACACTACAGTGAAGCATGCCCCAAATCAAGCAGTAAGACCAATGCTGCCATTCAACCGCAGTATTTTTTGAGGTGCCCAGAGCCGTAGATACCCCAGGAGAAGAGGGGAGCGGAGGAGCGCAGTGCCCTCACGCAGCTCCGAGCACTTCGCCAGGGGTTTCTTTGTCACTCCATATGGTTGCAGCAGCAAGGCTGCCCAGTCCCCACAGCATCTTCTTCTCTCCTGTATCACTTTTTTCTTTTATCTACTATTAACTTTTCAGCACAGAAACCACCTTTCTCCTGTGCTATATCTATTACTTGTTCAGTATAGATTGTAAATGCGAACAACTCTGAGCACTTCACTTCCCTCATTATATACTCTCCAGCACGCAGGTGGATAATAAAATAATAATCTGCAGCTTATGGTCAATTAACAAGAATAAATCTGTGGATGAAACACATGTGACAAAAGCCCAGCGTGGCAAAAGGCCCTGCAGCCTCCACAGATCCATTTCCTGTTTCTCTTTCTGATGCTCAAAAATCAACGTAAAGTTTCAAAAGCCTTCTCATGTAACTGCCAGATAATAAGAGATGATCTTGACCAAATCAAAGGCTTCTTTTACTTTTGGGAGCATTGATTTGAACAAGGTCATTTGTCTTTCTCCTGCTGTGCAATCACAGAATGAAAAATTGCAGAATTTACAGAAAATAGATAGTCATCAGCACATCATCTTGTCAGACTATGATTTGTCTGGAGATGAATGACTGTCAGATTTCCTCAGCCTAGGAAGCTCAGCTGAACACTGGCTGGGGTCTAGTAATTTCGTTAAACTTCCCAGCACTCACACCAAGCCAAATATTCAGGATACTAAAGATGAATCTATTTAAACATGCGATCTTAATTAAACATTATTCCAGAGCAAGTGCTTGGATTCTCAGATCCATCCTCTTTTAAGGCATTATTTGCGATTTTATCTAGAAGATGAACTAAATCTTTGTGATACATCAGAGGCTTGTTAGCAAATGTAATTGTCTCCCCTCCACATTGTATTTTCCTTGGTCAAGATTATGAATCCCTTGAGTATCTTACTTAGAATTTTGCTATCTGACAACTCAATTAAAAAGTTATTTGAAGTTATAAGTAAAGAAGTAAAGGAAGATTTAGAACTATAAAAAGTAATCTGTATACTTCTATAAAAGCACCTGTCTGGGGGATATTAAATGACTGCAATGTACAGTCAGGAATAAAAGGTAACACAGCAAATTGGAGCTGTCATTTCATCTCCCATTAAGAGATTAATTAATTTTCCTTTGACAGTTATAGCAATTGAGCTTCAACATAACGACATGTGATACAAAAGCATAAAAGCTTCTTTTAAAAGTGCATATTGATAGTCATCTGCTTGGGATCCTACAAAGTACAGCAGATTTTTTTCCCACATTTGGTCCAGCAGGACCATTATGTGGTTTGTCAGAGGCCGCAGAAAGGCTCGGGAACTCCTGAAATCAGAGCGCATCCCTAGTTCCAGAGTGGTTTTTTGGTTTTGTAAGATGTTGAAGATCTTACTGTTCCTAAAATACCTGCTTGCTTAGGGGAATTTTAAATGTGAGTCTTCTCACTTCTGTTTGGGATTATTTAACCCCTGGGAGAAAAAAGTCTTGTTGTATATCTAACGAAATTACCTCAAAAGATCTGTATTTAAAAGATAGCCTACCAAATGCATGACAACCTTGTTCTGTGTAATAATCCTGTCGCTGCCGCGTGGTGGTTGCTTTGGGGTTCACCCAGAGCCTTGGAGGCAACTTGTTCCCCCAAAGATGCCACTTGCGCTGCAGCAAGCCCCAGCTCACAGCTCAGCCACCCAATTTAAGGGACCTGACTTGAGTTCCAGGAACAGGGATGAGTTTCCCTGGCTGGTCCACTCTGGTTTTCCAGCAGATGGCAATAACCCACAATGGGTGAGCAGGAGGAGCTGGGGCAGTGGGGGCTTGTGCAGTGGCACTGCCAGTGGGGCAGGAGCCTCCCCACAGCCCTGCCAAATCCCGGCGGCGGGAAGAGAGGGGAAAAGCAGGGAAGAGAGAGCAAGCCAATGAATAATAGATTACTAAGATCTATCGAGCTAGAAAGTGCATACACAGGAGAGGGGAAGAGTGCATAATTCATCTATAATTGCTTAGGGGGGGATTTTAAATAAGGAAGAGAGGTGGGTCGCACATTCCCTTTGTTTCTTTTATAAGTTTTCCAGCAGTGGGAGTGTGTTCTTGTTCACCCTTCTGGGCCTTACAGCTCAAAGGTGACCCAGCGACAGTCCTGCCATCTGTCAGGTGATGCGGCTGGTCACACACAGGATGCCAAGGCGTGACTGAAGCATGACCTAAAAATGACTGTTAACCTGTAGCACTGCAGGCAAAAAGTGGTGAGCGTAGAGGACGCACCTTTAAAAAGACAGGGACAAAATCCTGGTACTATTCTGTCGACAGCTACTTCATAGCTCCTGAAAATATGCTGAGGAATTTCTATCTTGTGATTCACAGTTAATCATCCTGCTCACTTTGCACACTGCCAAATTTATGTGAGGTTGGCTTTTGTCACAACAAATGGAAACCTGTTTAACTTCCTTGTATTTCTCTGGAATAAACAAGGGAACAGGAGAGAACAACACAGGCTGGCTAACCTAGAGTCTATAAAAGATGTTTCCTTGGGAATCGAGCATGTTTGTGTCTAGAAGTGATGATTTTATGTGATAAACTTACACCCTGCATTTGTCAAGATTAAACACCTCAAAATTCTTACTGGCGTTACAGAAAGCAACACAGATATAGACCTGTGCTGTCAGTGCAGAGGTCTGTCTGTGCCAATATCCCATCTCTAAAAGTCTGAAAAATCAAGCTCTTCTGGAGGAATAGCAAATGAGACAACGTGCCCTAGTTTTCTGTTCATGGGGGAGGTACAAAAGGCGGGTCTATGCTGTAAAACTCAAGCATTTATAACTGCTGTTGTTCCGCAGCTACCTGTGTAAAGCTCCTTTTGTTTTCTCATCTTGGCCCCAGTGAAAGACTTTGGCAGCAAGTATCGTGTTTTAATTTGTGTGAAAAGCTTTCTCACTTTCTACTTTGTAAGTTGTCTATATCAGGGAATGTTCCCTTCTTTTTTTCTTTTCTTTTTATGAAAAAGTGCAATTAGAAACTTTTGATCTGCGTTCTCCTTATCGTGATGTTACTTTTTTGCTATCGTGTTTCCAAAAATAAATTTTTTCAATCTCTTAAAATAAGGCATAATAAAATGAGAAAAATGGGCAATACCCACTCATAAAACATGCAGAAAAATACTGAGCTACTCATAAAAAAAGACAATTCTTCCATTTTTATGTCTCCTCTTCCAAAAAACAAATCGAAAGGGCTGAGGAAGATAATTGTTTTGGGTGGGTATGTGATTGAGATCCTAATAATAACATAATTGAAAGAGCGATAATTGAAGACCTACATCTATTAAAAAATAGTAACTTTTTATTATTTACTCACCACTGCATCAGCAGAACTGTTTTAACTTCTGCTGGCATGGCGGCTTCTCAGCCTCCACAGCAACAACCTGTTTCATGATTATTTTGGAATTCTTGTGCGTTCAGCACCTAATGAGACACTCAGTTTGTGGCACGCATGGAGGATGTGGTCCAGATTACCAGCTCTGCCGTTAGCTCTCTATTCTGTTGAGACGAAGCTGGTGCAGGTAGGTGAGAGCGTATCATTCAGTGCCAGATGGACTGGCACAGAAAACTCCAGTTTGAGAGACCTGCTCAGAAGCAACTAGCTTGTGCTTTATTTTCTGGCCAAGAGACCAGATGCCTATAAATACTGTGTTTCTTTTAATGATAACTTGCGGTTATTAATGCATGAAACAATTTCCATTAAACAAGTAAACAGTAGGAATGGATGATATATTTCCCAGTGAATAGTAAAATGACAACAAATACGGTCTCATTCATTGAAAAACCTTCATAGATTCGATCTGGATTCATTTGAATGATGCTGCCTAGGGAGAGCAAAGGAAAAGCAATGTCACCGTATTCCCATCACGGAGCTGGGGGAGGGGGCTGCTTCTCTTTGAACATTCAGTCTCAGGCTGAAAGACGCAGGTTCAGTGTCTGCTTGAGGGGATTTAAGCCCCCTCCACCACCTCTTTCTTACTCCTTCATTGCTAACTGCCATGCCATTAAATATTCTGGGGTGCTTGCAATCCTGTTGCTGCTGTTCCACTTAGCATTAATAATTAAATCTCCACTGGCAGAGGGACTGAGCTTCAGATATCTCCCATCCTCGAGGAGTGCTCCGGGCTGGGAAGCATTCACGTCCTTTGTTGGAATGACTGGCCATCTATTTTCCACACCCCAGAACGGTGCCAGCCAGAGGGACCGAAGGTGCCCCACTTTCGAGTGACTGTCTCATGGTTAGGATGCTAATATGGAGGAGATGGTAAACATGATTTTAAATCCAGTTTCTGCTTCATTTGAAATAAACTACAAGGTCTTTGTTTTGCCATTAAAACTCTCACATTTAAATTTGTTTTGACCCAAGTCGGGGCCTGTTTTTAATTTTGTTTTCCCCCTTACGTTTTTTTTGTCTTGGCAGGAAGCCTGAGAACTCTCCCTCCCTTTTGCAAACATAATGATAACAAAACTCTGAGCCAGCGAACACCTCTCACTTGGCTTTGGAGTTTATTCATCCCTAAGGTATAGCTATTATTTCGTAATTGGAAGGACCTTCTAGGTATTCTTTTATCAGTAGTATAATAGATACTTACAGCTCTGCTATTACTTCCTTGTGAACCTGCCTTCGTGTTAATAGCTTTTATCTTGGCTCAGCTGTTTGCAGCAGCTCTGGGGCTCCTCCCTTCCAGGACATAGTTTCATCCCGACCGAAACCAGCATCCTACACAGCGTCACTCTGTCTTTCGGGCAGGCAGGTGCTGCGCCATATTTCTTCCCACTCTGCAGGAAGAGATCATGACCTCAATTATGTCAAACAGTGGATGGAGCTTACATATTATGTACTGCTAAAGTCAAAGGAGATACAAGCCAGTGAAATAAAGACATATCTAACATATGGACATTTTAGCCAGCTGTAATTATCTCACTTCCTAATTAGAAAGTCTAGAAGCCTTGTGCACAGTGGGTTATGACTTTAGCATGTCAATATTTTCACTAAAAGATTTATTCATTTTTTATTTATTAATTTTTTATTTATTAAATTCAAACCTGACTTTTCAAATGAGGTCTGTGATTACATGAATCAATGGTCTTGATGCAAAATAAGAGATTTTGGCGATTGGCTTAATGACAGCAATACAGGTAAGAAGTTTTCACAAATGCCTTAGGGAGTGCCAGCACAGTGAACGGCTGAGCCTGGGGGAAAAGGCATTAGACAACAGCTACAGTGAAGAGGTGCAATACAGTGCCACAGCTAACGCAGTCTTTCTTTTCTCCGTTTTTTTATCACAGAGCAATTGTAAAGTCAAGCTATGATCTACCCGAAATGTTCCAGGTCATCCTTCACATCAGCTTGGGGTGTAAACTCACGTTAGTCCAGGCAAAAATACTAAAAATTTCCATTCTTTCTAATGACAAATCAATTTTGCTATTTTAAAAACATACAAATAACGAAAACCCAGCCGATCCCTTTTTATGAGTTTCTCCCATGGTTTGGTCTCTAGTGAAAACTTGAACGACTCATTTCTGGCTAGAAGCAGCTGAGACAACAGAACTAATGGCAGCATTGAATGTGTCACCTACAGTGTTATTGCTACGCCAGCCTTAGAGCAATGAAATAATTTGTACATGTTTCTTTTCCCTTTTCAATGGAAAACAATGGGGCAAACAGAAAAAGCAAGGAAAATCACCACAGAAACTTGCAGGAAAGCAAACACAAGACAAAATGCAGACTTGGATTCCCGAAGATACCTCTACTTGAAGAAGGAGCGACAGGATTGGAAAGGGTTTGATCCCTGAACTCCAGTGACTCCTTGGGAATGGCTATGATATGCTGAAATTACAAAGAACTCTGAGCCAGCACATAGTTTCCTTCATACCAGCCCACTCAGGGACTTGAAATAACCTTTTTGTCAGAAGCAAAACATAGAACTGAAAGAAACACAGCATGTCATGGAAATGTCATAACCTTCTACCTGACTCCTTCTGCAGTATCTGTTGGCACAGAAGGTTTGTTTTCTCTTTTAGGAAACAAAATTAAATAGAGAAGAGCTGGTGCAGGGGCTATAATGGAACAGAGGAACTGGAGAAGGAAGAATAAAAGGTGGCATCTGTACTAGTAAATTAAACATGGTCACAGGCACTGGAACTTGATCATCTGTACTGTGAAATTGTTAGAACAGCCCTTCCCATGGTTTTGGTCAGAGGCTAGCTTGCCATCTCCCACACACATCCTGTGATGAGACCTTTTCCAATAGGTAGCTTAGGTGTGAACAACAGATTTTGAAGAGTAGGAGTGTTTAGTACTACGGCTGTAGGCCCTCTGGGCCAGCTGGCCTCACTGTCTGAGAGATGCTTAGGCCTCTTTAACTCACCGGTGTAGGCACAGCCACAGAGAATTCAGGGACCTTCACGTCCTTCTTCCTTTGACATAAGCAACAAAGTCACATCTTTTGTCTAAATGTATTTAACAGCATCTTGAAATGAGTTAGATTTTTCCTGATTCCAGTGCTCTGTCTGAAGCCATTCAAAATTTCCACCCTCCTGATGGCAAAAAGCTTTAACAAAAAAAAAAAAAAGGCCAATTTGCATCCATTTTGCTTAGAGGGAAAAGTTCTGTTGGTGTTTCCTCTGATATATTTACAGAGAGGGATCAAAATCCCTCTTCATCTTTGTTATGTTCAACTAAATGCGAAATACGGAAATGGTTAGGGACCTTGTGGAAGATGGAATGCACTGCTCACATTATTTCAAATAGTGTCTTCCATGCTGAATGTTAAAAAAGAGTATATTTTACCCTTGCTACCAACAGATAGACCAATTCTTACTTATTTTATGGTTAGAAAACACCTCCTAATTTCCAACTCACATCTATTCACAGCTCCAACAGGAGACCCTGCACATAGAGTATTTCATGCAGCAGCAGCTTGCCCAGCCACACAGACAGCCCTGGCCACTAAAGCTGTGCCAGTGCTGGTAAATAAAACAGGCTAAGGCTGTCCTCTGGCCCTGGCAAACTGGCAGCATCCACCAGCTAAACTCTTCCACCCTCAAAACCAGACTGGATGCATCTAAAGTGCCTAATGGGAACAGTCTCTGGTCTGTGCTAATTCTCAAACTGCTTGAACGTGGAGGGATTCGGTTTGGCCAAAACCACGTGCCAAACCCATGTCGGGGAGCGTGCTAGCAATGTCACGTGGTGGGTGGCCCCGTTTGTTTCCTGGCACAGCCATAGCCTTAGACTGTGACTTGCAAGAATGTTTACTGAGTTGAATACCACACTTAAATGAAATATTTTTTCTGAATCCCTGGGATCCATAGAGTCAAACCTCTTCCATCAGGATTGTTCTCTACCTCTGTTGTCTTCAAGACCATGGTGACCAAGCAACACCTTTAAGAGAAAATATCATGCTTATAGAACAAAAAATTTCAGAGAAAAACTGAAATGTAACACATGCATGTCTATTTTTCTGAGGATAGGTAGGATTAAATTAACTTCAGGCAGCTGAAAATTATAATTCTGTCACTCAATTCATTCTCATGAATTTGTTTAATTATTTTGAATATGAAAAGTTTGACATTCACCAATTCCAGTAGCAATGATTTCCATCTTTAACTACATCAACAGACTCTAGAGTGCAATTGTTCTGATCACATATGGGTGCCTACTTTAAGATGAGATGAATTATTCTCCAGACTCCTTTGACTGTAACAAATACAACTCCACGGATTCTCAAGGGAGCTTAGACATCCAGCTTTGATGTAGGTACATGCTTACAGACACCCAAAAAACTTGGGCAGGATGAGTTTCCCCCCTGACTTTTAGCTATACGTGTTAAAGCGGAGATGAATCCCACACAGTCTACCAGTTTCTGCTGTTCCTCAGAAATAGCATTCAGTATAAACTGGACAACCTCACGTAACTTCACTGTGACTGTCCACTGGGAACCGTACTGGCCCGTGAGAAGCCTGTGCGGTTGCCTGGGACTAGCAACACGCAGTATGAGCTTGAACTTCCAATTTCAGAGTGCCTGGAAGGGAGCACGTTGGGCCCTTGCACTGGAGCAAATTCTGAACTTGCGTGATTTCAGGAACCAGAAACTCCCTCATGTATCTATCTTCTCTAAAACTCCCTTGTGCATCTTCTCTAAGCCTGAATTTTGTGCAGTATAATAAAATGAACTTCAATATGTATAAAACATTTAACATACAAGGCTTTATTTCATTCTTTTTGCACAGCTATGTAATATCTTTATATTTCTTTCAGTTCTGCTTATCAGTGGTTCATAAACGCAATTCCTCCCTTTTCATTAGACAAAAAATAAGCTTAGAAATTAAAGACACTAGTGCAGGACCCTCCTTGATTCTGCAAGGTATAAATGGACATTTACGTTGTGCTTTTTAAATATCAATAGTTTTCATTATAGGTTTATCGCAGGAAAGGGATATTGTTATTTAAAGGATTAATTGTGCTTTTTGTATGCGTCTGTTAGCTCAAACCATGGCTAGATAAAGACACAACTAGTTATGCAGAGTTAAGATTTAATTTAGGCAAAGGTCTTAATTCAAGGTAGCACAAAGAAATGTCCCCCTTTACCTACTGCCTGCTTTAGCGATTCTGTCAGAAAAATGATTATTCGGTACCTTTCTCCACTGTTAATTCTGTGCTGTGACTCAGAGGTATCTTTTCATGCTCACCACAGAAGTGACACGGTTTGGAATACTATGCTCAAGGGAAAAGCGATAAACAATTTAACTTTGCAGGTAACTAGTGAGGCTGGTCTTGGCAAGAGCAGAAGTAAAGGATCTGTTTGACCAAAACAAGCATTACTTTGTTCTTTGGCAACGCTTACAATCAGATAGTTGTAAAAAATTGCTCTTTACTTGCAAACTGAGACTGCTAATACAAACAATAGGCACATTTGAATTTTTGTCACAGCGTCCATTGGATGATCTCAGAGATACAAATAGTGAACAGCACAATGACCATGTGGCCAATGAACAGCACAAAGTAAAAAAGCATGCATTGACCACAGCCCATTCTGGCTAATGTGATTTACAAAAATAACGTGCTGGCAAGATGGAAAAATCTTACAAATTCCTCCCCGATTTTTCACAGTAAAACAAATTATCTTCTCTGAAATGTGGATAAAAGTTCCTCCTTAAGGCAGAGAACATTCCTTTGTAGTGTCATGGTGAAAGAAGTTCTTCACAGAACTTCTGAGAAATCTGGGTTCCTTTTTCTATATTCTTTACTTTCTTTGTTCCCTTTTCAATTGATTTTCCTTATAATGTACAGTTATATAAATAAAAATGGCTCATCTGTTAGTTGAGTCAGGAGATGGGGAGTAAATTGACACCTTCATGCAAAAAGCCCACGGTATCTGTGCTTTGTTAAAAAGTCTTTTTGTAGTGGTGAGAAAGAACAGAAAGGAGGAATTGAATTGATTATATGTGTATGTGTAGGCGGTAAAAGTATTTTTAGATAGAGGTGAGAGGCTAGAAGCTGTCAAAAAACTGAGAGTAGGAGCAGAGTAGACAGGAGATGCCCCAGGTAATGTGCTTTATATCAGGCAAGTTGAACCATTTTATACAATACGCTTGTAAGTAGTATTTGAAGTAAAATGAAGGTGTTTTCTATTTATTTCAGAACCGTTTGCTTAGTTAAGTGCATTTATTTATCTAAAATCAGAATGGTTTCTCTAGTGCATGTCACTTCTGAGATTCTAAGACCAAACACAGAGAACAAGTCTCTCAAAAAAGGAGTCGAAACCCAAGGAGACAGCAAAATGAGCAAGGGGGATGTTTGCCGTACCTGCCTGCTAAATGTGAGAAAGCTTTTTGTATTTGCCTTTTCAGTCATTTCCGAAAGAAAGAATCAACATAGTTCATAATGAGATTAGTCTGTTTGGTAAAGGGGGGTGGCAAACAATGAATAAACAACCCAGATTTAATACCGATCACATTTTAAGCAGCACATTTCTGTTGGTTACCTAACATCAGTCCTGGCATTATGAGTAACAGGACAGCAACGTCCAATTTCAGATAAGCAGTTCAAATTAATTAAAATATGACACGCATCTAGGATTACTGCGATTGAGGCATAAAATAAGGGACAGCTGAACTTGTAGAGATTTGAAAAAGAGGACTCAGAAGAGAAAAAATAGCAAAAAAGTAAAACGGGATTTTGCCCTTCAAATTTAATAGGCTCAGACTAGTATACACATGACCCCAGTACTTCAAAACTTTGAATCTAAGGAGAGAAAGCATCCATTCTATGTCTAATTCAAACTCCAAAAATGGATTTTTCTAAGACTGGATTTTGAGAACTACAAAACTTGTTTTCTATGGATTTGTGTTTTATGATAGATTGTAAGTATTGGGTCAACTTTTTCTCCACAATTGCAGCATTTTTTATGTCACTTTCTTACGTGGCTTCTCCTGCACCTCTACAGGGCTGCCTGCTTTCACAAAACTTGTGGGAGCTTAATTACCTTTGAGACAACTCCCTTTTGGCAAACATAGTTAAATTTGGACAAAGGTTTTGAAAGTCTGGCATAACAGGACAGACAGACACAGTTCAAACACTGACTTTTCATAAGGAATCAGTTAACAAAGAGAGAGATGGATGTCTTTGTGTGTGAGTTATGATATAAAACATTCAGAATGCAATAGGTACAGGAATTAAGATTCCTGTAGTTTCTACCATAGCTCACATAAACTACATCAAGCAATTGCAGCTGGCAATTCTTTCAATCTGAGATTCGCGAGGTCACTACATGTACTGGATCTTTCCACCTAACATATGTATATAGCCCCATCTGAGGTGTCAGTATGACAGCCACCCTACATCTCCAGCAAAAACAAGTCACATACAGAGTAAAGGTTGCGAACTCCAGCTCTTTCTACTCCAGTGAAATGATAGAGGAATCCTTCATAGGCAGAATATGCAAGAGATGCTAAAATTGGAACTTGGGCCGGACAGTTTATTTGTAATGTGGAATCTTTCATGACTGCGCTTGGGCAGGGACTCAAAATTACATATCTTCTGGCACCTTCAGCTCTATTATGCATGTTGATATTATGCGGGACCATTGGTTGAACACTGACTCAGAGGGAAGAGTGCCTCAGACTGAATCACTAATGCCATATCCTGCAGCACTCCAGTGAAGCCTTGGCAGCAAGGAAGGATAATTACAATGTGGTTACTATGACTGATTTTTGAGATGCTTTTACGTATACCTCAGGCATGTCAGTAGCTAAAACGCAGTCAGCTTGCTCAGAAATACCCAAGGGTCCTAAGTATACTGTATTCTACCACAAAACTGGGCATACAGATACAAAAACATCCAACTGAACACCATACCCTCAATTACTCTGTATCTTTTCCACATATGTATCATTTACAAAATAATGAGTACAAAACTACTGTCCTTTTACATGTTCCTGTTGCCTTTTAATGATAAATTATGGACATCTATATGCAAGATGTTGTTTCTCTTACAAAAGACATGCTACTCTCTAGTCTGTTTTCCCAGAGTCTGTAACTGCTGAACGAGTAGGTGTGACAGTGGTATCAGCCTTTCAGCATCAATAGAATTTTAATAACGACGTTTGGTGGACAGACAGCCCAAAGTCAAATGATCCTTGGTGTCAAGGGGACATTTTCACCAGCATTCAGGCTAAGATACACAGAAGCAAAGCTTTAAGATATTTGCAGTGTTTACTACTTGTCTTGCAGATTGTCACATACCACCTGATACGGAACATCAAGGAAATACAGATATTGGAAATACCATTCAACATGAAAAATGCGTCCACATGTTCAGTTACACCTATTGATACTATTTTTATCTTTTCCTCGAATAGAGTCTTTGTTTCCCTCTTTCTCTTGCTTGCACTCCTCAGGTCCCTACCCATTGCCTTTCTTTCCCTTCAGCAAACCTGTTCTTCCCACCTTTTGAGGATTTTACTGTCTCCTTCCTTCTTCCGTGTGTTAAAATAATCAAAGAAAAAGTTTGGGCCAACATTAGTCTTGATTAGATGAACTGAGCGCAGACAGTCCACACGTCTCAGTGCCATTGTTTCAGGATGTTTGCAGATTCATGCAGATACCACTCTATCAGTGACAGGCAGTTCATGCTTTCGAGGTTATCTTTGCAACCACGAGGACAAGACACCGTTTTTTTAAAAGAGAAAGATAAGATTGCTCACAATTTGAAAATGCCGTGAAGACCACATAAATGTTCCCAAACTGGATGTTTGACAACTTTTACTAATATAATAAGAGATACCGTGCAAGTTAACTTGGAATAACCGATCAGGAGTATTTGTTATTATTTCTTTTTGGTCACACTATTTAAAAATTGTCGTTTCGTCTGTTATCAGCTATGAAAACACTCGGACAGACCCCTGGTTGCAGCGAGGCAGGGGTGTAGTTTTTGTTTTCCCTCGGTTCTTTCCATCACGGACAGAGAGGCCTGGGTGTTCCCCATCGCCAGCCGAACCACAAGCTGATCTCCGGCCGTCGCACCGCGACCATGGCGGAGACGGACGGCGGAGCGCCTGGACCGACCTGTGCGCTCACCAGCCTCAAATTAGGAGCAACGTGCCTTCGGGGGCCGCCCCAGCGCTCCTCAGCGCCGGACCCGAGGGTCGCCGCCGCCGCGCTGACCGGACAGAACCAGATCGAACCAGATGGGACCGGAGCGGCGCGGCGGGAACCGGGGCGCACAGCACCCCCCGGCCACACCACACCCCCCTCCCCACCTCCGCCTGGCCCCGCCCCGCGCGCCCCGCCCCCGGCACGTGACGGGGGAGCGGTGACGCCGCCGTGCCCCGGAGCTGACACTCGGCGCGGGGCGGGCGGGCGCAGGGGCCGTGGCCGGTGGGGCGGGGAGCTGTGAGGGGGAGCAGCAGCAGCCGCCGCCGCCGTCACTGGAGCGGGGCTCGGGCCCGGCCGCGCCGCCGAGGCAGGTGAGGGGCTGGCGGGGGGCAAGGAGAAGAGGGAGGGCGGGGAGGAGCGCGGCGCCGCCGGGACAATCGGGCAGGGCAGGGTGGCCCTACGGCGGGCGGAGGGCACGTCTGGGCCGGGGCCGGCTCACGGCGCCGCCCGCCCTCCTTCCCTCGCGCGGGGCGCCGCCGCGAAGCGCCTCCCGTGCCCGGCGGGCGGCGGGGGGTCTGGGCGGCGCCGCCCCGCCGTGCCCCCGTTGGCGGCGGCTTCGCTCCTCAGGCGCTGCTGGGAGCGGCGGGTTGGCGGCGGTGGGGGAGGAGGCAGCCCCGCACCTGGGCTCTGCCGGTGGGCCCGCGGGGGCGGCGCGGAGGGCGGGCAGGGCCGCCCGACCTGCCGTGTGCCAGCGCCGCTCACCTGCCGGGGCCGCGGCCAGCGGCAGACAAAGGGAGGCGGCGGGCAGCGGCGGCGGCGTGGCGGCCGTTCCCGGGCTCCCCCGATCCGGGGCCGGGGGTTGGGTGGGGTGTGGGGTGTTTTGCCGCCCTTGCGTTAACTTGAGCGCGGCAGCTCCGGGCGGGTTGGCCGGGGTGCGTCGGTACGGGTTTGTGGCGGTTTTTTATTTGTAGCCTGCTGTTGGAGTCAGAACAACTTAACAAAAGCCCGCAACGAGGGGCGAGTGGGCTGGTGATGGGCTGGGGGCGCGTTGAGGCGCGGGGTGCTGCAGCGTGGCTTGAAAAGTTGTCCTGACAGTTGTTTAAAAGGCATCGCTTATCCAGTACTCTGAGTCATGGGTAATTATTAAATGGTTACTTATTATGCGTTTAATTTTTAAGGAAGTGTGAGCTCTGGGAAGCTAGCTCACTTGGGAGCAGTGCTCGATTTCTAACCTATGCTAGTAATCTCTGAGGAAACAGCAAAGGATTAAGCTTGTTTTCATAAAGCTTAGAAGTTGTCTGTGTTTTGTCTATATTTGTTGTTTGCATTTGCATCTTTGCCTCTATTTTTATACAACTTCTGCATGCTCTAGATGCTCACTTTGCAGATGGTGGTGGTTTTTTCAGGCACCGGTGAGGAGGGCTGGTTGTCTGCATGAAAATACCAGCTGAGGAGTGAGTTGTGCCCCTTGGGAAGAAAGGTATGAATAGGGCTGAATTCTGACAAGGTTGTTGTGTGGGACCTGTCTCACGAGCAGTGGTCGCGCAGTATGGCTTTAACCCCTGAGGAAACTGCCCTCGGAGAAGCAGAATCATAGAATCTAGTGAGCTATAGCCAGGGTATCTCATCTGTCATGAACTGGTAAGAATTTATCCCAATTTAGCTTCAGTAATTGAGTTTATTTCTGTATCGGCACTGCAGAAGGGTTCATTTCAGTAGCGGGTGAAGTTCAGTGCTGAAAATGGAAAAAGATTACACAAGTCAACTGCTGCTGCTTTGTAGGACACTGTGAACAAGGTCACACAAAGATTTTTTAAGGCGATTGGTTAATATCCTTGGTGGCATTTTTAATAACTTATCATCTCTTTGTATTATAAAGTAAGTAACAATTCCATAACCATGGTAAGGTTTTTTTACAAGAGGAAAATAAATAGTAAAGTCTTTTTAGTATATCTTGCATTTCAGTTGCCTGATTCTAGAAGATGAGAAGGAAATATTCTGTGCTTGATAATTTCAAAAGAGAGGTATGAAACACCTACAGTGTACCTTCTGATTTTCATTCTTTTTTTGGCCTTTAGTTCTAGGATAATGCTGAAGTTAGGGGTGATCATACCTAATATATATGATCATATTATATACACATCGTATATGATTATACCAGATAGACATGCCTCTGTGTATTGGGACCATGCTTCTTTTAAAACTGTTTGCATGTGCCTCAGGATCAGCGTAGTGAGCAGTTAAGATTGGGTGCCGTAAGGAGGTGGCTGCGTTGCTGTAGGGCTGAAGTTGCCCTAGGAAAGACATACCTAAAGCTCTCTAAACCCAGCCTGTCTGAGGGTGGCTGAAGCTGTCACTGCAGTTACTTGGGTCTGAAAAGGTCCCGATTTCTGTGGATGCACATGAAATCCAGCCAGAGGCAGGTGTGTGCATGCAAACTCCCTGATGCTGCGTTTGCATCCCCCGCCGCCGTGTGGAGGGGCTGTGGAGGGACGCGGGGGGCACCGGAGCGGGCCGTGCCCCCCCGGGGCAGGAGCGGGGGCACCGGAGCGGGCCGTGCCCCCCCGGGGAGAGGAGGAGCGGAGCGGGCCGTGCCGCCCGGGGCAGGGGCGCGGCGGGGAGCGGAGAGCCGGGGCGGGGAGAGGGAAGGGAGGAGCTAACCTCTGCAAACACGGAGGGTTGCCAGCCTTACTCAGCCTTGGCTGAGTCAGAGGTGGGAACGGTTCCCATCGGAAGTCGGAGCCCGAAAGGATGGGTACCGAGAGGACGATCCCTCCAGCGCGGCGGGGTGCGGGGGTCGCTGCCTCAGGGCCGTGTGTGCGGTCACAAATGTCCTCTCTCTTCGGGGCTGCAGGAAGGCTCTGTGAAAGGGTGGAATGTATTTCCACGCGGGGATGTGTCCCACCTTAAGTTAGTTACCCTGTAGCATTCGGATTTCACTTTACCAGAAGAAAAGTGTGGCCCGAGTCTGTTTCTTGGTATTCATGAATAAGTTTTCTTAGGTCTTTGTTGTCAGTGGGGCCAGTCACTGTATTAATCTTCTAATGAGGCATTGAGGCTTTATTTAGGGTATTAAAGCTTGCAGGTGTCTTCTGTGGAAGTAAATAATTTTTCATGCTTATCATCCTCTAATTAGGGTTCTTCAGCCTTCTTTACCAAAGTGGGTTGCCACCTAGCATTAATGTTAAAGGAAAAAAAAATAAAATACAGTGAGATTACAAGGTCTGACCTGCCATATCGCTTCAGTTGTTGACTAGTAGCACAATGAAGTCAGTAGTCCCAAATGTCGATACTGTGCATTCACACCTGAATTATTCTAAGCCCCTTAGAGCAGAGGTTTGGCCAAGGCTTCCATGGCTCTTTAACCTGAGTTCTATGAGGCAGATACATGGACCCTTGAAAGGCCATTACAATTAGCTGTCACCTGGGCTGCGCATAGGGTACAGGCAGTCTACCTTCTGTGGCACAATATCTGTGTTAAAAAAAAAATGCTAACAAAATAAAACTTAATGCATTTGGATCTGTGAAATCAAGGCCATGGTAGTTGTTTGCAGACCTACAGGATTGATGTTGATATTTGTTAAACTTACTGAGAAAGATTTCCGACCTATACCATAGGTATCTCTTGTTTCTCTCTGTTGAGGTGGAGAACTAGAACCTTGCTTGATCGTGATGATGTGATCTGTTTCTAAAACTGTTTTAGTGTTCTGACCAAACACAGAACAAAGCCAGTCTCTCTTTGATCGTGTGTTCAACATTACCAAATGTTTGCTATTGACTTGATAATTTTGCAGCTTGGATGAAAGAACAAAAAAATTGTGCTGCTTATTTTTGTTTTTTCCTTTTTTTGGAAGGGGATGAGGCTGCAAAACTGACTTCAAAAGTGAATAGAGCTATTTTTGTAGCTACTGCATTTTATTTAACTTGTATTTCTGAAAATTCTGCTTTTTAAGCATGAAATACAAGTTATTGAGCATATCTGTCTTGGAAAAAATGTTAAGCATGCAATCTCATTAAATAGTTACAAGGAATTGGCAAAAGAGAAATGAAAAATCCAAGCTTTTAAACACTTGGTAGCCCTGTGGGAAACCATAGGCTTATGTTCTCTTTTTGGTTTCTGTATGGGAGAAAGAAAAACAGTGTGAATGGGTCCTCATCCTACATTTCAACTCCCAAGGTAGCAGACCTTAGAGGTAGCCTGTAGCTTGGAAAGACTTGCGTTTTTCTGGTGTATGACCTTGAGGCCACGGAAGGGGTTGGGAGCAGCTTTGAAAAACTGTTGGGAGGAATCAGGTTTAGTAACAAGGAAAAAATAACATTTGTGTGGCAGAGCTTCCAAAACTAGGAAGAGAATGGGAATGTCTGCAATTTGTTCATGTTTACCTTCTGCTACAGTTGCTAAACAACTGCAGAGCTGTGCTTAAAAATACCTATTTATGCAATACAGCAGGTAAGCAAGTTGTTTTGTACAGAGGCTGTAAATAGACTACAATGCTGTGAATTTCAATGTACCATTTTATGGTAGAGAGAGTAAACACCAGAATCCTAGCATTCTTTTCTACTGCTTTGTGTTCCTACTGTCAGGCTTTGTTGAATGTGGTACCAACATTCCTTCTGCCAAGTCCTCAATAAAATTGTAAGCCTGACCTTGTGATTCCATTTGGAGTCTTGTAAATGATGGTAGCTTTCAAGTTAACTGTAGGAAATGCTTCCTGGAAGTAAAATAAGATGGATTGCGGGAGAGAGAAAGACACAATTTAAAGATGAGCACTTCTGTCTTGGCATCATACTTGAGCTTTTTTGCTGCTTCTTTTTCTACAAACTTATGGGGCAAAAGTGTGTTTTGTTTTTCTTTTTTCTTTTTTTTTTTTTTTTTTCAATGCTTAGACCAACTAGGAGAGATGGTGAAAGAATTTTCTTCTGTTTTTTCTGTCCTTAGTCCTGTTTAGGGTAACCAAGTTCATGCTGCATGTGTGTGCCTGCATGGAATTGCATTAGTTCCACTCTGTGTCAGGGTAAATGATGCAAATCTCATCACAAATTCTTAACTTGCTGAGCTGCAAGTTTCTACAAAATGTTTCTCATTCATGAAGCACGCATTTTTAACAAAGATTTACTTGTCAATCTTTGTAAGACTAAATGTGACAGCGTTTTACTTGAATTCTCCTACATTCTATTTGAATGATAGAGATCTTCCCCTTTACTTACATGCTTTGATTTTCAAGATTAAGAAATCATTTCATGATAGTTCACTATGTTGTGTTCAGTGTAAAATGGCAAGACTATCCACTCATGAATTGTGACATTGATGCTACATGGTTAAATAGAGAGAACTTGTAGTTCATGGGTGCGGATACAGTGGTGGTTGTCTGGATTATAAGGTGCTAAGAGTCCCTTTCAAAATTGTCATGTGTTATCCTGTCATTTATTATCCAGTTTTGGTTCATATCCTGTTTCATTATTGTTGGGGTTTTTGTTTGTGTTTTCTGTTTTAGCCCTTAAACTCATTAGATCAGTAAATACCACAAAAAGCTCTCTTAACAGCAAAGTAAATATGCAGAATTTAAACCACTGAAACCAAAGTACCTTGGAAACATTAAATACTTTTATTTAATACTACCATGGTTATAGATGAAATTCTATGTTGCAGTTATACTAGCAATTTAAAGAAATAACAAGAAAAAAAAAGATTATACTACCTGTTTTACAGACAACAGCTAGATCCAGAGGCAACATGACCCGCAGCCTCAGCCCGTGTGGGTTGTGGAGCTCCCTAGTCATCTCCTTCTTCAGCAAGGTGAAGATCAGCAGGCTGTGCAGAGTGCGTACTGCACAGGGGTTAAGGATTGCCAGCCCGCGCTGAACCTGGTGACAGGAGTGTAGCATCGGAAGAAGATTTAAGGGCTTTCATAAGGATTTTTGAGCACTCTGAAGGAACTATTGAACTGAAACAGGAATCAAAATAAGCAAATAATAATCTTTTCCTTCTCAATACTTCAGTTAAAACCAGCGTAGTAACACATGAAGCAATTAAGCCTATGTGTAAGCAAGAGATTGACTCTGACTAGTTCCCCCCACCAAGCCCCTGGTGATCAACATTATTTAGTAAAGAAACGACAGGCTTAATGAGCAACTTGATAGCAGGAGGCTTGTGTGAATAGGAGAGTTAAATTGGTGACTAAGTTGTTCTACTGACTTTCTGACTGAGAAATGTATCTGAACATCTTGCATTTTTCCATCAATTTATTAGTCTGAGATTGACATAATTGAACAGGCAGGGTTATTTTTGAAATTATTTTCCTCTGAAGTGCTCTTGGACAATTACTATATTACATACAGATTTTTTTTTTTCTTGCAGCTCTTACAGATTATTAACAGGAAAATAACACTTCTGAAACAGAATGTGGCTTACCTTTTGCCTGAAAAGGTGAAATCTTTTCAAATAGAAATGGCTGATAAAGGTGGGAAGATCCTTCCAGGACAATTGTACATTGAAGTGGAGTACGACTACGAGTATGAGGCCAAGGACAAGAAAATTGTGATTAAGCAAGGGGAGAAATACATCTTAGTGAAAAAGACTAATGATGATTGGTGGCAAGTCAAAAGAGATGAAAATTCCAAACCCTTTTATGTGCCAGCACAGTATGTGAAGGAAATACCACGAAAAGCACTGATGCCACCTGTTAAGCAAGCAAGCGTGCTGCCAAATAACACTTTAAAGTTGACACATGGATTACAGAGATCAACTGAAAATGTGAATAAGTCACCAGAGCTTTCTAGTTTTGGAAAATCTTCTCCAATTCAAGTGTCTTGCTTAGTTCGAGATGCCAATCAAAATCTGGGACCGAACAATAGCCCTGGTCAAACTCTTGGTTTGAGCCTGGACCTTACCCAAAACAACGGAAAACTTAACAATGAGTTGCAATCTCCCAAGGTTTCCAATCAGTATCGAACCGTCTCCATGGGTCATTTCCCATGTCCAGAGTTCTTGGAAATAGAGAAGACGAGCTTTTTGCATGAACAATCATGTGATTCAGCAGGAGAAGGCTCAGAAAAAATTCACCAAGATTCAGAGTCTGGAGATGAACTCAGTAGTAGCTCCACAGAACAAGTGCAGGTAAAGTAAAAAATGGTCCTTATAGATTTGAGCGTGGGGTTTGTTTTTTTTTTCTTTCGTTTCCTTATTGCCATAATTGCTTTGTAGTGTTTTGAGTTTTATTCCTGATAAATTCAGATTGTTTAAGTAAAAATGTTTTGTCTCAGCATGAACTGGTTATTGAAGTCCAAACAGTTGATCTGTATAGCTCTGTTCCTTGCAGAAATACTATGCTTTGGGGATTAATTCCATTTACGTTATCCTGTGATTGAATGTTACAGCAATGCTTTTGTTCTTTCTTTATTAAGATTCTTTTGAGATGACACTGAATTCAGTTTATATTTTCTTCTAGAGGAAGGGAGCCTACTGCAGTAACTCCTCACTTCTTGGCTTGTTGAAATAATAGTGCTAGTTACTTAGTTACTGTCAGCTTTTCCTAAATGTGCGTATAGATAGCGTAAGAGCTGTAAATTGATGTATTAGTGGGTTTAATAGTTTAAAAATGGGACGCTAAAGATTTGTGTGGAGTTTAATTTCTGGTTTGATTATTTTATTTGTAGACTTTCGTTGTAATGAGTCAGCCTTGCCAATTCTGCTTCTCACAACTTTACTCTGGATTAAAACTCAAAACATGTGAGTTTGTTAATTAGTATGGAAGAATCTCAGGAATGATATACTCCCACTTCAGGCTAAAACTGAGCGTTGATGGCCTTTTTTCCTTAGTAAAGTGGTTTCTCTCACTTTTTAATTTTTTTTTTTTCCTTTTAATATGGCCTCCCCCACTCCCAGCAAAAGATTAGCACTCTGACTTAGGTAATTGGGTCACTTCTGGTACGGGTAGCCGAGTTAATTAATCTTTTGTAATTCCAGGTTTGTTCTTGAACCAATGATGTATGTGTACATGCACACACTTATGTATGTGTGTATATAGATAATTCCCCCACCTCACACCCCCATCTTTCTGCAGGGACATGTTAAACTGTTTTAAAATTCTAAGGTTAAAAGCTCCCTAGTCTTGAACTTTTTTAGGTTGTAATGTGAAACTGTTGCTTGGGTACAAAGTGATCATTATAGTAAATCCCACTTGCCAGCATGTATTCAGAGTACCGAAGGAACTCACTCAAGTGTAGTATTCAGATAGAAGTAGATGCTAACTTTAGAAATAAAAATCTTATCAAGGAGAGCTGTGAATCAGTACTTTGCTAATAAGACACAATTAAGACAAAGCTGCTTAGTTAATGAGTGAGTGTGGAAAGATCTTAAAGACACAAGATTGATTGCGTGGTTTATGTAGTCTTGAACTGTATGAGCTCATATATGTATTAATTGAAATACTCAGAATCAGTAGTTTTTCAACATCGTACTCTATTCTTGGCCTCGTTCTTGAAATTCAGAGTTTCTCTAGTTATGGGACTTCATGCCTCCAATATTTGTATCTTTTATGACAATTCTATTTTAACACACACCTTCCCCCCCCCCCCCCCCCCCGAAATAATAAGGAATAAATGGGATTACTGAATTTAATATTTTTTTTAAGTAATTTCTTGCTTATACAATGTGAAGATTGATTGGTTTTCTTGCACTTTCATTACAGTAGTGTCCTAGCTCCCTGAACTTGATATGAGTCATGATAAAATAATTATTTGATACTTATTTTAGAAGCATGTGTAGCAGCCCACCTACTCCCATAATAATTATTGCCAAAAAAATTATGAAAATGCTAAGGAATGTTTAGAAAGTATATCCTACTTTAAATAGTTTACCACACTGAAGTTTATATTGTATGTTAAGACAGTTCCTTCTACTGCGCTGACTACAGTTTGATGCACTCCTTGTCTAAAGTGGATGAAATTAATGTTACATGGGTGTCTCTTGTCAAACAGTAAGAAAAACATGGCCTGATGCTCAGTTTCCACTGGACTTTGTTACTGTCGATGCAGTGACACTTTTCACCTTTTTCCCTACTGTGTCCCTAAATACACTTGACTCAACTCTACAACCTATTTATAAGTTTGGATTTGAGTGGGGCAGCTATGCATGTATTTGTAGGCTTTGCTGGGTTGTAGAAGGTTGGAAGATGGGAGTTTTCACACTGCTTTAAAAACTACAAATCCTCAAAATGCTACATTTCGACTGTGGAAAAAGGATGGCAGTTTCTGACTGGTGTTACTGAAGAACTTACCATTATTGCAGTCTTGGGCGACAAGAGTGCGTGTGCTCACTGTGCCTTGCAGTTGTCTTATTTTAAAACTGTGAAGTAACTTAATCTTCTTGTGGGCAAACACAGGCTCTTTAAATACAATGAAAATATTTGACATTTAGTAGCCATGGGGATTAAAGCAGTAGCAGCACTGATGTCACCGTTAGCTCAGTCTAGATGTTCAGAGTGCCAGCCTTCTCACTGGAACAGCCCCGCGTTTTTTTTAGAATTCTTTCAATAATGAGCATTGTTCGGTAGAAATCAGCTGTGCAGAAATTAATGGCTCAGAAAGCTGTTTTTATTGCTCTTAGTCTGTAGTGAGAACATCAAGTTCCCAGCTTTCACGCACAAACAGGATTTCAGTTCACAAGAATGACTGTGGTTCTCCCTCCCCTGCCTACTGTGGAGTTCAGTTTTTATGCAGTCTGCATTATAATAAACTCTAAGCTACAGGTGTTTTCTCCTCAATTTGTAATATTAGAAGCAAGAAGGATCCTAATACTTTTGTGTAGGTGATTTTTTTGGGGGGGATTGAGGTCATAGTATTCGGCCCTAGCCCAACCTTCAGTGTGTTTTCGGTATCCTGAATACAAATGTATGAGATGCAGAGGAATGCTTCTATTATGAGATTCTTCTAAGAGGTGGTTACATTATTCTTTGAAGATTATCCTCCTCCTTTCCAGTAATGAAGTGCAGGTTCTGCAGCTGTACAGTCTCCAGCTCATAGGCTTGCTGGCTGTGGAAATACTGGAAGATCCAGAGTCTCCGAAGTACTGCGTAAAGGAAGGATTTTTTAGGAGCTGAAATATTATATGAAGTGGAGGATGGAGAGGTGACAGTGGGCAGAAGAATTTGCTAATGAGGACGTAAGCAAATGATCTGGTCAAGAGAAAGATGCGGACTGGGTAATGAATGTTCTTGACATTTTATGGAAAGAAATTCCAACTATTGTGTGCAACTCTGGTGCATAAGGCATTGTAAGAATCAGATGTTAGTTTATGGACTTGAGCTGTAGGAAGGCTGGAGGTAATTTGAGGAAGAAGAATTTGAGAGGAAACAAGCTCCAACTTAACCAGATTTAAATCTCTGGAGGAGGTGGTAACTGCAAGTAGAATTGGAATTGAATGAAATGGTTCAGGAGTGCACAGCTGGGCATAAGAATCGCTGACATGGAGGTGCTTGAAACCATGAGAATCAATGAAATTCAATAAAATTTTAGGAAAATGGTGTCAGGTGTGATGTCCTGATCCCACAGGAAGGGCAGAAGATATTCCTCAGAGAGGCCAGGGATGGGGGGAAAAGGAAAATTTTGAAAGAATTCTGTAGCAGAACACAGATGATACTTGAAAGAAGCAGAAGGGAGGTGCCAGCAGTATGCAGTGAGAGCCCCAGGTAATTGTTTCGAAGAAAAAAAGTTTACATGTTTAGGCATGCCTAAACAGGAAAGAAAAGTTGAAATGAAAGTGGAAGACATTAAAAGTGGTCTTGAAAAGGAGCTTTGGGCAGTGCTTGCAGGTAAAATCTACTAATGAGTTTTGAGAGAGAAGGCGTGCAGACAGGGGAAGAGTTGGGTAAGTTCAGAGATCAAGAATGAGTCGGTGTTATCTTTATAAGGATGATACTTTGGAATAAAATTGTTACAGACAGAAATTAAAACCTACTTTCAGCAATGCTAATGCATAACCTATGTGAAATCACTTTGTTTCTGATGAGTGTTACCTCATTTTCTATCGTAGGAGACATAGAATATATTTTAGAGTAAAATACATGCACTGTCTTAATGTTACTTTTTATGCTTATTAAAAGTTACTTTTAGCAGCAGTCTGGTTTTAATCATTATAAATATAGACAGTGACCTATTTGCAAAGATTGTTCTGTCTTTCATCCTCTTTAGTAATTGACTATTGCATAAACTGTGAAGCACTAAAGGGGATTATCACTAGGATGGCTGTTTTGCTTTGATTAATTCTGAGCAGTAAAGATCTTGCAAAGAGACCTTTCTGTCTTACCTCTGCAATTTCTGTGGGATTGCTGTAACTTTTTGTTAATAGAGAAAGCAAGGTTTTTTTGGTTTATGTAGAAGATGTGAGAGCACCTCTTCTGGAGATCTTGGCACTCTTGACTTTGTCACTTAGTTGAAAGACTGGTGGCAAATCATTAATGTTAGACTGCTTTGTTGGTCAACCATTAAACGTCTAAAATAAATGGCTATTACTTGTTTTGTGGAGCCCAGAATTAATTTGCTTCTATTATAAGAAATTTCATGCTATTTTTTGTTTCATTCATTTGCCCAAGGAATAAATAAATTGACAGTAAGAAGGAAGCATGCTGTAAACCAGAGTTGTTCTTAATGAAACTGAGCATGTTTGCAGATTCATGGTGTTATGTGTAATGTAATACTTTGAATTATATTTTAAGTACTATCTTTTTAATCTCTTAACTCCTTAAAATCAGCATTTGTTATTCCAACGATGTTAAATGCTGAAATATGCCCACTATAACGAGGTGAAGAATAACTTTAAATGGCAAGGAACTAAAAGCTTCATAATTCAAGGAATTTTGTAAAACACTAAAACAATTTTTTTTTTTTGGTAATTCCAGTAACTGCTGCTAGAACTTTGTAACTGGCTTGAAATGCTTCCTGAGTTACATTAGTAACTCTCAATGTTGTCTGTCCCGGAACCTTTAAGGAACACTTTTCCTGGCTTTTTTTTTTTCCTACCCAGTGGCAACAGGTCTGGATAGTTTCACTTTAGAGTGGTGGTGTTTGTGATCAGTGCTCTCTCAGTATTTTTAATATGTAACTACTGTGTAAGTCAGCTAGCGGGCAGATATCTCTTTTGGTCCAAATGAGTAATTCTGGAATTAGGTGCCCTAGAACCAGAAGGCGCTGTGTCCCACTAACACAGCCTACAGCCCCTGTGCTCCTCTGAACTTCCCTGCTGCAAATCAGATCGACCTCTTTTTTTTTTTTTTTTTTTCCTTAAAAAAAAAAAGTATAATCTATGTGAGGCAATTGTGGAAAAATCATAGCCTGGGAGACAAGTTGGCTAGTTCCAATTCTGGTGTCTGAATGCTCAGCTGAGTAAGCTACAGATCTACTCGGTACATGCAGTTTCGTATTGTGCTTTCAGAGTTGAAACAAAGATCTAGAGCCCTGTTAAAATTCTGCAAGTGCCAAAACAGTCTTCTGATTTTCCACCTCTATTTATATTAATTTTGTGCAGCAAATGATAAAGTGGAACATCCAAGGCATCAACTCGTATTCATAAACCCGTGCCTGTAATCCTCGCAGAACTGCTTACTAGCTCAAATGAAGCTCAAGCTGCAGTGCTTAAGGAATAACAGTTGTAATATGGAATTAGGTTTTCGGTTTTTCTTCTGGAAAAGTGTAATTTCTAGTGTGCAATATGGTGCCTGTTGTCTCACCTGTCTTTTCTTTTGAAGTAGTGCAAAATCCCACCCTCGTCAGGGGTGACAGCAGAATGTCTATGGATGGTGCAGTAAAGGCTTAAAAGAAAAGCTGCCCGAGGAAGAAGAGAGGGTGTTTTGTCTAAATTGGCTGGAGATACCAGGGACTTGCTTGTTCTTGGCTGGCAGTGCTTCTGTTGGTTTTAAGTTGGGAACCTCCAGACATAGAACAAACTCAATTTTTTTTGTAATAAACAAAAATGCGTTTGAGAATATTTGATCATACCTTGTTCTTGCACATAACCGAATATAAACAATTGCATTTGGTGTGTCTTTACCTAGTTACTATCTAGGCGGTTCTTTAATATTGCAGTGCTTGCCTATGGAATAAATGTGCTGTTATTTTGTGGAATTCTAAAGAAAGTATCACTTGTTTCACAGCAGTGTGACAAAACGATAGGGAACATATGACTCGGTAGAATAAAATGCAGAACACTTTTTTCTTTTTTTTTTAGGCAGCTCTCTCTGGAATAGTAGACGTTTGTGCTTAAAAAAAGGAAAGTAAAATCTATGTGTATCTAGTACCCAAACAGCTGATATTTCTCTGAAATGCCTTGTCAGGTATGTTTGGTTTAAAAACGATAGAGAGAAACAGGTTTTGCCTTTACGTGGGGTTTGTTCTAATGCTAAAGGACAATATTTTTGGACAAAACAATCTTTCAGAACAGTAAGAATTGAAGATTTTCAAGGACTTTTGTGATGGTGAGTAATGGGGCAACATAGTGTTAGATTGCATTTATCAATTTTGAATTTAGTCTATCTTAATATGGCTTCTGAGTTAGTTCTTGGGAAAGATAGTACATTTTTAGTAGATTGTTTTATGAAAGTGCTAGGTTAATGCAGGGAAGCAATCAAACAAGCATAGAGAATGCCAGTAGTAGGAAACATAAAACAAAAATGCAGAACGCTTAATTCCATGGTATTTCTGTGTTTTAAATAGCGTGCAGTTGCCTTGAAAAGTGCATAATAGTGATGAAAATAGCATAGAAGAGGTGAAAAATATGAGCAGAGATGTGGAATAGTTCTTGTGTGAGGGCTTTGTAAAAGTCTTACAAGCCAGTGGGTGCACATTTAGTACTGCATGCAGAGGGCTCCTGATTTTTAAGTTGGTATTGTAATTATCGATGCTGAAATGGCTGAGAGATTGTTGAGAAGTAAAACAACCTTAATTTTGTGTGGTTTTTTTTTTTCAACATTTTATCTGCTTGTCTTGTCTTTTCTTTTGTAAACTATTTTGTCAGAGACTTAGAGCTTCTGTACAGTGATGCTCTGAAGACTGGCATAGTTATTTGGAGTCCATATTTCAATTAGTTCTGTGCCTGATATTCAAAATGTAAGAGTTTTAATTGTTGCCTTTTTAAATAGTTTGCCTGGGGCTTCTGGATGATCTTCATATCCTCCAGTTAAACAGAACACAGGGAAGCTATTTAATTTAGACACAGTGCTGAAGAGCAGAATATTATCTTTGTTTTCTGGTGGTACCTCACATCTGCAGTTGCTGTCTTTCTCTTGCTTTTGTGGTTTGTCATTCAGTTCCATCACTTTGCTGCTCTAGTCACCACCTGGCTCTACAAATATTTATTTCCAGTACAGCACTGGGATGGAGTGGTGCTGGCTTAAGTAGTCTTGTGATCAAGTATGTCAATAGCCCATATATACTCCTTTATTGCAATTTGAATAATCATAAATCATCTACTGTGAAGTCTGCAAATCTGATGGATTGGAGAACGCACCTGCCTTTTTAGTGTCGCTGATGTGATGCGACTTCTGCAACAAATGTGCTAATGTAGAGAAATACGCTAATAAAATATTATGTTTGATAAAAACAAAAATACTGTTAACTAACTTTCTGTATTCTCAGCTGGTTGTTCAATGTATCTAACAGTGTTGCATACACATTTCTGTTCTAGACAGCTTGATAGATTGCCAGGATATTGTTTAGAAATGATTCATGATAAAAGAGAAACTTCATACTGTGTTGCACATAACCATTGTTTGTTCCTTAAGTATTTAGAAGAACCTTTATCCTGTGGTAAAGTGTTGTAACACAAAAATACAAAGTTCTTGAGTGACTTTGATGTGACTGCTTTTCCTGTTGAAACTGAACAAAGGTGCTTTCCCAGCTGCCGATGCTCTATCAACATCTGGCACTATACATTTCCTGGTTATCTGCATCCATTTCAAAGAGGTAATAGACGGCTGTCATGCATAACTGCATTGCGCTTTAGACGCAGGGGACTATATATGTGTGTATGTATGTACATATATTTTCTATAGAAAGATATAAAAAAATCAGGGGCCACTGTTCTGTTTCTTGATAGCACTTTGATCTTGTTTTGCACCTCATATAATGTAACTACCAACTTTAAACTCCTTCACAAAAACTTCATGAGATGTACTCATTAGTATTTTTTTTTTTTAAATCCTCCAAATAAGCCAATTTGTCCTGGCTGTGACTTTGTAATTATCCTCCCTCCCAGCTGCTGCACTCTAATTTTTAATGGCATCTTCATGCTACCCTCAGGCCCTGTACTTTTCATACCATAACCTGTGTTACTCCTTATGTCTCACGCCCACAAGCTATGCCAGAGGACTTCATCGCTTCCTCCCAGGCGTGCTTTTCACAGCCTTGCTTTAGGGGGGGAACTGGAGCCTGAGCTCCCCGGAGAAGAGGCAGTGTGGCCTTGCTAGTGGCCCAGCTGTCACCCAGCCTGGTCCTTCCAACCCTTTGCATATCGCTCTCTTGCTCGCTGAGCTCAGCCACTCGCCCTTGTGCCCATGGCAGATCCTAATGTGTCATCCGCCGCAGCCTTGGCAGTAACACGCTACAGCCTTCAGCTTCACTTGCTTTCCTTACTCTTGCCTTTTCCAGCTTGAAGGGTTATGTTCTTCATGTGACTGCCTGAGCAGAGAGGACATTTAGAGTGAGGGAAGTAAAACTTTAGAGAGATTTTTTTTCTTGTTATTCTTTCATGGTCTTCTCTCTCACAAGGAGAGATCTGTCTCAGTTCCTTCTCTTTCCAAGTTTGAGAGCACTTGTTCCTATAGCAGATGTGGGTTGTGATACACCAAGGTGTAAACTTTCCTTGAAGTTTGTCTACTTTTCAGTTAACTGTATGTGTGTCTAAAAAAAAAAAAACCAAAAACAAAACAACACCAAAAATCCAACCTGTATTGCATCTCTCTTTTGCTTTTTCCCTAGTTCATAATTTGCTATTGTAGCCATCAGTGGAGCAAAACTTGGATATGTGCTTGCGCTCTTTTTTTTTTTTTTTTAATGGAAAACCGGAAACACCCAAATGCTTTGCTTTAGCTGAACTCTTTTATTCTTCTTTTCTTGTTTTGTAAAGCTCTAAAGCCTCAGAAGATTTTGTCCAAACTTATGGTGTGATAGTCCATACAGCATTTATGAGGGCTGTAAGACAGAGTGCTTTCTAGCTGCTGCCTGTCTTTGGCATGCTGTTTATTAAAACAAATAAGAAGAATATTGTGGGGTAAGATGATGTTACACAATTTCTTTCTTTGCAATTGATTTCTGAAGAAAGTTTTCTGAGTGTAGCTTAAAAGGCTGAATTTAAATACCATGTCCATAGGTGGTCTCAGGAATTCCATATGCTTATCCTGCTCTCATGTCATCTTCTCCCAGTGCCTCCTTACCTCTGTCTAGAAGCTGCTACTACTTTGCTTCACTATGTATTTTGATGCAAACTGTGATTTGAGGACCAGGCTTCTGTATTGTCCTTGGTATGGCTGGATCTGGGCTCGAGTGCAGCCTCAGAATGGTTGTAAAATAAATAAAATTTCACAAATAATAAATCTTTTTATGTTGTCTTATCTGTCATCTGAAAAAAATATGCTGGTTTAATATCTAATTTTATTGAAGTAACGTAGTAGTTGCAGACTTACTTTATTTTAACATCTGTTTTAACGTTGAAACACAAAATTAAGTGATAAAAGTACTTACTCTGGGTACTGAATTGCAGCAATAGCTGTTCTTAAAAATGAAAGAAATTCTTGCTAGTGTAAGGAAAATAAAGGGGAAGAAAGAGTGCAGAAATGCATGTCTGAGTTTCATGCTTTCTACCCTGAGACTGGGTGCCAACAAACTGTCTGCAAGTAGAGAGAAACAGACTAAGAAATATGGCGAAAGGACAAATATGTATATCTTTAGTTGTTGTACGGGAAAAAAAGATGCAACCTAGTTGAGATTCCTATGAGAATTTTATTGTTTTGCTTAGTTCCACTGTAAGGAGTGCATATAGCCTGTTGCTGAATATTTCTGGGATTTTGAGATAGTCTTTAACAGTACAATCATGTACTTGCCTTTAGTATTTAAAAATACCCCCAAACCTCGAAAGTGATCTTAATAATCTCCAACTCCTTGAAGTTATACGCAGTGGATTGTATGTATTTCTAAAAATATTCATCCTACTATTTGGTACACTTTTGCTAAATGGAATCACAATGTTAAAATTAGTGAATGTAGCCTATTCTAGCTCAGTTAAAAGTTGAGAATTAAAAAAACTATCTTAGAAGCGCCATGGCATAATTGCTTACAGGCTTTTTTGTGTGGTCTTAAACAGCTACTAAAGGAAATATTTCTACTTTGCTCAGATTTTGAAGTTACTCATATAAATGGCCCAACTGCTAACACTTTGTTCTTTTTATGTCTTTTAAGGCAGAATTTTAAACTGAAGTCTTGACTTAAACTATTGTGTGTGTGTATGTCTTGCCTGGCAGGAGACTTGGCTTCTAGTTCATCCTTCGTTACCAGCAGAAAATGTTATGCATGATGTAATAGTAGATGTTCTTTGTCTTAAGTCACTAAAATACATGAGGTTGAACATGAGTTCAAGCAACCCTAACAAAATTTAAGTTTTGACTGTGTGCCGGAGCACGTGTATTGTGGAGGCAGCAGTGTCTGAATTTAGAAGGACTTTTGTGACATTTTGTCTTAATTCTTCGTACCCCGCCTCTGCCAACACACACACCACACCACCCCCCTCCCCCCAATGATGTATGGCAATATACGTGGGATTTCTAGGGTTTGTTTGGAAACTTTAACATGCAAAATAAACAGCTGAGTAGGTATGTATACTGGAGGTAACAATACATAAACAGCCAGCTTCTGGTCTTGTTAAGAGCCTGACTTGTAATGGGAATTTAATTTTAAAATGCTTTTCCAGTAAAGCTGTGAACTTCATGTCTGTAAGTGCCAAAATCAGAAGTATTTTTCTTGGCCAGCGGGGTTTCAAGCACAAAACACATCTAAAGTTTTGGAAAAAAGAAATACATTCATTTTGATGCCAAACACTTTTCCTTCTTTTGCTTTTTGCCTAAAGGTTTGTTTGCTTCAGGCAGGCTGGTGAACGTCCCTTTCCAACGTTCTGGGAGACAGTAAGGATGTCAAAGAAATGCAATATCCTAAAAAGCCAAAGACTCCTTTAGAAAGTGAATTGCAGTCTCTGCTCTAAGTTGTTGTACAGTGACTTTATCCTGCACCTTCTACGTAATCTTGCTTTCTGTCATGGAACCCACTAATTCTACTCAGTGTTACACAGTAAATGTGAAAGAATACTGGATCTGAATGCAGATTTAGCAAAGGATGATCCACCACAAGGACTGATGGCTTTTAAAGACAGGAAAGTCTGATATGCTCGCTGTTGGTTGAAACCTGCCAGGTGAAAATGAGTTTCGATGTTAAAATAATGAAATTTTAGATAATCTGTTTTAATAATGAGCTAAATGGGTAATGGGAGCTCAACATCTGATTTTAATTCAACCATTTAAAAGCTTACTTGTTTTGTAAGTTTCTAAAGCTTACTTCGGTTTTGTAAACAAACTGAAATTATGTTTACATATGTGAAAAATGATCAATAGTGTGTGAAAATGGCTTTTTGTGTTATCTGTAAACTTCAGTGATGCTTGAGGGAAGGTATATCTGGAGAAAGAAACCCATGGAAACAAGCTATCAAAATCATATCAAACAGCTTCTTGTTCCAAATCCTTTTCAAGTTGGGGGATCTTTTCATATTAATTTTTTATGCTAAGCATCTCAATAAAGGCATACTTTATGACAGAAGTGACTTTTTTTTTTTTGTAATGGATATTTATAACGTCTTGGTGCTGCTAGATCCAGTTTGTTATGGTGTGCCAGTATGGCTGAAAGCTCTATATGGAGGGATGTTGGCTGCAAGGCTCATGGTACCTTGAGGCTTCATTATAGGTTTTGTTATGATTGTGCTGGACTGTCCATGCCACACCATTTCCCCATCCTCTAATCTCCTGTTTCAACAGAATTCTAAAAGGCACAGCTATTAATACTTCCAGTAAGTGTTATTTATAAGATAGAGCTAATCACCCTATATACTCAATTGCCACTCTTGTGAAGACAGGAGTAATGTTAGCCTAAAACCTATTCAGGTATTTTAAATTTCCCAGTAAGCCTTATATTTTTAATATAGCATTTGCACTAGGTGTGAGTGAACAGCAGAGTCTTAAGTCATCAAGCCAAACAAGCTGTATTTATTGCCAGCATTCCTGCGGAAGGCTCTGCTAGGTTGGCATCACAGCTACTTTACAGACCCTTGTGGGACCTGGAACCTACAATGCCTGCGGTTGCCCGTATTTCACCTTTTTAGAGGAGCTCAATGGAAATGTCTCTAGAAAACAGCATAGAAATCAATGGCAAAGTATTTTTGTATACAATAATTTTAAATACGTTTGTTCTTCTGTGTGCTTCATTCATGGCAAACTATTGTTTTTTTCAGAAATAGTAACACTTTAAATGCTGCTTGTTCATGATACTCTGCTCTAGCTGGATCATCAACCAAATGCAACAGACATCTAAAGGTGCACCGTTTACTGATGACAGTAGTAGAAAAATAACACGCCCTTTACCCTAGTATATATTTTTCTTGGAGACTCCCAGAAAGTTCAGCTTCCATCCAGTCAGTTCTTTCTGCAGCTCGACAGTGGATTTCCGGCAGCTTCCGAGAACAGCTTTATGCGCTGAGCTTTGCTATAGACTTCAGTGTCTTCTCTTAATGCATATCTGTCCTTAAAAGAATTTTTTTTTTTCCAATAGCTTGGCAGATAGTGCTGCAATACTTTATTATAATTGTAGTTTCAATGAGAATGTTCTCCAAAGGCTGGTGGCTCCGGCTGATCCGGTGGCTGCTGAGCATGGGGTTGGGATGGAGCAGCACGGGGGAGGGCTGTGTTTGCTATAGCCAGCGCCTGGGCACCGCTTACTGCATGTTGCTTCATCAGCACGAAGCTATTAGCAAATTCTTGCCAGCTCAGCTATAATGTACTGCTAATAGGTTTGCTTTATTGCATAGGGTAGTCAAAAAAGCCTGGGATGTTTTAGTAATTTTAAGTAGCATAACATTCCTCTTAATGAAGTTTGACAGCATTTTCTAAACTCCCTCACATTGTATAACAAGAATACCATAAATGCATTCCTGTGTACTAGGTGCTGGTAACTTACTTGTGTATTCTCCTAATGAAAGTTTTCTTATATGAAGGCTTTTGACATAATTTCTAATGTATTCTATAAAATAGATTCCTGGCAAGAAAAACATCTGTGTAATTATTCCATTGTAATACTCTCTTAATTTTGTCAAAGTTTTGTATTTGTTGTAAGACTTTGTAAATCTTAGTTCAGTCAAAAACCCCCCAAACTCTTGTGAGTTGTTTTTTAAATTACCTTGCAGTATTTTAGGACCTGCTTTGTAAGCTGGGGTATGCAACGCGCAGGGGCTTAGCGTGGCCTCTTTCACTCGCACCATCAGCAGTACGTTTCAGAGAGGGCTGGTGCCAGATACCTGAATCTGACTTTTTCTTTTCCAGCTCTGCCTTTTGCTTTACAGGCAGTTGTGGTTTTTTTTTTTTTATTTTTTTTTTTTAGAGGGGCTTTAATAACTTCTTCATTTTACTGATAAATTGGGATGGATCTCTGATAGCTAGGGTTTGGGACAATTTTAATTTTTAGTTGTTAGCCATGAAAAATGGTGTTGGATGGCAGAAAGCCAATTCAATTATGTCAGTTTATTTTACTACTATTAATAATTTGTGAAACTGGTCACGGTCTTATAATCATGGGTGAAGCAGGAAGGGTCACTGCGTTTCCCTGTTTCCCACCTTGGTACCAGGCAGTGGGCAGGGACGTGGTGAAGAATGCAACGTCCTGTTTTTTATTGCAGGGTCTGGTTCACTTACAGCTGGGTTCACTCATTTCTCTCTTACATCTGAGGGTCTTATCTCACTCCTGGAGCCAGACTTCGGGAGAGGTTTTTACAGTCTTAATCCAGCAGTGCTGCTCATAGTTGGGGTGGCTCTAGTTTGAATGCAGCACCATACGTGGGAAGAGCAGATGCCACCTTTATGATGAGTGCATCTTTAGCAGACCCTGTCTGGGTTGATCTAACTGTGACAGCAAGCCTTTAGAGATGGAGCCTTTACTTGAAATATCAAAACACTTGACTCCTTCACTCCCCCCTTATTTCTGGCAGGCTGTACTTCTTTGTTTCAACTCTTCATAAAAGGTCTTTCATCCTGTGAAAACTTTGTTAGGGAAGGACCGGCAAAAAAGCAGGGGGATTTCTGTTAAATGTTTAATTACAATTAGTAGTTGATACTTGTCTGAAGGAATGAAATCAGCACAGAAAGCTGGAATAAGTGTGGTTTGATTTTCTTTCTTTTTTTTTATTTTGAACAAATAGTTCCAAGCCTTTAAGTGAGGAAATTTCAATTTAGCATGCCAAATGTTAAGTAGTGGTCTATTTTTTTTTTTCTTTCTTTTTGAGTTATCCAAGAACTAAAGATAAAACAGTCAGGGATAACTGTGACTAACTTGATAGTCTGATTTATACTGAAAGTTGTAGAAGAAGTTGCAGTGAAACAGAGGAATTATTTCTGTCGACCATGTTAATTATCAGCCCGATCTATAAATGTTTTCACTTCAATATACCTCCAAAAATGGCTGCTTAAAAAAAAATAAAAATCCTTAACTGTGTTCTGAGGAACTTGGCTGCCATGCTGTCCTGTTTAACCTTCCTTTGTGTCAGTTTTTGCACCAGTGTGCAGTTGGAAGTACTGAAGTGGCACTACTTCCTATTAAATAGATCTGAGGAGTCAGAAAACAAAACATTTTAATTTGATTACTGAAAGCTTGAGATGCTAATTCTCAAAGCGCCTTATTTCGTATTTAGAATCTGGTCGCTTTTCTATGGAGCGGGCCTGTGACCTCTTGATTTTCATGATGCTTGATCACTAATCCATATGGCTGCCTGTTCAACAGTGGTCATACTAGCCTGGTAGGGGAGATACTGTCAATGTTTTGTTTAGGTTTTTTCCTTTGTCATAATTTTTAGTTGAATGTTAAAGTTGGATTTATTTTTAAATTTTTTTTTTAAACTTGAATTGCTCAATAATTTATGTAGGACATAAGGGACCATTAGAACCTGTTCTGACACCTCTTTTGTAACATGTACCAGCAAACATCATACAATAACTTTCCACGTGAAACCCATAACTGTTATGTTTAAGGAAGATTGTTGGAGGAGGGGAGATAGTTTTGGCTTTTGAGGGTGGATGGCTGTGCTGAGCTTCTGGAAATAGGCTTAATCCGTTGTTGAGGAACCCATTCATTATTATTCTTTGAATATTCTGGTGTATACGTTCTTTAATAAAAAAAGTAAGTTTCTAGACCATGTGACGCTGCCTTAGTCCCTTCACCAATTCTTCTGTTTAAGATACAATAGACATACTATAGGCTGTATACACTGAATGCTATTTTGTGGTTCTTTCTCAATGACTGGAGCATGCAAGCCACAGATTTTTTTTTTTTCATCCTAATGGCCACACTGAAATTATACTTGAACTGCAAAAATTAAAACTAACTGCCTTTGAAGAGATAAATATCAAAGTTTAGATTGCACTGCAGTTACCCAGAAGCTTAAAAAAGCCCTAAAGCCCAGTTCACTTAGTTTGCAAGACCTCTATTTTGTATTACAAAATGCAGCTTGTTTCATCATTTGCTTATTTGCAACTTTTTAGGGAAGACAAGTGACTTGAAGTTTCCTGTCAGTGCTGCAGCTGTGAAAGCAAAGCAGGGGGACATGGACACAGCTCTCAGTAAAACTGCTCTTCATTAAACATGTGGGGTTTGCCATCTAACTCATAATATTTTTGGGTGTTTTTTTTTTTTTTTTGCAAATTGTACCAGGGAATTGACTTACTGTCTCCATTTCTGAGTGCTGTGAAGTTATAATTCAGTCAAGGAAGAATAATTGAAGCACAGGCATTTCCAGTTGTTTCAGGATACTGCTTCAGGTAACTTACATTCTGTGCTGGAAAGCTTTTTAGTATAGAGATGATTTCACTGTCTTTGTGATCATCTCTGAACAAAGAAGTGGGTTTGTCCATTGTTGAACTTACCTGCTCTGAAAAATCTATGTATTAATCCCAAAAAGTATAGCATTGTGTATATTTTCCTCTCTGGTTTGGTTTGCATCTTATTAATATTTCAGGTTAACCACTCCAGTGAGCAGGACAGGAGCCACTGTGGGGTTGTCATGACTGAGTGAATGGGGGCATGTCCTTATTTTTCTGAAATCTGAGAAGCTCGCTTCTCCAAAAACTCATTTCTTGCATCTGTGGGAATGTCTGAAATCGGAAGCATGACTAGGTCTGGTAGAAACTTCTTGTTTTATCCATGTCAGTTTTGCTACAGGTTGAAGAAAATTGTCCTCAGCTGTTTTTTGGGGGAGGGGTGTTGGAAGAGAAATCTCCCCTTTTCTTTGTGGTATGTTTCTGAATGTTTTATAAGTCTTCTGGGTCGTAACTTATTTTAAGTATTGGTATACCCTGGAGATTTGCAGAGCAGAGGAAAATATAATATCTTTTCTTGCTTAAATTGATTAGATATTCCTATCACACCTGACCCAGGTTTTTCTACTAAAAATTAATATTAGTAATATGTTTTTTTCCTTAATTTTGCAAGAAGTGACTATAAGCATACTGAAAAATGTACCATTCCTGTTTTTCTTAAAGAAAAAATGAAATAAAATTTGACGGACATAGCAGACCAACATAGCTAGGACTATATATTAGTCCTTTGCCTCACTACATTTTCCATTTCATCTCATTTGATGACAACTGTGTCAAAAGTATCCCTTTTCTTTCTAATTCTGTAAGGTAGTATATTAGATGCAGAGTGATAGGCATTTTTTTGTGCTTGCCCAAGCAGATTGGTGGAAGACTATTAGCTTTGCCAGAATCGGTGAATGCCTCACTGGTAAGTGGGCAGCTCACACCCTACTCTGCAACAGCCGAGTTCCGTAGATGTGCTTATTTTGGCATTTACCTTGGTTTACCTGTTGCCCAAGATAGTCATTACGAGTAAAGTTATCATCAAATTTTATCTTGTAGGTGCATCAGCCATCAGTATGATACCCTTTTTCCTGTGGTTGGAAGGCATTGGGTGGCTGTAAGGAAAATATTTTATTCTCTATTGTGTATATAAAGTATTGCATGTATTATATTTTATGTTAAAATAGGTTTTTTTCCAAAATACTAATAATAATACTTTCTTGAGAGATCATTTTTTTCACTCCAAGTGGCAGACTTAAGCTAGTGAGCAAAATTGTATTTCTCGCTTCACTCATTCATACTGCCAGTGTGTCCTGTACTCTGAGATGATGGGAAAAGCTGTCCTCATTCAGCTTAAGAATCTTTGTTATTCTCTGTCTGAGCTACTTGGGATACTTCTTTCTTCCGTTGATGGCATGAGGTCTCTTCTACTTCAGATAGTACCACAGTGATGAGAGCATTAAAGAACCTATCTTGCTTGTTCTTACAGGGTGTTGATTTTTCTTATGAAAAAACAAGGACTTAAGCCCAACATTTCAGACGTGCATATTTGTACAATAAGCAGTTTCTTACTGCATATTTTTAATAGCATGCTCCATTTGTTTCTAACTGCAATTGTGAATGTGCATTTTTTTGTGAATGTGAATTTGTGAATGTGAATTTCAGGGAAGGGATGCGAATGTG
Organism: Chroicocephalus ridibundus; assembly: GCF_963924245.1. Taxonomy (NCBI): domain Eukaryota; kingdom Metazoa; phylum Chordata; class Aves; order Charadriiformes; family Laridae; genus Chroicocephalus; species Chroicocephalus ridibundus. Next base: position 16,652,357 of record NC_086285.1, read on the forward strand.
TGAAGCTACACAAAACCTTGTGAGAGTAATAAAAATAGAGAAGAACCCCAATGTGGTTCCTCCTCACTGCATAGGGACAGAAGCAAGAATACAAAATGAGCTATTGAAAGTTGTTGACTAACCTGCACTTGAAAGTTCCCTGCTTTCCTGATAAGGCTGTTGCAAGGTTTCATTCCTTGTACCTTGCTTCTCTCCATACATAAGTAACTCTTTTAATTTAGCCAGGTTTTTTTTTTTCCTGTTCCTGTCAGAAATGGACAACTCTACTTATTATTGTCTCTATGACTGATTCTGTTTTAATGTTTGAAGATAACTCCTTCTCCCAGCTGCCTTTGGGGTTTAATGATGCAACTAAACCTCCCTCAGAGCTAACAGGTTCTGAAAGAGAAGGTCCTGCTCTGCTGTCTCCTCAGTCAGTCAGACACTTCAAAGGCAGCTCTGACAGACCTTGCAGTGACCTGCAGACACCTAAAGGGTCTAAATATGGGCCTTTTTTTTTTTTTTTTTTTTTTTTAAAGTCTCCAGGGGGTTAATTTACTGCCATTCTCGTCTCTTCCGTCAGCTTGCTGCAGGGTCACATCAACACCATGGGAGTGGAGGAGAAGGGAGCTGGGGTCACCCCTCTTGGTAGCAGATGGCTGGTAGACTAGCTTAGCTATATCTTAAAGCTGTGTCTGTAATCTTTTATTTTCTGAAATAAATAAATTTGTGGGTTTTTTTGTTTTCTGAACACTGAATTGTTGGCTGAGTCCTTTGAATTGTGTGCTTTATTAATGTGGTGGCTTGAACTGAATTAGCAAAAGCATTTGCTGAAGTTTTGGTAGAAGCAGAAGTGTCAATGTGGCTTCTGCCTTTTCTGCACAAAGGAAATTCTTTGCTTCTGTGCACGGGGAGTTAGGGTAACTCATTTAAGATGGCAAATTACTCTTCTCTTGGCTTCCCTTTTTGCTAAGATGAGCACACCCGTTTTTCCAAAAGGAAAAAGAGCAAAAAAGAGATTTATTTTTTTTAATAAGGATATTCTGATGTGTTAAAAAAGATAGCTGTTGGAAAAATTTGCCTGAAATTAGAAATATGGAAACAGTCAAGACTTTGCATGTACAGATTTAAGAACCACCCCTCCACCACCCCCTGCCTTCTTAAAACCGTTATCCCAGAGGCACTACCAGCGTCAGTGACAGGCACAGCTTTGGCCAGCTGTGGTTCCATCTTGGAGCCGGCTAAGGTTGTCTCTATCAGACGTAGGGGAAGCTTCTAGCAGCTTCTCACAGAAGCCACCCCTGTAGCCCCCCAGCTACCAAAATCTTGCCACACAAACCCAATACATTCCTTAGCCTAGGTCTGTTTTGTATTAAGAGTATGAGTAAGTTACTTGATAGAAAAGTTTTGTCTATCATAATTTTTCTAGACTTTGGGTGTATAATTTGATTTTTGGTTTGTAGAAGTATAGAGCTAGCATGACAGTATGTAAAACGTAGTTCTTCAAATCATATATTTTGGAATTGTATAGCTAGTCAGGATCCCTAGAACATGCTTTACAGATATTGCTCTCAGATTATCAATTGGGCAGTACTGAAACTTGTTTTTCAGGCTTTTAATATAATATTTATGGAAGTTAATGTAAATAGTTACACTGGCTGTTTTCTGAAGGGATTGCCTGTTTCTTCCCAAGTGGGACATTCTAATCAAGGAAACTGCCCTCTGGAGATCTGGGGCACACGAGTAGCGCAGGACCTTGGGAACAGTAGTTGCAAATAATAAACTCAGGGAAAGCTCTGAGAAGCTGATGTGGAGGGCAGCAGCTGCCCATTAAACTCTGTGAAGTACAGCTGCCTGGCAGCTCAGGAAAGGATGGAGACTGTCAGTTGCTCAACGGAATATATTCTTCTTAATATATTAGTAAGGCAAGCCAACAGAAATTATTCTAGTATCTCATTTCATACTATACCATGGTTGTTTCCTAGGTCAGTTAGCTGTGTTATTCACTGGGGTTTGCCTTCTTAATTTATTCCCATATTTCCAATATACCAGTAAGCATACTGATACATTAGCATTGCTTGTACTGTTTGAATACTGGTGATGCTCTGCAGCTGCATATGTTATTAAAAACTTGTAAATGTTGCAGTTCATAAGCTCAAGAAGATATTTTGAAGTTACTCTAACACCTAACAAAGAAATACTAGCATGACAAACGTTTGCAGAATTTGCTGCCACAAGCAACATTTAGTGAAGCAGAGTTTCACACAAGTGAAATCTGCTTTTACAGCAGAGTAAAAGGACAACAGCTGTAAATGGTGTGGGAGTTCTGCATTTTCTTGTCAAATGTTTGGAATTAAATACCCTTTCTGATGGAACACAGATTTGATGACTGCTGTATTATAGAACTGTCTCTTTCAAATTGTTCTTTTGTCTATTTTTTTTTAAATCTAATATTTGGAAAGTGAGCCATTACTATACACTATATATTTTTTAAATTCTTAATGGCTCTGGCTTTTTCCTTCTCTTTCTAACAGTAGAATATTACAGTTTTTGTTCTGAGCCGTGGGGTTTCAGTAACTTGCATGGTAGTAGTTAGATCATTCATTCTGTTTGATCAAATGGTACTCAAGCTATCTTTTAGGCTTTAGAGCTTGCCCAATAAACAACTTCAGTAACTTTTGAGTAACTTGGGAGTCTTATTAGAGGTGATGTTTACTTTCCCATCTTTACTTTCCATGGGTTCCCAGCTTTACATGGCTTTGTGTAAGCACTAAACCCTCAAAAGTACACTTGAATGCTATGGAATATGTATTTTTGAAAATGTAAAGTGTAGAAAATGCTGCTATTCAGTTTGAAGTGACTTAAAGTAATGGAAACTTTTTCTTGGCCCTTAAGGTATTATGAGTTCAGATAACACCACTGCAACCTGCCAATATCTATCTTATCTGTCATACGAGCTAACTTTTTAGACGTGCTATGGTACTGTAATGGTGACAACATAGAAGTATTCCATGAATATGTTAATAATCTGTTTTAAAAATTACTTCAACTTCTATGAGGCAAATGAGATGTACAGCTATAGATTAAATCAGTCAAAACATTAAATGGCTTGTTAAGTGAGGGTTCTCCAGTAGTCCTGAAACTCTAAGAGATTATTCTGCTGCATTGGTTATTCTGCTGTAGTGCTTCTAGAACAACTGAAGAACCTCTGCTCTTGTGATACTGCCCTTCAAAAAAGCAGTAGCTTTTGGCATATTACAGGACAGTTTTCCACTAGAGAGAGGAAGTTAGATTTTTCTGGTGTTAGTGTACTTAGTTTTTATAAAAAATAATCCTTGAGAGACATCACAAGTGATTCCTAACAGCTTTATTCTTCACAAATCTGCATTCACGCATGTACTACGGGTTTCTCAGAGGTCAAGAATTGACAGCAGTTAACTAAAATGCAGAATAAACTTGGTGTTTCTACTAGTATTGTTGAAACATCCTTACTACAGAACCAACTTGATACCACTTTCATGAAGGTAGGAGGGGAAAAAAAATAAAGTGTGAATCTACTACTGCATGGCATGTCCAGGTTGTTCATGATGCTGGCTATATTTCTGAAATAGGTTATGGATACTACATGATGTCTGTTGGAAGTATCAGTGCTTTATGTGGTGAAGTGGACAGAGGGAAAAAATGAAGGAAATTTACTGGCCAACTTTTCAACATGACAAACTTGGCCACTCTTTCCTAATTGTGATAAGCTTTCTGTGTAAGCGTGTATGAAGTAAAGTGTTTTGTATGGTATTTAAATTTCCTACTATAGGAAAACCAGCTTTGTCTATACCCTTGGACAAAAGCTTTTTTATGGAAGGGAGAAGCTAGATTGTGCAAGTGGCGAAGTACAAGTATGGTAAACACTGTCATCTTTGTGCATGGTTTACAAAGGATCCCATTGTAAGATCTTATTTCCGTTTTTTAAAATATTTGACATCACTGTTGCAATCCTTCGATCAATTATGTACTTTCTTTTATTCCTATAAACTTCCTAAGTTCATATGTAATAGTTTTGCTCACTGAGATGGTCATAAGCACTACAGAAATGTGAATGGGAATCTGTAGAGTGTACAGGAAAAAAAGGTTTTCCATCAGTTTTCTTTGATGGGTCTCTTACGATGGAGGATCTGGGAGGGTTGTCTCTGGTACTCCAAGCCACAGCCAACTGCTCCCCTCCGCAGCATCCTAGGGAGTACCAGAGAGCCCTCCTGCTGCAGCCGCTCTCCTCCCCTCTTCAGAATTCCTTGTGCATGTCACAGAAGCAGCCACCTCTTGGCTTTCCGTGCTGCAGGCTTTTTGCAGTACAACTTAATGAATCATTGTCTTGATGAACATGAAAATCATTTAAGTCACTTCTTTTGGGCTACCAAGAAAAGGGAATGTATTTAAGTTGAGGCTTTTTGATACGTATCTGGATTATTATTTTTTTAATTGATAAGGCACTAAAATGTCCCCAGAAAGATTTCTGTTTTCATCAGCTCTGGGATTTTTTTTTCTTTTTTTCCTGTGTTATGGGAGAGCTAAAGCAGAAGGGAACTTAAATGGCTCAAATAACAGAAGCACTTTCTGGCAGAACATGATGTCCTACGTACTAAGACTCTTTGCTCCATAATCTAGTTTCATAAAGCAAAATATTAATAGTTGTATTTATATTACAATGAATTGTATGTAAATATCTCCAGAAATAGAAGAAAGTAATAGCTCAGCCGGTAATTCAGTGCAAGTAAAATGCAAAATTGACCAGAAGATAGAATTAGTGAAAGTAAATCAGATGCTTAATTTTACTGTTTTCAATCTGATGGAAAGTTTTTGGCTAGCCATTTTAAAAAAATGACTTTGAGTATATCTGCTTAATTTTTAAATGGGACATTTTAAACATTTAACTGTTGAATGACCTTTACCAGACAAATATATCTGAATGATTTATATGGGATTATTTTAGTTTTGCATTGCTTTGCAATGTGATTTATTTTTTATTATTATTTATAATGGCAAATCAACTGAACATGAGAACTTCAATGCAGTTAAATAATATTTGCACTACTATAGCTTGTCCAAAATTCATAGTCAGCTAGTAACAGGCCTATAATATTTACTGTCTTCTTTTTATGTGTTCTTTATACTTACAGTGTGAATTATCCAGTTAAGTGTTAGGTTGGAGAAGGTTAGTGCATAAAAAATTGTTTGGGTTCCCATTTCAACTTGGCTTGTTAAATTGGTTCTCTATGTTCACCTCTGAGGTAGTAGAGATTTGATGAAAAATCTCCCCTGTGGACTTTTGGATATTACTCTAAGTTTTAAATGTGCCTGAATATGTTAGAAAGAAAGTATGATCCAGAACATGTTTGTAAAAACATAAGCCAAGACCAGAAAGAGGAAGGAGGAGATGAGCTAATTATTCCAGTTGAAGCTGTCACTTCGTGAAAATGAAACTGTAGAGTTTTTGAGATTTCTTTTATATAATTCCTGTTGAATAAAGCTGGTATTGAAGGCCCAGTCCTTCCTAAAAGGACAGTGGCAATTCCTTGGCAAGAAGCTCGGTTGTTGAGGGAACTGGGATGCTTCGTTCCCTGTCTCGGGCTGCTGTGGGATGTGCCTGTTCTCCTTTCTTCATCTTGCTGCTGCAAAGAGACGGTATTCCCTGGTTTTCCTTCAGTCTAGCGCTGTTCTTTTGCACGAGTATGGACAATCTGTTGTTTGTAACTTCATAAAGAGTTTTAAGATGAGATTTGCTTTTTTTTTGTTTTTTCTTCTTTTTTTTTTCCATTTTTAGCAGCTAGTGTCAGAATGCTGCTGCTGAAATGGAAGCTTTTCATTTCAGGTTCATAACACTAAGAAAAGCTGCTAACAGGCATGACAACTAAAGCAATTTATTTGTAAAGGAGGAAAAATCACGTGTGGTAGGTCACGTTTTGCAGGCTAGCATTGCAGTCGTTCTTTAAGCAGTGGTTATGTTCTAGAAGTTTTTGTCTTGGTTGTAAGTGCTGTAAAGGAAAAAGGTAATTGCCAGTTTCAAGGAAACTTTGTTTTCTGTCTCTTAATTGCTGGCATCCTCAATGCAGTATGTTCTCATTGCATGAAAATTAAACCAGAAGCATTTTTAGGTGGTGGATAGGGAGGAGATCTGTAGTCCTTTTTTTCTCCCAGAACTGCAGTCTCACCTTGTTGCAATGCACTGAACATTTTTTTTAAGTTTGCTTTAATTTTGAACACTGAAACAAATACTGCAATCTTAAAAAAGCCATTTGTATAAGGTAACATAAAAATCTAAGGTGTTCTGAGAAGTTGATGTGCATTTTGGTAATGAAAAGTACCTTGTGAAGTATAGTAAGTTTGCTTTTTGTTGCACCGAGTTGAAGTGTTCAGAGGCCTGCTAGCGTATCTGCAGCCTTTGCTGAAAATGTTGACTGTTTGTTCATGAATGATTAACAGGTTGTTTTACTTAAAGGCGCGTATCTGCTTCCTACAGTGTCAGTATAAAAACTATGTTCTGAAAAAGCTGTGTGTACAGTCCCTATTTGAAGAATGTTGTGTGTTGGTCCTGGAAACTTTGTCCTGTCTGCACGAAACTCTCTTCCTTATCAATTTGCAAGGATTTAGTGCTAGCAGACTTTTCTGTGATACTGAACTTAAGTACAGCAGACTTCCGAAGTATTAACATACAGAGCATTACTGAGCTCAGGGAGAGCTCAGTAATGTTCATAAAGTTGCCATGGTGCTTAATGTGCTGTACAGTTTTTATTCAAGTTGTAGCATTGTAGAAGTATTTCTGCTTTCTAGTTTTTCATTTTCCTAGCAAAAGTCCTTCGCTGTTCTTAGCAAGAAAAAGCAACATGAATGAGTCTGAAAGGCATATCAAGTAGCAAATGAACGTTGAAATGTTTTGAGTAGAAGGCATTTTGTGTGTGTGTGCATGAGCATGTTGAAGGACGTGTTCTTGTGATTCTGATAGCGAGAAGACAAGGAGTCTCTTTTGGTAGATTTAATTCCGTGGTCGTGAGCATTCAGAGCTTGCTAGTACAAAAATGAAGCTCAGGGAGTGAAGTTCTATCTGGAAGTCCTCATGTACATACAGAGCTGTTTAGTGTTTAGTATATATTTAAGTTTCCCTTAGCTGTGTATGTCTGGTTTTGGGACAACAGCCGTGGAAGTGGTCAGAAACTCTTTTGGTCTCAGTAATGCTTTGTCTGTTTGGATTTATAAGTTGGTAATGAGTAATGGGTTTAGTAAATGAAAGGAATACGGTTAAATTAATATGTTTCTTGGCTTGAAACCATTAAAGGTTTTTGTAGAACGCAGTCTTGAACTTATAACAGTCACCTTAAAAGAAATAGCGAGGTGGTGGCAGGCCCAGGAGCTCTCCAGGGACACCTAGTGGGCCCGTCTCTCCACAGGACTCTCCTTCCCAAGGGCAGGGGATTGACCCTCCTGCCGACGTTGATGTAGAAAGCACACTGAAGTCAAATTTCAGGAAACTTTGAGCTTTCTAAAGGCTGTTTTTCTCATCAATAAATGAGAAATTCTTCACAAAATGAGCCTTGATAAGTTTGGGTGCTGTTGAACTGAGCATAAGCGTAGACGCAGCAGCATACCTCGTTGCGTGGCTTGAGGTATGAGGAAGTATTATTATATGCTACGTGGTTATTTAAAATAGTTCCTGATAAGAAAGTTGTATCCCTCAAAGATGTACTTATGAGCTAAGCTGTGTGTTGTAGTTAGATTGATGGCTTTGCATTTTTTTATGCTTTGCTGAAAGCAGTACCTTACAGGTGCCTTTCAAAAATCTTGCATTTCTCACTGAAAAATCTGCCAGAAGAGAGACCAACAGGGAATGAAAGTAGCTGGAGGTTTGGTTGGCAGGACAGTTAGCTGCCATGTTTGTTGTTTGGGACAAAAGTTCTGGCTTTCCCTTGAAAAGCAGAAATAAGTATATTGAACTCGGAAGTACTAAGCATTCAGAAGAAAGCCTCTCATTACACTTTCCGATCAAGTTACTGTTTTAAACTTGACCAGTGTGCTGCCTGAGAGATGTGGCAGCGTGGTGGCTGTGAGCTTCCTGTATTGGCTCAGCACACACATGTCCTGCTGTTTGGTCTGGAGTTGTTCTGGTTATAACGCTGAAACCCTTGAAGGCCTCAGCGTGAAACCTCTTGTGCGTTACTTGAGAAAATGTTCCGAAAACTATATCAAGCAATCTGTGTCATAGAGTTTCTATTTGGGAAACATTTTTATTAATACACAGAACTGTTCTTTTAATAATGGCGCTTCCTTGTCTTAATTAAAACAAAAAAGCAACTGGCAAATGCAGGCCAGACAGCAGAGCCTTCTTACTGTCTTGTGTGGAAGAGCAATTTTAGGAGGATGCGAGCATTGTGCAAGTCCCAGCCTCCGGCCGCAGCAGGGGCACGCGATGGTGCTGCTTTTGCCACTTCCTTCAAATAGAGGAAGAACCTGAGGGTTTGTGCATTCCCCAGTGCAGGTGTATGTTGTTGCTTCAAATGAAAAGCCATTAAAAAATACCCAAAAACCCCACACTCTTGGATGAGGAGACCTCGGAGGGGCTTTGAGCAGCCCCTGGAAGTTGATCAGTGTAACTCTCCCAGCATCCCAAGGAATCGAGGTTCATCCCTGAAGACAGAGGAATGATGCTACATTCACAGTAGTGTGCTTTATGCTGTTAGTGCTCTCAAGAGTGATTTTACAAAGCCAGCCATTTGAACCCCCTCCAAAACAGAAAAAAAAAAAGGGCAGGGGGAGACTTGGATAGTAGAAACACAGTTTTTTACTGTTCATCAAGGTTTGTAACAGAATTTTTTTCCTTTGAATTAGGTAGAGGATGATACCAAATGATTTTCGCTCTCCGATTTTGTCAGTGCTGCAATTCCCGCCCCCCTTGTGGTTTGCCTTAAACATACCATACTTGCTATATCTAGCAATCTGTGTTTTCTCTTTTAAAGGCACACAAAACAAGTCCATGCCCGTTTTAGTCTCATTAAGTTCCTCTCTAGCTATTTCCCCTTTTGGTTGTGGATGTTGCCCGTATTTGGTTCTAGCTATGGTGCAATCAGTTTATATCTGATTGTGTGGTATGATATAATGTCTTGCCTGAGCAAACCCCGATAATTTATGTTTAGATGTGGCTTAGATTAGCAGCTTATGATTTTAATGTTTAAAAGTACATTATAAAAGATCTTTTATGTAATGCAATATGTTATTTTTTTCCTGTGAAAGATGCAACAAGAGGCACAAGGACTTGGCCTGCAGCAAAGCTTCTGAATTAAAACCAAGCAGGGGGAAGGGATGGTATAAATTATGTAGTTCCTTCCTTTAGAATGCCTAAATAATGTGCCCTAAAATACAGAGATGGCGGTGCATTACCAAGAAACTACTCAATTTGGTTTAATAGCAAGCTGCATTCACAATCTCATAATCACAGCTCTTGTGAAAACAGATGCTTTTACATTCTGTATGGTGTGTTTTATATACTTTAAAAATTGAACATCTGAAAGTGTATTTCTCTCGTAAACGCGTTAGTGACTTATTTGAAACTACTCATGGTTTCAGTGAGTGTCATGGACTTTTAACCATGCTTTCTGCTGGTCTTCATGTTGGCAAACGTTAATGAGAAGTAGTCATTAGTGTTTTGTTTTCTTGTAAATACTTGCTTTACTTGTGTTTGTGTATATGAATAAATTTAAGTGGATAAGAATATCCAGATAATTTCTATGAGAAGGGCATGGTAATCGGAACACTTGGTGATACTGCATAAAATATATTTAAATAAGCATCTGTTTGGAAAGGCATACAGGTAAACCATCCAGGTGTTTTCCAGAGTTTCTTAGTCAGAACGTTGTGCTCATCTTTCCAACTGAACTGTTTGTTTAGATCTTGCTGAGAAAGTAAAAGTGCTGCTTTACGTTCACCATCATCTAAATTAGCAGGGAGGGGGAAAGGTTGGGAAACCATCTTTGCCTAACAAGTGGCATCTCAGAAATGCTACATTTTGTCTTGAACGAGATCACATTGCTTACAGTTCCTGAGCGATACTTGAACTGTAAAGCTGAAGTTTTTCAACAAGGCAAGCATATAATTATTGTGATGATGATTCCAGTGTATTTCAAATCTACTCTGAGACATAATTATCAGCTGTCATCTGGAGAAATGCTGAAAAATTGTTTCAGTGTTAAATAAATATAGCTTGTGGTATTTACCTTATAGTTAACAATCTAATGTTTTCATGCCCAGCCATCTTGTGGCTGTCCTTTGTGCTTTGTACTTAAAAACAAAAAGGGGAGTTTGTTGGTTTGTTTTACTACTGTAATATATTCTGATTTGTAAGGGAGCATTCTAAAATTCATTTGCTCTTTAACAATACATTTCTTCTCTCAATAGCCAACTACTCCACCAAGCCAAGGGAGGCCTGATTCACCAGTTTATGCTAATTTACAAGAACTGAAAATATCTCAGTCTGCACTTCCACCACTACCTACAAGTGCTCCAGTCCAAATAAATGGGGAATGGGAAACCCATAAAGATACGACAGGACGCTGTTATTACTACAACAGAGGATCACAGGAACGAACCTGGAAACCTCCACGGTGGGCCCGAGATGCAAGCATTAATAAAGGGGATTCCCAGAGCCATGCAGATCATGAGGTAGTTCCTTCTGAGATCACAAGAATGAGACTGTAATGCGTGTGAATGCTGTTTTGCTATGGAATTTGGTATCACCGAGTTTCAAGGTGTCAAGGAGTGTCCTCATTTGTCTCTTTTGTCATGTGTCTTGGTATGAAGTGGTAACCAGTTTAGCTCTTCAATTGCTTTTGTGTGCAAGAATGTGTACAGGAACTGTGTATGAGAGTAGTAAGTTGTGAAAATGCTTTACAGTCCCTCAGCAGGTATTGCAGCTTTTCTTTTAAAGGTAAAAAGAAAACGAAGATATTTTGAAACTAACAGGATTATAAATGACAGTAGACTAAGACAAGCATCGTAACTTCTCTGGCATGGAGTGTGTTCTCTTTCTCAGTGTATTTGGCATATTTTTGGGAGAGAAGAGGGGGAATTGGGGGAGTGTGACAGTCCTTCTAGAAGCAGGATTTATGGGGATGCACTGAGAAAGGCAAGAGGTATTAATTTTATCAATATCACTTAAATACACAGTAAAAGAAAGGCAGGGGATACACAGGTGTTTGCTACTGCTGGGTTAATGCTCTGGCAGTAAATTTCAATATGAGATGCGTTTCTTATAGAGGAAAATATTTTCATAGAGAGGAATTAAGATGGTTTTAGATATTCAAGTGGGTGTAGAGAACTCCAGAGTTCTGGAGTCAAAACCAGACTTAATGGAGTTCCACAGCACCTTCCACCTGCATCAAAAATAGTGACATAATTGTAGCTTCTATTAAACTAAAATATATTGATTTTTTTGTGCTTAGATGTGTACATGCTATTAATAATTCTATATATTCTATGATGCTTTAAAAATGTTTATTTTTTTAAAAATGGGCACATGTGACTGTTCAAATGCAAATTTTATTTAATTCATGGATTTTTAAAGAGGTGGAATATAATCATAGTGAATATAAAAAGCAGGTTTAGCTGGATAATTTTTGCAGCATTTTATTTAACGATTTGCTTTAGGAGATCTGTATTTACACACTTGTGAATGATTTCTTTGTGGAGCCTCGGAAAGCTGTAGAACAAACTAGGAGAAATGACAGTTAAAGGAGCAATATTTTGTTATCAAATTGTGATAGTTTTGAGGAAATCCTTTTCTTCATTCTGTGAATGGTATTCTAGAGAACGGAAGATGAGAACTTTAAAATTGCTATGGTAGAAGCTCTGCCTACCCGAGTGTCTAGGTCCAAGGGTAGCAAATGCTGATGGGAGGAGGAAATCCACCCCAGCTTTTGGCAGTTGGCTGTAGGAGCTTTTGAATAGATTACATTCAGGCCATAAATATATTCTGTAGATATAGCAATGATTTTGTGCTTTTGCAAAACCTTTTGGCAAAGCTTTGCTTCAGATCTTCCATAAGAGAGTTGAAGCTTACCATGAAGTTCTTTATGTTAAAACAATTTGGGATATTTAAGGTGCAGATATATTCTGTGTGGCTGCTTGCTAGGGAGAGCCAGACAGTGGTTTGTATTTATCTGAACTGCTGTGGTTCAGATAAAGCAAAGGAATAGTTGGGAGATGGCTATTACTGTTTAAATATGCTTAAAATAGCGCTCTTGTGTTAAACAGTACTTAGGTTAATCAGTGTCCTGATCGAACGTGGTGGGATGACTCACATAGCTATAGTGCTGCCATGGATGCCTATAGGCTCTTCAGGAAGGATAGGCAAGCAAGGAGAGGCGGGGGTGTGGCCCTGTATGTTAAGGAGTGTTACGAATGCTTTGAACTTAATGATGGTGATAATGGGGTTGAGTGTTTATGGGTAAGAATCAGGGGCAGGGCTAACAAGGCGGATATCGTAGTAGGAGTCTGTTATAGACCGCCCAATCAGGATGAGGAGGCAGATGAAATATTCTATAAACGGCTGGGAGAAGTCTCAAGATCGCGAGCTCTTGTCCTCGTGGGGGACTTCAATTTGCCGGACATCTGCTGGGAATACAATACAGCAGGGAGGGAACAGTCTAGAAGGTTCCTGGAATGTGCTGGGGATAACTTCCTGACACAGCTAGTGAGAGAGCCAACTAGGGAAGGTGCCCTGCTGGATCTGTTGTTTGTAAATAGGGAAGGTCTTGTGGGGGATGTGAAGGTTGGAGGCTGTCTTAGGAACAGTGACCATGAAATGATAGAGTTTTCAATTCTGCGAGAAGCAAGGAGAGGGGTCAGCAGAACTGCTACCTTGGACTTCCGGAGGGTGGACTTTGGGCTTTTCAGGAGCCTGGTTGACAAAGTCCCCTGGGAGGCAGTCCTCCAGGGCAAAGGAGCCCAGGAAGCCTGGATGATTTTCAAGAAGGAAGTCTTAAAGGCGCAGGAGCAGGCTGTCCCCATGTGCCAGAAGACAAGCCGTCGGGGAAAAAGGCCGGCCTGGCTAAACAGGGAGCTAGTGTTGCAACTTCGGGGAAAAAAAGAGGATCTATGGCCTCTGGAAGGAAGGGCAGGCCACTCAAGATGACTACAAAGAAGTAGTTAAGCTATGTAGGGAAAAAATCAGGAGGGCCAAAGCCCAGCTGGAGCTAAACCTGGCTTCTGTTGTCAAGGACAACAAAAAAAGCTTCTATAAATATATTAGCAATAGGAAGAGGACTAAGGATTATCTCTGTCCTCTAGTAGATGGGGCCGGCAACATAGTGACCAAGGATGAGGAAAAGGCTGAGGTACTTAATGAAGTCTTTGCCTCAGTCTTCAGCAGTAGGACCAGTTGTTCCCTGAGCACCCAGACCCCTGAACTAGAAGACAGGGATGGGGAGCAGAATGAAGCCCCTCTAATCCAAAGGGAAACGGTGAGGGACCTGCTTCAGCACCTGGAGGTGCACAAATCTATGGGGCCGGATGGGATCCACCCAAGGGTATCGAAAGAGCTGGCGGAGGTGCTCGCCAGGCCACTTGGTATCATTTATGAGCAGTCCTGGACAACCGGGGAGGTCCCAGCTGACTGGAGGTTAGCGAATGTGACACCCATCCACAAGAAGGGCCGGAAGGAGGATCCGGGGAACTACAGGCCAGTCAGTCTGACCTCGGTGCCTGGGAAGGTCATGGAACAGATCCTCCTCAGTGCCATTACACGGCACATGCAGGAGAACAGGGTGATCAGGCCCAGTCAGCATGGGTTTGTGAAGGGCAGGTCATGCCTATCAAACCTAATATCCTTCTATGATAAGGTGACCCACTTAGTGGATGAGGGAAAAGCTGTGGATGTTATCTACTTGGATTTTTGCAAAGCTTTTGACACTGTTTCCCACAGCATTCTCCTGGAGAAACTGGCTGCTCATGGCCTGGACAGGTGTACTCTTCGCTGGGTAAAAAACTGGCTGGATGGCCGTGCCCAGAGAGTGGTGGTAAATGGAGTTAAATCCAGTTGGTGTCCAGTCACAAGTGGTGTCCCCCAGGGTTCGGTGCTGGGGCCGGTTCTCTTTAATATCTTTATCAATGATCTGGATGAAGGGATTGAATGCACCCTCAGTAAGTTCGCAGATGACACTAAACTGGGCGGGCATGTTGATCTGCTTGAGGGTAGGCTGGCTCTGCAGAGGGATCTGGACAGGCTGGACCGATGGGCTGAGACCAATGGTATGAGGTTCAACAAGGCCAAGTGCCGGGTCCTGCACTTGGGTCACAACAACCCCATGCAGCGCTACAGGATTGGGGCAGAATGGCTGGAAAGCAGCTCGACAGAAAAGGACTTGGGAGTGTTGGTGGACAGCCGGCTGAATATGAGCCAGCAGTGTGCCCAGGTGGCCAAGAAGGCCAACAGCATCCTAGCCTGTATCAGGAATAGTGTGGTGAGCCGGACTAGGGAAGTGATCATCCCCCTGTACTCGGCACTGGTGAGGCCCCACCTCGAGTACTGCGTTCAGTTTTGGGCCTCTCGCTACAAGAGGGACATTGAGGTGTTGGAGCGTGTCCAGAGAAGGGCCACAAAGCTGGTGAGGGGCCTGGAGGACAAACCTTATGAAGAACGACTGAGGGAGCTGGGGTTGTTTAGCCTGGAGAAGAGGAGGCTGAGGGGAGACCTTATCACCCTCTACAACTACCTGAAAGGAGGTTGTAGAGAGATGGGGGCTGACCTCTTCTCCCTGGTGACAAGTGATAGGACGAGGGGAAACGGGTTCAAGTTACGTCAGGGGAGGTTTAGATTGGATATTAGGAGACATTTTTTCACTGAAAGGGTTATTAAACATTGGAATAGGCTGCCCAGGGAGGTGGTGGATTCACCATCTCTGGAGGTGTTTAAAAAAAGGGTAGATGGGGCACTGAGGGACATGGTTTAGAAGTGGCTCTTGTCAGGGTAGGCTAAAGGTTGGACTCGATGATCTTAAAGGTCCCTTCCAACCTCAACAATTCTATGATTCTATGAAAGAAAAAGCAAACATTTATCAAGAAATCTTCTACATATTTCACTTTCGTATACCCTTTTCAAATATGTAGAGTTTAGGTGGGTTTCCTCCTGAGCTATTACATTGTTTAGTTTTAATTGTGGACTGCTCAGAAATTTTAGATTGCTGGAAGCCCTGTCATAGAAGTCCACCTCTGAGACGTTAGTGCCAGAAACAGGAGAGAAAGGAAAAAGGGACCCTTTCATTGCCTTTGGCAATGGCCTTCATAGCAGCCATGAAGTCTGCAAGCATTTAAACAGCCAAATTTTCTTGCCACAGGCTAGTGGCAGCAACAGGTAAACTGGTGAAATGTTTGTGCCTGTTGCTTTGGTTGCTTTGATGTTGATGCTTTGACTTGCTGTCCTTGTGCTGGATAGGACTCTGGCTTTAGTCTGGATAAGGTGATTGCTTTGTTTGAGTAGTACTTCTCCTTGTAGTAAATGTAACTATTTTTCTCTTGTCATCGTTCTTCCTTCTGAGGAAGAAAATTCTTCCTTCTTATTGGAAGAACTTTCAATAATTCTTTCTCCCTGCCCACCTGCAAATGATCCCTCTGACTCTCACTCACAGAATCTTCAGAGTTGGAAGGGACCTCTAGAGATCATCTAGTCCAACTCCCCTGCTAAAGCAGGGTTGCCTAGAGCACATTACTCAGGACTGCATCCAGGCAAGCCTTGAAAATCTCCAGAGAAGGGGACTCCACAACCTCCCTGGGCAGCCTGTTCCAGTGCTCTGTCACCCTCACTGTAAAGAAGTTTTTCCGTGTATTTGAACGGAACTTCCTATGTTCTAGCTTGTGCCCATTGCCCCTCGTCCTGTCACTGGGAACCATTGAAAAGTCTGGCACCATCCTCCTTAAACCCCCCTTTAGATACTTGTATGCCATAATAAGGTCTCCCCTCAGCCTTCTCTTCTCCAGGCTAAAGAGTCCCAGCTCTTTCAGCCTTTCCTCATAAGGGAGGTGCTCCAGTCCCATAATCATCTTAGTTGCCCTTCGCTGGACTGGTTCCAGCAGTTCCCTGTCCCTCTTGAACTGGGGAGCAAAACTGGAGGCAGTACTCCAGTTGTGGCCTCACCAGTGCAGAGTAGAGGGGGAGAATGACCTCCTTCGACCTACTGGCCACAGTCTTCCCTATGCAGCCCAGGATTCCATTGGCCTTTTTGGCAACAAGGGCACATTGTTGGCTCATGGATAATTTACTGTCTACCAGGACCTCCAGATCCTTCTCCTCAGAACTACTTCCCAGCAGGTCCACCCCTAACCTATACTGGTGCTTAGCATTCTTCCTCCCCAGGTGCAGGACCTTGCACTTGCTTTTGTTGAACCTCAATAGGTTCTTCTCTGCCCAGCTCTCCAGCCTGTCCAGGTCACACTGGATGGCAGCATGGCCCTCTGGAGTGTCAGCCACCCCTCCCAGTTTGGTATCATCAGTGAACTTGCTGAGGATACACTCTGTCCCATCATCCAGGTCATTAATGAATATACTGAACAAAATTGGACCAAGTATTGACCCCTGGGGGACACCACTGGTGTCCCTCACTCATACCTCGACATACCTCACTCATACCTCTACACCCTGACTTCAGCACATGGTTGCATGTTCAGAATTGTTAATTTATTAATATTTTTTGCCTATAACTTATGTCAGCTCAGCTCTTCTGTCTATTTGTGATGCTTGAGGTATCACAGATTGGCCTTTAGACAGTTACATCTATCAAGTTTTAGTCTTTGTGACTAATGTTTTCATTAATTATTAACTAGACACAAGCTTTTATTTACAGTAGCACAAGTTTCTTAAGTAATTTGTGTCCTCTATGACTGGGTTATCAAAGTTTGGGTCTAGGGAGATATATATGTTGCAAGGTCATGTCAATCCGCTTTTCTTTTTTCTTTTTTCCTTTCTTTTCTGTTCTGCTTTTGGGAGTTGTATGTCTCACTCCACTGTTCATGTTCACCTTTCACCTTTTTTTTAATAACCTCTGAGTACTTAAACCAAAATACTTCACAGTAAGGGTTGAGACTTGAGGCTAAGCTACAGTAAAATATAGGACATCCGTAATTTTGTCTGATTGTGAAGACTTAGAGCAAATATTTCTTAATAATTAGTTAAAGCAGATTTATTATAATGAAGTTAAGTTAGCTTTTACACACTGGTCCTTCAGATTTAGTAATAGAAGAGCATATACAGGAAAGCTAAATGCTAGTTGTGTCTCTACTAGAGGATTTTGTATTGTATTAGGTAGCAAAGTCGCAAGGTGACGTAAGAATGACACCTGCGAATGATCATATATTCTAATATATGCATAATATATTAGAACATGAATTAGCTTATAGTTGGTGCTAGAACTTTGTGATTAGGAAATTGAATTTTGTTGGATAATTAAGAACAGGCAAAATTGTACTTAATTTGTCAAGTTGGTAACAGATAAGGCACAAAGAAAGCAGTTGTAGGTTATGGCAGTTATTTGTATGGGTGGGAGGGAAGCAATGAAGTCCTATCAACAGGGCCTCTAGGAAAGTGTACAAGATTTTGGAATTATAGGTAAAATTTATCAGAGGTTGTGACTTGTTAACATATATGAAGAAGTGCTTAACAGTAACTGGGAGAAATTTGTTAGACAGGACTGTAAAAGGAATGAGATGCCATCATATCAGAAAAAGGCAAACCTCTAATATCTAGCTAGGAGACCATAATAGAAAGTAGACACCAACAAATTAACCAGCAAGCTGTAGAAAGGCAACAGGATTTCATTTAAATTGGAAACTACATTTAAAACATGTGGCCAAGATGCAGTTTCTTTCCCTGCTTTTTGTTTCACAATAAACAAAGGGTAATAAAGGCATGCTAGCTTTTTTAATTACTTAGTATTCTTTCTTATTATTTTGATTTTTAGAAGTAGTAGTAAGTGATAGAAAAGAGACCGTAACTGTTCCTTTTTTTTATTAAATGCATGGTGATGAACTGGTCTCTGCCCTCAAGAATTTTCCATGTAAATGGAAAAAAGCCAAGAAAGACAGTGATATGAGGGACCTTTTCTGTAATTCCCTTTTGTGTCAGAGCAAGTTCTTAGAAGGTCTAAGGCTGGGCAGCTGTCTGCTTTAGATAGCTTTATTTAAATGTGGCATAGTATAATTGGGGATGGGACTCTGAGAAAAAACATGGATGATACGTAAAAAGCATATAGGCAGTCAATACTGGAAAAAAATGTTGAAAGTTAAATTGAAAGTTTCTGAACGTGGTTTGGCTCCTGTTCTCTAACCGCTGTTGATGCGGCTTTAGCAGTTGTTCATACTAGCTTTCTCTTGGAATGCTGTCTCTTGGTAAACTTTGTAACTCAGGAATTTCATTTAAGTTTAGGCCTACAAAGGCTAAATTCCTACATTGTATGGTATGTGAGATAAGTTAAGCCTTGAAGCACCAAGGCAGCCAGCTGAATATAAGCCAGCATGTGCCCAGGTGGCCAAGAAGGCCAATAGCAACCTGGCTTGTATCAGAAACAGTGTGACCAGCAGGACTAGGGAATTGATCGTCCCCCTGTACTCAGTACTGGTGAGGCCCCACCTCGAATACTGTGTCCAGTTTTGGGCCCCTCACTACAAGAAAGACATTCAGGTGCTGGAGCATTTCCAGAGAAGGGCAACAAAGCTGGTGAGGGGTCTGGAGCAGGTGAGGGGCATCTTATGAGGAGCAGCTGAGGGAAGACCTCATAGCTCTCTACAGCTACCTGAAAGGAGGTTGTAACAAGGTGGGGTTGGTCTCTTTTCCCAAGTAACAAGTGATGGGATGACAGGAAACGGCCTCAAGTTGTGCCAGGGAAAGTTTAGATTGGATATTAGGAAAAATTGGAAAAATTTCATCTCTGAATGGGTTGTCAAGCATTGGAACAGGCTGCCCAGGGAAGTGGTTGAGTCACCATCCCTGGAGGTATTTAAAAGACGTGTAGATGTGATTATTTGGCAGTGTTAGATTTGTGGTTGGACTCAATGACCTTAAAGGTCTTTTCCAACCTAAATGATTGTATGATTCTGTGACTATTATTATTATTATATGTGTGCCTTAAAGATAGACACATTAACAGTCATTCTTATTAACATCAGTAGTTTTTCCAGGAGAATTTTCATTTTGAAGACTTCTTAGTTTTACATGTGTGTTGTGTTTCCTCAGTATCAGGAGTTGCTTGGAAGAGGCAAATACAAATGCACGGTGTTATTCGGTCATAATTCCAGTTAATAGTAATAATAGCAATGTCCAAAGTCTACTGCTTTGATTGAACAAGTGTCAATGCACTTAATATTTAACCATTAAAACACAATGTAAACTTAAGTATGTGTATACAGTATAGCTGTCTTATAAAACAGTAGTTCAAATGGGACTGATAGGACTCTTATCAGCTCCTCAGTCTTAACTCTTCAAGTGTAAAAATGGGACTGAAGACTTGGGTTTTTTTGCCCCAGTGGTTAGAAACTGACGCTTCAGAATTTTGTGTTACCCCATGTGCAAGAGAGGTGGTGTTCTTTAATCCGTAGTTCAGATGCTTGTATTCTGTAGGCTGTAGAGGATACTTACATTTTCACATTATTTTATTAATGACCCAAAAATTTCCCGTGGGTTTTTCTGTGCTTGGTAAGCTGGCTCGTGTCAGTGTAAGGAGTTTCTGTTGCGCAAGTGGTAAGGTACTCAGAAAAGTAACACCAAAACCTGATGTGATAATCATTTGGAAATGTCACTAAACCCATAGTCTATAAAACCACTGAATTTTAAAAACTGGTGAGTTTCTGATACTTGGAATTTTTTTGGTAAGATTTAAGCTTTTCAGGAGAGGTTTTTTCCTAGTTTAAAATTGAAAATCTGCCTGTCTCCTGCTTTATAGTTTTCCGCAAAACCCTTTTACTTGTGTTATTGAACCTTAGTCAATATTTAACTGTCATTATTTCCGAATAGCAGGATGTGTTCCCTCAGAAGTGTTATGTGTCCTACCAGCTGAGGATCCAAGATAGTGTGAAAGGATATCTGCACTGAATTCCTCAGGAGGCTGTGGCGTAGAGATATTGTTGTGAGAGATGAATGCAGGGAGATTTTTTGTGTTTGTTTTGTTTGACCCATGGAATGGCTGCTTTGAATAATAACTACAATATGTTAGCAAGGAGATGAACAAGGTGTATGAGGGAACAGAAATTGTTTTACATGTGTGTGCAAAATGTTTTTTCTACTTTACATGTCAAACTTACTCCTTACGTTATAATTCACTTCTACCTTCAGAAAATCATCTTATACCTCGGCTAGCTGTGCCTGGTAGAAAGCCTTGCTTTTGCGTTGCTCATTGTCACACACATCAGAGTTGGAAGGAGAAGAGCGGAAATTCCTAATGTTTTAGGATGCATTGCACCAGTACTGTAAAGTGCCGGTACCTACAAAGGTGCAACTGGAGTTTCAAGTTGTCTTGATGAATATTGTGTTTCCAGATACTGTTTGGAAAGGGAAGAAAAAGATTTAGGTATGAAAGTTGGGATGTTGCCACAAAACCAAGGTGGTAGGTCTGCCAAGTTTTTTGAGGCAATGCAGGTTACTAAAGCTCACTCTCTTTTTCATTCAGTAATGTAAATTTGTGGGAACAAAATTTAGATCAGCAAAAAAATCAGCTTAAATTTGAGTAGCTGAAATCTGGTAAAATAGAATTTCAAAAAATGTGTATCGGTATAAACCAGTTGTTCTGGAAATATTTTGAATTGTCTAGCAAATATAAAATATTTCTGTACTCTAAAAAATGCATCTCTTATTCTCTGATGTAAGATAAAAATGTCAACTCCCTGAATTTATTACTATTCTCTTTCTAGTCAAATAATCTTTGATCTTTCAGATTTCAAAGTGCTTTCATTCTCAAAACTGCCTTGTATGTTTCTGACTACTTGTAGCATCTTTCATCAGAAGAAAACGACCACAGTTCTTGTTACAGCCAGTCAGATAGTCAGTATGGTTCTCCTCCAAAGGGTTGGTCAGAAGAGTTGGATGAACATGGTCAAACCTTATATACCAATGACTATACTAATGAAAAGGTACTTTTTCCTTCTTCTCATCACATTTTCTAAATCTTTTCCACTGATTCACTGTTAGAAATGCACATTTCGTTTCTAGAAGTGAAAAGCATACCACAGCAGTGTCTCCTTTTGTTTTTTAAATATGCACAAAACTTTAGCAACTGAACTGACTTGGCTTTTTCCCTTTTCTTTACCATCCAGAAAAAAGCTTTCTTATTTCCAGTCGGGTATCAGATTATATTAAATGCACGTCTCATGTATAATTTTTTTTAATTCCCACCCCCATCCCCCACCCCCAGTCCTCTTGCTTACACTTTAGGAAGGAACTTCACACCAATATAATGTTTTTCTTACTGTCTTTTAAGAGCTGGTCTTGTCTACGTAGACCTTCCAGATATGATGGTTTCAAACTGAAAATAATGCTGCTTTGTCAGTTTCATCGTTTTCTTCACTAGAGATTTTCAGTACTGCTTTCAGATGTAGACAAACTTCTTAAACTACAGCTGTATCAGCAGATTTATGTTCTATTCTAATTATGTAATTGCTGTTGACAATTTTCTGTGATTCTGGGCATGTCATTAAAATTTCTCCCATGTAGGAAAAATGACTGTTTATATTTGTAAAGCAGTCCGTTTCTCTGATTGTTCACTAAAGTTGAATAGCTGCATTTTGGTTGGTTTTGTTTTTTTTTTTTAACTTCAAAAATTGTTCATTGGAACTGTAGTTTTTTTACTGTATTATAGCACCACCTCTTCTCTAGTTGATTTTTAAATAATTGAATTTCATGTCAGTTTTGGAATTTTATCCTGCTTAATCTATTTTTGCTAAACATCTGTAGTGCACATACCTCTATTTTGTCAAATATGCAATTTTTTTTGTTTGTTTAAATTGCACTGGGATTGGTAGAAAACAGTGTTTCCTATACTAAACAGTATCTTGGAAGGCAGTCTTGTGAAACCTGCTTGATCCAAGAGCCTTGCTGTGAGCGCTTCCGTGCATATTTTTGTGCGATCTTCTTGTAGACTTTTGCTCATTACAGTTCTTTCCTTTCTGCATAACTAGACACAGTTGTCATAGTTTTACCTCCTTGACTGTGGGAGTTGCTTATAGAGGTTACAGAAATTATATTATCTCCTTCATGATTTATTTAGGAACTGCATCTCATGTTTCTGTTGATGTTTTAAAAATGGAGTTGTTCAACAAGTGCAATTATCTCTTAAATTATCAACAGTTGCTGGTTGAGCTTCTTGTAATTCTGTAATTTTATGCATGAAATCCTTACGCAGACCTGATGCAAAAATTATGCCTCATTAAACTGACACTGTAATGTTGATAAGAGTGAGATATGCCATCTTCAAAAATATCTGTTTATTACAATCTCTTGTGTGATATTGCAGGACTACTTTCTAAGTAGTTACAGAAGGAAAAAATATTAGTGAACCCAATTCAGGAAGCTGAAAACTGTGTTGTTGTCATTGCTAACTAACCTTGGTTAAGTTAATGGAGGTTGTGCACTAAAAGCTGCTGAAGTGGATGGCACTTTATTAAAAATTAACTTTAAATCCCGAGTATCAAAGATTTAGTATGTTACAAATGTCACTCTGATTACATTTCCTATCAACACATTTCTTTCTACAGTGGATAAAACACGCAGATGAACAAGGTAGACCATACTACTACAGTGCTGATGGTTCCCGATCAGAATGGGAGTTACCTAAGGTGAGTGACCTAAAAAAGAAACTGACAACTTGGGGCTTTCCCCTCCTCCTCAATAAATGTTCCATGGGGCCTTTAATGGGAGTTATTCAGAACAAGAGGACTTATATATTGCACTTAGTTATTTCTTGCATTTTTGTGGAATCTCTTGATTGTGAATCATAGAATCATAGAATTGTTGAGGTTGGAAGGGACCTTTAAGATCATCGAGTCCAACCTTTAGCCTACCCTGACAAGAGCCACTTCTAAACCATGTCCCTCAGTGCCCCATCTACCCTTTTTTTAAACACCTCCAGAGATGGTGAATCCACCACCTCCCTGGGCAGCCTATTCCAATGTTTAATAACCCTTTCAGTGAAAAAATGTCTCCTAATATCTAATCTAAACCTCCCCTGACGTAACTTGAACCCGTTTCCCCTCATCCTATCACTTGTCACCAGGGAGAAGAGGTCAGCCCCCATCTCTCTACACCCTCCTTTCAGGTAGTTGTAGAGGGTGATAAGGTCTCCCCTCAGCCTCCTCTTCTCCAGGCTAAACAACCCCAGCTCCCTCAGTCGTTCCTCATAAGGTTTGTCCTCCAGAAAAAAAAATAGAATAGAAAAAAAAATACCCAAGGACTATTCAAGTGTCGGAGAAGATCCTGTATCTTTGCTGATCTGAGGTTTTCATGCAAGGCTGCAGAATAATATCTGTGATTTTGCTGTGATAAAGAAAACCTTTATAGGAAAAAAGAATTTATTTTTTTTTAACTACAAAATATTCCTGAGAAATTAGTCTATTTTTAGCACGCTCCAAAATGCTTATACAGACAGGTTTTGAAAAACAAAAGCTTCAGCAGAGTCCTGTGGTATATTTGAGGATGACGCGGTTTCACCAGAAGTGTATTCTGGTATGTATTAATTTTGTAATGAAATGAGGAATTTGTAGGACAGCAACAGAGCTAGAGGCACTTGGTAGTCCGAGGATGTACCTAATACTATTTCATTCTCATTTTCACTTTGAAAAACTATAGGACATTTGTCATAATACTTCATTCTGTGACTTCTGCAGTGCAGGAGGTTTTGACTGTGCAGAAGTTGCTTTCCACTAAAATAGATTGAGTTTGGATTTGAACTAAATAGCAAATTAAATTGGCTTTAATCCAACTACAGTTAGTCACAAAGATAATCCAGAACTGTTAGGTGAGGCATACTAGCATAGAGGGATGCGATCTAGTATTTGTGTTAGTGAATGATATCCTAGTGGTTCTAAACAAACATCTAAGTTCCGTTGTATTAATAGCCACCTACAGAATAAAACAGCCTCTTGTTTCGGAGTTTGTGATCTGATGTGCTTTAGTTCTTGTTTTTATGAAAATTATCACATATTGCTGTTTTCACTAATTTTCCTTGAAAATTACTTCTCATGAGCCATTTGGGCAGAACGTACTCTTTAATTCCTTCTTGAAACTAGTAAATCTTGGGTGGCAGTAAATATAAGGTTAACAGAAGTGAGCAAGCAATTGACTCTTGGATTCACGACCCCAGAGCCTGTGTATTTCCAGAAATCCTTAGCTTTTGCCTCTAAAAACTCTGGAATAGATTAAATATTTCAGCAAAAGATTTAGCTAATTTCTGTAACGATATATCTGAAGAACATACAGCAGAGATGTTACGCTTGTGAGTAATTGAAGCGTGATTGAAGATCAAAAATCTTACTGAAGCTGTTTCCAAAAGTGCGTAGGAACAAATGAGTTGGAAAGCCAACATAGACTGCAGAACTTCTTTGAAGAAAAATAATCTAGACGGAAAACTCTCATGAGTGGTGAGAGAAATTTATAGAAAGACTTCAGCATTGTAGCTCTTGCTTAAATGAAAATTAAGTTACTAGGGAAAAAACCCTACTCTTGGTCAGTTTTTTCCCCAGTGTATTTAGTTCAAATACTGCCTCCAAAAATTTGTTGAGAAATAAAGTGATGGAATAGAATGGTCATGTAGTGCTGTTAAGCCAGAAAAAGAAGAAGAAAATTTTTTTAGGTGGTTCTTGATAATCTGGACTTCATTAGAACTAAAAATTATCTGGAGGTTTCTGGAAATAGCACATTAGCTAAGCTAATACTATAACATTAAAAATCTTCTCTGTTACAGCGTTAACCGTAAATGTGAATATGCTCGGGAATAACACTTGTGTGTTAAAAACTGTGAGGGTGTATGTTGGGGGCAGGGGGCAGTTACAAAATAAATTACTTTAGACAGTCTCATAGAAAGCCCTCCAGTCATGTATATTTAAATGACATCTAGGAATAGCTGAATGCCTCTGGCTAAAAATGTCGTCTCAGATGGAGTAGCTTTGACAACTGCTGAAAAGTCCATTAAGGCTCACGATGAGTGTGACCCAGCTTTTTGCAGTGGAAGAGGAGAACGTACTGAATTATTCTTTAAAATGGATAATAATCTTTAACCGTAATTTGCACTACATCTTGCAAGAAACTTTGCGTTTTCTCCTATGCCTGTGCATTCTGCTGCATTCAGTTGTTGGTTCTTGCCAGTTATTTAAAAAACCAACCAACCAACCAAAAAACACCAGCAAATAAAAGTTCGATCCTGCGTGGATCACTGTGATAAAATGTTTCTTTCCTGTGTAGTGAATGAATAGTATCTAAATCATGTTGAGAAAGGCTACAACCCTATTCCAGAAACTTAGTTTTCTAGTAAGAGTTATATAATTTAAGCAAATGAGAAATTGCATTAAGGAGAGGAAGATGTTAAATTGATCTCAGGAATGAGAACTCTCTAATTTCTAGTTTAAAAAAGGTAATCTATCAAAATGACAAAAAAAGTGAGGAAAAACTATGTAATAAATATTGAATAAGTAGCTCAAAAGGGCGGTAGAGAGGACAACCTAATAAAAATTTGAGATTAATGGTCTCTCAAATATTAAAAATACGTTCCTAGGCGGGTATCTGGCATAACAATTTGGTGTTTGACCATCCTGTGACTGACCTCTCTGATCCACGAGTAGCCTTTGAAAGAAAATGTGTATCCTGTAAGCCTCTGGAGTGGACTCATAGTTTTGGTGTTAATATTTCCAGACTGATACTGCAATTGCGCTTTCTCTTGGCAGAAGTTCCTGCAGCGTTAGCTCCTCTCACTGTATCCCCAGAGGAAGCACTAGGTAGAGGAGCTTCATTTTTGGCGATCTGAATAGATCATCAGTCTGTTAATTCACTTTCTCTGCACTAGCAATGTTGGGTATGAGCTCGGGGACCTCAATTCTGATGCTCAGGTGAATGATTTTCCTGCTGGAGACCTGAACGTAGTCAAACAGAGCATGATCTCTGAAAAATTACGATAAAACACAATACAGGTAATATCAGGAAGATATGCAATCAAACGGTGAAATAAGATAAAGATCAGAACGTGTAAACAGGGTCTGGTTGTCTTATGGTAAATTTGTCTTGTTCTGAGCTGAGCTACTTGATTTGAGGTAACGTACGGTGTGCATTGGCAGCTGTATCTACTGTAAGTCAATGCACTAAACAGTATCATTAGCAATAGTGAACCAGCATCGCGTTCTTGTCATAAAATTTGGGATTGCTTGGCAAAAGTTGAGGTAGTATTAGTTGATGGGGGGATCTAGATGGATTTTAAGGAGAACAGTTCAACTGATAGGACAAATGGGAGATAAGTATGAAAAGGCAGTCAGATTTTTTTTTTTTTTTTCTTTCTCTTTAATGGGTGTATTTGTATTCAAGAGGCCTGGTCAGGTCTTCCTCATTAGTCCTGGTGTTTGGTGATTCTCACCCCTCTCCCCTCCTCCCAAATAAGATGGGGCGTGGGGTAAAAGTGCCCCCAGCTTATGCTTGGGTAAGCAGCAGGGTCTGTGGCAATCAGTGGTGACTTGAGGCTCTTCAAAAATCAGCAGCCTTACTGATCCTGAGGGTTAAAAGGTGAAGCAATGGACATCTGAGGCAGCAAAGTGAACAAAGTGGGAAATCCAGAGGTGTCTTTCAGTTACTTGTACATTTGAGATAGAGCTGCTTGTCCCAGTGGCCTCCTTGTTCTGTGTAGGTTCTGTTCCTTCAGTGCAGCTGCTGCCTCCAGCTGCTGCCACCCAGCAGCGAATGAGGATTCTTTTTTCCCTAGAGAAAGAAAGGGAATGAAGTCCTTAAAAAGATGAAAATTATTGGGTTTTTTATGTAGGTTTAAGAAAAATGTGTTTATTCAAAGCCAACGACAGTAGTAGCACTAAAGAGTGGTTTTGTTCTGAGGTAACATTTAAAATTTTATAAAAAAAATTCTTCAATTTTAGACAGTCTACTGGGACAACTACAAATAATACGGTAGAGTGCTAGAAGGTACTAGGATATCAGAATATTTTTAAATGCTGCTGTTTTGATCTCTCATTGCAAGAAGGTAAAATGCTTAACTTCAGGTCTTTACTAATTTTTACTGTCTGTTGCTTCTCACTCTTTTCTTCCTTCATCCACCCAGTTCCTTTCATCTGGCTGAGGATGTTGTTAACGCAAACCAAGAAGAATCTCTTTTTTCTGTTTCTTAAAGCTGACAGATCTGTGTCATCTCCATAAGAATGGGGACAACTGCTACAAATAACTCAGAGGTGTTGCATTTATTTCAGTCACAATTAGGCTAGGACAGAGCCTTGAGCCGTGCCACGGATCAGGTTAAAATGAAATATAAATCACTTGGCCAGTTGAGAGGCTTAGAAAATTTTATTCTAAGGCAAAGAGAGCTTTTAAATAGCTGGTGAAGGCATTGAACAATTTCAGCAATGAAAATAACCCTGTGTGACCTAAATTTACGTCGCTGGTGTCCTTATCCTATGGCAAGAGCTGTTACAACAAGAAGTCTGTGTTACCTGGTGCATGCAGTCAGAGTATGAACAACATGCTCCGGTCCTCCCTTTTTGGTAGGAGATTTTCCCAATGAAATGGGGAGCAAATGGAACTGATGTGCCGGAGGGGTTAATGTAATGGGAGAAGTTTGAGTTTGTGGAGGATTTCAAGGAGCAGTAGTGTGTATATTTGGAGTTGTGTGACACATTATCAAAAGCTTTAGAATTCAGAAAATAACATTGCACCCTAAGAAGATGCTATTAAGGCACGTAGTGCAGCAGACATTGTCCTGCCAGGCAATGTGTAGTCTTGAATGGGTCGGTTTTATTGCA
This sequence comes from Chroicocephalus ridibundus, assembly GCF_963924245.1. Classification (NCBI taxonomy): domain Eukaryota; kingdom Metazoa; phylum Chordata; class Aves; order Charadriiformes; family Laridae; genus Chroicocephalus; species Chroicocephalus ridibundus. The sequence goes on from NC_086285.1 coordinate 16,680,344, forward strand.
ACATACGTCCCTTGCCTGATCTCTGTCTTGATATTACAACAAGGCTTAGGCATATAAAGCCTGCTTAGAGTTCTATGAAAATAAGATTTTGTGCGAAGCAAGGAGAGCCCAACCAAGTTGCTTATCATTGATGATAAAAGTGGGAAATGTAATTTTAAAGGCCTGTAGGAGAGGCAACAGCTCAGCAGGTGGGAATCCTATACAGTGTCCATAAGTGATCCTGACCTGGAACTGTACTGCAAGGCTTTTTGAAGTAGGAGGATGCTGGGGAGAGGTGGTGCCGGTGGGGCAGACCGAGGAGTAGCAGCAGTGTAGGCATCTGACCTGGCTACTGAAAGCTCTGACTGCTGCTCTCCAGCCAGTGAGCTCGACCCAATCCAGAGCTTGGCTGATTTGGTTGGATAATGCAGAGTCTGAAACAGTACCTGTATCTCACTGAGATTCTCTTTGGGCATCACAGATCAATCCATTTATTTTAAAAGTGGAGGCTTGTCTTGAGCCCAGAAATACACAAGCTTTCTCCTTTTTTTGCCCTTAGTAGCGTGTTCTACCATTTGTAATGAATAAAACAAACAATCCCCCCAAAACAAACAAACAAAACAAACCATAAATGCTTCAGCAAAAAATGTTTATTTGACACCTCTGTTGTGAGAAAATGGGGCAAAAATGTCAAATGTTCTCTTTAAGGACTTGTTAGTTTACTAACAGTTTTTATATCATCAATGCAAATTATTTAAGATACGTGGCTAAGCATTCTGGGTTGTTAGCAGTGCTTTGTTAATGAGCTCCACATGCTGTTGCTTTGCTTTCTTGTTAAATGTTTTGTAAAACTAGAATTCCATATTACTTTACTGGTCTTTTATCCTTCAAGATGGGGTTGTCTCTTAGCTAAGTTGACTCCTGGTGGCTTGTGATGGTATCAAAGGCACCTTTTAAATATAGATCACCTGTAATTAGGCTTGTGCATATATGCTAACTCAATATAGATTTAAATTCAAGGAACATTACTTTAAAATAACTCTCTGACTGTTTAAATGTAAATTCTTCAAATTACTCAAATGGAAAGCACATGGAGGATTTCCATAAGTAATATTCACCAGTGTCACTGAAGTGTATATATCTTTTTCTGAAACAAATGGTTCTGTTTCACAGCAAGAAATATATTTGAATTACTCCCGTAAATGCTTTGGAATTGCTGCAAGGAATGCAGTTTGTGGCAACCTTCTGCAATTTAGACATAGTTTAATTGAAAACTGTAATATGGGTGATTTTGCTGCGTATTGCTTCGTTTGCTGACACAGGTTGAATTGTAGGAGCATCTGCTGAGTGGATACTTCCATAACAAGACAGGAAGCTGGTATTAGCTTTCCTGCAGCATAAATGATGGTTCAGCTTTGATTTAACAAGGGAATGAACAGAGAGTTGCTTAAACCTCACCATTGTAAGGAAGCAGTTGTCCTGTGAGTGTAAATGTGCTGAACCCAATACAAAGTCAGTGTAATCTCAGAGGTGAATCTCCACAGTGACAACCAATTCATTTCTGTCTTTGCATGAACTACCAAATTTTAGTCTCAGTACTGCAACATCCATTTACTTGGAAGTGTTTAACTACTGTTGTGCATATTGTAATAATTTAATGAAACACTGAAGTTATTATTTACCTTTTAAGCATGTATTGACTTACTGGAGCATGAACTCTATTCATTGTAAAATAGAAAGCTAACACGGGCATAGTGTCTGTCATGGGAGTAGTAGTGCTGGTTCTTTATTTGGGCAATACACGTAACTGTGTTATACAATTGTAGCTCAAATTTAGTGTTTATGTTATTTAGGTTAAATCTTGCCATGCTTTGTTGGTATGAATAGGTGTAGGTTATTCTGCCTTTGAAGACCTGAGGCTCTGAGCTTACAGTAGGAATCGGTAGCAGAACTATAGAATTTGGTGTGCTTACAAAGATTAACGTTTTTAAATAAAAAGGGCCCTTGACTTTCCTTTGTTACTTCTTACCCAGTGGATTCTAGTCATTTACATGACTCTACAAATGCTGCCGTAAGTTTCTGTCTGTGTGCAGTTTTTAGTCTTCTGACACTTAATAGAAACAATGAGATTTTTAATGACTTTAAAAAACACATATATTGATGGTGTCTCTTCTTGTTTGTATTTTCAGTATTGAACTTTGAAATATTTTTATAATTCTTTATAATGCTACCTTAGCGCTGCTGGTAGTGACTTAAAATGGCAATGCTACTAATTGTAAGTGTGCTGCAATGCTGAGATCTATTTAAATGCTGAGTCTGTCTCATGGCCTTCACATTTTCTCAGCCTGTACATCTTTGGGTGCTCTTGAGTTATTAGAAAAACTCTGTTCTGATAAATCCGTTCTCTCCTTGACTGTTACAGCTCTGCTGAGTCTTAAAATTATTTCCTGCTAAGTATTTATTTTCTGTGCTTATGTACATTCCACACCAGAAAATCCTTTCATAAGTAATTTGATGTGATTATTTTGAAAAAGCAAGTCCTAAGCCCTGTGTCTCCTCTCCAAGGCATCCTCAACCTTCAGGTCACAGAGAATTGTATCCAGGCAATCATAACTCTCAATCTAAAAATATCTTGCTGCAGGATAACAGGGTTTTCCTTTGCTTACACAAGAGCTGGACAGATGGTATAGTGCAGCTGACAGTTGCACTCAGTGCAACATGACAAGTGAATGTTTAAATCTTGTATTTATTGTAATTCCTTAGTGATTCTCAAAATGCTGGTTGGTTGCAAAACCAGCAGTAAGCTGTTGCACAAGAAATCAAACATCTATCTGCCAATGGAGAGTACTGTCCCAACAGTCTTAGTTACTGCCTTGGAGAGGACTACAGCAGAAAGGAGAGTTCTGAAAACTGAATGCAAAATAAAGCCAAGGCTGTTTGCACACCCTGGGTGACATCAGAAATCTGAAAGTTTGCACTGTGAAGGTGTGAGAGTGGTATGTCCAAGTCCTGTTTGCGTGGATTAGATTCTACTTACAGTTTGATTTTTCTCTTCTTTAGTATAATGCTTCACCACAGCAACAGAGAGATATAATAAAGAGTAGGAGTCTGGACAGGAGGCTACAAGAACCAATAGTTTTAACAAAATGGAGGCACAGCACAATTGTGTTGGACACCAACGATAAGGTAGGAGCAAGTTAAACAGCATGCTGGAATACCAATTTTTTCTGATGTGCGAAGTATTTAACCTAGCAGAAACGAGTATGCATGAATTTCTGAAATCTCGTTTTTCTTATGTTCTATTGCATCATTGTGTATAACATTCAGTGAAACCATGGGCTGTTTAATAACTTCACTACTATTACTTTGTGAGTAGTAGCTCTTTTCTTGTTATCCTTGAAGTATTTTAACTAGTGTTCGTTCAGGATTTGACGCATACAACCATTTTACTTATAATTGGGAGTATCCCAATTCAGTTAAGGGTATGGAGTGTAATTAAGGTATGAATTCAAGAATTATGGATGTGGGTGAGGTTCTCGTGTAAGGTATAGTGATATTTCATGCCTAGATATTTTAATTGTAGGAAGCACCAAGTGGGTGCTTTCAAGGTGCACTTGAAATATTGCAGATGAATAATTGACATATTCATAGAATTGAAATAAAAGTTAAACTTGCTAAAGTAAAAACTGTGCCTTGAAGACGTAAATAGTAATATTATATAGGGGATTTATCCCTTTAATGACTGTTCCATTGATCTCCACTGTAATATCTCAAGGAAAGAGGAAAAGCTGTGCGTGGTTACAGCAGGGTTGTGCGATTGTTATTGAGGGATGGAGGACAGAACTGACAGTGCTGAAACACTTGGCTTCGATCCTGTCCAGAGCTGAGCTGGGTGTTCAGTCTGAAAAGAGCTGTGCGTCAGTAACGAAACCTGTCTTCTGCCTGTCTTAGGGCATATTCTTGATAGTCTGTTTTGGGCTGTACAGTAACAGATGCCGTTTAGGCCAACAAGGAGACAGAGACTCTCCCTTGCTCTCCCTCCGGTTTGATTTATTTTGTCCCAGCCGTTACTGCTTATGCTGGGACATTCTGCTTATGCATGAGGAGAGTTGGCGTGAGCTGAGTGGGGAGGAACTGAAATGGGTGTTGTAGGGTGGAGATTTGCTGGTTTCTGTAACTCCAGATTCATGGAAACAGAAATACTCTGTAATGCTGAAATCTTAGTGCAGACTGCTCAGAATGAGATACCAGGAAATGGCATTGTAAGCGCTCCCTTCTTCTAAAGATACAGGGAAAAAATACATTAATATAGATTTGGGAGTATGGAGAAAAGCCTGTAAGTGGGGCTGTGTAATTGCAGACGTCAAAGGCACACTTAACTGGACAAAACACAGTAGGTGTAATTAAAATGGATCTGCTGCCCAGAATGTTACTTGTTTGACCTGTTGTTTCCGGTATGTTTTAATGGCTTCCCTTGTTGAAATGGAGTATAGGAGAGTGGGTTGTCATGAGTTGACTTAGTTCCTCAGAATAGGATTTATTGGATTTGATTTTAAGCTTTTGAGCTGTCAGTGTAGACTATATCATAAGTGGTGCTGAGGAGGCAGTGGACCGTGCTTGGTTGGAGACTGCACCTGCAGGCATTAGTTTAGCTCAAGTGATTCTGAGGTCCCTCTGCTGCTCCTTTCCCCTCCCTGCTCCTCTGTACGCATCCTTCTGTACCGAGTGTGGCACGGCACTGTATGAGAGGCAGCCTAGATGGAGTCCTGGTAAATCAAAGCTGAGTGGACACGTCTAGCCTCATGTGCAGTTTACCCTTGACAGGTATGAACAATTCTGCTGGAGATAGCTTAAAGTTTTGCCCTCACTTTTAAAGAAAGAGGTATCTTTTTATTTTTTGGCATAAGATGTACTTGTGTTTTGGAACGACCGTTATGTAGTGCTGCAGGGAATGAAGAAGCTTTTGCAAAACATTGAATAAGTGGAGTTGTTTACTTTTCTTCAAGACCCAATGTTCAAATACCAAGACCTTAAACCTAGTGAAACAAATATGAAAGTGTACAAATACCTAGTATAATAACCAAAAGAAACTGCATATATGAGCGACGATTGTAAAGTCTAAGTCAGTAGCTTAAATTTCCTTTACCAGCTTCAAAACATGCAGGCAACATGTATTTTTTAATGCTAAGGAGACTATATAGTTCATATAAAGCACGATGTTAACGATTTGAGAAAACTAAAAATGTGTAGTGGAGCAATAAACTAGTGCTTTGTGGAAAGACAAAATTTGTTTAGCGCATTGATGCACCCATTTTATTACCACTGGCAAGCACGCTGTTACGTATTCTGCTTTAAATTAGTGTGTGAAAAGGGAATAGTTCATGACTGGATTTCTTGGTCCAGAGTTCCTTAGTGTATGAAAGCTATCTCAAATTCAGAATGAAATAGAAAGAAAAACAGCTGGTATTTGGCTGGGTAGGCACATCAACCCAAGTTAGCTTTTTAGCTGACTCCTAGGGAAGCTATTTTCTTTTTATTTTCTTTACTTGTTTTTCCTGGAAAAACAACACAACTCAATTCTATGAAAATAGGCCAGTCAAAAGAGTGCTTGAAATGTGTGTGAAAGTATGGGTTGCCATGGCTGAGAGAATTAGATGATATCAAATGTACTTGTTAACTGTTTATTGGCTGTGGCACATAGGTGTATATAGCCATCATCTAAAAAAATTGGTAAACAGAGGAAAAAATACCTTCCTGGGAGAGACAACGTTGATTTCCTTAATTTGAATGTTTTTTTGTTTTTTTTTTTCACTACAGACATCTGAAAATATGGAACACTTAGGCTCTTCTTAGGATTGCTAATGTTCTCTGTTATTGTGCTACTAAAAGAACTAGTGGGCCACTTCTGTAGGTAGATTTACAAGTGAATTTTAAAGCATGGGTGTGCAGTGTTATGCAATGCTGGAAAAACAAACTGAATTTGGGAGAGCTATCAAGGGAATTAAAGAGAGGGAGGGGGAGAAACGTGTTAATGGTAACAGAGAACAAGTGACATTTTTCTTCTATTTGAAATTCTTTACCAGATTTTCAAGCGGTGTATGTGTGCAAAGCAGTCATTACTTCAGAAGAAACTCACATGCCTTTTTTGTTCCAGATGGGCAGTTTTTCTAGTTTTCAGAGATTTAGTACTTTCATTTGGTCCATAGTTAAGGTCTAGTTTAAAACAAAAACCTAGAAATGTTCAGTGCTTGATTATTAGTAAATTAATGATCATGACTCACAAAAATTAATAGAGCTGGTATATGCTTTTCTACATGAATAAGAATTTATTGAACTAATCTCGTATTTACTAATCACACAGAAACATAATCTGTATATTTATTACATGGTGGCCTGTAATAAGTGAGTATAATAAATGTGCTTCATAATAAAGAATCAATGTCATACAAAAAATCTGCCCCTTAATAAACGATGGAAGCTTTGCTTTAAGCTGATACAGTATGTATTAAGATTTTTTTCAAATGGATATGTGCTAATTAACCCAGTTTCAGTGTTCTCTGTAAATCTTGTAAGAACACTGTTTAGTAAGCGGGTTTATAATGTAACTATCTGAGAATATCATGAAACCTTAAAAATACCCTTTTTTGTAATGTATGAGCATGTATAAAGAGAGAGAGTATCTTTAGGCTTAAAAAAAAATTCAAAACAATTGTAAGAAAGATTATAACTTGTGTTGCCATTTTGAATTTTACAGGAATCATCAACTGCTTCTAAGGCCAGTTTTCCTGAAAATGAGTCCTCTCCTTCTTCACCAAAGCATCAAGCCACAGTCAGTATGCAAAGTGTTAAAATAGATAAGTAGGTACTGTAGAAACTGGGCTATTCATGATTAGAGAATTGAGGGTAAGCCTGCTTGTTACTGAGAAAAACAATGGGATAAAACTATTTGAAGGCTTTACATTTTAAAAGCAATGCATTGCATCCAACTGCGCTTTCAGAAAAAATGTAAATATCTTCGGTTTAAATGTGGCTCGACGATAGGAGATTAAGTTAAAAAAATTCACTGTGGAATGTCAAGTTATGGAAAGGTATGTCAAATTATGTAGAACTCCGTTTACTTTCTCCAACAATCATGTCTTCCCACCTAGCAACTCAGAAGGTAAAAGCAGAAACAAACTCCCCCTCTCCACAGAATCTCTTGCTGTCTGTAGTCAGTAACAGTAGTATTGGATATCTTTGTTACTTGTGTTTCAAGTCTCCTTGAAAAGACACAGAGTATCTGGCATAAATAAACTATTGTCTTTTTGATTTAGAAGAATAACTAATGGGAGGAAAACTTAAGCTTGTTAAACTTGTTATGAATGTTTAACAGGGTTTTTTTTGTTTCAGTTTATGTTTTAAATGTGATCATTGCTTTTTGAACAGTGGGAAATAATTAAAAAAAAATGAAGTTTTTATCTTTTTTTTAATTTTGTAACTGTACTATGGTAGCATTGAAATATGTGCCTTGATCAATTTTAGCAGCCCTTTGGTAGGTAGCTCAGGGCATTAAAGGCACAACTTGGCCCGTTTCATTCTTACTCTGCAGACAGAGGAATGGTTCTCTGGCTTATTCGTGCTGATCCATTCCTACAACCCTTCAAACAGTTTTCCACAATGAAATAAACATTGTTTATTACGCAAGCGTAGTTGATGGCCTTACAAACAAGCAATTATTGCTGCATGTATTCTAATTTATTTCTTTAAATATGGCTCAGACCTTGAATTATTAAAATTGTATTTTGTAGAACTCACTGCTGGTTTAGATAATAGAAAAAAAAAAATCTGTATTTTCTTTAGCTGTCACATGGGATTTAAATATTACAAAGAAAGCTGGTGAATTTTTGTGTATTTTGACTCTTAACTTGCTTTCCACTTTCTTTTCCCCAATTACATTAATTTTCCCATTAGTACCCCCTAGTGTTGCTGCTAAGTAGGGCGCTATGATACTTTTTCTGAATAATTCTTCTTTGGAGCATTCCCACCGCTTCCACCATGAGTAGTTTATTAAAACTACCCATTAATTTATTTGACGAAGTGGACGTGGGTCGCTCAGTCCCTGTGAAAGATGGGGACAGGCCCTTCCGCTTACTGAAGCCAAAGGTTTGTTAGAAGGGCGCAATGCATAGGGCTGTTGGTGCTCTGCACGGATCACAAATAAAGTGATCTTAAGAATGGGCTAATTTTTTTTTGTTTTGTTTTTGGAGGGTGGGTGAGGGAAGGGACTCATTTCTTCTGTGAAAATATCAGTTTTGGAAAATAATGTATATATCACTGGCTTGGGAAAACATTCCAGCCCAACGGAGATATTAGAATGAGTAAGAGTAGCCATTACCATTGGGCTGAAATAAGATCTGAACCACCAGCTAGACACTATCATCCTTGAAAACATGCCATTTTTGTATTTTATGTGCAGTGCTTGAAACATGTAGGTAAAATTTTTAAGGTTCGTGAAAAACAGATCTATGTCTTTGATAAGAGTGTTATCACAGTATTCCAGCAAAAAAAATTCTCTTTGATATTGTATTCTGCAGTTATGGTCCACTTAAATTTGAGATTTAGAGGAGAATGCTGAAGAGGATATATCTTCTGTTTTCATTGGACCTAGAATTGAGGACATTTTTGTTATGATAAATCTAATTTGGATCCTTTCCCTAGTTGATTATTTCAACTAATAGCTTAGTTCTTAAATTAGGAACTATTACAAGCTGTTCATGAAAAGGAATTGATTAAAAAAAATAATTTAACATTCCTTTAGCACCATTCACTGGTAGGATAATGATGGGGTGACAGAAGAAAATGACAGAATTTGTTACCTCATCTTCAGAGTCACAAATGGTATAAATCAATGGTTTTCCTTTTTATCCTAGAACATTTTTTCAGACATTTGGGTTGTGTGGGGTTTTTTTGTTTGTTTGTTTGGGGATTTTTTTTTTTTTTTGCATAGAAACTAGAAATATTCACTCTTACCAGTGTTCTTTTTCCACTGTTCACTGACTGATCTCAAAATTTGTACAGAGGCATACCAATATAAATTCTTTTCGTCAACAAGACACAATTAAGTAGTTTAAAATTCTGATATTTTGCTTGGGGATAGGAAGAAATAGGACATCAAAGAAATGTTTTTAAAATGAATATGTTAATATTTTTATGCGTTTCAATCATGTTTTATTTAAAATATGCAATTATGTTAAAATAACTTGGAAGAATTTTGTCAGAATTTAGGCTGTTTGTCAGCTATCTACTTTTTTAGTAAAAGACACAAACACAAATGTAGCATTACATGAATAATTATAAATTTACGTTTAAAATTTCCAGTCTAGTACCACAAATTATTTAGTTTGACTTGTCCAAAGAACCTAGGCCTTGAAGAAGGAAAGCTTTTTATCCTCTGAAGGGTAATGAGTATTTTCCCAGAGGAATTTTGGTTTTGCTGATCTCTGTATATTTAAATATACTTAAGACAGTTTCTTGAAGTCGTAACATGGGCAAAGATGGCTCATTGCCAGAAAATGATTATTTGGGGGATTTAATTTAGTGTTGTGATGGCAATAGAAGCAGATTTTCTTTTGTGTTTGCTATATCTTATTCTATCTTACAGGGTCAAGAGAAGTATGGATTATTGAATGTGACAAAAATTACAGAAAATGGGAAGAAAGTTCGGTAAGTCTTGTACTTTTAGAAGTACGTGTGCGTAAGGGTTTGTGTAAGGCATCTGACTTTTATATTAACACAGCATTCTTACTTTTTGCCTGAATTTCCCTTAGAGGTTTTCCTGTAGGACACGGTGTTTCCTTATCCCGAAGTTTAGCTCCCAGTGAGCTAAAGATAATGGACCTCAGAGAGCCAGAGGCTCGTGTGTGCCATGGCTCCTTCATTTCATGAGGGTGTACTGATGAGAGACAGCTTTTAAGAATGGGATTGATTTATTTAAGAGAAAATCTGTATAGGTTATAGCCTTTCTTGTTCCTTGGGTAGGATCAGTGTAAGAGGGGCTTTCAGACTTTCACTTCATCTCCTTTAATTCCAAGGAGCGTACACATCATGTGCTCCCTAATTCTTCCTTCACTCTGCTTGGGAAGGGTTTGAAGCAGAATGTATCGCCCAACGTTTGTCTCCCTATAGGTGATGAATGACCTAATTTCTGACTTCCTTTCTTTGCCTTACAGGCAGGCATTTACATTATAAATCATAATGTATAATCAAGTAATTCTGTCTAACTTACATTTCTGGTGTTTTGCAAAGAGTCAGTTTTAAATCCTGGCACATCCTCAGATTTAATTTGGGTTTACTTTTAATTTTTTTAGTTTAATCTTTTAGGTCTAATATTGTGTTATCTAAGTCATTGCGTCCCAGACTTTTTATAGGTAAAGCTTGCTTTTCTTGAGGATTAAATAGCACCCAGCTGATTTTTCCAGAGCTGCCCTGACCTAGTCCAGTGCAGCTGGGCAGCACATCTGACCCCCAGTTTGGTCCCTCAGAGCTGCTCCGAAGAGCTTGGTAGGAAAGGGTGGACAGTGGCTCCTGTAAGCTGCTACTGGTACAGTATACTGTCACCACTTATGTTGCCTCTGTTGGAATCGTTGGTCTGTACTACTGGGCTGCTATACAGAAAGATGCAACATGGCCACCCTGTCACTTTGAGAGCTGTTGAATAACAATTCATGTTTGAGCAATGGGAATAGATTGTCAGGGCTTGTCAAGATTTTTATTTTTTAACCTCAGGAGGACAAGTACTCGGGCATAAAAGCAAATAGTCAGACAGCTGGAACAACTCATTTGTTCTTTTTCTGCATTTTTTAGATGTGTAGCAAATATTTTATTGCCAATGTAAATGAGCTTATTACATAAGTGTGAGACACTTGCAACCCAGTTAGATATGATCAATCAATTTCAGAATTATGCAGTACTTTGGCATAGTCTACTAAGTACACAGTAGGCTGAGTGTTCCAGATTAGCCCCTTTGAAATTATAATTGTATGGTGTTTCTCCTGGTGAACTGCTTCCACTACTAATTAGCTTTGTTTGATTTAGACTTTGATGGTCAGACTGGGACTGTTAACATATGTTCCCTTCTACAAATATGATAGCAATTAAAACTTACTGATGGCATTAATGACTGTATATATGGTTAAGTATATTAACATACAGGTCAGCTGGGCAGCTGTGATCGACAGTTTAAATATCTACTTTCAAAGACAATTTATTTTATATTTGTTTACAAATATTTACAGAAAGAATTGGATGTCATCGTGGGCAGTGTTACAAGGTTCATCACTGCTGTTCACTAAAACCCAAGGAAGTGGAACTGGCTGGGTAAGCTCAAGAACAACCCCCACCCTTTAATTTACGTAAAGCACAGTAAATTTATGACCTCTTGTTTGTAGGGCTTAAATACCAATATGCATGCATAATTTAGAAAAAAATTAGTGTGTGTATGTTAGCAGGAAAACAGTTTAATGTAACAATTATGATGTGGAATGAGAAGAAAACCAGTTGTACTTTCTTATATTTCAGAAACATTTTTATATTTGATAAGTAAGAAATCGATAAAGGGGTATTCAGGTGCTCTGTAAGCTTGAAGTTTTTGCTCCAGGCCAAATATTTTTGTGTTCCTTATACATGTGTTTGTCTAAACAGTTTGTTTTACCATTCTTGGATATTTTTTCATAAACTCCTGGTAATTTCGAATGTGATACATATAATAAAGAAAATAGTCTAAGGCTTGTCTTGTTGCATTGGACTGTTTGAATACTCTAGTATTGTTGTTTTATCATTTAGTCTTTGCCTTGCTGGATTCCATATTTTGTTTTATATCTGCCTAGTGCGTGACAGGTGTTTGTATCTATTTTGATGTCTAATGAAGACCTAAAGAGAAACATCACACTGAAGATGATGATTATTCAATTTTTATATCTTCTCTAGTTTAATAGCACTATAATTAAATTGGCTATATTTATCCGGCTGCGTACCTATGTTAATAGGTACAGACATGGTTCTTTATCTACATCTTGCCTACTTTTGGAGGTCTGACATTAAACTGTGTCAATCTCCTAGAATAACTAAAGAGAGGTCAATTCAGTATTCTTTATCCCAGTGTATTATCATGCGAATTCCAGCAAAATTGCATCTTACAGATATATGCTATCTTGCTGTGCTTTGCTGATCTTTCTGCTTGGCTCACTTTCTCCTGCTGCGCTTCTTTCTGAGTAGTGAATTGGTATTGACAATTCTTTTCTAAAGCATTGAGTTCATTTCAGAGCTGGAAACATTTTTGCCCTTCTGTTGCTGTAGAAGGGGTGGTTGGAAAAAAGAAAAAGGGTGAGGATGAATAAATAACACTTCAGGTAGAAGAGAATGGAAAGAGTAAAGTTGGGCAAGATGGTCAAGCAGAAGGAAAAGAGAAGGGAAGGAAAAAGAATAAAGATTGAAGGCATGAGATAAGGTACATTATGCTGTCTGTTAGGAAGTGGACTCGGTGACCTACAGAGGTCTGCCCACACCATATGTGGGGAGGGGAAAGGAATGTGGTGCGCACCAGAGCCAAAGCATAGAAAAAAGCATAGAAACATGTATATATCTGAAAGTTACTGACTTTCCCACCTGTAAACTTTGAAACACGAGGTAAATAAAATGACCATTATCCATCAGTGAGAAAAATATTGCCAATGAGAAAAGGAACAGAACTTGTGAATTTTTTTTTAATGTAACTTTAACAACAAAGCATGTTGAAGAAATATTAAAGAACCTTAAAAGGTGAGCTTTGAAGTAGGAAGTACTGGGTTTCGGAAGGTTTTGAAACTCATTCCTTTACCTTCCTTCATGCCCTTCAGTCATTGTCTGTTGTTTAGTCAAGTTCAGTTTCATCACCCTGCTTCATAAAATGGAAAATTTCAAGCCATTCTGAGGTGAACTTTGATATTTAGTCTCAATGCACAAAGAATACTGTTATTTTTGCAGCACACTAATAGTAATGATGGAAACTGATAACTTCTGCAATTTATTTTTATAGCTAAGGATCCAAAAAGTACTTTAGTTTTATAGGTATAAATATGCACGTTTGGAAAGTAAAACATTTCACCCGAGTAATTAACCAAATTCCAAAAACTCTATTACAGCTATTAATACTCTTAATCCAAATGTAGTTGTAGATCAAAAAATTATTTTAACTGTGTGTTAATATCATTAAAACACACAGTGCTAAACCAAGATACTGTTTATAAATGTATGGTAGTGTTATGAATGAATCTGTGCCTAAATTAATTATCCATAAAAGATAATCATGCAACTTTGCTTGTTGCTGAGGGATACTAGTGTGAGTTGTGTTACACCTTCCAAGTACAGTCATTTGGTAGGGAAATAAAGAGGCATAAATTCTTTTGATAATTTAAGTGGAGCAAAAGTATCGTAGTCACAATATTTCTGTGTGACACTGTCAGGTATGTGTACTGTCAAGTATTGGAGAGGGTCGGCAAAATAAATACCAACAATATGAACAGAATAAAGTGAAACTGGAAATATTAAGGGAGAATCTCTTGCAAAGACTTTGTGTAGTATACCTGCATACACACAGCTGTCTTTGTAAATATGCAAGTAAATATTCAGCACACACTCTTTTTGCTCTCCGAATTTTTTTCGTGTTAATAATTCCACTTCACCTCTTGGACTTTGATCTGTGTCAGTATTTTAATAAGGTGAAATCAAGTCTAACAGTTTGACATGTGATAAGAATGACATTTCTTCATCTTATGAGAAGAATATTTGTTTAGCATTCGTCTAGTGATTGATATAACCATATCTTTTTTTTCTGTGCATTGTTTTGTGACTTCATCACTTTTCTTCCTTTTTCTCATCAAGTCATTTTGCCAAGGGGGCTCAATTCCTGAGCTCTTGCTCTCGCTGCTTTCTTCTTGGAAAAATGCTCTCAGTCGTCGACCTGCTGTCACCTATGTAAACTCTGACCAAGTTTCAGCTATCACTGTATGTGTTCGTGTTGCATGCCTCTTGTCACTGTAAGGCTATTTGCCACTAATCTTGAAAGTAAATTTGAATTTTTCCAAGGTTTGAGTTTCGTCACTTCATGTAACGCCTTGGGTATCCTGTTTGCTGAAAGTCATCCAGGGTGCAAATTAACACAAGTGTATTGCAATAATCCTGTAATTGTTCTAATGGAACAAAGTAGAAAGAGTACCTGGTTCGTCAGTGCCAGAATTTAATCCCAAATTGACATACTATTTGGACCACTAGTGTCTTGACTAATAAACAGCATGATATGGGCAGTTCTTTAACAGGTATTTTGTGTCTAATTCTTTCTAACACAACTAATTTAGGATGTTGATAAGGTGCCTATGATGCCTTTGATACAATGATGTACATGTTGTTGGTTAATTCTAGCTATAATTGGAATACCCAAAAATGTAAATGTTATGCATAAAAAGCTGAAAGGAAAAGAGCTCAAGGATGTATATGCCACATACAGAAAGCTGATGTAAATTTGTAGGACTCTATATATAATTTAAGCAGCTGTAGTTAGTCATGTTTTGAAGCGTAGAGGCCAAGCACAGACGTGCTGCTTATCAGAAACTGATAAAGTGTTGGTAGCTAATGTGGTAGCTTGTTGCTCAAGGTGGATGAGGAGGAATTTAGATAATGATACTAGTATTAGAAGAAACAAACAAGCGTGACTGGTTACATAAATGTTTTTTAATATCCCTTTCTCAGCACTCTTATCAGAATCAAACTAAACCTTTCTTAGAAAAAAAAATAATCATATGCTGAAGTCATTAGAAGCAATGTTTCAATAATTTGACTTCTTGAGGATTTGAAAGTGTTAGTGATGTTTAAAACTATTTTGGTATCTTGGCTGGTAGTTCCTGAAGAGTTGAGAGAGAGCGCTGTATGTTTTGAATTTAGTTAAGATTCCTGAGACTTCTAGAATGACCATTTTGATGACCAGTACCTTAATTTTTAGTTTTTTTTCCTGTAAGGGGGAGTAACTGTAGGCGTATTCTTATTAACCTCGTGCTAAAAATGATGCAATTCTTTATCTGTCAAATTCATTGCTATGTATGTGGAAGCCTGGAACAAATAATTTGTACACAGTTTGGTATTCTTTAAAATGCTACTTTCTAGAAGGAAATCTGTGGATTTTTTTAATATGTCTTTTCATAGAAATTTAGATTCTCAACTGTTGGAAGAAGGTGTGTCTCAACTTGTGGTGTGAATGGGTTGTAGTAGCTATTGCCAAATTTTAGCAATGGGGCTTCATAAAACACAGTAAATGGTAACTGCGTAGAAGGGTTCCTCTGTCAACCTTCTGTAATGGGCGCGTGTCCTCAGTATCAAGTACAGTGACGGTTAACCAAAAGTGGGTAAACATCTTAAACACCAGTGAAATAAATGCTCTTCAAGGTTCATTTGGGCGCAAACTCTTGTTTACTGTGTTATACCACTGTGTTCATAGCCAAGGATGTTATATGCACATTACTACAGTTCATCAGTATTGTGCAGCTGATGATACAGGAGCTCAGATGATTATCATGAAAACTATTTGGTGCAAACACTCCTATCAGAGTCTGGTTTTGAAATACTTACATCATTTTGCTATGGCAATAAAGAATACCTTTATATTTTTCTTTTTTTTGTGTTAAAGCAGTAAGCTCTGAAGCTCCCTTACCGGCCAAAGGAGCATCTGTCTCCTCCGCTCTATTTCTGCAGTCCATCCGTGGGTGAGGAGGACTTGGAATTGAAACATTCTACCCAACTCTAATTACAAACAGAATTACAAGAATGGCAGGTGTCACTTGTACATCCAAAGTCTTCCCATAAATAACATCCAGTTCTGTTTCCAAAAATGCTGGAATATATCACAATATGGACTGCGTGGCTTGTCCTGTGGAGTCTTCCAGAACTTGGAGAGAACTCCTGAAAAGATTGAAAAGGCCTTCTATTTATTGATTTAGCACACATCTTCAAGGCAGTTCTTAAGCTACACAGCACCTACTATGTCTAAAGCAAAAACCCCCAAACCTATTATTTTGAAAAAGTAGAATTTCTCTGTGCCTTATAACTAGCATAAGCACATCCCATGACTATGCTTTTTTCCTAGAGAAAGCTGTCAGAAGTGAGTGTAGGACAGCTTCACATCTAGGACAGCTGGCAGCACCATGCATAGACGTCTCCCTCTTTCTGCCTTTCCTGGCTCCCCAGGCAGCTCAAAAGAGAAATCCAGTAAGAATAAGGTGTCTGCTCAGTAAGAGCTGATTTTATCCTGACTGATGCTGACTTGGTAGCGCATTCTGTTTTGAGAAAGCAGACTTTATGTCTAGGTGGCAGCAGATGCTAAAGAGAAAGGTTTTCTTTTTCCTGCTCTCAACAAAATCTGCTTGCTTCAGGAGGGTTCCATTGCCTTTTGGTAACCTTTGCATGCCCAGCACCTGAGCAGCCCTCTAGAGGACTTGCTCCTGGAAGCTTTCAAGGAGGGAAATGGCTGCTGGCATCTCGTTTTCATACACCCAGGAGCAGAAAAGAACCTTGATGGGAAAGCTCACGGGAGAGCCTGCATGCCCAACTTAAAATTGCCTTGAATAAAGAAATTAAGTTTATGATGAGTATATAAGGTATTGGCGGAGCTTTGCAGAGAGGCTGGGTTATTTTTGTGGGTTTTCCCTATCCTTGGATCTCACAGAGCAGTTTGGGCACTGCTTGTATGAAGGAGCTGGGGAAGACTTCTTTTTTTCCCCCCCTCTGAGAAATTTTGCTTCTGGTTTTTGGTTCGTTCTCTGTTTCTCTGAAATGCTGAAGGGAGTTGGGCCAAAATGACGGGTAGAGTGCACAGGCGTTTGAGGCAGTTCTGCGATCTGTCAGGTGGGGAGTTCAGCAAGCTAATGTATTGGAGGTCTTTCCTTTTGGTCAAAACAGAAGTGACTCTCACATTTTTTGTTGTGTGTTGATTTCACCTGTAGCAGGTCATCTCCTGTGCATCTGAGCATTATCTGGGCAGTATTTTTAACTAACACACACCCCCCCATCCCCCCACCCCCTGGATCCTGCAGAGGACTTTGGCACTAGGCTCCTGCTCTCTCCAGTGCCAAACTCTATAAATTGATTTATTTTTTTTTCCAACACGCAGCAAGATTGATCTCGGCTGTCAGGAAGTGTGTGGCTGGGGCACTTTGGTTGTACGCGTTGTTATGTGAATCTCTCTGAAACAGGCAGCTGCTGCGTAGCCGCCCATGACTGCAAGAGCCATAATGGCCCAGAAATTGTTCCTGTGGACTCCACTGCTGAGCTGGGGCGCTCTCAAAAGCTCTGCTCTAATTAATAAGAAATGTTCTTGGATGGGGTATCTGACAATTAAATTAGAAAGCGGAAGTTTTGTTTTGGGTTTTTTTTTTTCCTTTCCAAGTGCTAGTTGGCATTGGGTAAATTAGAAATATTTCCCCGATTCTGATACTTCACGGTTAAAATAAAGAAGTTAAGATGCTACTTTCCATTCCACACTTAATTGCCCTTAGGACTCAAAGCAGGGAGATTTTCCAGTGGTAAACAGCCTTTCTGAAACACAATTAGCATTAATTAACATCCATGCTGGGAATTTAATCAGAAGCAGCAGATTAGTTCTGTTTTCTGAACCGTTTTTTCTCCCCTTGGATATGGCTGTTGTTGTACAGGCTAGAAACTTGTGTTCGCAGCAAGGAGCTTGTCCTGGGGCTTGTGTCCCCCAGAGCTCTCACACGAACAGCATTCGCACATCAAAAGCTTCTTAAAGAAATAAAAAAGAACCTTTCTGATTAATCAGATGCTACAGGCCTCCCCTAGAACTAAACCATTACATTTCTGTGCTATAACCAAGTGACTTACAGCTTTCCCTGTTCCATGTTTTACTTATTTTACTCACAGTTGGGTTTTTTTTTTGTATGGGTCACTTAATTGGTTTCCTTGATGAATGATATTTCAAAGATACATGGGGTAGGTTGAAACCCTAGTAAAAGTACTTTATTTTAAAAAATTGTGATACCTAGTATGAATGTAGAAGTAGGAGGTAAAAATAGCTCCCTGATGTTTTCCTACAAATTGTTTGAAGGGTTACTTGTGGGTTAAATGCTTTTTTTATCACTTTGCTTATTTGCTGTTTGTTTAGTAGCTAGACAGTGAAACTGAGTTCTGTTTACTTGGTAGGATATGCTCCAGTATTGCAATAGAAGCACTACGGAAAAATGTAAAATAATGTGAAAAGCATAATTGGAAAAAAAAATATATATACATGAAATATATATATATAAAACAAAAATGTAAAAACTGAAAGTGCTTTTTCAGTGCAGGAGGGATGTGATTCCTGTCTAGCAAAGCTACTGTTTGTGGTTTGATTTTTGGTTTCATATACAACCATTGATTACTTGTCAGAATGTTGTTTGGGTTTTTTTTGGTTCAGTTACTTATTAGCCAGTTTTGTTTAAAGTTTGGGACTACCTTGACTAAAATCAAGCTACCATCAAATGCTCTATAGACTTCTACCATTTGTGGTTGAGGGAAAAAAAGCTCTGCTGGAATCTGGTTGGCATTTAAAGTTAGGGAGTTTTAAGGGCTTTAGAGCAGCTTTTAATAGACATGCTTAAAGAGTGTTTTGTGTACGGTTTTTGTTTTCCTGATATCATGCCTGTTGATTTGTGGCGAAGTACTTTATTTGGGTTAAATTGAATAGACTGTAAATAACGTGTGGTAGACTTAGAGGACTGCAAGACTGTGTACCTGTCAGGAGATTTTTTGTTTTTAAGTTTGTCATCATTGTTCCTTTTTTTCCAGAAGTTTGGTGTCAATCAGTCTAAGCCAGAATTTACAGTGGATCTCAAAGGGGCGTTGATTGACTGGGCCTCAAAGGACAAATCCAGCAAAAAGAATGTTATTGAGGTGAATTATTTTATTTAAATGCAGAATTATATGTACTTTAATGACTTATGAATTTTTCTCTAAATTTAAAATCAAAAACTTTGTTGAGTTTTCTACATTTCTTTCCTGCTCAAATGTAGACGTATCTTAATACCTGCAAGAAATGTCCATTTTTAATATGTCTGCATGGGATATGCTTTTAAATTTTAAGCAGACTGTAATTTACTGTTTTCACTGGTAAGTATTCTTGAGTGGCTATATATTATCGAAAAGTTATACCAGGGAGAAGTTTAATTTGTTTTAGGTAATTTCACTTTCAAATTCTAGTGTATTTATCAATTCTGATGATACCTGTTTTTATTTCTTTAAAGCTAAAAACCCGCCAAGGAACTGAGCTCTTAATTCAATCTGATAATGACAGCTTTATTAATGAATGGTATAAAGTTCTTAACTATACCATCAACAATCAGGTATGTGTTTGAATCGTGAAGGCTCTATTTTCAAGGTAATGTTATTTAGTAAAACAATTGATGTAATAACTCCTAGTGCTTCATGTACATCTCCATTTCCTAATTTTCTTGAGTGTAGTCAGGAGGCTGAGGATATGGCAGCTCCTGGTGGATGGTCCACCGGATTAAGAACCAGGAGATGTGGGCTGACCTCCAGCTCAGAAATGAGCTTCATTCTGTGGCCAAAAACTTGTTCTGTCTCAGTGACCTGGAAGGTTCAGATAGAGAGGGAGTGAAGGGGGGAGGACAGCCAAGGGAGTGATGACATACAGTAATCAGCATTTGATACTGCTATTCACTTAATAAGGCTGCACTTAAACTGCAAATTTAAAAGGCCCGGCAAAATACTGTATTATCTCTTCTTATCAGACAGCATAATGCCAGCTATTTAATCAACAGAAAAGTGATCAAGCATTTGCTCTTGATATTGCCAAACAAGATTTACCATCTTTGAATTCAGAAGAAGTTGGAGGAGATCTTGGAGAAAATACTCCTCTCATATCAAGTTGACTTCATGTGTATTCTTAATTTTTATAGTTACAGGCCTGGCTGCTGCCCATAAGCTGCATTTATGTTGTTCTTGATGTCAGTTAGTGGCATTCATTTCTCTTCGCTCTGATAAAGTTTTCCACCTAAACACAACAGGCTAATATGAATGGTTTAGTTTCTTTCTGAGTGCTCATGGTTTAGGCTCATAATCTTCTGCTCTCTCCTGGTATGAAAATGTCATGACCCTTAATAACCAGGCCAGGCAGTCACTCAGCGATACCTTTCTCCTGTCTGCCCCGTGTAACACAACTGAGGCCGCTTCTTCCCTGCTTAAATATAAATGAAGATGGAAAGGCTGAGATACGCCGAGATGAGAGTGAGGTATTACACATTAGGTTGAGGAAGTGAATGGTGGAATAGGGAGAGTTTATCAGCACTCTGGAGGAAATGGTGATGTATTACTGTGGGGAGCTGGGAGCCAAGAGACCTAAGATTACAAGGGGAAAGTTCAAAAAGTAAAATACTAGACTGCCTGATAATTTGGAGCACTGAAGCTTTTAATTTTGGGAACTTTAGGGTATAGTAGCTGTGAGTCTCTTTCCCAGGACAGAGGCGCTAGTTCTAGCCTGACAAGATCTTCCTCAAAAGAAGGTCCAGATTAGATTCTGGTCTCTTTGCTCCTTCAGGCTGCTGTTGTGACAATATGCTGTACAAGAGGAATAGCTATCTGCAGAGGATGTGGCTGCTCTTTTTTACATACAAAAATTTTGAAGTTATTAGATTAGACCCATTCCATAATGCAAACTAGATTCCAGGTGATTTTTCTTCCAAAGTAGTTTATGGTTTTAAAATTTATCAATCCTAAAAAGCTTTGAGGCCACTTGAGGGGAGCACTGTCCAAATGGTGGCAGAAGGATCCTTAGTGGGACATTAATTGAGCAGTTGAATGTATTTATCTTTGATGTGTAAAAAGGCTATCCTTTGAAAAGCAACAGGGAATGTGAGTGTTTAAAGCTAACATCTACCCTTCAAGTTAAAGTGCAACTTAGTCAATAAAGTCATGCTTCTGCTCTTTTAGTGCTCTGGGGTGCGCAACCTTGCCTTATTTCTAAAATGTCCTTCCTTGTAACAACAAACAATGTACAGTTGGATTTTTATAACTGCATAGAAGTCACGTTCACTTCAGCAGAAGTAGGAAATACTTTGTTTTGGAAGGGAGTATATTGCACTGAGAGCAGAGGAAGTTTCTTTTCCTGTTTTCTGATACGTCTGCAGCCGTGTGTGTAGATAGGTATGAGCCTGCAGGTGGGCAATTTAACAGACTCTGGTATCTACCTCCACTCTACAATATGAGCTACATTTTCAGTTGGCTGTTTTTAATGAGAATATGCTGAGACAGCAATAACACAGGGCAAGAATTTTAGACACTGGTGTATTTACTTTTTCAGAGTGAGTCCAAGTATATGTTTTGACAGTGGTGTAATTTTCCAAATAGTAGTTCTGTTTTCTACTAAGAAAACTTTAATTACAGAGATCAGAAATAGGATAAATGCTCTAGAAATGTTTTTTAGACTCTATCAATCAGATGCTTCTGTAGCAGACCATGAAATAGCTGATGTTTGTCTACTGGATTTGAAAAAAACCCAACTAATGACCCACGTTTCTGTTGTTTATTAGTGGATGTAATGAAGCGTTATCATGAAAAGCTGGTTGTATTTTGTTCAGTGTCCAGCAAAACTTCTTTACTGGGTCTTATGATCGAACAGTGTTTCTCAAAGTTATTCCCTCTGCCAGTGAGAATGGTGTCATCTCTGAAGATATTTTTAGCGTCTAGAGTTCAGGAAAGAATCAACTGAATATCATTATAGGGAAAGGAATGTATATTGTAGAACTGTCTACAGGAAATGTGTGTGTTTAGTGCTATGTTCCATGAATTGGCAAACTGATCACTGTATACCTTCTTAAATCTAATAGGTAGTAGAGTCTGATGAAGCATTAGAGGATGACATACCACCAGATTCCCCTGGGGTGGAAAAACAAGACAAAGAAAAAGAGAAAGAGAATAAAGACTCTAAGAAACTTCGTTGTGAGTTGAAAATTTTCCATTAATTGATTTTAGCAATGACAATTTTTATTTTTTGCATCTTCAGTATTATGTGTAAATAGAGAAGAATTCAAAAGGACAGCTAGAAATGAAACTACTCAAGTTTGGAAAAAGGCTTTGATACAGTTCATTCTACATCTTGGTGCTAGATCGTAGATTGTCTTCCATGTTTTATCAGTCATAATTTAAAAAAAAAAAAAAATTAAAAAAAGGAGTACCAAATGTCTTTAGCTCCTGCTTTATGACACATGAAAAATAGGATAAAATAGTCAGTGCTCAAATGGATTATTTTCAAGGTGTTGTCAAATGCACAGAAGCAATTAGACATTTTTTTTCTGACTTCCATAAATTATTTTGAATAAGAATTCTCTTGTCCTTTTAAGTGTTCAAAACTAATTGAATTGTGTTACTTGGTTTTTGTCTGTGGTACAGCATCTGTAAATATTTTCATTATTAATTTAAACTGCAATTTTTCTAATTTGCTAATGATGTTATATTTACTTATTTAGGGAATCTAAACATTTTTAATTACTTACACCTTCAGAATTCTAGAGCTAAATTTCTTTTAGACACAGAAATTTCTTCCAATGCACAGTAATAGATTAATCAGGCAGACTGTCTTTTACTTCCACGACTTACATGTAAATTGCAAGAAAGTATTTATTTCTTTCAAAATAGTTAACGAAAACTACTACTGGTTTTGAAACTTAGCTATATTCTGAACACATCAATTCCATACGTAAGCTACCATTTAGTTGCTTTCACAGGCAGCATTTGGTTTTACAAGTTTTTTGTGACAGGGTTGTCTCTTGGTGGTTTGAAAAATGGGTGCTATTTATGAGGAGTTCCAGAAAGTTAAGGAAAAAAAATGTGGATGCGTTGCAAATTTCCATAGGTTTATGTGTTTTTGAGCTTTTTTTTTTTTTTTAAATGTTGGTTCCTTGGCAGATAAGTGCAGTGTTCGTTCTGTGGATACTCATGCTAAATGCATTTCTCTTTTTCAGCAGTGAAAGCACCTAGCAATATAGATTCCACAGATCAGAAGAAGACCAAAACGAAGCTCAAGAAGTTTCTTACACGGCGCCCTACATTACAAGCTGTGCGTGAAAAAGGCTACATTAAGGGTAAATGAACCTTTCTAACAAAGGAAATAATTTGAAAAGCTGACTTTGGTAGTTCGTGTGTCAAATGGAGTTAAAATGGTCTAGTTCTAGGGTAGAACACATGTATATAGCTGGTTTAACAAGTCTTGGATGTGTAGTGGAACTGGTGATTGATCGTTATTCTTCTGAGCAGTGCTACTGGCCACTAAACTTCACGGAGGATGTCCTCTCCTTCAGCTCTTTACTGGCAGAACTGCAGTGAAAATTGAGGGCTCAAGAGCCTGTTTGGACTCAGAGTGCTTCTTAGCTAGAGAATCTATTTGGTGTGCCGTTCTGAGCTGGAAACTTCAGACAGCTGATAATCATTTGTGCATACAAGGGAAAGGGAGGTCTTTCGGGTACAGAGCTGAATGCATGTGCTCATCTGTTTCACGAAGGTATTTTAGTCTGAGTGGAAGCAGACAATGATGTGCCATCTCATAAGAAATGACACATTTAGGCAAACCAGGATGAGGCTAAAGGAGTCTTAATTTAAACATCTTTTTTCCTCAACCTTTTTTGAATGTATACATTTTTTAAATTGTTTCACAATGAGTCTTAAAGATACTCTTGAATCAAACTTATGAAAGAATTGATAATTTAATATATACTTCCATTGGTCGCTCTTGTAGAAACTTTGAGAGAACAGTATTTGCACAGGTTTAAGTTAATGTGTTTGTGTAAATTATTGACTTGGTACTCACTGTAAAACTTTATTTATTTATTTGTATGCTTTAGCAGGACTTGTAGGTGGTGCTTTACTAGGGTCAAAATAGCATATGGATAGGCAAATATCAGACCAAATCCTACTGTGATTTGCCTAACTACGTACTTTAACAGGTGTGCTTCTGTTGCATGTGGCGTTTGATATATTTGTGTATCTGCAAATATAATTTAACTGTAAATGATGAAAATTTTGTTTGGGATAAGGAGACATTATTCCCAGACTTTGACGTTTTGCTCTGCTTTACAGCTTAGTAGTCATGTCATGGCTCAGTGACGTAACTTCTGACATTAGCAACAACGAACGTTAAGCCAAGTTTTAATTTGTACACATGCGTGCTGATGATTGGATTTTTAATAAAGACATTAAGGAATGGAGAGTTTGTTTTTATTTAAAAGCATGGTGTAAACTTTTAAAGTTGGATCTGCACTGTACAGTTTTATGTTTACTGTATGAATGAAAAATACAGAAGTCTTTATTTAAAAGCCCAGTGTACTTTTGTTGCTGCTACAGAACAAGCATAGTAAATGGAAAACTTGGCAAACCCAGTATGAGCAGAAAAAATACGGAAAAAAACCCCAATCCACTTGAAACAGCATGCACTAAGCAGAGAAGTAACTGTGCTAAAGTTTTGTTACAGGGAAAAACAAAATTACAAAAGTTACTTTAAGATGGGAGGAAAAAATATGATTACTGTATATGTGAAAATTATTAAAGTCGGAGGCAATTGTAGCAAATCAATTTGTTACACAGTAGTATTCTCTTGTGCTACCTAATCTGCATTGCTTTACCTGCTAGAGCTGCATGCTAGCCTGGCTTTCTACTGTGTGGGCTTTTTCACTCCCTTACTACTGATTCTGCTTCTGCAGCTGGCCGCGTGGGTAGCAGCAGGACTGAGGTGTTTTGGGGCACCAGTCTTATATGCATACAGCTAATAATAATACCTTCACATGCCAGTTTTCATACTGTAAAATTGGTTTGGTGTGCTGTTTGGAATTCACAAAGTGCTAGTCAGATGCAAGTGTTGTTAATGAATCTGCTTAAGTTACTAAATGTGAAAAATGGGCTAGATGCTATGGATGATGCAAATGCAAGAGCTGTTTCTCTCTTGCGTAAGCTTTCAAGTAAGATCTACTAGATACTGCAAAGATGGCTACTTTTGTACCTTATTTAACAGATTAAAAAAACCAACCAACTTTTATCCCTTTAAGAGCTTTGCCTCTCTGTGTCAAGACCCTGTTTCCATCTGATGTATCTGAACAGGGGAGGCCTTCTATTGTTTGGGCATCTTTGGTGAAAACCATAGAAATGGGTCTGAGAGATTTTGGTGATAACGTAACCTGAACAAGAGGAGTTAACATGTTGCTGAAATACATTAAGACAATGCAAAAACCTGTTTTCTGCCCAAGCTGATTTTCGTTTTTCTCAAGTTTAGGATAGAAGACACTCCCCCCTGGATTGTGTAGTTTTGAAAACAAGACTCAAAATAACATTTGCCCATAAGTATCTGCATTTAGATTCCGACCTTGCAGTCAGGTTGCGTATGCATAGTCATACTTGCATCCATTCAGAGCTCTGTGATATAAAGGTCTGTCGTTTATAAATCCATGCCAGAACTTAAAAATGTTAGAAGTTAAAGATGCTGCATTAAAGTAAATTAATATGTAATGCTGAGTTAAACAGTAGGTGCAATGAAAGATGAAATTTTACAGGGTTTCCCCCCAAGCAATGCCAAAAGCTTTCATTTTGTTTAGTTCAGATTTTTAACAAAGATTACAGTAAATGTATTTTGAACTCAAAACAGGAATGGAGTGTAACAGGACATTTGAATCCATTAAATTTATCATTCTGGTAATGGCTATGAGACTTTTACAAGTATCTCCCAATGGATTAAAATTATTTCAGTAGCAAAAATTCTTACTTGGAGACTCACATTTGTGTAACTGCTGACACTCTTTCTTGCCGGGAGCTTTTTCTTGCTGGGAGCTGCTGAGAGCTCTTTTCAAAACTTTCCTATTTTCCACTCTTAATACTGCGACAATTGTATCCAGTAGTCTTTGCCCTTTGTAGAGGTTTGTTTTAACCTGAACTAGTTCTGTCACTTGAGTCCTGTTCCACTGTAAATCAGTCTCTTTACTTGGTTCCAGATCAAGTGTTTGGTTCCAATCTCACCAGCTTGTGTCAAAGAGAAAACAGCACGGTGCCAAAGTTCGTGAAGCTGTGCATTGAGCATGTTGAGGAACATGGTATGGTTGAAGTTTTTTGTTTCTGAATCTCTCTTGCTCACCACACTATGTAATTCTGAACGTTTTAATTCTTAAAATGCTGCACTTATTTGGAGAAAATAATCTGAAACTTGCATCTGCAGTTAGCAATGAGTTTTCAAGAGTGGGGAGGTAGGTGGGATCCAAAATGGGGAGATGGGAGGTAATCTTATATCTGAGAAATCTGAGAACTGATCTGCTTCAGTGTATTTCAAGCTGGAGGAGAAGGCGGGACAGCCTCCTGGCAGCAAGGCTTTAAGGAAAGAGGGATTACAAGAAGTAATAGAAGAGCTCAGACCATCAAGTTGGTTTTTTTTTTCAGATGAAAAGAGAGAGTCTGTCAAAATGCAACCATTTATTCTTGAAAGGTTTAAGCATGCTAACAATCATTTATATTAAAACTTCATTGAAGCAAACTTCTAGGAAAAAGTTGTGTTCCTGCTCTGTATATGCGTTGACTGCTGGAAGAGAAGTCTTATCGGTTTGATGCCCTGCAGCCAGTTACACACATTGTTAAATGAAGGTTTATGCAATTCTGGAGATTATCAGTGTCCACATATGACTCAATTTTTGTTTGCTTTCATTGAAAATAAGTCTCTCCTACCTAATAACTGAGAAAATTATATGTTTGAAAGCTACATGTCATGTTCTGGGTTGTCTGATGTAAAGGACATCTCCACATTTTTGTTGAAAATGTGCTGGTTGTGACTTCTGACTTGGCTGTAGAATATGCTGGTTTTCTTGCTTGTTTCTTGCTGTTGTCATTGCCCTGTCTCTTGGAAAAGATGACTGAGAGGGGATTATGGAATCTCCATAATCATCATTCAAATATATACCAGTCTGTTAAACTGAGAACATTCTCTTGAGAATCAGGGTAAGTGTTACAGGGGAATATGTGTTAATTTCAAGGTATCTTCTATGGGAACTTCATTTAGGATTTTGTTGCAGCCTGTAGTCCTCTTTTTCAATGCTGCTATCTTATGGCCTGGGAGGGGAAAAAAAACTGCTTCCATTGCCTTACGCCAGTTCAGCAAACTGCCACCTTGCTTATAACAGCAGGCTTTCCTCCGTTTGTGATCTGCAGTTTGTGAGAAAGGGGTTGTTTTGCCTTGTTCTTTTTTTTTTTTTATTTCTTTTTTTATTTTAAAGACAGGACTGCAGTGAAGATAGTGGTGAAGTTTTCCTTTTTTAAATACCTGAGGGGAAGCTGACAGAAATGAACAGCTTTTTTTCCCCACTTCTCCAACTCTTCTTCCTACTGCCAATACACTTCAAATCAGTTCTTTCTGTAAAGGAATGACTAGTGGATTATGGGGAAAAGGGATATGTCAGATGGTGCTGGTAACTGTGCTGTGTTGCATCAGACAACTCCTTGAGGAGCTACAGGGACATGCAGGTATTCTGGCAACACTCACCCTTCTCAGTGGCACTGACTCACATGCTGCATTCAAGTGGCGTTTCAATTAAATTCTTTACCTCCTAATCACTTCTGAGTAACTGCAGTACCAACCACAGAGACACAGTTTTCTTCTTTTCTGGTTGAGTGTGCAATACTGTAAAGGCAAGGGCTACCCATTTTAGTTTTGTAGGCTGTCGGGTAGTGATGAGTGTGCATGCACGTCATTCCTTCTCCATGCAAACCTGGTCACTTGACAACTTTGAGATGCTCTCTATGCATGACTTGATTTGATTTTTCTTAACCATACATTAAAAAATTGAACATCCACAAAATACTTGGTTCTTGCATGCTGGACTCCTGTATACCCTCTGCCCACTCACCGAGAGCATTTTAGACGGGACACCTAGTCTCATTGGGGAAACTTGGAGCTCTTGCCTCATTACTGCTGTTCTACTCTGTAGGAAGTTTTAGAGGTTATTTTGAGCTTGACGCTTACCAAACCTGTGTCAGCAAACCAAAGTTCCTCTGATACGCCCTGCCCATCATTTTTTTGTTGTTGTTGAACCAAATGTTCTTTGTTACAAGCTGGGTTTCTTTTCTTTTTGTTGAGTAGATGTATAAAGAGGCAGCCTAATGATTGCAGAATTCATACATGTGTAAGGTATTAAAATGGATTTATCCCTTTGTTTTAGGATTAGATGTTGATGGCTTATACCGAGTTAGTGGCAATCTTGCAGTGATACAGAAGCTAAGATTTGCAGTCAATCACGGTAAGCTTTCTTCAACTATATTACAATTGCGTATATTTTCAGATTGTTGAAGTTCATAGAAAGCGCCGGAAAAAAAATTTTCTTAATGCATAACTGCAGTCATTCATGAGAAATTATTGTCATCTTCAAAGTAAAATTACTTCAAAATTGCAGATTTTAGTGTGTAATAGCCATTATTTGAAAAACCTAGCATCCTGGAGGTTTGGTCTTATGTGGAGCGTAGAGACTGCTAGAACATAATTCTAAAGAAAGGTGGTAATGGAGTCTAGGGCGGAGGGGGGGGATTGTTTCAAACAAAATAACTTCATACCTTAGGGAAAAACAGTAAGTACATTAAGCTTCTGCTAGCACTAAAATTGTAAGTTAATGCTTTTTTATCGAGATTTGCTGCTGCCTTTTAGGATGTGGGTGCTTAGCTCCTCTTCGCTATACGCTGCGTATAAAACCCTTTTGTGTGGCGGTATCTTAGTGTTTTGTTCAGTGGGAATCAATAGGCAGCTTGCAACTAGGAAGAGGACAGTAGTAGCCCAGCTACAGTCTGACCTCTCATTTCCTGATTGACAGGGTCTAACAGTAAATTTTGTGTTACGTCAGCAGCTCCTATTGCTGTCTGGAAAATGCCCTTGGTGTAGGGAAGCTGCATGTCGTGCGGTAGGCAGAGTTTGGCCATCTTTGTATCTGTATCCCCTTTTACACTGCTGCAGCTCTGTGTTCCAGCAGAGAGCGGGCTGAAGTGGACTAAGAGTCTTCACTGCTTTAAAAGCAATAAGTACAGAAGAGTAGTTAAGTTTATTAAAAAATAAAAGCTTTAATAGTTAAATTATTAACATTCAAAACCTGCCTGGATGCTTTCCTGTGCAACCTGCTCTAGATAAACCTGCTTTGGCAGGGGGCTTGGACTAGATGATCTGCAGAGGTCCCTTCTAACCCCTACCATTCTGTGATTCTGTGGTTAATTATTCATTTTTCTCTCTCAGATGAGAAACTAGACTTGAATGACAGTAAATGGGAAGATATACATGTCATCACAGGAGCTCTAAAGATGTTTTTCAGAGAATTGCCGGAGCCGCTGTTCACTTATAATCACTTCAATGACTTTGTCAATGCAATTAGTAAGTCTGGAAAACACACGTGTGCTTTCTGTATAAGTTCTGCTCAATATGTGCAATTCATGTGATTATTTTGGACAGTGAAAAGGATGTTTTGGTTATGAATGTCTGTAAGTCTTACCTAAAATTGCCTGTCAGTAATACACGATCTGGTCAGGAGGTGGCACTATTTTATTTCATATTAACACTGCAAAACGTTTGCTTTTGATTCCCAGTCTGTTAAATTTTATGCTAAAGTGTTAAACAAAAATACTGAATTTTTTTTTCTACACCTCATCCTTTTGCAGAACAAGAACCAAGGCAGCGTGTTCATGCTGTTAAAGATTTAATCAAACAGTTGCCAAAACCAAATCAGGACACTATGCAGGTACTCTTTAGACACCTGAAGAGGTAAGTAGCAGATAGAAGGGATGGCTTTGTACTGCTGGTCCTCCCTTAAAGCTAAATAATCCAATTAGAAGTACTAAGTGACTGTTTCCACTGCATTTTTCTTGGCTGTATTGGACTTGATGGAAACAATTTATCAGTCTGTATTTATACAAGCTTGCAGAGCACCAAACAGACTTTAGACAGTCTGTGTCATAGTTGTAATGTTTACTGCGAAGTCCTTATGTTCGAGGGATTGTGAGAGAATCAGGAATAGCATTTCAGAACAAAAGTTTTCCACAGAGAGGGGAATCACAGCAGCTGTATGTCCTAATAACAAGACTACTTGTTAAACAAATACTGTGAATAGTCATTTGCTTTGGACTGTGTCTTTTTCCCATCATCCTATTACTCTAATGCTGATAAGTCTCTTTTTGTGTATTTTTTTTCTCTTTCAGAGTTGTAGAAAATGGAGAAAAGAACCGAATGACCTATCAAAGTGTAGCAATAGTTTTTGGTCCAACATTATTAAAACCAGAGAAAGAGACTGGTAACATAGCAGTCCACACAGTATACCAGAATCAGATTGTAGAATTAATTCTACTGGAATTGAATTCTATTTTTGGACGCTGACATTTTTCTTCGAGTAGAAACTGGAAGTGATGGGTTGGCAGCAGTACTCCATCAGAAGGAAAATCTCTTGCTGTACATGATGGATTATGTTTGTGGACCAAGCAGCAACTTGTTTTTTGCACTTTTGGGGAATGGAGAAACAGGAGAAATGTTGGACCACTTTAACACGAATTAAAGACAACACTTTGGATTTCTTTGAAAAGTTCAATGTAAAAAGTGAATTGAAAAGTTTATAGTTTGCCTTTTTTAAAGTAGCATTGGAAAAATGTAATATAGGTTCATACACTGGATTTATTGGAGAGTAAAGCTATTAATCTCAAACTGGATAATCTGGAATTTAATCTTAAAAATCTTGCTCTTGATAGAGAAAAGTCCTACCAACTGGTATGGAAAAATTCAGCGAAGCTACATCTTAAGCTTGTGTATTAGAACCTGCTCGGATCTGTATGACACTTTTCCAAGGGGTTTCTGCATGCAGTGACTGTCTTAAACTTGTGCTAACAGTTTGGTTTAGTTACTCAAATCTAATTCCTCAGTTGATACCTGCTGTCCTTTTTCCTTCCCCTCCACCCCCTTTTCTTTTTTTTTCTCCCCTCTTTTCTTTCTTTCCTTTTTTTTCCCAGCAACCGTTCTGGAATTCCGTAGTTGCTTTCTAGAGCAGCACACTATTTCAAACACTGAACTTGTAAGAATATCCAGCAATGGATATTTGTCTTGTGGCATAATAGGAGTTATATTTAATAAACATGTTCATTTTTTCAGGGTATTTCCAGAGCTAAGTTTTGTGTTATACTGATTTAAAGCTAAAATCCTAAGTAAATACCAACTGTAACACTGTGTTGAGTACTTGGTATAATGCTGTGGTAGTGGAAGTTCCTTGATGTAAATACAGGCTGTCCTTTGGATTCTTGTATATAATTCAGTTCCTGTATAGTTTAAGAACACTTTAGTCACACATTTCTAATCCCAGGTAGATTAGCTACAGTAGCGTAATGTTTCCAGTGGATGTCTGGGTTTCAGCAGGGAAACAGGTTATGGGGAGGGAGGGGGGACCTAACTGTGTGCACTTTTAGATGTTAATTACATTTGCGGGCAAATAACTGTAATGCAAATGGTACTGGAGAAATACTGAGTGTGCTTGCTAAACTGTTAATGCACTACAAGAGGAGCCTTTTAGGTTATTTAATATGTACAGGATACATTAGAAATATGTATTATGAATTCTAACATCAACAAATAGTGAAACTCATGTTTTGATAGATAGATGTTTGATGGAATCCATGATGCTAAATTTAAGATTTTTCTTTTTACATTAATGTAGAATAATTTGTAAAATCGGTTTTGAAAGATTTTGTTACAGGGAGCATGGTCTGCTGAAGATTTTTTTAAATGTATTTTTCTAGACTAACTGCTGTATCTGACATATTTGTTATGTCTAACCTGAATAAAGAAAACTGTTAGCTCTTTTAGAGTTTGCCATTCCCGCTTCAGACAACATGAACCCCCTGTAAACAGTAAGACGGATGTATCTTACCGCTTAGCATGGATACTACTTGTGGCAAAGAGCTGTCACGCTGGATTAAAATACAAATGCTTACTTTACAACCCGCCAATTTTAGGAACTTCCCAGTCCCTTACTCTAACAACTTAAATTCCAACATAAGGTTCAGAGAGGGCAGAAGTAACTCATGGATATAAATTTGTGGTCTTTAAAACATATCCCGATTTATTGTATGGAAAGCAGATGCATTGGGGGAATAACTGTATTTCACCTTTGATCTGTTTTTCGCCTTTCACAACGCAGTTCTGGCTTCCAGCGAAGGGGATGTTTGGTGAAGTGCCGAGGTGTAATCGGGTGAACGGTACGAGAATTTCACAAGCATAGGGCTTGCATGAAAAGTCTTTGGAGATAAAAGAGAAGATGAGTTACCTTGTGGCTTTCTCGCTGTCTTCTTGTGGTAATGGTGAAGTCTTGTGGTTTGTTGTGAAGCGACCTGGGTGAGAATTGTGAAAGCTCCACCTCGGCGTTGTGTTCTCAGCCTCCCGTAGGCTGTCAAACCCGAGCAGTGCCGAGTGGCGGCTGTGCCCCCACCTACTAGAAAATATCAACAAAGTTGGAATCTGTTGCTGTAGATTATTCAAATCCCAACTTCAGCTGTAAAATAAAAAAGAATTCCCACTGCTAAATGAGAGGGCTTATCCACAGGTCACCTTTTCTGTATGAGTGTTAACGTTTTTCAAAGAAAGAATACCTTTTTAAAACAATTGGAGGATGTCACACTTTTCTTTGTATTCCCCCCAAATAAAGCATTTTGTTATTACAATATATAGTATGGTTTTGTGCAGTGAAGTTGTCATATGTTTTAATGTTCTCATTTTTAGTTTGGGGAGGGTATTCTTTTTCTGTGAAAGAGGTGTAGCTAAACGCTCAATACCTTCAGGAAGAAGGGGCTGGCCAAGCTGACTGTGCGTGTCCTCACCAACTTGAAGCTGTGTGTCAGCACGTTGCGTTTCTTCGTTACTTGAAATACCTTGTCTTGTTCCCGCAGTTAGCTTGCTTTTAAATAATCAGAACCAGATTTTTGCACAAACACAACAGGGGAAAAGCTATTTCTGTTAGATGAAACAATTAAATTTATATATTCCTCAGTTTGGGCTTAAAATTAGATTTGGTTCTGGTTTAAAACCAATTTAAAGACCGAATATAAACTTTTGCAGCCATAACCTCTCAAAGATCCTGGAGGTCCAGTGTTATGTATCGGTGCCAGCTGAAATTTTGTTGCAGCACTAGAGCTGTGTCCAGCTCTATAGTTCAGCTACAGCCTTGGCACCAGGCGCCTCTCGGATGTGCTTGATCTATAGCAGTTACGGGCTGCTTCACTTTAAAGCTGGAGAGAAAAGAGGACACAAAAAAGGACAAGGCAAATACACACCGTCATTTCATGTAAACTAATTCTTAAAAATCAGAGTTGTGTGTAAGTAAAGCTTCCTGCAGGCAAGCAGATGGCTCACGCTCACTGCCCAGGCCCAGACTCTCCTCCCCATCTTCCCAGAAAGCTGGGATAAATTCCCTTTGTGCTGAACCCATTGTATCCTGGCAAGTGCATCCTCGATGCACAGCGTGAGAGAGAAGGGAGTTTGTAGGTAATGCAGTATCAGTTTATTCCTATGTGGAGCCCCGACTTTTTCCCCTTAAAGGAAACAGCTTTATTTAGCCCCAAAGTAATGATATTTTCAGAATCAATTGGTTAATTCATAAGCCATAACGTAAACCAAGCACAGTGGGGCATTCTGCTGGGCGAAGGGGGAGGAACAGCATGTCTAATGAGGCCTCCTGCAACCGCCGGGGAGAGCAGAGCTCCTCTGAAGAATCTTAATTAGCCTCCACAATTGCAAAGTTTTGTGGGCCAGCAGCTGGTAGGACTGGATCAGACCTTTACAAAAGTAGCCCTATGTGATTGTGGGACTTAAATGAACATTTTTTTTCCCCCCGCCATAGCATTCTTGTAAACAGAACACTTGTAAAACAAGATCACACTGTGTAACAAACCAACATGAAAGACATTCAGAGGCGACTTGGCCTCTTGGTCCTTTTTATTGCCTTGAGAATTAAACGGCAGCTCTAATATTAGAGTTTCCTACAGCTTCCCCAAATGGATTCGAGTTTGTTAAGGTACTTAGCTACTACTTTCTTTCAAAACAAGAAATCCGTGTTGCAGTCAGCAAACTCGGGACAGCAAAGTGGAACAAGCAGGGATAGCACCGGGTTTATTTCTCACAGAGCCGCATCTTGTAGCTTATTGCACTAAAACGTAGTTGGCGAGGGAAAGGGAGAGCGGATCTGGGGTGTGGGAACAAGTAAATGCAAAACACTGAAGGCAGCCAGCCAAAGCAGGTGTGATGGACAAGCAGGATAGCAAAGGAACAGTCACTTAGAAAATCTGCAGGAATCCAGGCCAGAGACCTGGGAGAAAGCCAAGCTGCTGAGAGTATGCTTTGTTTTGGTTTGGGGTTTTTTTGTTTTGTTTTTTTTTGTTTGTTTCTTTTCTCTTTTTCTTCTTTTTCCACTTCATACAATACAGATGAAGGCCTGGCTACATTTTGTAAAGGCAAATTGCTCTGTAAGCAGGTGGAGTTCAAGTGACATTGCAAAATGGCAGTGCCCACCTTTCTCCGGGCTTTTCCAGAGCAGCTCCTTTGTGTCAGCTCCTCAGGGAAGAGCCTGTGGCCAGGTTCACTTGACACAAACATGAGTGCTAATGAGACGCAAGAACTACGTTCCTTCACTGTAATCCTGAATACACAACCAGCATCTGTGTGACACGAAAATAAACTTCTTCTCAGTTGGGCAGCATTATTCTGGTGGCACTGAGTGCCCCATCGGAGACCCGAACCTTGTGGCACCAGATCCGGAAGAGCATGGGGAGCCCTGTCTGTTGCAGCCTCAGCACACCGGAAGAAAGAAACGTATGAAGCTGAAAAGTGGGAGTATGCAAAAAAAAAAAAATAACCCCCAAGCTAAATTATCTTCACAACCAGTTCAGATTTTCAGGTATGCTAGAAATCTGCTTAGAATCATTTGTTAATTCATAGTGTGAAAGAAACAGCTGTCCTCTATAAAAATAAATACCGTAATTTAAAGCTGTCATTTTTTCATCAGGCGTTGGGCAATAAATGTTAAACATTGGCCAGCTTGTCTAGCTCATCGTGTGCTGCAGCCACATGGCTGTAATCAAACCCCTGGCCACCGATGTGCCAGCACTCTCTGCTTTTTCTTTACCAAGAGGGTGGTGCTGAGCCGGGGGTGGCTTGTTGGCTTTCTGCAGGCAAGTGTCCTGCCCAGCTACCGGTTTCAGTAAAAGGAGTTGCCTAACCTAGAAACAGAACTGAAACCCACCTTTTTCCAAGAAAAACTTTCCCGTCAGCCTGGGGTGGGCAGTGCTTTGTCCGCAGGTGCTGGTTTGTCACAGTGCGGGCACCGAGCTCGCCTGCGGGCTGCAGGGATGCTCCCCCCCAAGTGACCCAGCCAGCGCGTCGTCGGGGGGTGCCGGCCTTGGCAAGGCCCCTGCCAACAGGCACGCGTGACCCGCTCCACGGCTTGCTTCTGGGAAGAAAAAATGGAGACATGGTTGTGCAAGAAGTAGAGCATTATGCACGACGAAGGATGCCACCATATTTCCCACTATGAAATAGCTGTTCCATAGCTGAAGGGCTGCCCTTGCGGATGCACTAGTCCTGCTTTAAGTTTTCTCTGTGAAGTTTTAAAGATAAGACTTCTTTTCCTACTAATCTCTCCTTTTCCTGCATCCGCCCACCTGCTATCCCTGCTGCACTGAAAGTCAATCCGCCTTGGACCGTTCGCTTCCTTATTTGTACAAGAGCCTGAAGCCCGGGGGCTGGAATGCGCCGTGCTCTGCCCAGAGCGCTGCTTCGCCTGCGCAGGCTGGGGCACGGCCGCTCAGCTGTACACACTTCATTAAAAAGTCATCAGCGTTAATGCTAAATGGTAACGTAAAGGGGAAAAAAAAAAAAGAAAGGGGGGTGTGGGGGGGACAGGAAATAGCACACACTAGAAGAATTAAAAAATGGTCCCTTCTAGGTAGTAGTTGAAGCAGGCTGCGTGCTGCTCCCCTGTTTCCCAGAGTGACCGTTCTTCTCCTGTATTACAGAAACGTACCTAAGCTCAGCAATCGGGTATTACAATTGGCACAAGACGGAAGGACAGCAATGTAATTCCATGTAACCATTGAATCGCCACCCGTATCGCTTGTGTAGGCCGAGCTGTGAGCCGGCTGTCAAGAGGACGGCACAACCCTCAGGTTTGCACTAAAACACTGCAGCTCTAGGCCAGGGTCATAACGGTCCCCTTCTTTTGCCTGAGCTTCCCAGCCTGCCCCATTCAAATGCATGAAAATAAATAACTTTCTGACCACCTTTCCTATTCATGGAGTACAGCAGCTCTGTGCAGCAAGCCAAGTGCTCATGGGTACGGCTTCTTCCCCTCTATAGACACAATTTAGTTAAGAGGGGGAGAAGACAGTTTATTATAAACATTGAACAGTGGGCGGCATCATTAGCTCTTAAAAATCATAACTAACTCCCCAGGTGGTTGTCCTAATGTGCTCTGGTCTTTCTTTGCATCCCTGCGATAAAAAGAAAGCCTGAGCACGTGAGGGCAGGATGCAGCGCAACGAAGCAATGCCCGTGCCGTAGGAGCCAGAGGCGGGACTACCGCCTTCCCTTCCTTCCTGCCGCCTTTCTAATTTGCTGGGTCATGAGCTAAGGCTTGTGGCATGTTGCAGGCCAGACAGCACGATTCTAATGGTCCTCGCTGCCTTTAAAGAATCTATGAATGAAGTTGGCACGTTGCCTTCCATTTAGCCATTGGCTTCCTTGTTCCCACTTGGTCATTCATGCCCTATATCAAATGAAAGCTCTTCCCCTGGACAAAACTTCATCCCCATTTCTCTCCTAAAGTAGCGCTGCTCCATTGAGCAAACCTGTCTCGTCACCCACGGCAGCTGGTGCATTCCTGGGGACTGGGATGGCCGTGGTGGTACCCTGTACTGCCACTGTCCCCACTAGTGACCACGAGTTCAATAAAGCCCTGTTAAAGTTACTTTCTTTACCACGGCCTGAAATATGAGTTGGGTGCTTGCAGCCACAAAGGCTTCCCTCTTTAAAATGCTTCACATTAGATACAAAGAAATCCTCCAAGCCATGAGACGCTGCCGGCTGGTGTAAATGCTCCATTACTGCCACCGTGCAGCAGAGCCAGCACGACCGGGCCCCGGCAGCCCCGCCGGCACGGTCCTGCCATGGGAAGCGGCACCCAGCATCGCAGCCTCTCCCCCAGCCCAGCAAGGGAAGCCTTTCTGGGAAAAAACAGGCAAAACGAGCCGTCAGGCAGCCTGCCAGAGCTCCTGCCCGTCCCTGCCCAGGCACAGCCCGCACGCAGCGCTCCCCGGCCGTAGCCAGGGGCACGGAAGGTGACTGCAGGCACAGCAGCCAGGGCGGGGAGACACAGAGCCGAGTTTCTCCAAGGCCCAGCAGCAGTTTGGGCTGCTCTTAAAGACATCCACTGATGGAGAGGGCAGAGTCTCCCAGACAGTCTTATCTAGCACATAATTCTCATCCCACTCAGGAAGTTTTCCGTTTTTCATTTTGCACATCTAAGTAGCCCTTGCTGCAGTTCACTTTCATCTTTTTCCTTGCTCTGCCCTTAGCCATTGCTTTTATCCCATTCTGCAATGTATATGGCGAGCTGTTTTCCCCTCATCTCCATGAAACTACAAAAAGTTACTGCGTCTCATTTCTCCCTTCTCTAGACTAAGCAAACTCAATCCTCTTAATCTTTCCTTGGATGTCACGCAGCTGGCTGGTTTGAGCATGGGACAGGGAAGTGTGAGTTCACATCCCCCTCAAGGAGACACCTTCAGCACTCACCTATTAAATAAAAATAAGCTGCAGAATATTCTTAATTTCCCCTTCACCCCTTGATACCCACCCTCCAGGCCACCCCCAGCCTTTGCTTTATGGGCTTGTCCAACCCCAGTGGTGTCTCCTGGAAACTCCCACTGTCATCTGACACAGAAGCTCTGTTCTGGGTGTCCCTGAATCCCTGATTTCCAGCCACTTCTGGGACTAGAGACATTACAACCCCTGGAGCTATGCCGCAATCAAGGCGCATTTTGCTTCCTGAAGCAATTAGCCAGCACTTAGGCACCTATGCCCTGTTTTACATATAGCAGAGTGGCTTAAGGGCAAGTGCAGTAGCTACTACGCCTGAGCACTCGCCGCAGGCTGGAGTGCTGTCCCTGCCCTGGCAGGGTTTTGAGGGAGAAAGGCGTGCAGATCAGTCTGTCTGACATCTACAGGGACACGTCCTTGGAAGGAGCAAAAGCTCAGATTAAGAGCTGATATATCAAGGTGCTCCAAAATTTACACGTCTACTCGGAAGTGTTGGCAAGGAAAACTGGCATTAATTAAATCGCAGGGAGGAAAGTGAAAACCATCATGAGCGGCTGCACTAGGACTGTGCAGCTGAGGTGTTTATTCTTATTCCTTTCCAGAATGGCAGGTTTGGGAAATACCAACACCCAGGTAACTGCAACTCCTGCTGCCTGTGCGAACACAAGCTTTGCAGGAGCACCAGGGACCACGCTTAAAAGTACGTACCTCTGTATTGCTGTTTCACCTGAGCTGGTGATCAGCGCTACAGCTGCAACGCTGGGAAGAACATGGCAAAGCCTGAATTTCCTTTCATTTCCAGGCATCCATGAAAAGGCTGCACGCTACTGCAAAGCTGTGATTTAAACCCTGAAAAGAAAATATGGTAAAGCCATGCAGTGGTAGTTTGGGGGCTAGTAGTGATTTCCCCACAGCACGTCGCTGTGTGGAAGATGTGCCTAAGTCCCCTTCCGGACAGAGCTCAAGGTCTGCAAAGCAGAGCCTCCGATTCCCTTTTTATTCACACAAAGTGTTCTCCAATCAAGCCACAAAACTCTGGGTGAAGTTGGAAGAGCCGGAAATTATAACCCAGGGCAGAGGAGCAGATGGCGGAGTCACAGTGATTGAGTTACTGCTCCTTTGATACCACCATCTGGGCCCCCTCCCGCCTGCCCTGCAAACAAACCCTGGCAAACTTTGTTGTTCTCCCCCAAAGCCCTGTTCCCCACCAAGCTGGCCGACAGCATCTCACACTATGGCACAGAGTCACTTTTTATAGTTAAAGCGCTGAAAAGAGAGGGATCGCATAATTAGGAGGACTCCACTCCTCTTTTTGCAACCTTAACCCTGCTCCTGTTCAGGCTGGCAGGAGAGCGCTGTCGCCTTCCCCCCGGGATAATGAACAGGGTCTGTCAGACTCTTTCCTACGGAGGTGAAATATCTGGCAAATTCTGGCCCCTGTTACCCATTAAGCACAAATCGCTTCAGAATTGCCCTGACCTCATCGCATCGGTCATCCTTGGTCCTGGTCATCGTCGTCATTACCTCTGCTCTGCAGAGCACGCTCGTGAACCCTACCAGGCTGCAAAAATCCCCCCTTCTCATCCCGCTCCTGGAGTCGTACACTGGATGCAGCTCCGCACGGCCACAGCTCACCCCACAGTGACCCACCGCTCTGGGCACAAGCAGGAGGCAACAGCCCTGGGCAAGGGTGGGCTGGATCCTCCGGCTGTAGGGTGCCTTGGAGAAGACAGGCGATGCTCGCCAGCCCACGGACAGGTGGGTTTTCCAGGGAAATTTTGGCCAAGTCCTCTCCTTGCCTGAGACCTCACCCTCCTTTTCTGTTTGTTCGACTGTCCTGCAGGGCTTGGCTACCAGCGGAACTAAAGTCGCAGCTGGGTCTGTTAGAAATACCCCTCCAATTATCTGCTGGGCCACGCATGTCCTTCATTTTCCTGTCTGCACGTCCCAGGGCCGCTCCCCTCCGTGAGGCCAGCCAGTCTGGGCATATGGTCTTTTTGTTCTTCCCTGCTTTCTCCCAAAAAGTGCCGTGCGAGGGCTCTGATCTCCCTTTTAAAGGGGTCTCATAGCCTTCCCTTTGAGAGTGCTGCGAGGTCTCCGCCACGCAGCAATCTGTTCACAGCGTAATTATTCTCCGTTAAGGCCTCAGAGACTGCGAGGCTCCTGACATTTTTCATTGCCTGGAGAGGGGTAATTTTTCATTCCTTTCCTGAGGACTCTTGCACTTCGCAACAGTAATGGAGCATCCAGTGACACCGAGCTGCAGCCTACAGTTTATTTTTATCTCTTGATGGACGTAAGCTGAAGGACTTCCAGCTACAATCGCAAAAATGAGGAAGTATAAGCTAAGCCATTAAGCGAATTATTGCAGAACTTCACAGCAAACCACAGAGTCTTTCATGGTGGACGTAACGTGATTTTGGAATTGTACAATAACAAGATGCGCTTTACCAAATACTAAGCTATAAGTAAGAAGTAGCAGGAGAGAAGGGATCTCCAGTTACACTAAAATAAATAAGCTCTCAAATACAATCACCAATATCATACATGCCTCTAACTTTAGGTGGCTCCAGCTACTGATCCAGAGGCCACATCCCCGCTGCTGATGGAGGAAAGACATCGCTTCATCTCTGGGGCGCACAGTAAGGAAAACAGAGCCTAGAAACTGTACTTTGGCAGGAACTACACATCTCCAGTTAGTTATTGCATTTTTTCCCATAATCTCTTTAAAAGAAAGTAACTGTAACAGAAACCGCTCTTGCAAGCAGCTGGTAAACAAACAAAGCAGATAGCATTGAAATTTTAGTTTGGATTTGAAATGCTGTTGCATGCAAGAAGTGTTTTCAAATACTTCTGAAACCTAACATCTAATTTAACTTACAAAAACAGACGAACAACAACCTACAAGCCTGAAAAATAAAAACATCTGAGTTTTGCCAAACCTCCCCAGTGCTTTGCCAAAGAATAAGTATTTTCGTTTCAAGCTCTTAAAGGGAATTAGCTCTGAGAATGAAACTGTAAGGCAAAAAATAAATTGTCTTTTCATTTATTTTTCTGGTAGCATTCCCAGGGGTGCTGAAGAAATGCAGGCGGGCTGGGCCGCCTTCTCCCCCCGTACAAAGAGCACGGGGGGGGCTGGGGGGCACGCACAGGGCAAGGGGACGCTGCCCTGGGCAGGGCAGATCCCCGCTCCCCAGTTGACCAAACGCCTTTCTGTCCTGCAATTGCTTCTCCCTTATATTAGACGAACCGCGCTCAGGTCACAGAGTAGAACCCAGTTGATTTTCTTCAGCGCAGTCTAAGGCAAAAACGGGTATAATGCTGCTTTGCTCCAGACAGGGGGCTTTTTTTTTTTTCTTTTTTTCTTTTTAAACCCAACCCTAAAATTCAAATTAGCCTCCAGCTCAAAGCCTTTACCACCAGGGCATGAATGCTAAATAGCCTGCTCCCAGTCCAATCTGTTCACTGCCTGGCTAATGATTATTCTCCATAGAAACCCTACCAGAGTCAGTTATTATTCTCTCCTCATGCACTTGTATCTCTCTTGTATTTATATAAGATTAAGTAGCCCTGTTAGGTTTTTACCTCTCTGATTGGAGCTTATTTTAACCTCAATTAAGCCATCAGCACAGCTTTCTGAAGGCAGAGCAATAGCTTAGCCATTATCATTCTCTCCACCTTTTGTATGAAAATGATGTTGAGGATTGGTTGCTTTGGGGATTGCTCTGTGGCAGGTAACCAACGCCGAGAGTCAGGGAGGATAAATGGTGCCAGACTCCCAGAGGTGCCGTGGCACTGTGTAATTATTGTTCCAGACAGCTGAAAGCAGCAGGGTTTCTGGTTCCCCTGCTTAGTTTCAGTCTGCCATGATTGCTGGCACAGAAAGATGCTGATTATAAGTAAACATTAATTATGCCCTGCTACCCCACTGCTAGCATCGCTGGGCTTGCAAGCAACAGAAGCACAGCCCTGCGCTTGGCTCCCGCTGCTGAAAAATCATCTATACAGACTTCAATGTCCAGATTTTCATCTCGCTTGGTCAGAGGACGTTGCTCCTAAATGCCTT
Organism: Chroicocephalus ridibundus; assembly: GCF_963924245.1. Lineage (NCBI taxonomy): Eukaryota > Metazoa > Chordata > Aves > Charadriiformes > Laridae > Chroicocephalus > Chroicocephalus ridibundus. The sequence continues at coordinate 16,722,295 of NC_086285.1, forward strand.
CCTTGTGCATAGCTGGAGTTATGGTGCTTTTTGTACCACTGCTTGTGTGCTGTACTTCAATGCTTTTGCTAAAATAATGGCTAATATACTTATTCTTTGAAGAAGGTGAGCTCAGGTGATGCAGCAAGCTGTTCTGTTATCTGCTCCGGAGCAGAGGAATCGTTTTAGTGTCTTTAAAGGGAAAAAAAAAACCAAGGCCAATAAAACTTATCAATCATCCTATATGTCAAGGTAATTTTTTTCAGATTATGTGCTTTTTTTAAATGGCAGCCTATTCCTTCTTCTTTTTTATGTGGCTTTGAGATTTATTTTTTTTCTTTGCTAAAGGAGGCTTAAAAATGCAGAGCCCACAGCGTCGCAGACGGCGAACACTGCTCCTCGAGTCGCGTGGACAGTTACAAAGTGATTTCCGTGGCATTCGAAATGCAGCCCCCAACGCTGATGGAATTTCACTGCGCCGTGATTGCACCGCACTGCAGTGAAATAGGTTCAATTTGATTATCTGGCTATTCCATTTCGCCTATATTTACAACCTGCCTGACCTCTGGGGGAAGGGGAGGACAGGCAGCCAATCATGCCGGAGACATTTCAAAAGGTCAAAGCAATACAGCGTTTACCACTATAATTCACAGGCTCTACAATTCGGAGACTGCGCTCTCATGACAAAAATTGGCAGAAGAACGTAGTTAATGTGAAATATTTGTCCATTCCCAGAGCAAACACAGAAAGTGGAGAATGCTTTAAGAATTCGCCCTTTCTCCTTTGGGCGCATGGTGATGAGCGAGTGCATAAAAGCAGCACACGGGCAACACCGCATTTTTTAAAAGTTACCTCGGCTGGTGCCAAGAGGTTTGTGTTGGAGTGCCCACCTGGGAGCTGCCCACCTTGTACGCTGCCTCAGCTCTGGTGTTAACACATTTACAGCCCCTCGGGGATGCTTTTGAGCGTGCTGCTGCCGCTGGTCCCGGATGGGTGTTCCCCTCCACACCTCGTCCCCGCCATCCCCGGTCAGCAAAGAGACCTCGCCGTCCCTCCTGCATCGCACCCACGGCTTGGGGGGCTCAGGGGCAGAAAGAGCTTTGCAAATTTTATTTAAGCTTGACATGCAGTCCTCCCATTCTGAAGAACAGGTTCACTAAGGTCATAAACAACCACCACCCGTTCCAGCTGGTTAAGCTAATAAAATCGTGTGATGACTCCACAGCATTGTTTTAAATTTTTGTGTGCTTAAAAGGCCCCAAAAGTCACGAGGGAAGAAAAGCAGCTTCAGGCTCATGCAAGCCAGTGCAGATGATACCCAGTTCTGTTTTTTCCATCCCTCCCAAGCCCAGGTCCCGGGTCTGCGTGGCCACACAATCTTTTAATACTATTTAGACTTACATCTCCACTGAAGTTAGGCTTGCCAGAGCTCCTGGGGCCAGAGGCGCTGTGAGTTGTAACAGTTTCATTTTAAAACTGCACTGGTTTTTGTTTGTTTTAAAGTGAACACTTTGTATGACATCTCCTGAGAACTCCCATCTATCATCTTACATGTTATTGGATTAATACAGTAGACAGCAAAGTCTAAACGGCAGCTGTAAGACCTACTTCTTAGCATCTTTTATCTTTGCAGGGAAGATCTATTTGAAAGGCAGCCTAGCAGAGCAGACCTGCTTGAAATAAGGTACTGCATCAGCCCCACGAGCCAGCACAGACTGGAAATATGAAGTGGTTCTTATAGGGAGGCATTTCATTTAGACGCTGCCTCAACTTCAAAAACGATCACTTGAGGCTCATGCTGCCCCTTCCCACAGCTGCCACGAGCTCCTGGTCTTCTTCGTCCCTAACAGAGGTCTCTGGTGACACCCTGCCTCTGCGCAGAGCCGAGCAGATGAGGTTTCTATGTGGGCCAGGGGCGAACACTGCCTTGACTAGTGCTGCTCAGACTGTTTCAGGCAGAAAATACTTTGTTCACATAGCTCCCGCCGCTCCAGTCGGCAACACGTGGCACCACCACCTTCTGCCCAGTCTTAGCTGAGGTATTTGATGAGACACCAAAATAATAGCAGCTTGCAGGGAGGGCAAGAAGAGGAAATAAGACCTGTGTGCCATTGAACATCATAAGCCAAAAGAGCAAGGAAGAAAAAAGGAGTGTGGCAGAGGCACAGACCAGGTTTGTGAAGCATGTTCAAGTCACACACAGAGCATCTTCCCTGCATCCCAGCTCAGCCTCACAGACGGAGGTACCCAGCTTGGGCCAAGGAGCAGCTATCTGGTTAGAAGGTGGTTGAAAGCATCTTCTGCTCACACACAGGGCTTAAAATGAGCTTTGCACCAGAGGAGGTAAATACTGGTTTAACGTTGCAGCACCTGGCACCGGCTGGGTGTGCTGCGGGAGCAGGGGGTGGGACACTGTTAAGTGAGGTGCTTAGGGGTGTTTCAGCCAAGCTCAGCCATTGGCACAGGTTTGGGTTTTTGTCATACATGGAAAAGGCTACAATTAGCCTTCATCTTTGGTTCATTTTTTTTCCCCATCCTCTTCTCATTTTCCCCCATCTTCTTCCATATCTTTTTCCTCACTCTTCATTTTGTGTTTCCCATCCTTCAGCAAGAATCACTCACCTCTCCTCACCCCTTTCCTGAAGCATCTCAGTATTTACAACCATAAACAGTTCTGGCTGTCTGAAATTCTTTAATACAAGACCATTTTCCAGCAGATTATAAAACCATCAAAAGCTGAAAACTTTGGCAAGGGTTTACCATGTGGGATTTCTGCTTTGGTTTGTAATCTTTGAGAGGAGCCGTCACAAAAGCTGCCCAGAGAAGCCTCAGAAAGAGCTCAGGGGAAGACCCTGAGGTGACAGACCCTTTGTTAGGGAGCATTAGCACATCTATTGTTTGAGGCAGAAATTTAGAAACCTGCTGAGAGATCACCCTCATGTTAGCGATGGGCCTTTGCCATCTTCATGCAGCCTGACCAAATTTGGCCAATTTTTGAGTCTCTGAAAATTCTCAGACTGCACACAGGCAATAAACGCCGGCTGGAGTTTGTCAGCTAAAATATCCCTGCACCGAAAGTGCTGCAGCCGAGGGGCAGCGAGAATCGCTGAATTCCCACCCCTCCCCTCGTGGGGCACGAGCAGTGGGGAGCAAAGGCTGGGGTGCCAGCCCCGGGAAGGGGGACCGAGGGCAGGGGTGGCAGCAATGCCACGGAGGAGCACTGGGTGCGAAACTGCGTGCTCAGGAGCATCTTCATTCATCAGTTGTGTTTGTTGGTGCCTGGGGCGAATGGGTGATTGCACAAAAGAGACATTACTGTGCACTTAGTAAAACTGGATTTGTCAGTAAAGGACCAAATTAAAGTTGTTTTAGCAACCTTAATTTTAGAGTTCCTTTTCCTTTAGTGCTCGACAACCCTACCCAAAGCTGTGTGGACAGACAAAATAAAGATTCCCGCTGTAACTGGGCCGCCAGAGAAGTTAATATTCACCGTATTTAAAGTATGCAAAAATTAAGGCTTCTGTGACAAATACGCTCATGGCATCAAAAATGTCAGAGGTGTGTCTCTATTGTTCGTCAAAATAATTGTTTAATTATTTATAACTCCACACTGCATTGCCGAGATTTACACACCTGTTCAAATAACAGAATTGCTTAAAAGCGCAAGATGATGTCGTTACAGAAAAAAGCTTGTGTAATTGGCATAACCTCATCTTGTCTGGGCTCTATCAAAGATTTCCCATAATATTAAATTACAGGGATAGAGAGTTAAAAGGAGATAAGGCCGGCAGGCTAAGGCTGGGGGTTGGGAATGCCGAGAAGGGCGAGAGGCAGCATCTGCAGAAGCGAGCTTCTCCCTGCCAGCAGGCTGGAAACCAGGCTCAGCAAAAACCTTTGTAAAAGCGAAGCAAGGGGTAAAAATAGCAAGGAAAAAAAAAAAAAAAAAAAAAAGAGAAAAGAAAACAAAAATACCCACACCAGGAAACGAATGTATCTCCAATGCAGGATGAGAGAGTAACTCAGGAAATGTTTCTGCAGATAAGACAGCTCAGTAAAAAACCCCAACCCCTCCACCCCGACCCATGCACTGATCGTGGCAGGATCGCATCTACCCTGCCGTCAGCCGCCGTGAAACAAAGCGAAGGAAGGGCGCCGGCTTGCTTTTACAGCTCACTGAGACCACGTCTGCAGCAGAAATTGGCCTGCAAAAAAGGGTCAAAACACACAAAACTCTGCCAAAGGCGTCCTCTGCAGTGCCGGGCACACGCATGTTGAGCGGAGCCGGCGAGAGGCGTCCGGGGAGCGGCTGGTTGAGCTGGAGCTGCAGCCTCTGGGTGCCAGCTGGGAGCCGGCCGGGACAGGTAAAGAAATGCCCAAAAGCAACGTGAAGAAATGTTATACAGTTAACACTAGGTTACTTATAGAAAGCCTACACAGGAAAAAAAATATCCTGTTGTGCTTCTTGCTAGCAAGCCTCCTTTCCTAATTTGTTTTTATTTAATTACAACAATGAGCAGAAGGAAAAGCTTTAAGAAGAAAGAGGAGGAACCTCTAACCCAGCACAGAGTCCTCTAGGCTGTTTACAGCCCTCCAGACAACTACAGCTACACAGCCTTGGCATTCCTGATCTTTTGCAACAAACTGGGCATTGAAACAAGATTTTCCATGTTTGCTTTCTTCACGTTACAAAAATGTGAAGGAACAAGAAATTACAGGCTGCACCTAAACACACAGACCCAGAGGGACATTCCTGAACGTCCGCCCTGTGTCTAACCCCGGGCTGGCATGTTTAACTCGAGCTGGAAACACCAGCCACACCGATGGCCAGCATGAAGCTTTCCTGCCACAGCTGTAACTCCAGCAGCAGGTCGGTGAAGAGCCACGGATGCATTGCAGGAGCCCTGTGGTCCAAATGGACAGTCAGTGCCACCATCCCTCAGACACACTGGCATTTAGAGTCCCTGGAGCATTGCCCTGCTGGAAACAGAGTCAGAATCACACAGAATCAAAGCAGAGTTGAGGTTGGAAGGGACCTCTGGAGGTCCCCTGGTCCACCCCCCTGCTCAAGCAGAGGCACCTAGAGCAGGCTGCCCAGGATGTCCAGATGGTTTTTGAATATCTCCAAGGATGGATGCTTTACCACTTCCCTGGCCAACCTGTGGCAGTAGCCTGTCACCCTCACAGTGAAAAAGTGTTTCCTGATGTTCAGAGGGAACCTCTTGTGTTTCAGGCTGTGCCCATTGCCTCTGGTCCTGTCGCTGGCCACCACTGAAAAGAGCCTGGCTCTGTCCTCTTTGCACCCTCCCTTCAGGTATTTCTGCACATTGATAAGATCCCCTGTGAGCCTTCTCTTCTCCAGGCTGAACAGTCCCAGCCCTCTCAGTCTTTCCTCATGGGAGAGATGCTCCAGTCCCTTAATTATCTTTGTGGCGCTTCATTGGACTCTCTCCACTATGTCCATGTCTCTCTTGTACTGAGGAGTCTAGAACTGGACACAACACTCCAGATGTGGCCTCATCAGTGCTGAGTAGAGGGGAAGGATCACCTTTCTCAGCCTGCTGGCAATGCTTTGTCTTATACAGCCCAGGACACCATTGCCTTTGCCACAAGAGGATGTTGCTGGCTCATGTTCAACTTGGTGATCACCAGGACCCCCAGGTCCTTTTCTAACAAGCTGCTTTCCATCTGGATGGCCCCCAGCACATACTGATACATGGGGCTGTTCTTCCCCAGGTGTGGGATTTTGCAGTTCTCCTTGTTGAACTTCATGACACCCCAGGCTGGCCTGAACTGAACCCGTAGCCTTACATAACCTGACCTGAAGACCTGAATCTGGCATTCCTCCTCTCCACCTGCTACTCCTCAGAAACACAATCTAGGAGGCTTGGTCTATACACAGTTCAGACCCTACAGAAAACACATCAGTGTTTGAAAGTCCCCTTTCCCACCAAGTGAGCACTTTGTGGCAGTGTCAGTACTGCTGGTACCTCCCTCCTCTTTCCTCCAGCTTCGCCATCAGACCGCTCATGCAGCACGGAGGAGCCCAGTGTTTAGCTCCTTGCCTGGCTCAAAAAGTACCAGAGGCTCCCACGCTGTGGATGCTCTCCACTCGCTAATCGTGATGGCCACAGATGCAGGGGCAGTGCTCATCCTCTAGCACAGGCCACACAGCCCAGCATCTCTGCTTGGTCCTCGTCCCTCCCCTCGATAACCACGGGGCTCTTCCTCTGGTGTTGGGGCACCTTGACAGGAGTGCACAACCACACCACTGGCCTGGGACGGACCAGAGCTCAGGGGAGAAACAGAAATTCCAGGATGGGGGGAATTATCATTCAAACCCCACTTCTTCAACTGGTGCTACTCCTAGCAGCAGCGTGGTGCTGGAGCCACCCTGTCATCCTCTGACCATGTTTGGAAAGAAAAGCCTTTTCTCTCAGTCCATCCTCGGTGACTGCTTCAGGAAAAAGTCCAGGCAATGATCCCCCCAAATGTCAGGACCCATGGTTCTAAGCAGTACACCTCCTGGGTGCCAGGTCATGCATCCCCCCTTGAATTACCCTTTGCTATGGGGACCACAAGCCCATCATAGGGAAAGCAGAGCTGAACAAGGGCTTTACATTACAGATGACTAGAGACCAGGTACAACAACTTCTTGAGCACTTAGGCTTTACGTTCTTGCAAAGAAGCAGCAGCAGAAGAGAATAAAACCCAACCTGCCAGGGTTTCCTCGGTGGCTGGCAGGCAGTGGGTTTCCAGCCTCCTCCGTTCCCATCATAGGTTTATTGACTACTGGAATCGTGGCTGTACCCACTGCCAAAACAAAATGAACATTCGTGCCCAAATTGTTAACAGATGTTGGGAAGAGCTCAGAAAATACATAAAGCCCTAAATTGGTCTTTCACTGAGAGATTAATATTATAATGTCATCCTGGCGCAGTGCCGCTAACGGTAATCTGCCAAGCCAAAGAAAGTAATTAACAAAGTTAGGACTGTGCTGTAAGTCCAAATAAGGGAAGAGGAAAATGGAAGTTTATCTTAAGCTATCCTTAGCTCACCTTACTGTGTCTAGACGTGGCAGGTTGTCAGAGAACTGCCTAAGCGCCTTGGGAGCGGGTACGCAGCAGACCAAGTTCTTCAGCTCCCAGCCGAGCAAGACGTGACTGGTGCCTGCAGACCGGCGCTCACTGGGAACCTCGGCAAAGCACAGTCGGATTTTAAGCCTGCATTTTTCAGTCTTCTGATGTATCAAGGCACAGGGTGAATTTGGAAATAAAACCAACACAACAAGTCTTATGCAGAAAGGTGCGAGACTTTTGCTGCTCTCTCACTGCCTCTTCTGGCATTTCGGAAGGGTCTGAAGAATGTCTTGCTAGAGACCTCCACCGAGCATCCCGCCTCCTGTTAGCTGATTTGTAAAAGGAAGACAGTTAATTGTCAGCATAAGGGCACTACAAACCCCACGAAATTTTGCATTGGCTATGTTCTAACACTGCAAACCCCCTACACGTACACAAAAACCACCCTCAAGGATGGAAGATCACATTGGGCGAGAGGGGGAAACATGGGTTGTGGATCTAACAATTTGATAGGAAACAAACACATTTGATTGATAGGAAACGAACATGAAGAAAAGGGCTACTAACACTGAACTATTCACCCTCTTGCTGAGCTAAGAAGAGTTTAGTCTTCTGTGTTCTGGTGCTCTTTGAAACTACATTTGTGCAAAAAAAAATTTGCTTGAGACACTGGGTTTTAAAGAAAGGCTTTGACATGTTTTGCCGTAGAAATTAATACCTAAGATGCAGCAACAGAAGGAGATCAAGGTGGGCAAGCATTGTTTACAAAGAAGGAAAAAGGCAAAAGCCAAACGGAGCTGGGAAGGGTCAATAAGTGTGAGTGGAGAGGGAAGCAGACTATAGCAATTACATCGTCATTTTGCTCTTATGCCGGTACTGTATTTTGAAAACACAGTGTTTTTCTGTTCCCTGTGGCATAACCCACAAAGTCGCAGGCCTGCTGTGCCAAAAGCCTCCAAGTTAACATGCTGTATATTTATATCATTAAAGAAATAAGAGGCCACTTCATTCATGGTATTTAAGTCTATATATTTCAAGATCTAAACAGGTTTTGAGTGACAAGGCTTAGTAAGGTTATTCCATAATTACCTACACGAATTCCTCTAAAGCTTCTGAATGGCTGCCTGGCTGCTGCTACAGACACATACTGGCATAGCCAGACCACTCAGTACAGCAAATTCACCCTCCTGCAAGTCTCCGTATTTGCACGTATCCTTACGCTCACCTCATCCCTACCTGAGATCAAAGATGCCGCCATGTCCTGGTTCACAGCACGGCAGGAGCTGAAACTGGAAGTGACATGTTTAGAGAGCGGTCATTTAGCACTAGCACTGGCTTCATGAGTTTCCACTCCCCTTGATATTAAACAGGTGTTAAACAGTAGGCAACTTTATAAGTTTCTTTTTACTGGAAACTGTCTTGAAAGCAACAAAAACCTCACAGAGAGGGTTTTGTGAAATGTCAGAAGGAAACATCTGTTATTCAAAAACCTAATAGGAGGAAAGCACTCCAGTTAGAAATTTCTCTTTTGCACATTTTTCCCATGCTGGGAAGTGCTCCTCTGGGACTCTCACTCTCGCCTGCCTGCGGCTTTGCCGGTAGAAGGTTTGCTTGCGGGAGGATGAGGGCTGCTGGTGACTCAGTTAGTACCCAAGCCACCAAAGAGCAGCCGGGGTGAGGCAGCTCAGCATCGCACAACCCTTTCCAGGCACACGAGGCCATACAACAGCTTAGCACCTTGTTGCCTCTTTAATTTGCTGCACTTCCAGCAAACCCCGACTTTTAAGCACTGCTGGTGTTCATCAAATTGTGTTGCTTAGCAGAAAAAAAGATGATTTCGGGGCCTGTCCTTTAACTGAAGTTTACTGAGGACATCAAAGAGGACTCCAGGGAATAACAGGTAGGAATGAATGATGAGTGCTTACAATATAAACAGATTCATCATATTCCTGCTCTCAGCATCTACTATTGACCACCAGCCACAGGCGACTCAGACAGGGATTATCCTAAGGGATAAATCTGAGATGGCTCCTGAAAAGCTGACGTTTCAGTTGCTGGGGCAGCCCTGGCTGCTCTGCTGGGGCTCAGGGAGGGAAAACAATACTTTCCAGAGCATCGTGCAACTGGTGTTTCAGCCTCCCTTGACATCCTCTCCTTTGCTGCCCCAATCTCAGGCACGAGGATGCTGTGGGTCCCCAGTTTCTCGCAACCTCAGAAACTCTTGGCAAGAGCAGTTCAGTGGTGATGCAGTCGGTCCTAGAGAGAGCAAAGGGGTTGCTTTTCTATCTAGATCTGGGGCTTAGGGTATGACCTGAGTCTGATGAGACCTTGATATTCATATGCAAAACCAGGAGATCTGAAGTAGATCAGCAAGACAAGACATACTCATATTCTTGTTTCTACAGTCATTTCTTTATTCTTCAACTCAGCCTGAGAGCAACAGGGGCTGGTATGCTCCCACGTAAGGGGAGAGACTACCAAGAGGAACCACAAAGTTTTTCCTCTCTGTCCCATGAGCAGGTGATGGCCAAAGCAGAAAACAAAGCTGGTCCTGGGGGACACTTCTTAGCTCCTTTCAGTTTAGGGCAAACTCTCAGAGCCAAAGACGCTGCTTGTTTACTGTTGCATTGTCAGCTTTAAACTGCTCAGTGTGACTGTTTTGGGTAGAATAAATAGCTTTTGTTTCACTCCTCTGCTGTCTTTTGCTCCTGCATGTACTGGTTTATTGGATTAAAACACACAGATTAAGGGGATAAGCTAATCAACAAACAGGCATCGAACTCCGCAAGGCTGGAGCAGATGGCGGTGCAGTGCATACTGCCAGCTCAGCCCCGACACCTGGGACCATCAGTCCTCCCAGTGCACGCCACTGTCAGTGTAGAGACGGGTTTGCCTTAGCCATCACTGGGGCATCTTATTCATGGGTGAGCACCACTGCATGCACCCAGATGAGAAGTCACATCCACATCCTGTTCCCCTGGACTTACCTTCTAGGTTTGCGCGGTCCCGTTTGGTCTGTGTCTGCATCTGCGTTGAGATCTCCTGGCATAATTTTAGACCCCGACCAAGTACTTGCAATATCTGTCCTGGCAAAAGCCTCAGGCGAACTCAGCCCAGGGCCTGTGACACAAAAACCTATAAATAGGACATGCAGGCATTTGTTAGTCACACATTTTCATGGGGCCCTCTTTAGCCAACAACAGACGACTGGCACAGAACAGAGTTTACGTATGAGGCAAACCCTTACCAGGCATCCCTGCACTGACTTACTCAGGCATGAAGACCATGTGGGCTACTGGCAGGATCAGGGGTGCTGGCTGACACGCTTTTTTACAACCTCCCAACCTTTAAACATCCCTCTCCCCCCCCCCCCAAAAAACCAAACCAAAACCCCAACTTCGGGTTTTTTTGGCAAGGGAAAGGGTGACACACACATACACATAGGCACTTTCTTGTCCAGGCATGGGTGCAGTCAGATGCAGTCTTTTTGCTTTGTCTGAGTAATCTCCAGAGATACCACACTTGAATTGTCTCAGCTCTTCTCATGGGCTGTTTGTTGCTGTGTTACGTCCCCACGGTGTTTGCTGTAAGCTAGGCTCCTAAAAGGCTTAGTGTGAAGTCCCTTTTAAGAAAGTTATTTGACATTCATCTGCTGCTCAGTTCCAGGGAATCTTACCTTGAATAGGCTGTAAAGTTCTGATGTAAATACATGCAGCTTTACATTACAGAGCTAACCCAGCTCTGTACGGGGACCCACCAATGAGCCTGCCGGGAAATCCCAGCAAACGCCTCTGCAACCCTCCTGCAAAGTGCTCTGCCCTTCCCGGCAGAAGCAAGAATGCTATTTTGGCAGACTCTCAAACCCCATGCCTCACACTCCACAGATAGTGCAGTGCCACAGCCACCTCCTTGCTGCAAGATGCACTGTCACAGCCATCCTGACTACCTTTTCACTTGGCCGTTGCAGTCACCCCCTCCTCCCCTCCCTGCCACCTGCTCCCTCACAGTCGTATTTCCCATGTCATCCCTCGAACTGCTATGGTTAATGATGCCGTTGCACGTCCATCCATAATCTGTCTGCATGCTGGTCATAAAAGAAGCACTTCTGATGCACAGCCATCAGCTCACAAGCCAGGCAGTAGCCTCAAGCACAGTGGATTAACTTCATGAGTTACAAAATAAGAATAACCACCCCATTTTCATTATTCTTCTAAAAATTCAGAGTAGAGCAAGGAACCTGACCTCCATAATTGCCTTCTCTTCCAAGGCAGAAATCACATGAAATAAAAAGGAGCCAGCTTCTCATGCAAAGGCACACTTTTAACCTCCTACAAACACATGAAGGTGATGCAATTGCCCATATTTTATCTGCAAAGGTTGTACTGGGCTGAGACCGTACAGGCTGACCCAGCTGACTACAGGTTCTAAGAGCAAATAACGTGTCCTGAAATGCTATTTCAGAACGCATTCCTCTTAGAAATGTGGCCAAACAAAGATTCTAGGTGCACCACTGGACTACTGCTTCAGCTCTAAGGGAAGTCGAGACTGCACATTCCAGAGCCACAGGCACTGACTGCTGCACAAACTTAGAAACCCCAACCCATTCCTACCTGTGCTGCGCGAGCCACTTTCTCCAGCCTCTGCCCCATTTTTCTCCTATCAATCGCCTCGATTTGTGGACTGAAACATACGGACACTTACTGCAGGATCCTTTTCCCCTACAAAAACCCCAAGCCTTGAGTGAAGTCGCAAGCTCTGTGTGAACGGCTTAACCTTCACTAATTAGGAGCCCTCTTTTTAAGGATATATTTTTTAGGCTATACTGACATCTGCAGGTGCACCATAATGGATTTTGGAAATTAGACATGCTATCGTTGAAAAATCGGCCTCCAGGTTTGCAAAGAAAATGATGATTGCACTGTTCTGTCTGAAGGGAGTAGAGGAGCAGTGGGAGCCCCCACGAGAGGGTGCTGTGCATTTCAATGGCCAAGCTCTGCTACCAAACCCACGCTGATGCTGTAAGAGCAGACTTAATTACTCCTTCCTCATGAAATTGTTCTCAGGCCAGTAAATCACATCAGGCCAATGCAGAAAAGCCCCTGCAAGCTGCAGCTCCTCAGGATTAGCAGGGAGTTGCATTTAAGTATATTTTTGTGGGTATTCAAACCTATGTTGACCAATGTTGGCCTTAATTTATTGTTAAACTAAAGCCAGATAAATCTACATTTGGAAAAATGCAGAAGATTTTGGGTGAGAATAAGGGTGAAATTAACTTAGGTCATTGTTACTTCACCTTGGAAACACCCATCGAAATTTTATTCAGCCATAATATAATGTGCTTTACAAATGTTCCCAATTTTCTACAGTTCTGCTCTTATAGTGAAGAAGCATTACATTCCTGCTTGCTTGCAAAACTGCAGCAAGATGTCATGTGTTCTTCAAAATCAAGAGGGATTCAGTCTCTTGTCTTTAATGAAGCTGTACACAAAATACTCCTGAGAGATGCAACTTGAAGCAGTTGAAAGGTAGAGTGAAGCCCAGGTGCCAAGACAGGCGGGCATTTCTGCAGCCTACGGCACACCTGGAAGTTACAGAACTGAAAGAAATTGGCTGAAGCTTAACTACCCATGGCAGTAGCACAGTGTAACAGTTTTGCAAAGGTGAGTTGTTCTTAGATAATTTCTTCATAAAGTAAACACACACATAGAATTATCATCATTTTATTCCTAAAGATTTTTCTGGCTTCTAAAAGTATTTTATTACCAATACAAGGCTTTCTGCTTTATCTCATCCTCAAAGTATTTCAAGATATGAGGACTTGGACAACCACTGACTTACTTCTATGTATTCTTGAAGTATTAAAAAAAAAAAAAATCCATGAAAACAACACATAGTCCTTTTAGTTTAAACAGAGAAACTTCCAGCATCCAAGCTGTGATTCATTTGTCTCACATCAGATTAGAATTCAGGCCCTTTGCCCGCTGCCTCATGGGCCTCAACAGACACCCAGGCACACCCGGGCGCAGCAGCCCCAAAGGAGGGGGCTGCAGGGAGACAATCTGCACCTTCTCCCCCGCAAACCGTCCGTGCTGAGGACCTGCCCTGCTGAGCCCACCGGACACCTTGCAACAGAGGCAGCAGGGGCTGATCCTGGAAGCTGTTACAATTTAAAATGAGATTGTCATGGATTAGCACCCAGTTATAAGAGGAATTACGTGCCATGCAAATGAACCCCGTCAGCTGACACACGGAACAGCAGGAGGCATCTGGGATTAAGACCCCTCTCTCTCACGGCAAAGGCCAGACTCTGCACACTTTGTCTTGCCTGATGCACCCACTGAAGTCAAGGCTACTGGAGCAAGTACAGAGAAGGGAGTTGGACCGTGGGTGTGCTAACATTAGAAGATCTTTCCCCCTCCCCAACCAAGACACTACATCCCAGTGTTGTCTCAGTGAGGGTGCTGGTGCAGAGCTGCCTTCGGCTGCACTGCCGCTGAGACCTAATCGATCCAGCGTGTGCACGGAGCAGACAAGGTACCGTCTCCCTTGTGAGCAGAACAGGGAAGGACTCAGGCAGCCTCCTCTTCTGCTGGGGACTAAGTGCCCCAGTGACAGTGTACAAGGGGAGGCAAGTCGGCTAACACAGTTGTCCTCTGCACCATGCCTGGAAGGAGCACCCCAGAGTGGGACTGATGCCTTGGAACAGCTCTCAAAAAATTGCAGCAGAGCTTAAAAATGACCCCAGCATACATCAGTGCAGAGTGCTGGCCGGCTACGGATCAGGAGCGTGCAAGCATGAGCAATGAACGCCTACCAACACCATACTCTCCGTACAAGTGTCTCAGGAACAGATTCACAAAAAAGGGATTTCAAGACTTTAACTTGTCAACTAGCACCCACCACCCTGAGTGGCGTGCCTGAGCCCTCTGCAGACTGTATGACTGCAGGGAGTTGAGCACCTATGAATAAGGAGTGGTAAAAACCAAGCTGCAGGGTGAGGAGTTACTCTGAACAGCAGTTTGGAAACACTCAGGACATGTTTGTCTTGTGCACCTCCCTGCATACCCAGAATAAGAGATGGAAGTCCTGCGGTAAGAGCAGTGGCTTATCTCCAGATGAGATTCATAGCCTTGGAGCTACAGTCTATATCCTTCCAGGCACAGACATCTGCACCCTTTTATAAATCCTATAATAGCTCATTCTCTGATGAGGCAGGAGGCAGAGGTACAGCTCTCTTCTGCCCCGATGTCTTTGGGCATGCCCCTCCCAGCCCCGGTGCCCTCGCAGTGAGGGTCCGAGGTAGAGGCAAAGTGGCTTTTCTAGCCCTCTAGCAGGAGTCACTCCTGCAGCACAAGAACAGGACAAGGCTGGAGAGCTGGAGCCAAAGTGGATCAAAGAGACAGAGAAAATCCCTCAGCAAGTCAGGTATGGCACTTCTGTGGAGCTTGCACCAAGTGTGAACTGAGCTTCTTTTCTCCATCCATTTAACCACCACGTGAACTGCCTCACCTGGGGAAAATCTTGTCCTTCTGACTTTGCTGTGAGATTTCAAACATCTTGTAGAGAAGATGGAGGCTGAAAGAGCTTGAATATCAACAGATCTTCATTGCCTTCTCTCAGTTTATATCGGGCATCCAGACAGACAGACATCTCACCTTAAGTGTGAGCTGTGGAGCAGCACAGCAGCCTACAGGACACGTCCCTGAATTCCTTAGCAGCACAGCATCTTCCAGGAATTCATCACTTGGCCATAGCTTTGCTGTGTGGATGCTCACAAATGGTCAAATCATTTCTGTCATAGCTTTATATATCTAGAGAGAAAACAAATCTCCCCACCTCTTCGTTTCCATAAGAGAAGCCCTGGGACAGGTAAGCCCTGCAGTATACCTGCCATACATGGCATGCAGAACAGCTGACAGCTGTGAAGACGAGACAGCCATAAAACAGATGAGTAGGAGAGGATGAGTCCAGTTCTTACACTGCCATCCCAGCAATATTAAAGCCCTTGGAAAGTGATCTACAGGAGAAGGACACAAGGGCCAACTACTTACTTCTCTGTATCAATAGGACTGTAGTACAAATCACCTAACAGATGGAAGCAAGGTCATAAAAGCCATGGCTATAAAAGCCAGGATGAGCCTTACTCTTCTTCTGTTATGACGATTGGACGTTTAATAAAACAGGAAAAAATCACTGCGTGCACCCACTGAAGTCCCTGTGCTGAGGACCTTGCTCACTTGCTGACATGACACAGCTTTAGTTCAGCAAAGAGCAACATGAGAGCAGATAAAATCCTCATACAAGCCCTACTTGCTGAAAGCGATGAGGACAGGAGAAAGGAAAACAAAACGGATTCAGGACCCAGAATATATGTTTTGGTTTGTGTTTTGCGATGGTCTAAATCTGAAGTCTGACCTGAGAGCTTCTGAAATGCAAGGAATTCAAATTCAGGTCCAGACTTCATATTTGAATCCATTCCAAGTAAAACCAAAAAGGATGAAGTCTTCTGCTGTCTGAAGATTAGACACCTTTATCTGCCAGAACGTCAGTTACCAAGCATGAGTTTAGCACAATTAAAAAAAAAGAGGGGGAAGTGGACTGCATTTATCTGATTTTTAAGCAGTGATTGATTAAATAGTCCAGAACTAAAAATGCACCTATGAGGAAATAAGACACTAGCCCAGCTCTGAAACTGGTAGTTTTCCAAACTATTAAAAAAACCTGTAACACATTGTCAAAACAAGCCCCAGGTAAACAAGCATACAACAGGTGAAAAATGTGACTGCAAGGGGTGTGATGACAGTTCTGTTTGCACAATACATTCATTTCAAGGTACTTGAGCATCTGTTATATATTTACTTCCTTTCTGCTAAAGACAATAAAGCAGGTGAGCATCACTTACACCTAAGAGACCATATGTTTGTGAGATGCTGGGAGGTGCACTCAGCAGAGAGAGAAACTCTTTCACTGCAGGGGAGAGCAAAGCAGACGGAATTTCCTCTTTGCGCAAACTGCTCTTTATTATCATAAAGTTATTAATGCAAGTGATTTAAAGTTGTGTACAAAGAATACAGCTAAAAAAGCAGGCTAAAAGCCTCCTCTTCCTTGCTCCCAAGACATTAAACAAGAGTCCTACTTTGGCTTTTGTGGACAAGTAAAATATAGGAAGGAAAGTTAAAAATCGCTGCTTTCTTCTATTCTTTTTACTCCATCTTCTCCTAAATTGTCAGGAGGGGAAATTGGAAATGAAAAGGTGGCTCCCAGGCAGGTTGCTGCTACTAAGGAGAAGCTCGAAGCTCCCAGGTGCTCTGCTTAAAGCTTCAGCTGGAGACAGGAAAGGAATAGGCAACTTTGTTTTAAAAAATTCTGGTTTACAGTGTTCCCGTTTCCAGCAACACAATGATGGCTGCTTTTGCTCCCACTATTTGAGGTACGTTCTCATGTTTTGAGGAAGCAGGAGACTGAGGAATGGGGTGACTCCACTTTATTCGGCACGTGTGAGGCTGTACTGGCAGTACCATGTCCAGTTTTGTACTCTCAAGCACAAGATAGACATTGATATACTGGATCATGCCCAGCCAAGATCGTTGGAGCCTGGTGCACATGGTGCACCAGGAGAGGCCGAGAGGGCTGGGCTTGCCCAGCCTGGTGAGGGACGGCTGTCAGGGCTCCTACAACTGCTGAGTGGGAGGAAATAGGGAAGATGGAGCCAGACTCTTCTTGGTGGTGCACAGCAAGAGCCAATGAATGAGACATTCCAGTTAGCTAGTAAGCTGGAAGTTATCTGCTGAGTGAGGTCTGGATGAGATCTCCTCCCAAGGTCCCTTCCAATCTATGTCATTCTTGGATTCTACAATCAGGTACTCAAAAATTGGGTACTCCTCCATGGAGGAACAATCCACCTTCTTCACACTTCAGGTTTTGATGGGAAAGGCAAAGAAAGGGAGAGAAACCATAGGAAAGAGAAGATGCATTTTTATTTGACTACGTGGCTTCCAGGACAATGCAGCTAGAAGGGCCCAAGTAAAGAAACTCCCACACCTGTAATTGCAGCAATGTGTGCTCAAATGGTGAATGTGTCCACTCTTCATTGACCACTGTACATCTGAGCCCGTCAGACCTCAGCCTGGAGAGAGGTTATAAATGTATAAATTAAACTTATCTGTGTGCACTAACTGGCCAAATGATTTGGTATTAGTGTAGGTGCAACAGTAGAGCTTCAGAGGAGTTTCACTGCAGCTGAGGAGGCTGGTCAAGTCACAACAGCAAAATATTACTAACTGTGAAGATCCCTAGACTGCTTGCTGAAAGGGTTTGGAAGTGTTTAGAAAAACAAACAAGATGATGCTTTTCCAAGTCTAAGGAATTCAGGTGCTACACTACAAATCATGGTTGTGCTACAAAGACAGAAAAATTATCTCTGAAAGACATTGAGAGGGGAGTGTGTTTATATGCGTATACTGAAGTACAGAAGTGCAAGTGTTATGGTGTAACCTTGCATAATAAGTATGTGTAATGGTAACAAAGGGAAATTCTGTATGAAAAAAGCCAATGGATTTACTGCTCGACCGGATTTTGTTTAAAAGTGAAGCACTGGTATTCCAAATAGTATTTAAAGTGGGGTTTTTTTAATGTATTAAATGTGGTTTTTTTTTATTAAGGAACCATACAGTTAGTGACACCTTCAGTTAATAACTAAGATCCAGGTAATGTTTTCTGGGAGGACGGAACTGAAGTCTGCATTTCAGGAAAGGGTTAAACAGACATCTCCAGTAAAGGGGAGCTGAATGGTTACACATTAGGCAAACCTGCCAGTGTCTTAGGGCTGGCGATTTAAGGGTGTCCTTTTAGCATCCCCAGGCCACTGGGGACAAGAATCGGTCAGGCCTGGGAGCCATTTCTCTGGGCCAAGGGGCTGGTCCCTGCCTGGGCTCCTCGCTCTCCCCTGTGCCAATGCTCCCAGCAAGGCAGCACTGCTGGCAGGGGGAGCAGCCCTGGCGGGACACATGGCAGCCTGTTCGTCGGCCTGGGGCATTCGGTGGGGAGAAACTGAGCTGTATGAACTCCCCAGTGGAAAGCCGATGCTGTGCCCTGTCGCTCTCCCGCCGCCACCTCCTCAAGGTCTCCAGCAGCCCCGAGCCCCCAGAGCCCTCTGCCTGCTACTTATTTATTTCTCTTGTAAAGATGAGCCTGGAGCGTTTTGCCTTTCATCCCTTCCTGAGCCCTCGAGGGAGGAGGTAATGGAAGACCTGGCAGGAGACACACATGCTCATCAGCCCCGGGGTCCCCCCACCGCCTTTGGAGAACTCCCCGGCAGGAGGCTCCGGCCTCCGGGGGGGGACCACACCGGCATCAATAAACATTTACCAGCGCTGCCGTCGTTAATCCCAATGCTTTTTTAAATAAAGAACATGAACCTAAATAAAGCCAGGGATAACATATATATAAAAATAGCAGGAAACACTGGAGACTTGGAGTAGCATCTTTCCTATACTGGGGGGTTTCCTTCTGCATAAACACAACAATAAATAACAAGTACTTCAACCAACAGCTATAAATAGCATCTCGAGCGCACACTGATGATTTACATGCTTGCCCCGGAGTGATTGGGCTGGAATGAGTTGCAGCCTGTTCCTCTTCCTACATGGCAGGAGTTCTCCCATTACCTAAGCTTCATTGTTTTCCCATTTTTTATTCCAGGGCTTCACGCATTGCTTGTTTGCTGCTCAGTTCCTTCCCGTGTCCAGCTTCCCTCCTTGCCAGCATTTCCAGGGACGGAGATGACACCTGATGGTGAGCTGATCAATGGCTGGTTTCCTTCCTCTGAACTCACCCCGTCCCACACACACCGCAGCCCATCAGCTTCCCAGATGTTCCCGCTTGTTTTGTTTTCATAGGATATTTGAAAACATTTCAAATCCACCAACGGCTGGATGAAAATAATCCAGGCCTCAAGCAACTGTGCTGACTTTAATCATATGTGTCCTGTTGAAGAGGACACACACACACATTCTGTACTCACTCTTTTCACACATGTGCAGTATATATGTTTTCTGATGGAAATAACGTGTTTCTTCTATTGGTTACTCTTGGTATGAAACAGTATCTTTTGAGACAGCACAGCATCAACAAGAAGTTTGTATTATTTGGATTGTTATGGCAAAGGCACCGATGGAAATTTCCCTTGGGAAAATGCATAGCACCTGAGATTTCTCCTTATGTTCATGAACATATATAAATGAGTCTTGATTGTATGACTTGCTAATTGCGAGGATTCAGTATAACTCCCCTTGCTGTCCTGACTTCATAGCTGTAGAATTGCATTTGCCTTCATTAAAGCTTTCTTGCCACCTCAACTAAACAGAGTCCAGAAAAAGGGAACTACCTTAGTAAAATACACTAGTCCCAGAACAGGGGTTCATAATCTTTTTATATCATGTGCCAACTCTCAGCTTTTTGAACTACAGCTACACAGATGAATGCCATCTCCTCTGCAACCCACATGTTGCTGGAGGTGGTTCAAAGACATATGGAGAGTGAGAGCCTGTGACAAGGAGAAGACAGCACTGCTTCTGCTGAAGGCAGGAACCAAGCCAACCGAGCGCTTGCGATGTACAGATGAATTCAAGACTGTGCTCGCTTAGCCCGCTGCTCTCTCAGCCTCGGCAACTCCCACAGGCAACCACAGAGTCGCAGCCATCAACTGAGAACTGTTGGCCCAGGAGAAGTCATCCGCTGCTTCGATATTTGTTGTAGGGAGATACAGAGGCAGACCTCCTGGTTTATCCCAGCCCCGTGAACATTCACGCTCCTTAAGCAGCGGTGACAACTGCGAAGAGGATGTGCCTGGGCTGAGGCTCCACACAGCTGCAGAAGGGCTGTAGGCACTCCCACTCACCACAAATGTTCGCCTGCAGCTGGATTATGCACATGGCTGCTTCCAATGTCCACAAAAGGTTGAAGAATGCAGAGAAAACAGCTCAGACAATTGTTTATTTGTGTTAAAAAAGGAAAAGAAAGAGACTCTCTCAGTGCAGAGCATCAATTCATGGCCAAGCACGTGTCTTTGGGACTAGAATAAGTGGTGCCTCCACCAAAGGAGATGAAAGCTGATATCTCCTGCCAGGCTGGGTCATGAAACCACCTCGTGCTTCTGTCTCACCACAAGTGACAGGACAGCCTCTCCGAGAGTTGAGTTCAGCAGAAATAGGGTCTCAACCTCTTTGTGCATCTGTCAGCAGAGGGCAATGTAGTTACAAATAACTGACCCTCTCCATGTCCCCACCCAGCAGAAGGCATAGACCTTACCTAGTATTTTATATTGCCATGTGTGACCTAACAGTGTATCCTGCTGTTATGTGCCGTGTTTAACATACCAGTAACACTATGTCATGCAGCTGATACTAGAATTAAGGCCTAGGGTATTTGTTTATGAAGGCAGGTTCCCTTGCGATCACTGCTATTTGTGGCAGGGGGAAAGGAGGGGACACAGCACTGGAATGGGTTTCCAGTGGGCGTTTGTTTACTGTACTTTCGATGCACTGGTTTATCAGACCAGGGAATAAGTTATAGCTTCCCAGCCTGCCTGTCTGGTTACAAATTCCAGTCTGTTCCTCCAAGCTGAATATAGAGAGCAGCTGGCTGAAGCTAAATGAATAATACTGCCTCACAAAACAATAGTGCTGTGCTCAACATGTTGCACAGACATCTATTTTGAGTTTGGATATTTAAAGACTAAGGAGGCATGACAGGCACATTTATGGGGCAGCAATTACCAGCAGCCTGCAGACTGTGCCTTGGATGTGAACAGATTAACACCTTCCTCTCTGCGTGTGTCAAATACTCTAGTAACGAGTTCGCCTCTGCAAAGAAAGTGTATTTGAAGAGTTGACAAGTCCTTCCACGTCTTGTACGTCCAGCATTTGCACACTGGGTAACCTACAGTAGGAAGTTTCTGTGCTACAATCAATCCTGTCTAGAACAAAGTGATGAAACGTAATGCTGTTATTTTACTCCATCTTTTGTATCTTTTATCACTGGAAGAGGTAGAAAGATCTAGCAGGCCTTTATGGGTTATCATTTCCTAATTTCAGGCAAACTGTTTTCTCTGGAAGCACTGCTAAGAATATCCTTAGCACAGAAGGTGCCTCACTACTTAACTGCAATTATTGCTCTTTGAATGGACAAGGGAGGTTTTGCTTCTCTGTTTTTCAAGGCAATCAGAGCTAGGATATAAACAGATAGATAGGTTGCTTCTGCAGATACTTAATCTCTTTCTATTTCATTAGCTGATTACAGCTATGAATTCCTGCATATACCTATATTCCACAATTCCTCCACTCCACAAAAAAGGAGACTGGATTCCTATTCTGGGCAGAACCTGCTAGCCTCTGTCCATTTCAGATGAAGCTGAACATGTGCAGGACAGCAATTTGCATAACTTTGTGCCCTGGGCCTGAAAATACATGCTGAAAAGCATGGTTCTCAGGACAGTGTCGCGACAGACTGAACCACCCTCATGAAGGGCAATGCTAGGACAAGGCCTTAAAATGTATTTGTTTTACAACCCAGTGTCATAAAACTGGATACAAGCAGTTATAGGAACTTGCCAGAGCTTTTATAAGCTCATGGTACCTTCAGGTGGTTGAAAGCTACAAACTTTGACTATTATCTTCAGCAGGAAGGAAAAATACTCTTGTTTAAAGGGCGCTGAAGGGAAAAATTCAATCTTTCTTAACAAGCTCGCTGGCCAGTGACCCTGGGGTTAGACAAAGTCCTGATCATAGCCAGAAGTGACACTATAACCCAGGTTTAGGGGCTGAGATATAAATGAACACAGGCTAAGAAGGCTTCTGGTCCAGGCTTCAGCTGATTAGCAACGTGGACTGGCCCGCAGATAGCTTGTGCACTGATGCTTTAGTAGTTTCATGACAAGTAATTCAAAATGCCTAATAAAAGAAATAGAAATAGGTTAAAAAAAGAAAGCTAGGAAATCCACAACAGATATTCTTGCCAGCATTTGCTGTCTTTTTCTGCAGTTTTGAAACCAGCACAATTCTCATATCTCATCATGTAGTTCTGCATGCCGCAAACAACTAGGACAGTGAAAACAGGCAGCAGACAGAAAATCGTGGTGAAAAATATAGTATGCCACACTTCTGACTTTTATCTGAAGATGGCACATGATAAAAATGCTTTGGTCTCACCAATAATGTCCATACCAATGAAGCCGAGCATGTGACTAGATGTTTTGCAGTATTTAGCTCAGGCTTTTGCAAAGCTGCAAAAAGAAGTATACAATCATTTTGTAAGAAACAAAAAGATTCAGGTTCAGGTTGTGATTTCCAGAAAAAGTAGAACTAACATTGCAGCAGAATTAAACATTCACAGCTGTATTTGTGTCATAAGGTTTACAGCAGATAATTAAGGAGCATATTCCCACGATCCAATGCTGCACACCTATTTACCTGGCTAATCTCTCTAAGGTCTCAGTAAAGAGCAAAAGGCTTCTTTAGTGGGCAAATCAAAGAACCTAACCTGGAACTGTGCTCTGGAGCACAGGCTTGAGGAGACCAGCTGGCCAGTTTAGCCCGGACAATGCCTTAAGAGCCATAGACTAATTTAGGTTGGAAGGGACATCTGGAGGTCATCTTGCCAACCTGCTGCTTGGAAAAGGGCCAACTTGGCTTGGAAAAGGGCAAGTTGCTCAGGGTTTTGACCAGCTGGGTTTTAAATATCTGCAGGGATGGAGACTCTACAACCTCCTTAGGAAACCTGTTGCAGTGTCAGGACCCTCCCCTGACCCCCAGACGAAGAACATTTTCCCACTGTCTAATTGGAATTTCCCATGTTCCAGGTGGTGTCTGTTGCCTATCGCTGTGCACCACTGAAGAGCCTGGCTCCATCTGTCCCTTTGGAGAACACCCTGCTGAAGCCTTTCCTTCTCCACGCTGGGCAAACCCAGCTTTCAGCCTCTCCTTGTACAACCTTCTGCTGCCTCCGCTCATGCTCGTACAGCTCCGCGTGGAGCCGGCTGCCTTTACTGCATGGGCACACCGCTGTTCTATGTCCCATGTGTGGTCCACCAGCACTTCCATCTCCTTTTCTGCCAACCTGCTGTCTGTCCGCTTGGCTCCCGCCTGCCCTGCTGCGTGGGGTTGTTCCATCCCAGGTGCAAGACTTTGTGTTTGTCTTTGTTGAGTTTCCTGAGGTTTTTCTCAGTTCACTCATCCAGCTTGTTAAGTTACCTCTGAACAGTGGCAGCTCTTCCCTCCAGCAATCAATTACTCTCCCCATTTCAGTATCGTCTGCAGACTTGCAGAGGATAGATAAATATAGGAAATACTTCATGGGACAAAGTGCATGCAGACCCTCTGAACAAGCCATGCTTGAGGTCTTCTCTGCACAAGACGCTATGGCAGCAGTCACACACAGCCCTCTTGGGAGCCAGCTGCGGGGACAGCCACTCAGCACTTGGCAGCGCAGGGTCTGCTGGTGCAAACTGTCCTGCTGCTTGCAGACTGTCTTTCTAGGTGCCTGTCATGTTTCAGATAGTCAGAAGTGTAGGACTGAAGTGACTGAATGTCCAGGGTATGTGTCCTACTCTACCCGGAGGATTTATTGTTGCAATAATGTAATATGAGGACAGTAAGCAGGAGACAAAATGTCATTATGTTTGCTATCAATCCTTTTTCCATCAGCCTGCACTACTAGATTTTTAACAAGCAAGAGCATGGGAAGTAACTGAGAATCTCTAATTGAGCCAACAGTGTCCCCTGATTTCAGCAGTTCCCTATCCCACTTTTCATCCTGATTTTAGAATGCTTTTGCTGGGAGCAGCTCTGTCCTCCGCTGACATGGTGGCAGCTGGTCCAAATCCGACAGGCTGCATACTCTGTTCCTATCTCTGACAATGTTTTACTGCTCTGGAAACTTTGCCAGAGCCATGTCTCCAATTTGAATTTGATCTAATAGAAGTCACAGCGTCTAGACGGCGAAACGAACTGCGTGGGGAACGCGCCGAGCCCGACCTCTGCTCGCCACGGCTGCCGCGATGCAGCGAGGTTCCTTGCTGCGGCCTCCTGCCCGGGCGGATGGAAATGGCTCTTTGTGTCCGGTGGAAGATACCAAACCCTCTTCTGTACCAGGGAGAGCCCTCAAGCAAGAACAAACCACTTCTCCTTACCTCATGCAAATGTTATTTGGCACAAAAGGTTACACTGTTTCCCAGGGATGTGATTACAAAGCAGAGGAAACACACTCACGCTGCCTATTAGTAAACGTTAGGTTAGCTAGACAACTTAAATCTCCTCTCCATACGCTGAGTTTTGGCAGTGCCGGCCACGCGGGGCTCCCAGCTTCGCCCTGCAGCGCGCACAGCGCTCCCCGACTCCACTCTGAGCAGACTCCCACCTGCTGCGAGACCCGGGGAACTTGGGGTTGCTTACTTATAAATAGCATAGGCCTAATCTGAGTGCTAAATTAAATTAGACTTAAAATATTCACACAGTCTACACCTGGTTCCCTGATAACGGCAGCTAACAGCTACGTCAGTAAACGCTCCTTTCCTCCACCAAAGCTCTCCCCTCCAAGGCAGCTCTGGCAGAGCTGCTGACCCCAGGCGAGCGAGGCTGGGGCGAGGGATGTGATCCGCCTCTGACCCTCGCTGGTGCCAAGGGGGCCACCCCTGAAACCTGCTGCCAGTTTTTTCCCTTCAGAGAGTTCCTAAATTTGCTATTTTCGCATCAGGCACAAAGTACCAGCTCCTTTTAATTTTAAATATTTTAAAAAATAGAGAAAAAATGACATGTCTTGCATTTTTGCAGATGCTGAGAGTGTGTACTGGGCATCTCTGAAAACACAAACCAGTATTTATTCAAGGTGTCTAGTAGGTCTTTACCTATCTTTCATTTTCTCAGTGACACACTGAATACAGAGATTGGTGACGTGGCCTTATGGTTTAAGGATTGCTGCATTTGCTGCAATTGTTTCCATATAATAATACTATAAAAGGTGCTGTATTTTTAGCACTTAACTTTGGCCTAGAAGGCAACTTGCCCTGCTAGACTTCCAAGGAACTGCTGCAGGAGAAAACAGCTACTGTGGTACAAGCGGTTCAATAAGCAGAGCCTGTACCTGCGCAAGTTACGCCTGGCCCAGCTCTGGCCACCGTGGCTGCCTTTACTGAGCTGGATGGTCCTGAAATTTGCAGGGCAATCACACCTGTCAGCATGTGTGGACAGTAAACTGCCTGGGCCAAAGCCCCCCAACAAAAACCATCTCCCTGAAACAGTAAGAAAACTTCAAAACTTCCGGATAATTCATTTTCGTGTTCAAAAAAAGGAAACACTTTTCATTTTTCTTTTAACCTTGACTTATGCTTATCAGAATGGTAAGGACAGGTAATTTGGAAAAAAAAAAAATTATCTCTGCCCCGAGGAAAATATTTGGGGGTTCACTATTTGTAGCAGTTTTGGCTGCCAGTTAAAAAAAAATATCCATTATTCATACAGATGTATTCAGGATCTCAGCCTACGTGTCCCATATGGCAGGGTTTAGGCTTGGAGAAGTAGCAGATATCAAACATTTGATGCAATTTTGGGGTGAGGGGAGGAGAGAAAGGCTAAACAAATGTTTATAATTCAGGTTCTGTTTAACCCATGTTAAAAAAAGTCTTTGAAAGACACTGTGGAGGCAGCATTTAATGTGTTTAACTCAGGACTGTATCTCCTGGCAAGCTGGAACTGACTGAAAGGCATTAAAAAGAGCCTTCACAAGCTCTATAAAGCCCTTGTACAGTTCCTTTCTACTGGTAGTTATGGGCCTTGTTCTTAGTGGTGTGGAAGCTGTGCCAAAAACTGTATCCCTGCAAATAGGACTTCTGACTTGATCACTCTGGAAATGATAAAATAGCAGTTACACTCAGGGCATCCAAGTGAATGACAGGCAGAGTTATGAATAACAGGTATGAAATATTAATCATTTGCAAATTGCCTATTATTTGCTGAGTATTGTGTAAAAATAGAGACACTGCCTGTTCTGACAAGCGTACGGACCTTGGTTTTTGACCAGTAGCATGCAGCCAGACGGCTGTGGTTGAAGGTCGAACCACAGCTTTCATGTGCACTTTCCACCAGCAGACCTGCGCATTAAAAGCTGCTGCCTAAACAGCAGAGCCACCCAGTAGGAAGGATGAAAGGCATACGAGGATTTTGAAAACGGCCTTTCTATTCCCTGCATTACCTCAGAGACTGTGGGCAAGCCAAAGGCTCGTGTTCCCCATCTTTAAAAGCCTGGTGATGGCACTTTGCTACCCTGCAAGGGTGGTGAAGATACGCACATTTAAGTCTGCGAGACTCTCCGGCACTAAAAAGAGAGAAGTGTCCCAGACAGATTCAGAGTAGACAGGCTGCCCTGAAAAGCCGCGAATGAGGAATGTGGCTCGGTATTTGCAAGTTATAGTTGACACTTTTTTTAGGACTTAGTATTTTCTGGCAATGATAACACTCTCAAAGGAACAGACCCACAGTCTCTTGCAAATCATGCGCTAGAGCAGATGTCATATTTCTGATGCTTTGGTCCATTATATATATTTTTGGAACTCTAAAAGCTCCTTAATCCTCCAAATCTTGATTGAACGCCCTATCTATGTTGTAACATAAATATGCATAGCTGAAACCCTGGTTATGACTGTCAATACTAACCAGAGAACACTAATGTGCTTAAATTTAAGCCCACTTAATTTGCAGAAAGCTATTCAGGTGCTGTCAATCAAGCTGGGAATTTGAAGAATATTTAAGTTGTTGATTAAGTATTTAACATTACAGGTTAATGCAAAATTGTCTGTCCTACTTTTCCTGTGGTGATACGATGACCTGCATAAACATTGGAGTTCTGTGTCATTTCTTCCACTGCAATCAGATCCACGTCACGCCAGGTCAGGTAAAGGAGGTGCAAATGTGCGTTCCCACGTCAGGCAACCCACTAACAACTCCCTTGTGCTGCTCATTTGCTCTCACTGATGAGATGCAGGTGTTCCTTAGTTGTGCATGTAACACCCAAATAAGGCAGGAGGAAGAAGCAGAAAGTCCATGGAGCCGTTCCTCTTTTCAGACCTGTAGTGGGGTCTGCTTGCATGGGAAGGGAGAAGGACAGTGCCAGCGAAGGCAGGGGTGGGAAGAGGCACACTATTCCAAGAGCCAGGGTTTTATTAGAACTCCAAAGTGCTATGAGTCAAGGTGAAACTGGCAACGCTAGATCCCTCTCTGCCCAAAACGACTTCTGTCTGAGAGAAATCCTGACCCTGTCATCATTTAGCACATTAAAGTGGGAAGGTGAAACTCTCTCCCCTCTAGAGGCTGGGGATTTGTGTGCAGGACAGCAGGTCAACATCACAGAGCAGAACAGAGCATTTGCACTGCCAGCGCCAGAGCTTTCATGGAGAGGCTTTGATTCCTTTTTTCTTGAAGTCATAGACTCTGTGACAAGAGTTTACAGTATGTTTTCAGCATAAACCAAACAAAAATACACACAAAACCTCCCCACCAACTTTCTAACCCTTCTTCCTAAAGAGAAATGCCAGAAAAGATGAACAAATGCAATGTAAAAGACTTAAAATTCAGAAGGTCTCCCATCGTTCTTGTGGGCTATTGTAAAAACTTGTGATTTTAGGCAGATGGACATGCTGAAAGTTGAGGCTGCCAGCATTGCTTTTTTGAGCACCAAGTAGGCCAGGGCGATTCTGTACTTCTGGACTTAGAGGTGGAACTGTCCCAGAAAACAAAGCAGAACTAAAATGAACCCCTTACTATGAATAATGGATGGCCCCTGGTACTGCAGGAGACGAAATCTGTCCCTCCAGCCACAGTGTTAGCAGTGCTGGGCTACAAAGCTCCTACGCAGGTCTGTTTCTTTCTTGTGAACTTCATTTAGGGAAGAGGAAGCTGAAGACCTTAGATGCCCTCTGTCCTCATAGGTCTCAGTGTATGTGTTTGAGGCCAGGAACAGTTAGAATCATAGAATCATAGAATTGCCTGGGTTGGAAGGGACCTTTCAGATCATCCAGTCCAACCATCAACCTAACTCTGACAAAAACCACCACTAAACCATATCTCTAAGCACTACATCTACCCGTCTTTTAAATATCTCTAGGGATGGTGACTCAACCACTTCCCTGGGCAGCCTGTTCCAATGCTCGATGACCCTTTCAGTGAAGAAATTTTTCCTAGTATCCAGTCTAAATCTCCCTTGGTGCAACTTGAGGCCGTTTCCTCTCATCCCATCACTTGTTACTTGGGAGAAGAGACTGACCCCCACCTCTCTACAACCTCCTTTCAGGTAGTTGTAGAGAGCGATAAGGTCCTCCTTCAGCCTCCTTTTCTCCAGGCTAAACAATCCCAGCTTCCTCAGTTCACATTTACCTCCCCCTGATATTGTTTCAAGAGCTGAAAAAATCCAGTGTGGGTGTTGAAACTCATTAACTGGTTGGAGCAGAGATCACCCAGTGGCAACGTCCTCCACCTCCACATATGATTGCAGAACCCATCTCATCTCCTTCAGCTACCGACATGCCATCCCCATAGCTGCTGCAATTACTTACTCTTCTATGTGACACGGGGGAAGAGTATCATTGATTTCTTACTTGTTTTAATGGAGTTTAGCAGCTACAAGGGAGGTCGAAGAAATGCTGCATCATCAGCTAGTTCCAACAGATAGGCACCAAGTGGTCCTCAAACCGTAACTGGAAAGCAGCTGATGACGATGACATGTACTGACATACACATGGACTCAGTGTGATGGAGGAGTTCCTGGTACTATTCAAGGATTAAGATTTTTAGGGTTAGCTACACAAACCTATGTATTTACTGACTCAGCTTCTCTGCAGTTAAGGAAATCAGATTACCACTTGCCTATTTGTCTAATGGCCTGTAAGGATGCAGTGGGTCATTAAAATAATGTATTCTTACAACATGACACACACACACTTATAAAAGGCCTAAAAATCTAGGTCTTGTAACCATGGCACACGGAGTATTTGCCTTTGGGTTCGTTTAGTCCTAAGCGTACACGTGGATTGAACCAGTATGTTGTTTAGTTCAGAAGAAAAATGCTCATGACTTATTTCTAAATCTTTACTCTAGTATGTGTTGACTTCCCTGGGAGTTGGTTTTTTAACTGTATTCCCAGGGTAGTCAGGATGTTGGTAAATATTCATTGGCAAAAACATCCCCACATGACTGGAATTCACTCCCAGCAGGCATTAAATTGGAACAGAGGAACAAAGGATATGCCAGACTTGATCAGACCACTGGTCTGTCAAGCCTGGTACCCTGCCTCTGGCAGTGGCCCATTCTTTAAGCTTCAGACAAAAGCAAAAAAAAAAAAGAAATAATGCACCTGTCTGGAAATGCATCCCAGATACTTAACTCAGACTTTCTACCTCACCTTAAGTAGCTGGGACTGGAGTTACAGAGAAAAAAATAACTTTCTACAGTATTGCAGGGATTGATTGTATTCACTTAATTTTTGCCGCACTTTATTGATCATCTAATTAGGAGAGAGCTTACTTTAATATTTATGCAGCTTCTGAGTTTCCCTGACACCGTTGAAAATGAGCTGTGGCTTCTCAGGGGTAACTCTGGTGGGCGAGTGTCTCAGAAGTCAGTTGGATTTCACTCTGGCAGTTTGACACACAAAAACTGCCTTTTACTTACAGCTCGACAGCCCAAGTCCAGGGGAGCCGTGCTGTGCCCTGAAGTCAGCATTTCAGCTGGCCTATGCAGAAATTCTTTGATTCCAACAACTAGGTTATGCTATTATTATTGTAGTTTATCCTGTATCCTTCTCCAGGCCACCCTGCCCAGGACCTGCTGTGGTGGTCCATGCACAAGCCTGTCCCAGGTCTGACATTCCCTGCACTCAAAGCCTTTATGGTCCAGAAGATAAATTGTGGCAACTGAATGGAACAGGTAACCCAGCAGGGAAGACAGAGGGCAGAATAGTATCTTCATCAGGACAAAATTAACAGTTTTGTCCCATGCTGGTACAATGACGGATCTGATCTGCTCATTGACTATGTGCTTTTATTTGCAGTGTCAGCAGAAAAGCTGAGGTTTCAGCGATGTGGAAACCGAGTGCCGCTCTCAGACCAGGTATATTGCCCTCTGGAGCAGGTCTAGGGCATGGTGATGAAGAAGGTGCTCGGCACCCAGGCTTGGGTGGCAAATAAAGGCTCTGAGAGAACCTTAGAGGCCTCCAATGCTGTGTTCTTTATGGGCAACACATGAATAATACAAGTATGCCACACCTTTGTGTGCACATGTGCAGGTCAAGCCTCTTCAGGTCTGTGAGCAAGCAGAGCACCTCTTTCCAGGTGAAGACATACTTTCTTCAGGTTTTGAATCCCCCTGCCTAAGGCCAGTCTCAAGCACTTCAGCTGAGAAACCTTCGATCCCCACTGCCCTATATTACACAAGGGATATGTGTCATGAAGTCCTTGTTTTTGACCCTAATAAAATGTAACCACTTAGTCATGTGCCAGTGCTGTGTGAAACTACTGTGTGTGAAAAGCGATGCTCAGAGAAGACGGGTGCAGTGAATGCCACTGGCGATAAGTGACTGAATGCCAGGGGAGCCAGGCACGGCAAAAGGGACCAGTGCTTTGACCTTAAAAGCTGTTCTGAGCATGTCCAGTCTGTATGGAAAACTCAGTCAAGAATGGACATCTGTGTTTTCGGTCTGTTAACTTGTATTTGACAGCTTGGGTTTTGGCAGCCTGAAAAGATTAAAAAAAAATGCAGCCCAGCCAGGGCTGCCCTTGCACTAAAGCAGATAGTTGCGAGGGGATTAGAGAGGGAAGGGAGGCTGAGACGCCAGGCGCAGCGGTAGTGGTGGACCCAAAGCTCTGCGAACAAACACAGTGCTCACTTTTCCTCAGCTGATAGCCATTGCTTTGAGGATTTGAGCTGCCTGGCTGCTGGGCAAGGGTTTGCAAAGTGCCTGCATGGAAAGCGTTTCCATCTGCGTTTCTGCAGGCAGCTGCTGGAGGAGAGGAGCATGGCCTGGGAGTCCAGCAACGCTCTGCACGCCCCATCTCCCTCGGGCATGCCTTGGGATGAGTGGCTTAGCTGCCAGTTTCAAGGTCTTCCCAGTGCTTTTAGTGCTGGTAGAGCTCTTCCCCTGCCTCTAGAGAGTGTTTGCTTGCTGGAGATAATTAAAAAGAGGAGCTCACATATCTGACTCCCACAGGGTATAAAACGGGATGAGAAGAAAAAATGTTGAGCCTTCAATGGGTAACATAAATGTCTGAGTCTGTACTCATGGTCGTATCTGCCGGTAAATTTTTTTTTGTTTTATTGCCTTAAGAAAGGAATCAAGACTTTTGCCTGATTGAGCCCATAACAGGACAGCAGATTTAGAGACAGGCACTTTTCAACTTTTTGCTGCTAGGAGGCTAAATGCCAAGAGAGATGGATACATGCAATATTCATGCCAAGACATTTATTAACCCTTGCCACTCTTAGGACTGTGTCAGACCAAAATACCCTTCATCACACTGAAGCATCTAGTGGTGATATGCTGCTGATAATAATATGCTAATGACAAAAGATTTTGCAGCCATTCTCCTTCCCCCAGCAGCAAGAACCAAGAAGGTGAGACCGCTGGGTTGATTGTGGAAATGTATGTATCCTGGTAAAGAAGTACTTCTGTGCTCTGAGATAGGAGCTCAGAGTACTGCCGGACATCATTCTGAAATATGTCAATTTGGTGGAGGGGGCAACTGTTGTAACACCCAGCAGTGTTGCCTTCTGCCGGTGCGATGAAGGCAGGAACCAGCTAGAAGGCAATGGTTTCCAGGCTGTACTGCTCCAGAAACTCACCCCGTAGCTGAGGAGTGGCAGCACTAGCTGAACCTTCCAGACCTCTGAGAGCCTGTGACCATTCCAGCTCAGGGTCATTTATCAATAACGTCTGACAGAGAGGGCATTTCTTAGAAGCTAACATGTGACTGCAGATGTTTTGAGGCTGAAAAATAATCCAGTCAGTAAAGAGCAATAGGAAATGCCGACCTGGTTGGTCATTGCAAGTAAACCATTTGTTTAAAGTTGTGACTGTTAAGAGGGCAGGATTACATTCCCAACATCTGTAATGCTTACAGTGAAGTAAGGAATAAAAAAGCACCGCAAAATCCCAGCTCTATTCTCCGACAAGGACAGAAACACTGAGCATTTGGAATTATTTTTGATTACTCCCCTAGAACAGCATGCACAGCCCTTATGGGGTGTCCAAGCTGCCATGTGGCTTGTTCGGGGGAGTCGCGAGTGTCTGAGCAGACATATGGTGAGGTGAAGAACCAGCCGGTGCAGGTTGACGCAGACACTGCCAACTCACTTTCTGCTGCTGCTGGGCAATTAGGCACATCAGGAACCCAGGGATTTTTTTTCTCTCTCTCTCCACGTTTGTAAGTGAAAAGACATAAAACGTCTGCAGGGCTCACACACACTTTCCCTGCTATTGCCTTCATCTCTGTCCCCCCCTCATCAAAAAATAAGACAAAAATAACTGTGTTTGAGCTGAATGTATCTCTGTGCAGAGGGATCATGTTATGCCCTCTGCAGTATTCAAGCCTTGCCTTGGGACTGCATATGGCGCATGGGTGAAGCAGCCGCACAAAGAGGGCTGTTGTATCGAACAAGTTCCTTCGGCACAATGAAAGTCTCTGCCATAAGAATAAAGCTCCTTTGTGCAGGCAGTGGAGCATTTCCAGTGTGCGGCGGTGGAAGGAACACCCCGAGAGACTGGGCAGCATCAGGCATCCGCCATTGTCCTTTCCCAGTGTGAGGCGTCTTTCTCTGATGTTGACTTCTCACAGCGAAACACATAGCAGGCATTGATCTCAAAGATACAAGCTACCAAAAGAGGCCTTCTCCTGCACCCGCCTCTCCCCCCAGGCCGTGGACTAGCCGAGAGAGGCCTGTGGTAGTCATGTTGTGGTGGGAGGGAGCTCGGAGGGTGCAGGGCTGAGACGCCACTGCTGCATGGCTGTCTCTGAAAGAGGAAGGGTGAGGGGGCTGGAAACTGCTACCATTGCACATCCAGCATGTCCTGGGACCTCCTGGCAAGGATGCCAAGCATGGCCAGGACACCAGGAGCTTGTAACCCTTTCTCCTAAGCCCTGCATGGCCAGGGTTGCAATTCACGTGATGGCTGGAGATCCAGAAAGCCCTACACAAGTTCTTACACCCTATGCAGAGACGGCCGTGCTTAAATGCTCTTCTGACACTGGTCGAGACCCAGCCATGAGCTGAGGGAGCCCTTGCTGCTGCTCCTTCCCAAATGAAAAGCACTCTGTAAAGGCAGGAGCACTTGTGAGGCCTGTGCTCGAAACCACATCTAAAAACAGACCATGTCAACAGAATATCAAACCAGACATCGGCTACCTCTAAAACCACAAGCAAGGCCTGACTTTAAGCTGAATCTGCCAAATGTGCATGGCAAAATGGCTGGTGTGGGACCACACTCCCTGCTGTCCCCAGCCCCAGGGCGCAGCGGTGCCGTGAAGCAGAGCATTGATCCCCGGCAAAGCTGGCCGGAGGATGGAGCGGCCTCGGTCGCCCGGGTACAAATGCTGCCATGGCTGCCAGTGCTCCCCGGTGGGAGAGCAGGCACGGCATGGGCTGTTCAAGCGCTCCAACGCTGAGCTGGGAAGGGCAGCAAGACCTGACTCCATCTGCTGTTGCCAGCGCAGGGCACTTTGCTGGCTTTTGAGGTGAGAGGTGGGCAGGAGTTGTCCCAGATGAGCAGGGTCTGCAGAGAAGCAGGCTAATGGCATCAGGCTTCGTGAACACCTTGGCATCTCGTTGAGCAGCACAGAAAATGCTTTTGTCTGGACCTGTGGTGCGTAGGAGGAGATTTCACAGGGGCTTGGGGAATGCAGGCAGAGGCTGCAGGTAGAAGGAAACATTTCTGGATTTCAGGCTTCTCCTTGGTTTGGGGAATGGACGCTGATGGTGGGAAAGCCAGGCTGAAGAGAGCTCCTGACCTGCTGTGATCGCTCCTGTTGACACAGTGTGAGACACAGCCCAGGCTCCTCTCCTGGGCTGAGGGAAACGCTGCTGGCTCCTGGGTACCTCCGACGGCGACTGCCAGGGCTTTGTCTGTGGGCAGCAGCTGCTCCACACCGCTGGAATGCCTGGGGAATTTCTGCCTTAAAACCCACCCCGGATCCAGAGCAACCAAGTGCCAGGACAAGAGGGACCAATTAGAGGGACCCGTGGAGAGCGGGAGAGGCTGCAACGCTATTCACTCGCTGTCACTTCAAAAAGGTTTTCTTTTCTGTATGTTTAATATGCAAATATTTAATGGGGTGTATTAGAGCATAACAGCCATAACTTGAGACCTTTCAGTCAAGACTAAACAGGTGCCGAGTCTTTCTTTTCAAGGCCCGGCACAGCTGCAAGCCTGCCCTCCCCGGTACGTGATTACGGGATGCTGCTGGGGCCTTTTCCGTATCCCTCCCCCACGATGCCTCGCCTGCTCCTGCAAAGACCCTTTTTCTGTCTTTCTGCAAGAGACTGTCTTCGCTGTTCAAAAGGAGCAGGAAAAAAGAATGGTGATTTATTAGCTCTGGCATAGAGGGCAAGGTTTCGACCTCAGGTGTGAATCTGAGAAAAATATTATTTTCCTGACAGGCAGCCCTCTCGGAGTGAATTAAAACTGCTATTGTGAGGAAATGGATTAAAGCCATTTCAGCTTTTATGACAATATCAAGGCGGTTACTTTATAGAACGTCTAGGATGTAGACTCGCCCCAAGGTGCTTTATAATCATCGGTTTAAAGGGAGAGAATTTGCCTGCAGAGATGAATCAATGGGTATATTTTATGAAACATTAATGACTGCTTTTGTAGATGTAAATTTGGGGGTATGCGCCTGCATCTCTCCGTGCTGTCCTGCAGCTGCAACTTAAGCTCTTTTACTGTTAGTGAGGATCATAATCCGGCAGCGCAGTTTTGCTGGAGGAGCTTTACATCATCTTCTAATGTAAACAATATTGTAAGAGAGCCCGACAGCCCCACAGGATTTTCATTGAGCGATGATTGATGTGGAAAGGGATGGAACTGCAGTGATTCTGCATCAGTCACAGCTCTCGCTTGGCTCTAAAACTGACCCTGTTAGCACAGTCTGACTTGGATCATTTGTCTCAGAAGTACCAAGGGATTTTAAAACAGCTGTGGATTCAACCATTTCAAATGGGAACATATTTTTGGTTTGTGGTAAGAACAACATAAACCGTATGTGTTTCAGAACTCGGGCCTCAGCATTCCTGGCTTGTTTTGTCAGCGCGTCTTTGCTCTCCTCGGCAGCACTCGCACATGCAGCTCCACAGCAGCTTTTTTTTTTCGGTTTTGTTTTTCCACTTCAGGTCTTCCTCCCTTTTTTTTCCCCTCCCGTCCCCAAAGACGGACAGAAAGAAAGAAAATGCATCACCTTTGCTTTTGACAGCTAGGCAAGGTTTAGGCTGTGGTAATGCTTAAGTAAAGAAAGTATTTGTTTTTCAGCCTTTGATGTATCCCCCATCTGATGTGTTTTCTCCTAAATGCTGTTGATCGTACAAGTGCCAACTGGTAAAAGCAAGTACCAGACGTCATGGCAGAGCCCTGTGCGGTAACTGTGTGCTGCCAG
Source organism: Chroicocephalus ridibundus (assembly GCF_963924245.1). Lineage (NCBI taxonomy): Eukaryota > Metazoa > Chordata > Aves > Charadriiformes > Laridae > Chroicocephalus > Chroicocephalus ridibundus. The sequence goes on from NC_086285.1 coordinate 16,758,031, forward strand.
CCCTCTTTCTGTGTCCAGATGGGTATCCCATTTCACTAATGCAAAATTACTCTGATTTTCTGCTCCTCTCCCCAGTCCTTTCCATCACTCCTCCCCTTCTCCTTCAGCAGGTTCCTTCCCCACTGACATCTGTTCCAAGGAATGATGAACTGAGCTGTGGAGCAATTACCACAGTTCGCATTTCCCGGACCAGCTTGCAGCGTGTGTATTAAAAACACCGGCACTAAAAGTCAACAGGGTGTAAAAGGTAACAGAGTCTCCCACCTCAAAGCTAATGATGTTTTGCTGCGTGAACAAGAGCTGTGGATCTTAATTTGCTGGCTCCATTCTCATTTGTACAATTTTCAGCCATTGCTTAATGAAGCCCGCCTGGTTCCCATGATGTGATATTATATTATCGCAATGCTCATGCTAAAGGCCTTATATTTCACCCCAAGCACCTGTGGCTGCTCAGCAAGGGGGAAAGCTCTAATGTGCCAACTTGGATTCAGATTTTGCAGCAGGAAAAGCCTGATTTTGGAAATGCTCCTCCGCCTCCCTTGTGGCCGAGCGCAGCAGGGGCTGGGGAGCCGGCGGGCTGCTCGGGGTGCCTGCTCTGTGCTACAGCCAGCGGCTGGGGATTAATATCACAGAGAGAGTGAGCACCGAGTTATTTCCGCAATCCGTTCACATAATGGATGTGAATGTCAAGATGCCGCCATCTGAAGTATGAGCACCTTGGAACAAAACAAAAAATTACTGGCGGTGTCAGCTTTCAGGAATGCTTTTCAGAGGTGGTGGGAAGCTGCACACACAGCACCGACTTTCTTCAGCATCTTCCTTTCTGAATAAAAGGTGACCTCAGGCCCTCTCCTCTTCCTCCTCAGACAGTCACGCACAGGTCTGTTATAAACTAAACCTTGTGCACACTTACTACAATGCAAGCAGCTTTTTGGCAGGCAGTTTCTCGGGCAGGTGCCCTGCTCGAGGTGGATTTGTGGCTCCAGCGTGTGTGGACTCTGCCAAAGGGCTGCGAACAGACCAGACCATCTACAAACCCTGTCTGAGTTTTTATCCCCCTCTTCGCCGCAGACTTTCCAGAGCTCGTGTCGGACATGAGACATGGGCTGATTTGGTAGTGTCCCCTGTACAAACACGACCTCTGGATCTGGAGCTCCAGGACAAAACTGAAGCTGGAGCAGGATTTAGTGCTAACCAAGAGATGGCTGTAATCATCTTGGTACTGAGCTGTGCCCATGAGCTTCCTGGCTGGAGATTTAAACACTGTCCACATCATCACCATCACCACACTTGGTCAGAATAACTTACCCTGACTGTGAGCTGTGATTACACTGGAGAGCTGTCTGCTCTCTAGCTGTTAAAATACTTCTCTCTCGATGTGGGGACACAGGTAGAGAAATCTGCATTGCTCACATCTTGGCCTTGGATGCCCAGCAAGCCTCAGCCCCCAGGGCTGTATCACTGCAATATGGCATTTTGAGTTGTATTTTCTCTAGAAAAATGCTACTGACTGTGCAGTGGGTCAGCGTGTGGGAGAGCGCAGCTCCCCATTTGGAAGGATCCCAGCCCAAACCTTGTAAGAGCTTTGCAATAGGGCCACGGAGGCCAGAAGGGGAGTTTTCCCAAGAGTTCCTGTGTTTGGTGCCTAAACTGCACAGTGACTGATGTCTTAGGAATGAAATAGCCTGGCTGTTACATCAAAATAGCTGTGCAAATAATAATTTTCTCCCAAATAAGCATTCCTGCCCAAAAGTGCTGGCCAAAAATTTTGTTGGTAGAGAGCCCTCAAGGCCTGGATATTGCTACTTCCCTGCCTCAAGTTAGCTATATCAAAAATATTAGATGCAAAATAAGTATTAGATCCTTGGATGACACCCCACCCATGGTCTGTCAGGGTACTTCAAGGGCTGAACAGTATTTTCAGTCTCCCGCCCCATGTCACCAACGTTCCCATCATGTAATGAAGTTTCATTTCTAGGAGAATGAGAGTGCCCTGGCATTCAGACCTGATTGTCTGATGTGAATTTAGATTATTCCATCAAGGTAATAACAAGATCTGGGATCACAATCTGCTGGAATAATTTAGTAAGCCATGTGAGGTCACTATTGCTTCTTACAAATATGGCTTACACATAATTTACCTGGCAGTAACTTGACCTGGAAGAGAGAGGTTTATCTTCTTGGCATGCTGCGTCTGGGTAGCTTGACAATCTCTACATAAATTTGAGATCTTTCATTCTCCAGCTGGTTGTTATTACTTATAATCTGTTAATGCAAAAAGTATTCATTCCAGAGGCCCCTTTCCTTGCCTTTCTTACCTTTTTTTTTTTTTTAAAAAAAAGAAAAGATTTATTGTATGTTGTTTTGTCTTAGGATCTCAGGCCCACGCCCTTGCAGACATTATAATTTGGTCATTGCACCAAACCCCTTCGTTATGTTTTAGTTGCCTCTTCACTTCTAAATGTTACGCTATATCATAACATATGATTTTCAGGAAACATTGGTTAAAGCCCCTATGTTGAAAACCTTTCCTTGTAGATGTATCCCATAGTGTTGCTTAGAATCCCTTTTGTAGGGAGATTACAGGGGAATTACAGGATTACAGTAGAAATGGGGAAAAATCACTGCAGGGATTCCTGAGGGAGGCCTGATCCTGGCCTCTCTTGGGATAGGCACTCTGCAGCTCTTACACATCCCGCTCCTGAGCGGGCATCTGAGACCAGCAGTGGGTCGGTGTCTGCCCGCACTGTGCAAGTGCACTGCCCTTCTCCGTGTCTTGGGACACCCTCCCTATCCCTTGTCCCCTTCCTTGGTGCCAGCAGGGACCAAGTGGCTCCTCATCACTGCCACAGCTGACGCCATCTGCTTTCTTCTGATGTCTGCGGTGCTGCCCCTTCTCCCACACCTACTGCTGCGCTTAGCTGAAGCACCGGGGGATTTCTGCTGCCCTTTGAACCTCTCTGGCTGCTGGAGCATGAAACACCCCCTCAGCATTTCCATGTTCTAGAAAGGGCAGTTTCACTTCTCTTTTGGGTTTTTGGGTTTTTGAACCCCAGGAGGGCAGGCCACTGCAGGCTCTGCTTCCTGCTCCTTTACCAGAAACAGCCAACGCCGAAGAGCTGCCCCGTCCTCTTGACCAAGTGCTGCGGGAAGCCCTTCACCACTGAAGGGTAACAAGGGAGAGACACAGCCCAGCTGGAAGCGAGTTGTGTCTCTGGTGTTTGCACATCACTGCCATGACCCAGTGTGTGAATGAGCTCACTGGCGTGTCCTACTGCCTTGGTCACCGATGGTCCCATGGGTACGTGGTGGCCACTCCTGTCTGTGCACCGGGGCTTCTCTGGGGGAATCCTGGAGGCATGGCCCAGGGCCAGGGCACATGCGGGGTGAGTCCCGAGGGACCGGGATGCTGCGGAGCACTGTGGGGTCAGCCTGCCCTGCTGCACAGACACAGCCCCTGAGAGCTGGAAGGCATCAGACCTTTGGTGTCCAGGCTCAGCTCCACTTGAGGGTCAGTGCCTTGACATTTCCAGCACCAGCACTGGGCTTAGAGGATGGTCATCAAAAGGCAGTCATCCTAGAAGGCAAGAAGAAGCTCTCTGGAAATGGTAGAATGTTTGGTAGAACATACTGTCCTTCAATGAAATATATAGCAATGCAAACATCCAGTTCGATACAGCCATTATTGTTGTTGTCTGGGTCTATGCAGTTTCTCTCAACATTCTTTTACCTTTTCTGCTATGATTATCTGGACCCCAGTCATTACCAGTGCCTCCTTCCCATTATCATTGTACCACATTTTAGCAATATGGCAAACAGCGGCAGCGTCAGAAATGCCAGCTTCAAAGAGTGACTAAACCCTCACCCACACTTTTAAATTGGGACAGCTGAAAAAGAGCTTTTATGTAAGATGATGCAGAGCATTACAGCCATCCCTATCAGGTTGGGGGTTTTTTGTTGGTTTTTCTTTTTTTTTCTCCTTCCTCGCCTCAAGACGTTGCAATTTTAGCTTGTATTTGCTTCTTTTCCAGCTCATAACTCCACTTCTGACTGGAAGGCACAGCCTCTGAACAGGGCTCTGCTGATGTCTGTAACATTAGCGCAAGGCTGTCAGGGAGCAGACGGCATGTGATCAGGAGAGGCTAAACTGGGACGCTGTGATTCAGATAACCAGCTTCCCTATTTCTGGCTCCGCTTTGAGGTCCAGGTTCCTCTGCTCCTCGTCTTGGAGGTGAGCGTGCAGGGCCACCGCAGCCCACCGCAGGAGTGCCCAGGACCACGTAGAAGAAGCGTGTGCATGAAGCAGGGCATCGGCTATGGAAGAGGAACCAGCAAGGGGAGTGGGCTGGAAATACCCCAAGGAACAAACATTTTTACTAGTCCCATTGCAGAAACTGAAGGATATCCTGCTTCTCCAGCGGTGAGGAGCGTTTGGCCCTGTGTGAGGGAGCTGCTCTGTCCCCTCTGGCTCCTCTCCCGCTGCTTTTGCTTTTGCTGTGCGTTTCTCAGCAACTCTCCCAACAGACTGTCATCCCTAGCTCTTCCTCCCGCTGCTTAGTCAAGTACGTGTGATGGAAGGGAGGTGGAGGGGGGTGCTCCTGGGGGATTTATCCAGCAACGTTCGAACTACACAGAAGTGTACAACCTCAGCAAAATTTTAATCTGCCCCTGGAAATTGCAGGTTATTTTTTATTGAAAGAGAGATTTAATTGAAAATTCAGGGCTATGTCTCCTGTTGGGCTATTACTTATGATGAGTGTAATCACTTAAAGTGAATTTTACTTTTAAATTATGGGGCAATGTCATAGGAAAGGAGCATAATTTCATTCCCGTAAGAGAGTTGCCCACACACATCTGAGAGATGCTCTTCCTGCGCAGCCTGCCACAGGCCGGCGCCTGAAGTGCATTAAACCTGCAAGAGGCAGAAAGCAGAAACGAAACTGTTGCTCACCGATCTGCACTGCACAAAGTGCTAAGAAAAAAGGGTGCTCAACACAAAACACCTACTTAAGTCTCATCTGCCATTGCAAATATTGCCAAAACACCTATTTAAGGCTGTTCTGCAATTGCATGATGGCTGATGACAAAAAGGAGCGGGATTAAAACTACTCTTTTGATGTTCAGCAGGTGGCTCTGGAAGAAGCAGCTGCTGCTCCATTCCCACAGGTACATCGTAAAATCTTTAATGGGGCAACAAACGGTGACAGTCCTGTGCCATGATGCTGGTTGCAGGCGGTCTCTCCCTGCCCCAGCCAGCAGGCCCGCGGCACAGGCAGACTGTCAGGGTACATGCGCCTGAGCTTTGCTTCTTTAGCCCAGATTATCAGCCTAAAGCCTGTGCTCGAAGACCACCCCAGCCCCATCACTCTTCCCAGTCCTCTCTCCCCCTGGCCTCAGTCTGCTCCTGGCATAGGCCTAGTTCCCTTTTTCCCCCCTTCTCTCCACAATTTCTGTCGTATCTTTTCTGTTTTCCATGTGTCTCGCTTGCTGTCTGTGCCCTGCCAGCGGTGTCTTCCCCACGACCTCTCTCCCCTTTCCTCCATCCCTTCACCAAATTTCTGTGCCCTGGGGAAATGGCGCTGACTGCAGCTGGGCTGCTTCATGCCCTCTCCATCAGCTCTGCCCAACTTCTCTTGGTTCTTCCCTCTCATACCTCCCTGTAGCCTCCTACATTGAAGACCAGCCCCACCACTGCCCCCCTGCATCAGCATTTGCTTCAGGGAATCCTCCTGCTTCCTGGAGGCAGTACTAGGCTCAAGAGGATCCAAAAAGTGGAGATTTGGCGCTTCTTCTCCATGAGCAGATGAGAAGAAGCTTCTTAGCTTGACCTGTAAGGACTCTACTGCCTTCACTACGGACATTTGCCCTAGCAGAAACGGGTTTCTCTCCTGACTGCTTCTCCCTCCCCGCTCTCTTCAACTGTGCTCTTTGCCTGTGTCTTCTCATATTCTTCCCCACCCTTTTGCTCATCAGTCTTTTCCCCACCGACAGCCTCCATGGACCACCGTATGGTTTGACAGAAACAGCATCAATTGCACCGCTGCCTCAGTCACAGTCATGCTGTGCCATGTGTCCTCTGCACCTGCCCAGCATCACCCCATGCCTGATGCACACACGTTTGCCTCCTGCTGTCGCTCTTTGACTCAGACCAGCCACCCGTCAAGGTGGCAGGATACTGCCAGGAAAACAGGGGGAAGGAGCTTACCCTCAGCCCCCACCTGGCCTTCTCTTTGCCAGGCTTTACTTCTTCCCCACTCCATCACAGATTTTGTGTGTTAACGTGCCCCGTTTTGATTTTTCAGTCCACTCTGAGAGGTAGCAGTTCAGTTCTCTTCTTGATCTAGACTGACTTTATTTTCTTAGGAATTTTTGCTACCTTTTTAGAAGCCTTTCTAGCTCTCTCCAGCTCGTGCTTTTCCGTCTACCCCCGCCACTGCCTCTCAATGGACTCCTCTCATTTTTTTTCCTCCCTCTTCCTCAAAGGCATATTTAGATTAGAAGAGTTGGGGAAACTTGTGCTTTCTAAGTTTCAGGAATGGTCTGGTCTTGGCAGATTTCACTGATGTTGTAACAGATGAATGTATTCCCTGGGAAACCAAAACACCCCACCTGCGTCCTGCCCTGCCCTTGGTGGTGACACGCACTTGGACTCGGACGGGTTTGATGTAATTATTCCTCCAATATGCCTCTCTGGGCTTATTATTTATCCCGTGTAAGATCCACTCTTACCTTTTTATTTCTGACACTGACCACATCTCTCCTGCTGTGACCTCTCTCTTACCCCCGCGTCAGCAGATCATTCCAGTTCATTTCTTAGCAAAAAGTGCATGTCTCCATAAGTCTCTACCATCATGCTTCTCTTTCCAGTCAAAAGAAAACAGAGGTGAAACGAAACTGAATTACTTTGGGTGTTTTCCTCTGCGTTTTTGTAATCTCATCCTGAGGAGCACTTCAAAAAAGTTCCAGAAGAGCTTGTCTTGACTAATACAGTGCAGTCAGGCAATTGGCACCATATTCCTTTAATACTCTGTCTTAGGAAAGAAATTGCTATTATATCAAGAAAATTTACCAAAATTCTCAAAATACTAATCATCCTGACATCAAGGTACCAGTTGATCTTTTCTCTTCAGTCACTCGCTGCTATATAACCTGGGTTGTACGCAGCAAGTCTGCGTGTGTGAGCCCTTTTCTTCTCCAGAAATAGTGGTTTGTCCCACCATTCATGAAGAACAACCCAGTCCAGGAGCTATTCTGCAGCCATATTTGGTGTTGGAATTTCAGAGGAACATCTGAGCTTCATTTGCATGAAATAAGGCAAATTTTTCCTGCCTCTACCTGGTAATGAAGTTAGTCACAAGCTTAAGGAGAAAGATTGCCTCTTGTGCAGTTTTACAGTCTCTAGTGTAATTACAGGTACAAATCTTAATATTACTAGTACGTGGACTCTGTGCTTTTGGTTTGACTGTTGAAAAAAACCGCTAAAGCCTTATCTGAGTGGAAAGCTTTCCCTTGTCCCTGCGGTTTCGGGTGCTGTCTGTCTTTCATCTTACACCATTTTCCCGCACAGTGCGAGGTGGGGGTGAGCCAGGCACACTCTGCTGTGCCTGCAGCACGGAAAATACATTTTTAATTCATCTTTCACCAGCGCAGTGGTGAGGAGTCAGCTGAAGCTGTGTCGGGAGTCACAGCGATTTCATATGCCATGACTCCAGAGGAGAAACACATGCTGCAGCAAGTACAGGGTCTAAAATAATAGACACTAGGGGGAAATAAAAGCATGTCAGTGGGTGGACTGTTAAACCCACACAGCCAAATCCTGAGAGGTCCTAAGCCCTCACACTTGTTGGCTTCAAGAAGACTTCAGGTGCTCGTCTCCCCTCAGGGTCTGGCCACAGGCATTTTTCTTAATAAAAAGGTCTCCACTGACTGGGTGGAGAGCGAAAGGTTTTTGAGCACATTGAAATGATTTGTCTGGATTTGCGGAGCAGGCAGCATGGATCGGGGTTTGTAGCAGCAGTACTTGTTCCCCTGGAAATGGTGGTCATGACTTCTGGTGCTGGGAATACCTTGCTGCTTCTGGACTCACTACAGCAAAACGGTGCGTAAAATGGGGAACAAAAAGAGCCACCGTCAGAAGGGCCTGGGTAGCAGATGCCTGTGTGGCTCTCTGGAGGGAGGAAAATCTCTTAATTCAGATGGCTTTGGTCTCCTGACTCTTCAACAAACTGCATATCGTACAACCCCCCCGCCTTATATTTAAACAAAAGAGACTTCTTTGTTTCCATGTGGCGTGGAAGGGTTCCCATATGACTCTTCGCAGGGATGCAAAGCCATTGCTAATAAAACAGCATTTTAGTGCTTGTTCATCCCACAAAGGGCAAATCTTTACCCTGAGACTGTCTTAATATTATTGTTATAACTTAAAGACACTGAACAGAATTGCACTAACTTGGAGTATTATTTTCAGTAGTTCCAACAATGTCTGCAGCACACCTGCTCTCCGTGGTCATTTCAAGCCAGCTCCTGCTCTGTTGTTATTGGCTCAATACCAAGAGCCAGCAAAGCAAAAAATTTTTCACTTAAGCCCAAACTTACTGTTCTCCTGTCAGCTTCCCCGTAATGTATTACTTCACCATGTCCTTTGACCTCTTGCATTTCTTTGTAGAGAAATATAATTAATTGTGAGCCACAGCTTAGCTCTGGGGGTTCAAAACAGTTTCACGTGTTTACTCAAAACATTAACTTTTTTCCTTCTTTTTTAATTTCCAGGCAGAAAAGGTGATGAGGGTTAAACAAAGCATCACTCCTTCCAAGAGCTCCAAACCCCAGCAGGGCTGCAAAGAGCTGACGGGAGGGAGAAGGGTGAGAGGGATGGACACGGGGGTTTCTCAGCCAGACCCCAGGAGCCAGAGCTGTGCCTGGGAGCTCAGGTGCAGGAAGGTAAGAGGAACACCTCTACTGCACAAATAGCCTCAGCCTCAGAGCAATACAGACGAAGAGAAGATGATGTTCTAGAAAAAACACAAACCAAACTATGGTCATCTAGTATGTAACTACCTAGGCTCTTAAATGGGTATGGGTACAGTGCTGCAGCCCTGCAGGAAGCTCTCACCATGCAGGATGGACAGTGTGGTCCGAGACCCCACCAAGAGAGCCATGAGGGACCAGCCAAGGCATGCAGTGCCAGGCAGCCCCAGGAGCTCAGGGTTTGGGATTACAATGGCAGCAAAAGTGTCACCTGGGGTTCAGTGCACAGCCTTTGTCTTCTGGCTCCAGAGGGTTGAGAGCAGGAGACCCAAGACCAAGCTTGCAATACCAGTAACTTAAACTTATACTGTGCAGTTACGCTGTAAACTTCATCATGGTTTTCTGTGCTGGCCTGGGGAGCTGGCAGCCGAGGGCTGGGCCAGCTGAGGGCTGGGGTAAGGCTGATGTATCCAAGCTGCCGATATTCCTTCTCTTAGCACCACGGGGGTGCAGGTGATGGTGGATCTCTGCAGATCTTTCTGTGTTTTGAGGGAATATAATAAACTACCGCTGCCAACAGCAACATCATCACTTGCCCTTCTCTTGTGGGGTCCCTCATGGGGAGAGCTCAGCTAAAACAGTGACATGTCCCAGGGAGCCAGGCCAACACCAGTATCTTTGCTTCTCACTGAGAAATTGGGACACAGAGGAGGTGTTAAAGTGACCTGCCAACTTTCCTTACTCACACATTAATTCATGAAGATTTGTCACACAAATGATGACAAACCTCCTCACTGGAGGAAGGTCTGATTTACTTGTCACACCAATAGCACTGCTGTAACAACCCTACAATACTGTAGAAATCCTGCCTCATTTGTGGATTATTGTCAGAAGACCGAAGGCGTTTCTAGAAGCCCTGAAGGACCCAGTTAAGTCACTTTTCCCATCATCTTTGAGCTGCAGAATCATTTCTTACATTGTAGGACATGCTCACAGCCCATCTGAGGGCAGCTGCTGCAAATCCAACATGTGGATGCTGTCAATCCCACAGGAATTTTCTTAGGAAATGGAGGGGGAGCGGAAGTTGCATACAGATACAGGAATAAACAAAAAAACCCTTCATAAAGCTTCAGCACACTTCTATTTTCCAGGCACACAGAGCCATCCAGCACCATAAGCAACTAAGAACCAGTGAGAAAGATATTCAGTAATAATGAGATGCACTTGGGGTAATCCTTTCAAAGGGATGCGAAGTTTTTAGTCCTTATGAGCTTAACAGTAGTCTCCTAGCTGATACTCCACAGAAAGCCCTGGTAACCCTTTGGGAGCCCAGTCAGCACCTTTGAAGTCGATGGCAACATCGTCACAGTAATAGCTCTAAAGAGCTATGTTGGCTCTTACATGTCTGAAAGACCATCTAGTTTGTACCACTCAGGTCCTTTGAACTAACACCACTCCCCAGGCTTACAGCTCCTGGCACATCTACTGTCAAGCTGCTTCGCGTCTTCCTTACTGCTTTTCCCAAGCAAGCTCTCCTATAACTTCATTTTTTTCAATTCCTTTTAATAGAAAAAAACCCTGGTTCCATAAACTCAATGTCTAAGTTTGCAGGAATGTTATGCAAACAGCCTTGCTGGGATTAAAGCAGCAACCAGTTGCTGGAGGTCTGTGTTTCTACGTCCTTTTACTTGAATTTCTTTTCCTCAATGCAATACTGAAAACACTAGAAACATGGAAACTAGCAGGAAAAAGGTGCAAAACTAGTTGGAAAATGGACTGTGAGTTTTTTTTACAAAAATCAACATTTCATTGTCATATTGGGAGGATTAAGTAATGTCCCAACAAGGTTTGTGATAAATCTGGCACAGAGTAGGCAAAGGCAGCAGCAAAACGCTACTATAAAAGCTAAAGCTGGCATGTAATGTTGTGCATCAACTAAGAAAACATGAAACCTCACAGCACAACTCTGTTCTAATGATGATACATTTGACAGCTGGATGCCAGGCAGTTCTTTGCAGCTTACCTAATGGCATGATGGAGTACCAAAACAGCAGGGTGATGCCCTGCCCAGGCCTCGCGTGGTGCGCTCGGCCTTGAGTCTATGGCATGAACCAAACATTCGATGTTAATGCCTGACACTTCCCACAAGGATGGTGTAGTAACCTGTATGAGATTGCATGTCCGAGGGTGGTCTCGACCTTGACTGTTTTGTATGCACATAATGAGAAGCAAAGTGCTCAGTCCTGGGCACTAGACTAGCCCACCACACCTTGGCTGCTGCTCACCACCTACCATACTGTCCCAGTAACCTGAATGGCAAACCCAGTACTGAACTGAGCTTTGAGGCCACATCACATCTGGTCCTTAGCGGGAGTGGAATAAAAACCAGTTCTGGAGTAAGTGGTTGTAGCCAGGCACTAGGAGGAGCAGCTCAGGAGGCAGTAAACAACCTGTACAATTTCTTTTATCTGAGAATTGTCTGCTAAACATCCATAAGATTACAATATCTAATAAGGAGGCAAACCAATAGTAATTTAGCTGAAGTGTTATGGTCTTTTTGGTAAACTAATTCTCCCTGCCTCTCAAACACAAGTCCATACAACCAATGCAGATTGGCTACTCTTTTAGTACCCAAACTAAGATAAATGATCATCTTGTCTATGAGTCATCTAGACCATTTCCCATAGGAAGACAAGGTTTGAATTCAAATGGATCCTGAAAAGCACAAAGAAACGGCCAGAAATCAAACAAATGACAGCAAAAAACACTTAAGAGGGAAATGTCAAATGCAAAAGTCCCCAACAAACAAGCCCAATCTGTGGCACCTGCCAGGCATCATTGTGCAGAGAGGGACCCACAGCCTTTAGAGATCCAGAAACTGTGGGAGTTCTTGGTCTTGTCTGCCCACAACACAAGGAAATGTCATCCCGGGACACACCTGCAAGAGTGTTTTATGTAAGACACAGAAGCAATTATTGTGCTCTACTTGGCGCCAGTGTGGTCTCAGCTGGAGTTTGGTGTCCAGTTCTCGGCACCATGCTTTAAGGAAAATGGAAGTTGGATAAGGTCCAAAGGAGCTCATATGAAAGACAAAAGGTTTAGAAAATGTATCCCGAGACAAAAGGCTGATAGAGTGGGCATCTTCTGTGTGGAAATGGGAAGACGAGGAAAACCTAACAACGCTTAACTGTCACGCAGAAACCTGACTTCTTTCTGCCCATTATAAACTGGTGACGTGAAGTGTGATGTCTTCCGCTCTCTGCTTTCGTTTGGTGAGTATGGTACAGCAGGGCTGCTTTTGCAGTGCAAATTTAGACCACCTGTTAGAGCATTTTCAGGCCTTTAAGATGTCCTTAGAGGAACCAGACCTTCCTCAGATCAAAGTCCCTCAAGATTCCTCTCAGGATCCAGTTTTGTGGCCAGCATTCATCACAACCAACTGCTTTTGAACACACCCAGTTGTCTGGGAGACTGTATGGCTTAGTCCTGCCTTAGTCCTATGATTAAGCTGAGACAATCTCTGGGACATGATGGTTCTTACTGCACAGCATCAGTCTGCCTAGTGACTTCTTGCTCTAGGAAACACCACCTGGACACACAGGGCTTGAGTCATTTCCAACATGGGCATCTCCAGTGGTGCACCTACCAGGGCTGGCAGGTATGACACAGGACCTACAGAAGACCTGCATGTTTCTGGACCAGCAGCTGGACTCAGGTGGCACTTCCTAGGGGAAAATGGCAACTGGCCTGTGCTCAAGCAGCTGAATCGTGCCCACTGCCCAAGCGGAGGAAGAAGCATTGGAACAGCATTGCATTTATTAAATCACATATATCAGGGACATCCAGTGCATGGGTAAAGATTGCTACAGTGACACTACTGGGCAGGAGATGGTGTTTCCATACATCCTACAACAGACGCTCCCAAACTGAAACCTGGGGCATCCAGAAGCACAACTTGTCCAAGGACCAGCTGCAATGCAGTGCCCAGTGGGGCTTGCAGCAGGGTGCACATGTGAAAGCCAAGGAAGGCAGCAGGACAAGGGGACTGGCTGGGGTAGGGGCTATTTCCCCAGCACGTTAACGCAGCCGCTGCATATCCCTGCAGGCACAGCCTCCCCTTCCCTTGCCGGAGCCGTTACTCCCCAGCCCTCTGCTTACCCAGGGTGGGGAGCTGGCACAGACTCCCATCGACCCCAGATCCTGTTTCTGGGCTGCTCTGACCGAAAGTGCAATCATGCACACTTCCTTCCACATTTATGCAAAAAGCATCCACCCCACACGTATATCCACTGTATTTGAGGCCTTGTGTAGTCTTGGCAGAAGTGGATGGATTTTGCCCAGAATACACAATTTAGTGCTAATTATCTCTTCCTGCTGGGCTTTAGAGCACAGAGCTTTCAGTTCAAGAACAACAACTACAAGAGCTAATGGATTGCTCTGTTACCAGGAAGCAAACCCTTTGCAGAGCGCAGAGGATCCTGCCCCACCGCAGGTCCCAGGGAAAGCTCAGCACCACAACAATAGGAGGACGGAATTTGTTAACTCTTCAGAGAAGGACAGAGCATCGCCAGTGTTGTAATTGCCTTCCGCTGGTGCTGCTGGGGGGAACACCCCAACACAAAAGAGCATCTCACCCCCCCAAGGCATAGGAAATTGTGTTGTAAGAGAAGAAAACTCCCCTTGTTGAGTCAGTCAGAGGTCGTAGAAGAGAATAGGAAGGAAAAACTGTGGCTGAGATTCTTTCTTTTCCATGTCACATACCGTAAAAGTCTCTATTTTCTGTTCTCATTTGGGATGAGTGTATAGGACATGGATTAAACTGTTGCTTTCCAGATTCCACTTCTCATGTGCATTTATCCCACATCTAGGATGGCCTCTGGGCTCCACTGCCGGGGCTCCACTGACAAACCACTTCTTTTTTAGTGATACTCCCTGAGATGAGAAAGAGCTTTGCAGCTCTCTGCTGGCAATTCAGCTGCAGGTAATGATTTAACAGCATATGGGAGTCACACTTGGAGCCAATAATAATTTAATTCACCTGCACTGGCACTTAACCATCCAGCAATAACCGTTGCAGAACTGCTCTCTGCACAGCTAATTTAGGAGCTTTATAGACCTACATGTGGTGATCATTTGATTCCAATGCTGACATGTTACCTGAAGGAGAGTCCGAAGTACCTCCTAGCATGGCGAGTATTTTGGCTGGTGGTGACCACATCTTAGCTTCTCTTTCAAATGCAGTCTTTTAGGTGTAGATGCTCACCTACTTGAATATGCTTACAAGTGTAAGAAATAAAATACTGAAATATAGAGCAGATGCTTCCGTACCTTGGACTAAATCCATTATTGACACAGGACCAACATTACACCCTTCTCAAAGACACTTTCTCACTTGCTCATATGGTGCACAGATGTAGGCTGCTGGCAGCGATCTCTAAGGCAATGCGGGCAACTTCCAGATATTCAGCTACCCTTTGTCTCCATTTCTTGTGCAAGATTCTGGACACTTTATTCTCATCTGGGTCTCTGTAGTTATCACACTGAAAGATCCTCATTATTGCTGTATTTAGTATCCCTCTTGAAAACAGGTTAAAGGAAACAGCGCTGGACGAATGGAACAACACCCCGCAGGTGAGGGTGAGGTGAGGGATGATGTCCGTCCCCAGCAGCGTTACTGCAGGCCACTGAGATAATCCCCTGACCTGCCTGCCAACGTGCACAGGTTTCAGTGGCAGCTCTTCTAGAGAGCTTGCTACTACCAGTGACAAAGGTCTTCTTGGCTTGGAATCACAGCTACCAGCATGGAAAAGTAAAAGGCTGTAAGGAGTGAGAATCCTTCCTCCTGAGTCAGTTGAGGAAACAGCTGCACAAAGCCTGACACCCCTTTGCCGAGACGGTCGTGAGCATCCTCCATCACATCCAGACGCAGTTTCCTGTCTCTAGAACAAGTTGTCCAGCTGTGGCTCGCAGGGGAACACCAGAAGGAAAAAAGAGAAATACCAGATTGATCCCAGGGAAGATTTTTTCTGCGAAACAAAGGTAAATAATTCTGATGCTTTATGACTGGTGGTTTTACTCTGAGGTATTGCACAATAGGCTTAAATAATGCTGAAGTATGACTGTCTCCAGTTTTATCCAATTATAATGTTTCTCCTTGGCTTGGTGCGTCTCAGAGAAGGTTGGTTATGAAGAATAAAAGCCTTTCAGGGCTCAGTCTGCTTGCACATGAACCCTTCTCGCCCGACCACAGTAATAAGCATGTGAAGTACATATTGAAATCATTCTTTATAATATTTTGTCTCATAACATTTGAAATTGAAGTATGCTTTTTACCTTTACAAATAAATATTGAGCTAATTGCATTAATAAACATAAATCAAAACTGTATATTTTGGCGAATAAAAGGCAGAACGTACTCTTCCTATCCCACATGTGGACAGCCCCGGTTTCCAGCATGAGCACGTCCATGGGGGACCAGCATGGGCAGCTGCCATGGGGGAAATCAAAGCGACCACACACCCCACCCCCAAGCCCCCAGGACCCCCAGCCTGGTCAAGCAGGGTGGTCAGACTGTAAATGCTGAGCAGACTCAGAGACGTACCTCTGCTTCTGTGCCTTCTCCTCAAGCCCAATGCCCTGGCTGTGCTGCGACCACGGCAGAGCTGCATCGCACGTGTGGGATTTACCGTGTTGCAGCAAAAGTGCAGGAACGCCACAGCCCGTCTTCCCTTCCGATGAGACTTGGGATTTGAGCAATAAGTACGGGACAGCCCACATTACACAGGGCATCTGGTGTCTGAATGCCAGGCGACCTCCATACTGCAGGTGATGCCTCAACCCCATCCGTATGGCTACAGCTTTGCTCTCCTACAGCTCCTACGCTTCACCGGCTAGGCATTACTGAAATTAGATCCCACAGCATGCCTGTGGATAATGATTTATACTTATCTTTTCTCTAAAGATAGGGAAACTGGAGCAGAGGCAGGGATTTTTGTCCTGCCGTAGAGATGTTTCAATTGTTTTCATCCTTGAATCTGATATTAGTGATCCGGGATTTCTCCCACCTCACATATTCCTGCACTGGAGTGGGACGTGGGCACCTGGCTGTCCCCTGTGGGCAGCTCTGCCACCTGGCTTTGACAGAAAAGGACAACGTAAGGCAGGAAGACCCCTTCAGACCCCTACAAAAAACACGTTGGTTTTTTTAATCAGTAGGGCAGCGCACCACGTGGGGGCAGGAGGAACGAGGATGATCTTTGGCAATTTTTTGGAAGCTTTGCTGACCATGAGTCAGATAGCTGTAAAAACATTTGTGTGGGGTTAGGTCTGAAAACACTGCAGGGCCATCCTCTTATCTGGAGAGATTTTGTACGGAGACTGGGGGAAAACCAGCGAGGCAATGGACATTGATGCATTTCTTTTTCATTGTCATGGCTGGTAGAAGGAGCTGGTTTAAGTATTTGCTGATATGATGTAGATAGCAAAAGCTAGATCTAATGTAAGTGCCTGTAATAGCCCGTGGCCCCTCTGGCAGGCACCCAGTGGTCCCTGCTGCCCAGGCATCCAGGGCCACCCCAGTGCCAGTGGGTCAGTGCTTCTTTCCTGCCCAAGGCAACAAGGCGAAGGACACGCAGTTTTTGGGAGATCCCAAAATCTCCTGAGGAGCTGGACCTGCTGGCTGTGCCCAGAGCCCATCTCATGTGTCCTGATGATTTCTGCCCCTTGTGAAACACAGGAACAGCCAATATTTTCTTCTAAAGCTTGGGTGGAGGAGGGACCTGTTCCTTATGCAGCAACTTGTAGTGAAAGCACCCACCAAGGATGCTGTGTGGTGCTCAGGGTGGTACTTGTCATCTCCTACTCCATCACGGTGGCCACACGTGCGTGGACTGGTCCTTGTGACACAGCGATCAGCACAGGGGCATCTTCTCTGCCAAGGGACTACTCTTCCCATGGGATCAGAGACAGGTTCCCTCCGTGCCTGTGCTTGATTGCATGACTCTTGTCTCCTTTCCTCATTGTCTCCTTTCACCTAGGTCCTGAAATACTGTCTAAAGAGGAAAACATCCTCAGTAAAAGGAAAGGCAGTGTCCCCGCCCTGCTCTGAAATAGCCTCTGTCCGCTGGGTTACAGTTTTCAGTCACTGAGGTAGTGATGTGTGGATTAAATAGGGTATTGGGTTCCTCCTCCTGACATGAATGATTTTACCTTTTGGACGTTGGCAGGAGTGGGGTTTGAAGGAGCACAGTGAACCCTGCCCAGCACAGGTCCAGGAAAATGCAGGTTCTCAGGGAGAAACCTGTGTTTTGGAGCGTGCACGGACAGAAAGGACCTGAGTAATCCCTGAGCCAAGGCAGTACCAGCTGATTTACATCACATTTTGGTGCACCCAATTTTCCCTTTGCACTGTGTAGTTTCCCAACCGAGACGCCTGGACTTTATTCCAGGGTCAGGCACTCAAATCCTTTCTTATGTCTAGACTGCAGTCTCGGCGTGATGACATCCTGCTGCCAGTGGCTCATTTGTAAGCAAGGGAAAACCCAGCCCATTCTAATTTTGAATATGCTAAATGACTAATAGAGCTAATTGTGGCCTCTGCTCTTGTAACAGCTTGAAAGTGAAAAAGAGATGTTGACGCAATAGGGCAAAGGACGTTTTCTAGCTCTGACAATAACTCAGCAGCCTGGACTAACTCAGCCCTGTGCCTTTGCGGAGAAGGCACCGTGCCGCCAGCAGCCCACTCTCACTGAGGCCTTGCTTGCCTTTGTAATTTACTTCAGTTTTTGGCCATCAGTACATCATCATTCTTGGCTTCAGTCTAGTACCCACCAGAACACACAGAAACCCTGTGGTGGATATAGCAAACCCAGGAGAGTAGAATACCTGAAAACCAGCCCCTACTTACTATTTTTACCAAAAGCAGCAGCACGCAGAGCACAGACATAGGAGGGTTAGAGTGGGGAAGCACGGTTTTAAGTCAAGCAGCATAGGAGGTGGTTCTTAACTCAAAATCAAAATGACCTGCTTGCATCATAAAATAAATGAAGTTTTTAGCAATAGCTGGAAGCCTATGCAGCCACATATACAGGGAGCAAAGAAGTTTGTTTACACAACACTGGTTACGCTGCACTGCAGAGTAACGAATGTCAGTGCAGTACCAAGAGCTGAGCAAACTCAGGAGTTTGGGTTTAACTGTGAGCTGTTACTGCTACAGACTGCAATGGGACTTTTTCCTAAAATTGTTTCCAACCACTGATATTGGGGCACGTGTCTTGGCCAAATAAACCGTATAGGTCGTTGCTCTTTGGCAAACAAGCTTTAAATTTAAGGGGAGAATATTTCAGAAGGGCAAAATCAAAGGAAAATAGAAGCTGATGAATCTTACCAGTAAGTATAAAACAGCTTTAAAAAGCAATTCTGCTAGATCCATTACCAGGACCAAACTGCTCCATCCGAGCTAATTCTTACTTTCAGCAGCTGTATCCTACGCTGCAGCCCTCAGAAGGGCAGGGATGCTCTGGGCAGCCCAGGCTGATGCTCAGCACCCGCTTTACACCAGTGTAAAAGGAGCAACCCCACACCCAAACCTTCTTTTCTCTTGCTCCCGTGAAAGCTTTTGTGTTACTCAGTGAGCTGATCCAGCTGAAAAATAACCCAGGAAAAATGACTGGGTACTTGTTAACTGGATCGGTCCTGCTGGGGCTGTACCAGCCTGGGGGAGGGCGGAGGAGGAGAGGGGGACGGATTCTCCCAGCAGCAGCAGCTCTTGCTAATACTGACTGCAAAGATTGTTGAATCGCAGGCTCAGCATTTGGAAATACAGTTCTCAGGAGGTTTAAACTTCTGTTCCTGGCATTCCCAGAAGTCCACCTGCATCAACGTGCTGACTAATCCATCAGAGCCCGCAGACCGGCTCTTCCTTCACCCATATCGCTTGGGGAGCATGGTGAAACAGGCTTAAACCCACTTAAACCATTTGGACTAAGCAGCACACTAGGGTGGGAATAACAGGATAATCCATGCTTATGTCCTTGTTACAGCACTCATCAAGGATATATGGAACTTGTGCTCAGTTTTTCCAGCTATGTGAGGAGGTTCAAAGGCAGCATGCTCTGTTCTGGCCCTCCTGGAAGCCAAAGACTCTGTTACTGGGTTACTTCTACTTTGCATGACAGAACTTTGTATTTCTCTGGCTGGAAAGTGAACAAATAAATGGGATTCTTAACCTGTGATGGAGACAAGGGTGTCAGACCTATTGGCAATGTCCCATGTGAATAATGGCCAGACACCGTAGTTAGTACCATAATTCAAGTCTCCTTTTTAAAGAGAGCCAACAGTCAACTGATACTTAGAAATCCATACTTGCTTTTGTGTGTTTTTTCTTTACTCTTTTGTCCTTTTAAATAACAGCATTAACAAGAGAGCAACTGAACCGATGACACCCTCTCCACCTTCCCTGCCTTTCCCAGCTGGACAAGCAGTGGCACATGCTGGGGTGGTTCAGAACTGCATTTACAATAGTAAGGGATTGCTGCCTTCGCCTAACAAGGACGTTAGTTTGGTCCTCTGCCCTAAGCAGCCAAGTTTCACAAGTCATGCAAGGACCCCATCTAAAGGGTGTGTTTAAGGAGGATGGAGCCAGGCTCTTTTCAATGGTTCCCAGTGACAGGACAAGGGGCAATGGGCACAAGCTAGAACATAGGAAGTTCCGTTCAAATACACGGAAAAACTTCTTTACAGTGGGGGTGACAGAGCACTGGAACAGGCTGTCCAGGGAGGGTGTGGAGTCCCCTTCTCTGGAGATTTTCAAGGCTCGCCTGGATGCAGTCCTGAGTAATGTGCTCTAGGCAACCCTGCTTTAGCAGGGGAGTTGGACTAGATGATCTCTAGAGGTCCCTTCCAACTCTGAAGTTTCTGTGATTCTGTGACTTCACATCTTTGGCACATCACCTTTTCTGTCAAAGTTGGCCAGGAATAGTCATCAGGTCAAAATGTATTGTGAAATGAGAGAAGGGAACACGCAGCACAGGCTCACAAATCCCATTGCTTAGGAGACCAAGGCCAAAACCAAGGTGGGTGGTTACAGGATATTTACAGCAAGGGAATGGTATTTTACAAGGATACTTAATTTATTGCTGCCATTTTTTGACTGAGAAATACGTTATTATCCTGAATTTAGAGCATCCCAGCAATATACAGCAGGATTCTTCCGCCTCTTAGCACTGCTGGTCATTCAGCAGAGCATCTCTGTGTGCTGCAGGACACTGCCGGGTAGCACACACCTTTTGGGGGAGCAAAGGCTCTGCTTTCCACAAGGAGAGATGGGTAACAGCATGCACCCAGCAAACTCCACACCAGGAGCCACCACACCTCTAAACACTGAAGAAGAAAGGCGGGCAAGACGCACTTCAGAAGCTACAGAAGACAGCTCATTTAGTAGAATTACAGGAACAGCTAATTTGCGAAATATGGTAATTTCTCACAATATTAACCATGAGAAATTCCACAGAAGTTTAAAATTTGTGTTTAGACAGAAGTATATGCCTAGACTATGGTGAATTAGGTGCAATAGTCTGGTGGACCGCATAAGCCAGTTCTGCTGTGACAATGAAGCCAGGCTGCCTCTTGTTTTGGTGTTTTCAAGGGCTTGTTTTTCCAGCAGTAGAGACGGTCACTGGAACATGGCTGCGACATGAGGAGAATTTTATTCACCTACAGCAGTCACAAGGGGTGCACACGTGTTTGGGTGGATTGGGCCCACAGGGCAAAACTGAGAGCAGCTGGGCAGAAATTAGGTAGCAGGAAGAGCAGAAGATGGACTTGAACAGTGCTTTTCAACATGCAGTTTAAAAAAATCAGGAAATAAATGTTCTTTGACCTATACATGGTTCTGGCCATTAAATATTTGCATTTTTTGGCATCAGATTCTCCAGCTATTTTCAATTAGTTTTCGATACAGTGAGCTGAACAGATTCAGATTTCACTGAACTAAATACATTTCCATTATCGGAGAGTAAGCAATGCAGTATTGCACTTAAACAGAGATGGTGGGGCAAGAGTTAGGAACTAGATAAAATAATAAATTACAGTAAAGCAGGAATTAAGTTTTTGTTTTCCTTAGCATCAAAAAAAAATCAGAATAGCTGCAAAGGAGAAAAAGCAGATCCTACAGCTGCTTTACTTATGTAAGTAATCATGAGTTGAGTGATTTCTGTAAAGAAGGATTATTCATACATGGAACAATTTGCTGCACTGAGGTGGTTTTTCCCCTCCACTCCTCTCCCCCGGGGGTTATGTCTGGACCCCCGACTTGGGGAGCCATCAGGACCCAGACAACATGTCCCTGATGGGTGGCCTTCACCAAAGAACCTACCTTGAACAAGATGATGTATTGAGCCAGCAGAAGCCATAGAGAATCAGTAAAGCTTTCATTCTTTCCCCTCCGTAAGAGTCACCGGCAGAACGTGAACTCCCACAGACTGAGAGCACACTCACCGCTGCCCCGAGAGCAGCGATCCCAGCACCAGCCTGGGCAGGGAGCAACGAGGCACAAATATTACTGGATATTACTGTTTTCTGGAAACAGTTCTGGAAGTAAGTTGCTGGTGGCAACCTGCCACCTAGCCAAATGTCCCACCAGCCCTTTTTTTTTGGCATCTGCTGGCCCTGAATAAGGTGCTTTTATTGTATACAAAATCTGAGTCTTTGCTGCTTAGGCTGAAGAACCGGCCTTTTGACAGCAGTGTAAGAGGATAAGCTTGTCAAGCAGCAGAGCTGCTAAAGGTTCAGCTCCACTGTGCCAACGAATATCACCCAAATGCTCTATTTGCCATATTCCTTCAGAACAAACCGCATGCTAAAGTAAAAGGCAGATGGCTTGCCCATGTTAGATACCTCGATTTTGTGCCCAACTCTGAATAACCCCGTGCAAGCTATATTGTCATTCCTCAATTATTTCTTTTTATGTGGGTTTTTTTCTTTTTTTCCCCTAAAACAGGAAATCTGGCCTTATAATTACTGTTGGAAAAGATACAGAAATTGTGCTAACACTCATCAAAAGTGCAAATGCTGGAATTCCTTGTTCCTTGGTTTACGAAGTGCCTCTCACTAAGCTTCAGGACCTTTCAAGAGCGCTTGACACAACAGATTGTATTGGAGATCAGAACGCCCATAAGAAGCAGCGTGATTAAAAAAGATTAAAAAAAGATTCCAAAGACAATGCAATGTTTTCGGGTACATGAGTCACTACTCTTAAGAATTTGTAATTTATGGACCGAGGGGTGGCTCCTCTCCGTTTCCAGGTGATGCAGGCTGGCAGCTCCTCCAAAGCATGGTTGCTGGCTCCTGCCAGAGGCATTCTTTGGAGCTGTGTAAATGGGGGAAAAAGCTGACTCGAGGTCAATTTAGTCAGCTTGTCTCGATTGGAGCCCCTGTTATCTCTGCAACCACAGCTGAGATCATTTGACCTGGTCAGGCTGCAACCATGACCACTTCAAACACTCCCTGCCCGGTAGCAGCAGCTCATGGAAAGGTGCTGCTGGCAGGACAACCAGCTCCAACCCTCAGAAAGGTTAAACCTTCCTCCCCTTCACTCCAACCCTTACTGCTCACAAGGACTCAAAATGAAGCACGTACGAGTCAGATAGCTGTTCAGCTCCTGGTTTGGAGGAGACCAGCCGCAGCATTACGTTCAGCCTGAACAAAGGGAATCAAGGACTGCTGTCCACAGAAAGGTTTTCCCATTTTTGGGTTGATTTGACTGGGGGGAGGGGGGTGTAATTTCAAGTACCCTTTTTGTGTATAGCGCCATGGCCTTTCAAAGCTGTTGGAAGCCCTTGTTATTTCCACAATTTTGCACGATTTTCCAATGAACTTGTTTCTTGAACAATTTGGTCCAGCTTTGAACAGTTCAGTCCAACAGATTTTATTCCTGCACGCTGAAAGAGCAAAGTGCTCCCTCCCTCTACACCTCTGCAATAGCTTACCTGTCATTAAAAATTTAGAAAGCTTCATAGAATTCAAAGGTTCCAGTGATATTTGTCAATAGTCATGTGGGATTTGGCCTAAAGAGAGAGCTCCTGAGCAGCCTGGGATGGAAACAGGAGCCAGTCACACACAGTGCTGTCAGACTTGTGGTCTGCCTTTGGGCCCAGGGTGTGCTAACAGCGACCAGACTTTCCAGGCAGAAGAGAAACAGAAATGCATGAGGAATGACACAAAGTGTAGGCGTGTTTCAGGTTTTTTAGGGTTTAATTCATTTATCCCCTTAATTCCTGAATTAACGCGCAATGCAAATCTCGTGATTATTACACAAACCCTAGCTTACACAAAGATGAGCAAAACCCAAGCACAGTCCCCGATACAGAAATGTTAAAATCTAAAAGCAGAATTGGAGAAATTGAGACTCACCGGAAAACCAAAGGAAAGATCAAAATGGCATTCTCAATATACTTATTTTAAAGATTGCTTCCCATTGTCCTCATAATTTTTAAAGATCTTTTGGGGGATCTGCTAGTGTAGAGGTAAGGCCTTGGAGAACTTTAACTAGTTGTAGATTAATACTACATGACTTTCACATTTGGCAAACTACGAAAGTGCTCCTCACATCAGCACATTTCATGTTTAATCCCAACTATCAGTTTATTTTCTAATTACGGTTTAAAAGAAGAGCAGATTTTTTTTTTTGTGAAGCAATGATATAGATCATAACATATTGTTTCCCCTAGAAACAACATACATACAATATGTTTGATAGACATAATACCCACAATTAGGAAGGCTGTGTGACAGATTAGTGACCAGAGGTCATGAGAGAGCAGAGGGATAAAACAAAAGTTGCAGATATTTGGTCACTTTTAAGAGTTAATTTGATCATCATAACCCTTTCGTATTGACTTTTTTTTTGTGAAAATCAGACCGGGCAAATATCATTAGAACAACTGCCAAAGAAAAATATGACCAATAAATAATAGAACACAGTCTCGAAAGATACTCTAATATTGAATTTCCATTACAAAATTTAGAGATTATTCTAGTGACAATTAACCACGCTGTTCTGCCACGGAAAGAGAACACAAATACTTTTGTCTTTAAGTACCAGAATGTGAATTGCAAAACATACAACGAAACCTCTATCCAAGCAAACAATTGTGTGTGGATTTATATGCTGGTAGTAAATAAATTAAAAAGAACACATTTTCAAGAAGTGTTCAGGACAGCACAGATTAAGCTCTTTCCTCTCTCCTCCTCTGCTCAAAAGCCATCCTCTATCTTCACTACAGCCTCCATGAGCAAAATGGACTTCCCTCATCCTCAAATCATTACCCTCACCTCTAATGGTCTTCTGTACACTGGGGAAGTATTTTCATTTCTCTGCTATGTTGGTTCAGAGTGTGGACTCCTGATCTTTCATCACTTTGATGATAAAAGCCCCAATACAGCATTTTGCTGTGGCAAAACCCGTGCTTTTAGTAGTGTCATATTTTGTCTCTCATAAATGGCTTTGCTTTCAAATTGCCACTCAGACTTGTGGCAACCACCATCCCAGGCAACTTTGCCAGCACAAATATCAGTAAAGTGCTGCTTGTACAGACACCCACGGTGGGTTTAACAGCAATAATTGCATTAGAATAATTTTACTCAAGAGTGCAAACACAACACTTCTTGCCAGCTTAAGCAATTTTTACTTAATCTGTCTGAAGAATAGTGCCTTTTAGGGTAACTATATCACATTCCGGGTTCATATGCCATGGTGCATTCTTTTTCTACTAAAATTTAAAATACCTGTTGAAACACGCAGGCCCTTGGGGATTAGCCAAACTAGCAAAACTTCCCAATTGCTTTTTTCAGTGTCCATTAACTTATCTGATTATTTGTAATTCAATACAATTTTAAAAAACCCCAAACTTTCAAGCTCATGCATACAGCATTGCTGAGCATTGCTGTGTTACCAATTACACATATGGATAGGCTGCTCCACATAACCGGCAAGTAGACAGCAACATGGATACGGAGAATTGGAGAATGCCACCAGAATCACTGCTGGGATGCCGTACAAATACTGCTTAGCTTAGCTAAGACGAGCATGAGGTGAGCATGAGGAAGAAGCAGGCACAGGCAATAGCCTGGGCACACAGAACAACTGATGCACTCTTCGTCTTCTGACCAAAGAAGAGGTCACATAAAAAGGTTTTTATTAAAACTATATTCCATTTTTACTGCTCTTTTCATCTTTTATTTATCTTTAAAGGACAGAATACAAGGCTTTACACTTTCACTTTTATTTCACGTGTGAAACTTATTCTCCTTGAAACTGCTTTGCCATTAACTTAGAGGGAAGGTCCACGTGGCTGCAGCTGGACCGCTGCTGGTACCTCGGTGGGCTCCTTCCCAGCTGCCTGGGCTGTCTCTGCACCGCAGGCATCTCACTGACGGGGCTGGAAAGAAAGCCTGCGTCTCCTAAGCACCTCTTTGTTCCAGCTGAGTTTACTCTGCTAAATGAAGAAAAAACACAGTTTTTGTGTTTTTCAAATGGATAATAAATGATGTTGTAAGGTCACAAACATCAGAGGCATTTCAGAGCTTAAAAGATGCAAAATTCAATACACCAATCAATTTTGAAGATAAAAACGTTAATAACGGTTTTGTAGTCTAAGTAATGAATATAAATTTTCTCCCCCAAACCGATGACATTTCCTGAGTCAAAACTGCTTGGACTTTGCTCTGTATTCATAGTTTTCTCTTGCTTCATTTAAGGTTCTAGAAATCAAAGTTAAACTTACTGGCCTTTCACATGCAGCTGTCACTTATTTGACTAAACTTGGATTTATTAAAATTCTTTGTTTTATTACTAAAGACAGCAAAATATTATTTCCATCCCATTTCTAACAAATGTCTCACTGGGTTTATTACTACAGACAAGTAAGATGTTTCTGGAATATGAAAAATGTGAAAAATCTTAAAATAGGTTCAAAAAGGTGTGTTTCATTACCTAGTACAGAGCAGAGCCAGTTTTACCAGCGAGAAATCCTGAACTACCTGATCAATTCTGTTATGATAATAATTAAAGGCAACATTATTGATGCAATATAAATTTTTTTTTTTTTTTTTCAAAATAGCTTTCTCATGTTTCTCTCAATGATGCTACTGAGTCAGGAGCTTACTCCACTTAGAAGTGCAATATTTGGCATACTGTACAGAAATATACAAAGTAAAACAATAAATATATGAGATAAATCTTTTGTATGTATTAATGCTGAGAAAATGAGATTGAGAATTATTCAAAACTTAGATATGTGAATATAAAATAACTTACATGATGCACATGTAAAAACACAAAAATTAACAACTGAAATCCCCTTTTAGGGATCATTAAAGAACAGAACTCTGTCTAAAGAACAGTCTCTAAACTTTGCTTAAACTGCAAAACACTGTAAACATGCATATGTAATACAACTTTCAAGCCTTCATACTTACGTTACTGAAATTATAAATACCAATAATGCTGGTGCCGGATCTTTGGAAAGTTCAACAGCAAGATATATATCAACCTTTGCACGAGCTTATTGCTAAATCAAGAAAACAGTTACAGACTTACTTCCTTTGAAAGCATTCTTATTGAAAGAGACCATTAAACTGTATATTAGATACAAAAGAAAAAAAATAAATCCCCAAACCACATTTGTTTTGAAAACTCAGTTGTTCTACTTAACGTTTGTAGAATCAATAAACTCACGTAGCCATCCCTTTGCCCGCACAAAGTCAACCCTTTCACTCATGTGCTCCTTCCGTACAATTGAAACCCAGTATCAGCACTGGAGCAGGGACCGTGTCCGAGTAACATCTATAGAAATAATTTAAAACCATTTTCTAAATTACCAGAATAATGACAATAAGTCAGACTTGTTGACGCATTTTATTGTGAGATGGGGAGTCTGGTAAAAAACTAGAAAATGACCATGATGTAACAAGGAACTTAAAAATGAAGTTTCAGATTTGTAACATACATACATGAATACAGGAACAAATTGGCACAAAAATGTTAAACATTGTTCCCAACACTGTTTATAAGATTATTCTAATTTGGCTTACTAAGGAAATGAGAGTTTTATGGTTAGACTAATCTCTTAATAAAACTGCAGAGCATCATGCTATTAGTCACACAGTGAATTTCAAAATTTAAGAGCTTTATATTAAAAACTGGGTAAAGGTAAAATGAATTGATTGCAATTGTAAAATTAATACATTCCCATTTTAATTCTTCTGTTCTACAGTCCAAGGCAAGTATAAATGTTAACATAACACTGTTAAATCAAATCTCAATGCAAGAGAACCGATTGCATCTCTACTTTAAATCTTATCAACTTTCCAAATTTTCATACTAAAATATATTATTGTATTAATACAAACTACAGTATTATACACTACACTGTGTAATAAATAAAGAAATATAAAAATAAGACACATAAATATAAAAGTTTTCTAAAACTAAAAAGGTACATATGTCAGTAAGAAGGGTATTAATACTGCCAGGTTTGAAGACATACAGTACAAAATGTTGCACAGATCTATAAACTAAAAGAAATAAAATAATACTGATAGGTAAAAATCAGCTAACATTGTAAATAAATGGGGTCCATAATAACTAACATTTGAAAATACTTATGAGCCAGATAACATGTCATGTATGTGTCTGAAATTAAAGTAAACCAATAAAGCAGATTAGAAAATTTCCCTTGTAATTATTGTAGAGAAATTCTGCAAGTCAGGTATTAACCCAAAATACCACCAAATAATTAAATAATGAAATATACCAGTGTTCTTACTTCTCTGATGGCTGAGTGTTTTTTTCCCCATGATTAGTTTAGAAGTTTGATACAAATCAACAAATGCTAGTTATTGTAGGCCACACATTGGATAAAGGCTGCTCCGAGCCTTTATAATACTGATAAATGGCACTTACAGCACACAGGTCTTGCATAAGGCCAAAGGAGATACAAAGCTTCATATCATATCCTTCATATTGTTACTACATACTCAAAACACAATTACAAACACTGATTTTGACGACTTTGCTGTCCTTACCAGTATTAACACTGTTAGTCCCTGCAATCAGAACTCAACGACAATCTTTTCAACTACATTTTTAATCACATGAGTAAGAAACTTCAGTTCTTCTATCATCTGCTTTCTTAAGGCTAACAATACACTTTAAATGATAATATGCTCTACTACAACATCTAATGTCATAAATCGCTACCTTCTAGGTTGAATTTACAAAGGTAGCCAAGCACTGTTTGCAACTGCGTTACAGGTTTCTGCAAAAGGGAATTTTGTAGTGCAGAAGTTCTCACATTTTAAAACATAAGAAAATACTGAAGTGGATTTAGGAAATGTTTTACCATCAAAAAAAAAAAAAATAAAATCATATAAATCTCTCCCAATTGTACAGCTTAAAAATTAATCAACTTAAGAATGAAAATTAATACTGATAAAACAAACAATGCCAGATGCTTGTCTAATAAATCAGGTTTCCTACAACCTGTTAAATCTTTGCTTCCAGAGTCACTGTATTTTTCTAATCTGCTTCATGTTATAAACTTGTTCCTAACTTTGAAAACTGTGTGAAAAATTACTAAGTTTGAGGTTCAGGCACACCTGGATTTCTTTTTTTTTTTCTTTTTCTTTTTTTTTTATATATATATTTTTTTACACAGTAGTGAACAGAAATCACAGTATGCAGGCTACTGCGTTTCCATGAAAAGCATGTATAATATAGAACGAACTTCATTACCAATTTTTTTTTTCCTTATAGAAAAAACTATCATTTAAGCTTTATTCGTTTTTTTCTTCCGACACCTGCCTGTCATTCTGTGTAGCTTCTGGTTCTGCATTGCTTGCTTGATTTACAGCTTCATCATTCTTGTTACCTTCAGTTTTGCCTTCTTCTTCTTCCTCTTCTTCTTCTTCTTCTTCTTCGTCATCCTCTACTTCTTGTAGTTTCCTACATTCTTTTTCTTCCTGAAGTCCTTCTACCTCTTTTTCTTCCTCCTCCTCTTCCTCTTTTTCACTGTCTTCCTCTTCTTCCCTGGTTAGACTCTCTCTCTCATCCGAGTCGATCTGCGATGGAGACGCCCTGGCACCAGCATGCTCGTTATTGAGGACCTCCTGGCCTGTCTCCTCCTGTTCCGTGCTGTCACGCTCTTCTGCCTCTCTTTTGCAATAGGAATAGCGATGATTCATGTGCTGGGAGTAAGACCCCGAGTGTGAAAAACGCTTTCCACATTTGTCACATTGGTAGGGTTTTTCCCCAGAATGCAGTCGCATGTGTTCGATCAAATGGTGTTTGTGTTTAAATGCTTTTTTACAGATTCCACACTCGTGAGGTCTTTTACCTACAAAATAAAGCACAAACTATTGGACACCTTGTAGCTGAAATTTTAAAAACATATACTGTTGTTTTCATCAGAAGATGCCGTTGGTGAACATATTACCAACAGTTAATAATTTTATTTAACAAGACGTTCTACTCCATGCATCCTCAGCCTGGGTTTCTCACCTGAGCCCAAAGGACAGGGGGGCAACGGTACATTGTCACAATTACAAGGGTAATTTGTAAGTTCTTTAGGAAAACTGAAGGTAGAAGGACAAAAAGATTCTCAGACGTAACTTTTAGCACAAAAAAATTGCAAGTATAAGTAAATTAGAAAAGGACACATTTTTCCTGAAGTAAACATTATTTTGACTCAAAACCATTTTAACTTTTCTATATTGATGGAAATTTTAAATCAGCTAAGTTTTTATGTTGTTTTTCGTGTACCAAGTCCTTCTTCCAGTTCTAGGTAAAAAGAAAATCATTCTAAAATCTAGGTTGGCACGAGTAAGTGCGTTATGTACAAAACTTGCTGAATACACACATATTAACTAGAAAAAATCCGTTTTGCTTCACTCAGCTCTCTTTCTGCTCTGTTTCCAGCTTTCTACTTTGTTGTCTTGTTTTTAGAGTCTCTTATAAACACAGCATGAGCCTAGTAATGTTATTTTGATTTCAACACTCAAAGTGGTTACGCAAAACGACTTTGCACAGTCTCAGCCCTGACAGAAAAGATACAGACAATAAGCCAGCAGTTTTCTGGTCACGCTATACCGATGATCAACACCCGCCGTGTCAACGTCTGCCAAACAAGCAGTGAGATGGGGGTCGGTCTCTTCTCCCAAGTAACAAGTGGTGGGATGAGAGGAAACGGCCTCAAGTTGCACCAGGGGAGGTTTAGACTGGATCCTAGGAAAAATTTCTTCACTGAAAGGGTTATCAAGCGTTGGAACAGGCTGCCCAGGGAAGTGGTGGAGTCACCATCCCTGGAAGTATTTAAAAGCCGTGCGGACGTGGTGCTGAGGGACATGGTTTAGTAGTGGCTTGGCAGTGTTAAGGTTTATGGTTGGACTTGATGATCTTAAGGGTCTTTTCCAACCTAAATGATTCTATGATGCTATGATTATGAACACTGCAGTTAATTTAGAAGTAGAATGGAAAGAACAATTGTGTTATGAAAAAGAGTTAAAAGAGCCTAAGGACAGGAAAGGTATGAAAATAGATAGTCTTAAATGCAACTTGAGAAACTTTATCAAGTGGAAAAGACAAAAGGGAATTTTTAATCTGTTCGATTCTATATGTGAGATGAAATTAAAACATTAATATGCAGAATAAATAAAAAATAATAAAAAATTTAATTTTTTTAAAGACATTACAGAAGAAATAAGAGACCAACACCTATTAAAAAAAAAAGCCTAAAGATACCACAAATGGAGCCAAAAGGAACAACTATGAGAAATTAAAAATAAAAATTGAAGACAAAAGGGTGTTCTTTTGGGGTTGGATTCCATGTGTAATGAATGGTTGTTAACTTCAGATAATTACAAATGTGGCTCAATTTGAAAATCCTTCATGCTAGGTAGACACACTGCCTTTCATGTAAAGAAAGTATCATACACACACACATGATCCTTTTTTCTTAGTTTATAATTTTAATTTTGAATTTTGCTTAATTTATAAGCAGGGAAGGTAAATTAGAAGTAATAAATCTTTGATTACAGGCTGTGGATCGCAGATGATTGTCCATGAGCCAGATGGAAGAAACTCCCCTTTTTCTATTCAGGGTTTAGATCTTAGAAATTTAAGGGAACACTGAATTGCAGTTTTGTCAAACAAATATAAAAACCACAGGTTTCTAAAGAGAGCTGAGCACAGACGATAAGAAGGACTATTACACCTCCCTACACTATCTGAGAACTGGATTCCAGTTAAGATTATTATTTACACACTACCAATGAAATAACGATCAGAAACTGTTTTTCCTAGTACATACCTGTGTGTTCATACTTATGTCTCAATAATGAGCTGCTCTTCTGAAATATTTTGTCACATAAATCACACGCGTACATCCCGTTTTCTGTCTTTCTCATCTTTTTCTTTGGGGGTGTTGAATCAGAATCATTTTGATCTTCTACATTCGATACTCCTTCTGAGCTAGTGTCTTGCCTTTCATCCTTAAGAAAAATTACGAAAAATGTTGAGTTCAAGAAAAAAATGCACTGACGCAGCACACAGTTTCTAAAAGCTGAAGCCGTGCTGTTATTTTCATTCAATTCCATAAACAGCCACACAAAATTGTTTAGACTTAGAGAGTCAAAAAAATCTTCCGCTGCATCGCTCTGCTTTGCAGTCCCTGCCACCGTGCAGATGCAGAATTCTCACTGGGACTGACTTTAATCGCATCCAAATTTGACTGTTGGCCAGGTCTAAGCTACCTTGACACATCACGTTTTAGGGCCCGTAAAATAAACGCAACGTTACGAAGGAAAAGAAGATTACAGACGTATAAACTACCTCAGTAAGTCAGAAGAGAAAAGTTGATATCTAACTGCATTTTTCAACTAATGTTTGTCACCCGCATTTTGCTACCCCGTGGATTTTATGGAAGTTAAGACTGTATTTTCTGATGAAGTTTTCACAAAGAGCTATTTAAGTTATCGTTTGAATTTGCATACTTGACTACCCTCTTCCTCATAAAACTACCACAAATACTACCTAACTCAAAATTTGGAGGATTTCAAATGTTTTATTAATAAAAGGTTTTTAAAAATCATAACTGTAGTCTATTTCTAAGCTTTTCAAGCCCTGAAGCTCACCTGTAGGCAGCACAGTATTTTCTGCTGATACCAGCAGTGTCACTACACACAGAATTACCTTTATCATATATTACCAAATCTGAATATAAAAACGTACGTGTTAGCCACCTCAAATGTCATCTGTCTGATGAACTTTAACATATAAGCAACCTTGTAACTCTTCAAGGCTCCTCAGTCTCTGGTTATACAGAAACCTGCATAAAATGCTGAACGGCCAATTTCTAAGATTTAATTAGAAACGCCAAGTCTTTACGTGAATCACTCCTCTGTTCTGCTCTGTCCCTACGTCGACATGCGCAGGTGTTTCTCAGCAGGACTGACTTCAATTAGATCACATCTGGCTGTATCCAGGGAGGAACGGGGCAGGATACAGGAACGGCAGATGAAGATAAATACCTGCCCAACTTTCATTTGAGAATACATCTGAATTTTGTTTAAAGGGCTGCCATGTTGTAGAATGAATTCAGCTACTCTGCAAGCCAAGAAAGCAGAGCAGCATGAATGGAGTAGCCAGAAGTTCCAAAGAGTTTATTTTCTGAATGTGGGGAAAGAGGAGATACGGAGCCAGCAAGAAACGCAAGCCATGGCCTTACTTTGCTTTTTGATCAGAAGAATTAAACTTTCTTTAAAATATTGAGCACTAATGTCCTAGAGGACACTTCCAAATGACTGAACGTAGTGAAGAACTGACTTATCCATGCACAGTTTCTGGCAGCCTGGACTCAAGCTGCCCGATCTAGTTGGCTTTGCAGAGGAGTTAACAGTAACATCTATTATCCATTAACAATCAAGCTGAATAAACCTTACAGCTTATATTTACATTTTACTTCATTTATCTTGACAGCTTTCTGTTAGTTCAGTATGGATACAGAATAAACACGTCATACACAACACACAGGAACAGCGGGACTGAAGTACCTGATTTCCATTGGCTTGGGTCTGTTTTGGTGGTGTTTCTTGAACTGCAGGACTAACTGTAGTAGAGTATGTATAAGCCACCTGTGGAATCAAAATGGTTTGCTTATTGGCAGCAAGAGCTCTCAAGCATGGAACACTGTTCTGGTCAGCAATGGCAACAATTGTAGGTAACTGGGCAGTGACTGTAGGTATAGCAATATTTATGGGATTGGCACTTGGTGGGATTACATTTACAATAGGATCAGAGTCTGTAATACTGTTGTCCTTTTGTGGTTCTTTTTTTGCACAAGTTAAGTTCAAAGGTTCTTCTTGGACAGAATAAACACTGTTCTGGTAAACACTAGTTATGGTAGATCTTTCCAACAGTTCTCCATGTTGCTTTGGTAGCGAAAGGTCAAGAGGTTCGACTTGTGGCTCTTCTTGTACACCCTCTGCTGTGTACGTATAACCCTGTGAATTTCTTGATGAAGAAAGGTTTAGTGGCGATGGGGATGGCGTGCTACTGCGTGAACCATTCAGAGTTGATCCCCCTGGTAAAGTCTGGGATTTTGTTGTACTGACGGGATTTTGTGAATTATTTGTGCTGTTCTGGGGTTCGCTCACATTTGTAGTTGCTGCTTGATCATCGTTATCTGTGGGACTGCTTAATTTAACTTGTTCAGGAGAAGATGGTCCAGAAGATTGCACAGAAATTTGTCCAGCTTGCATTTTTTCAAACCACTTTTTTACCACATCCAGTGGTAGGTTTACTGAATCAGCTATTTTTGAAAGCTCTTCTGCACTCGGTTGTGCATTTAATGCATAATAAGCTTTTAGAAGCGATAAAAGGTTCTTTAAAGGTGGCTGACCAGGAGATAAGTTGTTCTCCCCAGTTTCTGATGGGACAGGGGAGTCGGGCTTCTCAGCTTCTGTTCCACTGGGCTGAGGAAGCTGAGGAGGATTTTTTGTTTCATAGTGCTTTAATTCTTGAAGTGCATTAAGATCTCCTGGACAGTCATCACAAAGAAGACAAGTGCTATCATTGGTCTCTCCTTCAAAGTTCTTATCCTTCTCAGACTTCACTGTAAGATCTTCTGGCAATTTTTCATTTTTGCAACTATTTGTAGGAACAGGGTTTTCTTTTTTTAGGTTTTGTGGAACAACCTGAAGTTGACTCGGCTGCTCCAAGCTGTAGTTGATGATAATTTTGGTTGTCCCATCTTGGTCAACCAAAGGAAGACTGATAGCTGAAATGAGGGAATGGCCACCTTGTTGTATAGATGCATTGCTGATTGTTTCTTGTTCTTTGGATGCAAGATTAGCATGATTGTTTTCCAATACTTGCCTTATTACATTACCATCCACTGCCACTTTAAGTACATTTTGAATGTCACTTAAGTTGATGCTTATGGGAGACACCAGACCTACTGTTGGTAGAACAACAGCTTGCACCACACCCTGAGGAGAACTGGTTGCCTGCAATGGGCTACCACCACTAAAAACCCCATTCTGCAAAGGGGTCGAACAATTAATTCCTGAAGCAACCACTATGGGCTTGAATTCATAATCCACAGGTTCAGTTTTGATTTGGTTAACAGGAAGTTGCTCTTGCAAGGGTTTATTTTCTATCTTTTGTCGTATCTGTGGTCTTGCTGGGCTACCGGGTGATGCAGAAAGGGAAGGGGAGGAGCACTGAGACGTCTTGAGCCCTGACCGAGCTCGACCATTCACGGGCATCAAACCAATACACTTCTTACTGCTTATGTGTGAACTGTATGAACCAGAATGGGAAAAACGTTTCTTGCAGTTTGGGCATTCATATGGCTTCTCTCCTAAAGATAAAAAAAAAAAAAAGAAGAAAAAAGGCATATGCAACAGTTTACTAGGTCACAGCATAATAGTAACTAGAAAAGAATACATCACAATGACCTGTCAAAGAGTCCTAGGGAAAAAAAGTCTTATACAGTGAATTGAACAGTAAGAGTAATTATGTCATCTATAGCTCAGATCCTAGCGTCTTTTAGTAAGTCTGTGATCCAGTAGTAGATATAGAATGGAGCCCACATGATCATGATACGTTCCAGTATTTCCCAGTAACTGCCTACATATCACTTAAATGAGTCTATATGATACTTGCAGATTTCATTAAATTCCATTCAAGTAGTACCACTACTAACTTCAGAAATGGCATAAACTACTTCGGAATGGAAAAAATGAGAATATGATTAAGCAAAGAAAAAAATACAAATTCCACAAATGCAAGCCATAATTATATAAGGAGCTATGCACATTTTCTTGCGGTAAACTCAAATACAATATATCCATATCTTCCTATGATACTCATCAGCTGAATAAAAACAGGCAAAGTTTAAGTAAAGGGAAACGAGACACACACAAAAGAGAAACGTATGTTTGCCTTCAGAGATGAACATCAGGTGAAATTGCCAGGAAGATGCACACAACTATGCAACGGTTACACCCGTAGCCAGAGTTGGCTTTTCAGCGAACCTGTGCTACTGAGGAAAGGGACAGAGTCCAAACCGCTGGCTTGCTTCAGATTGACAAGTGCACTGACTGAGGCTTTCTCACGCACAGGCACGGTGCCGCTACCCTTTGGAAATAAAATTATGTTTGCTGAAGGAGGACTTCTAACCGAGGTGCTCTTAATAGTTGTTATCTGGACTGAGCAACTGATAAGAAAGGAAAAGATGGCCTGAAACCTTGTTTTCAGACTCTGTCAATGGGCAAATATGAGTTAAAGGGAGAAATTGAGAATCTCTTTTGAGTGAAAACATTTTACTTATTATCTATTAATATATAATATTATATATTAAATTTCCTACAAATTGGAACTTCTCTTATAAATTGAAACTTTTGCGACAGTATATCACAACTCCCGACCTGTGTCCTGAGGCTATTTTAATATTTTAATATCATATTTTAATAAAATCACAGCCACAAACAGTAGGAAGCATAGTTGTTACGTCCCGATTATTATCAATTAAAATCTTCTAGCAAGGCTCCTAACACGCTGAGCGGTCTGCAAACATTGAGAAAAAACAGAGAAGTGAAAAAGGGCCAGAAGGATGCCCCACTTCTTCTGCCACAAGTGAAGTTTTCCTTAACTGTCAGAGCTGAAGCTGTAACTGTAAATCCTCCTGAGTTACCCTACGTATTTCCTGCACACAGCTGAAGGCTGCAGTCAGTGCTTACAGAGTCCCAGAGGAAGAAAAAGGAAAACACTAGTGTTTTAAACTTAGACTTACAAGACTGATATCACATCAAAGTTATAAAGAGTAGAAATGGAAACATTAGCACATAATTCAATGCTTGGTTTATTTACCACTGTGGATTCGTAGGTGCTCCTTTAGGTGATGTTTATATTTAAAAGCTTTTCCACATTCAGTGCACTTGAATTTTCGATTACCACTGGACTGCGTCACATGTCTCTGTAAGAAAGAATTCGTAATTATCGCATAGGAGACCGTGTTGGAAAAACATCTTGTGTTTTCACATTGTAACAGAGAAAATGCAATACAAAACTGAAAAGAATCAATCATAATTTTAAGAGACTGAAGGTGGTATGCGTTATGCATGAAAAAGAAACAAATTAGAAGTCAGGTTAAAACCGAGCCACGTGTATCTTCTGAATAAATCTGGTACAGTAAAAAAGAAAAAACCAAACAAACCCAAAATACATTTGCCCCTTCTCCTAACTTCAGATGAAGCTTGCACTGACACGTTATGTGAGTAAGAAGTTCCAGGATGCATGCTAATTCTACTTGTGAAAGCAAAAAAACCCAAGAAAAAACCCAAGCCCACCACCCACAGAGTATGTCAGGCAGGACAGAGAAACATGAAAGCATATAAAAGCCTGTTTAAAATTTAATCAGTTGACTTGATTTTTCCATTTACATGCTTCCAGCGCTTACTGTTGGCCTTGGATTCCTCTATGTAATGATGCCACGGGATTGCTCAAGAGAAGATGGCTCAGTGACAACAAAGGCACTCTCAGTCACAATTAATTCTCAAAATAAATGCAAAAAACTTAATTAAAATAAATAACAATATTGAGGGATTTCCCAAGTACACTTTTTCACTATTTCTCTGTGGTTATTTTTGTTGTATTTTGCCTTGTGAGAGCATTTATTGTTAAGCTTCGAATTATTTTTAATTTATCTTTATTGTTATACTAGTTTAAAAAAACGCAAAAGCTAAGGAAGACATGTAAATATATGTAGTATATGTGTGATATGTATCTGCAAGATATATAATTTTATTACAAACTGTGTAAAACTATGAATGCATATTTTTGAAGACAAAAATTACAAACACTTTAGAAGTTGGAGCAGCTTAACTACCACCATGAAACGGAGGAATAAAAATTTTTGCTGTTCAAACAAATTGTTTACTATAAAAGCAGCCGCTCCTTTTTAAGTAGAGCTCACTTTGCAAAAAGATACTCCACCACCATTTGGATGCAGCTGCAGATTTTTGGTAACCGGGGCAAGTATTTTCATAAACTCATTAATCAAGCTATTCACGTAGCCTGGGGAGGCAGCTCCCCCGAGTCGGCTGACGTGTATTGACCTCCTCTGGTGCCCAACAGTGTCAGGAAGCTCCTACACCTGATCCTGGTCTGCTGAGGCTCCCCGAGTGCCAAGGCTGCTCCCCGAGCGCAGGCACGGCAGCTGGGAGCTGAGATCTGCACCGGAGAAGCGGGGATGAATAAAAAGGCAGGGTGATGTTCCTGGTCTGATTTATGCCTTTAGATCTGAAGAACCTGTTTGCGGGATGAAAGCCTGAGCGCTCTGCTATGAGATATGCCGTCCAAATTATCAGCCCTCCCCGTTCTACACCCCGTCCTCCTTTATTCGATACAGATGCTAACAGAAGACAAATTGAAACAAGCTAATCTAAATTGCTTCCAAGTACTCTAATTCGACAGTTCCCTTGGGATAAGCGTTTGGTTGAGCTGCAGTTTTCACCTCTCAGCAGATCCCGCTCCCACCCTCCTCGGGATGGGCTCCTTCCCGCCTCCTCCCAGCCTCTGCACTGAGGTCTCCGCTCTGACTTATCCCCATTAGCGCTTGGCCCTTATTCCTAGGTTTGGCGGCTGTCTTTTGCTAGTCCTCACGGCTTTTCAGCTTTGTTTAACTAAGTCCCTTGAAGATGATGTTCTAGATGATTGTGCCTGACTCACTGCATTGCACTTTAATGATCCAACTTCACTGAGTCTAGAGGACCGTGTCAGGATTTACTTTAGCCTGCAGAGAATCAGTTACTACTGTTTGACTTGAGATTATACAAGTTAAAGGCTCTCAGCATACATACAGCTCCTGCAGATGCCGGACTACATAAATATTCATACTAAATATTACTGCAGGTATTCAGTCTGTCAGAAATGTTTCTGCTCCAGTCTTGAAAATGCAACGTTCTGCTTCCAAGGCATGGAAGCCCACATTTCTCTTACCAAATTTTTAATGAGTTCTCCTGTTTTCCTGGTTGTAGCTATAAGCTGCCTTGAACTTTCTGCTAGGCAATGTTTCCATTTTCCCTTACCTACTTATATTGGCGATGCTTTATTCTGCTTTCTTGCTGTCTGTCCTATACTTTTCTTTTTTCTTTTTTAAACCTGGGACATCCTCAGAGTCACTCTCCAGGATGTTTAAATCTGAGAAATCATAACTCCTCTCTAAAGTACCACCTTTGATACCCTTTCTCCTTCATTTTCTCAGATTCAAATGGGCTTCCCCCTTTTAATACTGCTAAATCCACTTTTTTTTGTGTCTCTGATGTGTGATATATTTTTAATGAACTGTACAAAACTGCTGTCTTCCACTCATTAAAGAATTAACCGTAGCATTCAAAGAATACTCCTCTGCATTCCTTTTAGGACCGAAACAAAAAACAACATTAAGGTCTGTAACTAGCCACTAATACATCCCTGCATCAAGTATTTACTGTGCTTAGGACTAAAGTCCACTCTTTTCTCAACAGAAAACTGAAACTAATTAATGGAAATCCTCAAAAGTTATTTGAAGAACAGGAACTACAGGTACATCAGGGATTTTTAACAGCCAGTTTGATCATGGTCTTCAAGAAATGCCATTTCTCTGCCGTGTCCATGACAATAAGGAATTTTAACAGACTACCTACACGTGCTTTGTAAATTGTTGAGAAGAAAAATAAAACAAATGTAAGAAGCACTTATTCATACTTCAACATCTTTTTTGGTGCTTCACACATGAAAGCAGACGATATGCATGCAGCATTGCTTCCTACCAAACAGGGGAGCCGTGAGGGACGCTGGGGACGGGGAGGAGAGGGGGATGCAGGAGAAGATGCTGGGATGGCTCTCAGCTCTCAGCTGGAGCAGAAGTAGCCGCGGTCTGGCGTATTTCCCCCTTCTGCAGGGGCAGGAACAGTGTGCACCTACCTCTTCCCCTGCTTTCACTACACAGGGAATTATCTTTGCTCATTGTTTCCTTGCACAGAACAATTACAAAATCGTCACATGCTGGCCATTAACCAGCTAGCAAAGTTATCCAAATAATCTACTTCCAGGTGAAGTCCTTTAAGAATAAGACATTAAGTTTTGAAGATGCAGCTGTTTAAGATCCACAAGCAGGAGGTCTATACTTTACTATGGAAAAAAAATCATTTTTCTTTACACACATGATGTAATCATTTGCATGCACACGAAGCCAATTTTGAAGACATAACAACTTTGTGACAGCAACATAAACAAATACACATTTCAAATTTACCAAATATCTAAACTATTGTAGTTTTGATTCTGGCTACGGCTCTCGAGAAAAACCACACTTAAATGGGTATAATGTTGAGTTCCAGATACTTCATAGCAACAACAGTTATCAAATGCAATTGTGCCTTCAAAAGTATAAGCCCATTAAAATATATCTGCAGGAATACAATTTGAGTTTCCCTTTGTAGCAATTCTTCTGAGATTGTTTACTCGCTTCGTATTTTTCCTCTTTTCATTCGAACTTCATGCAATTTATCGGAAAGGCTTCTAGCCCTTCCAACTACTATACTCTTCTGCTTTTAGGCTTCTAGCTGGAAAAAACGGGAAAATAAATGTGGCAGCTCACAAAAAAACACCGTACAGAAAGCATTCACAGATTTCATAGTTAGAAATACAAGATGTATACAAAATGATAGTAACTTTAAAGTGGAAGCCAAACCAGTAAGAGAGCAAGACAGAAATAAATTGTTCATGGGAAATATATTTGAATAAAGAAGAACTGTCATGCCAGAATACACTGGCAAGGTTATTCCGAACCCTGTGAGACAGTAAAATCCCTCCAGTAGGACGGCTGATGTTTCTTGTAACAATTTTTCTTATTTAATTTACCCATGAATGTAAACACTCGGGTAAAAAAAAAAAGCTTAATACATTTTTAAGCCTGTTAAATTCTTGGACTTAGTGATACTTTATAGAACGGAGGTTAAGGTTAATATGCAATGTGTAAAAAAGCATCTCCTTTACTCTTTGTTACAGTCTTTCAGCTTACCAAAGTTCTGTTGGTTTTAGAGCTGCAAGGAATATGGAAGTACCTTTCCCTTTGCATTCTTTTCACTATTCGCTGTTTTGCATCTTTACGAGATATTTCTCTCCTGTTTCCTCTCTGAAGAATATCCATCTTTTTAGTCTGTCCTCAGAAGGGAACATCTCCAAGCCCCTCTCTCTCTCTCTAACCTGGTGGTGAAAAATCTCTATCTTTTTCTCTGGATTATTGCTGACTGTTTCAGTTGTTTCCTGAGCTTCAGAGCGCCTCTGGTAAGCTATGGAAGCATGCAATTGGGGATGGGTGATCAGAAACTGTGGGGATAAAAGAATAAAAGAAGAAGAGGGAGGGGGGAACAGAATCTCGGGACCTTCCGTAGTGACGAGGTGGCTAACTCATGGAAGGCATTTCAAGAAACCATGACCTCAGGTCATCCCATGAACCACAGAAAACAAGCTCAGAATATCTTTAGCCCTTTTTATTGCTTCATTTAGTACTGAAACGTGGTATTTTATGCACAAATCATTTGTATGTTGTCTTATAGCATGGATTGCCTTTAAAAACTCTTGTCTCACAGTTCAACCAAACGCATCAACACAACGATTTGTTTCTTAAGGCCAAAAATGGGTACAGTAAATTTTGAATTAGCCAGACAGGATTTATGAAAGAAAAATTTGTTTCACTAAAGATTTACCATTAGATTTGAGTCACAATTTTTATGTAATGTTAGACAACGAACAGAAAAAACCTGATTTCCTATAAATGCAATAAAGCACTTCTGAAAACTAAAATGTAAACCCAACCATACTGCCTAGATAAATGAAAGCACAGGAATTCAGATCTCATCCTTTGACAGCTATGGAAAAAGTCTAACTTCAGCAGCAAGTTTAAGTGCGTGCTTCAGGACGGGGACTTCAGCGTGTAGATAATCTGATATGAACAGCTTACTTGCTCTGTACATTTTTGCTCACATAACAAATCACAGCTTGTTACAGAGGACGACAAATCCTTAATTCAAAAGCCACTTACTTGATCTCTTCCTGATTTGTGTGATGTCATGTGGCGGTCGAGCTGCGTTCTGTACGCAAACGTGTAACTGCACAAGGAGCA
Organism: Chroicocephalus ridibundus; assembly: GCF_963924245.1. Classification (NCBI taxonomy): domain Eukaryota; kingdom Metazoa; phylum Chordata; class Aves; order Charadriiformes; family Laridae; genus Chroicocephalus; species Chroicocephalus ridibundus. Next base: position 16,799,724 of record NC_086285.1, read on the forward strand.
ACTAAAGTTATCTTCATTTTTTTCATGGCGATATTTAATGTGTTCCTTCAGAGAGGTAAAACGCTTGTACCCTCGATCACAATACGGGCAAGTAAGCAGTTGGGAAAATGCATCGGGCGTTCCTACAGAGGAGAGACAATACATCACATTTAAATAAATGTAAGCTCCTTGTCGTGGTTTAACACCAGCCAGGAGCTAGAACCAGGCAGCTGCTCGCTCACCCCCTCCCAGTTTGGATGGGGGAGAGAACCAGAAGAGTAAAAGTGAGGAAAAAACTCGTGGGTTGAGAAAAAGACAGTTTAATAGCTTGAGCAAAAGGCGGACACACAAGCAAAGCAAAACAAGGAATTCATTCACTACTTCCCACCGGCAGGCGGGTGTTCAGCCATCTCCAGGAAAGCAGGGGTCCATCACGCGTAATGGTGACTTGGGAGGACAAACATCCTAACTCCGAATATTCCCCCCTTCCTGCTTCTTCCTCAGCTTTATATACTGAGCATGATACCACGTAGAATAGCCCTTTGGTCAGTTGGGGTCAGCCGTCCCGCCTGTGTTCCTCCCAATTCCTTGTGCCCTCTCAGCCCTCACTGGTGGGGTGGTGTGAGGAGCAGAAAAGGCCATGAGAGCTCAGCAACAACTAAAAACACCAGTGTGCTATCAGAAGTATTTGTCATCCCAAATCCAAAACGTAGCACTACACCAGTTGCTAATGAAAAAGTCAACTCTATCCCAGCTGAAACTATGACGGCTCCAAACTCACGCACATCAACAAACATGCTTTAGATTTACATATATTACTGTAGGGAAACAAGCAGCTGCTAGAAGCTCCATTTGTTTAAGAAAAGGAATAATGATATTTTATTTTTCTTTCCCCACAGATATTATGTTACTAGCTAGAGTACGGTAGTTGCCCCACTGTACACTGGAGACAGTCAGCACAATATGATTACCCAAACCCACACCGCACACAGCGAGTCTGTTGGACTTCACAACACAGCACTAGAGCTTCTAGATATATATTTCTGTTTAAAGTGGTCTGAAAATTGTGAAACATAGTTTAAGAGCTAGTAATCTTTGTAGATCTCGATCACAGACAATCCTCAAATCCCGTTTCCAAATTTACATCTATTAAAGGATTGAAAAAAATTCTTTATAGATCAATAACAGTGTGTTTAAATAAATGTCGGCTTTGCAGTATTTGATCAAACTATCAGTTTATAAGGTGTGGTGTCCTCCAACGACTATGCTATTCTTCCATGCTTCAAGGGAAATGGGAAGAAAATTTTGCAAGGATGCACCTATCCACTGGGCTGAGTGAGAGCAGGAGAGGAAGGTGGAAGGTATTTACTGATTATCATTTTATGCTCTGAAGCATAAGGGGCAAACTTGTACGCACTGTCATTTTAAGTTGCAGAACTATAAGCATTATCAATACTCATAAAATTAACCAGTACTTTAGAAAGCAGTTCTGAATTATTTATCTTCATGACCTCTCCCAACAGTTATCACCATAGATTGATTATATGCTCTACAAAGTAGCAATTTGTTCTGTTTATGTGGAATTTACTGACTTTATTTTCACTGAACGTGCCATCGTCCTTGCAACAGTGGAATAGTCAGACCAATTTTCATTATTACTAAAAAATAACGTCTTCTCTGTCACACAGGTTCTCCTACACTCATTATGGCAACAGGCAACCTAACGCCCACATTGCACTGGTTGCCCTGTTGTTCCAGCCCTCTCTGCTTTTCCTGGATTTGCCAGGCTGTTCAAAAATGAACCCATCCCCACGTGTGTGGACACGGTATCCTTCCCTTCAGTTCTCTTTTTTCCATCTACAATTCAATTCACCTGACATAAAGAATACTCCATTTCATCACAAATACAACTCAGTGGAAACATCAGGAGCATGTTAACTTAAATTCTATTTCCATTGGAGTAAGTGGCTTCACAATGGTTTTTCCCAAAGCCACTAAAGACTCTGATTCTCCGTCACTTCTCCTGTCCAGTTCCCCACGCTGGGAGCATGTATCTTTAGCAAATATCACTACAGTGTTGGCATTTTCTGTTCTGAATGATAAAAATACTGAACATTATTGTTCAGTATCATGATTTTCAGAATACTTCCCTGTGAGCTTACTGGCCTAGGTCCAATTTAAATTATTAATACAAATGTGTATTTTTAACGATTACATGGAAATCATATTCCAAGGCTGTAAAACTAAGTTGACAATCTGTGCCACTGCAACCACAGATTAAAATCTTAACTTACTTAAAATGTAATGTTTAGGATGCTACTGTTGAGCATATATCTTACTTGAATTTTGCAAAAATTGCAAAGTAAACCACAAAATGTTGGTAATTCAGGTCCTATTTCTGTACATAAATAGGCATGTACACAGTTTCAATCTCTCGAATATTTTAATTTACTTTTTCTTTTTTTTCCTAAAATCTCTAATAACATAAAATCTCTGGAAAAGCAGAACAAAATTGTTAGCATTACCCCTTTCACTGCTCTCCCTTAGACTCCAGTACAGTAATACAGCTACAATGACATTTTTTGTTCATTATGTACATTTTTTTAAATGACTGGAACACACCACCTCCTAACACTTTATGTAGGATGTTACTTTCTTTTGAAAAATCTGAAATACTCCAATAAAGGAACACAATCTGGTTGAAATGCAGTTTTCACAGGTTATGGAAGCTGAACACTTCAGAAAGCAGCGCAGAACGCAAACCCAATCTGAACAGGTTTTGCCTTCAAATATTTCCTGACGAAGATGTCTGCAGTGTTTCATGATTAAGACATGAACAAAGTGTGACTTCTCATCTCACTCAGAAGAACATCTTAAGCCTGAAATTTCCTCAGAGAAAAAAGACATCTACTTAAAAGTAACAACAGGTCCTTATTTCTTCACATAAACAGTTCGTATAAACATTGTTTCTTTTTTCTCCACTGCTGTTTTTTCAGGAAAAAAAAAAAAAGCTTGTCATAGACTGGCTTCCTGGTAAAAGAACTCCTACCTAATACATCGTTTGGGGGTTTTTATTTAGAAATACAAAAGGAAAGATAAAAAGTTATTCTTACATAAAACCACACTATCTTACTTCATTCCCTTTATATTTAATAAATGTTTGTTCTGTTGATTTCATATAATGCTACTGAATGGATTTATGAGAGCTGGAATTTTTATTTCCAGTTACTTGAGGTTTATCATTTAGGTACCCAAACAACTGAACCCCAGTGCACATCTTGCTTCACAGAATTAAGTAGTAATGTTTTTTTGCGTGATGATCCCATCCCCTTATCATTCTTTAACTAAGATCTTAGTTTTTTTTTTTTTTTCCAAAGCTACAGGTATCTGCATTGTCATCTTCCAAACTACAAGAGAAATTTTGGGTCTGGTAGTTAGCTGCAATTTATTTCATTAGAACTGAACTGGTGGCAGATTTACCATTTTCATCCTGACCACTAGCTTCTGGCGTGCCTTGTCTCTGGTCCTCCTCAGGTGCTTCAGGGTAAATGACAGCTGTATCTTCTTGCTGAAGGAATTCTTCAACATTAGGGTCATGGTTTTGTTCATTTTCTGCATCAGAATCACATTCATCTTCTTTTACTAAGAGTCAAAAACAAGATACAAGATATGAAATGAAGACTTTAAAAAGAACACAAGTGAGATTCAGTAATCCACACAGCCAGATCACCCTCTACCCAAGGATTTCAAAACTCTTTATAAATACTAGTACTGGTCAAGCCCTTTAAGATGCAGGAATATGCCAAGTTTTAAAACAATGAACCAGTGGCATAATGACATTTAAGAATTTGACTAAAAGCACAGTTTGCCTCTTTAACTCAGTGAATTTTTATAATTTTAGATTTATCTGTTCCCCTCAGCTTCCCTAGAAATCTTAAATGCAACATTAATTACGATTTCGCCCTTGAAGTCCACTTAGAGTCTTGGCTCCAATGTTTGCAAAAGTCAATTTGTTGCCTTCAAGACATAATTTTTAATGTTATTTAAGACCCGTTCATTAGCACAAACCCAGAAGATGTTTAAACTCTGAATAACAAGTTGGCCGGCTGAAATGCAGTAAACTTGAACTTTGTCAGAAAGGGGTATCTGAAAAGTTTTAGATCTAGTTAACACCCTTCAACATTTTCTAGTTCAAAACTTAAGAAAACCATCAATGAATGACTGTATTTAAAAGTTAACAAACAATAAATTAAATATTTTACTTAATGTTTGTACCACAAATATTTGCTACCAACTATTTGCCTAAATGCATTAGGGATAGAGTTTACTTTTACCTTGGTGGAACATTCTGTGAGAAGCTCTACCTACGGCGCATTAATCATGACAGATCTCCTGCACTATTAATAACGTGAGGTATATTTTTAATAGGAAGGAGAAGTTTTACGATTCATCTTTCAGTGTGAAGTCACATACTCGATTTACAATTTGACACAGTCTTTTTATGACATGAGACAGTCTTTCTCATATATAGACTGTAATGTAATACATAATGCAGTTCTTTGTACTTGTTTGAGGAGACCTGACTTCATAGCAACTAAAAAGAATGCGTGAATATACAGTTAAGCGTTTCAATGTTTAGTTGTTGGGTTTTTTTAAAATAAAGCTTACCTTGATAATACTTAACTATTTAATGTTAAGGGCACTAAAAAAAAAAAAAAGGTATAAAAGTCTTTTAAAAAGCTGGATGGGCTATGTGTTAAATTTTCTGTCAACCAGGGAAATAACAAATAACAAAGTATCTGTTTTGGTTTGATTCTGAAATAAACATGTTTTATTTTGCCTTCTGCATAATCAGTACAGAGGAGCTGATAATAAGATACAGTATCAGCTTAAGTTTATTTTGGTACATTCATTATTAGTTTTAAATGCTATCTATTGACCTGTACTTTTATTTTGAACAACTACGCATAAGATCAGTGTTATTGCTTGTTTTGCTCCCGTTCCTGAGGTCTGTAGGAGATGCGGTGCCGCAGTGGCACTGCGGTCAGCCCTGGTGCGAGAGGACCATGCCGGGTCACCGGCCAGCCACAACTCTGCACCCAGCACACCCGAAAAGGAGCCCAGATGGTTCTTCCTCAGCTAAAACACTCTTTACAGTTTCAGACCTCTAGCATAGAAGAGCAGAGAGGTGGGAGAACTTCAAAGACTTCAGGAGGATACTCACCTAGCCAAAATTCAATAGCACTTTATGAATAAGGGACTCAGACTAACAAAGAAATACCTGTACATCCAACTTCATCTGTCTGAGCTTCAGGCCCCAGGATTTCCTTTGTTTCTTTTCCAGCTGAAATAGTAAATTTCACAAAAAGAAGAATAAATATTAAAAAAAAAAAAGCCACACACACACCAATAATGTAATATATTTGAGTTATTTCTTCAGCATTTTTTTGTTTCTGTATTATTTAAAGAACTGCATTTAAACACAATGTTCTTCCAAAAATATGAATTCCACATTATTTCAGCAGTGTGTAATCAGTTGAACCACAAAGATATTCCATGGTTAAAGAAACAAAATCTTAAAAGGAAGCAATACTAAACACCATTATTTGAAGAGAGGTAAAGACAGGGATGGTGTGTTTCTCCAGTAAATACAGAGTCAGCTACTTAAATAACTCTATCTACAAATGCAGCTATCTGATACATAGGAGCATTATTTCTGAAACCAGAGTATCATAAACCAAATACGTTTACATTATTTTCTCCAAGTAGCAGTTTTTGGAAATGATTGATGATTTGCTGATAGTGTCTGCAAACAGATGACCTTTCTTGTAAATCATCTAGAAAGCACTTACAGGCTGCTATTGCTTAAACAAACAAGGATATTAAATACCTGCTCCCCACGTCAGATCAACTCTGCACTACGAAAATGCTTCACGTACCAATTCCAATACCCAGTATGGGTTTGCAGGTACCAGACGTCTGTAGAACTAACGCCGTGGAGCCCACCAGCCTCCGAAGCTCCACCAGCTCCTGCCGAGCTGCAGCATTCAAGGATGCAGCGTGGAAGTTTTAACTCACTACAGGTTGTGGGTTCAAATCAATAAATGTCCGAAGTTGTTCCTAATTTACACAGGTTTGGTAGCCTCGACTGGGAAGTTCCTATTGGAAAGGCCACTGCTGCCACTTCTGTCAGTAACTGGCTTACAGCAGGGGCACGTAGGAAAGCGGTGTTGGTTTTTTCACTCCTTTATCAGTGGTATGCTGTGCTAATATATGTGAAACTAAAGCACTATTTCATATGGAAACCTTAGGTGCTTCAGAGCTATGCTGCAGAAAAAGCCCCTTCCGTGATACAGGAGGTTAGACTACACAACGCTATCACCTGAAACAGCGACTGTTATACTTTTATTTACCTTACTTCACTCTACTTCAGTGCAGGAAAAAATCCTTAGCTTTGGCCCGTCAAACCGCCATTCCAGCTTCTTAATTACAGGAGAAGTCAATTTCTCCTTTATATGGAAGATGATATATTCTAGGACAACTTTAATTTCTCAGATAAAACCGGCTTCCTCAAAGGAAAAGACTGTTAATTCTGTCTATTTTGATTAAGATGTCCCACACCCACATACGTGGAAGCTATATCTGCAGAACAAGAAATATACTTAACAGGAAACTGTAACACTTAAATCTTACTTTAATTTTATTTGCCATCTAAAAAACCTCTCCAAAACAGTCCATATTTTATTGGTCAATACTGGATTGTGAACTAATTATATTCTTGACTCATGATACCAGAGACTTGGTTCAGAATTTCTAAGATGGATGACTGCATGCAATGCAAATTTGAATCCAAAATTTAATTTCTTAAAAACAATCATGATGCAAACCCACTGTTTTTCTTTAAAACGGATTTGTGATTTTTCTCCATTATGAAATAGGTTCTATGGAAGAGGGGGAATATCAGTAAGTTATCACTCAGAAAAATTTAAATTATAGTGTCTCTAGTAAATCCCATTGCCTTCAGTGCAAATAAAAGATACGCTTCCCAAGGGAACGTCAAGGAATTGATGGCATTATAGATTAATCTCAGTGAAGTTAAAAACCCTCTCAGTTCTAGTAATCATAAAAGTGGGGTATAAGACAGGGAGGAGCCTTTTTCCACAGCGGGTGATCTTCCTTAATACTGCAGGAATAATTAATAATTTGAAAATTGTTAAGTCATAACGTTAGCTATGACTGGTCAGCATAGGAAGGCAACTTTGCAATTGTGCCCTCAGGAGCCCAATTACCATGCTGCAAATACAGCTGCTGGGGAGCAACGGGAAGGGACGTGATGATGGGGGGACAGATCTTAAGACACTGTTACACCAAGGAGAAATCACAGCTACGAATTCCAGGAGAAATTTGAGCTACCTGCCGAACGACTGCTTAAATACAGGTCTCCGTGAATAGCATCTATGGCATGAATATCCATCTTGGCATTACATCTGGACATACCAGATAATTGTAAAACATGCTCTTGGAGTTCCGTATCTCATCATTGCTTATGAGCAGCTGCTTAGAGATACGGTGGGACTTCCTCAGGTTAAATGCTAATGATTTTCAGATCACAGGCAACAGCATGTTCTGGCAGTGCACGATGCAATCACTGTGTCATAGGCGGACTGTAAAGATCTCTGCCCAGGTAAGATAACTGATCAAATTTAAACCACTAGCAAAACGGAAAATTTGGTTGTAGGTAGAAACACAAACTTCACTGAAATTTCCACCGCAGTGTTATCTTCAGAGAAGGGAATAAATTCCAACATCCATCAAAAGAGCTTCTAATTTAAATTCTTTAGAGCTAATTTTCTGATATACAACTTGCATCTAGCAACCGTTATTTACAGCTTACAGTACTGCTTCGGTGATCAAAAAGATGCCACTCATTTTTAGCCTTCCTCCCAAATGAAATTAATACAAAATAGCACAGCAACCTTCCTCAGCAACCTGCCACACTGAAAGAACACAATCCATTTCAGAGCACTCAAGCTCAACCTAAAATTTTATGAGTTAAAGGTATTTTTGAGTTCCAGGAGGAGATAAACATAAAACCTAACTTCATTAATTTTTAAAGGTTATTACAAGGTCTGGACAATTCTTTTAAATTTTAAATTTTTAAAAGATATCTTAGTTCCAGATCTGAGATCTCTAGATTTGCAAAATACTTACAATACATAATAACGCTTTTAAAGTGCATTAATATAAGATGTCAATAAGTTTAACCTTTGATTTTTTTTTTTAATCGTAGAGTAGGTTTTACTTTAAACTAAAGCAAAAAAAGTTAAAATCGTATTACAGAATCATTGCACACATGCATGCTGGCCCACTGCCAACAGCTCGTGCAGGATACACGTGGTTCACTTTTTCAAACCCGTATGACTGTTTCAGTTAAACCTCTTGAGATACACACCTTATATTTAAAACACCTGTTCCGAAGGTCTTTTAGAAATTCAGTTAGAATGACTGGAAACGGAAGGAAACTGATCTGATAAAGAAATGTTACGTGTGCTGTTTCTATTCTTGGGCATTCGTGAACAGAATAAATATGTAAAAAACTAATTCTGTCAAGTTCAACTAAAACCAGGAACTTTCAGTGCTACTCTACTGGTGAAACCGAACTTACTAAAACTGCTGTAGTGTATGTTTTCTAAAAATAATCACCAGCCCTGAAGATGGTATTAGTGTTGCATGGACACCCACCCCAGTGCCTTTCCCTGTATGAGAGATCATGTTTTTAGTACCCCTCTCTTCAGATTTCTAACGTGCAACCAAGACTGATGATACAATTTTCAGCTCACACCTTTCCTTCTAGGAAAGCTATAAAAAAGTAAATAGTACTTTACAATAGCAAATCAAAGCTCCATAAAACCTAATGTAGCCTTCATTTTTCTCATGCATTCATCACCACAAATTCAAACAATTTATTTAAAAAAAAAACTTACTATCAAATGCAAAACCCTCCAGACTGCTACAAAAGAAGCTTCTGACTACACAATTTTTACAGAAGAAATTTATGGTAGCTTGAGCAAACCTGTACAGAAATTGTTTAACCTTTTGTCTATCTAAACACTGACGAACCTGTCTTCACCAGCAATGACCAACGCAGAGAAAACACTGCCTACATTGTGATTCTACAATCACAGTAGAATTTGGTTCAAATGTTTCATTTTAGCAAACAAATTTTAAAAGTTTAGAAATGGTACATTTGAAATAAGGAGTCAAAAAAGACGCCATCACATGTCTAGAGCTCTGAAAAACCCCAGAGGGCTGTCTGAGGCAAGATGCTGTGCCATGACTACCTGTAGGTACATCTCCAGGGAATGTTCTGTCCAAAGGGTCTTGACCCAGCACCTCGTGAGCCAGTGCTCTTCTTCAATCCATAATTCAGGTTTCCTACACCTATGCTTGAAAAAATAGTCCACACACAGCCCATTTTTATGTAACTGCAATTCCTGATAGATACAGCCTGCAGTAGCGCAAAGATACTATAGGAGAACTAAGAAAATTACCTGCCTAATAATTTAGCTCCAAAATACTCATTTCCCTGCACAGCATCCCTTGGCAATAGCAGCTATGTAAAAACAGGCTGAGTTGATGCTATTCTTTGAACTCTCAGCTGCTCTCTCTCAGCTGGATTGCAGTTAGGGACCATATGACTGCGTTCTGTTTATTTAGATGTGAAGTCATGCGATTTGTCTTAAACCACCAGTTTTAACAAGGTGGATGCTAAAGAATTGCGGCTGGAGTTCAGACACAAACATGGATATGCCGGAAAATATTCTGTATCTTTCAGGGGATTAAGGCCAAATTCCGCAATAAATTCCACTAATTTATGCATTTATCCCAATTTGGCTCAAATGTAAGCATGCTGTGTGAGATTATGAAACTCAGTATCTGATTCCACAGTAAAAAGGGCCCATTTCCTGATTGCTTCAAATTTTCAGCTTTTAAAGCTGCTGCATAATATGTACAACATTTACCTCCTTCCACTGTTTTCAAAATACAGATTCATTATGAATACGATAGCCAATTCTAAAACTAATAATCTAAACATTATTTTTTCTGGCTATATTTTACAAGGGAAAAGGCAGATGCAGCTCACAGGCAGAAATTTACATCTGAATATTATTTTGTTTCATGTTTTTGGCTTACTGCTTACTCCTGAAGCAGAGCAAACCCTGAACCTTACCGGGAGCTACTGCAGAGACCTGCAACACAAAAAGACTTGGAAAAACTAAAAGCAAGTAACTAGTCTCTGATCACCCTTGAGAACGCTGTGTCCGCAGATTTGAAGCTTCTGTTTAACAATGCAAGTGGAATGAATGCACCTCCAAGTCTGCCTCAAATATTAAATAAAGAACATAAAATATGTTATAATAAATATGTTAGAAAACCTCTTTTTTTTAATTGTGAATATTACACGTTATTTCAGTAACAAAGTGACAAAAACAAGTTCTATTGAGTTTTTACTTTAGAAACCTTTCCCTACATAGCATCGTCAGTGAAAACGAACATACCTTCATCTTCCCAGCAACCGTTTGTACTCCCTTCTCTTTCACTGTTTTCTGGTAATACTGTATGGTCTGTTGGCAAGTCATCTTCTGGCACACTAGCATCACAGTCTGCTGCATCGGTTACACTTTCTTCTTCCACTATATGCAATTTATCTTCATCATCTGAATCTGAGTTTGCTTCTACCACGTTATTATAATTGGTGACTGTGGACAGACAAAAAGCAAAATGCCAATCAACATAGTCTTAATTTACAGCACAGAGGTCCAAAGCTTTCAGTACTGTGGTCCACTGCTTTATCTGGGGCATCTCTATGGAGTCACATTATTATTTCTTCCTTCCGTATGGGGATGGCAGCGGCTTGTGAGCAACCTGGACGTAATGGCGGCGAACAAGGAGACATCTGACCGCTGCTGGGATTCCACCACTGCGAGGAAACACAGTATCTCTCATTTCTCCACAGCCAGCACAAGGCTGCGTGAGAAAAGGCAGTGGACAACTCCAGAGTTGTCTTCTGGGCCCCAATGAAGCATTAGGCCTCATTCCAATCTGGATATCAGCATTACTGTATGTTTCCTTTAAGAATATTATGGCCCAGTCAACAGTCTGTGAAACACTTAATGCTCATAAACAACGTTTTGTTACAGACAGATGTGTATATGAGGATAGGCTGTATGTATACAGCAATCAGGGGGACACGGCAGGAACAAAACTGCAGGGAAACCGCTGGGAGCGAGGACCAGGCGGCCGCAGGCTGAGCACAGCCCAGAGAGGGTGGCTGGGTCGCTCCGCTCCGGTCCCACGGAGCAAGCCCCTGTCTGCAGTTCCGCACACTAGCTCTGCTCCCCCATACCGACCTCGCGCTGGCTCTTCCTCCAACCGATGCCAGCCCCACGGTCCGGGTATGTGGATCAAGGAGCAATAAATGGGAACAATAACGAGACTTGATTCAGAAGGGCTAAAGCTCTCCTCATCCAAGCTAAAATGCTCTTCTAGCTACACCCAAAGACCACACTAAAGATTCCGCAGGTGACTTGGAAAGGAAATCTCACATAACGCCTTCCCCAGCTCCCATGAAAAGGAAACAACTCTACTTTTTAGCCTGGAGATCATATTGTGAGAGTCTTGCAGATAAAGGATTACACAACGATATATGTTTCTCTCATACGGGAGCAGATTATTATTAAAATAGCCTTAATTTGTAAGCACAAAAGATCAGTTACAGCCATTTCAATTTCAACCGTAAGGATTATGTAGTAAGAAAAAAATTACTTTCACAATCTGTTGAAATGTCTTGTTAGTCGTACTGAAGTTAAACTATTAAACATTTATGGAAGATCTATATGTGTATTACTTCTTGACTGCCAAGTTTGAACTTCTTACTGAAATGCTTCAAAACGCAGTTTAAGAAAGAGAATAAATTTACCAATGAATAAACTAGCAAGACTTGTCTTGGCTGCGGTACTCCCTCAGTGGTTATCACAATTATACCTGGGAGGCACATAATCACGCTACTTTATGATACCTGCATCCTGTCACTGGTAGCACATGAGAAGCCAGACTGATTCTTCCATGTGACACCCTCCCTATTAAGGTAGATAAATAGCAAACTAGACTCCTGCTCTTCTGAAGTTAGCTTATCATTTTTTTTAAAGTAGATATTCTAGGCATTTAAAAACGCATTTAAGCAGGGCAAGTGAATAACATTATGAACTGACAAGCTACTATCTCATTTCCTCGCAATTCAGGAGAAAAATGTCTCATCTAAACCATGCAGAAGCATGACAAAAGAGCTTTCTGAATTTAAAATAATCACTCCATACTTTATACACATAGCGTTGTTTGAAAAATGTAGTACACCCCACTATTTATGGTATTGACATCTTCTAAGACAACAAATTTAGGTAACTTGCCTAATTACTAGTATCTGCTCCATTTCAATTGATAAATTGATAATCACTTTATATTCTGTCACTGATGTTGCAAAGTAAAAGAGGTACTGAAAGGGATACTGTAATGTTGGGTGAAAGAGAAGACATACATGTACTCCCTCACCAAAGCACAAGAGATTTATGAATTTATTTGCGTGAGCAACAGCAAATGCAAATTTTAAAAAAGTTTAAGAACACACACAGAACAGGAGGAAGGGGAAAAATTATTTTAGCCTGTTATCTTTGCTGGGTTTTACTGTGACACTTAGATGTAGAAGATTATTAATATAAAACAACAACGTATTTACCTTTGGCACACATAAAGGAGATCAGTAACAGCAGGGACCAAAATTTAACTACTATATATATATATGTATGCATGTGTATGTATATATGTAGTCATATGTTCAGATTTCAGTAACTTAGATAATTAATACTTGATTTTTTAAAAATAATTTTCCTGTTTAGTTTGGGAAATTAAGTGGAATCCCTTATATTAGACTTAGAGTAGTTTTTTATGGAAAATGAAAAAATAATCAGGAAGTTTGTACTGCAGAATTACACTTACAGACAAAACCTGTCTATTCTTTTCCTTATCATAAATTTTTAAATTTTAAATACAATCTACTCATTATGGCTCTATTTTTTCGTACATTCTCCCTACGCTGACTCATGTGCTAACTCAGCAAAATTTAAAACCTCCTTGTCCTCCATAAAAAGCGAAGAACAAATGTTCTTTGGGATTTTGTTTCCTTCCACTGAAGATCAGTTGCCAACAAGGCAACACAATAAAACCGGCAAGAAATCTGGCTCTAATGATCCTGTTTTCCTCTTGTGGAGGATTTTGTGTAATCTGGGGGAAATAATCTGCCAAACCTGCATCTAAATGGGCTTGGCACATTTGGGATGGCCAGGCAACTCACACGCCAAATGCGGCTGAAAGTCAAGCACTTAAAATTGCTAGATATATCTAGCATATATCCACGTTATCTATACGCAACTCTAACTAAATGATTACACACTGTTTTCCTTCTACAGGATCCATCCATCATCTAGCGCAGTGATGGCAAACATGCAGGGAATGCTCGTTTTTTGGGAGTGAGCTGAGTATTTGTAGGATCCTGCCTCATTTTTTCAGATTGCAAAGTGATTACGTGTTCTTTTTATCCCCACCAGCCAGCAGTCTCCCCAAAGCCTCATCTACAGGATGTTAGCCAAAATGGGATTCCTCATTATATATCATATTATATATACTTATATACAATATATTATAACTGCATATTATATAATTACAGGATTATATATGTATGATATATAATTTCCCGACATGGTATTCAGCAGGAATGCTTCAAAACATATAATTAACTGTAGTAGGGAGATGGTATCTCCATTTTACAGAGAAGAAACTGGCTACTTAAAAAACAGAGGATTCTTTCGGCGATCCTGGCATTGCCACGTCAGTGTAAGGCATTTTGGGCCTTACTTTTCAGAGGACTTTGCATTTTTGCAGCATTTCATATATTCAAAGCGCACTTGTGTTCATTCCCAACGCAGCAGTGCTCAGAGCCCAGGTACCCCCGCCCACGTGCCACAGCAACTCGAAACACAGAGATCACCTCCAAAGTAAGTGACCTTCCAGAATCACATAAAAACGCCTTGAAAGAGAGAGAATAAAATCCAGTCTTTCAGGGGAGCTTTCAAATGCCTCAGAGAGCGTGCTTTTGATTCCTGCAGCCCTCTACTTAAATTACTATGCTTTCCAGCAATTAAGGAAAGGGTTCTGGAGGCAACAGCTGCCTTTAATAAACACCCCTGATTCATTCTCTGGGCACCATTCCTCCTGCGAAAAAATTATGTGATCACATAATTAAAGATCTTATCGTTATGCATACATGCAAGGGACAAATTAAAACAGTTTGAACAATCTTCATTATGGCATTTTCCAACTTTTTTTGAATGCTTGACTTTCAAAGTCAAGTGTTTGATTTCAAAGAATGTATTAGTATTCTGTGATAGCAACGATGGTTAAAAAACAATCAAACCCTGTAATTTACTGTATTTTTAGCTAATTAAAATTAAAATCCCATTACATGGTACCACACTGGTGCCTGCACGGCTGCAAAGCTTAGCTTTAGCAATGCAGATCTGCTGCTGGTGCCCTGCTAAGGGGCGGTAGTAGCAGGCTGCTATCTTCATTTGCTTCAGACGCGCTTTATCTTCAACTGTAAAAGCTAAGCCTGACTCAGATCATGAACCATGGCTGTAAGCCTCTGAAAACAGGTCACCAGACAAGCACATATGACATATAACAGACATATGGGCCTATTCTATCCACTGTATAGTATGTAACCTTAGCATAAAAATGTACATGATTATATTAAACAGTTTCATTATTAGTTTCAGCTTTGCTTTCACAGATAAATAGAAAAGAAGGCCCCATTTTCAACATATGTATTACAAATGACACTGAAGATTAAATATTTATTCAATAAAAATAATTTCTATATCATTACTATGTATCTTCTGAAATAAAGATGAAATATTCATTAAAAAGCAATACATGAAAAATATATCTTTTGAACCATAATTACTTCTTTTCCTGTTGATCACTTTCTTGCTTACAGTATCCTGATTCTTAAAGAGTAAATGAGAACCTGTAGTTGAAGCTTTCATTGTTCTAAGAGTAAATGACTGCAAAATGAATTGCAGAAAATGAGCTTTACTTTCTGGATTTTTACAGTCCTAAATGCAGAGAAGATGTATGATGCTGCACAATTCTAATTAAAAAAGAAATATGTTTGAATGGAATTAGCAATTAAATAGCTAAAACAGAGAAATATATTATTTTGCTGGTTGAATACAGCTACAAAACCACAATACATATATCTAGTCAAATTCAAACACAGTATTTTAAAGGAAAGGAATCTTTAGTTCTCTAATTTAAAACGAATGAAACCAGGAAATTTCAGGTGAACGCTACTCTTGCGGTGATGAAAGACTATAGGACTCACTGTTTCCATAGCATATGCTATAATGGGAGAATCCCCAAAAAGGCAAGTGACCTGGGTGGCAATAGAAGGTAAGCTTCTCAAAAAGCTGGCAGCAGGTACCCGCTTACTGCTCCCCTCTCCAGATCTGCCCTCTGAATCATTAGATGACATGAAAGATGACATTCCCAACACGAAGAATGACCCAATGAAGCTCGTATCAGTCAAATTCTCATAGGAATTTACTCAACAAGAAAAAAAGCATGTGGTGGCATATCTATCAGAGTAATTTGAGATCAGGTGGCAACAGCACAGAACTGCACTAAAAAGAGAACAGGCTTCAACAGAACTAATCTGTTATCTCTGCTACGTATTATCATTCCAGGACCTGGAAGTGTACAGAGGGAAGGATGCTCTGAACCTGACCTGTTACAATCTTTTCTTCAATACTTGCAGTGCTCACGGTCTTTTATGTAGAGTCTGGTCCAACATTCTTACTACCTGGCTCTTTTATACCTCTCCATACTTAATCAAAAACCCTACCTACTTCCATTGAAAAAATAAACTTTTAGGAATTGGTGAGTCAATGCAAATACTCTTAAATTTTTCAAGATGTTGGACACATGTAACCAACACATTTGAGTTGTGTGGGCTCAGTATCTCAACACTGAAAATGCTGGAGATCTAGAACAGGTGTGAGGGATTCCGATCTTTTAGAAACCCTACTTCAAAAAGCCCTTCCAAGTTTTAATATAAAAATTTGAAAGCTTATTCATGAATCCTGTTAGAAAAGAAACCTTTGATTCCGCAAACTGGAACAGCTCGTGTGCTCTGTGAAGTGCATTCTTGGTTCATGGATTTCTGCTCTGACAGCCTACAATCGTCTCTTCAAAACCATTTACTCTCTGTCAGCTCAACTGAAAATCTGCATTTATATATTACTTTGGTCTAATCTTAAAAATATTCTAAGCAACATATATTGCAAAGGCAGAAACCTGATAATTTAACATTCAGTATTTTATATTTAGCTTTTAGGGTATACTATTCATTTTATTACTACTCCTGAATGAAATGTCATACTTCTGCCTCTCCATTGATAAGCTGCCCTGTATCTTTAGTAAAGTTAGACCTTTATGTTCTTTTCATATTTTTCATCTCAGTTTAATACATACACTTGAAATTAATAAGTACTTTCCATGCAATAATATATACAGAACCACATCACCATCTGAAGTAGAAACACAGGCAAGAACAAAAGAAAAGGGAAGGCATCTGTCGATGCCTCTCCTAAAATTCTTCACCTGTTTTCAGTAGTTTTTTGGCTTCTGGAATTCCTAAATGAGATGTGTTGTCTTCATACCCAATAGCCTCATTTTCTGTGAATTTGTCTGGTTGCTTTTTAATTCATTAAAATGTTGGCATCCACGTTATTCTGAGGCAAGCAGTTTCACAGCTCTGTGTTGTGGGAAGAATAAGTTTCTTCTGTTGATTTTGAACCTGCACTTAGATTCAGTGGGTGTCCCCTAAATCCTCCCCACCTGTGCCCTCTATGCTGTTCATGACTTTATAGGCTTCATTGCACAGCCCTCCCTTCCAACGTGAAGAGTCCTTGGCCGCTTGTTACTCATGCAGAAGTTATTCCACTGATCATTTTTGCTGCACCTCTCTGGACCTTCTTCTGTTCTGCAGCACCACTGTGTTTACAGGAGGGAGAGATGACAACCTGGAACTGCACCCGGCATTGCGGATGCACACCCATCACGGATTAGAATAGCCGCAGAACAACCTGCTGTTTTCTTCTTCATCCCTTTTCTAATAATGCAAGTCATGTTCTCACGGGACCCTGTTCCTCCCTCCACACACATTGCTTCACTTTTATCTACCTAGAATTTTATCTGCCTGACTGCTGCTTGGCTATTTGGAAACACCGTCATTATTTCCCGAACAAGTACAAGCAACCCCTAGTGAAAATATTCGCTGCTTCCCAATCATGTCATCAGGCAGCAGGGCGACTTTCCCGCGGTATCGGGACAGCCAGCAGCACTACAGAGGGAGTGGACACACTACCCAAAGCAGCTTGTTGAACTCAGGAAAAATACACTACAACGAGATCTCGTTATGTAGAAAGCGTGAGGAAACTTTATTCTACTCTTAAGTAAATCAGTCAAGAAAAAACCCCCACAACCTTGCCAGAGATTAGTTTCTGAAATAGTCCATTTAAAATTTAATTTAAAAACATACCTGTAATTTTCAGAAAAGTCATTCTGCTTTTAAGAACAGTATATGTACTATAGCTGGAGAATAGAACCATATTTTATATATAACAAGTTGACTCGCTGCTTATTTAGACACATACACAGGTGAGCGCGCTCACACAGGAGAAGGGGAACTGAATTTAGTCCTTCCTCTGCCTGAAAGGATCAAACGTACAACTCCCACATGTGTTTATATAAATACATAAATAGTTGTAAAAATGTAAGTCTAAATATTTACACGTACCAAGCACATTTCTGATAATTTTGTTTAACTAATAAAAATCTTGTTCAAACGGTTTCTGCACCTCTTAACTGAATGCTAATGTCCAGACAAATACAGCTCGACACACATTTGACTGAATATTCTGACACAGTAAAACCCATAAAATTCAAGAATCTTTATATGCACTAAGGTATATAAATCATCTCAATACACAGGTACTGGATTATTTGGTCTTCTGGTCAACTCAAAGAAACTTTGAGTTTAAAATAAATGCTTTGAAAGTGGACTGCACAGGCAAACGTGCTCTAAATGCTGTACCAAAAGCGAGAGTGAATGTTTGGCTCGGCTTCCACAACACACATTAAAATCAATGGTGTAACTACAAATTTTCTGCTTGTCAATTTTAAATCATGGTTTTAAAATCAATCAGTATTTGACATTAAAAGCAAACTGACCCTCAATGTGGAATTTTTCTATTGATATGGCCAAGTCTGGAGCAAAGCCTGATGATCTCAGCCAGGGCCAGTTCCCCAGCATTGGGGTGATGGTACAGCTCTGGCACCACACTCTGAGATGACATAAGTGATACCTGGAGCAAACCTGGCAAATATTCCGGCCTCAGTGATTAAATTTTTTGCTGCTTGCCTTTGTTCATCTGAGCGTTACTTTGATTTAGGGTTAATTTAGTCTCATATGCACAATTCTATTGGAACAGGAGAGTTTGGTACTATACGATTCAGAAACCCAGAAGCTGAAGCAGCTCTAGGTTTCCCAGTGGGGCAGACACGGTGGAGTTTTGGCCATGAAAGTGAATAAAGTCAGAGAGCAGCTGGGGAATCTGCTGCTTTGGCTGCTCCTGGCAGGCAACTGCTTTAGCCAACTACCTACTTTGCCTATAACTAAGATGAGTTCTGGGCAGAAGAATATACGTATTCCCTCCATCCCTCCCAAACTATTCAAACTACACACCTAAGACATGAAATGTTACTCCTGTATCATTTCTGGGCTGCTGAGCCCAACACCAAGTCAGGAGAGGGATCCGAAAACAAGTCCCACTGATTGTAAAGGATTTGTAAGAGTCGCTGGTTCTGACGGCATGGACGGCGAGCTTGTACCCGCACTGGCAGACAGGGTGGTGGAAGAGAAACAGAAATTTATGGTGAAATTGTTGACCTTGAGGACCTAATCCTCACACTCTGTGTTTCAAGAGCTGTCTCTTAATAAAACTAGCTCTAGCCTGATCGGAGTAAATTTTCATTAGTGGCTGCCACCCATGTAAGAGAGCTCCCTGAGCCTACCTTCTCATTTCGTATAGAGAAAAGGCATGCTCCCAAGTCAAAGCACAGGGAATGAGGACAATCAGGAGATTCACTTCAAAAATTCAGTCCGGATTTGATTTAAGGCACTGAAGGACGTGCACCTTCAGCCAAACACCTGTGGAAGGGACACACACTTCTTGCCTGCAGAGTCAGAAGGATAAAACTTTCCATTGGTCATTCCATTTATAAAAATGATTAAATGTGACTGGCACCAAAATCTCAGCCTGTAGAGGGTAGAGAACTCTTGGGCCATCTACCCTGTTCCTCCTTCCTACAAGCAACCAGGTCATATACTCTCTTTCACAATTTACTTTTTGACAGGATCAATCAAATCCTTGACAGACTCCTGAGTGCAGGACATACCAGCAATTGAAAGGAAAGCTATATGTGGTCTTTCCAGACAGCCAAGAGGTTGTGGTGCCAGATGCTGGCCAGAAGCGGCTACCATCGTCTGTTAGAGATGAAAGTGGATGAGGCTGTTTGATAAGTTCTATGGACTGAATCCCATACTCGCCAAAAAGAGTCTGGATCTATACTGCTAACCAACATCCTGACAGAGAAGCTGCAATAGCAACACAGGAAAGCTTGAAAAGGACCTTTGGGAGACAGAAGAACGATGGCGCAGAAGACATGGACGGCAGAGTACCCAAAATCACTCAGTACTGCAGCACGGGGTTATAGGTGAGTGAACGGCAATGGAGCTCTAGGACTGGTAACAAGTCGCCAAATGCAGTACACAGAGTCCAGTACAAGAGAGACCACCACCATCTCCTCTCTTTGGCTTGCTTCTTAAATGAAAACCTTTTCATCCATGCGCTTGAAATATCTTAAGACCACAGGCATGGTTGTTCCCATGTGCAGTGCAGACTGGCAACAACTCTGAACATTACCAAGTACCACCTAGCAAGACCTGACCAGAGCAACCATAGGTGTTTAGGTAACTCCTGAGAATGCAGATGACAAGCTTAACTGGGGACAGTGGCTTCACACTCATTAGACAGGATCACCAAAACTACACAGGGAGACCTCTCAACAAGAGGCCTTAGTATAGATGACTGTTGCATCACCAATTGGGAGCTCTTAAGGTAGCCCACATAACCTTATAGTTTTAACTGTCCATCACCTGAGCAATACCATCACAGCAGGGATGTGCTGCTATACAGTATCCCCATACCCTGGGACACTATATAAGCCTTTCCTAGAAACACTAGATGCTCCCACTTTGAATGGCTTTCCAGATGCTGTCATGGTGCCTTCGTGTTACATGTTAAAAATTTATAGAACTTGCAAGGGTGGGAAACAACTTTAAAATCAACTCCAGTGCTCAAATGAGAATTTATTTGCATGTAGAATTGACATGAGCCCAGAGATGAGAAGGAAAGAGTACACAGACAAGGATTTCAGTTATTTAGTCTTAGCCCATTAATAACTTTAAAATAACAAGAAAACGTATGTTTATTTATTTAGACATACATACACATACCTACATATATATTTTCATGTTTGATAGCCTAAAATTAGATTTGGAAATGTATATCTATATATGTATACCTTTACTATCATATAAAAATAATCTGATTTTGAAATATTTCTCTTATTAGGGCTACTTCAGAAAAGCAACTTAAGAAACGTAGTTTTCATTACTCTGCAGCTCTTCTGTGCTAAAAATGGAAGCTTTATAGCTTTGCAAAACGAAGGCTTTCAGTCTCTCAGTGAGACAGAGGGGCTTGCAATGGCAATTTCTCTACTGGATTTGCAAATGATAGTCGTTTTTCTAATGAAAAAGCTAACTACTGTCCGAATATTCTCTCCTTCTAGTCTCTGGATTGATGTCAATTCTACATGCAAATACGAAAATTCTCAGTGGCAGCATAATTTGAAAAATGGTATTATTACAAGGTACTTAAAGGTTTGGAAATACTAAAAATGGCCCCATAAGAAAAAAATCAACATTCAGAAACAAGACAGCCGAAGGTATATGAGAAAAGTAACTGTAGCTGTTGCCTGTAATCACCATTACACAAGCCAAGGTTGCAGAGCTTTCTACAAATGAGAACTTAACTCCGTCTGTGTAATTCCATGTCAACTGCTTCTGTCAGGAAGTTTTACAAAACCTTAAAGTAAGTTTAATACTTTAAGGAAGTATTTAAAAAAAACTGAGAGTAGTGAACATATCCCCTCCCAGTGCTTTTTTTTTTTATTAATGTAATGGAAAAAAAATATTCCAATAATTTCATTGCAGCTTTAAACATTCATCGGGGGGAAGCCATACCTTGGTCATTTTTCTCTCTCGCAGCTCTCCCATTTGATATGCTCTCCCTCAGGTAGCCTCATAAAACGCAGAAGAGCGTTCACTCATTATAGGTGACAAAACCTCTCCTATGCAACATGGAAGTTTTTGCAAGTATTTATTTTTGTGAATGCACGTGAACAAAATAAATACAAAATAGAAGGTGGGGATAGCCATATAACGCATGGGCAAGAACTTTTGACTAAATCTCCTGCTCTCTGCCCATTTTTCTCTTTCTAAAGAACACATAATTTTCCCATAAAATTATACTGACATAGATATCAAATAGATAAAATCCTGATGTTTATGATTTTTAAAAAAATCTGAATTTTCAAAGACTATGCTGTGGGGACCAATTCTGGGTAGGCAGCAATGATCTAGTCATTCTCTGCTCCAAATTACAGAAGCGAAAAGTAGGAACCTTTCCCTCGTGTCCTATTTCATCCCAGGTAAGTTTGCATTTCTGTCACCTATATTAGTTTTATAGTCGATCATTTTACTCAGAAGACTGGAGAAACCAATCTGCACATCCGACTGGCGTTGCTCACAGCCAAGTGCCGTCTGACGGCCGCAATGGTTTAGTGGCTCTGAGATAACTGAGCGTGCTGATCATTAAAATTAAGCACGAGATGTATAAATATCGTGAAGCCTTCATCTTTTAGTACCTCCAATTACTGAACAACTGGAAACAGTAAACTAAACTGAGGAGAAGCTGAGAGGAAGAAGTATATTTCCATGGGTTACATAGTCTTACTCTTTAAAAATTATCTGTACACCGGCTACACTGGTGACCGTAGCACCCTGTTGTATGTCCAAAGTGCTCTATTTATAAGATAACCACATTGTTTCTAACACATTGTACTCCGTATACTTGACAATTTTTTCCTTTATAAAACTTCTCACATATAAAAAAAGTTAGCTGAGAGACATATTTGAAAGGCAAGATCATGAATTACATTCTCGGGCACAGATTTTTAAAAATAGATGATTTATTACTACAGTGAAAATTAATTCTTGCACACAGATAAACGTCACCAAGTTTAAGATGAGCCACAGATAATTGTCTCATCATTAATTGCTACTAGGTACCAATGGGTATTGGTACTAGGTACCAATGACTACCAATCATTTGGGAGAATGTGGTCAGTTACAGGAGTTTATTTGATTGCAGCAAGATGGAGATACTCATTGTAAGAGACATATAGGCATAAAATACAGACACACACCATAGTAGGAGGCTTCAAAATTACGTACAAGTTCCCTCATACTGACCAACTTGCTTAAAAAGCGCAATATCCTACTTCTGTTCATAACTGTAGCATAAACTGAATATAACTGTAATACAGTTGTTTAGATTTACCCTCATTAAAGACTTAATCTGAATTACAGTTTGATAATTACCTTAATCCATACTCAAAAACTTAACTGCCGTGTTTTAGCGTTATATATAAAAACTCAGGTTAGTACAAATTATCAGTTGTAACCAAAATCACTCCACGATGCTAGCTCAGTCACTGTGTGAAATAACTTTATCCTCATGGCACTCTTGCATGGGTATCAGTTACGGAACATCCACTCGTGCCTGAATTGGCCCGAATCCTGTGCCATTTATTCAGGCATCATTAGGCCAAGTTAATTCTTCAGGAAGACACAGTTGACATGTTTACAGAAATGTGTATTATGTATTTCATAATACTGGTGATTTTATATAACATCATTACCTAGATTTATATAAAGTCTATATTTGTTTCACAGATAATAAAAAGACTGTAATACAGCAGTACCAGTTTGGCTTATAAAGTTTTGAGATCCTCTTAGATACAAGGCAGGAGAATGATACTCCCAAGTGCCGCATTTTATATACAAAAATAGCCAATTACAGCAATTCTTTCTTTCCCCCAAGTTTTATGACTATCATAAGGTGCCACTAGAAAAGTCTTCAGCATTTAGGAAATTGTATCCAGGGTAGAGATACCACCGTAATGAGTCTCATGCTTTATAAAGCCCTTACATTTTTCTTTACTCATTCCTAAATTAAAAGAACAATAAATTACGCAACTTTGAACAGCTGTTGCATAACTATAATCTAAATTAATAAATCAGCAAAATAAATTTATTTAGAAAGTGTGATTTTATTTTCATTTCATATTTCACAACTTTTTTTCTTAACATCTAAGTAATTTCTTAAATAGACCTCTTGAAAGAGAGCTGGTTTGCCAAAAGCATAATGCTCAGCTATTTAGCCTAACTATAGGTTTAACACTCCAGTATTCACGTAACTCCCCTGGCTGTCCCCTGCTTCTGACACAGGAGAAGGGATTTTTTTTTTTTAAATTTGTCTTATAAGTTGACAAGCTACATTATGGCTTTACTCTGATTTCACATAGTTACAGAAGCGCATTTTTAATGGTGTTCTGGGTTTCAGTTTTCAACATGTGGGGCCTGACTTTTGGATTCAGGGTAACTACTTTGTAGAGATTACATGTTCTTATCACAACAGATCATTGTATCAAACATTACTAATTCACTTCTTCCTGAAAATAAAGTTTACAAAGAGATGTTAGAATACCAAAATGTAGATTAACACAGTTTTATTATGTAATTTGGATGATCTGGTTTGCTTCATGTAGCTTTGCATCCTGAATAACATGAGTTTATTACGCATATTCATATATGACATGCACATAATTTTTTGCATTTATATTCACAGCTAATCAACCAAAACATCGGCAGTAGAAAATTACTGTCTGGGAGTGGTACGACAAGTCTCTCCAATTTTTAATTAGCTGCTATATTTTTACAATACGCATTTTTACATTACAGATTTTTCACATTACTGATTTTCAATTCTTTTAAAATATTAAATCACTGACCATTTATATAATTTATTTGTGTGAAGTGGGAAATAAAGCACCACCTACATTCTAAGTGTGGCTTCTTCATTTTGCAAGATAATGAAGAGCCATCATTCCCAGAAACCTACTGCAGTGTAGGAGCATGAATAAAGAGACAGTCAAAAAATATGCAATGGATTTAGAGTGTTTTACTGGATTTCAAGGGTAGACATTCCCTGGTGTTCTATTTAACAAGTGGATACATGAGATTATGAAAGGTCTTACCCTGTTTAAATGGAAGTACAAAGCTTAAGGAAAAGTTTAATTTTCAAAAGATGCATTCCATAAGATGATATACATTGCTAAAACAACAATGGCAAGTTATATGTTAGTGAATTTCTACACATTTAAATAAAACTTGTATCTACTTGGATACCTAATGGGTATTTCTGACACTATATTACGGAAATAAACACGTTTGGCCATGCTAACCTCTTTGCTTCAAAAGGCTGTGAATGTAGTCCACAGCACACTTTAGCAACACCTTATTTTTCTCTGAAGATCAAGTAACTTACGATAGATGCTTCCAAAGGCAGGGTTGTTAAACTTCTTTAAAACTGTACTCTGGATTTTCAGTGTTCCATCCCTATACAACAAATTATTCACAGATAGCTACCGAATCTCCCGTGAAGGCAATTTTACCCAGATTTTTGGACCGAGAACTGGACAAACCAGCTCTCCAGCCCCCATGTTGAAGAATAACCTTCATCTAGCCATTACAACATTTCACAGACATAGCACATGCTTCAGAAGAAGTCAGGTTCACAAAGAAGGCATGAGAAGAGAACGCCACGAGCTTCCAGGATTGCAGAGCCGTGCTGACTCTGCAACACTACAGCAGCTCCCCAGCAGAGAGAGAGGAAGATTCAAACAAGCATTGAGAAAGTGCTGAAGAGGAGAATATCCAAGACCTCCTGTTGGAATACAGACCCACAAATGTACTCTAACACAAAAGAACACTACATTTAGGCACTAGCTTAAACAAAAAAAAAAAAAATAATCTCATTCACTTCTCAGTAGAGCTGTTTAGACGAACTAGCAAACTGATAGATGTACTAGAAAACTACTGCAGACTATTTTCCTTAGTAGTGGAATAACAACCTGAGAAAACAGCACGGTTGGCCTTGAAGAATGATAGTCTATCTCTCCAAAATAGTCTTAATGAATAAGAAAATATCTTGCAAAGACAGAAACTTCAGAGCAGACGTAACACGATGACATATTATCTGTCTGAATTACTTATGTAGCAGAAAATGCTATTATTAAGGAAAAAAGGATCTTGCAATCTTAAAGCAATTTCAGTAGTGAAAATATTGAGTATATACATGATTCCTCGTAAAGCATTTTTTTTAACCACTTGATTCAACACATAGATACTGAAAAAATCGTGCCACAGAAGAGCACACAGTTCTGCTTAAATACTACCAAGGCTTTAGTCCTACCTGGACTCCTCATCACCACTTCTTGCAGCCAAATCAAGCATACCCCTTCCCCCTCCTAACAGCTATTTGCATCTATAGATAGCGCAAAACACACTTTCACACAGACTTTGATGATTTGTCAATGACTATAAGCTGGAAATCTGTAAGTCCAATTCTTTGAGCCTAAGTAAGCACTATATGAGTGAACTGAAGAACAAACGGAGCTGGCCCAGAAGGCCATTGCCCACCTGCTCGCCAGCGGCACGCACCAGGTAGGGCTCCCCCTCTTCTCTGCTTCCCTTCGCCAGCATTAAGTCACTTTCTGTATGGCAACTCTCGCCTTTAAGCCTTGTATTACACTGATTGCAGTTCACTCCTGTACTTCTGAATCCTATCAGCAACTGCAGCTCCTATCAACTACTGAAAATTTGCATATTAATCAATGATTTAGAAAAAAAAAATAAAAATCTCAGTCTCCCTCAAAAGAGGTGTGGATTTCACAAACAAACCCAGTACAGGAAGACAGGGTTATAATTGGCACAAGGGCAAGGATTTCCAACATTTTTATCTAATTTTATCTAATTTAAAGAATTTATCTAGTTTAAAGAAGCAACAGTCAAGAAATCATTTTCCAAGCAGAAGTGAAATAGCTTTCCTTACTGAACAAAAGTACAGTAATTATCTCTGTAACGTGACAGAGTTTCAGAAAAAGCCATTCTGTCCATTGTCCTCTGCTAGGCCTCTGGAGAAGCTCCCTCAGCTGCTTTGTTTCATTCAGGCTCACATTTGTGTCTTTATAAACTTCAAACTGAATCATTCTTTACATGATTTTCCTGTCACAGATTAAAAAAAGAAAAAAAAAAAAAACCAAACCTAAAACCAGACAAAATATTTCTAATCTTCCACTGATTTGTTGATGCCTTTTTTTTTTTTAATATAAGAGAGACTGAAGATTATCTATAATTATTATTTGGAGGGACAAATGAAGTGTTGTCAGAACACAGCAGAAGTGAGAAAGGAGAGCTTTTTGGACAGGGCTTTGATTAACCTGGGCTAGTGGAAGGTGTCCCTGCCCATGACAGGGGGATTGGAACTTCCAACCCAAACCATTCTCTGACATTCTTCAGTTAGTGCAACATTACTGTAACATAAACTGAATGGATAGTAGCTAATAAGCTAATGCTAAAACCTTTCTTAAATATTCATAATTACTTTTTATAGTATGCAGCTACATGATACACTGAATTTCCAAGAAAGCATGTGGTCATGTTTGTACAGGATCAAC
Organism: Chroicocephalus ridibundus; assembly: GCF_963924245.1. Lineage (NCBI taxonomy): Eukaryota > Metazoa > Chordata > Aves > Charadriiformes > Laridae > Chroicocephalus > Chroicocephalus ridibundus. The sequence continues at coordinate 16,826,862 of NC_086285.1, forward strand.
ACACAGCACAGTAAAGCTTGTAAAAGGTTCCCAACAAATAAATACTTTAAAAAAGAGTCTAGCAAATGAAGATGATTTAAAATATCAGTCCATAAAAGACAAGTGTGAGATTTTAACTATGATACAGGAATTTACTGTACAGCATGTATGTTCCAAGACTTGTTAATGGTGATGAATAACTGTATTCAGTTTAGTCCAACACCTCCAAATTCCCACTGTCTACACAAGAATGAACTTAAACATTTTGAGACTTTAATTTAAAAGAGCTTATCTGTTCCATTTGACATTGAAATTCACTGTAAGGTGAATGAACAGTGATAAAGAAGAATCTAACAAAGGATCAACTATGGGGTAGCTTAAATAAAGAGACCAGTTTCCAAAAAAAAAAAAAAAAAAAGGAGAAAATATCCAACCCAATATTTATTCATGTAAATGACCTTACATGCATTACAGGCATTCTTAAACTTAATTTTGTCAGGCTTTTGTCAATGAATGGAAAAGACGGTAAGAAGGTAACAAAGACATGCCTGACTTCAGATGAATACTGAGGAGGACAGTAAGACACATCTGTCAGTCACTTCAAGACAGAGACTTTCTCTTTGTAAAGGCTGCTACGAAAGCAGCTGAGCACTAACAAACCACAATGGGAGTGTTTGGCTTAAAAATAAAACTATTTTGTTGACGAGGCAAATGATTTTCAAGCTTACTGTATCTGGTCTCTTACGAAGAGACAGAACTTCTATAAAGGGAGAAAAACTTTCAAATGCCTTGCGAATTGTTTGTGACTGCTTCACAGCCAATCTCTTAGAAATTTCTCAAGAGCTATCTGGTTAAAATTACAAGCCAGAGAGATACTGAAGACAGCAAAGGCATAGTGTTACGTGTAGCTATTTTGGCATACATAATCCTTTAATTTTACATACAGTATTTCTACAGGAAATTTTAGTTTTTAAGAATCTTACTTGCTCTATCAGATCAGCTGACATGCTACAGAAACGCATAACAGCAATAATAATAATGCTAATAAATAGAAAACATTTTAACCAATTACTCCATTTGTGAATCTTAATAATGGATAGTTGGCTGTTAATATCTCAGATATCAAACATCTCTAGGCTTACAACCATTTATATCCTAAGGCAAAAAGAACAAAGAGACACAGAATTTGAATAATGAAGCATTAAAGTGTGATCTGACCTGAGTTTTGGATCTTCTAAAATGAAAAATATGTTCTCCAATCTCTGATAATTTTTCCAAAAGATACCCAGATCCATTTTTAAGATCTATCTAATCTTCTGAGTCTCCTAAAAATACCTGACACATCTTTATGGTTACAAGTGTAACTAACATGACCATGATCTCCTAAAACGACCAGAATCAGGGAAGAGGCTAAGTCAACCCCTGATCACTTCTGGAGGGGAACTGAGTTTTTTGAAAGCTGTGATGCCGTTAGAGAACGGGAGGTGCAGGGAAGCGTAGTAAGGATTACGACACGAGCACAGTCAGTAAGCAGAAGGCTACTGAGAAGAAGTGACTGAATAGGAAATCAATACGCCCATGAGAGACAAACGGCCAAAATTAAGGTGGAAGGATGACATGAGCAACGTTTAAAAAGAAAAACCCCACAACCCCGCAAGGTAGCCTGACAGAAATAGCACTTCTGGGAAAGGCAGGAGTACAGGGGGAAAAGATCCGTTTCCACTGTGCTGAGGATTGTATGGAAAGATTCCGCGTCTAACAGTTGTCCTAACTTTCCTTCCAGCAGAGAGTACATCACTCAAAGGTGCTACAGCCAGTATGAAGCGCTGCCTGGTAAAAAGTCTAATGAAATAGTTGAAAATATGATGGTATATACCAGTAATAACCAAGTACATCCATACTGCTCTTGGGATCCAAAGTCAGATCAATAGCTTTTCTTGACTCCTAGACTGTTAAGGAAGAGTACTATTAGGAAGAACCTTTGTGGTTAAAGACACTGTGTAGAAGCTAGAGACATCTGTTGTGGACTGGTCAGAACTGAGAGACACACCTATGAAATCTCTTCCCACAATTTTTTCTTTTTTTTTAAAGCCCAACATGAGACATGTGAGGTGAAATAAATATCCCTCCCCAAAAATATGAGTCAGTAAATTCACCCTTGCCTTCAGAACAACCATCTTTTTGCAAGCTGATATAAATGACAAATTGGTTCTTTCTGGAGGATGAGGAAATCAGAGAGATAAAGAGTAAAAAATTAAGAACAGACTCACAAGGCTTCACTTTACAGTTTAAACACTACATGATTTTAAAAACTCTTCAGTGTAAAAGTGAAAATTGACTTTGTTTTACCAGCTAAATTTAGATCAATTAGTAATCACTGTACTCTAATAGGAAATAACTAGTTTTGGCCACTGCAGGTAATCACTGTACTCCGGAAACCAGCAGCTGTAAAAGGTACTGTAACAATACATCATCTGGCTCACTTATGAGGTCTGTTGATTAACAAACTCAAGGCCACACAAGTATTCAGTAAGGAAAGAAAAAAAACAAACCATAAAGAGGGAACAGAGTGGGTAATTAAACTTTTCCAAGCTCAATATTACTACACGGTGCATAGAAACACATGCGAACATTCCCCACGTTGGCTTCAGTCCAGATTCCTTCTCTGACTTATTACAATGCCGTACTACCACTCCTATCAACTTAAAGCCATTAAAAACTGTAAAAGGAAACAAACTTCCTTAACACAAAAAAGATATAAACTCTCTCTGACAAGGGGTTTTGAACAATGACAGGTTACTTTGGAGACGTAAAACTTCTGGGTTGGCCAGGATGACGAAGAACTTAAGGTAACTCCGCTCAAGAGCTGGTCAAATCGTAACGTGGCTGCTGACCATCAATAAATAGCATATTGAAAGGACAGCAGTACTGCATTCCCAAGTAACACAGAAGTGAGGTTAAACATACAAGAGGAGGTCAGAAAAGTTAGGAGCCTTGAAGAAATAAAAAAATAAGACACGAAAGTATACATTAAAGCCTATCCTATGATGTTCAGCTAATATTTTTTTAGGTGAAAAAGTACAATCTTAGGGCATTTTTATGAGAATAAGCCACAAGTAAAGAATATAAATGCAATATAAAGCATTTTAAGTAGTTAGAAAAACTTACATAGTTCCAGAATTTTGTTATTCCTTTTTTTTTTTAAATTAAAGTCTCTCTGTTTTGCAAAGCTACATACTCGTTTCTTCAAGCCATAGGATATTCAGATTCCTTTCTCCAGGAGAATTCCCAGGCATTTTGACTGACTACCTAGAATGGAAACACTCAACGCCACAAACCAGACAACTCCCGAGTGAAACATCACATTCATTTTGGGCCAGCTAAAGTAGAGTGGCGTTTTGAGGAGGCTGAGTGAAGAGTGGTGTTATCAACTAGAACAACTGAAAGAATATATATCAATATAATTTGAACACACTTATGAAACACCATCCCTGTTCTGTGTAAAGCATAATCTAGTTCTTAAGAACAGAAGTAATGCAAATTAATTTCACTATATATTTATTTAAACAATATCTAGATCCTATAGTAGTCTATTAACTCAACGCACTTGGAATACTGATTCTACACTCTCTCATTTTAGTGCCTTATGGGGTAAAACCTGTGAAATTATGAGCTAACACTTAGGGAGAGATACCCTGTATAATAGCTTTTTATTAGTAACCGCTTATTCTGTTAAGAATTTTTAAAGGATCTAGCAAAATCATAAATTCTTTCTATAATTCTAGTGTGATTTGTACCATTAAGCATGACAGTCCAGTAATATCAGTAACACGTTCTTAGTAATAAGCCAATATGAAAATATGAAACAATGAATTTCTGCACCACTTATTAAACACTTTGAATAAACAGTTCTGATGCGTGCAGTAAGATTTAAAGTATATTCAGGTAACTGCTAAAAGAAAACACTGAAGTGAAGAAAAATGATTACCGATTTTTGGTTGCAAGAAACTCAATATGCACATGAAAGTCCTCGCAAATTTCTGACATACCCTCTCCAAAATAATTTAAAATGTCTTATGTTTTACACTGTCACCATGGGGTGTACAGACCTACAATGAACTACTTATTCCCATTAGCCAAGACACAAGACTGAATGGGGGCTTTAATTACTGTTCACCTTTAAAATAGGTCTACTAGGTCAAATGAGATACTAGAAATGGCAAAGCATAAGCTGACAAGTTATTTGTGCTTATCAGCTGTATGCATAAACACTGAGTATTATCTGATTATCAATCTTATCTACAAGCTCATTGGTGTCTATGTATGTTGTTACAAAAACCTGAATTACTGCAACGTGATTTGCAACTAAATAAGTCACAGTCCTTTTTTCCTTGGTTCTTATTTTTGAATGGCAATGAAAAACGTACTCGATCGCCTTCCTGGAGTTCGAGATATTTAGAATCCTAATCTAAGAAAAAACATCAGAGACCAGTCTTAATCTCATCAGAAAGGCAGATGACTGACTGCTTGATCAAATTCGTTTGGAGCTACTACTTCTATTTGGGAAGAACATCTGATCTTCCAAGTAAAAATGGATTTCTTCACTCTTATTTTAATAACACACTAAAGAGATCTTTAAACATCGGGTAAGCAATTAATTAACTTTATGCAGTTAAAGAAATAAAAATAAAATGTTGTTTTTAATAATAAAAATGTCCGCCACATATACCTGTTCTATGCACTTGTCAAAATGCAGCTTCCCCTCAGAAAAATGAGGTACAACTGAGCAGCATAAACGTTCTAACAGCAGTTTAGCAAACAAGGAGCTGTCAACTTCCAATAAGCTATTATTCACACCTCTTTAATCACTGCCACAGAGTCGATTATAAATAGCCTCATACATTTTTAAATAAGGTCATTCTGAAATGAAACAACAAAGAGGGTAGTAAATATTCCAGCACATAAGCAATTTAAATTCTACAGCATAACAGAACTGTGCGTTCTCAAATATTCAGTTTAAAGAAAGCCAACAAAACCGTTTATTAACTGGTGCAAAGTGTCAGATGCGTAATCTCTGTGAGATCAATAAACCAGCCCAATTACGTGATAGTTTGCAAACAGATCTGCAAGAAATGAAAACTATTAAGACTTGCTTATAAGATCCAGCTCCAACAGCATTATTTACAAATACACAGTAATACAAATTAAGTTAATACAATACACACATTGCATGAGCAAATCTACTACACAAAGATTTTACAGGAAGATGAAACGGCTCCTCTGTGCTTTCCCAGAAGCAAAACATAAATAAACAACTTGCATAGAACCCTGATTCATATGAGACTCTGTTTTCTACTTTTCTTGAGATTTTAAATAATTGCAAATTAATACATGAAGAAAAACAAGAAAAGAACTGCATAAGTAGGAGCAAGTCCTTGTTTTTTCCCCTTTTCCACAGTTTTTCTCAGATTAGGATATATTAGATAAAAGGATATGGCAAAATAATGCTAATATCAAATCTTTACAAATTAGCTTAGAATTAGAAGAAAAAATAACTGAATAGTTCCCATCTTACTGAAGTTATCTTATTGAGTTGTTATCATCTTATTGAGTTGTTACTGTGATAAGTATGGGAAAGCTCCTTCCTATTACAGGTTTTGTTTTTGTAACTTGATACTCATCTTTGTAGACAGGCAATTACCTGCAGTTTTTCAAAATTATGAAAGAAACACCTACAGATACATTGTGCTGTATCAGCCTGAGTATCAATAGTCCTTATTGCTCTGTTGGGGACAATTCATTCCAGAAAATGAGCTCCATGAGTAGGGGAGCCCAATACACACCCCCCAATCGGTTTCTGAGGCATTAACAATTTAAGCCTCACTTATTTCTTAGATTTAGCTGAAAGGCATTTTGAGTGTGAGGTGAAGTTTATTTAGTTCACAGGCTGCTGTGCATCTGATTCTTAAAAAAACCCAACACATTTCACATGAGCAGCAAACAAGCCTAAATCTTCCTGGCTAGAAACATACCTTAATATTCCATGTGACAATGTCATGTTTAGGCATTTCTGCATCTGATGGACACAGGAGGCATGAGTTCATTCTGCCTATACTCCGAGTTGGCCATGCCCAGAAGCTGTATCTCCACGGCACCGTGCCTAACCCAACAGCCCAGCTGCGTCTTCTCGCCTTTTCATGTTCTCACCATCAAGCGAGAGTGACCTCCCAGGTATTCAGATCAATTAAGACCTTCATAATTATCGAAACCTTTACCTACACCCATAAACACCCTAGAAATCAGTGTAAAGGATCCACTGATGGTTTGTTCTCAGGCTTTTCCCACAGTAAGGCAGTACTGCTATTCTACGCAGCTATACCTTCCAACTGGATTCCCATGTCCTAAACAAAGCACATTACAGCAGTTTACTCAGTGAAGGGATAAAATTGCAGCTGACCACAGCAAGATCTACATAAAAGGCATGACTTCAAGGAACCAACTTTGCTATTTCAGTTCCCAAATAATACAGAAGTAGAAGAGGCTCAAATGTCATCAGGCATCTCAGAATATGTTCATTCCGCATTAGACATGTTACTTTTTCCTCTATTCAGCATCATCTCCCTCACAACAGCCCCTACTCAATACTTAAAAAATGAAAGACACCAACAAGAAGTTGGGAAATAGCTTACACAAAGAAACAGTCCTTCTCAACCTTAACACCACCTAAGTCTGGTTCATGGCCCAAAGCCCGAAAACTGTTTTCTTAGGTGTACGCCTCCATCTACCTGAAGTTCTGTAATTTGTTTCTGTTAGCTAGAACAGTATGCCAGAATGCCAGATAGCTGGCATAAATTTAATTAATCCCCCCCCCCCGCCTTTTTTATCTATGTCAGGGAAATGGATGAATGACTACATAGAAACTCTTTTTTTTTTTTCCTCCAAAAATATGCCTCTTAAATGCTTGAAGTACATTGTCTTCTGTTGTTCTACATTCATTGATAAACCATCCCTGATTTTTCCATTTGTTCTGTAGGAGACAGTTTTTTTTATACTCCCATCCTAACAACTTGTGGTAATGACAAAGCCTCTTACGTGCTGTTTACAGTGTGTTCACCACCACAGTTTTCTGGAAGAAACACAGAAACTATAAGCAATTTCTTACTTGTAGGAACGTTTTGGGAGGGGGAGGTTCAAGGTCTTTCTAGTATTGAGAGGACAAGGTCATTGAACTACCTGCAACAAAACAGAAACCCTTCTTCTTGTTCCATACAGAACGAGGTTTACAACCTGGTAGTTGTAAGAACTCTAGTGTACAGCAGTTTCAGTGATTGCTGTGAGTGTCATGATAGTTTGCTCTCAGCTGCTTCACAAGCTTGGAGTAGCCATGGAGAAATATTAAGTTCTGATAAACAAAAGACAAAAATATGACACGTTTCCCGCTACAGTGAGAAGAGCATAGTTCGGATCCACAAAGCACAACAAACCGGAGAGGTGACAAGTCTGAACTGTGAAGATCTTTCAGGACAAAGCTGATCGTCAGATCAAGAAAGTTGCAGTCCCATAGCGACACCCCACAAGAAAGTATGAAAGGATCATGCAAATGAAACTGGCCAAATCCCATGACCTTTGGGGTACCAATAACGATGCTGTGTATTCCCAATACCAAAAAAAGCAAGTGCACCCCAGAGTACAAAAGGGTCTAGAGCAAGATGAGCCCCAAAACCAAGGAAAAGCAGTAAAAACATAAAACATAATAAAACTGTACCTGTTATTTGTATTCATTAGTATCAGAGGTGACCTCTATGAAGAGTAAAAAAGAAAAATATGGTTTGAGTTTTATAAAATATATTTAAAGAATACACATGTATATTTATATACACATATATACATATAAATAACCACAATTATTTATGAAGTGCCTAACATCCTTGAAAAGCACTGCAAACTATTTGACAGTCAGCTAATCTATAGGGTGCACAAAATTGTTGTAAATCCTGCAAGGAGGAGACCCCCCCCCCCCCAACTTTGTACTCTAAGCACCTGAGCTGAGAACAGAGCAGGAATGGAAAAGGGAACAACGAAACAGAGAAGATGCAACTCAGCTGAGAACCAAAAGAGTTAAAAAGAAACCCAACTCTCACATGATAAAGAACATGACTCAATATGTTGGGAACACGACACAATAAGTGGAGAAGAATGTGATACACATGCACAGATGAAAGTAGCACAATGGCTACGCCTATATGAACTGTACATGAGAACGAAAACCAATACTTACACAGTAAAAACTTTAAAAACTAGCAGGTGGGCAGCCCACATGGGATGAATTCTCATCTATCTCAATTCAAGCTTAGAGATAACATTTCAAAGAAGATCTTGGGGCACATGCTAAAAGGAATCTGCACATGAACACGAGTCCACTGCAACAGGAACACTGCCCAAAAGCACTACATTCATTCCTTTCATCATACTATAATAAAATGATTTTTAACTATATAAATTAATGTTACTAAATTACTCTAACCTATTCAAGATAAACTTAAAAAACACACGAGGTGGTCTGCTGACCTGCTCATGAAAAGCCCTACTTCATTTCTCACTTCTGAGTCTCCTTGCTTAAACACTTCCCAGTCATCTTACCTGCTGATAGCACAGTTCAAGCCAAGCTATTACTGTTATCAATAACATATACCTACCCCTTCTTAAATACCTATCTACATTATTATAACTCATTTGGTACAGTTTTATAGATTTACTAATGCAAATTACATGGAATTAAATAGTTTAAGGACAGGTACATGTCTCCCAGTCATGATGCAATGCCTGGATTGAGAAACAGTGTGTTATCAATTACACCTTAACATACTCATAAAATCATAGAATTTTTAGGGTTGGCAGGGACCTTAAATATCATCTAGTTCCAATCCCCCTGCCATGGGCAGGGACACCTCCCACTAGATCAGGATGCTCCACCGGATACAGCATCAGACGAACCAGTAGTAAACAACACATAAAATTATGTCTTCTTGTTTCATTTTCCTCTTCGGTGGCTATGCAAACAAAGAATTTCACACTTTTTAAAAACAGAATATATTTGGTGCTTCCAACGGATGCCTAGCGTACGCTGACAGCCACCCATTGCAGGAGAGGTGGGCTGCCCTGTAGAAGTGCTTATTTCTCTCCAAGACCAAGTGAAATGAATGTAGCAGGACTAGCTCAGATTCCAGCATCTAAAATGCTCACAACTAATTAGCACAGGTGATTCTTGCCCAGTATGACAAGGTACCTAATGAAGAACATACCTGGGAGAAGATACCTGGCAATCACCTGAAAGGAAAGAGACACTTTTAGGGTCAAGATGTACCCAAACCTCCACCCCGGAGTTAGCAGGTAAACTGTGTATTAGCAAACTGAGATAACTTCCCTTGCACAAAATCCATTCAGCCTTCAGCTTTACCCCTGGTTCTCTCTAACATTCTAATTTAAATATATTTGGGAAGAGATGTCTGAAACTTCCCTAATCGTGCAGAAATTGTGAGTCCCAGCTGCAGAAAGTACGAGGGGGGACAGCAGCGCGGCAGAGTAATCCTGGACAAGTTTAACTCACTAGGAGCTGCTATAAAATGCTGACAGTATTACCATCACTGAACTCACAGAAAACTACGGCATGCTGTATACTGCACAGAAGGATCTCCCTTTGTATACAGACTCTTCTGCAAGCAGAAGACAGCTCCATCTGCACATGTTCCATCTTGGCCCGATAGAAGCCAGCGTCCAACCAAAACCCTCGTAGGTGTCACAGCATCGTGCCCACCCGAAGCAAAGCCATCCTGCTGTTCAGCCTGGCTTATCAGTGCAGGCGTGCGGCCATACAGATATAGATCACTATTTCTAACTAATTCAGAGCAATAGTGCAGGCAAACTGGAATCAAAAAAATAATATGCGACTAAGAATAAGCTTAAGGGGAAAAAAGAAAAAGGCAGCAAGATCAGCTAGGAGCTCCTAAAGCTTGCAAACAACAGCCACGCTCTTGCTGCAGGTGCCATGCCCTGGGCAGAGAGCTCTCTTGGCCAGCCAAGCTTTGCCACTCCAAACCTTCTTCAGACAAAGTTACAGCCTGAAACAGATGAAACCAGTGTCAAGGGAGTGTTCAGTCTTATTTCTTTCAAAAAGCCACTGTCAGTGTAGAAGGAAGCTTAATTTTGTCCAGCGTTCCTACCCTCATCGTCCCTCGTGTATATTAATGCTTGGGTCCCTAACCCAGTCACGAACTGCTAGAAAAAAAACAGTGGGAGAAGCAACAAAAGGTCTAAACATGAGTGTAATACAGGACACCATTTTTCTCATGCTTCTTTGCAGCTGTTGTAGAACTAGGAATAAACACTTTAAAAGAAATTTTTTATTTAGAAACTATGATACCAATCAGGAATAACATTTTATAAAGCCACTTTCCTCAATTTGACGAGGTCACAGAGATATGAGTTTTACAATCTTATTACATGTATTCAAACTGTAAAAGTACTCTTCAAAAACACAGACCTTGTTTTTAATTTCTAGCTAGAGTAAAAGCAGAAAATAGATGTTTGGAAGTTTTAATTTAGATGAGCCTTTGGTCCAGGTATGACCTCCAAGATCTCTGTTAAACAGACTTGCATGGACCTGTGACCATAATATCGTTTTCCCCACACATGTAAAATATTTTCTTCATCACTCATCATTGCCACACAACATTTCTCTTCGGGAAGCCTGTAGTGCTTTCTTACTGCATTTTGCATCAGTGATTCCAGGAGTACTTGTACATAGCAACAGCTGCCCCTGTGCCCAAACAGAAATACACAGTGCAATATAGTGGAAGAACTAACAAGTGCAGCGCCAAGGGAAAGAGATCTTTCTCAAGCTCAAAATACCACCTTAATCACAATTTCTTGTTTTCTAAAGTTGAGTTTGCTTGCTTTCAGTGCAACTAAAAAGTGCGCAAATTCCTTTTGGATTTAGGGTATGCTGCTTCCTTTGCTTTCGTGTCTACATCTACACCGTTGGTGTCAGATGATATACCAGGTAGAACGGATGCTTTATCAAATCCCTGGAGAAACGAATCAGGATAACCAAGTGATATATTTATTCTATGATAATTTAACCTGCCGCTAGGTACAGCAAAACAAAAAGGTGGCACCTAATCTTCAATTCTGAACTTCGCTCTTCTACCCTGAGCACAGGCTAATCTGGGCTGCTCAGAAGCCACCCTGCATGACCGGCTGCGTTGTGGACATGTCAGCCCACGTTCAGCTGTCCTGTCACACGGAGTACGTCTTCTCTCAGCTTACCAGCGGGGAATTTCCAAGAGAATTTGTAGTTTACCCTGCTGAGCAAAGGAATTATAACGACGAAAAAAGGATCAGTGACAGAACGGCTTAATGTGGTTCTTGCCAATAATCCGAAAAGATGAGCCAGTTGTCAGAAAGTATCTATGGGAAGGTACATTTTGCTTTCTGAAGTCATGCTGAATTAGCTACACACTGCTGCAGCTGGTAGATCTCTTGAGAAGAAATAGGACAGGACAGTTTTTTCCTACTCTGTATCTTAAAAGTTATGTATACCCAGGTCCATATTTCAATCACCTTCATTGCCCAAGATGCAAATACATCAAAGGGTGATTTCTATACCTATTTTAATTTTTTAAACTCATTATTAACTCATACACTGAAGACCGACTAAAAAAAATCTTATTATTAATAGGAAAATGTCAGTGAACAAATACAATACTCTTGAATTTAATGCACAGCTTCCTGGAGAAAAACTGAACATCCTCAGCAAGTGTTTCAGGCTCCGTACAACCTCACTGCATGAGGAACATAAAGCATTCCACTGTTAGGAATAAAAAAAAAAAAAGTACTACAATATTAATAGTTCCTTTAGATAAACGTTCAACTCTACACCTATCCCACAGATTCAACTAATCTATCAAAAAAATATTTCTGTTCATTAAACTTAATAAAATATTTTAGACAGTCAACGTAATCACAAGTTTTAACTAACTGACTACATCTGAAATTACTTCATATGAGTAGAATTTCACAGGTTCCCTCCATGTTAGGCTTGCAAGGCCTAACGACAAGCTGCATTTATTTTCAGAACGTAGAAAAGCATGTTTCAGAGAAAGACAACTTCTCCCATCTTTGGTTTGCTTTGTTTGTTTGGTTGGTTTTTTTTGCAATTATTCTAACATATAGAAGTAGTCTCCTTTGATGACAAAGAAAAGCATACATTTACAAGCTAACTGGTACGGAGTTTCTAACCGCTCCTCCCAGCTGGAAGGGAGGTGAGGGGTGCCGAGACAGAACACGAAGTTCCCCAGACCTCTCTCAGCTTTGTGCAAGGTCAGAGCCCGGGGCTCCAGCTTCCCGGAGCTCCTGGCCTGCTGCTAACCACACCGCAATGAGAAGTGAGAGTGGGAGGAGGCAGTTTTCTCAATTCAGTGAAGAGCTGGAGAAATCCCAGGACAGGTGGAGACGGCAGACAGGCTTCTGTGGAAAAAAAAAGCCAGGAAAGCCATGTCTGCAGAAGCGTATTTGTGTTTAATTTATTAATCAGCAGCTTAGAGTTTGTTTTGTACACATGTAGTAACCTCGTATACTTAGGCTAAAAATTGTTCTTAAGACTATCCTTTTACTTCCTCTGGTGGAATTTATTCAGGAAGTACTTACACGGCACCTCCTCCTCCCCCAGGTTAGTTAACCAACGTCTGTGTACAGAAAAACCTCCTTTACCATGTTCTCTAAAAGCAAATTTGAAATGGCCACATTTAAGCAAATAACAGATAGATGGGTTTGAAGGTGAGAAAAAAACTGGCATAACACAAAGTCAGTTTTAAACTTGAAACTAAGAACTGATCTTAGAGATCGGAAAAGAGGAAGTGGAAAGGTAAAAGGAAAGTTATTTTTGCATGGTACCATGTGAAATTAAAGGTTTTATTTAAGAAATGCTTATACATTAACTCCAGCTCTTGAAAAACAATTTTTTCTAACTTAACTTCAGAAAGTTTCTAAAAATAGATTAGCGATAAGAAACGCCACCAAATAAATTCTGTCCTCCAGAAGCAGTGACAAGCAGTTAACAGAGCAGCAGCCAGAAATGTGCCATCTGCAAGCTGTGCCAATTAGATTATTTCCAGTAACATAATATCCTCTATACCCAAATCATTAGATCTTTCTTATTTCATCTAACTTTGAATAGTATCTCAATAACCCATTATAGTCACAGATCAGCATCAACTCCATGACTGAGAGCGGCTCTGCAGGAGCGGCTGAGCCTTGCACCCTGCACACCTCTGCTCGCCCTGCCGTCCACCTACTGAATACACAACGCGTGTGCCTACATCTGCCCGTAAATTTGGAAAACAAATCCTGCTAGCACTTACAATTTTGAAACCCCAGATTTCAAACCTGAAATATTTAATTTTTCCACAAAAAATATTTAATTTTTCAATAGTAAGGGCAACAAACCTCTTCACAATACTCCTCTTTAGGCGTGACAGCAATTTCAAAGCACAAAGGAAATCATGACTGTCACTTCAACAGATAGAGTCTTTACAGCACTTGCTAGGAGCAACTGTGCATTCAGTAACACAGAAGCCATTTCAACACTGAAAAAAGTTTTCTGCGATGAGTAAAGGAGAAGCAGAAACAGTAAAGTATGACCGTATGCATGGCTAAAAAAAAATTCAACATTTTGTCAAGGACATCTTTACGCTTCAAGCAGAACAGCAGAGTGACCAGGTATTCTTATTTGTGCATATCTTCAAAAATGCAGGATTTATATGAAAGTCTTCTAATGCTCACCATTTTTAGTTATATCAGAAAACACATTCATGAGCTTCAAAGGCATGTTACAGAAATATTACACGTTCTGTTCCAATATAAAATTGTGAGAGACATTTTGTTAAGGTACAGACTAATTACAGTTGTCCCACCACATCTGAATGCATTGTCCTTAACATGATTTCATGATATAATCTGACATCGGGGGGGGGGGGAAGTAAACACTTGCATATTGAAACCCTGAGACTTAGCTCATTGACTGTCCTTCTCTGAAACGTTTGGTGTGACTACACTGAAATAGTGTGTAGCTCTTGATGTGACAGTACAATCTCACATCAGCAATCAGCATACGTGGGAAAAATTAAGGCTTCAACCATATTATTTGATTCCAACAAAAAGATCCAAGTGACAGACCTAATAGCTGGAATCGTCACCTGTTAAGGATTTCACTGATAGGAGAATTAAATTGGATCTAGTGAAGTTAAACAGTAAACATGTTGGCTCATTGTAGGTCCTGCCCTCTACATGCACACCACCATTATGACAGCAAACCAAAACAGACTTGAGAAACCCTCATAAAGCAATAGTTTCTTCTACCGCTTTTGTTTAATATCTTAAAGCTAAACTATAAAGCATCACAAAACATACTTGAAAAATAATGGTGCATTAGATGCTTGAGAGGGAAACTGTTTGACCGCCCAACTGATCACATTGCAAAGCACCAAATGATGGAGTTCGTTGGAGTGATGGGTGGACGTTCACCGAGCGGCAGGAACACAAGGGGTTTCTTGTGGCATTGCTCTGCCAGTTCCTTCACCCTCTTCCATGGGTCTGCCAGCCCCCCACCCCTGACAGCAAAATATACTCTTCCTCTCAAACCTTTACAGTTTAGGGTCTTATTTGTCGCTAGATTTTGCTATGAGAATAGGAAATCGTTACAGCCTGAGTGAAGTCTGAGACATGTTACTGTGCTTCAAAGCAGAAGAAAACAGAGACTATAGGTGAAGAAGTAGCTGGACAAACTCCCCTGATTATGGAGTAAGTATGCTGGGATGAAGAAAGCAAAATGAATGCTCTTTACTTCTGCTTCTTCCAGGCCTCTGGCTAACTGAGTAACTTCTCCAAGACATTAAGCAGCTCTCAGCAGCAAGATGGGTGTCAACTTCAAATGCAAGCAGCTTTCCCAGTGCTTCACTATTCATTCAATCAAATTTATGCTGTCCCATCCATTGATATTCTATTTTTTAAGTTTTTAATTAAATTAAAAATTACTTTCAGAATATATTACATTCAAAAAAACGTGTTCAACAGCCAACAAAATTGCTATAAATATATGGGTCCTCATTTTTGGAATGAAGAGAGGACTCCATGTCAGGACAAAGAAGAAACTGCATGCCAACTCCAAGGAGCGGCTCACAGAAGTGCTCCTGGAGTTTTCAACATTATTAATATCCTGTTTTCAAAACAGCAAGACATAATTCTTATGTTGTACCTTTTCATGTACAAAGCTATTTTAACATTTCCTGGTTTATTATAGCAATGCATTATTGTTCTAGATACTTATTAAAAGCAAAATCCTGTAGCCAATTGCTGTGCCGTAGCCATTGGGTGAGCAAGCGATACCTCAGAAGGACATGAAGCTGTCTGAAATTTCAGAAGCTAAAAATAGTTGGCACCTTAAAGCAAAACCAAAATTAATAGTATTGAACAATTTTTAGCGTGCGAAGAAAAAACTGTCATATCTGGAAACATGTTTTCTAATTTTGATACTGTACTAAATTTCCATTTTAAAAAGACATGTGACCAGGCGTAACTGCTGCCTTTGAGATGAAAAGCAGAAAATCATGCATGTGAAAGGAAAAGAAAGTTCAAGCAGGTCTAAGTTTTGGGTTTGTTTTTTTTAAGATTCAAAAATCTACCTTCAATAGTTTTTCTTTAGGTCAGTGCTTCATTTCCCTGCTTTAGTTAAGATGTCTTTAGAAGTTGATTTTTTTGAGCTTTTCTGCAGGACAGGCTAAACTACTGGTTTCAATAAAAGAAAACTGTATTGCCACAAGTGTTCAATTTCTGTGGTGTATAGGATGTAAAGAGGGCAATTAAAAGAGTTATTTTTAAGAAACCTGCTAACGATATCTAGCAAAACGTACTAATGAACTTGAATTCATAATATAATCATCTGCATCGTCCTCAGAAAAAGTTTAGGATGTACAAACTGAATGTTGAAAGCCACTGGCAGATACCCTCTGCATGGCATGTGATACATCAACATTCTGACTAATACACAGTTGTAGGGATTAATCTGAAAAGCCTCGAGACTTGTGGAAGAGATAAGAGCGGACTCAGCATATAAAAATAACTCAGCATAGATTACAAAAAAAACCCCATAATCAGAAGAAAAGAAGACTGCACAGCTGAGGGGAAAATAATGGCTCCTTCTGTAACTTCAGGTCAAGTCCCTGAGACAGTTTCCTACAGAGGTTTCACTTACATGGCCACCTGCTATGTTTCCACGTGACTTCTGTCTCATTCAGCGCACAGGATAGGCCACGCTCGCTCACTAGGCAGACAGTCAGCTTTAATTTGCACAGGTATCACTGAGTGATCACTCACTCAATCCAAAATTTCTTGCATTCCCTCTTTGTATCCATGTACTTAAACATCTTCACAACATCCCTCTGACAATAGGAAGAACTGGCTCCACTTGACAGAGAAAGTTAAACCAGATTAAAAAGATTAAGAAAAAAAACAACAACCACAAAACGAAGTGCTCAATAATTCAAAAGTTCAATTTGAAGTATTAAAGTCCAAGTTTTTAAAATTATTGTCATTTTGACAGCCACATATATGTGCAGATGAGAATTTCAACAGAGCGCAGCTGCTCCCGTGAACACCAAGTGCTTCTACTGAAGTGACCTGAGCGGCAGCAACGCAGCCGGAGCAACCTCTGTTTGCCGGCCACTGAAGGAGAAACAGATGTGATGGAAAGTACACAGCTATAATTAAAGACCATCGTAACCACTACTGTTCCAAGTATGGAGTGGCCACGCTTCACATTTTACGTATGCTCCTCTCCTTTGGCTGGTGACCGGGCTGATCTCTTGGATCTCGGCTGCTCTGCGTAGCGACTCCAATAACTCAATGCTCAGGCTGGATCTCAGAGTCACACCTTTCCTTTCTTCTCAACACTGCAAGTAATCTTGGCAATTTAATTTCGGCTCTCAAGAGTTTCCAATCAGAAATCTGAAATAACCTTCCATTGAAATCTTCAAAAGATACTATTAATTAAATCCTCAAGAGAGATGTGAATGAAAGGAAAAGTTTGAAAGACAAAGCTTTACCTGTACAGGATTCTCTGGCACCTTAAAGCCCTCTGCAAAGATTTATGTTCCTCCTGTTGGCCAATACGAGCCCTGGCAAGGAGCCGGAGCCCGCTCTGTGATTGTTTCCTTAGAGAGTTCTCTTCCCCGTCGGTTAGTTTGCAGGTTTCCTCTTTACAGTTCCTTTTCATTTTAACCCATGGAATTCAAACAGGTTAACGTAGCATCAAAATAATGCGAGAGGCACACAGAATTTAGTATTCAATTAAAAAATATTATGCCAAGCCTTTTCTCAAATGCATGCATCACGGGGTTGAATTAAGGTTTTGTAGGCAGTTTTTCCACAATTTTTAAAACCTTTATTGTTTTATTATTTTTCTTTTTAGATGAGATTATAAGCAGTTAAGGAAATCACGTTAAATAGAACCGCACTCATCTCTGAGGGTCAGCAGCAAAGCCTTGCTGAGTAGAGTGGTTTTTCAGCAATGGATTCAATTTGAGAGATACTAAGGACACCTAAAAATTCTTGTTTTGGGGACTCCTGAAATTATAAGAGCTATTATGATTAGTAGCGAAAATTTTGTATCATTTAACTATTTAAGAGGGAACATACCTTATTGAACAACTCTCTATGATAACTAAATAGTAACAAGAATACACATGTATAAACTGCGCTTGAGGACTCTGAATTTCAAATACAGCACCATCAAGGGTACATTACTAGCCACATTAGAACCTTCTTTCCTGACCCTGAATCCACTACCCTTTTGTAACAATATACATACCTCTTTTCAGTTAAAAAGCAAATAAAAATCCTTAATCAAACCCTACAGAACACTACATTCAGAGCTCAAGACAAATAACTTGCTCAACTTTCACTTCATCAAACTTTGTGATGTTGTTCCACAGCAAAAAGGAATTTTTAATAGAAATGCATGCTAAGGTGGAAATGTAACACAAACTCCAGCATGAATACTGAAGTTTTCGCAAAGCAATAAGCAACCAAAAAAAAATAAATCTTGTTTTTACAAGGTAAAGTGTTACCCAGGTGCTGCATGTATTTAATACTTATTTTAAACTATTAGTCAGATGTTGGTTCTAAGATTAAATCTCAGAGTCTGGAACTGCTGTTATGTGGAAAAGCTGTTGAAGCAGATGTTTAAGAACTGAAAGGAAAAGAACAGATGAGGGCAGTATAGATTTTTGTCAATTAATACTTTAGAAGATAAGGAAATATTTACAGCTATTTTTAGCCACTGCTTCCTGCTTTTTTCCAGACTTACAATGTTTAAATCAAAGTGCCACTTGCAGGGTAAAGCTGCAACTATGACAACTTTCACAAGCTGAAGCTGGTCCAAGAAAAGAGGGCGGGGGGGGCTCAAACAGGATCCTTCTCACTCCTCTTGCCTGAAGTGATGTGTGCCACATCAGCCTATGTTAGCCAGGAAGCATCTGAAAGGGTCATGTTTTTAGTGCTGTAACGTAAAACTAAACACTGAAAAACAGGGGAAAGGGAGTATCGATTTCTACAGGTTAAAGAGGAGCAAACAAAAAGGAAGAAATAAGCAGTGTTAAGAAAAAAATAAATTAGCAACATTTCCAAGCAGAACAGGTTAAGTTGACTAGTCACCACACTACTCCGTTAAAAATGCTCTACATTTTGGCTAAGGAAGTGCACTGAAATATATTCTGTTTCAGTGTTACAGGTGTACCTAATTTAAAACAGCATGAAACTGATAAATAGGCAAAATAAAATAATCGGTTTCCTCAAGACCATTTGTTACTCCAGCTGTCACATCCAATTCCAGCTCATGTGTCATGCTAAGCTACTACCATCAAGACAAGTTGGTTTTTTTTTTCTCCCAGATTAATTGAAACCAGAATTTTTTTTAAGACTTTTTTTAAGACTTAAGAAAGAGGCAGAGAAATCCAGAAAAGGAACAATTCTTAAATTATCAAAGGAGGAAGATACAAAGTTTCACCAAAGTATTTTCTATGTAATGGCACATGTTACTTCTTTTTTCCTCTGTGTCACAGAAGACAGTTTTACTTACTGAAAACAGGTATTCAAAGAGCTATAATTATAAAAAAATTACATACACACATATGTGCATCTGTGCATTTAAGGGGATAACACTAAAAGTCAGTGCACTGAAATGCTAAACTAGTTTTACACATAGTGAAACCGGGGTAAAAGCAAGTGTAATTCAAATAAAGGTATATAGAAACAACCACATCAAATGCCTTTCGAGTATTGCTATGGGTTGTTGGTAAAAAGCAAAACTATGCTAATGAAGTTTCTAAAACAAAAGGTTAAACATGGAAATCAACTTTCATACACCCACATTAATACAGAAAATGAAAATCTTTGCAAGCATACACATATTCACTGCTTAATTCACTGAGAATGTTTTCAGTGCATTTCATAATAGCTGTTTCACGTTTACAGAGCTCTAACTCAAAACAGATGTAGAAATCACTGCTTATTTTAACACACTAAACAAAACAATTATGAAGTGTGTGACAGTTCAGGTAGAAATATCAGTTGTTATCCATTAAAAACAAAGTGGCATTGCGGGTAATTTACTACTATACAAAATAGCTGTTATTACTGTTGGTTTGCCACTACAAAATCTCTCCCTACAAGCAAAACCCAACAATTTGGAAAAAGCAGAGGGAAAACCAGAAGATCTAAATAGAAAGGCAACACCTTTACACAGGGATGATGAGAAAACTTCATATAGCGACATAATATAGCATACTAGATCATATAGAAGACATTCCATAGAGCAGAGATATATAAATCCTTCTAGCTTGGCTTTTAATATATGCAGAGATTTTGATTCAGGAAGTTACTGGAGCCACACACTGCTGAATTTGGATGATATGCTGTTCTCCTTTTTTCATGCTGTTCCCTTAGCATCTGGTATTAGTCACTATCTTTCAGGTTTTTCTCCGTTTATGGTTGGGTATTAGCCTCACCCTAGCAAAATCAAACAGCCCAACTGTCGTAGAGGAACAAGAAATTCAATATTTGACAGGGTTTGGAGACTGAAAGATGAACTGGAAGGAGATACTAAGCATAGCAGCCCTGACTACACCTATTGATCCTTGAAGGTGTCCAAGGAGATGGTGGATGACGCCCAGTGGAGCTCTGCCCAGAAATATGACCCAGGAGGACTTGCCTGAGATAGAAGATTTCAAGACATAAGGCAGCCCTCAACTTCTGCAGCAGAGGGAGTTGGCAGTGGGTGGGCCAGACAAGCAGCAGGCAATCCACCAAAGCTAGCTAACTATAGTCTATGAGCTCTCTACTTTTGGTGCTACCTGCCAGAAGGTAGCATCAGCATGGCAAAGGGGGCCTTCAGGCCTGCATGCAGGGCTGGGGATTGTGCAGCAGGTTCTTAGAAAGGTTTCTCCCCACTCTCTTGATGACCAAGGGAGATCCAGTTGTTCTGAGAAGCTTTCCGTTTCTAAAGTGGTTTTGGTGGAAGACTGACAGCTCAGAACAGTCTTGAAAAGATCTTTTGAGAAGAGGGTAAAGAGCTGCTGGTTATATTGGAGCCCTCAGACATGACAGAGGAAAGCCTGCGCCAGAATGCTCCACACAGAAGAGCCTCCACCACACAGGAATCTCTGTGGAGCCTGGACGCAGAAGGTATGAACCTGAATGCAGATTCAGACCAGGTCCTGTTCCCACCCTTCATTCAGGGGGGACCTCAAAAACCACACAGAGAACCAGTGCAGGATACCCACTGGGCTAGATCCTTAGCCTGACTCAGTGCAGACAGCACTTATAATCAGATTTGACGACTGAGTTGCAGAAAAAACAGGGAACAGTTTTGATGAGCAACTTCTATCTTAGAAGACACTAAAAATCTGAGTCCTAGACCAGACTTTACTAGTTTGTCTCTGACTGAATTGCACTCTCTCACCACTAAGGGTGCAAGAACAAAGGGACAGCTGAGGTCAAGAGGCAGAAGAGAGGCTTTAATTATCTTGTCATCATGGTTGAGGGATAGCTCCCTCTTCTAACAGACCAGCAGGGAATCAAGGCATTTGTTGTTATTCCAAGAGAACTGGTTAAAGTTATGCAGGGTAGAATGAAACTGGAAGACTGCTCTATACTTAAGTTGCTATTAGCATACCGTATTTTCACTTGCTTACGAAAGTAACCTCAGCCAACTTTGTTAGAGTTTTGACATATAATCTGATTTGAGGCAAATACTCAATTTGGAGCTTATCTGTCATAAAACAGCTCCAATCATTTCAAGAAACTTGGATACAGGAAAAAAATTAAAATCTGAGCAAAATGCGTGTGCACACACACAGAAACCTCATCTTTGAGCACGGTGGCACCTCTACTTTTAGTAGGAGGAACTTGATATGTTTAACAATGTGCAACTTATAGGGTAGGAATTTGCCTTTTACTGTTTTTGTCCCCCAGGGATGGCCTAAAATACATCTTCAAGAACAGGAAATTTGTGGAATAAGAAATTTGTACATACTAATGACATAAAAAGAAGCTGCTATCCACAACACCCCATAACAAGTCTCAGTGGATTTTTTCAACTTTATCAGCTAAGATTTCTACAAACTGTGGACACCCCCCAATATTGTCAGGGGTCTCCATGCTCCATTTTCCCCAGAGTAAAAGCTTCCCAGTTACTGCACCAAAACGTTTTATGTAGTACAGAGACACAGCCCCAACAACTGAGTATCTTTTGTGCACTGACATTATTTGGAAGAGTCCTGCCACAGTGGCACTAGAAAAAGTTTTGGAACTTTACCAAGAAAAAGTTTTACAATCTATTTTTAACAAACATGACTTCAAGGATAAAGTTCGTCTTTTTAAAAGCGGATTTTCCTCACAGTTTTAGTCCTTTGGTTAGGTAAGCCAGGAAGTTTCTCCTATGCTTTCAACTACTCTGTGCTGACACCTAGGCAACACAGAAAGGAAAATGTGACTAGAATGCAAAGGGCATGAATGAAGTGAGGAAAAGGAAAAAAGTAGATTGTAACAGATCTGGTGAGTGGGAAGCTGCAGGAAGCTGGCAAGGGAGGATTTGAGCCTACTTGGCAAGGCCAGTGGGAACTGGAGGGAGGGTCAGTGGAAAGCCAAATCATTTGGGCAAAGAGGATGGAAGACAGAGGAGGCGACTGACTAAAAGTCAGTAAGAAAAATGGTAGATAAAGAACTAACAAGCAGTCAGATGAAGAGGGAGAATGGGAACACTGAGAAGGTGGGAAAATTCTGGGAACAGAAGGAAAGTCACAAGCAGGGACAACCACCAGAGCTAGGAAACTCTGGGAATGCAAGGAAAGGGACATGGAGACACTATCACTGGTGCTGAAAGGCAGCAGGAAGAAGATAGATTCATGTAGCTCTTTTCCAATTCTCCTGATAGACATAGATGAAGTGGGGGCCCAACGAAAAGGAACAGATCAAAAAGGGGGAAAATTTTAAAAAATTAAAAACAAACAGTTCCAAGGAATGAAATAAAGAACGGCGGTCAGAAAAAGGGAAAAGGGAGAAGGGAACTGGGTAAGCTTCCATGAAGATACTGATTACAGGCTGAACAAAGAGAGTGTGATTGATACAGGAACTCTGAATAACTCAGTTAGGTATCACGAAGAAGACTAAGACGAGCACCCAAAGATGGAGCAGGGATGGGGGGAGGGTGAAAGCAAGACAGAAAGGCGAAATTTTCATGCTCAGAGCTGCAGGAAAAGCAGCGGAAGCACCTGTGCTTTCTAGAAAGACTTCTCCAAAGCTTCTGCTGGAACACATAACTTCCAAGCGTTATCTTTCTTTTAGCAAACACTATACAGGTGGCTAAAAAAACATGCCTTCTCCTAATCTAGGGTCGTCAATGTAACTAGTAGCAATAGCCCAAGCATTATAATTTCTTGTGGAATTTAAGGGTTCACAACCTGCTGATGAACTGCATACAGCCTGACAGAATGAAACCGAAAGTGAAAAAGGCATCAGTTGAGGCTGTTAAACTCCACTTCTCCCACCCCACATGACAATGGAGTAATATGAAAACAATATTTACCCGGCCCTTCCCACCAAAACTGTATTACTACTCAGTGTAGAGGATGCACCTCCACTGGGAAAGAACGAGGAACTGTACGTGACTTTAGCATCTTTGGCTCATTTACTGCAGAATTTGCAAAGCTGTGAATGACACAAGGATTGCAGTAAGACGGTCTCTTAGATGATATAACCGCATGCTATTCCCGTCTTTGCTACAGAGTCTCTGTTAATGGCAAGCAGGCCACTCAAATAAAATTTCTTAGACCTTATTAAATATGCTACTTTCTCCGCCTTTCAGATATCCAACTTAATTTGCTTCTTAAGCAAACAGCTACTAAATAATCAGCTGGAGCTACAGGCAGTGGGAGCTGTTCTGGGTATTACACAGTACTTCTGTGCTTCAGTCGTAAGTTAAGCAGGTTTAAGCACTGAAGTATTTAAGAATGCAAAAAGTCACCCAAAATTGATGGAAAACATCCCCTTACAATCCCACCTCAAAGAAGCACTGCGAAGAGAGACAACAATTGTGAAGTCTTACGAATACTCATTTAGAAATCATTTTTGTTTCATACCGTAAGACAGAAAGAAAGACGCGGAACAATAAGGTGGAAAACCATTGTGACTAGCTTTTGATTAAATATATAACACACATCTGTATTGAGACTGGAGTTCTGTGGAAAAAATACAAGTGATCAGGAAATTAACTGCAATTATCCATACACATACATGCACACACATTCACTGCAGAATAGGCGCATCTGTGTTTGGAGGAGAAAGACAAATCAGAAGGGAAAAATAGTGAGATACAAATTAACAGTGTAGTTTGCCGTATTTTAACCTCTGAATGCTCATTTAAAGCCATAAAAATGTTTAAGATGTAAGAGCATGTAGATCAAGGAGGACGGGAATTTAGAGGGGTCTTGGTTCAAGGGTTCTTTTTTCTTTTTAATAGAACACGGCTCTCAAGTCCTAGGGCACAATCTCCAGGTACTCCATTTGCTGCCGTGCTTCTTTCAAAGCAAATTACATTTGACAAGATTTGGATATCAACAATTAATTAAGCCCAAAGTGGTAAATTATGTTCACGGCCCACTTAAAACATTAGAAGCTTCTTTTGATGCTAAAGTTTAATAACTAAAATTACCAGGAAAAAGCCACCAATTTTTAAAAGCAATCCTTTTCTGGTCGGATGTAAGTGTTTGTTTCTTGGTTAGAATATCCACAGATCTGCCAAAGGCTGAGAAGGAACTAATGCTAGACAGGGAATAGGTCATCTCCTCTACCTCTACGCTGTGAATAAAGAACGGGTGATGGTGACTCACTTTATATGCATATCAACGGCATGAGTAAGGATGAATCTCCCTGCAAAATATAGTAACCCTTTGTCCAAAATAAACTTCAACACCTGTCAATCATTTCTAGGGAATAAATATAAATTAACAGAATTGCTGACACGTTCTCTCGTTTGCTACATGCATTCTCTTGAGCTGTATTGGAAAAGCTTGGGCTTAAAGGTTTGCCCTAGGATAAAAAAGAAACACAGAGAAAGACTGGAATCCAACATGTAGTGCATATTTAGAGCGGGTGTGCTTCATTTCAAACAAATATTTCCATTCCCGCAGTTGAAGACCGAACAGAAAATGTATTTTAAAAGAAGTTTTTAAATTCTCATATACGACGTAACAGAAAAGGGAATGTTGAAGAACGGTATGCCTTGTACTGGTCTTGAAAAAGAAAGAATTTATGGCAACTAGATGGACTCTCTGGAGTCTGCAGCACTCCTTGGTTCAGATGAAGAGTTGCTAAAAATCCACTGTTCCCATTTTTAATGTTATGTGTAGTCTCAAGGGGAAAATTTGATTTGACAGTGAATTAATCTGTTCTTTTGGTTGTTCTTACAAAAGAAGTAATTCTGAGGTAGCAGCAACTGTGTAAAGCAACTATATTGCAGGATTTTTCTTCCTTCTTGCATTACACTTGCCTCTTAGATTGTAATTTTCCTTTTATTGTTCTTTCCCGTTATGCACTGGTTTTTGGATCATACTCATTTTAAATTAGATTACGCTGGCTATAAACTTGATGAAATATTGTTGATATTTTCCCTTTATGTAATTTGGTAAATATGATAATCTGATATATAATGAACTATATAAACCCTTTCAGTGTGCCAGTATCACAATTCTTGTTCGTTTTCCTGGTGTGTTATGGTATCCATATCCTCAGAGATGGTATCCATACCCTCCATATCCATATCCTCTAATTACAACTCTAGTAATCAGAATCATTTGCCCCAAATAAACGCTTAAAACATAAATCAAGACTCTAAGAGAAGTCAGGAGCTTTCCTACCAGAATTTCTACTATGTTTCACTCCAGTTCCCTCTATTTCTCACTTTCTATGCTTACAAAAATTTTCTTAACACTGGCAACAGCCATACAGTTTATGTCAGTTGATTTTGTACTACTGAAAAATGAATTTTACATACTTGATCTCACAATCAGCTGTTAGAATGCAGTAATATTTAGTTCCAAAACTTAGAGCAAAACCCAACTCTGATGAAATGGCAATTTCTCTTGGGTCTAAGTCCAAGTGTTTTCTAATTCTGCTTTCTACTTTTGTCTGTATCTATACTCTATTTGCCAGTTTGAATTTTCAGATTAACATTACACCTCTTTTGAACTCTGATTCTACTTTCCATACGCTTCTTAAAACAGTGACTAATTTGTAAAAAGAAAAAAAACCCACAGTTTTAATAGTACTACATTTAATATTTATTTTCTTGATGTAGCTGCTACAGCACTTGACTCTTTTTATTGCATGGATGTCTGTTGAGAAATACGTTATTTATCATGTTAGATTTTAGTCTCTCTGAAAGATGAGACAACTGCCTGTTTTTTTGATGCATGTATTTGGAATCACAGATCAGCTACTTGTCCTTTATAGTAGGACAAATATTCTGCTTCAGTATTAGAGTTTTTAAATACACTGAATTTCATTTGTCCTTTTGGCCTTTCTAGCATGAAATCTCTCTGCAACTCCATGTCACCCTTGTTTCTATGACCCTGAAAAACTTTACATCATTAGCCAACGTTACTCTTTTTACTGTCCACTCCCTTTTCCAGATCATTTATAACATTAGCAGTGTATTGAGCAGCACAGATTCCAGAAGGGACGCTCGCACAAATGCAGAAAACTATTCTATCACCCCTCCCTTTTTTTCTAGTACCTTCAATTTTAAATGAATTTCTCTATCCAAAGAACTTCCTTATCTTACTGCAGATTAGGATTTGAGAACCTTTAACAAGTTTTGGTTGACTATGTCAATTGCATCCCCCTTGTCCACCTGCTCTATGACTCCTTTGGAGAAGGCAGGAGTGTGCCATCGAGCCTGCTGGGCTGGAGCTCTCCAGACGTGCCCTGGAGCCGACCTTCCCTCCCAACTGCCCTATACTGAAGCAGTCCGGGACAACATGTCATGCACCACAGATAGCTCAGCCATTTGAGTTGAGTTGAGGCCCCGTCCCTGGAAGTGTTCAAGGCCAGGCTGGATGGGGCTTTGAGCAGCCTGGTCTAGTGGGAGGTGTCCCTGCCCGTGGCAGGGGGGTTGGAACTGGATGATCTTTAAGGGCCCTTCCAACCCAAACCATTCTGTGATTTCATTCTCATGTCATTCATGAGGAAGACTACATTTGATCTTGGGGTTTGTTGTTCATTTTGATCACTCCCCCCACCTCCAAACTCTTAACAACCTGTTTTAAGGCAGTTTCCTTTTGCAAGGGCAAAGGACTGAAGTGAACTTGCTCAGCCTCCTACACTATGAACACAATTACCTAAAAGCATCGTTTTTTTTTGGTTTGTGACCTTATTTTCTTCAAATGCCACTTTTATACGTTAATCAGCTTCTAGTATTACAGCAAGCTTCTTGATTCTCATGCTTGAAAAGCAGGCTTTAATAGTTTTCAGGCACCTTGTAAATTGTTCCCCAGAATCTTCTTTTGGCCTTCTCTTTGGTGTTTTTAAATTAAGCCTACCAGGACCTAACGTATTTCTTATTCCTGATGCTGAGTACCATTTCAACTTTATGAGAAGATTGTCTTCCTCTTTCTGTAGTTCCATTAATTACAGCATCTAATCATACAAACTCTCTTGATCTTTCACAAAAGTCAACTACTTGCAGGTTACACGGCAATTTCAAGGCTTCCAGAAAAATCACACCACTTGCACCTGCCCCTTTTCATTTCTTTTTAGGGTTAAGGAATATTCTTACAGAGTTCCCAGTTGGGGGGGGGGGGGGGGGGAGGGCTTCAACACAACTACAAAGGACTTGTTTTGGATGGTTGCAACACCGCTGCAGGAACAAAGTACAGCCCGATCACTCTTAGAAAATTCCTCAACAGCAGCATTTCCGATATCTTAACTTGGGTTCAGCACATAGTTTAGGGTAATTCAAAACCAGTTTTCCTTGCAAGCTCCACAAAAATCTGGTCTATGATATTTTTGCTGTCTGATGACAGTATCAAATTGTGTACTGGGATACTGTCAACTCCTTGCACAAACTTAGCATCCTCTCTAAACAGAGGACCAAGGGTGGCTGTAGTCTTTCTGGAACCTGGCAGTCTAACAACATAATTTAAAAGTCAGCTCCAGATCCTTCAAATTATATTATCTACGAATAAAGTCACTGTGGGCAATGATTTTATTGTGACCTTGAGGGGACAACAAAGTTCAACTGGGGACGATGTTATTGTGTGTATGTGCATATATTTACATGTTAATGCCAGAGCATGACAGCAGCCTGAACTGAAAGCTCTATCACCCCCCTTCAGCAGCTCACTTGTGTGCTGTATTCTCCACTGTAAGTACCTAATTAAATACGTAATAATTTTTCCCCACTGCATACTGTGCTAAAAGATTTTTCAGTTTGTGAGAACTCAGCAATGTTTACAACCAAATTAAACATTCCTTTTGAAAACAAATTGTTTTGTGTTAAATTTGGGCATTAATAAAATTAATTATTTTGTTTAATAAAAGCACAGAAAATATATGAATAAGATGACTCAGGTGTGCCTTTTTTTTTTTTTTTTTTTTTAAATCACATCTCCTATTGAGATATGCAGCTAGAATTAGCTTTCATAATAGAAATACCTATGGGAAGGTCCATCTGCATTCAATACTATCCAGTTCAGTACTGATTGGACTGACTGGTGGGAAATCATGATTGAAACAGAAATTTTGGAAGTAATAAGATCCTTAAACCAACAACACTTGTATTATCGTATACATAACTAAGTGATTTCAAGATCAATACATTGCAAACATATTTAACCTTAATCCTACAAGCGTCAGGCTGCACTGTCAGAAGTTTAAGGTCATGTCACCTAGCAGAGATGATACGCAAGTCTCCATTTACACATGAAAAAAATTCCTTAGGGACAGCTGTATAGAAAAAAAATTCTTACCAACAGCCATAGTCATAAAACAAGAATTACTTTTATGCATCTCAGTAGTGCTCACTGAGATTAAACTGTAACTAAAATAGCCTGCCAGCTTTTCTTAAAAAAAAACACGTTTAAAGAGTAAGTGAAAAAACTTACTATCTACTGTAATTTTTACAGAACTTCATTTTCAGATTTTGTTATTCATATGCATTTAATCTTTTCCTTTTCCTTTGGTTTCTTCAAGCCATGAAGTAAAATTTGAAGGATTATTTGTATCCAAAAAACAAAATTAAAAAAGCCCCACCTAAATCAAAGCAACTTTAAGGCAAATCAGCACTAAAATTAAAACTATTCACAGACAAATCTTGAAGTTAGTTATACACCAAAGGTAATAAATGTACAAATATTTCATATCCATTTTGACAGGATATCTTGAAGCTGAAGAAACTCCGAGTTTCGTATTTTCAAATATCTGAATCATAAAGGTTTGGATACTGTACTGAACTCTCAGCCAGGTAAATATTTTCAGTAGATGTATGAATATATAAATATGAAGAATTATAACGTGTTCATTAAACACCATAATCCTTATCAGAACTACTGTTCACCAATTACATATTAGCAGCAGGAGATGTTTGCCATACAGAAAATCCTAATATGATTTCCAAATGAAGAGAAATATTTTTTTGATTAACTAGTAAACAAGTTAGGGGAACATTATTCTATTAGTGTTTTCAAGTTGCCTTGATACTACCAAGTTGCACTGCTTTTTTCCTCCCACTTCTGAAGTGCGTATTTTCATTTAGGGAATTTCTGAACTTCGTATTGATTAAAAGAAAATTCCATTAGACTTACAGCTAAGTTACTAAATAAGGAAGCTGGTTCTGCTTCATGATAAACACTGGTAATTATCTCAGCTTCAATGGAAATTATGGATGCTTTCCAGTCATGAAAATTAGAGAGCAGCTTTAGAGACAAAAAAAGGTTAAAAAAAGTTTGAAAGCTCAGCAAAGTTCATCTATTCTCTTGCACATCTTAATTTGCTTTTGAAGGATCTTGCCACTAATGCATCTTTTTCTTTTCCTATTTGGATAAAGATTTTTTTTTTTTTGTTTAAGACTAATGTTTTAATCCAAGTTTACCATGCATTCTTCAGACATGACATGCAAGAGTTCACCAACTACTGCAGTGAGGAAACAGAAAGGCTGCCAAAGGCTGGGTCACTGGAAATTACTGAGCATCAGGCAGGGAGGCAGGAATGGGAAGGATGGGAGATCCATCTGTGACGGGGTAAAGCCTCAGTGCCTAGTTAGTAGGGGTACAGTTGTTGCAGAGCACAGACCAAAGGGTGCACTGTTCTGATACAGCAAAGCAATATCAGAACAAGAAGACAGCAGAGAATATTTGGCCAAGTCCAAGGTCTTGCCTCAAGTCCTATACAAAACCATCCTGTGGTCTTTCTGCACAAGTAACCAAGACCCCAGCTCTGAGGTTTTGAACGTAGGCCATGGGACATTTGATATGGTACTAAGGATAGCTGAAACTATTTATTATACACACCCCCTCAAAAACCAAACCACAAAAAAACTGAACCCCAAAAAACTACTAGACTGTACCTGATTCATGCAAGCAAGAAAGTCAGTTAGAGCTTCTAGTTCAGGACAGAAGACTGAAAGCCTGTTGTTAACTTCTAATGGGCTTAAGTACAGAATTTGGTTCTATTAAAAAATAGAAATAGAACTGAAATTTAGCATACAGGAGTAAACATCACAGGCAGCTTATGTTAACTTCACTGTGTTTCAGGGGTTAAGTAACCAGGAGAGAGTGGAGAGGCAGGACAAAAAGTCAGAACAACTCCTCTTACTCACAAATAGGCAATAAATATGTATTTTACCTTATAATCATTTGATCTGATTAAGATAGTATGATCATACTCTATTACCTTGGTTTGTTCAACAGAAAATATCCTAAATAGTTTGGCACTGAACCTTTGCTCACACAGATGTTCTTATTCACAGATGTTTCAAACCCTCCTTGAAACTTTAGTCTCCAAGTTTAGAGTAACAGGTCAGTTCTTTTTAATTTTATTTTAAACTGAATTTGGACTTTGTTATCTATTCCTCCCCATTTACGTTTCATTTTCATTTACAAGTCACAATTGCGTACAGTCATATAATCACAAAATTCATGCAATATATGCCTTCGGCTGTATTGTACTGTTCTTTACTATTCATTATAGTGCATGTTTTAATACCTATATCTATTTAGTAATACTTCTTTGCCTACTTCCAGGAACACACAGTATTTTTGATAATGGTTTCTTGAATGCTGTTGGTTCCCATCTAAACACCTGAAAGCCATCAATAATACCATAGCTGCGCAAAATTACTTTTCATCTTTAATCTGAAAGCAAGAAGGAAATAAAAACACGGGTTAAAATCAAAACTGTTAGTTCTCAGGATTTGCTCTGGATTAATTCAAAGGAGGAGGAGGAGAAAAAATGATCCTTTTTCGGGGGCTTTCCTCTTTCAAGTTGCATGGAAGGAATACAGAGATCTTTTGCAGTATCAAAAGTAGTAAACTGGACATTTTATAAAACCATTCTGTGAAGATTTAAAAACGAGTTAATAATAGAAAAGTATGTAACAACTGGAGGTTAGGAACAGTTTCATAAAGGGCACAGGAGCGAGGGGAAAGGGTAGGAAGTAAAAAATGCTTTAAAAAATGCGTTTGGCTAAGGGGCCCAAAAACCCATCAAATGCTACAGTGGCATCTGTATCTTCATGTATGTGTGACAGGATTTTTGACGGGGGAGCATTCTTTACCTATAAAGTATGGTAAGTCCCTTCTTCTACCTGACCTTTCTGATTTCCTTTGAATTGCCTATTTAACTTTCTAAAGCTTCTGCACAAACATGCTTGTGGAAGAAGTATGTAGGTCACAGAAAGATACTGATGTGTAACTTCAGTACTCAAATACTGAAGGTACTTGAAGTACTAAATTATAAATGTAGCCCAATACTTCATTAGAATAAAATCCGTTCATGTTCATCTTACACACAGGTATTGACAAATAAAATATGAGTACTATGTATACACAAGCTTTTCTCCTAAAGGACTATTTATTTGGTATCTGTAACACAAACCAAGCAAGAATTCATATGAAAAACAGAATACACTAAGTATTTTAAAGCAAATGGTGTCTACAGAGTTCTACATGCAGACTCCAAAACAGCAATATTTATAAGTTTTATAGAAATTCAGAGAAAACATATAGCTATCACCTGTGACTTCCCAGTTATAACATGGCGATTGCTACTCACGGCAGTAGAATGTCTGCATACCACCCAGGTACGTATATATATAAGGTGCATTTACATTAGGTATTGGCCTCAATAGCTTAGCTCTTGAAATTGTATTATACAAGCAATGTCATGTGCATTTCCAGAGGTTGAACACTTAAAAGAAAAAAGAAGGCTTTTTATTTTTAATATTTTTTATATTAAAGCTCAGCCAAGGCCTGATGAGCTTGAATGCTTTTCCAATGTGACTATTACAGGTTGCTTAATTACCCGGGATAAACAACATCTGCTTAAAGAATTGCCTTACTTACACTTAATAAACACCACTGCTGCTTAAGTTTATAATTTCCAGTTCTTAAGCATTTCACACTGCTGACATACTCAAAACTGTAAAACAGTCCCATCACTGAAGTTCTCAGAGTAACAACTGGCATGAAAGACCCAGACTACTAGTTTAAATTAAGAGATGAGACAAGTATTTACTTTTAAACCACATACTAGTTTTAGGAAGAAAACTAACAAAACTTAAAAAAAAGAAAAGAATTTGCTCAGCATGCAATTAAGGTGCCAACAGGAGAGAGAGACCTCCTCAAGGGTGACATCAGAGTCCCAGAAAGCAGCACCTTGATACAGATACAAGCACATACAACAGCAAAGTTTGCTATACCTCCGCACAGGCTGAGGAAAGACTTGCACAAATATTTCCATACAATTCTCTAAGTAGGTCAAGACAGTACGGTTAAGTGCAGTTGCTCTTTGAAAGAGGTTGAAACTTCCTGAAGAATCAGAATTGAATTTTTTAAGCACCTTAAAGCAATGAACAGAACTTGGACCCAAACCAAATTAAAAAATATAAATCTGAAAGTAAGCTACGAAATGTTTAGGATTGTTACATACAAGTAAGCTGTTGACTAATAAATTCCTAAAAGCCACACAAAAGCACCAGAACTTCTCCATCAGTTGTGAGATCAGGACGTGAACAACTCCACAGCCCTGAATCTGATCAAAAGAAGTAACCCACCCTGCAGCCTCTACTTTACTAATGACTTATTGTACAGATAAATGGAAAGACTACAGCATTTGAAGGTTAAAAATACTGTTTACCAAAAAAACTTCTCCACCTGAGGACTGATGTAGGTGATATGCCTGCAATGCTTTCAGGGACGAAGCTTTCATCTTTGCAGAGATGGTTTAGGCATCTGGTAGCACAAATTTTAAACCTGCCTTTAAAAAACGGTTTTCTAACATCTCCCAGCCCCCGCCAAAGTGTAATCCATGCAGATAAGTCAACATGCAAAAATGAAGAGCTACAAGGTTTGTCTGTGAGTGTGTGTGCAGTGTGTGTGTGGGGGGGACGACAACGGACTGAGGAGGAGGGGAACACAAGAGATGTTATTTTAATGTCAATCTGGACAATACTAAGTCAAACTTGAATCAGGTAAAAAGATCTAAACATTAGTAAAAAGAACATCAGTCTTCCCTTAAAATGGATGAAGTAGAGAACCAGTGTCAGACTTCAGATGTTTATTGGTGTTTATTTCAGTTTCAGTTATTCTTCCCAAGCCCTGCGTAAAGGGGTTATTGCCTGGATCATGTTTGTTGCCCATCAATTAACACTTGTAAGAAAATGGATTATGAAGCTGTAAAGACTTTCATCTATGGAGTAAAATAAAAACAAACTAGGATTTTCTCACAGATAAAAAGATTTTAAACACTAAATACCACAACAAGTAACGGGATGGGGGCGTGAGGGACAAGTGGTAATGAATTTGTTCTGAGTAAAGGTCGGATTCTTGTTGCAGAATCTTTCTGTCATTTGAAAATAAAGATGCTTATCATACAAAGTTAAGACTGGCGAAGTACTGCATGTCCATGTAAATTACATTCCAAAATTTTCTCAGTAATTTTCCTATCTTGGGCAGTACAGAGAACATCAAGAACTATGCTCTCTATACAAGTCCAGGAGAAACTCTGGTTCACTATCACCAACAGCTGTGCTTTGCACTGAATGCCAAAGCCAGCGGCTTCCTACCACACCTACTTACTGCTGAAACTTAGTCAATAGATATGCAAGACATCCTAAAATGACAAGCTTTCTAAGTTTTATTTTATTTACTCAAGCTTAGACGTGTGCTTTATTAAAAAAAAAAAATAGCAGTAAAAAGACTTTTTTTTTTTTTAAACGGGTAAGTGTACATATATGGGATTAAAAAAAATAAATAAACCCACGCAGTGCAACCTGCATCAATACAAATGGCAAATCACGGGTTCTCTATCTCTTAACACACCCCACAAGAAAGATGCTTTCAGTAGGCTTCCTCCTGAAAGACTGATGGCAGGGAGGAGACTTCTAAAATAGGGATTCTGCCTGTACCCGTTCGTTCAAACGCTGCTGAAAGCCTCCCTGCATATGTCTTCTATAAAATGCCAGGTGAGATTGTATTGATTTATGATACTTATGTCTAGAAATCAGAAGAGCATAGCACTTCAGCTAAATATCAATCATGCAATTGATAATTTTGGGAACATTGCTAAGATTTCTCATTATAAAATTGTTTTCAGTTGGTAATATCAAAATACCAAGCATAAAAATTCAAGATTTGTACTTTGTTGGCTTTTTAGTACAAACTTTTCAGTTTACTTTGGTTCTTACAGGCAGAGAGACAGACAATAGCTGTGGGGAAGTCTGAGAGTAGTGTATCTTGTTTTCATCTTAGTCCAAAAAGATGCCCACAGACTTAGGAGCTGGTAACTCGTATATTAAACCTGCGCACACAGTACACACAACACTCCTTCACAAGGAACCTGCATCCAGAAAGAGAGGGCAGAAAGTTAATGCTTTACAGCTCCTTTTCAGACAGCTGTATATTATGAAATAGTATTTAGGGAAAATTGATATTCCCTTACAAGGCATTACAGGTGAAGTGACCAAAAGGGAGAAACAAGAATTAATTAAAAAAAATTTACACTGACAGTTTGGAGCAGAAAGATGTACCCTGACTCTCTGAGAAGTTTATGATCTCTGAGAAGCCAACCCAGGCAAAGACAGTGCTCTCAATCAGCAAATCAGGAAAAAAACTGATTTGCAGTGGTACCTCACAGTCCTGTCCCATCCCATCGTGGCCCCCCCGCTCCACATCTTCTGGCTCAATTGACACATGCAGCCTCCTGGCAATTCTGTTTATTACATTTGTACATGAGCTTTATAAATTTGAAATCTTCTCGTGTTCAGTAATATCACTCTATCTGTGCATTTGCCTACTTTTTTTTCCTCTCCTACACAGGAGAAGGTAAAAACCCATCTCCCATACCCTCATTCCATTAAAGATATGTAAGAAATTTCTATAAGCAACAGTTTCATTTGAAGTTTTCTTACAAATACATTAGCCTATATAAGAGCATATCTATACATACACATATATACGTGTATGTACTTTTAAACCAGCAAGCATACGGAGCTCCTGTTTATGTTGCAAGTTATTCTGTGAGGAAGCGTCAAATGACTTATTGCACACACTTTGCACTATGATCCAAAACTGCAGACTTAATGTGATGCTCATCTGGGTTTTTCTACCTCTTCAGCGCAGCAGTAGAAAACTAGGAGACAAGAGCGGTGGTGTGAGCCCAACGTTCAGAAGCCACACATGTTCTCCAAAACAGAACCTGTGGTGAAGCAGGTATAACACTCCTCCTCATGTGTTTATGGAATAACTATTTCTGGCAACACAGTTAGAATCCACTGAATGTTTAATGTTCTTAAGAAAAGCTGCATGGATTACTGGCAGTAACATAAGAAAAGGTCCACCCTCATTGACTAAGGCACTGCTTCCACTGACGCACTATCCCTAGCCCAGAAACATTATTTGGAGTCGGAAGATATAGCTAGAACACCACAAATAGGAGGAAAAAGGAGGAAGACAGTTCAGGACCTTTATCATCTAACAGCGATCCTCGTCTTTTGCCTGTATATTCTCCCTAGCCAAATCATCCAGAATTTTAACCTGAAATGATCCTGGTTCCAAGCCTTTTCATAAACCAAAATTACCAATTAAGGATGCCAGGAGCTGGGGGAAAAGGAAAGCCCTCAACAACAATGTTAATATGAAAAACGCTTGTGGACTTGCGGTTTTAAACATAGCCTGTTTGATTTACTGTTTGGCTTAAAGTGTTCAATACACAATATGGAGAGCCATGAGGATCACAGAACATGGAAATTATCTTTCTGACCCACTTCTGTGTAACTTTGCGTAACACAATGGCACAAGGGCAACAAAAGGAGTCAAGCCCTCTCTTTGACAAGGACTCTGGCTCATTTCGTATTTGTTAGCAGGCTCAATAAATATCTGAAACGGGACTGGAAAGCTATGCTAACAGTCTGACATTCTTCCCCACCCTTTTGTCCCTCCCAAACAGCAGAGATTGGCAGGGTTTATTGTTGTTCTGCACAGTAGAGTAATAGGAATTAATGCCATCATTGCGCTGGACTTGGAACAACTTTATTTCAACACACTTTTTAACATCAGTATGACAACAGCATTGCAGAGGCTCTTTACTTCGTGTACAAAGCTTTAGCCAAATATTCTCATTTATTACCACTGGTTATTTTCAGCTATGAACCATTAAAGCCACAGATATACAATATAAACTTTTGCCTCTCTATTAACAGTGAATTTAGATCATGCTTTAATTTCTACAAGATTATGTATTTTACATCTTCCTACACACCAAACACGAATGCAATAACTGCATCCAAGCCTATTCCATAGCAGAATGAATGGTTTGCTGCAAGTGTTCACAAGTTCAATTCAAAATATGTAGGTTTTAAAAACTCATTATGTTGGTGTCAGCCTGAATTTGAGATCATCTAGAGTAATGTGTGTTCAAGCTGTACATTTGAAGGACTCCCAGGCAATGACAACCCATTATAAACAAATAGAATTCCACAAGCAGAAATGCACCAGCCTTCCCCTGTGGAAGTCCCGCAGCAACTGGCAGATTACAAAGCAAAACCTGTGCGTGGCCGTGCCTGGTTGTGCAGGGCCGAACGTATGATGCAGCAGTTTCCATTAGCACCAACGCTTGCACACACCTTGCAAGAGCAGCAGAGCCTCTTTAGTTTACAAGGACGTTCTGTAACTTGTTCAGCAATGGAGATACATCCAGCTTGCTTTCCTAGTTCTTCCTGCTGCTGTTCTACATGCTGATGAGGGAGATGCAAGCAATAAAAAAAATGGAAGCTAGTACAGGGGATGGCAGCTTACACTGAGAAATACAGTTCATAGTCTGAAAGGATTTTTTTTTAAGTCTCTCATAATACCAAACTGACAGTGAATGTACATAGTGCAGACTTACATCACTAATTCAGAGCACTATTTAGCTGTAGTCTTCAACTGTGTTCCATAAGGAGGGAGGATGTTTATGGAAGCCAGAGAGAACAATGTTTTAAATTTGGCCCAGTAGCTTTACATTTTACACACTATGCATTTGTACTAGTAACAGACTGAAGAGAAAAAACACACAACGTTTAAACATACATTAGATTGCTACATTAGATTAACTGTTTGTGCGCTTAAAACGAAGAATGGGAAGTTACATACATGCAAAACAAGTGGCATTTTCCTACTTTTCTATCAATCTCTTCTTCATTCTTAATCAAATTTTTAAAAAATTTTTTAATTAATAGAATCATAGAATGGTTCAGGTTGGAAGGGACCGTAAAGATCACCCAGTTCCAACCCCCCTGCCACGGGCAGGGACACCTCCCACTAGACCAGGCTGCTCAAAGCCCCATCCAGCCTGGCCTTGAACACCTCCAGGGATGGGGCAGCCACAACCTCCCTTGGCAACCTGTTCCAGTGCCTCACCACCCTCACAGTAAAGAATTTCTTCCTGATATCTAATCTAAATCTACCCTCTTTCAGTTCGAAACCGTTACCCCATGCCCTATCATTACACTCCCTGATCAAGAGTCCCTCCCCATCCTTCCTGTAGGCCCCCTTTAGGTGCTGGAAGGCTGCTATAAGGTCTCCCTGGAGCCTTCTCTTCTCCAGGCTGAACAACCCCAACCCTCTCAGCCTGTCGTCATAGCAGAGGTGCTCCAGCCCTCTGATCATCTTTGTGGCTCTCCGCTGGATCCGTTCCAACAGGTCCATGTCCTTCTTGTGCTGAGGACTCCAGAGCTGCACGCAGTACTCCAGGTGGGGTCTCACCAGAGCAGAGTAGAGGGGCAGAATCATCCCCCTCGACCTGCTGGCTACGCTTCTTTTGATGCAGCCCAGGACGCGGTTGGCTTTCTGGGATGCAAGTGTGCATTGCCTGCTCACGCTGAGCTTCTTGTCCACCAGCACCCCCAAGTTTCTCTCCTCAGGGCTGCTCTCAAGCTATTCTCCCCCCAGCCTGTATTTGTGCCTTTTTCTTCTTTAAACTTAGCTTTTATGTGTTCTTCTAAAAATCTGTTTTGTTTAGTGCAGGTGCTAATTAGTAACTAGACAGTATCTGGAAATGTTTTGAGTGAGCAGTAACTTAATTGAAAGAAGCACAAACATATGGATGAGGAAAGATTACAATAGAGACAAATGAAGAGTAAAGAGGGAGAATAACTTAAAATTTGTTAGAACAAAATACCCCACTAAAACCAAACCCCATGAATCTTACCACAAGAATGCCTTCACAAGGTATGGGACTGCAAACTATTATACTAACATGAAATGCTTGTAAAGCTTAAATATCTACTTTGTGCTGTGCTTTACTACCCATCGATCTGCTCTGCTGAAAATAAACCATGCGAAATTAAAGATTTAGTCGAAGTGCAACAGTTTAAGTTTTTCTGTTATAGTGGGGGCTAGTCATGCTTTTTTACAAACGGTTTTGAATAATTTCAACAACTCCATTCAAGTAAGTGAAGAGCAACAGCACTTGCTTGTGTGCAAGGAGTGCAATTGCTCAGGAAGGATACTGAAATGCCTGTTCTGCACTGCTTTTTAAGTTTTTCCCTGAAACATAAACACTTTTTGTAGACCATGATACATTCTTCGGAAACTTGATTTGCAGTTGTTATCCGAGATGAATATGTAGTTCTACACTTCTCTCTGCAAGGACAACTGCCTTTTTAAGAGAGGCAACTCCTACAGCAGGCTACAGGAGACATACTGTTCTCATCCTGATGCTCTTAACTTTAAATGACTGCAGAAAGACACTTAATAGTAGCACTTTTCAAGAGGATAAATGGAAAAAGCTAGTTAGAGGTAGAAGTGTAGGTTACCTAAGCCAAGAAGATGCCCAGTTAGATGATGAAAGGCAACAAGCATTACATAGATAAGCCTGTAATAAAACACTTCCCCCTGCCCCCCCACTATGAACAGCCTCCCAAATAGACCGTATATTTAGCTTTCTTCAACAAATTTAGAAATTTAGACACCAACTGACAATAAATACCATGATCTTGAAGATCAGAATCCTATTCTGAATTGATTAGATGTTGGAAGGATCATCTTTTATCCTGTTAATTCCCAAGTTCCCCATAAACAGTGCAACTTAAGTTAAATACAAAGGTGGGCATACCAGGTTAAACACTAATGCCCATGCATACCAACAGAGTATCAGAGACAGCGTTTGACAAATATTAACTGATATGAGGAGATTTTTACAGAGAATCCAGCGCCAGTTTTATGGAAATGCTCTCCCTTTCCAACTTGAAAAAAAAAAATAAATTCCCTCAAACCCCAAAACGCCACCACAAAACTGACGTTAAAATTGAGATCAATATATCTCAACTTTGAAGAGAGACAAATAGAAGGCTGCAGTTTAAAAAAAGAAAAAAAAAAAAGGTCAAATATCAGTCTGAATTTCAGTATCTAAATTTAAGTATTAACCTTCATTCTACCCTCTCATTCCTGCACCTCATCTAAATTAGGAGACATATCATCACTATTTAAAATGGAGCTACGAAGTCCAAAACCAGTTAATTATTTCAGACTGCAAAACACATGCTCTTCTGTCCTATCTAAATACCATAAGGACTCTTTTATCGTCATTTACCCACAACCCTATCAGTTACCAGACCGCTCAGTTGAGCCCCCAGGACAACGCAGTTACCGATCAAGGCCATCCCCACACATAACCACAGCAGTGGTCCAACACCATTACGCTTCTACACCTCACATTTGAAACTTCTCTCACTTTCAGTGTGGTGTAAATACACACCACACTGCCAACAAGGGTCTAGGGTCATTATAAATGAAACTTTTTTCAGCAAAAGGGGCTGTTAGGAATGCCCTTGGACCACTGGAAGGATAAGCCAGGCTAACGGGAGGCAGCATCAGTCTTGCTGGGAGGCTTTTTCCTCGACAGAATCCCTGCAACAGAATGACAGTCTTTTCAATATTGCCTAAAGTCAGGCCCTTCCTCTCTTCAAACTTTCCTTAAGGAACATAACAAGATATAGGGGAATGCTATTTTAACTTTACTAGGGGGCCTATCTTACCAGAACACAAAGATCCTCTGATATATTAGGACACAAACTAGTGTAATTAGTTCAGCAACCTTCTTGCCCTCTCAGAATAGGGGACATGCCTAATTTGTCCTGTTTCCCATCTTTATTCCCATCTTAGATGGGTAAATCACTTGCATACTCTTTCTGCCTCTTCAGTCAGTAAGACGACCCCTTACACTGTAGAAATTATTACTTCGGCTGCTTTTCACCCAGGAGTTCAAAAGTAGGCTCCCAAGCACAGCTGCAACTTCAGTGAACAGAGGACCAGCTGGTAGAAAAAACACAAATTACAGTTTCAAACCTTCTTTTGAAGACTGCCAGCTTTAACTTAATCCATGAGATGGAGTCTTAAGGACAAGCTGAAACCGGCGGAGGACACGAAGGCCTGAGGAATCTCCGCAGGCATGGGTGCTAACAGTACATCAAGTGAGCACAGTTCTGCTGTGAGACTACAGAGTCCCCTGCAGAAGCATTTTTCTTTCACGTATTGAAGTGCCTTA
The DNA here is from genome assembly GCF_963924245.1 of Chroicocephalus ridibundus. Lineage (NCBI taxonomy): Eukaryota > Metazoa > Chordata > Aves > Charadriiformes > Laridae > Chroicocephalus > Chroicocephalus ridibundus. Next base: position 16,867,746 of record NC_086285.1, read on the forward strand.
TGATGGTACTTGAAAGCTTGACAAACACAAACTGTTACAGCTTGAAGAACGTGGATAAGCCCAGTATTTCTTTTAACTTTCTGAACAACTACACTACCTAGCTTTCAGTGACCTATACACGTACTAAAAGCTTTATAGCTGACAGACTTGATAACACAAGTATCTCAAGTTATTCATCATTATTATTTCAATAATTTGTCTGTTCGGGTATTTGTCATCCTGCACAGTGTGAGAAAAGGTCATTAATACAAACAGACACAAAAAAGGCTCATACGCTTCTGCATGTGCCTATTTTTATATTGCTCAAGCCAGTGCATTTCTCAATGTGGTCTCACTATGAAGGTCTAGATTTAAAATCTTGACAGGTATCATTTAGATATATTAATACCATAAAAGCCTTAATTATACTGACAAAAACTGCCTTTCAAATTTACTTTGTTCAGGAAATACTGTAACATGTACTACCATAAATTATTATTTTGCTAATATAAACTGAATTTAATTTAGGAGCATCTGCAGTATTAATAACACCACTTCTAGTTATGCCCCCAGTGTACAATTGTTCTCCACAAAGAGTATTACTCTGAGCTACAAAGTACTTCACAAAACATGCAGAGGAACTCACTCCAGTTCAGTATTTACTCAAACCATGAACATAAGTTGTTTTGACTTCTCTTCTGAAACTGCGTTCATGGAGTTAGTTGATATGACTTCTGATAACTTCTGCCCTTGTTATATCAGGCATCTCTAGAGTGTCACAGTTGGATTTAATACTAATAAAAACTATCATTCAAATTCTTATTTTGTGTTTCACTTGGTAAATAATGTGGCTCACGTGCTTTAACCTTAATTTTTTAGGTAAACAAAATAAACTAAGAACAGACTTGGCAAAAAGATCAATTTTCAAAATGGCTGTGCTTTAGGGACTGCTCTCAATGGCTCCAGTCCATCACTACCCTTAAATAAACAGTAAGGTTTAATTTCCTCATCACTTTACGGCAGCTTGAGTTGAACTTAGCAGTACATTTATTGTATGCAGTTAGCATTTTCTGTACATCCTGGGAAGATTTTACCATCTCTTGCATATGCTTCCTTGAGTAGATTAAAGTTATAACACATCCTACAACTTGTCTCTGAACTTCCAACAAGGATACCCATCCACTACGAAGGAATCAGGGTAGCCTAGAAAACGCCATTCACCAAAACCAAGTTTTAACTTCTGATCCTGTATTTATTTATTCGGATCCTGTATTTACCTAAAAGGAACTGAAGTCAGAAATGAAGAGTCTCTGAAATTGTTAGAAACTTTTTAGCAGGATTTAGCTTCTGATGCCCTTTTTCATTTCTGACTTAGAGACATGAAACTTCCTCAATCATCTACTCTACTGCAAGAAGCTGGCAACTCTTCTTTGTTTACCAACAAAACAAGTGATTCCCCATTAACCTATGTTGTACTTTTAAAGATTATATAAAAATGGCAGTCAAAAGCAGCAAGTAATACCCTAAATATTAGACGGGTATGTTCTTGATAAGTACAGAATGCAGACTATCATGATTGTACAGAATTTTCCGTAGTAATCTAATACCTAACAGCCAGCTGCTGTACGGAGTTGGATGTTGCTGACAATACTCAGGGGCTTCAAATTACCCAACTGGCTCTAAGTTACAGAGTTATATCCAAAGGCACAGTAAGTGGGAGATGCTCTACATAGTGTTGGTCAAATTAAAAAAAAAGCCCACAAACAAATAAAAAAAAAAAACACAAACAAAATAAATAAGCAAAAAAAAAAAAAACCCACCCCAAACCAGACACACACTCTTCATTCACCATCAAGCAACCTTAAAGCCAGTGTCTACCATTATCCTGGAAAATTATTCATTCGGAAGTGGAAGACCCTGATTGCCAGAGCTAGATAGCACCGAAAACTGAACACAACTATTTCATTTGAATCTGGTGACAGTAAAAGAGTCAAAGACACTAGGAAAAAATTAAGATGAGATTTACTTTTTCCTCCATAGGGTGGATCAGTTCTTCCTCACTACTGTTCTTTCAGGGTAGCAAGGAAGAGCAAGTGTGTAATTTGTGAGGAAAGAGTGAGTGTTTATTACAAGGAGGACACACAGCAAACCTCCAAATCCTCCAAACCAGACAGTTTCATCAAGGTTAAAAGAAGTCACCTGTTTCACTTTGTCAGCAAGTTCTTTACCCACACTCACACACTAGCAGAGAAAGGAAAAGAAAGGTGGAAAAATGACTAACAGAAATAGTAGTGAGATTCAGTGTGGAAATATTGAAGTGGTTAGCTGGAAAAAGCCAGGCTTCCTTACAGCTAGCTAAATTGAGCTCAACTTCTAAACCTTGTGAAATTTCTTGAAGTGTGTAATGCAAGATAGGCATTCATTTATTTGACCAGGTAGATCGAGGTTATTAAAGACAGGTTGGTTTTGATCACTTTAAAAGAATGCTTATCCTTCAATGCCATACTTACTCTTCAATACCCTGAGGCAGGATTATACAAGAAAAGAAAAACCCCTACTCCTCACGATTTGACCACACATTACATTTGATGCTTTCACAGAACTCTGGCTGTGGTATGCTTCATCCTTTAACTTAACCAGTTTTCATTGTTCAGTGTTAGGTAAGCCATGAGTTACCCTTTTTCAACATCAAAAACATAACTATCCTATTTCTTTCAACTTCAGAAGAAAGGTAGCTTAATTGAGGATTTTCTGAAACACGGCCATTTCTTTCATACATCCTTGATCAAGATTCAAAGGCTGCTCTGCTTAATGCATTTGAAAGAGCCACTGTAAACTTAAACTAGGTTTAAGTAAGCCACTGTAAACATAAACTCAGGTGTAAACGGCTGTCTAGCTTAACTGAGATATGCTTCTAACCAAAGCAGAGGCTGACATGCAATAGAAGTGTTATCCTCCATCCTCAGGAGCTGCTGAGGAGCGGCAACCACCTCACCAACTTGAAGGATTACAGGTAGCTCAGAGAAGCACACAGATTAAAGCAATACCATCCCCTCCTAAACATACACACACCCCCCAAAAAACATTCACATACCACCCCACCACTTGCAGGCACATACATTAAGACAGATAACACAAAAACCCCTCAGGCTACAATTATTCAGTCCCAGAAGCACCCGATGGACACAGTAGTATGTGGGGAACAACACCATAAACTCCAGGAAAAAATATTAACTCTCATTTTAGCCATAGAAGACCGAGCTCTTCAGTGCACCTGAACCCAACTTTTCTAAACAGGCTTAAAGCTGCTTTAGAATCATAGAATCATAGAATTGTTGAGGTTGGAAGGGACCTTTAAGATCATCGAGTCCAACCTTTAGCCTACCCTGACAAGAGCCACTTCTAAAGTATTTCTAAAGTATTTAGTACTTCTAAAGTATAAAGAGCCACTTTAACAAGTATTTGATCTTACATCTTGTGCAATGAAAGTAATAAACAGAATATGTATTTCAATTATTTTCTGAAAACATCTGTCTACTCTGAAGACTCAGTTAAACCATACTGCATGAGTAGTTTAGCTGATCATTTAAAGTGTTCTACACTTGCCACAGTTATGCAGAAGTTCTGGACAGATGGCAGCAATGCACCTGTGCCCCTTTAATGCATTCAACGTATATATATGTACCCCTTTAATTCATTCAACATATCTATATATACATACACTGCACAGGGAATTCCCATTCTCAATACACATCCGTGTATCTGCACAGTTTGTGTGCACATGCTACCTCATGTTGTATAGAAAACAGATAGAAGACAAAACTCTGTTCTAGTTTTCTTAACTCAATCCTAAAACTTACAGATCCAGAAATCCAGAACCACAACTTTAAGTGAGGAGAAAAATTACTATCAGGTTAAATTCTGTACTTGGTGCACGAAGAGTTGTCTAGATAAAACAATGCATATCTTATACTGAATTATAGACATTATGGTTAAATACAGATGAGTTTTTAGATTCAGAAGAAAACATTATCAGCTTTCTTCTGCTGAGAAATAGAAAATAAAGTAGAAACAAAAACAAGAAAACATAACTCTGATTGTCTGAAGATGCTGGTCTCCGTCCACCAGACAGAAGTTCCTAAGCTAGATTTCTTCCTCCAGGAGTTCATTTAGATAAATTCTGTGGGATGAAGACGTAGTTAACATGCAAAAAGACAAAAGTTTAATTGTTTCCAGATTCCCTATTCATGACCTCCTGTCAAACTTTAAACAAGGCCATTGCTTCAGGAAATAGTGAAACAACTCATCACGTGCAGAAGTGGTTCTGGACGCATCCCATCCCCTTCAGAGGCATCACTGTTCTAAAGTAAAAAGCTTTCAGCAAGGTGTGAGTAGTCAGTGATCCCATTAAAGATTTCTAACAGAAAATGGATACAGCAGTGGCAGCCAGAAAAGGCAAACAAATAGCCTCACAAATCTACTTTTTATATAAAGCCAGAAATACTCAAGGACTTTACTAACCCTCCCCCTGCCAACTTTTTTTCCTCTATCATAATCAGAGAACAGTCTCCACTTCTTCTAAGTCTGTGTCATAGTTTCTAGATCTTAAGTGATAAAAACTTATACTAAAGTCTGTAAATTAAAGGAACAAGTCTCAACTTCCTCAAGATGCGATGCTATCTTCAATTTACCTTTTTAGCGTGAGGATATCTTCAGAGTTTAGAACACAGTGAGGGCAGGGAAAAAACCCACACTTTAAAAAAGTTTCCTGCTATTCTCTTGGGGTAACCCAAATAACAGGCTGATGCCTAGCAGAAATTATCTCCCTGTAATGATATATGAACAGTCTCATAAATAGTTTTCTCCAGCACCCCTTGCTCCCAAATTCTGAGATGCTTTGCATGGTTTTGTTTGTAGAGATATAAAAAGACGTTACTCCCCAGCATACATGAAACAGCATGCTCTTCTGGAGTCTGGACCTCTAGGCTTCTAGATATTGTGTGCTTTACTCTAAGATGCAAGATGAGGCCTTGCATTATTCTCTGGGAGAGAACAAAGGCTTCAAAACACGAAGTCTGTCACAAACTGAACAGAAGGATTACAATAATGAAGAGTCACAAGGGGTACAAATATCCCATATACTTAATTTTCCCATCATGATTTGTTTTGCTATACAACGATCCTCAGTGCAACGGAAAATACAAAAGTCCTTTGTGAAAAGGGTAAGTGTAGCTGAAATAGTGCCAAAAAGGCTGACATGCTTTTTGCTCCATCTGCCTGCTAAAGACCACACGAGCAATCAGCCAGCTGTCTCTACTGTCGGTCTCTAATATACAGAAGTTCCTGAAAGACACACAAAACTCTCCAAACCCCTACCTACATGCAACACCACAGCAAAGAAAACGTAATAGTGTTCTCCAGAAAAGACTAGAAAAAAAAAAAAAGAGGAATGGACAGGACAATTGCAAGGAACTCCAAGCAACCATTATTTTTGTTTAGCGAGGATGAGAGGGAGCCTTACATCATGCTACAGCAGCAAGTCACGGTCACAGCAGTAACTCAGTGTTTGACTAGCAGTGCCAGTACTCTTAGAATCAAGATTCAGCATAACTCTAGCATGACATTAAGAAAACAATAAATGCAAGCCCCTGTTTAAAAAAGCAATTATCTCACAGGCTTTTGGTAAATGCTGCCACTTTATCAGCAAACCCTAAAACAAACAAACAAATACAGGGGGTGGGGAGGGGGGAAGATTCCCGCAATAAAGACACTACTGCCACCTTTTCCTTTTGCAATACAACAGGGCATTAAATAGGATAAAGCCTAAACAGACATAAATGTAAAGGAGATCTTACAAACGTACTTATTAGTCCACACTGTTTTCTTCTGCATAAGTGAAAGATACACTTAGCCACTGGAGGGCTCTTAAATCTGAAGATGTATGTCTTGGTCCTCTACCCAAGTATTTTTTACTTACCTTTTCAGGCTTGAGAAGCATAAAATGTGACCCTTCAGTATTTAGTTAACATTACTATGACACTTTGATCTCAAACTTTTGTACAAATCTTTGCTTTAAAACTAATATTATCCCCTATCCCCAGAAAAATTTCACATAGTTGCATGTCATGCTATCATGATTTGTGGGTATTTTTTTAATAAGATAAAAGAGTGATCCAGGGTGCTGAATGTTAATGAAGCTGGAATTATGTCTCAAAACTTGGGAAAAAAAATTGCTTTATTTTTTCCAAACTTACATTCACTTCTTGGCAGAAGAACATTTAAAAAGGAATACAAACATATAACTCAGCCTATTTTTTTCATCCCTTCAGGTTCTTGATTTTTTATCTGTAGTGGCTTCAGATTCTTTCTTTGCCACCCAGTTACTGGAAGTCAGATTTCTTCTTGGCAGTATGTGCCACAATTGCATGTTCCAGCACATAAGGCGGTGCAAGCTTGCCCATTATACTAGTGATTAGAACTGACTTTCCAATATTTAATATAGACAGATAGCTTGTGAAAGCCTCACAAGAAGCTCTATTTGAAATTATATGTTCTAAACAGACATTGAGACAGGGGAAAGACGACTTAAGACATCCTTGACGTTGATATTATAAGTAATTTTCAGGCATTCATTAGAAAAAGGATTGCCCAAAAGGAAAGAATGACATTTTTAGATAAAGAAATTGAATGTATCTATTTTTATACTGCTCCTGAAATGTTATGCATGACTTGCACAAATGATCAGTAAAAGAAGTAAGAAGCCAACATACAAGTTAAAAAAAAAAAAAAAACAAACACCAAAAAACAAGCAAAAAATAGAACCCCATCAACTGTGATTTCAAGTTTGATAGTAATACTTCATTTCCTTTTTGCTACAAATTAAATTTCTTTATAACACCAAATGCGATGAAAATCTTCTCTCAACTAAAGAGCAGCATACCCCAACTCGTATCATGATTTAAAGTACTCTATACCTTTTTCCTCCTTCTCTTGTCTAAGTTCTCTGCTTAACAGCAGGGGGGGGATTTGGAGGGGGAACACTCATTTAGGATCCACCTACCAAATAATTTAGAGTTTCATAAAAATCTTCAGAAGACTTAAATTCCATAGGAGAGTTATTCAACAGTTAGAGAGGTAATTTCTAATCATATGTTTAAATCAGTCAAGTGAAACTTTTTCAGATTCATGACTTTGGAAAAACTATGGGTAACAGTATTAATCACGCTATTAATGCAGAAGTACGGAAAGTCTATATAGTATTGAGTTGTTTACAGTTTAAGCCTTCCAACTTTAGAGTATGAATGAAAATTTTATTTGGACATGAATTACGAAGCAGCACTGTATATGCTTCTGCCCTGAACCTTAGAATCATAGAATAGTTTGGATTGGAAGGGACCTTTAAAGGTCAAACTTCCACATATGCTGCTATTGCCATCCCTCACGTGGTAGAACAGAATGAAGTATTTTATTGTGACTGGCTGCAACTGAGAAAAAAGGATGAATAAAATAAGAGAGTAAAGTAGAGGGTGTTGGTTTCCTACTTCTGATGCAGAGGAAATTTTTTTGAAGTGGACTAAAGTCTCACTGAAAGAGTTTAGTTCTTGCTGAAGTTTTTGGGGTTTTTTTTGTTCAAAGTCAAAACTCACAAGTTGCTTCCAGCAAGCGTGGCGTGTTAATTAGTTTTAAACAGGTCATAAAAGAGTCATAGTTCACATGCAAAGCAATTTAACCATTCACTAAAATCCTATTCAATAGGCAATGAAGCTTAACAAACTGCTTCTTCCAGAGGTCTAGCGAAGACAAGTTCCAAACACTCCTGAAGGGAAAATGTATGTATTGACCTTTGTTAGCAAAACACATCCAACATGGAATTTGCAGCCAACCTGATTTACCCTCTTTGTCCCCCTCCCTCCTGCAGCAAATGGAGCATTAAAAACCACTGTCAGAAAACTTAAATGAATTTTTTCACAAGTTGCCCAACCATAAAATGTATTTTCAGGAGGAGAAGGAAACCATCATTAACAGTTAATATTTACAAAAAGTTACTGCAAATCTATGTGTATTAAGCCAGTCTCAAATCCAAAACAGTCACGTCACGCCTCCCTCCCCCAAACAGGGGAAGCAAACGGACGAAAGACGAAAGGATGGGAGTACAGAAGACACACAGGGAGAGACTCCCTTGAACATTAACAGCCAGTTCTTATATTTTTGAATTCTACAAATCCAGTTGATTTAATACAGCTGACTATGATACATGTTACTTGTGTTAAATCTTAAATTTGTCTGCTTGCTGAAAATCTCATATTAATATTTTATTCTGTTACATAATGCTTCCTTCACACAAAGTTCCAGAATCTTATACCTTTATGTAATACAGAGCTTACAACCCCCCTCCACAGCCTTCCCTCACGTTTCACATTAAATTAAGATGAAACCAGTGCACCTCATCCCTCATCCCACAGGATGTCTGCCATGTCTCCTTTCATGCCTGCTTCCCTGTGCAGCCCTCTCACTGAAGCCCACCTCCCTACAGGGGTGCAGCAGCTCCGAAACACAACCCAAGGCCACTCCTGGCTGAATCTACCCCAGAAACAGGAAAATATTCCTGCTTTTCTCCTTTACCCACATTACGATACAGAAGGAGACAAGCAGTTGAGGAGAAGACTTGCTGTGGATGCTAGGGGGTGACCTTGCAACAAACCAATAGTTTACACGGAAACACCTTCAGGCCAGGTAAGTGCCAGGGAAATGGTTGTAAAATGCCCACAGTTCATGTTTTTGAGAACATGGCTCCTTTTTCCAGTGCTTCTCTGGTCACACCCTAATAAAGTCATCCCCTTCACTGCTCTTTGAGTAGCATGATGGCAAACAAGGCTGTCAGAGGAACATTGAGACTTCAGTAAAGCCTACAGCCTCCCAAGACAGTGTTTATTGACAGCTGCATACATACTTTCCTCGAGGGTTTTTAAGTTGTCATAATGCCTGGGATCATTTCTTCAAATGCATGATGGAGGCAGGAGATCTTTATGAGAGACTTAAGAGCATGAATCTGCTTGGCTTGAGTTCGTCTATCAGCTGAAAACCGATGACAGTATTCAGCTATTAAACTGTGAGTTTGTTAGGGAAAAATACAAAAACAATATGGGCCAAGAAGCAGAAAACATCTTATTCCAATGCTTTCAGCTCTCGCTTAGGGCAGCTTTTCCACATTCAGGCTTTATAGTGTATGTTCAAACATGTTATGAGCCCCTCCATTTGTATGCGAGTGTTTTCATTCTGCTTTTATCAGTTAACTATTCCCGCAGAAAAAGGATCACACCAACCACCTGTACTTAAAGTATGATTTCTGGTCATTCTTCCTGTTTTTCTTAAGCTCCTTTTAAAAAAACCCTTAGAACTGATTTTCTCCCCTTGAATTAAAGCACAGCCTTAAGTCACGTCAGCTCTCCTGCAACAAGGCCGGTTCCCAAAAGCCTGAAGCTTCAGGCCTGCGCCATCTCAACTCCACAAACTCCCTTATATTAGCTGCGCTGCCAGCTGCTCTTCTCTTTTCAGATATAAAATAATCTTTAAGCAGCATATGGCCTTGGCTATGCGTGTACGTTCTGGCAGGTTCGGGCTAACAGGGTTACAGGCCATTTGTCAAGCCCTATCACATTTCCTCCACGCCCTTCCTCTCGTGAGTAACCCAACGCCGCGCACAGCTACAGCGAGATGCAGAACCACGGCCATGACCCAGTGAAGGCTATTATTTGAACCTAGCAAAATATGCTACAGTGAATCACGGCTATTAAAATAAAGGGCATGACACAGCAGAAGTTAAATTGATGACACGCTGCTGGTTCATCAGGCATGAGGAGAAAAGCCTGGTTCTCCAAAATCGCAGTTTTATCTGGGTACAGCCCTCAGGTTCTTGTGTTCGGCCAGTGAGTTAGACAAACGCTGTAGCCGCCGTACACCAGCACAAAAGGGAGGTCGCATTACACCATCCTTCAGACCCATGGGCAAGCAAGGCCGTGCTCTACGTACTCAAGAATCCTGTTCCACTCTGTACAGCATGAGATGTGTAATTGAAAGGCTTTGCCAGTATAATACAACCAGCCAAGTGATGGCCCACACGGTTCACTTAAGAAAAGGACAATTCTAATAACATTTACTGGCTAGATAAGTATCTCCAAGCTAGCATCTCCAAATGTGAAAATTTGAGGAAAATCAGAGTTTTGTCAATATAAACTCCTATGTCATTTAGGGAACTTTTACTGCCATAGCTGTATCACTGCCACACCTCTTAGCAACACCGTTGAAACTACTGTAACCAGGATGAGTTTTCACTTGGCTTTGGTGTCCTACTTTCTCTGAAGTACAGTAGTGCTTTAGGACTAGGTACCAACGGATGGCTGGAACGTCAACTTCATTTCCCCCATCCACAGCTTCACAGACAAGTTTTCTGTACTTCACAATTAAATCCATCTACTGAGCCAAACTTCTTTTCCCTTCTAACTAGTGCATTTGAAGTGAGTTAATTGCACATAACAGCAAAATTCTCTTTTCTTATCAAAACACATACAATATATCTTTATATTAACAGAATAGGGATGACAATCATGAGAGATCACACCAAAAGCTTTACCAAGAGAATCATTCTGTTTCATATAGGTCAGAGAACAATACTTTACAATAAATACTTCAGTATCAGGATAAGGACATTTTCCACCTCTAGGTGACACCTTTGGAGAAAAACAATAAATTACTTTTTAATATATTTAATTATGGTTGAGGAAAGTCTGTAGATGCTTCCATACTGGGGAAAAGACCAGTAAGTTTCAGAACTTGAAATGTACAGGTATTGCAAAACTACAGGAATGAGGAAATCCATCTTGTTTATTTAATGGCTCTGAATTTGATCATTCCTAGACGACTTACAGGAACATTGACTGAATCTAAGTTCACCGTAACAATTAGGTACTACACAGACACCGTGTGAGAATACGCTATATAAATCTGTTAGATATCTACATAGGTAAATATGAAATAATTGGTTTCATAAAGCAACTTGTGAACAGGCAGCTGTGCTTCAATTACTTTTGTGCAAATACAGTGGTGGCCTAATGCTTGAGAAACAGCAAAAACTGATTTACAACCTACTCCACCAACTCTGTCCTTATTTCTTATCCCAAGTGACCACATTAACACTACTTGGACAACGAGAACATATCACAGCATCTACTTTCCTGATCTTGATGAAAAAGTTATTTCTGAGATGCCCTAAAAGAGGGGGTTCCTCTCCTGACACAAAACCTAGCAGTTATCTGTAGAAAATACCCTAACCTTGGGACGTGCTACTTTTGGAACCGCTTATCTAATGCAAAGGTTTGAGTCTAAATAACAGAAGCAAATTACAAAACTTGGCTTCTGAAGATATTTCTGTGCAGAAAGTTTGTCATGAATTGTTAAGTATGCCACTAAAAGCATTTAGAGCACAATAAAAGAACCACAGGAATGCCCACTCAAGATAAGGCTAAGTATCATTCCTACACCTCAAGAAGTTAAGAGTTCAACAGCTAAAGCAGACATAACCACCTCCTCGCGGTCCTCTCTCTCCCCGCTCCACTAACATTCATAAGAATGGAGTAAATTGGGGGAAGAACAGAAAACATCAAGAGGCCACCCATGTCCAGATTAGTATTGCCTGGAGAATACAGTCCTTCGGTGTCTTTTGTGTATGCTGAAAAGGCATCCATACAAATACTACAGAAGTGCCAAAACATAACCAGTTCAACTTTTCAGGACTGCAATTAGCACTGCAGTAGCCCTCTCTACTGAAACTCTTGATAGCACAGTATCATAGAAGGCAGTTACTGATTTTGCCTGTCTTACTCCAGGGGTAGACTGGAAGGAAGGGATGGAGGCAGCACAACATGTTTTTATAGTCCAATAACATAGGAGCATCACAACATTTCAAGAAGTTTGGTCATTTTAAACATGATTTTTTAACAAGCTGCACTACAATCCCAAAAAGCTTCTGACTCAACAAGGTAACAGCTTTCAGGTTTGGATCACTGAACGTACAGTAGCAAAGTTGTATTCTCCAATTCAAAACACAAGCTGAGCTGTTCATTTACAGCTCACCTCCATGGGTAACAGGGAAAGCATTTAATAGCGCCTCTTGCCATACCTAATATATTTTGTTGGCGGTGCTACTTATCAATGTAACAATAGCATGTGGCAACCTGGAATCAGAAATAGCAAAACTAATACCAGTGACATTTATTTCTAAATGTGAATACATAGATTCTGAAACTCTGAATTACTGAACTGGAGTCTGAACAGCTTCTTACCACCAGCTAAATGCCACATGTTTTGCCTGGAAATGAGCTGCAAAACACTGTCAGACATCTTTGCGTTAGTTTGCTTCATGGTTTCTTTCATCTATCCCAACCACATTTTAAACTGGTTTTTTTTTTGTTTTTTTTTGTTTTTTTTTTTTTTTTAAGCTCAAAGCTATAGAAATACTCTTTATGTGACTTTTCCCAAACTCCTACACATTGTAAGCTTGGGGCAAAACCTGCATTTGTTCCATGCTTCTTATACTCGTTACACGGGGGGCTGGATCTATGGTAGTGCTAATTGTTTTAGGATAAGAAATTCTCATCTGAATAGAACTTTTTCCTCTCCCTTAACATTCATTAACTTTTCAAACCATGCCTGACAATTGCCTGCTTTCTATACTAAAAAACCTGTTGCAGCAAAGTTTTTGATACCCTGTGCCAAGCATTTAAAAGAAATTCCTTATGGGTCCCTTTTCAGAAGTTACTCCTCAGGAAATGCTTCAAACATACCCAAAAACTGTCTGACTCAAAAAAGAGCTTCTACAAGTATATTGGAAGCAAAAGGAAGACCAGGGAAGTTGTAGGCCCACTGCTGAATGAGGCAGGAGTCATGGTGACGGAGGATGTGGAGAAGGCAGAGTTACTGAATGCCTTCTTTGCTTCGGTCTTTTCTGCTCGGCCCAGCCCTCAGGAGTCCCAGGCATTGAATAAAGTAACAGGGAAAGAAGACGACTTCCCTTGGGTTGAGGAGGAGCGAGTGAGGGACCAATTAGATCATCTAGATATTCACAAGTCCATGGGCCCTGATGGGATGCACCCGAGAGTGCTGAGGGAGCTGGCGGAAGTCATTGCTGGGCCGCTCTCCATCATCTTTGAAAAGTCCTGGAGAACAGGCGAGGTGCCTGCGGACTGGAGGAAAGCCAATGTCACTCCAGTCTTCAAGAAAGGCAAGAAGGAGGAGCCGGGGAACTACAGGCCGGTCAGCCTCACCTCCATCCCTGGAAAGATGATGGAACAGCTCGTTCTGGGTGTCATCTCAAGGCGCGTGGAGGAAAGGAAAGCTATCAGAAGTACTCAGCATGGATTCACCAGGGGGAAATCATGTCTGACTAACCTGATAGCCTTCTACGATGGCATGACTAGATGGATAGATGAGGGGAGGGCGGTAGATGTGGTCTACCTTGACTTAAGCAAGGCGTTTGACACGGTCTCCCACAGCATCCTCATAGGGAAGCTTAGGAAGTGTGGGTTAGATGAATGGACAGTGGGGTGGATAGAAAACTGGTTGAAAGATAGAGCTCAGAGGGTTGTGATTAGGGGCACAGAGTCTAGTTGGAGACCAGTGACGAGTGGTGTTCCCCAGGGGTCAGTACTGGGTCCAGTCCTGTTCAACATATTCATCAATGACCTGGATGAGGGGATAGAGTGCACCCTCAGCAAGTTTGCTGATGACACCAAGCTGGGTGGGGTGGCTGACACACCGGAAGGCTGTGCCGCCATACAGAGAGACCTGGACAGGTTGGAGATCTGGGCAGAGAGAAACCTTATGAAGTTCAACAAGGGCAAGTGTAGGGTGCTGCACCTGGGGAGGAACAACCCCATGCACCAGTACAGGTTGGGTGCTGACCTGCTGGAGAGCAGCTCTGTGGAAAGAGACCTGGGAGTCCTGGTGGACAACAGGATGACCATGAGTCAGCAATGTGCCCTTGTGGCCAAGAAGGCCAATGGCATCCTGGGGTGCATCAAGAGGAGCGTGGCCAGCAGGTCAAGGGAGGTCATCCTCCCCCTCTACTCTGCCTTGGTGAGACCGCACCTGGAGTACTGTGTCCAGTTCTGGGCTCCCCGGTTCAAGAGGGACAGGGAACTGCTGGAAAGGGTGCAGCGGAGGGCTACGAGGATGATTAGGGGACTGGAACACCTCTCTTATGAGGAAAGGCTGAGGGATTTGGGTCTCTTCAGTCTGGAAAAAAGACGTCTGAGGGGTGACCTTATCAACGCTTATAAATACTTAAAGGGTGGGTGTCAGGACGATGGGGCGAGGCTCTTTTCAGTGGTGCCCGGGGACAGGACAAGAGGCAATGGGCACAAACTGGAACATAGGAAGTTCCACCTAAACATGAGGAGGAACTTCTTTACCCTGAGGGTGGCAGAGCACTGGAACAGGCTGCCCAGAGAGGTGGTGGAGTCTCCAACTCTGGAGACATTCAAAACCCACCTGGACGTGTTCCTGTGTAACCTGCTCTAGGTGACCCTGCTCTGGCAGGGGGGTTGGACTAGATGATCTCCAGAGGTCCCTTCCAACCCTATGATTCTATGATTCTATGATTTGAAGCTGCTTCACTTGACTAAACAGCTCTACTAAAGTAAGTGCAGACCACACAGGTCCCTAATGGTCCCTTAGTACGTAACTCTGCTTTGGTAATTCAAAATAGCCACTGGAAAATAGCGACCAGCTGCCCAGACTCCAGTAGACACCACAACAGGCATCTTACTTTACCAAAAACTGCTTGATGTACCTCAAAGGAAATCACTGACAGCTACGATAATGTCGTTAGCAATTAATCCAGTCACAGGACAAGAGATGCCTATCAGTTACGAAGACTGCTGTTATTTAATTTTTTTATCTTGATTCCACGGCAACAGGAACTTGCTGCTGTAACTTGGCTGCAAGGAAACTACTAAAATACTGAAGTTGTAAGCAACAGGTTTGCTTTTTACTTTAAAAACAACATACATTTTCCCGACCTCTTCAAAGTAATAAGAAGGTACTTAAATTCCTATTATAACAAACAATTATTTAATACAGATGTATTACAGATATATGTAAAATACAATACAATTCTACATGATTATAACAGGACTGTTCTGGGTCATTACTGACCTTACCAAAAATGTTACAAGTTTAACTCCTGAGCACCATCCTAAAACAAAACCAAGGCTGAATTTCATATTTGTGTATCTGGTATATTCATCACATTTAGCAATTTGTACAGATCTATGCTTGCACAGCTGGCAGAAGCTTTTTCTTACTTCCCTAGAAATTAGGTTTAGACCACTGCTAGAGCTAAACACCCCAGTTAAGTTGGAGGAGGGGGGGGCGCAGAGCAGGGGAAGAGGAAAGAAAGGGAAAAAAACCCACACAGTTCCAGAACCGGTAAGGCCCACCTGGGCCCCAAACCAAAAAAGCATCCACTTTTCGTTATCTTTGCAATATAAACAGAAAAATAGTGAAAGAGCATAGCAAGAATACAAGAACTGGGAGAACAGTTTAAAAAAAAAAAAGACAAAAAAAAAAAGGAACAAGGAACTATTTAGTTAAGAGAAAGTTTGGGATGAAATGGATGCAGTGTGGTATAAACTTGAGTTCTTCTAGCATAGATCATGGATTATTTTCCATGCACGTGATCAACATCTCAGTGCTGGAGTTACACCAACAGAGACTGCTAGCATTGATTCAGTTCAACTACTGATACACACTAGACAAGAATACACCAAATCACATCCTCCAAAAGAAGGAGTAAGTCTAAGCAATTTACAAAACCCAAAACATTTTCCTGTCACGTATATGCCTGCACCTGGGACAGAACAAATACATTAAAATCCCCACAACATCCAGAACTTCATGATATTTTTGGTTTATACTGTTGAAAACACAAGTTCTTAGCTGAGAAGGTAAAAGAAAACTCTCCCAAAACTAAAAAATAATAATTCAAGTAGGATACACTTCCTACGGACATTTCAATTTAAACAAGATGCAGTTGTGGAAAGCCAGTGGTGCATACTGTGCACACTAGACTAGACCCTAAGTAAGTCTGTTCTTCTCAAGAGTTTATCAAGTTAGGAAAGAACCAGATTTCCTGAACCAAAGTAACGATAACTCTGTCACTTGTGGCAAAGTAATTTGTAGAGGTGCAAGCAATGATTGAGACTGTAACTTTTCACTGACTTCTGCAAAGAGCTACATTGTACACTGAACAGAATTGCACTGCATGTGGATATTCCTCATCAGGTAACTCTTCCTCCAAAAACCTCTGTTCTGTTTCATTTACAGGAGAATGTTATTAAGTAAAGTTATGAAATATTACTTCTTCATATCCAGTAAAGCAGCCGTTGGTTGATCTGTGGGGAGTATCATACAGTATTACTGTCACCAAGGAGAGTCCCCCAGACAACTCCTGCACACAATACAGAAAGCAGACAGGCTCCTGGGGCTGGCAGCATTTCAAAGCTGATCCTGGCCAACACCGGTGCCATTTGCCAGCTGGGCGGTTAAGGGTCAGGTTGGGCTGTGCTTCCAGAAGGCCAGGCACCTTAGGTATGCTGAAGCACAGAGTATGTAACCAAAGAGCACATGCATTCAGCAGAAAACCAGCTCAGAGGAAAAACAAGCATGCTGGATCTGCTGCACTGCAGGTTACGTCCGTTACATACTGGCTACCAAATGCACTAGCAAGAGCCTATAGAAGAGTACATTCAAGAGAGGAATGGGAAAAAGATGATGATTTCACATTGTCATCATCTATTTGCAAAATAACTGGCAACTACAGAGTTGCAGAGATGCTGGCTACCAGCATAGTTCCTTTCTCCTTATGACCCATTTGAAGCACAGCAACTGCATTTCTTCCCATCTGGAAGATGCAATATCTAGCTGATATCTGGGGGAGTGGGGGATGTGGTGGTGGTGTTTGCTTTAAAATCTAGTACTAGATCTGCACAGTGCTATAAAAAGTGAAAATGCAGCTTTTTTTGGTAATGGCAGAGGTTTAAGGTGCATTGGCACATTAGCAAGGATCAATCACCTTCATCAGTTATTCCACTCAATAAACAGCAGAAAAGAAGATCTGCAGTATTAGCAATGCTTGCTTACCCCTTCCGCCTCAGTCAACAGCGTGTCATGTTTAAAGCTTTAAAAAAATACTCAAACATCTGGGGGAAAAAAAAATACCTTGTAACAGAGGGATGTTAACAGTACACTCCTTGCTGAGTGTTTAGCAGCCAACAGCAACTAATGCATTGTACAGTGGGACTATCCATTTTTCTTCCCCATACAGCAATCTGGTGGAAAGAAATGTGGGATACCAGGTGTAGACCAACAGCATCTCCTGCTTACTGCGGGCAGTTTGCTGCGCATGTGACCAAGAAAGTGGATCTGTCAGCGTCCATCCCCTAGAGAAAGTATGGCCAGGTACATTATTCAAAAACTCAGAGGTCTGATATTTGAACAGATAAATAATGCAAATAATCTATGCTTCTACCTGAGTAGAAGTTTTACTTGCTGTTCTCCTGATATAACCCCAAGAACCCAGACAGCTTTCTACAACCCTTTAGACATCACACACAACTCAGTAGTGGAAGTGGTATAAGAATCAGCTATTAATTCACTTCCTCATTTGGCTGCTGGGACAAATAACAACCCCCTAACATCTCCCAGATTTTCCCAGGATTATCTACGAAGACCATCACAGATGGTTTTCCACCAACTCTTTCACAGCAATGCACTTTTGCCATGGGAGAGGGATGCAGACATACTCATTTTAAGTAAAGACATAGTGTAGAAGATACACATTATAAAAGAATATTTACGAAAAAGGCTGCATCTGTTCTTCAAACTTAGAGATACATTGCATGCATGTTATTTTAACTAAACGGCATCTGAATAAGTTTTTATTAACTTTTCTTAAGTAACCAGTATTTGGAAAAGTTTATCAGAAGATAAATACTGGACATTTTTTATCTAGACCGTAATTCATTCACAGATGTGTGACTGTGTTCCCCCCACCCCTAGTTAAAAAACAGATATCAGCATGACTACCTAGTCTTATATCTTGAGTAGGACAGATCACAGAAGTTTCACCCACCAACTCAAGAAGTCTACAGTTTCTGGTTAATCTGGAACCTACTATTTAGAAAGGCTTTTTTTAAAGCCCATTTAAGAAATTCACTTAGGGACATCACAAGCCAACTTTTGGTAAATTCCCCAATTTTAACCGTCTTTTAAAACCTGGCATGTAGAAGCAGAAGCTATGCTAAAAGTAACTACTGAGACGCAATATATATCTACCTTTGCCTGATAGAACTACCCAACTTCAGCTTTCACATCTTCCTTCCTTTGAGCTATGAGACTTACCACAACACTTCCTATCCTTCTTTCGGGTAAACTCAAACTATGCTTCTTTATTCACAGCACTAGTAGTTTTACTGCAATTTTTATGTAAATTTTTTTTCTTCTTGGTGGTGGTTTTGGGTTTTTTTTGTTGTTGGTTGGTCGGTCGGTTGGTTTTGTTTTTGTTTTTGTTATGAACACAGACACAAATCTTTCCTGTATATCATGCTATGCTGGCAACCATTCTGAAGAGCTGGCACAAGCAGCGGGCATGATATCCTAGCTCTGGTCTTCACTAGTGACATATATACACTTCCTTAGCATTTTCCTGGAAACAAGGAGCCATTTCTGAGAGTCCTGGAAGTCCACAATCAGCTGGCCACCACAAACATCAATGTCTTTCAGGACTACCCCTTCTAAGGTATGCACACATTAACAGCAGTGAGCAACTACAGCGTGAAGAACTTTCTAGTGTTTTCTGTAATTACACTGTAGCTGAAGCTAGCTATTCAAGACTGAAATCCCCAAAAGGTCAACACGAAAAGTTAGCAAGTGACGATTCCTTCTGAGTAGGTAACCTCACTTACTTACTGCTACATACTGGACAAATTATTTTCAGGCCACCAGTTTCTTCTATGTTACATTTCATAAGTTTAGCTATCAAACAGGTGGCTTTGAATTCTTCAAAAACATACTTGGAACAGCTAAAAATATGTTTTTGAAAAAAAAAAAAAAACAAAACAAACCAAAAACGTCATTTCCTGAAGTCGTCTTAAAATTTACACTAACTTAAGAGGATCAAAAGAAACTGCATAGACCATCTTCACTCAAACATCACATTTGCAGACTACCGAAGGAATGTGGTGACTTTTAACAGATCTTGTGTAACTTTGAGATTTTGATTTCTACAGACATATATTAATATAATGTTCAGTCCATGAAATTAAACTAGTTCTTTTCAAGGCCAATTTGGAGAAATTAATGTAAAACTTCTAATATAGTTATGCAGATAGACTTAGCACCTCTGGAATTTTAAGTCACCTGACAATTCTCAAGTAAAAGCCACAACAGAAGAAACAGATACCAATTGCTGTTTCAAAGCAGGCAGATACTTTTCTGATACTGTTACGGGAAGGAAGAGAAGGAAGCACAAGGATACAAATTCATGCAGCCTGACAAGTATCTGCTGAACAAGACACTGAAAAACACAACAGCATGAAGTTCGAGAGAGAAGGGAGTTACAGTCCCCGCTTAGTCTCCTCCCGAGAAATCTCCACCTGAAGGGCTGGTTCAAACAACCCCATCACTTGATGTCAGAAGCCGGGATTTTATAAGAGACAGTTACAAGCTGAATTCCTACAGGACACCTACTGTGTGTTTCACCAGTAAACTAAGTTATTGCAATGGTGCAAACCTAATCCTGTTCTAACATAAGTCTCTTCATCTCCATAAATAAAGGAAAAAAGACAGTAAAAACCCACTGTACAGCGTGAACATTAAAAGATGGAGGAATTTCAGCTAGAGCTTTGCACAAAACTAAAGCCATCTATTTGTTTAAGCACCATTCTTCAGGTTCTTGCCTCTGTCCCTTCTCCTCATCACTTCACTAATTACGTAAAGAATATACCTGGTGGTTAGTGAGCACTCTCCATATCGAGGACACAGCAAAATCCAAGATGTCTGCGTATCCAGAGAGACACTCCCTGGCTACGAAGAAACCTTTAAAAACAAAGTATTAATATAACAGAAAGAACGAACAAGGGAGTAAGAAAAGACACTTTGGTGTCCAAGCTGCTTAGACAATTGCCTCTTCCTTGATCTGAAAACAACTAGAAATTACTTTAACCACATTGAACTCAATGCCCTTGCACTGAAAAATTAAATGCTCTTAAAAAAAATATACCTTAGTTCTTCATAGTGACATCTCACACTTCGAGCAGCTTTTTGCATTACCAAACCTCTCTGCTCCCATGCCCCACATATCAGTTTCACTTGTGATCACCAATTCAGTACAAAAGCACTATTTAAGTAATCAACAGAAATTAACATTATAAGTTAAAAGCTAGTTGTGACCAACTCTGACAGCACATGCAACTGAATAAGAAAACATAACAATGTCATTGCTGTTTCCTAGCAAGACTTCAAGGCAGCATACTGATTGCAAGAAGCTCATTCGTTTCCCATTATGAGATAGCAGAAACCTCACTTGAGTCAGATGGGTCAGCTACAGCTCAACACCAAGATGCTCTGAAGGGAGGTGCATGGGGCAGGGGCAAGGCAGGATGCCTCCTTCCCAGCTGAACTGAGATACAACTTGATGAGTTCCACAGAACTGAAAGATACTTAAGGTCAGACTGTTAGAGAAAGCATTAAGTATCATCTTCAAGGCGTAGCTTTTAGCACTCAGGAATTTCAACCATGATTATAATTTTCAAAAGAAAGTAACACTTTCACAAGGGGAGTTCTTATAGCAAAAAAGAACAAACAGTTTTTCAGCTGTTAGAGATAAAAACAGCATTAGGGTGAGATACAGCTCACAGACAACAAAACCTAGATTTAGGAATTTAAACGTGAACTACCTGTTTAAGTTCCTACTATAATCAATGGTATCCAAAGAACTATTCTGCTCATCATGAAGCAGATACCTATGTTCAGTCAGCTGAACAGCTCTTCAGGTTCACTGACTAGATCTCTGCAGACTATAACGGGAGCGCAGGCAATGATCTCACACCCTGTCATCTAAATTTAGGTGCTCCAGTCTGTGAGCCAGCCCTACAGTTTATACAGCCAAAGTACATGGGCATGCTGATAGGCCAAACATACACATGCTGTAAGCAACTGCTGGGACAACGGTCCTTTAAAAAACCCTTTTCTGCACAAGGACTCTCATGAGAAAATGTGAGTTGGTATAATAGGAAAGCCTGCTAGTAGAGCACAAGTTGAGTTCCTGAACTACGTTCCATACAAGTTTCAGTCTGCGTGAAAAGCAAATGGTTTCTAGATATACATAAGGAGGCAGAGATTCTGCCCTACAAAAGTTGTCTTCAAAAATAGCAACACATCTGAATGATTTCCAGCGCGCAACTGGTCAGGGAAAACACCCCTCATTCATTAACTGTGTGAGCAGGGAAGGGCTGACAAGTATTTCTCTTTTTAATAAGCAAGCATTATAGTTGTGCCACATTTTTCATCATCTGCTATATATACATAGTTAGCACTGGACTTACAAACTAACTAACTAAATAAATAAAGGTTGAGTGAAAGAAAACAATCTATTCTTTAAAAAAAAAAAAAACAAAACAAAACACCCTACACCACAGAAGCCAGGAGAAATTGAGTTAGGGCATGCTCAGATGCTACAATATGACAATAAAGTACCACTTCCCTGAATTGCTGTAAATTGACCACTTGTTCTTAATCTGGCCCAATTACGAGGTAAAATAAATACAGGGTACAATCTCCACATCCTACGCTTTCCATAGATCCACTTGTTGACAGAGCCAAGTACTGCCTCAATTGCTTGCCCACAGAGTAACGCTTGGACCACAGGTTTGACAGTTATGCAGGCTAACATCCTTCTCTCTCAGTCCCTCAATATCACACAGTTACAGAAAAGGACAGAAGAGAAAACGCACAGGCTACGTTCTTGTTGACCCTTGAGATGCCAACAGTTGGCCTACTGAGGCGTTCATCTGCACCCAGCTTTCTCAGTGACCACGATTCTACAGGGTAGAGGATGACTGACACCTCTCTCTACAATTCATTAGCTCTTTCTCTCTTGGGTTGCCTTCCAGCTTGACTAGGAATGATTTTTCGGTCAAGGACCAGGATGTAAAATCATAGATTCAAGCAGCAGATACAGGGAGATTTGAATGAAATACTACTGCAAATAATGTGACATTGATTCTGCATTATTCTGTCTTCTTGAAGTGCCACAAAAGCTGTCATATGAACACTTTTACTAAGATTTCATCAGGACCACCAGAGCTAATGCTTTCCCTAAACCTTTGCTTATTGGAATTTTATTTCCTTCATCTAATACTTTGTCAAGCCATTCCCAGTAGCAACCTTTCTGTTATTTTGCCTGAGCACATAAATCTGTAATTATTTTCATCACCCTCTATTCCCTCTTAGCTACTGGGATGGGATTGGCTTCAAGAAAAAAAAACTAAACCAACCAACCAACCAATAAAAACCCAAGAAAACAATTCCACAATACGAGCAGTGCAGAGCTGTCAGCTCGTTTAAGTCTGTAGTAGTTGCTACTTAAAAAAGACCAAAATCAGTTTTAAATGAACAGGTGAGGTAACTTCTAGCTTTCCCTTTGCAATAAAGTATTCTACAACATAACCAAATGCTAATATTTAGCTAAAGCTCAAAGTAAAAACAAAAACCTTGGGTCTGTCAGTAGCCAGGCATGCTCAACTCCACTGTCCCCAGGCAGAGGGGAAACCTGGGGTCAAAACCACTTCTTTCACATTTTAAGATGAGGCCATCCACATGTGCAACACACTTATATTCTTCAAGAGCTCAAAACTATAGTGGGGCATAGTGGTAATGCTGCAAATATAGATTTCAGTAGAGTCTGAAGGAACTCTTTATACCAGTGGGCTCCAGGCCTCGGAAGACAGGCTTTCCAAATTAGCAAGCAGATTCTGCAGCGTGGCAAGTTGCAGGGGCAGATGAGCTGAAGGACCCCCACATGGCAGGCTTCTGGTCAGCTATTCCGCCAGGAATGGTGGCTTTGAATGCACTTCTGCCTGTGCTTTTATGGTCTAAACTATTTCAAATTAGACAGCCTTTAAGGCACATTACACTTCATTTATTTCCCCAGGCACTTGTGTTTAGGACAGCAAGAGAAATTTAAAATCAGACATGTTAAGTTTACATTCCTGAATTGTCAACTGTTGGTATTACTAAAGTATATCGCTGCCTCTTTAAACTGCATTTGTGATCAACTGTGAAATTAGATCAGCAGCACACAGCTAGATTGTTTTGCTGTTTCTGTGATGGATTTTTAGCATTGTATAAGTTAAAAAAAAAAAAAAGAGCGCTTTGCCTCTTTAATATTCACATCACTTAAGAAATGCTGCTTAATAGCAGGTTTGATTGTCTGTTACCTGTTCTGCCACTAATTTACTCCCTTGCTTCATCTCCCTATTGCATGTCTTCCCATCTGAAGCTGGCAGAAGGAGAACAGTTATTTTAACCTTCTTAGAAGGCCCTAAGAGCAACTAGGAGATGTACTACTTCGCAACTTGGTACGAAACAGCAGGTTTGTGTCCTTCGGCATTGCTCCTCCCGTTTTGCCTTTTCACTTCACAGCTGGTAGAGCTGCTTCTCCAAATCCCACCTTCACACCAGTAGAAGTTAAAAAACCCCGAGGGAACTCAGCAGATTTTGCAGCCAGTAGACCAGCCACGGGAGTATCACCTATCATTCTGTGATTAGTTACTAGAAAACCTCCCATCTCAAGACTGAAACAGTCTTGAAAAGGAGAACATAAAGAAAAGAGAAACTCTTACACAGCATGTAGTTTCACAGCCTGACAGAAGAGGAGGGAGGCAGAAAGAAGAGAAGAAAAGCTGCCATTATGTAACAGTATAAGTGGCATTTTAAGAAAGCGAGGCTTGATTTACCAATTAAAAAAAACTTGTTGTTGCAAAAGTGAACATTTGACTGTTGCCTTTTAGTTCTGATTAATATAAGCAAAGGATTTTCTGGTATTATTTACAAGTACCGAAGATTAGTAGATGAGAGCTCATAAACAGCTCTGAAAAGCATGTATCAGTTTCACTCAACTATGATGGATTTGTTCAGAGTTTTACTGTACTGTGAAACTGGTAAACACTGTGGCATATATTTGTAGGTGGATATTCTAGATATAACTTACTCATTTAGAGCCTGCAAGAGTAAGGGAGTTTTAAGATGCAAGTTCTTGCTGCCATTAACATTACACAATTAAATTAAGCATGCAATAAAGACACCACAGTTGGATACACAGGCTTCTGGATGCAGGCTGGTGACACTCAGGTATGTAAGTGCAACATCCAAAGAAGTGGAGTACGGCAGGTTGTGATGGGAAAGAGGAGGGTGAACAAATCGGTGGGGAACTCACAAAAAAGCACACCGTGCTCCTCCACCTGTCTGAGATTCTGAGCAAAATTATCTTGGCAGTGCTGAACAAAGGCTCTAAACCTATTCCTTAAAGCAGCAAGAGATGACGATGACAGTAGGTTCCCCAGAATCACTCTCCTAGAGCAGTTATTGGTAGCGCTAAACAGACTGGAGGCTGAAGATGTGTCTCTCCAACACATGCAAAACTTGAAAGGATGCAGCTAACAAGGAATGAAAGCCATTACTGAAACCCTATCAGACTGCTTCCTAACCCCAAATACCTCTTCTGCCCTCCTGCCAGTGGCTACTGCCTCCATAGCACAGACAGCTAACGCGGGCAAATGTCCAGGCCTCCGCTGCTTCATTTTAAATTTACTCTGCTGGGCTGGAGCCTGTTAGTTCCAGTTCATGTGCCGGGCTGTAACCTGTGAGCCTGAGGACTCCTTCAGTCGTTTCTGCGATGGAAGCAGGTGCTCACTCTGGGTGTTCATGTCCCGCAGAGGAGCGGAGCAGTCGCTCCTCTTCAGCCAGCCCAGCTCGCCTGGGTCGGGCAAGAGAAGCAGCGCCCTGCTCTCCCCAGAGCACTCCTTTCTCCTCTCTTCCACGGTGGACTGAAATAACTTAATTCTCCTTTAAAAAACACAAACCCCAAACCCATCCAGCTCATCAGCAAGCCTTGGTGTGAAAGTGTTTCAAATCTGAAAATTGGGTGCTGAGTGAAGCACATTTGTTTTCAAGCAGAATGAACAGGTTTTTAAGCACTTACCCACTAAGCTATGAAAAGAGAAAGTAAACAGTGAAATGTGTGGAAGAAGCTGAAGGGAACTGCAGATTTAACACTGAGAACAGCAAGTTTCAAAGTTTAGTTTAAAAAAAATAAAAAAAGCTCGCTCACGCTTTCAAAATGAATCAGTTAAAAAAAAAAAAAAAAAAAGAGATGTCCTTGTTGCTTAATGTTGCTTTTAATCTCTGAAGTTAATGAGAACGAGTTATGAGAGTTTAAGGAAGCCCTTAAAAACCAACAAACCCTCACTTAACAATAAGCTTTGCAACATTTGATTAAAAAGTAAACAGAAAAAATACTAAACAAGTGCACATGTGAGGTGGAAAATATTGGCCGAAGTGTCAGATTAGGAAGTGCTCGCCCCCGAGGTGTGGGGGCTTCAGAGCCGCGCTAAGCCGTTTCGGGCAAAGCCTCAGAAGGCGCAGGGTAAATCTACACAAGCTGAAAACCCACAAGTCGGAGAGAAATTTCCCACAAGCCTCGTGTGAAAGACTGCCTCCTTATACTCAAGTCTTTGAATAGTGCTTTTCTTCTGAAACAAAGTGTATGAGGTACAGCGAACAAACTGTAAAGGTAACTAGGCCTTTTGTCATATAGTTCCTCCACCCACTTGTACTTTACCACACAATAGCTCGTTTACAGATTCAGACCACTCCAGCTCCACACAGAAACAATCCTGTATTGTGAAGTGAATCTACCACAGGAGTAAAATCTAAAAATACTGCAAAAAGTCTATAACAATCATTTAGTAGAACTCTACGGTTCTTCCCTTAGAGACAAAGGCTTTCCCAATTTGAATGGGTAATAACAGACTTAGTCACCCCTTACTTGAGTATGACTAACAGCCTGCAAAAGCAAAAAATACATATGTACCGTACAGTATATTAAGCTGTTCATCTCTTAAAATAAAATGATGATTTGCACTGAAGCAGAAGTAGTTGTAGTATAAAAATCCATGCTATTTCCTGTCCCATCTCCACTGGGGAGAACAAAGCACTGTGTAACACAGACCCATTTCTGCATGTGCTACCCAAGACAAGCTATATGGATTTGTTCACATCAGCGGATAGGTGCAGCAGCTACAAAATAACTACGGGAAGAACAAATAGCAGATCACATGGATCAACCAACAATCTGCCTAGTCAGCCATACATTAATGCAAGTAAATCATGGGAGACCAGCTAGGTTGTTGGGAAAGTCTGGAAGAAAAGACGGATAGCCTACCTACACTCTACTTGCACTTTCACCTCATAGAGAATAGTTACTCCATCCCCCACAAGCCACTATAATAGAATAAAGATAAACGCAGGGATTATGCCAAGTTGACCCCAGGCTTTGTTCTTTCCCTCTAAGCACATTCAGTGAAAAGGTCTAAACACACATCTGATTTGACAAGCATTCAGATTCACAAAGAACGTGGTGAAAGTGAAATCATACTTGGGGCATTCATGGGTCCCTATGTCAAAGGTCATTCAGCAGCGTTTCAGCTGCTGCTTGCTAGGATTTAAAATGAACTAGTTTAAACCTCCATTGCCACAGACACCAACATATAGTTTGTGCCAGCCAAGAATATTTTATAGCGTGCTTATCAAAACTTAGCTCAGAGATAATATAAACGTCTGGGCAAACATTTAATCCTCACAACTGGCACCATCTCATCTAGAAGAGACGAATAATTTTCCTTTTTAGCCAGATTCTTGATGTCAACTCACATAACACGTGCAGAATACTGAATTATTATTAGAAAGAAGGTCTGAACAAAGCATTTATATGCCTACTCCCCTTAAAAAAACCTCACAGTTTTTTCTACCTAACTAAAGGTTGATCAGTTGATTCAAGCAGAAAAAAAAAAGTCACATTTAAATCACTTAGCTAAACCAGAGAACTCAGAAAGCTTTATTAAATAACTTTCCATTGATTTTCTCAGTTTATCAAATATTATTCGAGTCTTCCAGCCTTCATTAAGGATGTTTAAAGAAGGTTTCAAGCTAGAAACTAGCTCGAAACAGTAGCAGTCTGGGCAGCTTCAGGGCTATGAAAAGTGGGGGAGCAGCAACTGAAAACCCGCTGAGAAATAACAGCAGCGCAGGAAAACAAATGTATTCTTCCAAAGCCTTTGTGAAGCGCACTCTCAGCTACGGGCAGCACAGTGGTAAGCCCAGCTGTCGATTCAGCAAGCTGCAAGACTGTCACTCCAAAACAGGTCACAGTTCAGCAAACAAGTTGTTATTTGTTTTTACTGCTGATGAAGAGGTCTGCTTGCTAAAAAGCTGCATTTCTGAGGCAATGTTTTTCTAGGAGCAACTACATGCCTTTACGTATTACATATAATATAGCATGTTGCCACCAGTAAACATCGGTAGACTTTTTTACTGGAGAAAATCTCAAACCTCACTTTATTGCAGGAGGTGGTTTCACATAAGGATGCTGGTTTGCCATAGCTGGCAAGCACGACAGGTTTTTGTCACTTTATTAGCAACCTAGACTTCCCCAAAGTTGAGTGGCAGGGCATCAACATCTCCTACCACTACTCCTAGCTCCTATGCAGGGGCATTTTGAGTGCATCTGTCAAAAAGCAGCCTCTATTCCTTGAGGTTTCCAACAATGGCACACAATTTGGTAACAAACGATACAGGACCCGCAATTGGCTGCTTCTCAAGGAAGTAGCAAAACAGCCCGTGTTTAGTGGGATGTGTGCCATTAGCTGACAGGAATTAGTTGCATTACATGCTCTCATCTCATACACTCAGGCATCAATTTAAATAACCTTTGGGCAGAAGACAGCCTTTATCCTTTTGACAAATGGGAAAAAAAAAACTCTCAAAGAAACACAAAACATGCTTGTTCTTTTTGGCTAGGGAAATTGGCCCTCTCAAACCTCCAGATGCCCAATAGGACTTCATCTGCACCCTTCCCCCATGAATAACTAAGAATCCAATTTAAATAGAAGATTGACATCATCTCAAAGACTGAATATTTTGTTCCAGAGCTTCCATGCCTAAACGGAAACCCATATGTAACAGGCTTTCCATGAGTGACCAGCTTGCAGAAATGGAGAAAAACATCAAAAATAAGGACACGCTTCTAAAGGGTTTGGGACAGGAGAGGTGACTAAAAAAAACATTGTTCTTCCTCACGTGTTACTACGAGGATGACAACACAGACATCACAAGGCAAGGCAGGGCTCAGTTCTCTCCAGATCCCTTCTGTCCCCCAGTGGGAAGAAAGCACATTGCTTTCCTAATGACTGGCAGGTTGTGTTCAGGATAGTATCAAAATCCCTCCTATTCTATCATGCTGCATTAAGACAGCAGACTTGTCATGTTGGTGCAGTTGCTTATTAGTTTTAGAATATTCTGAATTTTCTAGACGGCTGTGATGGCTACCAGGTACTTTAGGAATCTGTAAGGTACAGAGGAATAAGATTCAATTAAAAAAAAAACAACAACAAAAAACCCCAAAACAACCAACTAACCACACGTCAGAGGTATTGATCGGATATCATCAACAGCATCCAAGGCAGTAATATCAACGTGATTTTGGCTGTGTGGTTTTCCAGAACACCCTTATGAATCAAAAGGAAATCTAAAGGCAAGCACATGTGAATGAATCCAATTTTGAACACATACTTCCTCCAAAGCAGAGTTTGACACTCCTTGTTGTCTTACACTGCAGGCTGATTTGCTGCAAGTCTTTGCAAGTTACCCAAATTTAAGAGTTCCTTACTATAACAGCCACTGTCCACTGAAGTACTCTGCAATAGTCACATAGGTTCTGCAGAATTGCATGAATTGCTCCAAGAAACTTAAACCACCTATTACTACAGCAGAGATAATCACAAGCCTTACTTAAGCTCAAAAACATTTATTTGACTTTTTTGTTGAGTTTGAGTTTTTTGGTAGCAGTTTCTTCCCTTCTCTAAAATAGTCTTGCTTGGAAGAGGAGGAGGGGGAAGAAAGGAGATGAAAATACACTGTAGCTCTGCATATCTTAAAATCTTGAAGTTCTTGGACAGCTGGATGAGATAGCACGATGGAGTTCACTACCTCAGCCAGGAGGGAGAGCAACATCATAATGACACTGTTAACTTCCCATAAGAACTACTTGATTTTAAGATAAGGAAAACACATGAGGCTTTTTAACATCTGTCTCTGAAGCACATCTAAGAGACTCTTCTTTCTACTCACAGAAAAGAAACCCCACAAAACTGGGAGTCACCAGGACTAACACAGGGTTTACAACACACAGAAAAGATGGAAACAAACAGTATCTCGGATAACAAAACCACATACTCTAGTTCTTCTACTGCAGAAGCACGTCTGTTCTACCTATGGAAAACAGCAGACAAATAAAACTGAGGTAACTACATGGGCAGAACTAGGGTACAACAGCAAATCCCTGTAAAACCTACGAGTTTCCACATATTAACAGCACTGCGTTTGCCAAAGCTTAAGGCAAGGGTTGTCCATCAGGTCTCAAGAAAGCAGAACTGGAGGGAGGATACAAGAAGGCATCTTGCAGGCCTGTATCCTCCAGGCATCTCATTTTGTGTCAAGCACTGCATCTTCAGTGCTGCATCTTTACAGAGAAGACATTAAGATCCTGCCTCCCTCTCCTCACTACAATAAGCAACAAAAGACAAAAGTTTCAAAGTACGTTGTACTTTGAGTTAAATCTAGTGATAAATATTCCAAATTGGTTACCTTTTAAACCTGAAAAATATGAATTTCCAGGCTTGAGACTTCTCCCCTACACCACCTCAGGCACTCTATAGCTCTGTGGCTGGTGGCCGTAATTGTCATGTCCTAAACTCAGGATTCCAACTCTGCTACACTAGTACTTGCCAATGAGAAATAACAAAGCGATATTATCAACCCTAAAGCTGTTAAAACTGAAAGATAATCCTGTTTATTAGTATCACAACTATATTTTACTAGTGTATTTTCAAATATAGAACCTCGACCACACCAGTCAACTAAATGTTTATTTTCAAACTAGCGGGTTCAAGACCCAGTTAAAGTTCTCAAAAATTCCTGGTTACAGCAAATTTGTCCAAAAGGGATATTTGGAAATGGTCTACAGCTTGGTCAGACAGACTGACGTACCATACCACTTGCCACTGATTAAAAGCAATCATGCAACTTTAGAAAGCAAGAACTGTAAGTTCCCCCCCTCTCCTCACGGTATACCCCGTCGCAAGACTTTTTATGGATGTTTGGAATATTTTAGCATAGATTCTTTCATACCTGCAAAGTTTCCTCATACATGGTGTTTTAACTAGCTACTCAACTGTTATAGCCAGAATACTACAGAAGACAACAAGTAAAACTATCTGCCAAAAGAATAATTTTTCTCTATTATCTAAATACCTTTAAGACAATGAAAACTGTATTTCCTATGTTTCTCCTTCTGGTTAAGTAAAGCTTTGAACTGTTTTACCACTTCGTATTCAGTATTCTGCAACTTCCCAAATCTGTACTGAAAACCAGCCATGGCACAACAGTAGTCATGTCAGGCCAAGGCAGCAATACCTTTCTCAGTATGATTATAAAGTCACATAAGAGACAAGAATAGTTCTACATTTTTTAAATTCATATTCATAAATGCAACTTTGCTAAGCGGCATTACTGTGCAATATACTGCTTTCAGTAGTGCCAGTTAAGTTACAGATGTTGAAAGATCTGTAAAATGTGTAGCTACCTCCTTCTCCCATAAAAGAGTTGACTTTCTTATTTTCACTCAAATGTCTTTGCATTACCTACCAGTGACTACCTTCCTTCCCACCTGTGACTGCAGAAACTAGTGGCTTCCTATTGTAAACCACACCAATCACATGGGGCAAGGAAAGAGGAAAGATGAGAACCCCCCCACAGATCCTCTCTTAATAAACTAGCCTTGAACGTATTTTAGTTGTCACCATCTACAGACTAGCCACTGTCAAAGACAGTTAACCAAGCTTCTGTTTTATCGCCAGCTCTCTTCATAAGCAGCTATAGTCTTCAGCACCATAAAAAGCTCATATGATCACAGAAACAATTCTGAACTGCAAAATAAAAATGCATGTAAAGTGAATTAATACTGCTGTCAAAGGAGCAGCATCTGCGGAGCTCCATGGTATGATCAGTCTCAAAAATCACTCTAATTTATTTCCTTTTTCTTTAGGGGTGATGGGGGAGGGATGACTTTATTGGGGAGGGGAAGGGAGAGAAAGAAGTAAGCATGAAGTATACATTTTGAGGAGTGGTTTCCCTTAAGGAAAATCAATCCAAGAGACTGGGGAAGAGTTAGCGTGTGAAGTGCAGCTAAAAGGAGATCTTCAAGGGACACGGTCCATATAACAAGTGGAATATACATCCAGAACAGCCACAATGAGACCAGGCAGCAGCTGACGGAATGAGAAAAAAAATAACACACAGGTTACTCAAACGGTATTCCTATTTTATTTATTACAAGTTGTAATTTGTACATTTTGTTGCTAAAGCACAGATTTCCAGAGTCCACTGAGGTTGTACCCACAGTGACATATTGAACAGACTCCAACAAGTGACAGACAAACAAATATCAGTCAAGAGGTTTCTTTAAAATTAAGCATTTTAGGACCAGTTTTCCATGTTTTAATAATTCCTCCATATTCTACATACCAAATTGTTTTTATGCTGACTTGCCAGTTTGGAAGCCCACGTTTATCAGAAGCTGTCTTCATTTCCCAAGCAGATACAATCCAGAAAGATCCTCCATTTAGCATAAACGACAGTAGTGCACCTTTTTTGGGGGCAGAACACCTTTTAGAGCTCGCATGCCATAAAACAAACAAACAAAAAATCTTTTTGAAAGCTGTAACTGGAAGTTAGGAGGGCAAAACCAGTCACTATTGCTTACAGATACAGTAAACTGCAGACAATCGAGAGGGTTGGTTGGGTTTTTTGGGGTTTTTTTTGTTTGTTTGCTTTTA
This sequence comes from Chroicocephalus ridibundus, assembly GCF_963924245.1. Classification (NCBI taxonomy): domain Eukaryota; kingdom Metazoa; phylum Chordata; class Aves; order Charadriiformes; family Laridae; genus Chroicocephalus; species Chroicocephalus ridibundus. The sequence continues at coordinate 16,900,010 of NC_086285.1, forward strand.
AAAAACACCAGATTATTACAGTGGGTAAGTATAGCTGTCAAAGCCTTGACAGGAATCCCAGCTATTTTTCCTGCTACTGCTCCTGCACACCGACTTGTGTCTCTACTTGATCCAACTCACTACAGCTTTGTATTTTATACCCTCCTCCAGCATCTGGATTGCCTCTGTCTCAGTCAGCCACGTTTCTGGCCCGTTTTCCTTCAAATCTGTATTAGCACATCTTCCAAAAGACTTAATAAACCCCACACACTCTGCAGGGCAGATTAGGTAATCCTGTAACTAATCAAAACACAAGAAATAAACAAATTGAAACAAAAGAAAAAAAATAAATACACCTGCATGGTGAAAATGAAACTGAGCCATAGTGCTATTACTCCCTTCCTTCCCCGACACATATAGAGCAAGCAGGAACAGCAAGTGGTAGTACACCATCCATTTAGCTCATCTGTATTTTCCTGCTAGAAGGATCTTCAGCACTACTCTGCAAAGCACCTAGGAATACTTTTGACAGTTGAAAAAAAAATAAGTTTATTTTACGCCCATTAATGTGATCATAAACCAAAGGCTACTCTCTCCATCTCCCCAATACAGATATCCTCCATGGCAGCCTTGTCATTTTTTGCTTTATAATGGAGTCATTTTATTGTATGCAAGAAGCCTCAGGCATTTTGTGCAGCCCATTACTCTTTGCAGCCCACATTCAGATGGCTAATCTGCTATCAGCCAGAAGCTTGACAGACAAAAGGAAAAGGCAGGAAAACAGCACAGCACACACGGTTGCGCAAGCGCACACACACTTCAGCTACCAAGTGCTTGACAGTAGACCCAAGAACCAACAAGACACACACTTGATTGCAGTCCTACTTAATGCTTCTGTGGTTGAAGGAAGACATACGAGTTCTGTAAAGGTAGATGGGCTGGGGAAGACATTTAAAAAAAAAAACAAACAAACAAACAAAAAACTGCTTAAGTAGGATGCCTATTAAGAAACATTAAGGCACAAACCTGGAAGGCTTTACTTAGTAAGTAAGCATCTTGGAACTCGGGGGGGGGGGGGTGGGGGGGGCGGAATCACAAATATCTTTCTGTTCTAGGGATTTGCTATACAAGACCTTCAAAATGCTTAAAAAAAATACTCACAAAAGTTAGAAAGGCGAAATAAGGGCTACATATAAGCAACTATAAACTATTAGAACAAGAGATTGGGCAAGTTTTCAGTTTCATCATTTCTGTTTTCTTACCTGCTCAGAAAAGAACTCTGATGTTTGTAAAAAGTTGTATATTCTTTCCTGTATCCCAAACTATTGTGACACCATACATATGCAAATCACTTCACTGCATTTGTTTTTGCATATCATACTGCATAAGAAGGAGCTTTTTAATTATTTTCTTTAAAGAGCTTGGGGCAATTAAATGGAGAAGGCTTGCCACTTCATACCAAAATAAGGAAAGAACTCCAGCAAATATGGGAATTAAATACCTTACTTATTTTGTTTCTGAAGGAAAGCATCTCACCAGATTCAGAGGCAGTACTGGCAAAAGTATTTTTTGAGAGCCAGATTTACAGGGAACAGTTTGCATCACATACCTTGTAAGATTTTTCTGTGAGGATCATAAACCTCTGTTGTGTATCATGATTTTAATTCGACTAATTCTATTTGTATCCTTTGCAGCTGGAAAGCTAGAGTTGTCCCTCTTTTGTGAGCTGGCTTAGCTCACAGAAACAGAAAGGCTGCCACTAGTTTTAGTCACTCGCATGCTGAGGTACAAACCCGGCTCATCCTTTTAAGAAGTCTTTCTCCATCGTGTAACTACCACATCAGCTATGCAGGCTGATCCCTGAAGGCATGATTAATCACGTGGTGAAATACAGAGAACTGTGGCATGTTATACTGCGCTATGTGTCATTGGAACTATTTCCCTTTTCCTATGCTACAACTACCAATTCAATTTTGCTTCTCGTTTCTGTTTAAGTTATTATTCCACTTCTGTGCAGAAAGAGTCTTGCAGCATTTTTACTGCAATATAGGACTGATTCTATCTTACTTCCACTATTTGTTGTAAGTTATATTTAGGGTTTCAGGAATACAGTATGTCAGTCAATTTGAAATCTGGAAAAAGTACAAGGTAAATCTTACCATGAAGAGCAGAAGTTGTCAGAATAGTCTTTTCCACAGATTCAGTCTCTGTGGTTTTAGTATCATTACAACACTGTTATGAACAACAGGAGTTTACTATGTGTTACTACAGGGAGCATACAAGGCAGCTTAATAGATTAAATTATTGGATATAGCAACTATACATACATACGTCTACAAAACAAGTTCTTATTATAAATGCAAATTCACTCTTAGCACTCAGTAGCTAGAAAGTATCAAATAGCTTATTATAACAAGTCGTCCAACAATGTGCTCCTATCTGAAGTTTAAAGTTGGCAAGAACAGTGTTTTCTTGTTGCCTTTGAGTCACAGAAGTTCTGAAATCCCCCATGAGTCTTGTCCTGCAGGACGAGTACTTCTCTCCTTCTGTGGCCATCTGCAGCACCTCCTCAACAGCAGCACCATCCCTGGCGGCACTCTGCAACCTTATCTTTCTCTCCCACATGTACAAGGTAAGAGGGGGGAAAAAAATACTACATTTGCATATGTAATTATGGTGTAGCTCAGCAGTGAGCAAAAAATTACTGGAAGTTGAGAATAGATATGCCCAATGACCACACCTTAGTTTTTCAAATGAAAACGCTTTGCAAGGAAGGGGAAGGGACAGCAGCAGGGAAGGAAGCCAGTCATTACAGCTCCAATTCTGCTTCAAAGCCCTTATTCAACACCTCACGCTCTTTGCGGGGCCAACTGTACCTAGGTCCTTCCTGTGAACAATAACATAAGAATGAATCCAGTAGTATGTGACTAGTTCTATTTCGCTTAAATTTACCGAATAGCTGTACCAGGAATACTAGGAGAAAAAAGGGCAGGCTATGGAAAGACATAAACAGAACAGGACAGAAGAATAAACAGGTTACAGATACTGAATAGTACCTCCTTTTGCAGTCTAGAACTTCACACAACTTACAGTAGATAGCATACGGGAACTTAAGAGAAAGAATAAAATGGACTAGAAGGTGGGAAGAAGGAAAAAAACCTGATGTATACCTGAAAGGACACAAGGCAGAAATTCCTCAAAGCATTGGGAAAAACTGTTTAAAATGAAGTGTATTCAGAAAAAGGGACAACTCATCATTCTTATGTTTTTGGGCATTAAGAAAATTACGTTAGACTGGGGGAGGGGGAAGGTGTTAGGAAAACAAACAAAAACCCCAACCTGCTTCTTTATGTCAAATGTACCAGTTTAGCAAAAAGCAACCTAATCCCTGTAATTAAAGTCTGATTTTTCTGTTCTTCAGTTTGCACTTTTTCAGATGGAACAGATTTCCCCAGGCCTTTTTCAATCATGCCATATTTGTGATGTTCTGTAATTTCATTTTGCTTTCTCCGATACACACTCTGTGGACTGATGTCTCCACAAAATGGAACAGAAAACCGCCCTCAGTGTCTGTCAGTTGCCTGACAGAATTTGAAAAGGGATGTTTGCTGAAATAATGAAAACATTTCATATCACAATAACTGAAGGTGCTCCTTAGCGTCACTGGCCCAAGTAGCATTTGATCCTAACAAGGACAGGCACACTAGTTCAAGGTAAAAATCTTCTCTCTACCACATCAGACTCTCTTAACCCCTTTACTTCAAGTGTCATCCATGAAAGTCATGCTCAGGATGATCACAGTGAAAGGCCAGATTTATAATCCATTTATCTCCAGCGCTCTTGCCAGCTCCTCCAATGTTCCCAATCTAATGCTTGACTTGTGAGAAGCTAAAAAACACAAGAGCTTGCAAAAAGACAGAGGATATCTGCATCAAATCCAAAAACATACTTAAAAGAAGTACATAAGAGATAGTTAAGGAAAAGTTGTTTCTTTTCTTTCTGATACACTCCAGTCTCTCTCTTATGGGGTTCTTAGTGTTTAAAGAAGTAATTTTACATGTCCTTTCACTCAAAAAGGATTGCTACTCGTACTTACAGATCCTAATTGGATAGGATGGAATGTCATCTCAGCACAGGATAGAATTTCTTTTTTACTTTCTCTCCTCAGTCATAATTGAGCCCCCTAACACATCCGGAAGAATACATTCATCATTAGACATGTTCATTTGCTTTACATAGTTCTCCAAAAATAGACACATTGGAACAAATGGAACACATTGAAGGCAAAGCAATGAGGGAGATGCTACCAAACAGCAAACATTTGTAAGGGAAGCAACAAAGGATGCCAGTTTTCAGGTTTTAACCTTTGGGTGACAGCAGTTGTTAACCAAACTGCTTTGCAACAACAGGGGTAAAGTCCTCACATCAAGGAGACTGTGACAGCTGGGAATGACAGCTGAAAAGGACAGAACTGAAACAGGCTGCTTTCAAACAGTACTGACTTCTCAAAGATGAGAAAGCATATTTTTAGTTAACTTCTGTTGCTCTGAAAAAGCATGTTAAAATAAAAGATACAGTTACATTACAGTAATTGCATCAGAAAAAAGCACAGGGTGAGACAAAGTAAAAAACCCTCCTTTCTTCCCTATTTGAGGTTCCTTGAGGGACAAATGTACAAGTCTAAAGAACCCTGGTTAATATGTTCAGCACTAACCAACTGAAACATGTGAATCACCGCCTGGCGGCTGCTCCACATGGACAGATACACACTTAACAAGTTTCTTCTTTCTGCTCTACCACCACCTATCCTCCTAATACGTGAATGTAATCTGTCGGTACTCACACAAGGAATCAGATATACAGGCCCTGATATAGGAAGAGAAGACTCAGGACATATATTTTTACTGTCTGAAAGGTCCTTACATACTGTCATATTTTTCTCAGGAGTACTGAAATAGATTTATAAAGCTATGCTGCATTTAACTATAGTCAGTATTTTACCCACCAAGTCTCGCTCTTCTTGACTGGGCTTCCCATTTTCCTCCACTGCCACACAGGAATTCTACTTATATATGCAAGAAAGGGACAAATAGATTATTTAATAAACAAACTGAGGCTCAGCACAAAACTGAAAATAACTCTATTCCTTCTTTAAAACAGGAGGGCAAGCAAAGATTAAAATGCTACAACTGTGAAGAGTTTTTAAAAATATAAAATTTCTGTCACTCTTCCCAATAACTTAAAAATAAGAAGTTAGGAACTACACAGCCAGGAAAGCAAACTGAGACTGTGAGAAATACCTGTGCGCTTGATAATTAGCTCAAGAAATTCACTCGATCAGAATATCAGAGGCAATGGCTTATTGAGAGGTTTAAAAAACGTGCCAACGTCACATGGAAGCAGAAAGCATCACAGAAAGCTACACGCACAAAACTCCTTCAGAATCCCGCAACAATTCCAGTGCATCAAGGCATCATCTAGTCAACTGAGGTCAAAGCTATTTCCCACGGTGATCTTCTTATGCACCCAACCAGGCACCAAATTCATCACTCCCTGGAAGACCACAAAGATGCATCAGAAATAAGGTATCAGACCTTCAGCAAGAAGCAGACTACTCCCTTCCCTATCGCATCCTCCCTCCTTCTCACACGCTCTTCACCTCGCCCATGCACTCTGCCCACTCACGCACACATCCCTCTGCTCTCCATGGTGTGCTTGGGTTTCTGCTTGATTTTTAATTATTATTTCAAACAGTACTTCCCTCTACAAGAAAAGAGTCCCTTATCATAACTGCTCTATCGCCCCGTCTCCTGACTAGAGCTAACCACACGTCTTCACTGATGAAGATACCAGACTGCTCTCCATGCCCGCCGTGCCTCTCGCTGCCCAGGCCCCCCAGGCAGGAGCAGCACCCACCTGCACCCATAGCCACTTCCCACATGGCTCTGCCTTAGCAGCAGCAGCCCCCTGCGACAAACAGTAGTGATGGTAAGACCTAGACTTGGCGTGTGTTTGTCCCAGTCAAGTTGACTTTGAGGCCTGACATTTATTTATGTGCTCCTGAGGAATTTTTGTTTTAAGGAGGACTTACATTTTTTAAGTTTACGTAGCAATCATTTTCAAATATTAGAAATACCAGCCATATGCTGAGACTCTTCTTTAGTCATTACTGTCCCAACAAAACCAATATCTGATTAAACCATCTCTGCCTGGATGCTAACCTCTAAGGAAACAGTCTTCTAAACACCCCACACATCAGAGTAGGGATGTGGATGTTAACAGTGTAGGTCTTAAGCCAGTTCCCTCCTACTGTATTTTGCATTTGTCTACCTACAGATCACTGAACTTGGGAATACAAAAAACACCAGAAGACAAAATTCTACTTCTCCAGCACATCATTACATCAACATTGACTAGGCAGACAGGAAACACCACCAGTAAAGATACTACCTTAATAGCATCTAAAAATGACTACAGAGAAAATTAAGTTTTGCATATTGCCACTTGTTTGCTGAAAGCACAAGTATTTCAAAACAATAAATATGAAAGAGTTTAAATACTTAAACTGAAAAGAATAGTAACCGCTAAATGATAAATCTGTTCTTTTTCTTTAAGGCTCTAGATCAAGCCAAATGCAAGGGCAGTCCCAAGGATTAAAAATGGATTGAGACTCAGTCTTGCTATGGACTTCCTGTGTGACCTTGGGTAAGTCACTTGAGAATTTAGTTCTCAAAAATAACAGGCCTATTATAGCTGCCAGAATGAAGCAGCAAAGTTTCTGAGACCACAGATGCAAGCCAGGTCCTGCTTACTTGCCCATAATGGAGAAGATCCTACCTGGTGAGATCTTCTGAAAAATGTAGAGACGTATGACCAGAACATCAGGAATATCGATATAAAGCACTTGAAAGTTCATCTGGAACTGTACTTTGAAAATTACTACGAAAGCCTATATAAAACCAGAATTACTTCTGTTTTTCAACCTCTTACTTTGTGTATTTCTGTGAAACCTATCACAAGTAGAATCTTTATGATTACGATCTCCAGAGATGCAGTATGTACTGCTAAATATTGGATTTACAGTCAACGAAGCACACCATATTCTAATCAGCTTGCAATATCAATTACCTAGAGTTTTTGAAATGACTACAAACAGCTAATGAGTTGAAAGCAATGAGCTTATATTTTAGGTAAATAATAATGACTGGATTTAGAAGTAGGGATTCTTAAGAGCCATTTGGCCAGATACTGTAGTTCCAGCAGTTTCCCTGCAATAGGGAGCATTTGCTCAAAAATCAGTTAAAAAACAAACAAGCAAAAACCCCACAACCCAAGCTTCAGAGAACTTGGTTTTATTTCTTTAACATAGTAATAGAGTCCCATGCGTGTTAAAAACGTCTGCCATCCCTCACTGGCATTTTAAACCCTATTAAAATAGACATTTCCACGTGAAGAAAGGCATCACACTGATATTTTTCACTTTAGTTTACTCCAGCCTCCTACCCAAACTGTAAAACTTCTGTAAGAAGAAAAGACAGCTTAATACCACCACCCAAGTCCCAGTGGGGAAGGAGAACCTGCTGTAGAACCCCTTCCCCCCGCACGGCCGACGAGGAGCTTGCTTGCAGAGAGCAAGGGCCTAACGGAAGTCCGTAACGCTGCTAATTAACGGGACCTGTAATAAAGCCTAAAGTCGACAGAAAGACTCAATGGTGAGGAATATCTGATATAACAGAAAGCGTTCAACAGAAAATTTGGGCTGAGTTCAGAGGAGTCAAATCCTCAGACTTTTAAGTAAAAAAATGACTTCTACTATACAGAAGCCTGTGTCAGAGGAAAAGTTTCATCTGCTTGCTACTTTTCATCAACTGTTTCAGCAGCCAGTTCACCAGAGTCCCCTAAGCAAGGAAAACTGTTTCAGGCTAATCACCTTAGAAAATTCTGCCTCAGGTAGCTAATTACCTTAAAACACCCTGCTTTACAACTGTTAAAATAACAAGCTAAATAAACTAAAAATAACTGAGAGAATAGTGAAGGGATAATGACATTTTTGAGTGTATTCCCATAATATTTCAGTAGTTAACATGAAAATAAAAGTATTACTTGTTTATATGAGAGAAGATTTCCCTGGACTCAAACAGTTAATTCAGTTGTCCATGTAGACCTGTTCACCGTGCCTGGAATTTAAACTCGGGAAACATTCCTCAATTCCCAAATTGCAAATTTAAATTAATGCTGGAGTGAAAACACGGTACCTAGTGAAAAAGAAAGGGAGGGGAGCAAGAGAAGAAAGGCATGACAAGGAACCCAGCATCACTAACGCCTGACATCCTGCCAGTAGTTCACACCTTGGAGCTAACAGAAACACGCCATGCTTTTGCCTTATTCAAAGGCACTTCTGATCTTCTTGCAGCCCTTCGCTTTGTAACAAAACTTTACATGAAATGATTATCTAATAAAAATAGAGGAAATCCAACTGTAAAGCAACTCAAACAGCACACTAACAAGTCAATCTATATAACCTTTTACTCGTTGTTACCAGGGGCAAACAAGAAAAAAAAGCCTGCCTCATAGCATGCAGAATTTACTCAGTTTCATACATTCTTCTTTTTACCATTAAATATGCATCTGAAAAACAGAAAGCACATGTTATTTTCAGAACGTCAATATAAAAGGCTGGTATCTTTTTAACCCTGTAGTAAGGGAAGTTTTAAATATTTTGCTTGCTTTACTTGTCTCACAGCATTGCTGAAGAACAAGATGTGTTACTTTTAGTTTTGCTGTTTAAAACAAATCAAGACAATACTGTAATATATATAAAAGATGCTAAGAAAGCTAAGAAATCCTGATCCTGCAAGCCAACTCAGAGCAAGAAAACCTTTGCCGATACTGAATCTATTTAAAGTCCACACAGGATTCACATAGTGTGGCAATGCAGATGACTGGCAAAAATCACATCCCACTTTTCTCCTCCTCCTTTCTCTATCAAAAGGAAGGGAGAAGGGGAAAAGGTAGATAGGAAAAGAGACCCCGATCAGCGCTGTTTGCCTATTTTATCAGAACGGTGCCATCATCCCAACAGTTTGCTAACTTTTTTGCTGTAGTGGATGTTTTTGTGTACTGGACAGAAGTAACGGCAATGACACAGAATAGTTTTCTTCAGGTATGAAGTGCCAGATTTTTGTGTAAGTGGAAGCTTTAATGGCAGCGCCAGTCAGCTCTTTTGCTGATCTCCTGTAGCTACCAATAAACAAGGTACCAGCTCTAGAGTTAAGAAGATAAGACTGTCTTTCCAGCTACAGTTAATGCATCAGGATGGCAGCCATAAGTTCTGGCTCCCAGAGAAAAAAAAACAACAACAAAACAAACCGAAGAAAAAAAACAACAAAAATTTACAGTACAAGAACAGCTGTGTTAAGTTTATCAACAAATAAACAGAAGGAAAGTTTACAATATAGTTACTAAATGCCATAACCCAGTATTATTAAGTGGTATACTGCATGCGAAGTACTATAGAATCATAGAATCGTTTTGCTTGGAAGAGACCTTTAAGATCAAGTCCAATCTCTCCTCAATAAACTCACATTCGGTGGGAAAGGGGGAAAAAAGGCAACTGGAAGAGCACAAAATTCATTTAGTATATACTACGAACAAGCCAGCTGCTGAAGCATCTCCTGTACAGTGATGTCTTGTTAACAGACGATACCCACCTATAAAAGCAAAGTGCATTTAGAGATTTAGAAGAAAAAAATCTCATACTTATTTATTGATAAGTTTAAAGGGTTAACATTTTTCTAGCCAATTTCTTTAGTAAATATTTGCAAGTCAAACATACACCCACTGCTGAGAAATCTCTATTATCCAGAATCTATTATCTAACCCATCCTGATGCTTCAATACACAATAACTTAAGTTGGTTTTAATTCCTCAAAAAAAGGAACCAAAACCAGCCTAAACCAAGACACACTACAATTCTACCTTGCAGCACTAGTTGATAAAGACTCAGAGGCTTTTTGTAATAAAATGGGTGCAGTGATAAGGTCCAAAAGTGAGAATGATGAAAGATACCTGGAATGATACCACATCTTATACACCTTTTGTTTTCTGCGAGTGATACATGCTGCAGACAAAACGTTTTGTGCTAAACAGCCTCAAATCTGGTTTTCTAATATTAAGCACAAAGGAAAAACACTGACAGCAAGCTTGGTAAATAAATCCCTCCCTTGAGAACGAAAGCAGCAGACAGGAGGGGGCTGACATGCATGCAGGAGAAAACTAAACACCATCTTTTTTTTCTACCTGCACAAGTTGCCATTTGCTGCAGCGATCAAGAACCTCTTTTCCCCGTTGATTTCAAAAGCTAGGTTTTCAGAGAATTTCCCTCTCCAGTCATCTGTTGATATGCTCTAAGAGTATGATATTCACATCACTGGATCTTTAAGAGAAAAATCCATTTTCTTTCCTGTTCAGGTAAACATGTTTACAGCTCCTGCACAGACGCTGGGTGGTTCAGACTCACATGTCACACACATGTCGTCAGCAACAAGAAAAGCCCCTTTCTCCGATCATCAACATTTTTAATAAGGTAAAAAGAAAAGCACTTTCCAAACTTACCTTTAGCACAGCCAAATCCTGAGCTAAATATAAATATTTACACTAGGACAAGGAATTAATAACGTGAGCATGCAAACAAAAATACTTGCTAGAAAACGCACACAGCAAAAATAAGAAAACCCTCCTAAGTTCAAAGCAATCAAATCAACTCGTTCGCCCCCGGAAAGGCCGTTATTTATCACCGCGTTACGCCCGCAACAGCCAGGATTAGAGAGGAGAAGCACCGATCGTGACTCTGATCTATTTCAGAGACCGTTCACTGCGTATGAAAACATCTCGGATCGCAGGCGAAAGCCTTCCTATCTGTGACCCTGCACAGGAAATGCCACATAAAACCTAAAATTGCCAAGGAAGGTTACAAAATCTCCTGCTTTACATCCTACTGCGAAGAGTCGCTACGAGGACCGAACTACTTCTCCATTTTCCAGAAAACAAGTAGAGAGTGGGTGTTACGAGCGTTTATTCCCCCCACCGTGTACCTTCCAAATGCATCTTAAAGTAACACACGTACCAAAGGGGGGGGGAACCACACGCAACCCAACCCCACAGCTGCCCTTAAGTCTGAAATGTAAATGTAATTCCTTATATAGACTGCAGCAGTTGGTCACACACGCACGGAGAGCGGAGCGGGGGCCCCCGGCCAAACCGTTACCACCCATTATTATACAAACAGGTACCTCCGAAGCCAGAGGGAAGGGAAGAAACTTCGCCGCCCGCCCCCGCCGCCCGGCAGCAGCCCTCCCTCCCTCCCTCCCTTCCCCACCGGGACCCGGGGCGGGGAGGCGGCGCGGCCGCGGGGCGCCGCCGGGGACCAACTCTCGGCGGGGAAAAGGAGGAGGCGGCGAAAAGCGGCGAGCGGGCGGCGGGGGCGCCGGTCCCCTCCCGCCGGCCCCGGGCGGCCGCGCCGCGCTGCCCCCGCCGCGGCGACAGTGCCTCCCCCGCCGCCGGCTGTGCCCCCCCGCTCCGCTCCGTCCCCCCCTCCCGGTGACGGCTGGTGTCCCCCACTGCTGCCCCCCGAATGGCGAACGCCAGCCCGCCCCGCGGCGCCGGCCGGGAGCGAGGAGCCGGCCCGCTGCCGGGCGAGCGAGGGGAACTCCGGCGGGCAGGCGCTCCGGGGCAGGCGGCGGGGGGGATCCCGCCCGTAGGGCCGGGGTTGGGGGGAGGGAAGGCGGGCGGGGAGGCCCCGCTCCGCCGGGGCGCGCAGGTAACAAGTTTCGGAGTTGGGGCTGCCGAGGCCGGCCGGGCGGCGGAGCCTCCCCGCCGCTCCCCGCGGGGCTCGGCGTCCCCCGCCGGGGGCCGGAGGGCGGCGGCGCGGCCGGGGCGGGGGGGGGCCCGATCCCGGTCCCCGGCGGGGCGGTCGCGGGGCGTGTGGGGGAAGGCAGCGTGTAACGGTCCCGGACAGGCGGCGGAGTGAGGCGGCACCGCTAGGCGGAGGAGGGAGGCGGACGGCGAGGCGAGGGAGGGAGGCACCAGGTAGCGGATATAACGGTGCGGAGGGAGCCGGGCTCCCGGCGAGGAGCGGCGGGGGAATTACTTTCGCGCCCGCCCCAACCTTCCCCCCTCCGCGCTCGGGACGGCTCTGCCCGGCCCCCGCCCCGGCCCCGACCGCCACCCCGGCGCGGCCCGGCCGCTGCCCCGCGGGCTGACTGACCGTTATTGCGCCTCGGGTTCGCCTGCTTCCTGCGCTTACACCTGGGGCCATCCGCCATGATCCTCTCGCTTGTGTCTAAATGCTCCAGTCACCTCCTCCCCCGCCCTCCCCCCTCCCTCCCCTCCCCTCCCCCCCGGACCTGGTTTACGACACTGGGTGGTTTTACTTTTACATCACCTTCCTACACCTAGTGCTCGGCCGGAACCTTGTTGCCAGGGGAGACGGGCGCTTTACGGCAGGACGTTTGAACGGCGGCGGGGGAAAAGTTGCGGCCGCAGGTACCGGGAGCGGCGGCCGTGGCCTGGGGGGGCTCTGCGGGGCGGCCGCGCCGCCGCCCGGGGACCCCCGACCCGCCGAGGAGGGGGGACCCCCGTCCCTCCGCCGGCGGCAGCAGTGGGGGGATCCCCGCGGGACGGGGCGGTCCGAGTGGGCGGGAGCCGGGGGGCGGAGGGGGGGTGGTCGCCGGGGCGGCGGAGGGGGATCCCCGGCGTCGGCGGGGGCGTTCCGCCCGCCCCGCATGGCCGCGCTGAGGGGCCGGCCCGCCGCCTGCCTCCCCGCCCCGCTGCCAGGTGCCTCCCGCCCCGCTGCCCTGCGGCCTGCCCGGCGCCAGGCCCCAGGTACCGCGGGGGCGGGCGGGCCCGGCGGGGCCGAGCCTGCGCCGGCCCCGCTTCCTCTCGCCCCCGCTGCCTCGCACCTGCCTTAGGGCAGCGGTGGGGCTCCCCTCACCAGCCTCGGCAGCCTGGCCCCCCCGCGGGCTGCCTTACCGTAAGCCGGCCGGGGAAGGGAGGGCAGGGGCGGATTCAGGTCGTGCCGGTCATCTCGCCGTAGAGGTCTGGGCGAGGAACAAACGGCTGGAGAAGAGCGATGCTGTTCCCACCGAGTGCGAAATCTGTCGTCCTTGGGCTTTCCTTAGTCACGCTTCCCGCTTTTACGAAGAGGAGAGGAGGTAGAAAATTCTGTGCCCTAAAAAACAAAAAGGGAAGGGAGCCTTTTTGCACGGATAATTAATAAACAACCTTGTTTGGGCTTAATAAATATATTCAACGTATTAAAAATGAAAACATCGCCATCAAACACTTATACTATTTATTTGCTCTTGCTTTTCCCTTCGGGCAATAAAATAACAATAACTTTCCATTTGTTTCTAGGCTTTCTTCTTTCTTTTTTTTTTTTTTTTTGTCCTTATCCTGGGATGGTTCTGTAGAGTTTAAAGTTTTGTGCTTCTGGGGAATTCTTTTATGCAAACAAATTAAATTTCAGTGAAAGCATTTCTGTTAACGTGATAATTTTAATAAATAATTTATACACTACTGAATTTGAGGCCTTTAGTTATTCTACACTGTCTCTATGTGCGATACGTTCACATGCTGTAACACATCACCTTGTCTCATGGAAGCTGCATAGCATGTCTCTAGAAAAATGAACTACTGAACACTGGCAGTTTGTGCAAGTACCTTGTATCTGAAGCTTACCCAGAAGTCAGTACAATCAGAAATGCTTAGAAAAGAGGTACAGGGCTAAAATGGATGCAGAGTTAGGTAAAGTTCCAGTGGGATTTTTTCAAAATTAATTATACTCTCAGAAAGGTACATGAATTGTGGATTTGGGTACTCACATGAAAACAGCTGTTGCCCTTCTTTACAGGTACAATCCATTTGTGTACTGTCTCTCAAAAATTGTTAAATTTAGGTGTAGTGTTTTTACATATGTATCTTTAACCAGTGTGAATTGGCTGCTGACTTCAACAACTTAATGAGGATCTACCCAAGAGCTATTAAAGAAGGGTAATGAATCAAACAGTACAACGTGTTTGATGGACTAATAGAAGTCATTTAAAAGCATTAGATTTGGCGTTAGCCGGGAGTACCAAACCCCAAATACAAGGGTAGCTATGAACCGCAACATGAAACCAACTACAAGATAAAAATGAAACTCGTCAGCAAAATTTTGAGTGAGTGAATTGCAAAGTTTAAGGCAGAATCTTGTTTTTGTCCTGCTTTAATAGTTCAGCATCCTTGCTTGACAAGTTTTTGTACAGAAGATACTTGTGGCTGTGAAAGTGCTTGCAAACGAGGGCTTAAGTTGTTTTGGAATTCTTGGATGTTTTTATCATTCTGTGGATTAATTTAACCGAAATATCATGTACAAGTTTTCATGCTAAGTTTTCATTTCCTTAAAATTTGTTATGTTGTAGAAGGTAGTTGCAAAAATTAAAATAATAAGGTATGTATTTGTAGATTTGTAACAATGTTCCCCTGCTTGCCCACACGAAATTCCAGGCCCCTCTTTAAGCAACTTTCAAGTAGCTTGTTTTCTTGAGTTTTGTCACTTTTCATCTCTGGATAAGAATTCTTGTCTCTTCATTTTGAGCAATTTACGTTTCCTAACAGAAAGAGGAGAGAAACAGTCTCCTGGTGTTTGTTACTGCCTTTTTTCAAATAGCCACAGTGTCTGTTTGAGCATTGGTTTCTTGAGATTTCCATGCAGCTAGAAGAAACTGGTGACAGCTCTTGCTGCCCATTAGTTTCTGAAGAGCAGAACTGAAACTGGCAGGAGCATTGCTAGCTCCACACTGCTATCGTTTTGATAAATGAGAACAGAAAACCAAAGCAATCTTTGTATATGTTGTTTTTGATACCAAGGAGGTCTAGAAACTAAAAAAGCGGAGGATGGTATTTTGCATCAAGTTATTGATTACCCCAATCGCTTTTCATTGTGGAAAGTGTCTCATTCACAACTTGCAAATAGGTATGTGATAGTCTGTTTTTTTGGGTTTTGTTTTTTTTTTAAACTTTGATATATTTGATCCAAGCAACTGGGCACTTCATGTCTTTGCATACAAAGTTCCCATTATTTACTGCGCTAAAAAGCATCACAATTAAGGATGCAGCCGCTGTCAAAGCGTTTTGACCTAACAAATTCTTTTAATCATGGATGCAAACCCACTAGTTAAAGTTCCTGCTATCTTTGTAGTGTTCTGCAATATATAAGCACGTTGTATATGTAATTTAAACTGGTTTGTGCTGCAAGAATGAAAAATCCTGTCTTTTCTTTATGGTGCACAGCTTTCAGTCTGACTTTTCAGTCTGACTTTTCAGTCAAGGATGCAGGAATTAATTAATGTACTAATTTGCAAAACCTGGGCAAAGCATTATATTTTCTGCATCCTCCTAAATGTGGCTGGCTTGAGAATACGTTTCTTTAAATGAGGAATTCTAAGACAGTGGTCATCCATAACAATTTGTTCATCTCCAGTGACAGAATTTGTGTGGGAATCTAGGCAACCTAAATAGGTGTAATGTAGTTGACATGTCAGATTGCATAGCTGCTGTACTTCACCTTTTTTGAAATTTATTTTCATTGTCTGAAGACAGAAATTAAAATACTTCAGTAGTCACGCTGGAGTATGGATGCTCGAAAGCCAGCTAAAGATTATTACAGATGGTTTTTGCCATTTTAAAAATAGTCCTATATGTTATGTTGTGGTTTATGATCATAAAACCATAAATCATGTTAAGGTTTATGAGTATGTGTTATTAAGTAAAAGCATTCAGTCCTCTGTTTGTATGCTTACTCCTTATTCATGTTTACGAAATGAAGTTTCACGTCCTGTCTTGAGTATTCTGGATTTAATGGTGTTCATTTAGTTGAATGAATTTAGAATCACAGTGGAAAATAACTCAGTCAATTGTTTCTTGTTTCGATTCTGGTTTGTGGAGATCCTTTTTTTTTTTCTGATTTCCATTAGTGAAACTATTTTCACTTCCATGTATTTTCTTGGAATGTCAGTTCCTAAAATTTACTTTTCAATTGATGATTCCTTTTCTTTTTTGGAAATATGCTTTTACTCCTCCATAGAAACTGTAGTTGAAAGATTTAGTAGGAGAACAATGACCCAGAAATATGCAGCTTGGCTGCACCTAGCTGAGGAACTAATCTTGAATAAAATGTGGATTTTAGAGATAGCAACATACAGTTTTAGTGCCCTTCCAGATGGTCTTTCAATTTCTATTTTTGCTTCCAAGTGAATCTAATACATTTTGAACGTGTACCCTGCGATGTTGTACAGTCTCAAAAAATGGTAAAGCCACTTGAAATTTGCATGTTCACTTAGAGCGGAGTTTGTAAATATTTATCAAGAGAAATTACCCTTTTTTCACTTTCCTCACCTTATAATTTTTTTTCTGTTTCTGTACTTTACCATGAATTTATTTGTTCATTTAAAGCTCGAAGCTATGATTCCTAATAAATTGTCGTGTCTTGCACAACTTCAGACGGCTGTACCTGCTTGAAAGATTTAAGCATAAGGATGTAAACTGCCATAAAGCATCAATGTGTGCGTAGCTATATATAGACGTAATGACTTGCATACATGCAATTGACTTTTCAAAAATCTTCCTTGTTAAGAAAAAGTGTTTGTGAAGATCAGAAAGGCCTTCAGAATCATTTTGTTTCTCTTGCTCTCCTTTTGCCCTACCTGTTGCATATTGTTCTTCCCTTGAAAGCAATTAACCTGTGCCGATACCTATGCCAGGTTGGTGTGCTGGGTAAAATAAACGTACGGAAACATAGCCAGGACCTACAATTCCATTCTTATGCTAATTTTAACTTTAGAGGTGTTCTCTGTTTCCAAGCTTTCACACAAGCGAAAAATTATTTTAGAAAGGGAAAAAATTTGAAAACGTCATTCCACATTCTTCATCCAAAAGGCAAATCTTGTGTGTTCAAAATGAAATTGGAATGCAAATTTGGGTACGAGCATTGGATTGTGAACAGTTGTGATTTTTTGGTTTGCTTTCAAAGTACCTAGAACTTGAGTTGAGAGTGTCTACTTCAATATTTTATTTTCTACTACTAGATGCAGTAGCAAAATACTGTATCAAAATATTATTTTTTTGTTTTAAATTAGATCTGAACTTGTGACCGATCAAATTACAGTTGTAGTGCAGTTAGTTTTCCCGGGTTTATTAGTAGCACATTTTCCATTCATCTTTGTTTATGATGACTCTGCATAAGTGTCCTTATCCGTTATATTATCTAATTAAACACTAATGTATTGTGAATATTTTCCCATATGGTTCATGTTTGTTTCCTTCTGTAACTTATACTCTGTTTCTGATTTAGTTCTGCTCCCCAGCCCTCTTGCTGTTTGCTGTCTCATAGTTTTGTGCGATTGCTCATTTGGCTCTCGTTTGGAGTTACTCTCTTTGTTATGATATCCGTACAGCTGGCTCACTCAGCTCTTTAAATTGCAACTTCAAATTGATTTCTTAATTATTTCATTGCATATTCTTCTCATTTATATTTGGGGTTTTTAATTGCTGCAACACAGTCTAATGTCAGATGTTATTCATTTGTTATCTCTCATTTGTCTTTTTTTCTCACTGCAAAGTGCATAATGCTTCTGCAGGAAATGTTTGGTAATACATAAAGGAAAGCTGTTGTTTTGGAGCTGCTATAGATTTGGAGCTTGCAGTGTGTATTCTGAATACACAGATTTAACATAAAGCAAGCCAGAAAAAAAGAATATGAGAGTCTACTAAAACAAACAAATGAATACAATTAAAAGTCTAATTTTGCTAAGAGACCTCAACAAATAATTGGCCAATGCCATAACGAGAAACACAGATACTCTAATGATTATTTTCTGAGATGCGAACCGAAGCTTTGGTGTACTCAGCATAGTTGGTCTGATTCTCCTATTTGGCAAGGTAAGGGTCTCTCTGGTAGATACAAACATGTGGTGTTAAAATGGACAATAGTATGTTTGAAACTCAGATGCAGAGACCAAATTTGTTGGCACTATAGAGCTGTGTAAAATCTAGTGTAATTATATCTGAGTTTAGTTTACTGGAGCAAAGCAGTTCAATGCAAGAATGATCATGTGTTGATAAAGAATTGGAAAGGGTTGATGATTCTCATGTAAGGCTATGCATATCAGGAATTTTTGGTTGCAAGATCAAACAAGGAAAGCGTAGTTTGGATCCTTCCAAACAATAAACATTTCTTTTTTCCCTTGTGGAAGTAAAAGCCTAGAAAGACTTTATACAGGATCAAATAGAAAATGTCCTTTTTACCCAAGTATTAAAAGCTTGTATTAGTGCAATTGTTACAAGCAGAGCAGGTGGTCCAGGGGTTTCCATGAACCAAATTATTTGAAAATTCCCTTTGTTAGGTTCCCTCTTCTTACTGGGGAGGTTTGAACAGAGATGTGTATGGTGGGCAGTACCCTAAATCACTGGGCTGTAGATATTCTGAAGAACTCTCATTTTCTCTTATGGATCCTGACTAACTGTGAAAGTACTGGAAGAAGGACAAAAGCTCCCGTGTCATCTTTAGAGAAGTACTTTGAAATACTCTTTACTCCTCGCACCACTTAGGTAAATGTTCTGTCTGTTAGGTTATAATCTTTAGTTCTTAAGTATTTTATAGAAACAGAAACCATTCATCAGTACAGATAAAGACCACCTGAATTGTTGTCTTTAGGAAGGTGAATTGGCATAATTGGTGAATGATGACGATTCATACTTCTTTGAGGAGAGGATAGAATTGAACCTTGGCTTTTAATATCCTGGGGGAACTCAGTGACAGCTGGGATTTCGTATTAAAGATGGATTACAACCCAACGTTTCATGCACACAGGGCATGTTCTGAATGGCCCAGATCAGTTTCTGCACAGCAGCCAGGTAGAGAAAAGCCGAGCTTGAAGAGCTGCAGATGGTTAGGTAGAATGAAGAGCTTGGCAGCTGTAGGGTTGACCAGAAGCAGATCTTCATGTACACAGAGAATTTAACTGAAAATGCTGAGTAACTATGATTACCTAGAAGCTGAAAGCAGTAATGGAGAGCTTTGTTTGTGTTTAGATGCCTACAGGATCTGTTTTGCAAATACAAAAGCTATCTGGAATAGTAAAGTTAAAATTTGATGTGTTTTAGGTAATTTTATTTCTATTTAAAAGACTCATTACCTATTTCAGTAGCTGTTGGTGGGCATTCATTGAAGCAGTTGATTTCTTGCAGGCAATGACTAATTCATGTTTGGTAACCGTAGTAGGTGATCATGCGTGGGACTCATCTGCCTTATGTAGAATTTTACGTCTGGGCTAATCCTTCCAGGCTGCCTTTGTGGCTAGTGGGGATCTAGGCAGTAGGGCCTGGTATACCTCACAGGCATCTAAAGGTAAGTGAGATGAATCCCACCCCATCTCTTACTCTTGACAGCAGTCCAGCCAGTGAGGTACGCTTTCCTGTCGTGAGGTTGTTGGGGTTTATGGAAATGACTTCATCTCTCTGCTCTGAATTTTACTCCCAGCTTTGTAGGGTGAAAAGTCCTAGAATTTGTTGCCTCACCTGCAATTGGTGTCTTTTTTGCCAAGTATCTTTAGACACCGTTCCTTGATAAGGCCATATCAGCTCTGTGGATTTTCACATAATGTACCATATATCGCACAACACCAAGGGCAACAAAAGCATTTCTAATGGCATGAAATTTTATTTTTGTTTTTTAATAGTTGTAATCCAGCCAAATGTTTATAAAACATTTGGTCCGTTTTAGCATAGGGAGGATAGCTGTGAAAACCTTATTCTGCAACGATGTACAATTCAAAAGCTCAAAGTTTGTTCCTGCAGCCAGGCGTGCTTGTATTTGGATTCATCATTGCAGCATCTTGAAGAGGACAGAAGAACTTTGCTTAATTGTTATTAATAGTAGTACTTTGGTGCCGTGCCATTTATTCTAAATAATGTAAAGAACTTCATGGGATTCATTGCTGATTTTAGGTGTAAGCTTAATTTGCAAAATGGAAAAGCTCCTCACTGCAATAGCATCTTCACCATGAATCCAAGACTATACTTAGTTGCATGCTTCAGCTTAGACTGCTTTATCTTTAGTTGGTGATTGCTTCATAAACACTGCTCTGCTCCTAAATAATATTTATAGGATCTGTGATGTTTTTATCTCAACATTGTTGCTCACTTAAATGTTTATTCCAGAAGGTCTGAAAAATTATGTTTGTGACTACTGTTAATTTCCCCTGTGAGAGGTGGCTTATGCACAACTATTTTTCAGAGCCTGTTTCAAGACGTTTTAACTACAGTCTAGTCTTAATCTGAGTCAGACTAAATCAGAGTCACATTTTCTCTTGAATAGTAATGCACCACATTAGTTTTGCAGCCTCTGAAACTGCATTTGAAGGACATTGCATTGCTTGGGTCTCCGTTCTCCTCAAAGTGACGCACACTGGTATGAATCCCAAGCAAAAGGTTTTGGTGCTCTTTTCCCAGCCTGCTTTTCCTGTGGTACAGTGACGGATAACCCTTTCTGTTGACTTGGGCAAGACTGAACAAAAAAAAGCAAACAGACAGAGCCGTCCATTGCTGTGACTACCTAGACCGAAATGCCAAACTCAGCAAACAGACCATTCTTCATGCATAGAAGAAAATACTAGACAGAGTATCCAGCCAGCCAGGGATCAGCAAATGTACCAGAGCAATAGCCATGGCTAAACTGAAACGGAAACCTTTTATGTAAATTCACCTGTGTGTGCTTTTTCTTGCGTGCTACTCGATGCTGTCTCTCATGCCCTTCTGCACGAGAGCTCAGGGTGCCTTTCTCCACTAGCTTTTCTTACCTTTCAGAATATTAAAAAATATGCAAAACATTTTTAGATAACATTTATGGTGTATATCTATTACTACACTGCATCTGTTTGTATACACACACATGCATAAAGCTATTTTTAAAGATTAGGAAGGTCACAAAGTCATGGGCTTGGCCTAGATTCGTGATCCCTTGGTTATACCCACATCTGCCTGCCCCATCCCTCCCCAAGAGATTACCACCACCACAGCCGAGGCTGCCATTCCCTGTGTACACAAATCCCTGTGTATTAGCAAACTGAAAACAACGGTAGTTCAAATTAAAAGTACTGTGCTGGACCAGCAGCTGCAGACTCAGTCTTTCTCCCATTTATTTGGAGAGGTTACTGTTTCCAGTTGTGTGATCAATGTTGTTTTCAGCTGCTCCAGCTATGTCCAACATGTGTGGCTTCGTTACAAAATGGAAATATTAATGCTTCCCTTTTCAGTCATAGAGTTTTAATTTTTATCCCCTATTATGTTGCCCCATCTCTTCCTGCACCTTGAGAAGATGTGCCACTTGGCAATGTATTAATAAATCTTTCCTCCTTGTTCAAAATAGTTCTAATCCTAATCATGCAGGTTATGCAAACCCCAGTCTAAAGACAATCTAGCAACTTCTATGGAAGACAGTTCTAGGCAGATGCTTACGTTTGATTTTGACTTATATGACATGCAATATATGGAAGGTCATACATCATGTCAGACACATTTCATTCATCAGGGTTGGCTTCCCAAATGCTTTGAGAAACTAGCCAAAATCACAACATGGGAAATTCCTTAACCAAGAAGAGGATTAACCAATCCTTAAACAAGTTGGAGGATTCATTTGGACTTTCTCGTTCCAACAGCATCTACTATAATGCTAATAGCTAGGGGTGTACATCTCTGGGGGGGACTAGCATAGGGGAGTAGCTAACAGAAAAGCTCCAAGTACTTTTTATTCCCCATTCCTGCTGGGGAAAGATTCAGATTTCTCCAAACCTTTTGCTCTTCCCCATCAGAATCTCAACAAACTAATCAGAGTCTCTTTGTTCCTCAATTAAAAGAATGTCGAAACCACTTAATTTCCTTTTTGCAGTCCTACTTGGATCTAAATATGCATTTGACATTTCATGCTACGCCCAGTTCCAACAGATGTAGGCTCTGTGGCCTTACAATTAGGTACTATGTTAAGTGCTATCTAATTTTAGGAGATGCCATATGGCTTTCCCTGTATTTTCCTGGATAGTTTCTGAAAGGTAAGCATGCCGTTTCATTACAGAGATCCATCGCTTCCTGAAGTCATGGGAAGGCTCACGCTTCCTCAAGAGGATCCAGTGCTCCTTGGACTGCAATCCATCACCAGACTACGTAGAGCCCTTCCTACCTCCTACTTACAGATATGATCTCAAAAATAAAACATAGGGGTTAATTAATATCAGGACATTGGTCTGGAGCCTGAGAATATAAGTTTCAGGATGATGATGTAACAGTCATTTTTCTCTCTTTCCCATTAGAAGATGCCATTTGATGTTAGGGACTAGTATTCTCCAATTTTCAAGTTACTATTCATTTCAGTGTAAGAGACCTCTCTTCTGTTATCTGACCATCTGGGATCCTTTCATAAGAAAAACATCATTCCAGTATTAGAAAGAATACTTCAGCGTGCCATATTTAATCGGAACGTATTGAAGCAAGATGCAAAGCAGTATCACATGAAAACTAAACTCCGCGTTGGATGCTAAGTGAGTATAACCTTCCTGTCTAAAGACATTCAAAGAGATTAAGAAATTACTGGCTTAGTGTTATGCAGAAAATAATAAGGAGCAGTCATGTAATAGTAATAATGATATAGTTAAATGTAATTATAATAATAAAACACACAAATGTTAAGATATGTTAATTATGATAGATGCTAAGACATATAGCTAAGATGCTAAGATATACGTTGAAGAGAGTGTCAGGTTTGTCTCTGCACCTCTCCCATTAGGGATTAGATCACATTCCACAAGGCTAAAGGTCATCTCCTTGTTATCGTTTTCCATTATGAAATTTTCAGTGCTGCTCTGTCGAGCTCCAACCACGTGTTTCCTAAACAGAGCCCACCTGACCAGTTGTCAGCTGCTCTGCTTGCTGGCAGCGCATCCGTCTCCGTCTCTCAGAGTATGTTCCCTCCTCACCTAAGAGGGCTGCTTATCCAACTGTTTCCAGAGTGGGAATCTACGAAAGGCACTTGAAGAGACAGAGGCGGCTGTTCCCCGGAAAGCAGCTCTCTCTGAGATGAACACAAGGAGGTTTTTTGCTGGTGCCTCACCACATTCTGCTGAGTCAAGTCAGCATTAAGTGAATACAAATTCTCCCTTGGGAGTCTGAATTACAGTTGAGGATCTCAGGAAGTTATGGAAGGAAACAGGAGGGCTGGAAGTGCTTTCATAGCCTCTTCTTTTGAATATCCAGGAAAAACACAAGAAGGGACTCATGACCCCCGGCAGTCGAGAACTGCAATTGCAGGCCATACCCAGCTGCACCCCTGTTGATTTCATCTGTAGGACTCCTGTTGGAGAAGGATTTTGGGGGTGACCGACTGATCAGTAGCAAGTCCTTACAGAGCTGTCTGTAGTGGGCATTACTATAAGATTTGCCAGCATCAGTGCTGTGTCTTTTGTACACACAGTTGCTGGTGCTTAGTGTCTATTTTTCCTTGCTTAAATTGACTTACATGGGATCTGATTATTTTTTTAGTATATTTATTATTTTGTAACAATTTATAACATTATGAGAGTGCTTCGGTGCAACTTGTTGAGAGTAGTCACCCTGTAATTGCCCTTCATTCATCTAAGGGCAGTAAAAAGTAGAAAGCAGTTATGGTCCTTTCTTGGAGTGACACAGCTGAAATAACTCCATCACCCCAAAACTTAAGGGTAGGCAATAGCATCTGGAGTCAGCGGCACAGAGGGAAGGAGGGATGGGTGGAAGTGGGTGTCACTGGCATACAGCCTGCGAAGCTACTCAGGAAAAGGCAGAGAGAAGCGGCAAGAGGAGAAGTAAAAATGTGCTTTGGGGAGAAAGTCCAGCAAAAGAACCTTTTTTGGCAAAGTGCTGGCTAAAAACAGGCTTGAAACGGCGAGCAAAGAAACTGCCTTCTGGTGTTTAATTCCTGCTTGGTTGGAGGAGCCATAAACCAGAGGTTTCTGAAAACTCTTCTGATTTGCATTTGGCAGCCAACAGCTTCAAGAGCTGATCAGGGCACAGAGGGGTGGAGGTCAGCCCCTGCCCGGTGCCCAGAGCCCCAGGACACCCCTCTGCCACCCGTCCCTGCAGCCTGGGGACAGCACCCATCAGCGCCTCTTCAGCAGAACAAAGCAGCCGGATCAGGCTGGAACACCGCCTAAAGCACCAGCCGGCAATTAAGGATCCTCAATTAGGAAGAGCCTTGAGGCAGGATAATGACCTATGTCTGTGAAGTAAAGGTTGGGCTTTAAGTCAGTATCAGTAGCTTGAGAATAATTGGGTTGGGTTTTGTTTGGGTTTGGTTTTTTTTGGATTTTGGAGGTTTAGGTTTTTTCTTTTTTGGGGGGGGGGGGGGCTTTTTTTGTTTGTTTGTTTCTCTGTGTGCATTTTTGTTTTGTTTTCTCACTCATTTTAAATATCCTTACTTTATATTCCTAAGTGTTTTAGAATGAAGTGCTCCAAAATAGTGAAGCACAGGTGAAGAACAAGAGAATTTCCAAATATTTGAACTAGTAATCATCCCCAGTATTTTGACTACGAGTTTTTGATACACGGCGTTACAAAAAAAAAAAATAACAAAGCTACCTGTAGTGGGACATCAGGGAGACCTCCCAGAAAATTCTCTGAAAATGAACCATGTCTTGAATCTATCAAAGTGAAGGTCCAATAGAGTATGATCTTCATTTTCTGGCACACACTGCCTTGCTTTCAGCCATTTTTTACACTTCATTTTTGTCCATCCACTCTCAGATGTAACTGATCTCCCCTGGGTGGTGATTCCAGTATTGCTGCCGAAAATGTCCCACTGCACATTCCGTCATAAAAAAATACGCCACAACAGGTTATATTTAACAAAGAAAAGAGGAATAGAAAGTGGTACATCTGCACAATGAATATAATATAGCATTGACTTGGAATTTCCTGACTTCAGCAGTCCCTCCAAAATAATAACGCATTAATAGAATTACACTTAGCTTTCTGCTTTTAAAAGGAAAATATTTGAAAGCAAAAGCCTTTTCATCTTCCAAGTTCTTCTGGCTCTGTGTGTGAGATAGTGGAAACAACACAGGACTGTGTAACCACAGCAAACAAGTGGGGTGGGAATTCTGTAGCTGCTCGGCTGGCCCGAAGCAGAGCGGTCGTGAAGGAGCAGCCTGGATTTTGGATTTAACAGGTAGATTTCCCCCCCACCCCCAAACTCCATTAATTTCTATGGATGAAAATAAAATCACTCTGTTATAGGCAGAACTGGTGGTGACCTATAATTAAGGATGTCTGACATTTCCATTATGAGAGGCAGGTTTAAGTTGGCTATAATTTCAGCTGTTGGTTGGTTTAAATTTTAACTGATTAGGCAGGAGTTTCCTTTTCAGGATATTTCCTGCAATATGACTTTTTTCAGAGGGATGAAAAGAAGTAGAGAAAGAGCGAAAAGTTCAGCAAATTGTTCATCAGTATCCATAAAACAAGCAAAAATACACTATTTTGACCATATAGAGAAGCTCTAAACATCTTGCTTATAATTTGGCTAAGATGTCACTCTCTTGTTGGAATGTCTTTTCTGCTTTCTGTGGAAAATCTCAGCTGATACACAGGCAGTAAAGATTTGTTCAAATTTAGCACATGGATGTGCAAAAAAGAAATAAATCCATCTAGCCTGAGCATACTCCAAAGCAGGGACAGAATTAGCTCACTGAGGAACACTTGATTGATCCACCAGTAAAAATGCTGAAAGGCAGCAGAAACATGTACATATTTAACCTCCCAGCAATTTTCACTTTAGTGGGGCTTAGTTGGCGGAATGTATAAAGTTATTTTGCTTCCCTGTTTTACAAGTAAAATTCCCTAATATAGACAAAACTTCAGAAGGGTAGACTTTATTCTCTTTCTTATAAATGAACTTTGTCTTTAGCGTTGCCGTAAAGCCAAAAACGTGACCCTCTGACTCACTGACTTCTTCCTATGTGTTTTTCTAGAAGGCATTACCAAATGCTCTTTGGGTACCAACACTTTAAACCATATCAATAAAAATATCTACAAGGTCTAAAGATGACAAAATTTTGGGATCTTGGTCAGTGAAGATCAATTGACATTGTCTGTATATAGCTCTATGTTTTAGCTCCATTCTCCATTAAATCTGGTTTTGGTAACCAGCCCCTTCCTACCAAACTGGGATATTATTAATGTGCCGTAGTCAGAGGCTCTGGTTCTGAAGCTTCCTCAGTGCTCTAGCAAAGTAAAAATTCCTTCTGCTCTTCAATGTCCATGTATCCTCCCCCTATTAGTTTTTCTCTGTCATCAATAAAATCGTCTAAGAAATAGAAAGGCATAGAGCCTGCCTTACTACTGGTAAAAAAACAACCTTACTGTTGTTTACAGAAGCAGTGCCAATCTTTTGTTTTCATTATAAGAGAGCAAATGTGTTTGTTTTCCTTCACAGGTTACTCCATATGTCAATAATTTAAGATATTGGGTTTTGACACTTCACTGTTTTCCCGTGGGAGTATTTGGAGATAAGTCCACACACCAACAGGTTTTAAACGAGCCATATTGCTCCAGGTTTGAAAACAGCTCTTTGAGCTGGGCGTACAGCACACCCAACGGCAAGGGGCCTGACCGACGGGCTAATGCCATCATTGCCAAGACTCCTTGAGATGCTGGTGGATACTGGGTCAGGCCCTAGAGGTTATCCGTCTTCTTCCATTTAACTGCAGGCTTAGAGCAAGCCTGAGCAGCTTTTCCTGCGGTGAGCTTAAGCGTGGGATCAGCGCAAACACATATGTTCTTGTGGCTTCGTTGGACCTAGGAAAACCTGGTGGGAGTATGTATGCAACTTAGTCGTGATTGCTGCAAGCTGTGAGCATGACCAGGGGCACTGCAGAGCTGCAAAACCTTGTTGAGGACCACGTTAACGTTAATGACATTGGGTATGCAATTGGTGTACAGCGTGGTGAAAGCATCCCTCCTATATAAGGTATAGAAGAGGGACTTTTTTGATGTGTGAGTTTAACGCGTTGCTGCATCCTAAAATAATCTAGGAAGTCTTGTTTGGCTTTTTTTCTAGACTAAAGATATACTACTGATTTTCAGTAATTAAAAATCACAACGTGTATGACGTTTACAAGTTATAGAAGCTAAATCAAGGGTTTGTCTACCACTTACGTGGTGTCTACTAGTGCATGTCCTATTATTTAGCTTAAGGGGAAAAAATGTGCTGGCATTATTATTTTCCATCTGTTCCATAACCTCTGATATTGAGCTTCTAAAAGGCTCAAAGCAGACTAAACAGGTCACAGTCAAAACAGTAAGGTTGCTTTTCATGCATTCTTTAAATCAGATGTTTTAATTATGTTTTTTTTAGTTTGTTTTCTAATTAGAAAACGGGTCCACAATGTGGTATCTGTCTTCTTCCATTTGAATCAATAAACAGAGAAGTCATGAGAAAGGGACCTCTTCCCTTCAGGGAGTCTTTTCTTGTTAATGTTGACTCAGGTTGTTAGTGCTTATTCTTGTGTTCTTTCCTCTTCTGCCTACTTCCCAGTCTTTTCTCTTTCAGTTCCTCCTCTTGTTTCCCAATGTGAGACCCGTTGCCTCGCACATAGCGTGTATGCATTTGTCCTTCATATTTGCCTGCTGTGTCATGAGCGCGCTGTATTTTTCAGTCTGCATTGCGAAAGCACGCTCTTTACCTGGCCTGAACGATGCTTCTCAAGCCTATAAAAATTTAAAACCTGAGTTTCACTGAAAGTGAAACAAGACAAATACTTTAGCTATATAATAATGGGTATACACTTTTAAATAACTTGTAAGACCTGTTTGGAATTATCCTGAAGGTTTGCCCCCCACCTGAAAATCACAGCGCTGATGGATAAATGAGTAGTTCACGTGCTTGCAGCTTGATTAAATTGAGCTAAGTTACTAAACGGTCTCACTTTTTCAGTTTGCTCTGTGCTTTGGACAGCATAGTCAGATTTTATACTTTCTCTTCTACGGTTAGCTGAGTCCGATTCGTGCAAAGACTTTACATGTATATTTAACTTTATTTTGGTTAACTGTCTGTGTAAAGACTTTTTAGATTTGGGACCCTGATTAGTTTCTTCCTTGCTGAAAAGACCGCTGTAAATTTCAATAGGGAAACAGAAAAGTCCCTTGACAATTTTTAAGGAAGCTTTTAAAACAATCATTTGAGGATGTACTATTTAAAGTGAATTGCATCAGATACCGGGTTATTTTGAAATAAAAATTGTCCAAATATCAGTGACCTGCTTTTTGTGCGCACAGGCTTGCTACTGCACACTAGGAAATTCAGAAACCATTTCTAAAGGAGCAAATAATCATAAATTCAAGTGTAACTAAATGCTGTGGGGTCAGAGGGCTGCAGTTCCCACTCATTTAACCATATTGGGTCCCTGCAGACTCTAGACAGACCTTGCTTGTGCCCCGTATTGCTCCCGTGTGTCGCCTCTGAAGGGCCTCTCCTGTGATCTAGAAACAAAGAAAGGTCAGGTAAAACAAATACCATAAAAGGACGCGGTAGAATTTTTCAAATTTTCGAGACATTATCTATCTTCAAATCCCCTCACTAGACCTACATTAAAATAATGATCGTGACCCAAATATAGAACTGTCCTTTTCCAGGCCAGATGTGCTATGTTACGTAATGCCATTTTAGGGTGATTGCTGGAGCTTGGAGTAAAAGGAAAACAAACATATTGTAGGTATTGTTCCAAAGGCCAATTGTCCTAAAAAATGTTATAAAACTCAAGGCCTTGAGCGAAAAATTCTAACAAACACCAGTTCTGCACAGAGCCTTGCCTACATAGAGGCTGAAATCCCCAGCAAGGTGCAATCCAGCCACAGGCCCCAGAGGTTACGATAAAATGACAGCCCAAATACGCATCCCTACAGCAGCACACTGTACCCAGATACAAAAGCATTGTAACTCCTAAAAGCTTATTCCTCCAGGCACCGCACATTTCTAAGTTAAATGCACCACAGCAGAAATTTTCTCCATATGCCTTTCAAAACCCTATTAAATAAAAACCATCCAAGCAAGTAGTTGTTGATACGTATGTGCAACAGGCTTCCCAGAAATTCTTTGTAAATAGAGCATCAATGTTTTCCACCGTTCGCAGGGAGGAAATCTGCTGAGTTCAGACCGCTGTAATCAAATCCACATTGCAAAGTCACAAATAGAGACACAAAGGACAATCACTGTCCATTTTTTGCGCTGCAGATGCATTAATCAGACTCCATTTTCTTCACTGCTTTGGATTGCATTCTCGGGGTGGTGTGCCAGCCTCCTGCCTCCGTCGGTTACATAGCTGTCCCCTCTGCCACCGCAGCCAGGGCTGGGACGGCACACTTGCCGCTTGAAGCATTTCCTGGTTGCGATCCCAAGCGGATGACCAATGTCTACACAGCGCATTAGAGAGGCAGATATACCAGGAGGAAGGCTTGGAGCATCTACATTAAGTGTCTAAACACGTATAGGGAGCATACCACGGGAGTGACTGAGCTCAGCCGACTCAGGGAGCATTTCTTCTCTTTCAAATCTCTTTTCACTGTGAAGAAAATTTTCTTCCTTTTCAGGCATTCTGCAGCAAGAGCAAAAATAGGAACCCAATTACGCCTGGCCTCTCCGCAGGGAGGTGGGAGCGGGTGAGGACAGAGGGTGCTGTGCTGCGGTTATGCCCAGGGCACAACCTGCGCAGGAACTCCCTGTCCCCAACGAGAAACGTGTCCTTTCGCGACTCATTTGTTCTCGGAGGGGACGGCAGAGCAGCCACACTCGGCTAGAGAGGCAGGGGAGGCCGTATCCCAGCTCTGTTCCCTGAAGGGCTAAGCCTTGGGGTGTTTATGTTTTAGGCACCCTTTACCTCCTCCTCATAGACCCATGATGCCAGAGAGGACAAATAGTCTTTCCCAAGGCTATTTAAGAGAAACCTGCTTCCCGCTGGGAGAGGGTCTCTGCAGTAAATGGGCAGCATTTGTAGGCTGCTAAAGAACCCCCATGGCCTCAGACTCTTTGTAAGACTGACTAAGGGGTAGAAATAGGCAGAAATGGGTAGGTAGTTTGGGCACAGCCGATACGGGTCATCTGCCAGCTCTCTTTGCCACACGCTCCATCTCTGGACCCAGGTAACCAGTCCTGACTGTGCCCAGTCAGAGATCCCTGACTTGGCTCTGGGAAGGCTGCTGTGCCTGCACAGCCCTCAAGCATTGTTTGGAAAAGCCAGCGTGGGGTTTCAAACCCATTTAGTTCTGCAAATGTGTTTCATTGCTACAGTATTTCTGCATCTGTGCCCCTTTTTCCCTTCAGCATCAATAACACTGGACAGTCATAGAATTATAGAATAGTTTGGGTTGGAAGGGACTTAAGGACAGCAATCATATCTCCTCTCTGTCTTTATTTACCAGGTTTTTTAGTCTCATAAGGTAGTTTATTCATAAAATAAACTGTTTAACCTTGTAACCTTCCTCTGCACTTATCCCAATTTGACTTTGTCCCTTCTGAATGTGAGCAACACAGGTATCCAAAAGATTTCAGGAGAGGCGTCACCAATGCTTTGGGCAAGAGCCTAAATTCTCCTTATGCTCTACCAACACTTCTTTGTATCTTCTTTATACGTTTTGCATCCTATGATCATGTTCGTTGTTTCTCAGGACTGCCCTGACCGGTAGGCTAGGGTAATCCTGTGATCAACCAGCACGTTCGTGTTCATCTCCCTCCTCTGTTGTTGCCGTTTCATTCTTGTTAGTTGAAGCTCTTGATCTCACTTTCTGCACTGGTATTTTATGTAAAATAATAATGTAAAACTCAAAGTAGGAGAATCAGGAGACCTTGCTTTTTTTTTTTTTTAATGGCATCAATTCAGATAACCTTAGACACCGTGGGCCTGCCTCCTGCACCAGGGCTGGGAGCTTGCGGAAAGCAAGTGTTGCAGAGCTGGTAATACACACAGAGTCTGTAGCTCACAGGGAATCTTTGTAGGGTTTTTTGCAATTGATTAAATGATATTGTGCACAGTCATCAAAAATGGAGCTTGACAATATATGTAATGATGTGCTTTGTTCTAATCTTTGCCTGCATAATATCAGAGGAACGTCTATTTCTAGATAAAATAAATGTAAATTAATATAACCAAGCCTGACAAAGTTATCAGCCTTTCCAATTGCTGGAGGTAAGCTGAGAGAATATCATTTCCCCGTCCTGTCCCCATTAAAATATGTTAAAAACTCACAGGTGGAGGATTTGCTGCTTTAGGGGGCCAGTACAGCAGGTCTCCCGGTGGTCATGCAGCAGAACCAGCAGTGAGCCGCGTGTCCTGCAAAGGTGGGTTTGACGAAGCGGTGCAGATTTTATAGGAGCTGAAATATAAATAAAGGAGAAAGGCAAATGTCTGAGGATGAGTCAGCCAGGAGGTGAATGCATTTTCTCATAAGTGGGCTGCTTTGTAGATCACACTGAGACTTAGAAACCAAGATAAGGCTGCGGAGTCAGTGCTTGAACTTTTTAGAAATTTTTGATTAATTGCTAGAGGTTGGCATCTGAAAAGTCCCTGCTCCTTTCCTTCTTTCTTTTATTCAGCTCCTATTTCTTTAGCTTTCTGTTCTTTTGCCTTTTCCTTTTTTCTCTTTATTTTTTTTCTCTAATTAAATATAAATAAAAAGGGCTGCATGTTCTGTGCTGTCACTTACGATATATAACTTCTCACCAGCAACCTCAGACTCAGTAGTGATTTTAATTGTCAGTTTGTAATTAAATAAAAGATAGAAGGTTTATAGGTTTCAACTGCATATCTGCATTTCTTGTCTTCTGGGTGGTTTTTTCAAACTTCACAGTCTGTAAAGCAGGATTTTTGTTACGTGTGTACGTGTATAAATATTTCTGCTTTTATATCTGATCAGATTATTTAGGTCACCTCTAGTCAAGGAAGCTGTGCCGGTAGAGCAATATGAGCTAGGGGAGTGATTGGGTTGTTTGGTTTTTTTCCTTTCTGACTGGGGAAAATATGAGTTTAATGTGCAGTGAAACTAGAAGAATCCCCACAAGGATATAATAAAAATTCATGCTTTTCCTGGGAGATCTTATATTCCTTTGGGTAAAGCTCTACAGGTAAGATTACTGTTTGGTGGTGTGGTTTGTTTTGTTTTGTTTTTTCCTTTTTTTTCCCTTTCCAACCGTCTGTACGCTGCTTCTAAATGAGGCAAGGCTGCCAGCATGGCTGCGGCAGCGTGGCTCTGTCAGCAAACTTCCTGCCTGAGCCAGCAACGACGCTTTCTCTGGTGTAGCGCTGCCATGGCTTGGACTTTCGGTGTGAGCCGGATCCTTCCACGGCCGCTGGGGCTGGGAGCGGTGGGTCAGCCGGGGGTGAGAGGAGCAGCGCAGGAGCCGGCTCTCCACGCCTGGGCAGGCTCGGCCACCTCCGGCAGCGATCCCGGCTCCTTGGCGGCCGCTGAGCCGATGTGTTTCCCCGCGTCCTGCCAGCTCTGGGCAGACAGAGCGGCTGCGAGAACAGCTGCAGAGCAGGAAGCGAACCCAGAAAGAGCTGAAAACTGACTTTGAGCAGCAGAGGTCGGGACGGAGGATGCCTGATGCAGCTCTGCTCCCTGGACCGTGGAACAGATTCCCAGTGGGATGGTGCATGCACCACGACGGCAGCGCGTGGCTCTCCTGCAGGAACGCCTCTGTGCTAAATGTCAGGGGGCAAACCTGAGTGCATTCACCTACGCTCGAACAGGCGAAAAACCTCTGGGCACCTGGCGTCGTTTTAAAGAAATTAGTACTATAATTTTCACAATATAAAACCCGACGATCTGAAGGTGAAATTATTTTCTTCTTTAGCTTTGTAATGAGTCGGCTTTTGGAGGAGAGGCCTCTTCTTTTATTACCATTCGTCAGTGAGACAGCTGGGATTTCTTTGCAGAGGTGATCTGCATTGCCTCCCCAGGAGACCTGAACCGGGGCCCCCCAGTTGTGCTCGGAAAACCATGCCACAAGGCGATCTCAGCTCCAGGTCCACTTCCCATAAAAGAGGATGCTGTGAAATAGGAAAATCAATTCCATCCTGGGTCCTATTCACATCTAACTTGGCAATCCCACTTCATTTTAGCGGAAATACTAAAGACTGGGAGAACTTAGTTTATGCTGTCCTGCTACAGAGCTCACTGCAGCCTTCCTATTTTGTCTGCATTTACTCCCTTTTAGTGTCAGTACTGCTCACTGGGAATTTGTTATGAAGTAAAAGCCTTAAATGCAAACTACTTCCCAGGCCAGTAAGAAATATTTAAACACTTCAGGCATTCAGTCTGTGATTCAGAGATTTATTTATAAAACTGTTGATTTTGGGACACTAAACCATTGCATTTAAACTGCAGAAGTGAGTCATATTTGTGGGAGGTAATTACTAGCAGAAAGTACAACTAACTTTTGTAGGTTTCTCTGTAAAATGTCCACTTATGAACTCCAACTACTAAAAATAACATGCTTTGTTGAATTTCAGCACAAGTTATCTTTACAGATGTGGCTTTATATTCTGTTTTACTGACATATGATAAAATAAATGACTCACATGCCTGAGAATTTATTTGGGTGTTTTATGTGGACTGTCCTGACCAGGTAACTTGTTCAGCTTATGTAGGTTTCATGAAAAACAAAGACTTTGTGGTAATTACTAGAGAAAAACCATTTAACATGGGAACAATGATTGTAGCTAGCACTTACAAACACCGTTTGTTCATCAGAAAGGTCTCTTGATTACTTGTATCATCCAAAACCGGCAATAATCTACTCAATCTGTTCTCTTCTCTGTGGTTAATAGATCTTGGGAACTGAGGGAGTTCCAGATGTCCAACACCTGCAGAAGCTACTTGCAGAGCAGGAGGAAACTTTCCTCATTATCCTTCAGTCATGACTGAGGAATTCAAGTTTATTTAACTTGTGGTCACTTAGCAGCACTCCCCACCAGCGGATGAGTCAGATGCTATGCCACCTATCCCAAGAGGATACCCTGCAACTGGGTTCAGAAAAATAATGTCATCCATCCTGGCATACTGAGCTTTGAACAGTTTTTCCCATGTCAATCAGGGAGAACTTAAGGTGCACCATAAAACCAAGCAGCCTTTCATTGCTAGAATACCAAAAATGGAGTTGCTGTCCAGAATTTAAATCACAGTCCTCTGAATATCTTCTTCCCTTCCAAAATGTACAGTTACAGAAGAGGCCTTCCTTTACAAACTGCAATTACTTGTGCCTGTGATTTGCTGGGAATCAGGTAGTCTCTGCTACGGTTCCTGGGAATCTCATGACCAGGTCATGGTCAGGAAGTCTTTCCCCTGTTCTCGCTGCTCCTCCAAAGTGAATCCAGCTCCCACCAACTGCATAGCCTCCATGAGGTGGTGGTGGTCACAGATGTGGAGGACAGGACTTGCACTTGCCTTTCCATGGCTTCCTGAGGAAGAGAACTAAATACTATCATCCTTAATAATGCCTCTTTGAGCACCTCCACCCTATTCCACCCATGGTTCTTGGACAAACAAACACTTTATTTTTCCCAGCTTTTTTTTTTTTTTTCCCTTCTTTTTTCTCTTTCCTCAGACCAGGTTTCAATCACCAGATGGCTCTGGGCAAACGTGCTGCACTT
Source organism: Chroicocephalus ridibundus (assembly GCF_963924245.1). Classification (NCBI taxonomy): domain Eukaryota; kingdom Metazoa; phylum Chordata; class Aves; order Charadriiformes; family Laridae; genus Chroicocephalus; species Chroicocephalus ridibundus. Next base: position 16,934,749 of record NC_086285.1, read on the forward strand.
GGCCATGCCCTTTGGTTTCCTCCCTTTCAGTGGGGCTGGCTCCACACTAAGGGAGCTCCCCATGCTGCTGGGATGCCACGCTGATGTGCCCACTCATGTGGCAGGCTGGGCAAGGGCCAACCTATGCTATGAGACACTATGCATAGTGACCTGTCAGCTCGTGGTCGGGGAAGGTCAGGATTGTCTCTCATTAGCATTCAAGTGGGCTTAGGTACATTTCACATTAAGTTACAAATGGCATCTTTGAGGTGTTGTATCAGTACTACTTCCTCTAGCAGAGCAGGGTTCGAAGTCAAATTGCCTTTTCCCTTGAGTTCACGCTACAGGAAAGTAGGAATTTTGATTTCAGTCTGATTAATGGCCTACTCACTCTAGCATCTTCAGCCAAGGAGCACGAGTCACCAAAGCTTCAGAGAAAGACATAAAACCTGGTAATAAATATTTATATAATAAAATGCTTTTTAGGCAAAATTCTCCCTAATATCAAAGTTACTTTTGCATGAACGGTTCATGAAAAATGAGCACAAATCTACAAATCTCTTCTTCTGTTGCCTTCTCTGATGGCTTTAAAAAAGAAAACAGTTGCATCCCAAACAAAATACAGCAATGGCCTTGAAATCAGAAAAATGTTTCACAAGATGTTATGTCTATTATTTCAGAGGATCGTCACTATCAAAATAGACTAAAGCCAGAGCTAAGCACAGGTTTTTCTGTTTCCACAGATATTTTAGAGTTTTCAGCATTCATATTGGATGGAGAACCAGATGATCTTCACTATAGAAGTGGCAAAGCAATTTAATGGCTGTGAGCCTTTAGCAACCAGTGTATTAGGGATTCAGTGGTGATGGGTAATAAAGTTGAACACACTTGTACCAAAATTAAGCATTTTTTCTATGTAACTTAATTTCATAATCTCAAATCAGATAGTTTTTGTCAATAGTTTTTAAAGTTCCTGATTTGAGAAGTGAAGCCTGACAGTACGTCTTGCATATGTTGGGGAGGGGGTCTCATTTAATTCCTCAGCACTCCCTCAAGCCTTTCAGAAACCCTCCAAACGGCTGCGGGATTTTAGGAAAGCTGCTGGTCACGCCTGAGTGTTGAGCTGCGCTGAGCTGAATGCTTTGAGGTAGGCTCTGTGTTTGCTAAAGTGGGTCTACTTTTATGACTCATAATTTTTCCTGCAGCGGTGGAAGAGCAGCATATTCTGCTTCGCTTATGCATTTGCCCAGCAATTGCCTACAGCCAAGTTCCTGTATTTGCAAAATACTGTTCTCCCTGCCCTGGATCATGATGGGTGTTTGCCTAGAAGAGCCATGTCCCGGTCACATCTCCTATAACGCTCCTGTACCATTTTGTCATTTTTTTGCTGTTATTTTGCAGGAGGAAGAAATATGAGGGAAGAGAATCATATTAAAATTGTTTGTACTTCTTGAGACTAATGCACATCCCATTAGAATACATTTCTGTATTATAATTACTCAGTCTTCTTCACAACACCACTGTTGCTTCAAAACAAATAAGCCAGGGGTGGAAGCGCTGCCGAGACTGTGCTGTTAGCCCTCGATCACCAGGAGAGATTTACTACGTGCCTTCTTGCTTCTCTGCCCTTCCGACTTTGGTAGGGATTCTCTACCTTGTAGCTTCTGCTGGGACTTTTGCCTGATATGGAGAAGCATAAGAAAGGCTGCCTGTGGACAGACAGACAGACAGACAGAACGATATCTGCATTTTGGTACAGAGCTTGGGCTCTGCAGTCTCTGCTTTAAGTGTTTGAAAGGGGAATCAGCAGCATTTTCAAGCCAGTCTCTTCCAGTGATTCACCTTCATGGGACCTAGAAGTGCAGTGAGGATTGCAGGGATAAAGACTGGTCGTAGATTACTCATAAAAAGAAAGAAATTTTAGTAGAACAATTTAAATGCTAGCTGACAATTTGTTTGCCAAGTTTTAGTTCAGTAGAGTTGAAATGGCCAAGTTTTTAATGCCAACAATTGAGGTTTGTAAAGGAAATACCAAACCAACCTTGGCGGAAAAAGAGGCGGACATTAAATTACAGAGCAAAGACTGCATTTGCTTTGTAGGCGGAGAAATAAACAAGTTACAAAAAAGAAAATCAGTTTGAGTTTTTCAGTTTGAGTCCTGTGCCTAAGCAAAAAGGGGCTGAAGGAGAAAAGTGCAAGATTTATCAGTAGCGGTCGAGCTCAAGCAAACGCTCAGCAAGCTGTACAGAATCATTGGCGAGGGGAGCAGGGAAGGGGACCGATCCAGGGAAGTGCTGCGAAAATGCTCAGAAACTGCTACTCGATCTCATCGTGTAAAGATTTAAAAAGAGCCCAGACCACAAATTCTTGACTGTTCTTATTTCAGCAAGTGCCAAAAAGACACATTCTTTAATGTATACAGTGGGTTTTTCTTGGATACAGTGTTGACAATATACACTTGTCATTGGACATTTGTGTAATTTTTCCTGTATAAAGTGTAAGTGTGCCCCTGAATTCCTGCAGCAGCAGCAGGCCAGCTACATTCACCGTGAGCCCTATCTTACATCCAAGAGGCATTCCACTGGAGTTGGAGGAACTATTCACAGCGTGGGGACTGCCAAGGCACACAGCGGCAAGGATAGCAAAATCTTCTCCTGAAATATTATTTCAGTCGTTTCACTATTGTAAAGAACAAAAGAAAACATTACACATTGCATGGGTAGACTTATTTGTCCACTCTACAGGGCTGAACGTATTTCATGCAGAAGCGACGGTGGTGCCTGAAAAACCACTTCTCAGAATTAGTAGGTTTATTTTGTAGTGCAGCTTGCCAAGCCCAGGTTTCCAGACCCAGTAATGGGCAGCAGGGAGGTCACGGTACAGAAATGCCAAAGTATAGGCGCTGGTTCTGGTACCAGACCAAGCTAGAGAGAACTTGATCAAGCAAATTCCGCACCGTGCACATCCCCAATGGACCTGCTGTATGTGTGTCAGTGGCAGAGACTGGCAGTCAGTGGCCACCATTTCCAGACCGCTTTCTTCAGATTCCCTGTGAACAGCCGTCCTCTTGTTTTTAACTTGCGTGCTCAATGCAATGCTTTCCTGTTCAATTAAGCAAATGTCACACTACAGCAGAGTATTTCTGGGGTTTCTGTTGTAAATTATTCATACCTGGAAAAAAAGCAGCACCAGCTAATATTTGGGTACTCAATCACACACAGCAGTCACCTATACATCCCTTTTGTAATGGTTGCAGTCATTTAAAATAAGCTGCTGCAGTTTTGCTTTCTCTGTGCTACACTTTTCTGTTCTTTCTGAATTGTCCTTTTCTGTAAAATAGCGCTTAATAAATTTTAAGTAAATGTGTGAGTGCTTTATCACATGCAGTTTTGTAAACCTTGTGATACATAGAATGTGCAGACCATTGCTACAGACCTCTTCTTAATCAATGCATGAACTTTGTAGTTTTAACCTACCAAATAAAATCAGGGATCAGTTTTACTGGTGAAATGATCTGTAGCAGCAGGAACACGTTATTTAGTTTTCTTTATATGCTCCTTGCTAGAGGTAAATAAGATATCATTACAATACCGTTCACTCTGTTATAGCTCTGGCTGTGTCAGCATTTATGTTAAAAAACCTCCTCTTCCAGGGGTTTATAACTCAGCCATAAAATGCACTCCAGTCTGAAAGTTGGCACGCAAGGTCTCAGTCTGGCAATGAATTTATTTTACAAAAAGTGAGAACAATACAATATCTGTTTGGCTGCATCCAAGTTAATATTCTTTAGGTTCTTAGCGACAGAGTGGGCTTACATAGAGAAGCCTCGCCTCCCCAAGACATTGCTCCAGCCTCGCCTTTTTCAGGTCACCATAAAATCCAAGTGTGTCAAAGTCTAAAATGTTCCATGAAGTTTTGCACACTGCAAAGGGGAAGTTTCAGAAGTGTCAGGCATCGCACTTCTCCAGGTAGCGCTCCCTCTGCTCTCTCTGCTCCGGCTGTGAGCAGAGCTCAGCGCAGCTCCTGGGCGGCTTGCTGCGGGTTCAGAACCCAACCCCACGCCTGCTCCGATGGTGAGGAACGAAGCCTGTTTCACTTATGCTTGCACCCTCAGTTCCCAGAGTGTGAGCGTTGCCTCTTATGGCCCCTGCCAGGGCTGGCTCTTCTCTCCCCTTCGTTCTCACACGGCAGCGGGATCATGGGCATCCCTGCAGACACTGGTCCCTGCAGCCAGGGGCCGGGCAGAGAGCCGGGCTGCCTTCCACTCGGGGGGCCCCACGGCCATGGCTGGCCTTTGGTTTCCTATCATCAGTCACGTAGGAAAAGGTCCCATAAACAACAGAGCTGATAAAGTCATCAGGTTTCACGCTCAGAGACTGAATTTGCCATGCCTTCCCCTTGGGTTTGTTGGGAATTTATAGTGTTACGGTCCCCGAGGCCAGGTGTCCTTCCTCAGCCGCAGCTCGGCAGGTGATGGGGAGGCAGGGCCTCTGCCACGCAGCCACAAACCTCCTCCTCTGCAGCGGTCACCTACCCAAAGTCCTCACCCAATGTTTCCAGGAAACCTCCTGGAGTTATCACAAGGCTTTCTTCTCCTACTGGTACTGGAACATAACCTGTGTAAATTTACATCCTTGGATTTGGCACAAAATTACCATTTCCAAAGATGTTACTGTGTTAAAAGGTGAATACTATTAGAAGAGAAGGCACAACACCTTGTTATGAAGCACATCTACACCCTGCTCTTGCTCCATGCCGCACCTCAGGCTTTCTCCTCCAGTTTCAAGAATGTGTTTTGTCTCTCTCTTCATCCGCAGGCGAGCTGAGGAACTGAGTGAGCACTAGCCAAGTTTGCCACGTTTGATATATACTCACCAACCAGCAATTATAAAAACCATTTAGATCATATAACATCTAATAACATATAGATTCTAAGTGATACTGTTATTAACCATTAAAGAACATGCTTGATTTCAATAAAAATAGAAAGGCTGATGCGATTTTATCTAGAATCCATCTTTAAGGCAAAGATAGGAGGTGCAGTTTCCAAAGATTAATTCACTCTCATCTTGTCATACTTCCTTTTGGAATTAAAAAGCCTCAACCCTCCAGGTTCTCCCCGTTCCTGCACTGCAAATGGTGGAAGATCGTGATATTGATTGCATGTGTTTAAAAATGAGCTGTTTGCTCCTGTATCTTTAATCCAAGTAATACAAGACCATGCTTAGGAAAAAAATAATCATGAACGTGGTTTTGAGCATATACATGCAAAAGGAGGTTATTAATAACACCATCTTAAAGTATAACTCAGATAGACACCTAGTATTCTATAAAAATCAATTTAAAGAAAACCAGACACGGTGTTCTGCCTTGTTTAAGCCAAAGTTTGCATTGGATGTACATTCAGGGCATATTTTGCCTGTATTGTTCAACTATTTGGAAGGAGATTATTTTTAGTCTCCAGCAATGTAACTGATCTTCCAAACTCACTGACAATCTGTATCGCAGAATTAGAATCCCAGCAATTAGGTGATTAAATCACTGACACAACCAATTCAATTAACTATTTGGAGTCCATTTTAAAATTTATGTTAACTGATAGCCAAGCTGTTTTGCTGTCTCTGGGGGACATTAAGAAATGGGAAGGAAATAAATATTAATAATAAAATACACAAGCTGTCATAAGAAGGATTTAGGGAGAAAAATAGGCAAAAAAAAAAAAAGTGATTCAAATTTTTAAAAAATGAGCCAAAACTATACATTGCACACTGACAGAGTTTGGCAAAGTTGTAATGATGTACAGCCTCCCTCCTGAGTGCAGGATAAGACTGTCTCATTATTTTTTTCTGACCAGGGAAGGTGTATACATTTTGGGAGAATCGGAAAGGCATATGTTAAGCAAGTATGTTCACCCTTACGTTGGAAGAGCAGGACAGATTTTTCTGAAGTGGTCCCTTTTCAACAAAAACCCACAGATAGCTGAAGTGTCTATTGTCACTGGCTTCCATTCCTGAAAGAAAAAGACAGCAGAAGCATCCACCTAGCAGACAGCATCTGAAATGCAACATTAGCAGAAATGTTGAACCTGTAAATCTAAGTAAGAAAAAATTTTCATGGCAGCAAAACCAAATCCCTCAGAAATTTTGTAAAAGATTTGCTCTGAGAAATTGTTACACTGAGTCTGAAATTGGAAGAGGTATCTCCTTTGTTGTGATGTTATTTGTTTGTGGTTATGGAGACAAGATGTTTTTCGCTATGCTGAAACCCTTGAAATGACTGGCAAAATTCAAAGAATGAAAATATAGGTCTCAAGTGACAAACTGTATAAAAATATCTCATCAGCTTTCTTGGAAATTTTTCTTTGAATGTGTGAGTTCAGGAAATAGTGTGACATTTTGAAGAAAACAGAAGGGACAACATTTCTCTTTCTACCTAAGACTTTCCTCTTGTTGGACTTAGTGCTCGTGTAAAACTGAGATGGATTTTTCTGCCCATCCACCAAGCAGCTGCAGTGGGGCCCCAGCCTTTTCCTCCCTGTCCCACAAGCAGCGCATTAGCTCCAGCCCAAAGAACCAGTGTCATCAGGATAAAGCCTTGTGGCTTTTGAGGCCTAATAAATCCTTGGTTTTATCCAGACATCCAAAGGAAAGCCATCTGGGTTGCAATTTTCGTATGCTATTAAATGAGCACAGACATCAGCTGAGAACAGCTTTTGATTGCTACCAGTCCTCAACATGTGAAAGGTTTTCTCTTTCCTTAGCAGTTCCCTGAGTCATTCAATTCTTCTGCTTCGTCTTTGGCCCTATTTAAGGCTGGTGTATGTCAACCAGATTCATTTATCTTGCAGAGATTGGCTCCCTCCATAACATCTGTAGACCTAGATTAACACCTTGAAAATCACGCTGGCTAACTCATGCTGAGTGCCTCTTACAGGATCAAAAGCTATCACAATTTGGTAACACACTTTCATCTCTCACCTACCTATGATCTCTCATTTGCTTTCTGGTCCATGATTTCCAGGAGGTTTATTTGTCACAGAATCGTGGTCCAACCTCACCGAAAGACAGCACTGGCTTGCGTATGATTTTATGCATCAAAACCAAACATGGTTCAGAGAAGGGAAAAGAGCTTCCAATTGTTATTTTCAAGGTTGACAAACAGTTTTGAAGTCTAAGTGGACCAGTTTTTATTTTAAAGACAGTCTTAGCTAAAGATTGCCTTGTGGCAATGTTTGGTGAAACAAACTTAAGCAGAAGCTTTGTGGTATGAATCACGCAAATCATTGGCAGGCTTTTTGAAAAAGTTTGGGTCATCAGCTAGGTGAAGGTAATAAGTATCTATCAAAAAGATATCACCATCACAGTTCACTCCTATTTAGACAAGAGTGAATTAAGCTGAGTTTGAACACAATTATTCCCTGTGAGGGGTAGCATACACATCCCCAGCATTCGGGCCTGGTGATGTCGGGGGACCGGTTGTGGGGATAACCACCCATCTTGTCCCTCCAAGCTCCTTCTTCAAACCTCCAAGCTCACGCTGACCGTAGTCTGTATGTTCACATTTTGACCATGAAGAGGTTCACATGGTTGCATACCTGCCTGTAGCTCTCTTAAGAATACGAAAACTAGCAAATTGAATCGGACTCATTCCTTTTCAGCCCCCAGTCCTGTTCCTAGTGTGTTTATAAGCCATGTTACAGCCCCATGTAGAAAGGGACAACTACAGAATAAGCCTCCTTCATACCGTCCCAGTTTATAATAGTCAGTATTTTAAGGAACTTTACAGTAGGAAGTTCAGTCTGGAGCACTGGGCTCATCACTTGTAGATCAACATATCCTCTATGATAGCATTTAATTACAAACCACAAATCACATTTTTGCACTCAGTTATACTTTCAGCTATATCCCGTGATAATAAATTCCAGAGCTTAATTATTAATTGCAGGAAAAAGGGCTTATTTTTGATTGTTTTAAACTTACTGTTGGAAAAACACATTGGCAGACCCCAATCCTATTGTAACAGCTGGCATCTAACTGTCCTCTTTTGTTTCTGCAAACCATTCATAATTTCACAGATTTCTGTTACAGCCCTCTACAAGAGGAGTCATCTAATATCTGACCTTGAAAGTCCTGGCCACTGCAGGTTCCCCGTACAAACGTGGTTCCACACTACTGATCCTCACCCTTTATTCTTTGCCATTCCACTGCATGCTGTCTGAAATGAGATAATGAGACCCACAGGCCGCATTTAAGAAGCAGGAGCACTGAGGACTGATGCAGTGGCACACTGGTTTCTGGTCAGCTTGCTGTTTCTCTCCTAATAACCCTTACAGGCTGCTTGTCTTTTTGGCTGTTGCAGAGCATTAAAGTTGGTGTGTTCAGACTAAGCTGTCGCAGAAACATCCCTGGTTTTCAGAGACACGGACCTGTTCTTTCTAGAGAGTGGAGAGCTTTCTGCTTGTAGATCTGCCCATAAACTTACCCTGCTAATTTCAACCAAAAAGCACAAGGCTCACTCGGCAGCCAATATGTGGCCGCAGATACGGGTGTCCTTTGTCACCTTGAGACTAGAGCAGATTTCTTGCTAATATAGTGGTAGGTGAAATACACAGCTGTCACATTTAATCCCTGTGCACTAGCAGGTAGCTCTGACCTCCTGGCTGGAACGGGAAGGCACACGGGAGAACAGGATGTCAAAGGAAGAGACCATTTAAAATTTTTTATTTCAGTTTGCCCTGTAAAGGAAGTGTGTTCTGTTTCTTACTTGCTCTAGCAAGTAAACATGTTTTCTGGGAGAAATGTCTTCAGATTACAATGAGAATTTGATCCTATGAAAATTTTATTTATTTATTTGTTCAGAGAACTTCAGAAAGGTGATGGAGCCTGTATTCTCGACCACATCAGCCTATCATTAACCAAACTTAACCCTTCACCCCAGTAAAAAAGAAAGGGTAATGTAAATATTGCTTAGTCTCATTTTCCATATTCCCAGTGTTATTATTTCAGTGTCACATGGGCCCTCCACATATATTTAAAGTGCATATGCTGAGAGGAGCCCTTTGACTCTGCCCTTTTTGTTATTTCAATGTCCAGGAATGAAATACACTGTTTATGTGACTCCAGGCTTTGCACTTGTTCATATGCTGTGTATACCGTTCATAAACTGGGTTTATAAAATAGAATGACCTCAGCCACCTAGTTTTCAAGACCCACATCCAGATGTTGACACAAATCCTTCAGTCTGAAGCTCATTTCTTTCCTTATGTTATTGATAGGCTTTATTTTAATTTTGCATTTTTTTTTCTTGCTACTTAGAAAAGTACATAATTAAAATTAAAGAATCTCAGTATCAGCCTTCTCCTTCCCTGAAACTTTAAAACTTCCTTAGAGGCTACAGCTTCTTCCTTCCTTATTTATTTACTTTTCCAAAATACGCTTCTAAGAAGTTGTGGTTTCTCTTTGTTGCAGAAGACAGACAGAACTCTATTAGTTCAAGGTACCAGCCAGATTCTGCCCTAATACAAGACATGCAATATGTTTGGAGTGGGACCTGTAAGCACCTGTATTGCCTAGACGGAGCAAACAGAAGAGTCTAGCAGAAGTAACTTTTACTCCATAAAATGCTTTATATTTACAAAGTCCAAATGCCATGATGTCCCAGAATTTTCTTCCTGCTCCTCCACCCCCACCATCCCCAATACGGGACTATTGTTATCCATGGTTTATAGTAAAACAATTATATTATGCCATTTGCTCTTAGCTTGGGATGAATTAGAAATCAGAAATGTCTGACTTTCTTATCTGCCATTGCACCAGACCATCTAAAACTTTCTCTTCTCTGGTCTTATTATATAGAAATAAATATTCTTTGCCTCTTTCTTATCACTTGTTTTTATTCAAATCAAACAACTTCTTTTTTTTGTTTTGTTTTGTTTTTCTTCCACGAAAAGAGTTGAATTTCTGGATTTTTTGGTCCCCTGTTTGTGAAATAGACCCAGACTACCTTGGAGGAATGTTTTAATAAAGTGAGTGATTTCAAGGCAGGAGGTCATGCTGGTAGGAGGTCTCGAGCTAGGCTCTGGATATATGAACCTGCACAGAAGCTGGGGGAAGAAACCAGCCTGCAAGGCACAGTATTTTGGAGAAGGCAGTAAAAGGTCAATCCGTGTGCACATGGCTCGGTGTTTGCCACAGGTGCAACGCCTTTGTGTATCATCGCCTTTATTTTTCCAGCTTTGGCCCCAACACTTGATACATTCTGTTAGCAGGTTGTGGGATTAACAAACAGATTCCAGGCGTAGATAAAGCAGCATAAATTGGCAGAATGAGAGTCGGGACTTGATTTCCAGGCAAAAGATACTTTGAGCAGGGGGCGAGTGAGAGCGAAACCTGAATGCTTGTACAGAGCTATGGCCACAGCCATGAAAATAAGAAATCAAAGGTAGAGCTTTTAATTTATTTCCTTTCTCTTTCTCTCAACACACATGTGAAATTACAAGGTATGAGTGAGAGTTCGGCAAAAAATAATGCCCAGAACACAAAAAGAGTGGATAACAGTCTTGGATGAATAACCTATTTGAAGGTTGCCCAAGAGGAAAATAGAGATTTATACTACGTAAAAAAGAAATCTGGCATCCTCTGTGAATTTGGAGACATTAAAGATTCCCCAGTTAATGACAGGGTCATTTGTGAGACGTGTGCTTCCAGCTTGCAGGAATGATTGGTGAAAGAAACAGTTCTAAAACACAGACAAATGCATCAAACTAGTGAGGGCCACTAAACTGTCCTGGGAAAAAAACTGAAGACACGAAGGCAGAACAGATATGGGACACCAGAGAAAGCTGTCTGTCCTCTTTTGCACTGTCAGAAAACCCATCGATTGTGGTGGTGGGTGCAGCCAGGTGAAGGGGACACTGCTGATCAGCAGGGTTAGGTGGAGAAAAGCCACCAAGAACTGGGCCATACCACAAACCCATTCTGTGGTCAGTAAGGAGATGCAGGCGGCCCTTGAGACATCTAAAGCTGGAGCTGTTGTCACCAGGATCACCCAGTGCTTCTGCTGGAGGAGAGAGGCTGGGTGGATCACTGGGCACTATTGAAAAGATCCTGCTGGGATGAAGCACCTGGGGAACCACAGCCTCTGAGAGCCCAAGATGTGGCTGAAGCTTGAAGTAGTCTCCCCAGCTCTCTTCCACAGGGTGCACCCGTGACAGCTGAGCTGCAGACCATTTATGTTGGTGAGATGGTGATAAAGGACAAGCAGGCCTGCAAAAACAGGCACAGTTCATCCTCTAACCCCAGCACAGAGTGGGTCTGCTTGCGACTGGGAGAACTGTCAGGTCACCAAAGCATCTGCACCAGCTGAAGGCAGTTAAACTGAATATCGAAGAGAATTATTTACGGATGAGGAAATGCTAGCTAATAGTGCATGGAATAGCGTGCGCCACTTGCGGCCCAGTAACGGGTCCTGGCTTTCTGAGACAGATGAGCCATTCAGCCACCTACCAAGGCCGGACGCAGCTCCTGGCAAGTAAAACTTGGCAGAAAAGCCCCCGGGCATCAGGCCAGGCGGAGGGGTGCTGCGGCATGAACTGACCCGTACCAGTGACTCCCAGGCATGGCGGGGGTATCGCAGACGGAGCCGTGTGCCAGAGGAAGCAGGCAGGAATGTGTCGCTGCTCTCTGCAACCTCAGCACAAAGGTCAGAAGGAGAATATTAGGGCGAAATTAGCCCAATGCTAATCCTCTACGTGTGATGTTTGTTGCTTTCTGAGAATGTTGATTGACAAGCCCCAAACAAAAGCAGAAATCTGGCCATTTGAGCGGACAGGCAGCTGTCTTTCCTTCCTCTGGAAAGCCCAGGAACAGGGGTAGGGAGACCTTGGGGGCCTCCTCAGTGAACCACCAGCCTCAGTCCCTATGAGACAACCCAGAGCTCCAGCCTGCTGGCCCAGGAGGACAACTGTGAATAAGGCAGACCAAAATCCAGCAGCCCTGGGAGTTTGCTAGCAGGAACCCAGCATACTCAATAAGAGAGCAAGACTGAGAGAAGAGTTCCTCTCCTCTATTTAATTTGGGTTCATTAGTTTAGCTTTGAATTTTTGATCATTACTAGTATCCCAGAGAGGTCAAAGCTGAAGAACTCCGGGTGCTATAGAGAGTAAGGCAGCCCATGGTCACTTGTAAGGGGATGGTGCCAAAGAAACTACCCCTGCTGCTTGGTGAGAGAATAGGTAGAGCAGTAGTCCCAGCAGACTGTCATCAGGAGATGGACATGCAGGCAAGCCAGCGCATGTCTCTGCCAGCCAGACTGGGACGTTCAACTAATGTACATGAAACCATGCGAGCTGTGTGAGCATTGAGTGATGAGGCCAGGAAAATACCAGCCCTAAAACAGTCAGAACTGAGCTGTTCCATTTTAAAGACAGGAACTACATGGCCATATTAAATTGTTACTTCTCTTTCTAAAAAATGAGCTATGTGGAGGGCATTCAAGCAAGTACCGAGATCATGAAAGGCAAGGTACATTTTCTCAGACAGTAGGTTGTAATGCACTGCAGCAAAATTCAAATGATTCAGTACCCTGAGAATCTGAGCACAAGACCTCTTCCCCTGGGTTCCTACAAAACAAGTGAAAGGCAGGAATGACAGTAAAGAGCCAGGAGCAAAAACTGCACAGACAAGAAGAGATGTCTACTTGGAAATGCTGTGCTCTTGCAGCAACCCTCCCAGGGACTAAACACCAGCTCAGCAAGAGATCGATAAGTAGGAAAATCGAGACCCCAGGGTAAGCTGACAGACAGGCTGCCACAGCCACAGGCATGACAACGCTGGGATAGATCAGTGTCTTGCAACAATAAAAAGAGCTGAGGGTGAAGTCACTATAGGACAGAGACCAAGCGGAAGACCAGCCACCAGGCAAAAGGCAACAGTGAGATCTGCAGCTAGACATGGGGCATAGCTGGTACCCAGGGCAGCAGCGGAGATAAAACTGAAGACAGATGAGCAGAAAGCAGCTGGCAAGCACACAGGAGAGGAAGGAAGACATGGCAAGATCTCAGGAATTAACTGATTTGACACAGGAATGCTGGGGAAATGAGTGTCCCAAGAAGCCAGAGGAGAAGGAGGGCACCAGCCATCCGGACTCAAGGAGCCAAAGAGGCTTGTAAAGCCCCATCAGTAGCAATAACACAAACAAGATGTGGAAGACTGGGCTGAAGGGGAGCACACTTGAAAGACAACAAGGCTCAAGGTACTGCTGGGCGGTAGCAGTAAAAGTCAGAGCCTGGTTCAGGCAATGCAGAGGCAACTACGCGCTCAGCAATAGCTGCCAACATGGCGACAATAAACAGCTAAGAGGAGAGATTAACGACCTTCACAGGTCTTGGAAAGAGCATGCGTGGCCACGGAGAGGGGCTTGGAGGGGGCATCAGGAACTGCATCTGCGTTTGCTTGGCTCGAATGGCTGCGGCGGTTCAGGTTTTACTAGTGTGGAGTCCTTTCATGTTGTTGACCAGCGCCCAGAACATGAAACACTTGAGGTGAAATCCTGCGCCTACTGAAGTTAATGGGAATTTTGCCTTGAGTCTGGTTTCTCTCTGCTCACACTATCTGGTATGAGAGACAGATCTCACCTCAGGAGAGAGGGAGGGGGAAAAAAAGGAGGCAAAGAAAAGCATTAGTGCAAATTTGCTGGTGAGCGTGTGCCCGGGGCAGGGGGACAGGGCTGGTGTCCCTTACTGCTGGGGACCGAGGCAGGCCCAGGGCTTGCTGAGCCAAACAGAGACAGGGAGCAGGGCTGAGAGGGCAGGAAAACCATCAGCACAGAGGGAAGGAGATGAAGGGGGGAGCTGGCAGGAGAGCGAAAGAGCAAACTCAATTAAAAGCTGCAGCAAGGAGCTCCCAAACAGCAAGGGAGAATCATCCTCACAGAGCAGGAGGACAGGCAGGAGCAGGCCACCAAAAAGGCAGCACCAGCAAAGACACAACAGAGTTGGGAAAAGCATGGGGACTGTTTCCCGCAATGCCTTGCTGGTGTCTTAATTCTGCTGCTGCATCATCAAGGCAAAACACACTCCTGCTGTACTGCTGGGGTGGGTAACTTCAGGGCTTTGAAAAATGAGAAATGCATAAGTTTATTTCTCCGTGGTCATCATAGGGGGAAGGCAACAACACTACCATCAGGTCTCCATGTATTTCATCAGGAGACGTGAATCCTCTGGATCAGTAAAAACCAAGTGGCAGAAGCAAGGAGATAGGAAGATCACGCGCAAAAGGTAGTTCAGTTACTGGAAGTTGTGTAAGACGCCGCTAGAGGAAAAGAAGCAGCTGCATGCATCTGAGCTGCGCCAATTCCTTTGACTCAAGCAAGTAGTTTTCATTATATCTTTGGAAGAGAGACTATAGAAGACACAATGAAAGACCTTGCAGAAGAGGTTCTTTCCTTTAGCTGAAAGCTACGATTGTGGTACATACAATTCCTGATTGTCACAGTGCTGAAAATGCTACAAAAAAATCAGAGAGAAAGGAAATTCCCACAGTAGAGCTGCCAGTGACAGATGACAGCAGTGCTGAGAAAGGTAGAAAAAGAGCCAGAACAAGAGGAGTCTGCGGGCAGACCTGCTTAGGGCTTTTTTTTTTTTTTCCCTTTGACTGGAATGTTTTCTGATGGGAAATGCCCAGTTGCCAATATCGTCATTTTCCTTTTTTATTTCCTTCAAGATGCATGTCTGAAGCTGGTTGATTGCCTAGAAGCCTCTTGTCTCTCTCTGGCCAAAATGGACAGGAATTTCCCTGGAGGCTGCGATGATGGAGTCCAGCGTCTGCCCCGCAGCACCTGGCAGCAGTGCCAGGGTCCCTGTCCCACCACCCGCAGCACCAACGCTAGGGCAAGGGGCTGGGTTGGGCCACCATGAATCTTGGCAGAGGGAGTGGGCAGGGACTGAGGAAGCAGAAACCTTTCAGTTTTCACTGTCCTCATTAGTGTGGAAAATAATTTCTGGGAAAAAGACTGTGGTTTCTATGCTCTTTCCTCTGGGACATAACGGGGACCATCCTTGGTGCAGACACAGCTCGCAGCGCCTCATGGCCACTGGGCTATTGCGTGTCCAGCTGGTAGCCTGAACCCTGCCTGTCTCCATGCAGCCTCAGCTCATTCCTCTGCACCACTGCAAAGAGTTATTCCCAGCTCGTTGGGCTGTTGTGAGGCCTAATTACTGAGTGTTTATGAAGAACCTCATTCATTAGAGGAGCTTGAGCTATATAAGTGCATATTATCATTTAGGATACTTCAAGATGAAAGGCACTTAAGTGCTTGACAAACTGAGAAAGCAAATGTATACAGGAATCACACCGTTCGCTTCTGAAACGAAGCATCTGGGCTGAGATGTAGCAACTGTTTCAGGTGGTGGCGTGAGGCGAGAACGACAGACCTCTAAGGTTCAACTAAATGTCCCAAAGCAGCGGCAATACCACTGCTCGAGGGGGCTGGCTGGGGCGGGGGGGCTGCCAGAGGGACCCTGGTGCTGGGGATGGCGTCCCCATGCAGGCAGTCTGAGCTGAGGAGCAGGATGGCTCCAGCCAGGCGTTGCTGGGCCACTGGGCCCCTGCCAGAGGCTCACATGCCTCGAAGGATACGGCCAGCAGGTTTGCAGCTGAAAGCTTCCCCTCGTGGTGGTTCTTTTGCTGGGAGAAGAGGAGAAGGGAGTAGGACAGGAATGGGAGAGGTTGTGGGCCACGCATCTGTGCCAGAGCAGGTCACCTGGGAGGGGCAGAGCAAGTTCAGGGCAGGAAAGATTCATCGAGCCACCCTTTTTATGGCTATTTTGCATGCATAACTTTGAGCTGAAATAAATACCAGTGGATGATTTAAGCCCCCTCCACCAGGCCCTGTAGCCTTTCAGAGGGATTAGCAGTGTGCCTCCAATAAGGAGTGCTCTGTTTTTCTGTGATAAATCCGTGCTACACCATGCCTCCCACGTACACAAGTACTCAATTTCTGCAGCAAGTGGAGATAGCAATGAAGAGGCCTGGAAGGAAACCAGAAAGTAGATTACTGAGTGCTATAGACCATTTAAAACACATGCTGTAGTCAGAATGAAGCTTTTTAGAGAGTGTTCATGAGCTACATTCTTGGTTTTGCTTTGGCCAAGCTAGGAGTCTTGAAAAGCATATATTCAATAGCATTTTTGCCAAGCTCCTAAACAGCATAGGATTAGTACATATTACTAAATTTCTTTCTTTTTTGTTCAGTTTCTTAAACTGTGTACAAGACCCTGACATGAAAGTAGTGAGTGAAAAA
This sequence comes from Chroicocephalus ridibundus, assembly GCF_963924245.1. Taxonomy (NCBI): domain Eukaryota; kingdom Metazoa; phylum Chordata; class Aves; order Charadriiformes; family Laridae; genus Chroicocephalus; species Chroicocephalus ridibundus. Next base: position 16,951,027 of record NC_086285.1, read on the forward strand.
TATACTAGACTTTATTTTGAAGACTCATAAGGGGAAAAAAAAAGATGAAGGAGGACTTCTTAGGTACTTTCTAAGTTGCTGAGCCCTAAAGAATGTGTGGCAGTACACAAAGGCTGAACCAAAGGACTCCACTCAGCTGACTTGTATATTATTTCTTAACATATGGAACAAACTGTTCCATATTTTCCACCTAATAATCATGGGGGTCTTTATTTCCCAAATGCCAGTGCTCCAATTCATGTTTTAATTCTGAGGTCATCCATTTTTCTCTTGCTAATTGCACTCCCAGAGATCTCATCATTTGCATTGTCCACCTGTGCATGATTGCTCATTTTTTGCATCCACTGCTCTGCTCTCCTCTCCCCTCCTATCGACCTCTTGGCCTGAGACACTTTATTACTAGAGTTTCTAAGAACATGTATGGTCAAATCCGAAAACTTCATTGGCCATTTTAGCCAGGCTATAATGTATTTTGGGCTGTGCATCTATTTTACTTTTTTCACTAAATCTTTTATCTCACAACAAGAGCAGTTGTAAGTTATTCAAAAGATTTGGTAGGATCTTGACCAATTCTTTTTGGTTTGGGAATTATAAATAATCAAATCCTGCCGACAACACTTTGCAAGTCACTAGAGCTTCATGACCTTGGAAAGGATCATTTAACAAATCTTTTAACAAACCCCAAGCTGTGCGAGTGCCACACGGCGTAACCCATGCTGAGCTGAGTCTAGGGCTGAGGAGGGGGAGAGTATAGGGATCACACTCCACCGCACAGGAAAGCCGGGGGTCTCCTCCCAGCTCCTGCCATGCACCAAAGGGCTTTGGCCTTTGGCTGTTGTGTCCCCCGCCTTTATCATCCTTGTGGCATCCTCTGCTGCCTCTGACATGCTCTCACCAGCCATTGCTGTCATCTTGCTCTGTAGATGTAGCACAGAGGGACTGTTTCTGCTTTGTGCACGCAGGGGCCAGGGCCGTTAGTTATCTACAGGACCATACGTGAGCAAGACCGCAGTTATCGGCAGGTCACCTTGCAGCTCACCAGCCCAACAGAACTTAAGCCTAAAACAATAGTTAACACTTGCTGGCATCTGTAGTCTACCTACATCCATCTGTCTTGAAAGAGACCCTCAGTCTGGAGAGTCTTAGAACTTCCTGAGTCCTTGTACTGCTGGACATCTCCACTCCAGGTGACTCCCAGGAGAGGCATTTTGCTCTCTGCGCCTCTAAAAGTGAAACTATTTTTACTCATATCGTTGCATTTGGGACCAAAAGCGTTAGCCCATGCTGATAAAGACACACTGAGCTGTTCCAATACTGACATGACATTATATATAACAAAAGAAATCAATATTACTGAATGACACTTTTATGTGAATTTAAGGTTGCAGAAAAAGTAGATCAACTTTATGCTGGGCTGTATAAAACCGGACTGTTATTTTACAATGAAAGTATGGCATAACACAAGGACGCAGAGTATGGTCTAGCTTGTGCAAGCATATGGATATCTTTTTTCTATTTTATTCATGTTTTCTTATGAAAAATCAGTGATTTAAAGTATCTATAATAGAAAGGATCCTGTGATGCAGCCGGTACTTTCAGCTCTCTGGGGCAGAACTGCAGCACCTCTCCCAGCAATGCCCTACGCAGGCCCGAACTTGTTCTGAAGAAGACTGAGCTCCCTCCAGCATCATTGACATCGAGCTTAATTCAGCAGGATTCTCAGATGAAGTTATATTTCAGCAATGTAGGATTTCTTGCAGCCCCAGGTCGAGGCTTTTGAAAACTCCAGAATCATGTAGAACAGTTCCTGAATACGTACAAGGTGGACACAGAGGAAATACGATGCCCCCCTCAAATATGTAGACATTAGCAAGCAGGTGTCTGCGAATGGGAGGAAAAATCAGACAAAAGGAAAAACCCAGGTAAGGAAATAGGGCTAAGGCAAATTCACAATTAGTGTATGATGAAGTATTGAACTCTATAAAGTCCTGAATGTCTGAAACTATACAGCTGAAGGCACAGGCTGAGCGGACTCTTCTTAGCACTGCTGAGGCTGGAAGATATCTAACTCAGCCTTTAAATGTTGACTGTTCTGAATGGAGATATGAGAAACACACTTTTTATCTAACACAGAGCTTGATCTGGTGTGCCAGCTTCAAAAGAGCAGCTGCTGCAAGTGTGTTTCCCAAGGGTTGATTAAACAGTGGAAGGAAATTTCCATAGTCAGAATTTACATTGTGGAGAAGTATCTTTAAAACTGAAACACAGCCTAAGTTTAACAGAATGTTTCTGTACCAGCTGCTTCTGGAAACAGTCGCTCCAATGCAGAAAATATTTCTTAATAATATGCTGTGCTGTTGCATAAGAACAGGAGAGGGATATTAAGTAGGCAGGAAGACAAAATGAAGTAGCCAGCCTCTCCTTCTTTACCCAGCTTCACAGATACACAGGAGGGAACCAAGAGCCAAATATTGCTAATGAGTGACTGAAATGTTAAAAGTTTTTCTTCAGTGGTAATAAAAGAAATATGATTTTGTGCTTGCCATAGGGGTAGGAGTAAGGAAGGATGAAGAAGGAAGGGGGGGAATGTAAAAACCATTCCACATCCCTCAGGAAAACCAAAGAAAGCCAGAAGTGGCAATGAGGAGAGGTGTCACGTCATGGTGAGGGAGGGGATGGAGAAGGGCCTTCATCCTGCTGCGCCCTCTAAGGCTTCCCTCCCTTTGCCAGGACCGAGACTAGTAAGACGAATTCAGGTACGAGGCAGTTAAAGCTGCATCCTTTTTGTGTTTCCTTCAATCTACCTTCATTTACTTCATTTTACATGGTTTAAAATGTGTATGTCTTACATGTTGTCATGGTTTAACCCCTACCACGCAACCGCTCACTCACCCCCTCTTCCCCCCACAAGGAAAAAGAGGCAGAAAAGGAGAAAGAAAAAAGGGAAAGGAAAAAAACTCATAGACTGAGACAAAGGCAGCTTAATAGAATAATATCAGAAAAGGAAAAAAACCACTAATAATAATAACAATAACAACAATAATAACAATAACACCAGACACTCTAACCGCCCAGTGAATTGGCACCATCCCGAGCAGTGGTCGCAGATTCCCGCCCCCTGGCTAACCCCCATTTAGATACTGAGCATGGCATCTACGGTATGGAATATTTCATTGGCCATTCCATTATTCTATCTATTCTTCTATGGGAAGCTGAAAAAAAGTCCTTGAATAATGTAAACATCACTTAGCAACAACTGAAAACAGGTATTATTGACATTCCTTTCACAGCAATCACTAGAAAGAGGAATTAACTCTTTCCCAGCTGAAACGAGGACACACGTCAAAAGGCTGAAAGATGGTACAAGCCAAAGCAGCATGTAAATCATAGCAATTCATTTTCTTTTTGTCAGGTGAGCCCAAGAAGTAAAGAGGAGTCTAATTTAATTTAATGGGGAGTCTAATTTATTTTAATGGGGTCTAGGCTACGCTGCTATCATACAGACATGGTCTAATCCTGCTCAATGTTTCTCCAATCAGTGCCGGTACAAGCACTCCTTGTGCACCTCTCCTCAGCATGACCAAGGCTTATAGGTCTTAAAAGTAATAGAAAGGGACACTTTTCCTAAAGAAAAGGATTTTTAACCTTTACTGCAAAATCTTCTCCAGTGTATTGCATTAGAAAATCTGTGAGAATATTCAGTGAAAACAGAAGCTAGAAACCAGCTTCCCTTTAACGTGAATGAGACCCTTTTCTAATAGATTAACAGAGGAGTTTGTCTTTCTACCGCAGGGTCAGAGCTTGTCAACTCATTTATAGAGCAAGTCCAGGAAAGCAGACCTTCCTTACATACACACAGATTTGTAAAAAAAAAAAAAATCAAAAAGGAAATAAAAGACATTTGTCAGGCTGTGCATTTTCTGTGCCACAGCATCCTTCTGTGCCGCAAGCCCATGGAAGGTGTGGTCATGGCAGAGAAGAGTCAGAGGCTCCCAACAGTAGGAGATGGACTGGCAGAACTTGCTCTTCCCATCCTGGGGAGAAAGAGGGACTTTTCCAGGGACACTCTGCAGGTAGGGTGAGCTGTGCCCACTCACTGGAAAGCGGTTGATGCTGTGTTTTCCATCCAAGGCAGCTCCACCTTCCACTGGCCGCATACCTGCTGAGCACCAGGGCCCCAGTCCAGCCGCCAAGCCCTCTGGCAGGAGCCTGCCTGCCACCATGGGCAGCTGGCGTGGGTCGCACATGGGAGGTGGAAGTGCTTTAGCAGCTGCCCCTGAGGCAGGCAGCGAATTTTAATTGTCCAGAATTCATCAGCAGAGCCTCTTCCATGGTGCGTGGGAAACAGCCGAAAAGGAAAGGGTTTGCAAAGCCCAGTTTGCAGTTTAGTGGGTTCATCTTCGGTTTGTGCAGCTGAGAAAATGCATGGGATTTTCTCTGCAGCTGTGAGAAGCTCAGTGATACCAGGTGGAAAGCCATGCTGGGGTGTTTCCCAACTTTTCTTAAAATTTACACGGCGAATAAAGTCATGGCAGCAAATAAAGCCATGGTGAATAAAGCTTGGTGGTGGAAAGGGTTATAGTCACAGTGTAAGTCACTCCTTCAGGAAAACATGGAGAATTTTCCTGTATGTTTCTGGGAAGAATTTTAGGGCCTGTGTTGAGGCCCTCATATATCAAGTCCATCCCTTTGATTTTATGATGAAATGAAAAATCTCTCCGAGTCCCTACCTGCAGCTGAAGGGCACTAGGAATATTTACCATGCAGAAGATGCCCTTAGCATCTCAGGTGATTAGGTTCAAATATTACAGATCTCTCAAAGATTAATAAAAAGCTTTGCACTCTATTCTTTTCACACTTAGTTTGGGTGTGAAGAAAAAGTAACTTCATTAAAGTCAGTGAATTACAACAATTACCAGCATGGAAGGAGAATGGCTTCTCTGGATGGAGTCCAGGGTTTCATCATATGGGTTTACAGTCTGTTTTCTCAGTATGACCCCCTTTTTTGTTATTTTGTCAAGTCAGGCCGAAAGAGATTAAATCCCAGCTCCAATAACTGTTCAATAGCTTAAGGTCTATAAAATATTTATGCACTCAGCAGTTTGCTTCTCCATAATAACTTTTAAAGATTGATAATGTTCCATCTCTGAGGTTTTCGACTGATGGCGTTAACTTTTAACACGGGCTTATTTACTGCCCCTAATGCCTTCCTTCTCTTTGGTTACCTCCAGCCCGGCAGAGCCTGTGCCACCCGTGCATTGCAAGGAGAGCTGGAAAGTGGGATGAGGAAAGGGCTCGGGAGGGATGTCGGGAGGGCCGAAGGGAGCCTTTCCTGCTGCTGTCACTTGGGTCACTACTAAGCCGGAAACCCAGGACTGGCCTAACCCGAAACACGGTGGATGTGGGGCCTGCTCCCGGCAGGGCGGCAATCCACCTGCCACTGGAGACGGCCGCCAGCTCCGGCGAGGCTGGGAAAGCAAGTGTGAGATTTTCCTTTCGCTTGACAAGCCTCCTGCCCCCGCAGTTTCAGAGACACACACCCCACACATCCCCCTCCCCCCTCCCCCCCAGGTCTCCTTTCACATTAGGGAACAAATCAGCATTGCATACGGGTACAAAACATGGTGAGGAAAAGAAGAGAACCCCTATTTTGAGGGAAATGAACCAACAATGGGCTCAGCAAGTCATTTGTGGTCTGCTTGGCAGGACCCAGATGGCTTTTCTTCCCCGGCCCCGCGCAGCGATAGAAGCAGGGCTGCAGCACTTAAGGCCTTGGCACCGTCACCTCGGCTGGGATTTGGAGTTATTCCAGGAGGCCCAAGAAACCCGCGCCTCAGGCCAAAAACTGGAGGCTGGGAGTACGCGGGGCTGCTCTGGAGGCTGGATGATTTAAGGTAGATAGCAGCGATTTGAAAATGCCTATTGCCTGGCTGCTCCTTCAGCCTGTGAAAATGTTTGCGGATGGCTCCAAGGTTTCAGCTGCTGCAACAGTGCGCTCACTTCTCTTTAGGACCCTTGTTTTTCCCAGGAAACATTTCCACCTGCAAAAAGCTCAAAGGAAAAAATCAGTAAATTCAAAGGAAAATCTGCAGAGGCATTTGACCCTCTCAGATCTTCTCACGCAGATCACTTCTTCGGAGAAATTCATTGTATTGGTTATTTCCCAATTTCGTGTTGGGATAATGACAAGATCAATAAAGGATAGGAATGTCTTTGACTCATTTCCAGGAACAAAGCGTATAAAGTTCAGCTATGTCCTTGGACTCACACAGCATCATCTCTCGTTTGTCACAGTGGTTTTGTGGTCATGACAGGGTTGTCTGGATGAGGTTCAAGCAAAGTATTTAACCTCAGGTGGCTACTAGCAAAACTGCTGTGCTTAAGGTGTTTGCCCCTTCTGATCACTCAAGTCTTGGGTTGCTTATTCTCAGAAAGTTATGAACCGTTATGGGTCACTCTGCATTCTGCACATTGACTTTTAGAATAGACTTTTATTTTTATGAAGAATGGGGGTGTACAGCAGCATCCTCCTGGTAGGTTCTGTGGGAAAACCACCCACCACTAACAGATGTATTCCTCAAATAATAAGTAAATTCACCTACCTGAACAACATTTTCCCCTACAAAATTCCCACTGCTGTTGTAATTTCCAAATAATCATGAGCATTTGGAAGACTAAGGGAAAATCTTCAGGATTAAGGGAGTCATTACTTTGTACGTGAAACTGAAACTCCGAAAACTGCAGAGTTCTTGCAAATCATGGAGTCACAGTGTCTCGAATCCCCACCTTTACCAAATATATGGGAAAAGCAAGGCAGGTATCCCAAGATATTCCGTGCCTTATTCTGATACATTCTGCTGAAGCTGATTCTGAAAAGCTCAAATCTGATGTCTGCCATATAGACAGGTTGGTCTTAAATGAAATCCTTAAGAAAATATATTATGGATAAATGTGTTGGTATTCCCCTGATGGACAAGGACATTTTAAAACCATCCCATGCCCATGCAATGTTGATGTTTGAAGATGGAAATGGAGAGGTAATGAAGACATGGTAAAAAGGGAAGATATGGGATGTGATGGGAGCTACAGCATCAAGGGTGCAGTGCTCTCAGGCTTACAGTGAAGACCTTGATGTCTGGATCTGCTTCTTTAGTCCACAGCATTTACCATCAGCTCTTCTGCCTGCAATCACACATTCCAGGTAAATCCTAGATTGCCACTCCTCTGAAAACATTACACTGGGGGCTTTAACTGTGAGATAAAAATGATCTTATTCAGATAAAAAATATGGCATTATACTAATGGAGTTGCCTAGAAGGGAAAGAGCTAAGCGTGGTGGCTAGTAGCACTAGCATTGACACTCTCAATGTGCAGAAATCCAGTTCTGGTACTAGGAGGAGGAGATCTATGTCTCAGCCTAAATTGTTTTATCTGCGATATTTTCAGTTACAGTGAGTGAGAGTCCACTAAAGAGGTTGCCAGCCTCTTACTGCAAGCTCCACGTCCATCTTCTTCCACTGTGGCACTCATGGTCAGTGCTCAGCAAATCAAAAGCTCTTCCTGCCTGTTTTCAGTCCAACGTTTTTATAGTTCTGGGCAATTTCTAAACTCACAGTTACGGCGCTGTAATTTTCTTGACATTCACTATAAATGTGTGTGCATGAGGGAAATGGAAAGAGAACAGGGAATATTTATCTTCTGGCAACACTGCTATGCCACTCCCCATCAAAAAAAAGGGAAAATACATGATGTTTATAAGTCATGGCTGTTGTAAATGTCCTATTTTACGTACCATGTAAAAAAAATCTTAATTTATATTATTTCAATAATAACATTCCTACGAAATTCAAAGGCGCAGACTCATGCCCTAAATAGGAAAATCTCTTGCAGGTTTTGTGGATAAATGAAAAGAGAAACAGTGTTCAGGATAACACTCCAACACGTATTGGGAAAATAATAGTCTTTAGAGAATTTCTTCAATAATTTCAGGATTAGCATTTGGACAAGCTGCTGATGTTCAGAAAAACCCTCTTTAGAACAACGAGACTGTGCGTCAACGGAGAATGTGCTCCACTCCTACGGGGACAAGGCAAACATATGTTCATCCACAGGAATGACTTAACCCACTTCAGAGAGGTTTGCTTCAAGTGACTGTCATGACTCTCAGTGAATTCTGTTTTTCAAATCCTACCAGACTCTTGTACCAGCTTTCATTTCAGCCACAACTTCTATAAGGACTTTATAAAGTATTTGAAGATACAGCAGACTTCAGCAGCCAGCTGTTTTCAGGAGATCGGTACACTAGCAACACTGCTCTCTGGAAAAATGTGCTAGAAGGATGGCTACAGTAAAGAAGATCATCATCTCTGTATATGGCCCTTATGGTCAAAGACAGCATTACCAGAAGCCCAAGGAAGAGATACAAGCTCTTCCACAAAAGCTAATTATTTTGAACACAAACCAGACACCTATTGCATTAACAGATGGCTGTAGCTACAACTAAAGAGTACTCCTTAAAAGTAGGTAGAGGAGCTGAGTTCAGTTCTTATAAGGCAGATGAAACACTGGTAGATGCAAAAGGCTACGGGGCTGTGATGCATTACGGTGCCACCCAAAAAAGCTATTTTAGGTGGCACCGATTCAGGCTGTAATTTAAAACAAGGTATTTCAAACTAGGATGCAGAAGCAAGAGTTAGATCTAGCCTGCTTACACGTACAGAGTGTGTGGGAGGGTTGGGTCCTCAGAAAACTGTGGTTGCTGCTGAGGGATCTGCCTAGAACAAGGCTATAGAAAATAGCAGAGGTGCCACTGCTCTCTAGGAGTTAGAACTGACTCAGAGCTTCATGTCACTAGTCTCTGCCCAGGCATAGCCCAGAGGCAGAAGCCTTCTCCTGAGGCTCAGCACCCAGCTGGGCAGAGATTGAGAACCAGGTGGCTGTGTTGCCCTGTGACACCTGGTTTTACCTGATGTTTTAGTGGTAGGAGGACCTTCCAAGACAGACAAATCTGGTTTCAGATGCTGTCATTGCCTGAAGGGGTTCTGGCCATCATCTTCTCCTTTGAAGTGCACCCAGTTGACTAACTTAGGGTGAAGGGCTACAGTGAATATCAGGGAGGCTACATAGTAGAAGTGGGGTGCAGAGCACTCCAGTGGCCATACTCCACTGTGGATACCCCTCAAGCACAAGGGATCAGAGCCTTGGTTTAGGGAAGGCTGTTGAAAATGTTTTTCCCTCACACCTATCAGAAGTTAGCAGAATTATTCCTCTAGTTTATGGGTTTGAACAACATGGGAATCTGGCCTTGCGGCAGTGAGAGATTGTTCCCTGCAGGATACATTCTGGAACTAATGCAATTTTCCTGCATGTTTGAATGAGACGCTATTAATACGTATCGACTGCTCACTTAGCAATAATTGTATCTACTTCATTACTAATGACAGTAATGTTGCCATTTAGAAATTTTATTAAAAATTTCCAGCTAAGAGGGGATCCCGGTTTAAATACTGGATTCCTATTAACAGAGCTTAGATCAGAGACAGTCGTTTTAATGGTACTTGAATGAAATGGAGGAAGTTGGATGCTTGCAAATCATTAACATTCGAAAGTCCCATCCGAGCTGCTTTAATGATTGATCCATCCAACAATGAAAAGAGCTAGAGTAAAGGTGAAACTCTTTTAGTAATCCTGTGGATTGGCTTTGCTGCTGCACGGAACTCCATCTAAACTGCAGGATCAAGGGCACTTCATACCTCTCACTTCCAGCTACACAGCTTGTTGACATGCTAAAGGCATACAGGGGTGAGACCTGGATGCACTCATTGTCTGCTGTGGTTTCCAAAGAAGGGAAAATGTAAAAGAAAACTGGTTCTTGTTGCTCTGGGTGACAGATCTTGAGTGCCCCAGGGAGTCCGCCTGCCTAGTCTAGATGCAGTTGGCCAAGCCTGCAGCTGCTGAGCTCTTCAGACGTGTGTTCAACCTTATAAGTGAGAGATCAAACTGTTAGTCTGCTACTCCTCATAGTTCTCCAGAGCTACATGGTCAAGTGTGTCTTGCAGGTGTGATCACAAGAAGTAAAGTACCTCAAGCGCTGACAGAATATTCTTTGGAAATTAAGATATCTTCTCTTATCTGGTTCTTTTTTTGATGAGTTTTGCTACAGGGTTCATTGGCCAAAGCAGCAAGAAGGTGCTGCTCACTGTCTGCATGGCCCTTCCCATAAAAGGTGGCCATTGCTACCTCAATTTTTGTGGCCCTCCACCTTCAAATTGCATCTACGCTCCTGCTAATAATAGCCTTCCTCTAGCTGACAGAGCCTCACAATGTGCTCTGAAATTTTAACTAACATCTCACATGCCTATTAATCTCTTGACAAATCAAATAAATTAATGGTGAAATGAAATCTTGTGCCATAAGTGGATGGGCCTTGTAAGGCTTAACTCAGCAAAAATACATTGAGATGTCACTCAGGCAGGCATTGCCAGGATAATAGAGACTTTCTAATAGGATTTCTCTCCCTCTTCAGAGTTTCCTCCAACGCTGGAGTAAGCATTTTATTGGTCTTGCTGACTCACAACTTTAATTAGGAAAGAGCAATGTTTTCTGTTCTCTGAATAATATGCTTAAATAAAATGTTACAAGTACTCAAACGTATTAAAATATTAAACAAAATATTCCATAATTTAATGTCATATATATTTCTTGGCAGCAATGAACTCCAAGAGCCTGAAGCTGTAATTGCACAATAAATTTAAACCATGATTTCAGCCCATGTATTATAGATGTGTTTGGGGTCTTTACCAAGCTCCTTGCTGATACCATGTCATCAGAATTCCTGTTCTGCAGGCAAACTTTTTCTGTGCATTTTTTATAGACAAGCCCTGGTATTGCAGCAGTAATGTCTGCAAAGCCATATTCGACTGTTATTTTGAGGCCTTAACATGTGGAAATTGGATAAAGCTATGACACCCTTTCCTTCAAAGCTGAAAAATACACACTAAATTTATTTTTCTGACCTGAGAGATTTTTGGGCAGGTTATTTTCCGGCTTTTTACAAATACCTTAATAGTTTATTCACATACAGACCCGGCCCTTTGCACACCTTGCTAGAACTTGATATCTAGAATATTTACCTTTTCAGTCCTTCAGAGACCTTCATCCACTGCTTACAGAATCAGATTTAATCATTACAGATGCTCTGTAAAGATTATTGAAAATGCTATTCAGCAGCTATTCAGCAAGCTAAGAGAAGTCTCCTTTTTCCTCCAACCGACTGTGTGTGAAGTCCCAAATTCTGGCTCCGTGCTGGATCTATAGCCAAGTTAATCCAAACTGCCTCCATTCAGTTTATGCAAAGTATCTCTAGCTCTGGGAAATGCGTTTGTTATTTTGCAAACACGTATACTTATATCTGGATTCAATTGCTTGCCTCTGTGGTGGCAGACCAATATGGCAATGGAACAAATTCAGAGTCTGCTTCTGCTTGCGTTTTGGCTTGTGCTTCTCCTTGACGCTTTGCAAGGCCACAAGACAAACTGCTCTGCGAAAAGTCATCTGTGCCCATGCCCTCCATGGCACATGAAGACTGACAAAAAAAGGTGCCAAGAAATGAAGGCTGCCATGTCCACATCAGGGGAAAAAAATAGCTACTGCTATTTCTTACTGAGGGATTTGGGAGCGCCTTGCTCCAAAACCTGTCCCTTGAGGTTGACCATCTGTTGTTACTGAACCTGCTCCAAACCCCCTGTTCCTGAGCATGACTGTCGAGAAACTTGTGGTAAGACAGTCCTTGCAGTTTGGACACCCTCATTCTCCTGTGATTCCACGCTGCCTGGTGCCCGGCTGGCGAGTGGTGACAGACTATTCTATGTGGGTAGTCAGTCACCAGTAGCTGGGTAACTGCCAGCGCAGGGAGCTCCAGCAGCCATACCGGTCCTGTGTTTGAGGCTGTGATTCACAAGAGGTTTTTATGAACGTGCTTCTGATGGGGCCCCCGTTCATCCTGGAGCAGAGTGTAAACCATTACCTCTTCTTGCTTTGCCTATGCAATGTGAATTTTGCCCAGGAAAGGGACTGATATTTGATGTCTATCTATCTGCTCTATGTTCCACAATTTAAGGGTGTTTTGGAGACTTCTTCCCACTCCAATCAATGAGAATTAGATAACTCTTGCGTTAGGCTGGTGTGACTGAGCAAATGCCTTAGTTTGAAGCTAACACTGGGTCTGTATGAAGACCTTTTGTTCCCAAGTGCATGAGCTCATTTTTGGTACTATAGGATTTCATCCCTTTCCTTTACTCCAGCCCTGAGGGCCATTTACTTCTTTTTGTATGGTATTCTGCTGTTCCTCTGTATTCACGATGTTCCTTAACATTAGGTCACCAGCTAATTTATCAGCACAGTTCTAATGGTTTTGACAAGGTCATTATCAAAATATTAAGACTTTGGAGTCTCGCCTAGTAACCTCCCTCCAGCCACATACTTCTCGCAGGATTACTCATTGCCTCCTTTTCCTTCAACACTCCTATCTCTAAGCCAGCTTCTTACTCACCTTTCACTTTCCCAACTGACCCCAGCTTTTCCAGTTTAAAGAAAGGATTTCCATGTGACCTATAGCAAAATGTCCTACTAAAGTCCAGAGAGTTTGACTGGAACATTTTCTTTATTAGATAAATTTAATGTGTTAGCAAAGGCAATCTGGCAAAAGCTACCTTAAAATCACTCCTGTTGTGTTTTATCACATCTTCCCTTCACATTCATGTCTTTAATTATGATTTTCTTCAGAATCTGTTTTAAACCCTGCATACCGCTGAGACAGACTAATGAGTCTAGACTTGATCTGAGCACTTTGTTTTCCTTCTGAAGCACCCGTCTTGCCATTTTTTGTGCCAGTTTTTTTCAGAACGCAGGGATGAGATCATCCAGTTTCTCTGAACCGAGTACATTGAACTCCTTGAGTTTTGTTTCCACCATGATTTCCAGCTCTTGTTCCCATCATCTGTCTTTTCCTCTCATGACTGGGCGCATCGCTCTTGTGGGAAACTGAGGCAAAGTCTGGATCCATATTTTTTTTTGCTCTTTTGCCTCAAGCTTCGTGAGATCAATCTCAGTTTTCCTTCAGCAGTACTAAGATTAGCTCTGTTCCTCTCTTTTTGTATATTGGTCCTCTTTCCAATCTTTGTACAGATTTATTTTCTTTCTTACGGCTCTCCCTCTAATCTAGCCTGGAGTGGAAATCTGTTTTCTCGCATTTTACCCTGTTTGGGATACAGATTTCTGATCCAATTTTTGACATGCTTGTCCTGAAAGTATTTCCTTCACATCTATGTTCAGGACTCAGCCTTAAAGCCCAGCCCACTGGGCTGCTGGAGGATGTGGGATGCAGCTGCAGCAGACAGCGGTGTGTGTTTCAGCTCTGCTGAGTACCCAGATTTCTCTGTTGGGGTTGCAAACTGCAGGCAAGAGGATTGTGGGCAATAGCTGGAGTACGAGGCAATTGGTGCAGGTGCCTGCTGGAGGAATCAGCCTTCACTGTGATCCTGCCATGCTCCCAGGTGCATACACACTATCCCAGTCAGTCCTTTGCATTGAAATGAAGGCAGAATCCCTAGAAGAGTATTTTCTCTGCCATTGGTGCTCTGTGCTTGGACGTGACAGAAAGTGAGAACCAGGCAGAGAACACAAGGTCCACCCAGCTGTGGGGTGGGCACGGGACACAAAATAATTATGAACCAGGCTTTTAAAATGTCTGCAAGGATTTTTACAGATGATCATCTCAAGCTTCCCAACAGGGAAAACAGCAGGAGTTCATGCCGAACCAGCACTCCACAGGCTGCAGGCCAAAGCTCAGCAATGGCCAAGGTGCATCCAGTGTAGCTCAGAAGGAGGAGGAAAATAACGGACTGGTGCCATTCTTGGTGTATGTAAAAGTAACCCTGAGACTGTCTTACTGTTCCTTTGAATGTCCCAAGGCTGGTGGCAGGGGCAGGACATTGGAGGGATTATAAATACATTCTCAAGACCTTTTTTCCTTAATCATCATCCCTGTTCTGGGACTGGGAGAGGAGAAACAGAAAAAGCTTTTACTACTCAATGACTCCCCTACTGCAGGGAGTCCTGGGGAGACTGAAGTAAGGTTTCCCCCGGTAAAGCAGCACAAAATATCCCATCAGTGTAATGAATCTGATCCTTTCCAGGATTTTTTGTTCCAGCATTTGAGTCATTTATGCCACAGCTGAGGGCTGGTATGACTTTAATTCTGGGGTGTTGGTCTGTCTGGGTGACTAGCAGTGTATGGTAAATTAACGGAGGCGGGACCAGGCTGGCAGGCACCTGGTGCTGCGCTGGGCTCAGACGCTCAGCAGTGATCACCTGTTGTTCCCTCAATACAGCCCTTGTTGGGACAGGAAAAATAGTTTCCCATTGAAGGAGTGACACCTGAGCGCTTGGGAGGTTCTGCAGAATCTCTGGTTGTGTCACTTGATGTAAGCACAGCTTTACAAGATCTCACATGCGTTGCCAGGTCATCCTTGTGCCACAGAGAGGGTTGCTGTAGGTGCGGGCCCGTGTGCCCTGGTCCTGCGCTGTTGGTCCCAGCTGGTGTGCCCTGGTCCTGCACACCCACGGAAGAGCTACACCTGTGCGAGCACAGGGAAAACGCATTTGCAGGGAGCAAGGCAGGCAATGTCCGGCACCCAAGCAGGAGGCTTAGATACTCTCAGGCAAGTGAGTCTTGAGAAAACAAAACTGCTAGGTCCATACGGCCCTGCAGTGGTCTTTCTGTCAGCGGCCACCGCAGTGGCCAAAAAACAGGGGGAAACAGCTGTTCTGTAGGCAACACACTTGTGTTTCAACTTCAGGCACTTTGGAAACGTTCATGTACTCAATAAAACTAAAAGTATTTCTAATCTGTAACCCTCTGTACAGTACAGAGACTTCATTAAAGTCATGAAAGCTGAAGTCCCAGCTGATACAAACTGGCACTGAAGTCAGTCGGGCCATGCTGACCTACCCCAGGTGAGGGTCTGACTCTAACGCCTTTAAAACACGTGATAGCATCTCTATCTGGGAGATGTACAGCACCGAGCACTTCTTTCTTTGTGTCTATTTTTTTCGAGACAAGGCATCTTTCTACAAAGCCAGTATTGCCAAAAGGAATAAAAAAGTACAACATGCCATTCTTCATGAGGAAAATCTTACACTGAGCCCTTAAAATGTTTCCCTATCTTCTGTGATCTTTGGATGCATAATTACTGATAGGGTAATGCCCGTTGCTGCTCTGATAGAAAGTGGATTTTTTTTCCTTAAAGCATCTGTGTTTTTATTTCAGCAAATGAAACTTTATGTGTGTCATTGTTATATTTTGATCACAGGATCATTTTTGTAACACAGTGGAAAGTCTGAGATTTTTTTAATGTGAAAAAAAAATCTCAAAGAAGAATGAATGATTTTTAAAAGTACTTCATATAAGAGAGAAAACATAAACCCCAGAGCAATGTCTTATATAAAGTAGCAGCAGGAAATTCCATGACAGTTTCGCTGAGAGGGAGAAGTGAAAAAAACCCAGTTGCATAAAACTGTTTTGCTGATTATTAGGTTATTATTTCTTTGTCTAGCACAATACCAGGCCCTGTTTGATAACTAACACAGAGCTGTGAAGATGACAGCGTTTAAATTCTCTGAAATAAAAAACAAATAAAATTCTTTAGTTATTCAGAGCCATTGGACTAGAACATCATAATACGGAATATTACATTCTATCACAATTTATCTACCTTTTAAGCAAATTTATTGTTCTGTTTATAAAAAAACCCAAGTCCTCTACTTGTCATATTTGATCATACACTGTATTCTTTAATGCCAAGTGCATCGCTGTGAGTGCCTGTAATTTGCCATCATCCCTGAAGATGTTCTTGAAAATGAGATGTTTCATCTCAGTGGTCATATCCTGCTGACATTTTTAAAATAAATAAATTATCAGTTCTGTAGTACTGTTGTCAAGGTTTAAGAGGAATTTACATAGAATGCTGTGCTTCTCTGGGAATTGTCAAATCTTAATCTTCCAGTAAGCTACAAAACTATTATTAACATATTTCTAGGTAATGTTGTTTAGTGTTAATACTCAGTGGAATATACTTTTCATTAAAATATGAAAGCAGTCCAAATATGTTTTACCCTCAGGCGTGATATTAGCTATGCTGTTCCTTGGAATGACTGCAATATAGAAATTAATCTAGTAATCTAGTTTTACTTCAAATTACTTTTGTGTCACTCTACAAACTCTGGATTCTTTTCTGGGTGGCAAGATGGGTTGAGACGGGAGAAAAAAAAACCTGGCAAGTGAAGCCAATAAAAATGTGTATTAAAGCCAGAAGTTTCAAAGCAATGAGGTCTTCCCAGTGCAAAGCAGCTCCTCTGCTCTCCATGGCACATTTCCCCTGATCTAGACTTGCTCTCTCACACATCCTGTTTGGTGAATGTTTATCTCAGCCTCATCTCGTGAATGAGTGATGAGAGTATCAGTATGAAGCTCAAGTTGGCCCTGGGACATGGCAGGGTGATTGATTCCCACTGGGAGAAGAGCAGGCACCGCATTTGGCAGAGTCCAGGGCTGGGTCCCTGCAGCTCCCTCTGCCAGATGGCTAAGCAGAAAGACTGAACAGGTTGTTGGAGCCATCCAGGTACCCTTTGGAAAATGGAAATCCCTCCTTTGTGTGTCCACCAGAAGAAATACAAACAGTCTTATATTAAAAGATATAGTAAATATGAAATGATTATAGGGTGTGTTTGCAGCAAAAATAGCCCTAGAAAGAATAATAATAATAAAAAAAAACATAGAGAAAAGAAGAGAAAAGGGTTTTTTCAGTGTGTTGGCAACAGGCTGCTTTCAAGGGATTCAGTGAACTCATTGGGAAGTGAACAGGATAGCTTATTACCATGTGGATAGGGAAGGGATAAATTACAGTATAATGCCACCTTAAGTTAGGAAAAGTTTATTCCTAGCTGACAGTTTTATCACTACAAAACTGGTGTGTGTGAATTTAGCCTAATCAAAAATAAAAAATGGGAGTAAGTGGTTAACTTTCACCTGGGCAAAAATTTAACTTGGGTCAAATCAAAACAGTGTTTTAGAAAAAGGGACGATTAAAATATGCATTAATTATATGATTAGAGAGATGGCAAAAAGTAAAAGGTAGGCAGGGTGCAAGTGAGATTGCAAGGAGCTTGAAATATTTCAAGACAGTTCATGGTCAGCCCTACAGAGGAGGAAAGCTGTTCCCAATAAACCCAAGGCTGAGCAGTGTTAACAATAGACTCATTGCTAGGCTCTAAACGCACCCTAACCAGTCAGAAAATAAAATTTGGAGTGAGGAAGAAACTGGTTAAATCGTAGTAGGAAGAGTAAATTTACATGGAAATGTGGTTTTGAATGTCCTGATATTATTTATGAGTTCAGCTTCAGGCACCCAAAGAGTTTCACTTTGTTTCTTTTTTTTTTTTTTTGGCAAGAAGGTAGAGAGAAGGAAGGAAGGAAGGAAGGAAGGAAGGAAGGAAGGAAGGAAGGAAGGAAGGAAGGAAGGAAGGAAGGAAGGAAGGAAGGAAGGAAGGAAGGAAGGAAGGAAGGAAGGAAGGAAGGAAGGAAGGAAGGAAGGAAGGAAGGGAGTCATAAGGGGAGGTGTTGTTTCATCCTCCTTTGTCTTCTACCTCACCTTGGCCTTTGTCTGGGACACGAGAGACCCAACTCTAAACCCTTTCTCCTTCTGAAAGAACCAGACCTTGCAGAAATGCCCAAAGAGATGGCCATGAAGTACTCAAGGGTACTCTCAGCTTCTTGCATTGAAAGTTCAGTGAGACAGAGGCCTCAGGAAAGTGTCTGACCAGAGGGCTAGGGGGTCCTCCTCACACTGTCTCTGTGACGATGTAAAACTTTTGCACAAAGCAGAGCTGTTTCAGCAGCAGAGGAGCCCTGGAGAAGGTTACAGGCCACAAGGTAGGAGACTTCCTTCATGTTCCTCCTGTAGATCGTTCTGTGAGCTGAACTGATGCAGATCTTCCTTCTCTCCTGTGACCCCTCTGCTCCCAGGCAATGGCTAGGGCAGGATGCTCTTGCCCCTCCCCAGTTAGTACTTTCACTCTGCATAGAACACACAAACAACCTTGTCTCATGGTGGGAGGACACACCAGTGTCCATCACCTTCCAGCGAAAGCTTATTTATGCATGCTGGGAAATGGTGCAAACTACGTTGCTCCTCTTTTGTGAACTGCACATGGAGCAGTTGATGGGACTAAGTAATAAATGCAGCCTTTGGGCAGCTCCAAAAAGAGAACCAGGATGACCAGGGTGATCACTCTGAGGAAAGCATAACCAGAAGTGACTGGACGTGGCCTGGAGGAAGTACCTGAGGCTCGGGGTCAGGGTAACTCTGGGTCCTCTGTACCATTTTCTCTGCCCAGAGCCAGCCAGGGCACGGCGGTGCTGTTGGGCACCCTTCTAGGCAGTGGGAGCTCAGATCCCAGGTGGGGGTCAGGACTGCCCAGCAATTGCCTTGACACTGCCTGACTGTGACATTCCTGGAGGTCTGATAAAAAATGGCTTTGTGTTTTGTGGATAAAAGTGAGGGAGAGGGTCCATTTCTGCAGGGAAGAAAAAATTAGGAGTTTTGTGTCCGAGGGTTAATTTATATTCTAACCTCTCAAAGGTGCAGTTTCTCACATGGACTGGTTTTCATCATAGTCTTTGGGAAGAAGATCACTATCCTCAGAGGCTGCTCAATACCTTTCTGAAACTAACCTAAAACCCAAATTAAATATTTGACAAAAGAATATGCCAGACTTCCTTTTTCCTTATTTCTCCTCCACTGCTCCGAGTGAACACTTTCAGCTTTTCTTTTTAAATCTCACAGCCTACAGCATGCAGTAATAGCTCATTCATTATTCAAGTAACTGTTTCTGTAACTGGGTTAATAATAGTCCTCATAGCTAAGTACAGTAGTCTAGATGGTAGAGTTAAAGTTCCCACAGAGCTTTTGTTTTCCTCAGTTTGCAATAATATTCCCAATAAAGCCATTCATGAAAATGACTGTGCCACAGCAGCTTGTGCATAACACCAGTGAATTATTATAACAGGATTTGTTAAAACAGTGGACGACATTTGTAGTAAGATACTTATCTGTAAATGATCTTTTTAAAAAAATTGTTGAAAGCTTTCATTTCAAGCTATGCTGCTTTCTCCGCTGCAGTCAATTCCAAGAGCTGACCAGGTTACTGTAACATCTGAAGGTAGTTTGTGATTAAAAAGCTTAGAGAATTTTGCCTCACGTGAAGCAGAAGCTGAGGCACAAATACAAGTAGAAGCACTCAATATGGAGCCCACATTTAGAAGAGGAGCTAAGGATAATTTTTGAATCAAATACTTCAGTGCATAGAAAACTGAGAAAATCATTAAAGTAATAAAGCACAAGAATCTTTATAATTTGATAAGGATATATCGGCGTGACATACATAGAGGCAAATTATGCTTCTCCTAAACTCCTAGAATTCTCTGAGTTGAAAAAGTAGTACATTAAGGCAAGATGATGGATATAATTTATTTAGAGTGTTCAAAAGCTTTCAATAGGATTCTGCCCATGAGACTATGAAAGGAGTCCGGTAACAAGAAGGTGAGGTAAAATCTTGTCCTGGATTAACAACTGCTGAAGAGACAAGCTGGCAGCGGGAATAAATGTCTGAAGCCTGAGGCTGAAAAATATTAAGAGTGAAGTGCCCTAAGGATGTCTATAAGGACTATTTTTTATCCATCCATGTGGGGGTGACTGTGTTGTACATATATTACACTGATTTCCTTCAGCTCCTCTGAGGATCTTTTTACAACACATAGGAGACAAATATGGACTTTCAGATAAGAAATGTACCCATTAGGTTTTTTAGAGATTTTTAGAATTATTTCCTATGTCTTAAGACCGTGATCATAATTTCAGTGGATTTGCTAAGTACTGCATTTCCTAATAAGACTAAGAATTAGATGAACAATGAAATGTCAAAATATGTCGCTGATAAAAGCTTGATCAGAAAGAAAAAGCTGCAAAGGATTGTTTGAAACACCAGACAACTCTAATACCACCAGTAGTTGTCCTAACATGATGGCAGATGAACTTGAACTAAAAGGTAATGCATTTGAAAGAAATAATTTAAACTACTCTGACACACTGATGGCTTCTGAATTAACTGTAATCTCTGGGGAAAAGAACTGAGCATTATTGCGAACAGCTCAGTGAAGATACTAAGCAGCAGAAGCAAAAAAATGTGTCTGAGATGCTGAAGTGGGGGGATGCATTAAGAAGAGAGCAAGAACGTACCTACCTTGGTGCGCAGATGTGGCTGCACGTGTAGCCACATGTGCACACAGAGGGGTGGCTCTTCAGCCTCATTATTGCATGCGACTTTAGATGTAGCATGTAAAATGTGAACTTGATATAAGAATATTTAAACAATTTGAACAATTCACCCTTTCCCAGGTGAGTAGATGGGCTGAGGATGACAAAGTCGGTCACTTGCATCTAGGACCCGGCCAGTCCCTCTGGCAATGAACCAAAAGTTGGGAGCCTGGAAAGATTCGGGTTGGCATAAGGGATGTCTGAGCACTCAGACTCCACATTAGCATTGGCTCTGCTGCTCCTTTTCAGGATATATCCAATTGCTTCTGCCAAAGTTTCCCCCTCTGTTATTTTCCAACCAGGATCATGGCCTATCTTGCCTCCCATTTTTATTAATTATTGTCATACATATGGTCTGAGTTCATAAACCCATAAGGAAAAGTGAAATGGTGTCAGCCAGGACTCATGAAGGAACTGTGCAACGAATGTCTGAGGGACAAAGCTGGAGGAGAGCGATGCCAGTGAGCAATAAGGAGCAGAGGCAGCAGGAGATGGCAGAATCCCCATCCAGGCTGGACCAAGCTCTCAGTCAGCCTCTCTTCAGCAAAGTTTTTCTCTGTCTCCAGGTCTCTGATGCACCATCACCCCTGACACACCATTTTACAGTTAGTTCCCTTTTAAGATAAATAGAGGAAGCTCATAACTCTGTGGTTTCGTTGCAGTTTCTCTGACTTTGACGCAACAAGATAACCTCCTCAAAACGCAAATTGAAGCATGGTTATCTTTGCAACCAGAAGGGCTAAACACTTCATTAGCTTTTTAAATGAAAGCTTAGGTTCTGGAGAATGCAGACAAATCTGCAGGAAGGGCCTAATTCCTCCCACATTTTCATGAGCACAGAGGATCAACATCTTTGCCAGTCAGATGTTCTTGTTCTGCCTGTCCCAGAAAACAAGGAAAAGGGGATGCTCGCATTTACAAGGTGATACATTTAAAGGAGATAAAGAGAACCATGAATAAGTAAGGTAGAGCAAACCTGTAGAATTCACTGATGACAGTTTTTACTGGATTCTGCAGGATTAGAAAAGTACCATTTATCCAAATGATGTCTGCAGCTGCACTAGTTACAGTGGCTGCAAACGATGAGGGCAAAAATGCTTTCTCTTGGAGACAGCACAGGCCTGGCTTGGCGTGGTGGGTTGGGTTCAGCTCAAGCGGAGGGGTAGTAGGAGGTACATACTCCGCTGTGCAACCCTCCTCGTTTATTATGAAGCTCATCCCAATGCTGTTTGTTGTGGCCTTTCCCCGTGGAGGTAATACTGTATGAAAATCAAAGTTTTCCTTAAGAGAAGGAAGTCAATTGCTTGCTTTCATACCTGTAGAAACAAGCTTAGAAATCTGACTGCTTAAGTCTCAGAAAAGCAAAAGGAAAAAATTAATGAAATCTGCACGCGTTTGGTTCTGACAGGTCACAATATGCGAGTGGTTGGTGTTGGCAATACTCAGAATAACCTCTGGTGCTGACGGGCATTGCAAGGAATGTTTCAGTAGGCATGAGGAGGTACGAACAGCCACAAGGAGAGACTGAGAAAACAGAGGAAAGAGCTAGGAAAGAGAAAGCAGCTCTAAATCTCCCCAAATCTTCTTCTGAAGAAGGCAGTGAAAAGGCTCTGGAAGAAGCTCAAATAACCCAGCAGAAAAGGGAGGCTGGATTTCAAAGGACTGATGAGAGTGAAGATCAGCAGCTTCAAGAAGGAGGACCCAGTCCTGCAGAAGAGCAAGTGAATGCTTCAGCACACTGGATTTTTTTCATGTTTTGAATGCGGTCACTTAAAGGACATGGAGTTTCTGATTCAGAGGGACAGCTAAAATATCCAAATAGCAGGAAAAAAGTAGTCATTGGCCAAGTTATCATGATAAAGAACATTCTTGTGTAAAGGCTATGAGACCTTCTCTTCCAGAATTGCCACATAGGAAACAGCAATACATGTTTTTTCATTATTGGTGTAAGTGACAGGAGAATGCTGGAGACAGTGTGTTTGATTAGAGGTACCCATGTCCTCGTGGATCGTCAACAAGAATATCTGAGACCTCTGAAATCTGAAACATCATAACTCAGGAGCTGGATGTGTCCTTTCCTATTAAAGCAAGTGACGACCAAGGCGAAAATGCTCGCTTTCTCCTTTACGTTCTTCAGCAAAAAGCTAATGAGGAATTGACATAGGACCCCATTTTAAAGCATAACTCAGATAAAACCCTGTAATTGAAGCTGAGTCAATGGGAAACATCATGCTGGCTTTCATAATGCAAACCATGCACCTGTCTCTATAATGCCATGCCCCATCAGAAGATACAGTGGTGGAGTCTGATAATGAGCCAACACCACACAGCCACATTGCTGCTGGATGTGCCACACAAGGTGTCAGCATCCTGCCAGACTTATTCCCTGAATAGGCATGGCTGATGTTTCCAGGAGCTGTAAGACATCTAGGAGAACCGCCAACAGGGAGCAAAACCAACGCTGCCAGTAGCAGGATGGGATAGTGCCAAATTAGTACAGAAGTTCCTGTATGTGCCAAATAGCTTTCTAATTACATTGCGATCAGCAAGACAAAACTGTGTCTCTTTAAAAACATATGTCTGTATTCACAGCGGATCTTTAATGCAGAAGGGGAATTTAGAGGCAAAATGGCAGATAAGAAAGGCTTGTTTGTTTTCAGATGTGTCTGGGCTTCCAGGATCCCAGACCATAGGACTGATCCCCTCTGCTCCAGGGAGAGGAAATGACAGGACAGAGAGGAGGTGGGATCTAGCAGATTAGAAAGTGGCAGGGCTAATCCAGTGTATGGGCACACACTGAAACACATGCAACTCTCGCGGGTACCTTCTCACTTAACAGCAAACAAAAACATTTAGGGTTTTGTTTGGCTTCTTTTAGGTTGAATAGTATCTTATTCCAAACACAGCACTGGGACACCGGGCCCAGTTCTTTTTGTGCTTTTCATTTCAGTGTCATGTTTTTCCCAAAGGAATGTAGAACATGTTTCTTAGCATTGGGTTGCAACAGCCCGAACTTGAATAAGCTGGTCCAAATTACAAGGATGCATCTGATACTTATTAAAAAGAGGATGCAACAGCTTTTGGAACAGATAGTCGATTCCTAGGAGTACATCATGGAGGAATTTACAAAGAATGAAAAGTGAATCATGTTACTGTAGAAATAATTATTCAAATATGTGGTAAGTAAAATTTCATCTGGATCCTTTGTATTCTCTCAGACCTTCCTTGAGCTCCTCTAACTGGTAATGTAGCCACCATGCAACAGAGTGATGATGGGGCTGAGGTGCACATGGGCTTAAGCACCTGACTCTTCTCCGGACCATTACCCTCAGGGGCCAAGTACATTTTGTATCTAGCATAAAAAACTTAAAAGAGGAGAACATGTGAAAATATTGACTGCTCTGTTGATTTGATGGGTGGCTATACTGCTTTTGACTGGGGGACATTAAGGCACAGTGAACTACGGTGTAGATCTATGCTACAGTAGCTACACAAACTCCCTTTCCAGACTCCTGGAAGTCACACTAAGGCAGAACAGCTTTCTCCACTTCCTGTGCCCCCAGACAGGCCTAACTAGAGCTATAGCATGGTCAGGGATGCACAGCTGAGTAGCTGCTCCTGCCCAACGTACCTCTGTTGGGTTTTGGGCAGTACTTGCCAGCTGGGTTACAGCACACGGGCATGGCCCTGAGATGATCATGCAGATTTTCTCTGTTGAGTATGAGTCTTTGAGAATCAGTGGTACCTAACCATGCTGGAGCTTCAGCCTTTTCCCACTTCTCCCCACATCCTTGGTTGAAGTGACCTGTCCCACCTTATCATGTGAAATGCCTACATTACTGCCTCCCCAAAACCTCATTCCGAGCAGGGCTGTGTTTGCTCTGAAATGTAATGACTCAGTCCTTATGGGCAGAGGTGTCAAACACCCAGGTGTAGAATGCACAACAGTGGGTTTTGTTAAGATAGAATAATAACTGTGCATTTAGAAATAACACTAATAAATGTATTCGGTATGGCCATTGCTGTCTCTGGGCACACAGGGTTTGTGCAGGACTGCTCGAATTTTGGCATCATTTGTCATACCCAAAGTAACAGTTCTCTGGTTCCCACTATGCGCTTTATTCTGCAAGGCATCTATGTAGATCAGCACACAAAACAGAAGACAGTTTATTTTATTTTTTTTAATTTTTGTGGGTTTTGTCAAATTTATAACTAACAGTTAGTATGAATCTGCAGAACAAAGTTCTGGGTCCTCCGTAGTTAGGGAGGGCTAATTCAGCAGGCCGCTACTCCCCAGACCCAACATGTACTTCTCTGGCAACCTGGGGTTTTTTTTGAGATTTCAGGCATTCCAGTATTTCTGGCCATTTATTGTAGAAGTCTCCTGGCTTCTGTTTGAGAAAAAAAACAATTTACTCCAACAGGAGGTAGTCCCTTATGAGATACATCCAGCTGGCCACAGCGGGGGCCGGCCTTGTCGTCTTTACAAGCAGGATATGTTCACATGCCAAAGTCAGCAGAAACAAAATAGATGACACATCCACAGTCTGAAGGTTTGTATTCCCAACAAACCCAAGCAGAAATAAGACAGGATGGGGAGCCAGGTCCAAATCAAGCATTTAGTTCAAACATTTACATGTCTGAGATCAAACTCTTGGATTATGGATTAAATCCATAAAATGTGTAGGAAGGAGGGAGCTGCCTGTGAATTGTCTCTTAGACATGTCTGGGGACGTTTTGTGACATCTGTTGTACAAGCTTGGGTTTGTAAAACCCACATGCAAAACAGTGGGTTTAGACCAAACTGCTGATGTCTGAAATTTTCACTCTGCTTGATACGAGACACTGCCAAATCTCCAGCAGTATCTGTGTCTGAGGCTCTTTTTCCTCTCATCCCACATACCTTGAGCTGATTGTTGCTTGTGCAACCTCTTGCTCTTGATACTTTGGGAGCCATATATCAAGGAGAGACATGTTTGGGAGGAGACAAGAGGGACTCTGACTGTTCTCTGATCCTTAATGCAGTTTTCAGCTTGAGGTGATTTAAGTCTTTCTGTTCAAAAAATATGACATCAGTCACGCACTCTCAGCCATGTGAAGTTACTCAATATTTACAACTTTCTGCTGTGTGACCATACAATTTGGAGTAGTTTTGTTAGGATGATGTTTGCTGTTCTGATTTGGGGACACTTTTGCCTCACTCTTGTTCTTAGGATTTGATGTGCCTGCATCCCTGCACAGAATGCAGAAGAGCAATGTAGCTCAATAGCACTTTGCAGAATATGCTCCCAGGACCTGCTACAGAGTCCCAAGCCACCTTCTCTGTCTTCTCCTGAGTATTTTTGATCAGGAATGTGCTCCTCACAGGTAATTTCAGAATTTCTACTGAAGTTTCTTGCAACTTTGTGGAATGAAGCCTGGAGCACTGAACAGAGAAAGCCCTCATAAGGCTCATGTGATGGGTACGTGACTAGGGCATGTCCCAGCCCTTCTTCTGCCCCCAGCACAGCCCTAGAGTGACAGCCCTGAGGATATGAAACCACATAGTGCTGGAAGGAGAGAGCTGCTTTCAGTGGCACCTGGAGGAAGCAAAGGCATCTGCAAATCACTGCTAAGCGCACTTTGTTCTGGCTATTTTGAACTAACCGGAGGAAACTTTCTCTTTTACCACACAGCTGGGTTTGAGAAGGAGCCAGTGTCAGCAACTGTCCATCACTGAGAGACAGAAAGTGCCAGATCAGAGCCTAAAAAGGACCTCTGTGCAGACCTGGCATTTCAGCTCTGGATTCAGTGGGGAACAATTCAGGGCGTCTGTACGCTCAGTGAAATACAGCACGAGAGAAGGTGTCCTAGCCCAGGCAATTTCATGTGTCCATCTCATTTGAAAACTGGCTAGCAGGGGTTTGATAACTTTTAGAGCAGTTATGCACCTTTGGGAAATTTTGTGTGATATAAAAGTCCAGAGGGAAGAAAATATTATACTGTTATTGCTGGGGGACTGGGGTAAAGCTGCTTGTGACAGTCATGAAAGATGTCCATGCTGTGCTGCTACAGACAGTTCCCTTGCCATGCAAACTCTCTAAAACCAAGGGGACTTGAGGCTAGGAGGCGCAGAGCTCCATGAACACCAGTGTCATTGCTTGGAAATAAAAAGACTGTTGATTAAAGTGACCTGTTTTATATGTTTTTGACAGGTTGAGTTCCTCTTTTTTTCTGTGTTTGCTATTTTTTTAACCTTTACTACATGTACTCCAAGTATTTGTTAACACTCTTTCCTTTGGATTAGTGAACAATAAAACCTCTCCTCTGAATTTCTCCCAAAATCTATGTAGGTGCATTCCTCCTTGACTTGATGGATCCCCAAGACACCATCCCACAGATAACTTGCCATGCAACATCTGGCTATGTGTATATTTATGTATATGTGTAGTGTATGTGGCGTCATCTATAAAGGCAGGACTGTATACATTAGAGCTGTTTACCAGCAGTGTGAACTTGGGCAACAGATGATTTTTGTATTTCATTTTCTCGCTCCGCTCTTTACTAGAAAGAGACTAAGTAGAAATTGCTCATTTGAGCAAGGTTCATCCCCGTTGGATCGACTCTTTACCTGGGGGTGCCTGAACTATAAGTGATAGCTCAGACCTGAGGCTGCTGCATTTGTGTAAATTAGGCAAGATGTGCAAAACAGCCAAAACCCCAGGCCAGCAGATCTGGGTGGTGAGCTCCAGCAGAAGTAGAGAAGGTTGGCTGAGGCTGTACATGGAGCTGTACTGGCAGTATCAGCGTCTGAAAGCTGCCTGGAAGGTTGAACTACATGCAAGAACCACGCAGGACTGGAGTTTGTGGCTGTGCCCCGCCAATGCCCAGCAATGGGTGGAGGAGTGGTGCAACATCCGCCTACGGGCATGAGAGCGGGCAGCATCCTCTCCCGGGCAGGATGAGGCTGGCTGGTGCCCACAGGGAGGTACAGCTCTGCAATGCCTCCCCCGTGCCTTGGAGCTCACAAGCACCAAAAGGAATTTGCACCTAAGAAGTCTTTTCCTTCCACTTAAAAAAATGCAACCAATAGTGAATCGAGTGAAGGGTGAATTCTCAACGTACACATCTTACATCTAACTATTTTTCAAAGGCTTATATCTATTTGTTCCCAGCCCTGTTACTGCTTTCTGTTCCCAATCCTCTGAAAGTTTCTCCCGACTTCACAGCAGAGCGAAGCAGCCAGCTCCAGCATCTGCTCCATGGTCACCCAGAGGTGTGTGGGGCCAGGGCTGAGCTAACAGCCCCAGCTCGGCTGAGCTGGCTCAAGCCTGGGATGCAGCTTATCTGCCAACAGAGAAGCCACCCATGGATAATGGAAAGTGACTGTAGCAATGGAACGTGTTACAAAACTCCTATTGACTTCATGGGAGCCGTCCGACAGAAATCATTGTGTACTTACACTGAGGAAGTAATCTGGGACAGTAAATTAATCTCAGCAGTCCTAGCTTCAGGGGTTCTTGAAGTTATTTTGCGCAGTTATAGTTTGCATGGATTTGTTCCCTATTAAATTCATAAGGACACAGCCAAACTTCTCTCAAACTGCTGAGCTGTGCTTTGTTTTGGGATTTTCAGAAAAACAGACAAAGCAAGAGTTTTGTCTGACTCCCACCTGGAAACAGAAATTGGTCCATGTCTGCTGAAAGGCTTGTGACTCTCTGCAAACTAGAGTCAAACTTGGCCTGGGATCCTTATCTGTGTCCACCTGGCTTCATGTCTCATTACACCCAGCTGTAGCTCAGGGGTAGAACAAGTCAAGCTTCGTGTCTGAGCTGGACCACCCGTGATATTGGTTGAGTCAAAATGCAAAAATAATAGCCATAATCACAGCAAATAGTGGAACTTCTGAGTCAAAATGCAAAAATAATAGCCATAATCACAGCAAATAGTGGAACTTCTGTTTTACTCTTCAATAAGAGATGTGTGAAATTCAGGGGGGGAAAAGCAGTATGTCTACAGCATGTAGGGAACACACATTTACTCGTTCTACTCTTTGCAGTTAAAAACGGGCCCAGCCCAAGCATCTCCAGGGAAGATCAGATTTGTGTCCAGACCCATGTTGGTATTCCATTTTTGAATGTCAGTGGAACAGAAAACAATGTTTTTCTTTTAAAGTTGAATTTCCAGCTGTGGTGCTGTGAGGAGCAACTCTGTGGTGAGTGAGAGAAGAGAGAGGAAATCTCTGGAGTTGCTGTGGATTATCATGCAGCGCAGGGAGGAAGCGGATGAATGCTCTCTTTATAAATGTGCCTGGGCATGGGGGAGACGGCTTCCCCTCCGTGGGTGCAGGGGCTGTCTCGACTGCAGCATTAGCTGGGCTGCCTCTTAAGAGTTGCCCCTCACCCCCTTCCTGCCTACCCACACAAACCTCTCACCTGGGGCGACCTCCAGCCCGACGGGGAATATGGGCTGGGGAGGGAAGATAGAATCATAGAATCATAGGATTGCCTCGGTTGGAAAGGACCTTTCGGATCATCTAGTCCAACCATCAAGATGCTGCTCTCCCTCTACCCTGCCTGCTGTACGGAGCAGCGCAGTGATTGGTAGGACATGCTCCTAGAAATGCAGGTGGCAGAGGCGGGGAGCATGGTCAGAGTAGGGACACCATCGCCCAGGTGGGTTGCTGATGGGGCAGCCTCAAGTCACCTGAGAAAATTCTGCTCTGGAGCCTCAGCTTGGCGGACACAGCCCTGCCTGCAAGAGCCACCAAGGCATCAGCACCACCACCACGGGGAGCATCATTGCCACCGGTGTGAGCCCTCGAGAAGCAAGCCTGTGCAGTCTTGCTTCCTCTGCCTCAACTTGCCCTCTGTGCTGCCAGCCTGGACACTGCCTGGCTCCCTTGGGGTCACCGACAGCCCTCCGGCTTTCAGGAGCGCAGCTGTTGAGTGACCTGACAAAGAAACAAATGTGTTACTCCTGTTTTATATTTTTATTGGCATTAGAACTTCTGTGACAGGGGAAAGGGAAGGTCATACTCTAAGAGACTGAGAAATGAAGGACATACTCATACACCATTGCTGGTGACAGTGGAAGACGACCACAAGAAGGGTCCTCACTTGCTATGTAGCAGCCCTGTAACTTGTAGAGGAGACAAAATGCCCTCTGCTAGAAACTCCTGTTTGCTTTCACTTGAGAACTAGCAGCAAGGCAAAGACCACACTCTGCCAGGTCTGCTTTTGCCTGTGATCTGCTTTTGCCTCAGCACAGGCAAAAGCTTTATTGCTTGTAAAATTAAACATAGGTTTCAGATCACTTTTCTTAAAGTAGCCTTTTCTCCTCCTGCTTTCTCAGCTGCTCTGAAAAGAAAATGGTACTGCGGTCGGATGTGCTCATTGCAACGCCTCTGAAGGTTTGTAACCTTCCGTGAGCTGAGACACTTTCTTTTCCCTTCAAAGGTTCCCACAGCTGATGCTCGGTGGCTTCCCCTCTGTATTCCTGCACCAGTGAGTCATTTCCCTGTCTACCTTCTGCCTACAGAGTCCAGGTGCTGACAGCTTTGCTGGGATGTTGAGCGTGAAACCAAAGTGATTTGCTGAATCAAGCCTACATTAAAGTATTTCCTTTTTGTTGACTTTTTCAAAGATTTCCCATCTTCGCTCCTCCCCCACCCCCCTTATTGTAGGTGTTCATCATATCTACAAATAAGCTCGGTCTGCAGACTGTCTTCATTTTCCATTGATGGCCAGACCAAAGAGGTGCTTTCAAATAGATGTTTTTCCCCTCTCTGCAGTGGGAGAAAGTGATGTCAGCTGGGGACCAGGAGGACTATATTCAAATTGCTGCAGGGAAGGAGGTCTATGAAGAGGTTATCAAAAGACAAGGTTTGGAAATACGCTGTTGTGAAGTCTGTGCACTTAAATGGAGGATCCAAAGGAACCGTGACAGTAAGGTCCCAACTTGAATACCTTGGCACATCTACACCAGTGTCTTATTTTGGACCAGGAGCCAGCTTCCAAAGCCAGTCTCCCAGTTGTCCCCACTTACCGTGCTTCCTTTTGACTCGTGGAGCAGATCTGGAAGAGATGAACCCAGTGCCTTTCAGATGAAACACACGCTGGAAAACATGCTCCAGGAGCCCACTTGGTGCACTCCATGTACAAACAAATATTCAGTCCGTACCACGCTTCAGGTAGCACATCATTCCCATGAGGCAGCTGCTGAGGGGCCTGAATTTTAGGCTTAACATAACAAAAAACTCAAACCTTCAGCAGGAACTAAGGAACTGTGGCCACTGCTCCACTGTGCATCATACACAGAAAATCTAATTGTATTTGGGAATAAGACCATCTATGGCCAATAACCATGCTTAGAAAAATGTTTGTGAAGCGACAGATCGCTCATGAGATACTTATCAGTACAGAGCCATCTAAGAGCTGCTACATATATTGCATATGAAGCCCTTCTAGACATTTTAGAAACCTTTTAGTCCCCTGAAAATATATATATTAATATGTATGTAATATATAGATAATAAGTACTTTTATATATATGTATGTACATATACACATAAGATAGTCTCCATGAGTACGTTGTGATTTTCAACACAGTGGATCTATTCTTCACTCATGCTAATCTCTGTAAGGGAATACATAGGTTCTTCTTGTTTTGTCCCAGTCCTTCCTTTACATACAGAAACTCTGTAAAATTACTGATGTATAACCTGAAAGCAAATAAATCTTAATATCTGAAACATAAACTTTGCTGCTGCTGCTGTATCTTGCTCTACAGGATACAAGGTTCATGAAAAGCAGTTATAGTAGTGAAAGCTTAATTATTCTTTACTAATTACTGGCTGAAATAAATTAAAAGTCAAAGGTGTCTGTAGTAAAAAATGACATCATGTATGATATAATTAAATACACAAAACTATGTTTAAATAGCTGTAAGTGTCTGGCTAAACCAAATCGAGCAAAATAGTCAAAGATAATATTGACCAAAGCCCTTACATCACACTGTTGTGAATAAAAGTTTATCACAGAAATCGCCTTAATTTTAATTATGAATTTTCTGGTAGATTAAGGTTTATTTTGCATTTTTATGATTATTCATTTTAATTTTTATGGTAACAAAAGCCAACGAGAATGTTATATTGAACAGCTGGCATATTTGAGGGGGGGGATTAAAATGAGTTGACAAATGTGTAATATGACCTTACCATATAGATATAGGTGATATAGATATAAATGATATGGATATAGATATATATAGAGATAGAGAGATAGATATAGCTATAGATATAAA
Source organism: Chroicocephalus ridibundus (assembly GCF_963924245.1). Taxonomy (NCBI): domain Eukaryota; kingdom Metazoa; phylum Chordata; class Aves; order Charadriiformes; family Laridae; genus Chroicocephalus; species Chroicocephalus ridibundus. The sequence goes on from NC_086285.1 coordinate 16,982,742, forward strand.
TACAAATATATAAAGTTACCTAAAGGTTCTGGGAAGAGCAATCTAAATCTGCAGCGTGACTGCTACCAAGTTTTGTGTCTTCAGCAATTTTGACCTCATGTGATCACAACAAAATGTCTTAAACTGGATGCTCCTGATGTCAGCATGACTTGAAATGTTCATGCAGTCTGACCAAGGTGTACGAAAGTCTGCAGCAGGGCAGGAATTTGTGTTGGCTCTGGGGTAAGTTTGATTATCAGCTGGGGCTTCTCCCTTCCTGCAGCTCCAGAGAGTCCCAGCGTTGCTCTTGCCACCGGCTTTTATCCTAGGTTTCAGGATGAAGCAGACATTACTGACACTAGAAGAGGAACTTACATAGTGTAAATGCTGACAGAGACCAAAGAGGAGCAGCAGGAGCGGTTACTGTAATGAAAATACTTTAAAAAAGTGTCATAACCCTACATCGTTTAATACCACAAACCTCACTTAGCCATTGTCGCATTTAATTTTTAATATCAGGTGCTCTCAGCTGCTTTGAGATGAGGGAGCTCAGCCAGCCCAGCTCTTCGGCAGTGGTGCCGGCATGTCGGGCGGCACTGGGGCAGCAGGCTGGCGGTCGGCAATCTTTGTTCCTTTGTTCCCCCCGGCCCCCATTCCCCGTCCAGACCAACCTCCGCGCAGCCTGGTCGTGGCTTTGCTTTCCCCCTCTCCCTCCGCCCCTTGCTCACCTGCAGTCTCTGTTCATATTGTTTTATGGTACTTTAGACAACGGGTTTTAACAGCTAAACATAAAAGCCACTGAGAACATAAACAGGAAACTTGTGTTTAGGTGGGAGTGCCTAGGAATTTTATACTGCTGACCACAGAGGCCATGGGAGAAAGGAAATAGGAAAAACACTGTAAATACCTGGGTGACTAATGACTTGTGCTGCTCATCTGGCTTTTCAGAACATGAAAAGCTCAGCCTCTTCCAGGCAAAACAGCGCAGGGCAGGCACGGTTGCTCAGGACGATACTCTCCGTGCCCCTCTGCTGCCTGTTTCCCTGCTCTGCTCCCACCACGGAAAGTGCCTCACTCCCATGAAGTCAAACAAACCTGCAATAACATGTCACCTGGCCCTCGAGGCTGCCCGCATTGATGGCAGCCAGAAGGAGCGTGATACGCAAGGGTGCACGCCCGCGCTCCGCGTTTGCACCGCCCAAGAGGATTTAGATGAGAGAAACCAGATTTCTCCCCCCAACCCCCGGGTTTTGTGCTGAGGCAGCAGCTGGAGTTTGGGGGCAGTGTGTGCCTTTGTCCGGCCTTCCGTCGCCAGCTCCCGAAAGGATTGCCGTTGTTCCCAAGGGGCCTCTGCGGGGCCGCTCCTGTGGCCCCCTCCCTTTTATCGCCGGCCGCGAGGATTGCCAGAGGTTTTGTCTTTTGCTGACGGTGGCAGATTTGGCCGATCGGCATCTCCTCCGCCACGGCGCTGGGGCGGGATCTCCAAGTTGGCCATCTGCACGGGGCGGGCTGGCAGAGCGGGGCGTCGCGGTGGCCTGGAGATTTCCCTGCTGGTGCAGCTGGTGACACCGAGACATCTGGTCACCTTCACCGGGAGCGCCGGGTCCGATTTCACCCAAACGCCGGGGCGGTTCCTCGCACCGAGGTTGTGACCCGGCAGAGAAGGGGTGAAAGCAGAGGAGGATGCTCCCCGAGTGTCGCGTTGCTTGGGGAGGGGGGAGCAGCAGCCCCGTGGGAAGGCACTGAGGCCAGGCACCTCAGCTGGGGCGGGGGGTGCCAGCACAGCCCCCTGGGGACCACAGGGGCCCACACTGGCCGATGGATGCCCTGGCTACAGGAGGAGCAGTGCCAGGAGGTGAGTGCTGCAGGCAGGGCAGGGTGCTCCGAGCTCCGGCGGTAGGACAGAGGGAGCCCCTTTGGGGTCCCTTACTCAGTCCTCGCTGCTTCTATTCCCCTCGGCACTAAATCTGACACGGAATAACAAGTCTGCTTTTCATCAGGCCCCCGTACAAAACCAATAATCTGCAAGTAGTACTGGTGTGCCTAGGCTGCTCCAGAGAAGGACCAGCATGACCAGGGGTGGAGGTCCTGATTCAGCAGCTGGGTCTTGCCGACACCAAGTGTGTCACTGAACAGGGGTGGGATTTCACTCCTGGCAAGTTAAGCACATCTGTAAGCATTTCGCCGAATGCAGGCTGGGGTTTCATCCACAATGGACTTGTTTGACTGCTGAAGTGATACGATAGGCTATGGCAATGCTTGGCAGGGAGCTGGGGAGGACAGCTGTGTTCATCTCCAGGCAGGATCACTTCCAGGCTCTGCAAACACCAAAGTTTTATTGATGCAGACGCAGGTACACGCTTGTATGTATATGTTATTTGTATGTATGCTTGTATCTATAGGTTACATAGATACAGGTGTAGATACAAATCGACTCAGTCTGTAATAGCATAGTTACCTTTTCCTATGCAGTTATAAAAATACACAGGGAAGATTGCTGTGATCACAGAACAGGAGGCCAAACATCCACAATGAGACTCTCTCATTTTTGCATGAATATTGCAGTGACGAAAGATGCTGGGCTGTCTAAAGTCTCCTCTTTTCCTAAGGACAAGCGCAGAGCAAGAAGACAGCAGTACAAGTTGACCAACACTGTGTGTCCATCCTGATCTGAGAGGACCCACTCAGACTCCATCCTCCCAGCAAGCAGTGCCTCGTCTGAAGCAAGCATGCAACCTCACCGCTGTTGAAGGAAATAGCTAAGCATTTGTCAGGCAGGTGAAAAACGACACTGCTAAGCGACAGCCCCAACGCAAAAGTCACAAGGGGACTTAGCAGCATTGCAATGGTGAGGTTTTAGCTCCCCGCCGCAGCCTGTGCAATGCAGGTGCCTCACTTTCCTTGCATGTCGCCTGGAGGGGATTGCAGTGCTCGGTGGCCAGTGAAGCACCCATGGCACTGCCCACGCTGGCGCCCGGGAGAAGCACTGTATGGCTAATTCGGGGTGGGAAGGAAATCGCTCCTTCCACTCAGCTGAGTACCGGAGCCAGCTCTCTCACACCGCCCCTGAAGCTGTGTCCAGAAGACTGTAGTGGCCAAAGCCCTTCTCAGGGTTTTACTTCTTAAATCCCTTCTCCTGCATAATACTGAAACGGGGCTCCGACCCAAGGCTCTCCTTGGTTAAATACCCGAGCTGCCAAGCTACAGATTTCAGGGATTCCCTTTGAAACTCTTCCACTTCGTACAAAGCAATTAAATATTCATTGGTGCAGGGACTAGGAGCCGGCCTCCTTGATGAGCACCCTCACCCCAAGCCGCAGAGCCCTTTTCACTCCCATCCTCTGAACATTTAATCAGCCCATACGAAGGGGAGCAGCTTCAGCAGGGGAGCCTGGGAGAGACCCGGGCAGCGAGACCCACAGATCACGGTTCGCAGCAGAAGGACCTGATCTGCTGATGAAGGATGAAGGATTCCAGCACTCGGCTCAGCACGGCTGCGAGCGTGTTAGCTATTCACAATGGAGGATGTGACACTTCCTTTCTCTTCTCTCCCCCACCCCATCTTTCATGCTGGTTAGATGTGGTTTAACCACCGTGGAGTCCGGCAGGAAGACAGGTTGAGGAATGCTTCGTTTGTGTCCTGAAAACTGTACAAAATGAATGGATGAAAATTTGATGAGAAGTTTTTCAGCCATTCAAGCACCTCTCTTAATAATTCAGATGTTTGATTTTCTTCTTCAGTATGCAGTAAGGATTAATGCACTGTGGAGATGATATAAAAACTTTACTTTCCAGAAAAGAAAAAAAGCCTCAAATTTAAAAAGCAAATCCCACGTAGGACTACGACATTATGATGTGAGCTTCTATCCTCCTGATTCTCCTAACAGGTGACTTGCACAGGCTTTGTGCTGAAATTTCAGCATAGAGAGATTTTTGCAGCCAACCTCTAATAAACAAAGTTCACAGCGGAAATGTTGACAGGCCGTGATCAAAGCAGCACCCTCAGGTGTTGCTGTGATATACTGCTTGCTTACTAAAACACAGCAGTTCAAACAGCCTGGCTGTATTTAATTGGGATATACAGTATTTCCAACTTGGAGAGCTCAACACCAAAGAGGGTTTCTCTTAGATCTTTCACTCTGCCATTGTTCTGCTTTGTGCTCAGAAGAAAGACATTCTGGACACCAAGCTTTGTTGTTTCACCTGGAACAAGGACTCTAGGACTATCCATAGCATTGCCTTGAACTTTACAGGAGGCTGCCCTGTGAGTACTCATCTGCTGTTTCCACTCAGAAGACCATGCCGTCCTCTTCACAGCTGCGTGGAGCAGCCCTTCCCCAGTGGTGGCTGAACATCTTTACCTCAGTCACATAAATTGTGTCTGTAAAAAAGTGACACTAACAGTACACCATAAGGTAGGGTGTCTTTAAAGTATTACAACAGAGAAGGAGAAAACCATCCAGATGATGAATTCTTGGAATTACCAACACAGCTGCTACCAGTCACCATTTAGGACTTCCTAGAGTCTGGAGCAGTGCTTTAGTCCATACTCAAAGTCCACAACCCGTTCTCTGAAATTCAGATGTGTGTCAAACTTCGGCCTTCCCTGACCATTGGAGATATAAGCTATGTCTCAAGGATGCCAGCTGGATCTGAACTGCTCTAACCCTCAACCTGGGATCAGAGCTGGGAAGTTTCTTTAGGGACACTTCTTTCAAGAAAGCTCTGCAGCAGCTAGAGAGAATGGACGGGAAGTCTTGCAGGCACTAGAATCTGCTCCTATCTCAGGGAAAGCAAGGGAAACCTTGCCTGCTAAGTGCTACATACTAAACATGGTGCGTCCTGGTTAATTCATTTGGGGTATGGTCATCTTTACTCTCAACAGCATGTCCTTGGATGCAGCACGTGGAGCAGAGTTCATAAGATGGGTAAGGCACAAGCCAAATGCAGGACCATGGATCAGCATGGTTCTCTCCACACTCTTTCACCATTGAGTCGGGGCAGGGGACAGTTTTGGCATTTGAAAGGAAAGTCTTGGGGAAGATGACAGGGATAATACATGAGGCAAATGTCAGAGAGAACAACGGACTTCTCAAGAAAGAATATTTGTTTCTTGTCCAGTTCTCTCACAATATCCACTACAGTCCCGGATCCCGGCTCTCAGCCTCAGCCTTCTTAACCTAGCAGTCCAGACCCCACCGCTGTTACCTCCCTCCATCTTTGGTCAGTGAATTCCCATTCCTAACCAGTTTGTACTTCTTGGTCCCACCATCTATTTGTGGTTTTCCTTTAGCCAAGTTTTTGCCTCCTTTCCAGTTGCGCTGAAGAATTCCTTGTTTACACTGCCTTGATGCTGGCAAGGACGTTTCTGAGAGCTCCCATCCCTGACTTTTACCTGGAGCAACCATTACTGGAGAAATCCACTTTCTTTGCCTTTGGATGGAGTACATTCAGCCCAGGGAGAAGATGGTGCACACATTGTCTTGGTCCCAAGGCAGGAGGTGTGAGGGGACAGAACTCTGTGTGGATGAACAGCACCCTCTCCGCTTCGCTCCAGCAGCCCTGAGAAACTTGCATGTGCACCTTGGTGGGTTATATGGAGATATCAGTTCCTAAAATAAAAATGTCTCTACTTAGCATGGGCAAAATAGGTGTTATTTCGAAAGTTTCTAACTGGACCTAAATGAGAAACTTCTATAAAAACAGCAAGGGGCACTTCACAACTGAAAAGACCACTTTGCCTCTACTCCTGCATTTTGAGTGGCTGCTACAAACCCCTAAGAAATTATACCTTTTTGAAAAGCAGTTTTTTATCATTTTTTCTAACATGAACAAAACAAAATGTTTTCTCAATTCCTCTTCCCAGAATCCGCTACATTGTTTTGACAGAAATTTTTCCAAAAATTCAGCCTTAGGCATACACCTGGAATATAAAATAGCAGCCCAAATGGTTAAAATTTGACAAAGTCTCAAAATGTGGTTTTATAATGGGAAATATTGGGCAAACTTCATATTATGAACTATTAGCCCCGCCTATTAAAAATATTTCCTTATGCGTAGCAAAGAGCTTTATACAAACTAGCATTTGCAGATGTAGTCACTATTTCCTAGTGTGCAATAGCTCAGTAATTTTGACTTTTTCAAAATTACCAAGTGCAACAAGACAACATTAACGGAATAATCCCGTGATGAATTTACTCTTTTAAATAAAAGCTTGCTTTGAATTATGATGAAGAAAAATGCATCCTTAAATCAACTAATTTCCATTTAATTACATGGGTATTAGTTAAAAACAGCCGAACGGACTTTTTATTTTTTTAATTGTGAAAATTCTCTCCCAGGCTGAACACTTCTATGCCAAGTTTCTGTGCCGAGCACATTTTTACGGTCTAGTTATAAACCCTAGAAAAACAACGTTTATAGGAAATGTTGACACAACCTTAACTAAAGTGGTGCTAGCTGACACCTCTATATTTTCAATTTGGGGATTTCTACTGGGAAAATATAAACGCTAATGCAGTAAAGGAAGCCAACTATAATAAAACCCTCATAGTCTTCCTGTTCACCCCATGAAGACCTACTTCAAAAAGCACCAACTCAGACTGGAGATGAGTTGAAGTTAACTGCATTCCTCTGAGGGTACTAAAAATTACCTGCAGGTAGTTCAGCCTTACAGTTACTTGCAAGACTTCAGTTTGGTCAAAGCCACGTGAATATCCATTAAAAAAATCCTGAAACGAAAATCAGAATGTGCATAAGCTTAAAAAAGGGTGCTAGTCCATTTATATCCTTCCTAGCACAACGTAAAAAGAGGAAAAAAAGATTTTATAGATTCTAATGAAACAAATGTAAGTACACACAGGGGAAAAATACAAAGATGGAAAGTGAAAAGTGAACTTAGCTTTCCTACCTGTATCTTTTAAATCTGGCTCGCCTAAAATGAATTAATAAGGGAAGGGCTGGGGCCTCTGCTTAGCCTTCTTTTTAAAGGTGTTTACACAGATTCATGAGCCAAGTAAGATCAGGATGATTGTCAGGATAGCTTCTCAGTCTTGGTGTCAAGGTTTAGGCTGGGCTGGCCACTAAACGAACGACAGATGTTTTCTCAACCCCCCTCCCTCCCCCCAGAAGGGAAAGGGAGATAGAATAAGGGAGAGAGAGAGACTTATGGGCTGAAAAAAAATCTAAACCAGCTTTAATGAAATATTAACAATAAAAAGAAAAAATAATAATATTAATAAGAAAATAATGAAATATATACAAATATATACAAAATCAATATAGAGCTCCCAGGATGACCGTCATATCACCCGCCAGCACTGGGACTGGACTCAGTGTCAGACAGGAACTGGATTTAAAAACTGGATTCAGAAACACACAGGTTGGGATCAAAGGCAGAAGAACGGACAGAGTCCTCCTTGGATGCTGGCCACTGAGTTAACCCCTTTGATTCCTCAGCTCTATACTGAGCATGATGCAGATGGGATGGAATACCCTGTTGGTCAGTTTTGGGTCACCTGTCCTGTCCGCTCCTCCCCACAGGTGTGACCCCTTTACACTCTTCTGCCTCCAGCCCTTCAACTTGGTACACAAAAAAGTTAGCTGCCTTTGGTTGTAATAGGAATAAATATGAGCAAGAGCCTCCCTGCATACCATTCCTTAGTATTATATAGTATTATATACTTATATACTTAGTATATATAGTATTACATATGTTTGCTAGAAGCAGACACTGAAAAACATACTGTTAATTTCAGAGAGCACAGTGAGTTAGAAGAGACTTCACCAAAAAGTAGAATTACTGAAAAGAAAATTGGTTTTGTTCTATCTCGATCCAGGACATTTGGTGAAAGAGATCGGAAAGTCTTAGGTAGTTCATCCCTCCTCAAGAATGAAACCCGATCACGTTAGTGGTATACTGGAAGTGATATATAGTGAGATAATGTTGGAGGGAGGGTGTTGAAAAAGATGTCAATCTCATAACTTAAATATGAAATTCAGAATGAAAAATAAATTATATTGTTTAAGGGCAAATGGTGCTGAACCAGCCTGATTGCCCTCTGTGATGAGATGACTGGCTCGGCACATGAGAGGAGTACAATGGATGGCTTTTACCTTGATTTTAGCAGGACTTTGAAGATTATTTCCCACAGCATCCCTGTAGCCAAGCTGGGGAGATATGGACTGGAAGGCTGGACTTGAAGACGTGTGATAAACTGGCTGAATCCCCAGGCTCAAGGCACAGCCAATGATTCACAGTCTAACTGGTAACCAGTTGAGTGGTTTCCTGGAGTTAATAGTGGGGTTGATACTGTTTAATGTCTTACTTAGTTACTTGGACAATAATCTATAATGCACTCTCAGCAAATCTGCAGATGATATCAAATTGGGGAGAGTGGTCAATATGCTGGAGGACAGTGCTGCCATTCAGGAGGACCTCGGCAAGCTGGGCCATGAGGAAACTCTTGAAGTTCAACAAAGGGGAAATTCAAGTCCTGCATCTGGGCTGAATTAACTCCATGCAGCAGACCAGGCCGGAGTCAGCTGGCTTGGTGGTGGCTCGCCAGGAAAGGAGCTGGCAATCCTGGCTTACAACATGGCGGACATGTCAGTAGTGTGCCCTGTGGCAACAAAGGTCCATCTGCATACTGGGCTGTATTAGGAAGAGTAAAGCCAGCAGGTCAAAGGAAGTGACTCTTCTCCTCCCCTTGACACTCATGAGACCTTCTATGAAATAATGTGTCCGTTTTGGGGTCCCCTGGTACAAGAGAGAGATTGATAAATGGTAGCGAGTCCAGAAGGCGGCCAGCAAGATGCTCAAGGGGCTGGAGCACAAGGCACATAAAGTGAGATTGACAGAACTGGCTTTGCTGAGCCTGGGGAAGAGAAGGATAAGGAGAAATCTCACTGTTGTCTTCAGTTACGTAAGGTGTGGTTGTAGAGAAGACAGGACTGACTCTTCCTGAAGCTGCACAGCAGAAAGATAAGAGGTAAGACAAACAACCGAATGGGACATTCAAATTGGACAATGGGGAGAAAAAATCCCAGTGAGAATAGTTGAACAATGGCCAGGTTTCCCAGAGTGGTTGTGATAGCTCTGACCTTAGAGATACTCAAAACTCAGCTGGACAAGTTAACCCTGCTTTGACGAGCACATTGGGCAAGGTGATTTCCATTCAACCTGAATGCTTCTGTTCCTATTTGCTATTTAGAAAGCATCCTGACCTGCCCATTCAAGAGCTGGGTGGGGAAACCAAGACTTTCTGAGGTCACTTCTGGTATTTACTTGCTCAGCAGAAAAGGAGTAAGTGGGACGGTGGCCCTCCGAGCAGCAGGTGCTGGGTTTCAGATGCTGTTGAGATTCCTCCTTTAGACGAACTGGCTGCTGGTGGAGCTGGATACTTGCCTGCTTCTGGCAGCCCAGCCTTCTCTGTTTTTAAAGAAAGGCATGCTGAACTCTCTAGCAAGGCTAGAAAGTATTGGTCTGACTTTTTTTTTGGTTGATATCATACCTAACCTTCACCTTTTCAGAGGTGAACACTAAAAAGTTATGTAAAAAGCCAAACTGAATCATCCTGGTAAACAAGTGCAAAACATATTGACCTTGTCTTAGACCTGTAATGACCTACCCTTATATAGCTGTAACCCCCTCCATTTCATGCAGTTAACAAACTGTAGTCCTTTGATTCAGTGAGACACTTGCTGCTTTTACCATTACTTTCGTGTTAAGTCTAATTGTCTATTTAGAAGGTAATTTGGGTTACACCCCAATTAAAGTCAGACATACCTAACCTTCTGCAGCTCCCAAGAGACCTTTCACAAGGTATCTCTATGAGCAGAAGAGCTCCGGATGATGTTTTTTTTAACCTTGCTAACATTTCAGCCGTGCTGGCAGCGATTCATACAGTTTCTGCCGGCTGCCTCCTTCTTCTGTTTTCCTCAAAAGGTTTCACAAGATATCACAGTAACCTTGGCAAAAATGTGAAATCTGCTTTAAGGTTAATGCTAAACTTCTGTAGTACATTATTTTAAGGTTTAAAAGAAAGATAGTAAGTTCTAGTATGTACCTGTCAGTACTAAATGATTGTTCATTTCCTGTGAATTGGGAATAAAGTAATAACATACATCTGGCGAGCTAAAGCATGTTGCTTATTTCTTTTTCTTCTCTGAGCCATATCCTTTACCAGCTGTGAGACATCACCATGCAGAATCTCCAAATACCTTTGAGGAGAATTAAAACAAAGGAACAGAGGGCTGGAAGGGACCCCCTGTGTCTCCAAAACCAGTCCCCCGCGAGCCCCAGGCCACATCACACAATGCCTTTCATCATCTGTTCGCACTCCCTCTTACAACCCCTCTTGTGCCCCCATACTTGCATTGGAAGCCTGTTCTCTCCAGCGTTGATTGCTCAACTGGCTAGATAATGTCTTTCAGTTTCCAGTTAAAATGCATTCATGGGCAGTTTCTGCCCATTTGTTCTCGTGCCAATGCTGTACTTTATCTTCAAAAGATCTTTTCCTTCCTTGATGTTTAACCTCCTGGTGTATTTATAGAAAGCAAAGACATTCCATATCAGCTTTTGTTTTGCTACGCTAAATAAGTCAAGCTCTTCTGGCCTCCTTATGCAAAGTAGGCTTTCCATCCCCTATCACCACAGTACCTATTTGCTGCCCTTGTTCCCAGGTCACCTTTGGCCCAGGGGGCTGTTGATGGACACAGTGTTCCAGATAAGGTCTCACCAACTTATTTTATTACTTGCTAACCATTTTCTCATGTGAATCATGCCAGAAGATGACATGCTAAAAGGATATACATCACCAAATGTAGAAAATACGTTGAGGAAAATCCAATTATAAACCTCCTTCCCTTCTTTAATGTAATATTTCTAAATAATAGGTGCTTGTGGGCTTTGCAAGTCAGTGGAGTTCTGATGATGGATCCTGAAGCACACATTAGAGCCTAGAAAAGGAGCCTGATGTATGAAAACAACAGCCATCGAAACGCAGTGACCAGAATGAAAAGAGTCCACGGGAGAGGTGAGGTAGGATTTATTACTGCACTGCAATGGATGATAAAGGAGGTGATTAGAAATTAACTGTCAAACTCAATTCTTTATACTCTCCTGGCATGATAAACACTTGAAACATAACGATACATATTTACATGACTAAAAATCTCAGCCTGTGGCATTTTCACAACATCTTCCATTTGAAAGCATAAAGGATGGCAAGTGAAATTACTTTATGCTATAAATACAGTTTGCTTCCTGCATATCTCTAAGTCAGAACAATGGTAAAATGTAACTCGCGTGATTAAGTGGAGCAAAGAAGATCCTTTGCATTTTTCTCCACATGCACTCAGTCTACTCAGCTCTTGAGTAACTTAATGTAAAAGTTTAAATTTTATGTTCTCATTGTTCATTTCCAAGGTGTGACCCGAATAAAATCCCTGGGGAAAAAAAAACAAACACAAAAGAAAAGGTCTCATTGATTGAATGTTAGTATATGGCCTTTTATGGGATAAAAATTAAATGTATATATTGTTTATTATGACACCAAAATAATAAATTTCTTCAGTCTTTCACAGCAGTTCCAGAAATTAAGAGTCTTTTTCATGATTCTGGCCAGCACTGAGCTATGACCCAGTAAAATAATGTTCTTTAGTATCATACACTTCATAAAAATCATAGTTTTATCTGATGGCAATGAATCTTAGAGGCAAATAGTTCTTTTCCCATCTCTTTTATATGATATTCATAAAGGTATGAGGGCAGCCTGAATCATTAAACATTACGCTGAAGGCAGCATTCAGAAGAGAACCGAATGAGGACCTCCCCACTGGATTCAATGCAGTGTTCTCCTTGCAGAAAATAGCAAACTCAGCTGCACGCAGGTGGTTAGCTCAACTGCTCTGTTAGTTCCCAGAGAGAAGAAATTGTGGTTTGTGCAATTTGGCTTTATGTAAGAAGCCGATTCCTGGTCATTGTTCAGATGCAGTTACGTTAGGCAAAGTCTTTGTACCTCTTCTGCCCTTTGTGGTTCTCTAGACGCATGAGCGTTGTCCTTCTACATGGAAATCTCACTGTGTTTTGAAGATATTTTTGCTCCGTGACCTGCCTATTGGACTGGCTAAGGGCTCAGATTACAGTGGTTTTCAGTGGACATTAAACACATGGTGGTACTTTTTCAGGCAGGAATGACCTCTCGAATTCGGAGCTGTAAAGTGCAGCTACTGTGTTTACTCAGTTGAGGGACAAATCGTGCTCCACAGGTCTCATGTTCTCAGGTTGGTTGTAAACCTTTTTGTTTTGCTTATACTATGTTCTGGGACTCAAATTTCTCACCCTCCTGGGATCGCTGCCTGTTGGAGGCTCTTTTGAAAAATACGACTGATTCAGTCCTAGTTCTGTGTCAGTCACACATCCAAATCCCTACGTCAGCTTAAGCATAATGCCCCATAATGGAGAAAACTCAGCTGCAGTGAAACAAAGCTGGTACACGATATCGTCTTTTTTTATTCTAATATCTTCAAATGAGGCTATTTCAGGAATTGAGAATAATTCTCTTGGAGCAACAAAGTTTATATAGCCAACATAAACAAACCTATGCCTGCTTCATGCCAGGGGAGGAGAGATGGGGTGATATTTCTTTTGCTACCAACATAGGCTCTTTTGCTTGAATAGTATTTTTGGCAGATGCTACCATATTTAACTTCCCACAATGGCACTGTTTATTTAAGGCCAATATGAAACATCCCTGGCCCTTCTCTTAGATTTTTCAGTCCCTTGGTTGACTTTCACGTATCCTTTTAAGCACATTTTTTTGTGGTGCCTTTGGAATCACTACTCGGTGCCTTTAAACGAAATACTTCCAAACAATGAGAACTTCATCTTCTCTGGGCAAGGAAATAAGCCATACCAGCTACACCACTGCTCATGGATGTCACTGCTTTCTGTACACCCTGTTCTCACGAGTGGTTCAGAGGAACAAAATAGCTGCCAGACTAGAGGTCTACCTAGCCAAGTGCCTTGTCACCAACAAAGATCAGTCGGGATTACTTAGAGAAGAGTGTAAAAAAAGTATAGTGGTGCTCTGCCTAATATGTACTTGAGGTTCTGGCGATCATTGTGCCCAAGGCTGCACTGTTTTCTTTTATCAGACTGACCCAAGAGAAATTTACTTCGGGATTTGCTCTCTGCATTTTTGTGGTATAGAAAATGTATTCACAGCTATAAATCTTTCCCAGCTTTGCATTTGATTTTAAATCTGATATGTGTAGCTGCAAAAACAAGTTTCAAATCCTTATAGGAAGTTTACTAGGTCCTTAGAGACAATGGTTTCTGATCAGCCAACACAGCCCCAGCTTTCTACGGAACCTAGTTACTTTTCACCCATGATTTCAGGCTGAAGCCTCCATCTCTATGAGTGCAGTGACACCATTTCTATTTGTACCCATTATGTGCAACTTGTGGGTCTCTGGCTCCAACCAAAGCCACTGCTCTGCAAGCTGCCACAGCTGCTGATAAGCCACCATGGGCTGCCCCCCATGAGTCACAGTGGCCACGGTCATAGGACATCTCTGCCCAGGAGCACCCTGCAGGTCTGGGGCTGGACAGCTTGAGCGGCCAGTGCTTCCCCTGCCTGCCAGGGACAGCTGGGGAACGTGCTCTTTGCCTTTGTCTACGGAAGCAAATGTGTCGGGGGTGGACTTATAGTGGCCTATTTGCGTCCCGCCTAATGTTTCTCCCAGATGTGTTACTTCTGCTAAACGCTATTACCTGTTGGTATTTAGGTAAAGCTCTGGCTCTGGGTGCTCAGAGCTTCTGGTCATGCTCTTCCACTGTTTTCCCCAGGTGGAAATATCACCTATCACTTTAGTACCCTCGCTATCACTGTTGCTTTTTTTCTGTGTTGGCCTGTGAAATACTGTGGGTGCCAAACACAGCCCAAAGAGCCGTCTGCAGAAACAGTGTCTCCCAGAGGAGGTGCAGAATGTGCACAAACATGTGCTCTGTTTTCCTAAGGACACCTGCCAGAATCCTGCTGATGCATCAAGCATAGGAAAATATTTGGCACAAGCCACGTCTCCAAAGATTTCTCTCCTTGTAGGTAGTGGAAAGTATTCTTTTTTTAACATACTTATTTCATTTTTTTGGTTTTCTCTATATAAGTGAATGCTCCTGTCTTTCCCTGCTGCAGTGTCCAATAATCACAGCCACTCGTGGTTTCTCAGCTCTCTCAGAGCACTTATCCAGTCCCATTTTAGCTCCTGCCTCAAGGTGAGTGCTATGAACTGTTGTCATGCTGCACCCTCTCTGCTCTGTCCTCTGCTTCTGAGAGTTTCCTTTTTCCCCAGAAGATTCCCCTAATTATTTTTCAGTTTTTTAAGTCCTTGTATTTTCCAACAAATGCATCTTCTTAATGGCACTCAGATTTTTTTAACCCATTAATGGGTACTGCTTTCACCGGTACACTCACAAATCGTGCCGAGGTGGCGGCATGACTAGAATATTAATAAATAAAGCATTAGTTTGCTCTGAAAGGACAGGCAAGATTAGACGGAATGAGATATACTGCTGTGCATTCAAGGGTACATATGTGTGCTGGGAGATCCAGAATGTGGAGGAAGTTACAATCTCTGAGAAGGTAAAAGGTGAAAAAAATATGAGGGCTTTGATTGCGGGGATTGCAAAATATCAAACAAGGAAGACTGGAGGCTTTCTGTGTCCAAAAAGCAGAATCAGCCAAAGGACCGGATTTTATATTAATGAAGGATTTTAACAATCCAGGTATTCACTGGTGAAAGAATGCAACAAAACATCGATGTCCAGTGAGTTCCTGGAATTACTGGCAATGTTTTTTAAAAATGTGGAGGAAGGAGTCAGAACACAGATTTTTCCAGGTTTGATGCTAAGCAGTGAAGAATTATGCAAGAGCATGAAGGTGAAAGATAACATGTGTAAAAGTAACCTTGGAGTCAGAGGGTATATGATCCTTGGAAAGGAAATGAAGAAGAGCAAAAAAAGGTGATGGAGTAGAATTGCAGAGGCTTCAATAAATTACTAGATAGCTGGTAGCTAAGTGAACATAAGCATTAAAGACAGATGTAAATGCCTCAAAAAAATGTTTCTAAGGACAGTAGTATACATTATTCCACATCAGAGAAACTATAGATGGTGTAAAAAGAGACCAAACTGGTTAAGCTATGATCATTCATAATATATGCCCAAAGGAACTAAAATAAAACCAAGCCAGATTACTCAGGGCACTGAAAAAAAGTAGCCTGATCATGTAGGACCAAAATCTGTGCTTTGTCTTTTCTGATCCAAAATTAGATGCAAAGAGCAAGAGACACGAGGCCAACGAGTTCAGCAGTAATGAGGGTGAATCCAAGGAAAGTGATTGTTTCTACTTAAAAATGAAGGGAAGACATAAAGCCAAGCAGGATGAAGTAGATCATTTTGCATGTTTTCAACTCACATGACCAGCTCTCACCAGCTGTCTAGCACAATTAAGACCGATAATCACAGGGCTTAGAACAGAGAATGGATTAAGGAATTCTTAGACAAGGTTAGGTACTTTCAGATCAGTTGCACCTGCTTGATAAACTCCATCTGTGGATGGCACAAAACCTTGGTTAGAAAAGGTATCCAGAAAAAAAATATCTATCAGCAGTTCTCTGTTACAGTGCAGGTATATTTCTGGAGGACTTCCACAGGCATCTGTTCTTGCTCATTTTCTGCTTGATGTCTTTCCTGAGGACCTGAATAATGCAACATATTTAATAAGTCTGCAGATGACATGGAGCTGGAGGGACTGCAGATGGACTGCACGATGGGATTAGAATTCAAAATCATCTTGAAGAAATTTATTGAAGAAATGACCTGCAAAAACCAGAATGAAAATGAATCGGGACAAGTTTAAAGTGCTACACTTGTGCAAGAATGACCACCTGAACAAATATGGGTTGTGGGGGCAGCTGGCTACCTGTCAGCTCTTCAAAAAGAAGTCTGGAGTTGCAGTGGCTCATGAGCAGAGCAGGACTCAACGCAGTCACGCTGTTTCAAAAAGGCAGACTCAATACTGGACTGCGTAAGCAGGGGTATACATTAGAAGGCCCAGGAAGGTCCTTCTGGGACCTCTGAGCATTGTCAGGGCATCAGCTGGAGCACCATACCCCATTTTAACCAATGACCTTCAAAAAGAATGGAAACTCGTTCAGAACAATCCAACGGACACCAACACGGAACAATCCAACGGATTAGCAGTAGGAAACATGACCTGGGAGGAAAGCACAGCTGCATCTGGAGTACCGTGTCCGGTTCTGGGCTCCCCAGTTCAAGGACAGGGAACTGCTGGAGAGGGTGCAGCAAAGGGCTACAAAGATGATTAGGGGACTGGAACACCTCTCTTATGAAGAAAGGCTGAGGGATTTGGGTCTCTTCAGTCTGGAAAAAAGACGGCTGAGGGCGGACCTTATCAACACTTATAAATACTTAAAGGGTGGGTGTCAGGAGGATGGGGCCAGGCTCTTTTCAGTGGTGCCCAGGGACAGGACAAGAGGTAGTGGGCACAAACTGGAACATAGGAAGTTCCACCTAAACATGAGGAGGAACTTCTTTACTTTGAGGGTGGCAGAGCACTGGAACAGGCTGCCCAGAGAGGTGGTGGAGTCTCCGTCTCTGGAGACATTCAAAACCCACCTGGACGCGTTCCTGTGCAACCTGCTCTGGGTGACCCTGCTCTGGCAGGGGGGTTGGACTAGATGATCTCCAGAGGTCCCTTCCAACCCCTATCATTCTGTGATTCTGTGAAACAACACAGAGAGAAGACAGAGGGAAAAGGAGTTATACATGATAACTATTCTCAAATAGATAAAAGAACCCATAAAAAATAAGTAATTCTTTTTTACAAAACCACAGGCTTAGATTATAGCAAAATTTTTAATTTCAGCTTTAGGTAAAACTTTCTAGTGGTAAAGCGGGAGAGAGCTAGGTTAGATTGTTTGTGAGGAGAGAAATCACAGGATTTCCATCACTGGAGGTTTTTAGGAACAGGGAAGGCAGACAACTGTCTAAATTCATCTGGAAATAGTTTTTCCTATTAGTGGTTAAAGCGGTGGGCTACATGATCTCTTGACTATCTTTCTAGCCATGTATTTGGTTTTATGGAACTATGGTCCATTTATCGTTCAATTTTGCATTTTGTTCACATGGTCCCTTTGGGGGGGGTTCATTACATAGAGGCCTAAATCTTACTTGTTTATCACTTCCTTTCTGTGGATTTTTAGTGTTAAAATTCATGATGGTCCTGCTTTGGCCAGTATACCCCTGTCCTCCTTAAAATTTGGAACTGTCCTACTTGCTTTCAGGTTTATAGTCCCTGCATTTTTGACGACAATATTTTCCAGTGATCCTACAAAAAAAATCCCCTGAACTGGAAGTTCTGCTATTGCCCTTTCCATTCCTGCTGGGCACGCTTTGCTGCCACTTGGAAACTCTTACACAGTGATCCCTGTCCTTCAGGTCTTGCATCTTTTTCCACGGATCAGCATTATTTTGCCTATGTTGTCTGCATAGAATACAGCTCCATAGACTGTTTTGAGGGACACTAATTCTTAGCATCAGTCGAGACTATGTAACTCCTTTTACATGGTCAAACCTATTCTAAATGGCAAATAAAATTAGGAAGGAGGAACTGGATCACTGCTTCTATCCCTATTATGCTATCGTTCCTAGATAGATGGTATCGAACAGGTACTTGGAAAAAAAAAGAGTATTTCGAGACTAGATTAATGGTAAGCACATTCAAAATCTTAAGGCGACGGGTGTTTGTCCTTCAAAACATAAAGAGGAGAACGATTAGCAGAATGAATGGCGGTGGCAGAAGCACACTGCTTGAATATGAATTCATGATACAGGGGCAGATTTTGTTCACCTTTAAGATTTTCACCAGAGCAAGCTGCAAGGTAGGAAAGAGAATCAGGAGGGCCTGGTGACTGAGGCCAGCTCCTCCTCTTTTCCTTAACCCCGCTCTTCTTAGCAATTCATTCTTAGGGATTTTGACTTGTGCTCAATTTCCCTAGCAGCAGAGTTCATATGTACTTGATTACTTACACAGGAGACAATTTAACCATGAAAACCTCATATGTGAGGGATTAGCTGAGGGCAAAGTAGGGCTCTTAAACTCTTAACGTGAGTATAGTCATGACAGCACAGTTTCATTAAATTGAAACATTTCACTTAGCAAAGTATAGATTTAATTCTAACAATTTCAAAGGTGTCAAAAAGGAAGGGGTACTCATTTCACCCAGCGCACACTGTCTGCACATCTGTCTCCCTGAGGGGAACAACGAAAAAACCCCTCACGGAAAAAAAAAATAAACAATTACCTTTCCTGTACATCATTCATCTTCTGGTACTTGCAATTCTTATGGACACATCTGCATGATTTCTACAAATCCTATTACACCTCACATAGAGAAATGAGGTAGGAGATACAAAGTTTTATTTGAGAGGCAGAACACACTGTTTGTCTGTATTAAGATAAAATATAGTTATTAAAGTTTTACAAGTGCTCTCTTTTATTTTCTGCATATATAAAAATAATTTATTTGTAATTTCATGCAAATGTTCTTCAAGATGCTACTGCCATCTTTCTCACATTGTAACAGTTTCTCCACTGACCATGGTTTTCATGCTTAATTTTTATGTTTACCATCAGTCAAGCAATTCCAGTTGACATATGATTTGATTTTTCTGCTACATAAACCAATTTTACATCAGTGGAGTTCCAGTAACTGGGGCTACTCACGCCATAAGAAAAGCACCAAGCCCTTTTTTATTTCCTTTAGTTTTTCTTTCCTAAAGTTCTTGGGCCATATTCTTAGCTGATTTAATTTTTCTCTGTTGTCTTCTGTGTGGCTCTGCTGACTTACTCCATTGGCCAAATTTGCCCTTCATTGTTACAAGTTAACTTTGAAATGAGTCACTTAATATTTCTGCTGTTCTGTTCTACTGAAATCTTCCCTCTGGGCTGAATACTTTGAGCTCTCTTCCTGCCCTCATGGGCAACCATGCAGTTTGCTAAAATAATTTCTGTGAAATTGCTGGCCCAAGTTGCAAGAGAGGTGCCTAAAAATAACCACCTTGAAATCAATGGCCGGTCTTAAGAAACCTGGTTTATACATTTTACGTGATATGACAAACTACTGCTGCATCGTATTAAGAGTTTATACCGAGAGTGACTCAGGTGGATGGTATGAACTGCTGTACGCACCAGCTGAAAATCCATTCTCTTCTGCCTCGCAGAGAGGGGAAAAAAGCAAAGTAGATTCCCGACTGGTTCCAACTTCAGTAACACAGTGAACAGCCCCCAGGTGCATGTGGAGACTGAGAAAGTGCGCAACCGTCGCCCTTTTACTATTGCTCACAATTTAAAAGCCAGTCAGCAGCAGGAACAGGAAGAGAAAAGGTCACCAGAGGACACTGTCCATGGCCAGCATCAGGTTTCAGAGTAGGGACCTTAAGGGAGAAAATGAAGAACATTTGGACTTAATTAAGGCACTAATCTGGAAAAATAAGGAACAGTTGAAAGCTGCAGAGTTGGGGCATTGTACAAACTTCTTTTCTTGATCGCAAAGTAACCTTGCAGCGGCTGCTGCTACTGAGAATAGGGAAGGAAGAGGCTGGCAGAAACTGGGGCTCCGAGGTCTACCCTAGAGCACTGTTTTTTTTATGGTGCAGTAGCATCAATAAAGGCAGAGGAGGGAGTACAATAGGAAAGGGGTCTGCGAGAAAATGACATACATTGCTTAGAGCTTTGCTCCTCAGCAGATAGTGCTTTCACATCTTTGAAAATATGCGTTCCTCCTAGAAGTAGCTTTTCAGTTGTCATCTTAAATTTTCTGCTAGAAAATACTCCGTGTGCTTATATATAGCATATAAATAGCAGGTAAATCTTGAGTTATATAAAATAACATTGTGGATAATATGAACATATATTTGCTTGTATTTATCTCAAAAAAAAAAATGGTGGCGAGGACAGCTGCACAAAATGAGATAAGACAAGATGCTGGAGTTCCCTCTATCCTTTGCAAGGCCTGTCTAGATGACAGCTCTAATTAGCTAAAGGACTTGGTTTCAGTTCACTGTGTTTGTCACTAGTTCGGATACAATAGCGCTGAAGCGCAAAATGAGGGGACTTTCTTACCCTCAGTGGCCTGTTCATACTTGAACATGAAAAGCACATTAGAAAAACTATAGTTCTGGGCAGCCCAGACAGGCAGACACTGACAGTGCTCGACCTCAAGGGCTGTCCTTTCAACTGCTGTAAACTGGCAGAGCTATTCATCCGAGTAACGCAGTGCTGCTCCGTATGGCAGTGGTATAAATTTACCCATTAGAAGCTGTATGCACATGTCTGAGGTTATTGAATAAGCAGGGATTCCAGTTAGATAAGGGTGAAAATGGATGTTGTGTGTCTAAATGCATAATTTCTTTTTTTTTTTTTTATGGTCAAAACAAAGACTAAAGAAGAAATATCTTTTATTTATGTGCAGAAACTAAGTCAAATTTGCTACAAGACTGAGTAAACATGTCTTATACAAAGCTTTCTATGGAAAGACAGGTTTCTGGCCAAGATTCAGGAGAGAGGGATGCTCACAAGTAGGAAAAAAGGGATGCAGCAATTGTTTTGCATCAGTTGTCTTCTACCTTTTCAAATCACATTTAATGAAAGGAGACAATCAATCTTCAGTACAATCAAATGAAAAGTTGGACATCAAACTCTTTTTCCCATTCTGGTTTCCAGCTGCGGTTTCTCAGCTTTAACAGTTTGAGGACCCCTATGGCCACACCCTGTCCTCGGAAACTTGGCTCCATTAAGAATGATGTTGACTTACATCATACAGGGATATGGCCCTCAGTGCAGGTCCATGTCTTTGGTCGGGTTTGGGACCCTGATGCTCCCACGCATTGCTTTGTACGCAGCTGTCTGGGCAAACTAGTTGCAAACTGCGCACAGAAAGCTGCTCAAGTACCCCATAGTAGCCTGCATCTATTTTGCATGATAAGTATAATACATAATGACAAGGTAAAGCAGAATCAAAGCAACCTCTTGTTCCCTCCCAGAACATACAGGAAAAGGAGGGAGCGCTGATGTCTACCTAGGTAAAGAATTATGTAATAACTTGATATTATTAAGTGAGCAAAATTAAATACAGCTTATTTTTTGATAGAACGATGTACTATTCACTAAGGGGACTTAGAGATTTGTGGGCCTCACATGAACATTCTTTTAAAATCACATTTTGCAGCAATTCTTTCTAAAAATGGCTGTGGCATGCAGTAAATAGTACAGTTGTTGCTTTGAAGAAGTCTGTGTTTGCAGTGGTATGAAAATAAAATCCCACATCAAAGAGTACAGTACAAGTTAGCCCTGACCCATGGACAAAAGATATTTATGCAAGGATGTGTGTGTGTGTGGGGGGAGGGTTCTAAGCAATGCTTTTCCATTTTGTTCCTTTCGAATTGCGAATATTTTTCTCTTCTCTTGTTTTCCCATCACTGGTGGAACGTGTTCCCTTTCAACCTTAGCAGAGTACTGGACAGGTGTACTGAAAGCCCCAAACTTGCAATGGAAGAGGTGTTCGCATGGTTCACTAGAAGCTGGTAGAGCTTATTCTGGTAACATTTAAGCCAGATTTATGCTGATGGAACACCTCTGGGTGAAATCCACGTCTTTTTGAACTCAGGGTAAAGACTGACTCCAAGGACGGCCAAGTGAAATCACCTTACAGAGAAAGCAGTGGAAATACGTTTGTTATTTATACATTTGACTTAAGCCAAGGGATCTAACTGTTGATAAATTTCAGTAACGTAAGTCCCCACTGATGGCAATAAAGTCAACCAAGTTAATCTTGTTTTACACGTGTGAGATTGGGATCCAGATATATCTAATATTTTTTTTCATTCATTTAAGTGGAAGAAGTGAAACTAAGGGTTCTTATTTACAGCTGAATAAGGATGTAAAAACAAGAGTAGAAGCGGGGAGAAAGGAGGATTGCAGTGAAGTTCTCTAAAGTGTCCAGCCTACTGGGGAGCAGCTTCTGTTGCCATTGCCTCTGCCAGCCTGTATAGTTACATGCCATCCTTATGTTTCTTTTCCAAAAGCTTCATCAAGGAAGTTTCTGCCTTTTCTTATGTTACCTTGCTCACCCAGAACATCACCAAGCAGGTTTTCTATTCCTTTTCAGCTCTTGAAAGGGTTGGCTGCATTTTAGTGTTTGTAAGTGGCACCTGTGTAAGACAGCTAGATGGAACGTCCTTTCCTTTTTTTTACCCTTTACTGCTGTCTGAGGCAAATTTAGCCATAGGTGCCAGGCAGTAATCAACAATGCCTTGCCGTGCTCGTGTGTAGACTGCGGCAGAGGTCCTGGGCTCAATCCTGTCCTTTAGAAGCGATACGTTTAGTTCCATCTAGGATTCACTGAACACGAACATCTAGAAGGCACTGTCAGAGCAAATGAAGCAGAAAAGGTGCTCCCAAAAATCAGTGGACACAAAGATCTCCCCTCTGCTTTCTGAAGAGATGCCAGTTCCTCCTGTGTATACACCTGGTAGAGCAGCACTACTCAAAGAAACATCTCAATCTTCCATGGCAACAAGCCCAGAAGCTGATCTGCCAGCCCCAACCTGGTTACTACTAGCAGGCAGTGAGTGGGGATAGCCGGCTTCCCAAGGAGCGAAGTGACCTATTTCCTCTGCACTGTGGACAACTTTCACACTGCTGCTCTGGTGCTGCAACTCTTCGGTGACTTTTAGGACACAGAGTTCTAGGAAATCCCCTCTGTCTTTCTGACAATATGCTATGACCCCAAGTTTGTCGGAGTTTTGCTTCACTGCCTGTCCCAGGAGACCTGCTAGCTCGCTGAGTCCACACGCGTCTCATATCATGTGCAGTGATTCCAGAAAAAACAGCTCTTGAGTCATCATCCCCCTGCTCCTTCTTCATTAAGCATATTCCCACGTCCTCAGAAGCCCTATGAAACTACGCTGCCAAACACAGGCCTGCCAATGCGCGGATGCCCTGAGAGACACGCTCATGGCACTCAGCAGCATCCCCTGCGCTGTCGGTCACCAGGTCAAAAGCGGCACAGGCAAAACCATTAGATGCCAGCAGAAGAATCACGGGAATTGTTAGTTTTAAGTCCAATTTCCAAATTCTTTCAGTGTGTGGTAGGTGTCCTAGAATTCACCATTAGTAAAACCACTGTGGAATAGCTTCATGCAGTACTGAAGTATTTATTCACATAGATGTAGAGCTGTGGAGATTTTATGGTTCACAAGAAAAGCACCTTGACTGTGGGGAAAAAGTGATATGGGTGCACTTCTGTTTAATATAGTTTAATTACTGCACTTTTAATGAATGAATAAACTATTCCAATGGAACAACCACAAGTAGACGTATCCAGGAATTTCCCACTGATGTTCCCCATGGCATACCCACTCCCTGCATCTTTTCTGTCCATTGGGGGGACTTCTAATTTTGTACACTTCATTTTTCAGCCTGTTCCAATCAGGAGTACTCCTAC
The DNA here is from genome assembly GCF_963924245.1 of Chroicocephalus ridibundus. Taxonomy (NCBI): domain Eukaryota; kingdom Metazoa; phylum Chordata; class Aves; order Charadriiformes; family Laridae; genus Chroicocephalus; species Chroicocephalus ridibundus. Next base: position 17,006,313 of record NC_086285.1, read on the forward strand.
AATAACTCCATTTCATTCTCTCTTCTGCAGCGATAAAAGCTTTTATGATAAAAATCAAAATAGCCCTTCTCCCATATTCTGGTTTTGCATTGTGTATATTCTGGCATCCTGAATTTTACCAATGCGACTTCAGAGACACGATTTCTCTGCATGGGGGAAAGGATGTATTTGTTCATACATAACATGGAACATGATTTGGTATGTGTTCCTAGCTAAATATATAAAAAAAGACGACACCAACTCAACACCTCCTGAAAAATTAACATCCTCAATTCAGTGACATTTTTCATTGTGCACCTTCGTTGGGCTTTGTACGCTATGCATGAAAGCATCAGATCTAGAGTCATTAGTGACAGTAACTAAACTTCAGCTTTTACCTCCTGTTCCTTGTTTTATGTTTTTTTTTTATTTCAACATAATTCTGACTACATTTTCAAGACTAAAGCAGATAATTCATATAAATATTAAGCCATTCACACACATTAGAACCTTTGTTTTCTTCTCAAATTCACCCACTTAAGCTATCTAGGAGTACACCTATGTCCTAAAGGCTTGACAATTTTGTACTGAGTGTAAACACCAATTAATTAGTGATGCTTTAAATAACCTTTTTGTCTGTCATTTGGGAAAAACCTGGTAATAGCAAAACTTATATTTTCTCCTTCTTCCTTCCAGATGTAAATCAAACTTTGGCTCCCTCACACTCAGCCTTTCTTTCAGACTTGTAACTTATATCCATTACATTTCATCTCTAAATATGATGCTCTGACTCTCAGTTTCATGTAACTTAAATTATGGAACATGCATTCTCATGAATTAAAAGATAGCTGTTGCTTTTTTAAAGGAAATAATCAGCAGGGTGTATGTTATCATCGTCATCAAAGAGAGCTTTACTGAATTATTCCTTTGACTACAGTATGAAACATTCAACTTTAAATCTCAGTAATTCAAGTATGAACAAATGGACTAACAAAACACTTTTCCGACCAAAGTTTCATCTATTCCAGTATCCCGTCTCCTAGCAGATATATAGGGAAGAGTACTACAAGAAGAGTAAGTACTTCTTTGTACTTCCTTTGTACTTCTTCTCAGTACTTCTTTGGAATACTCTTCCACCTTCCATAACTTGCGGCCCTGGGGCTACCTGGCCCAGAGCTCAGTTTCTTGCATGTACTAGCCCTCTGTGGATTTTTCTGCCAAGAATTTTTCCACTTGCTCTTTGAATCCAGGTAAACATCTAAATGCATCTGAAAGTATAATCAATAGAAGACACACAGTGAGCCAGATGAACTGGCAGCCCACTGAATGCTGTCGGTAAGATTGCGTTACACGTTAATTGTAGTTCTTAACTGATGCTGCTTTTCCACACTTTTGCCTTGCACGCTAGCTGAAAGAAGGTTGCTTCTATACACCTTTTGATTGAAATACATCAGCTTTTGGATCTGCTCAGTACTCTATTCTTGTCCATTTCTCATACTCCTTATGTTTCTACAGAGAAATTTAGCTACAGTTTATATATATTATTATAGTATTATTGTATATATTATTATGATATTATTAGAATATGATAATATATTATGTACGATATACTATTCTATATATTATATATGGTATACTTGTCACCATTAGGCTAAAACCTTTCTTTAGCTTTACTCCACCAGCTGGAAATTCTAGCTAGATTGCTTGTGCCAAAGAAAAGAGCCCTCCTCACTTTTTTCCCCGACTGGCCCTGCTGCTCTGGAACCCGGTGTGGGGGGAAGCAGCCATGGGAGACTTGAGGTCCCAACAAGCCCCTGGCACGGAAACAATCCCAATGGCTTTGAAACTGAACGGATCCTTCTCACGCCTCTGCTGCATCTATCGCATAATGACCAGGATCTGTCTAACTTCTTACTCGCAACGTTCCTGAGACCAGGCATCTCCTCTCATCTCCCTTACATCTGCTAAGTAATCCAATGAGTATATTAAATCGCCCTTCATTTGTGTTCTTGTTACTATGTGGACTATAATTGGTAGGAATTCCCTAGGATATCCTGCATCCTTCTTGTGACATATTTTGCCCTTAACCCAGGAGACAAATTACTAAAATGGTTCCATTTCTTTCTACTCAGGACACAGATGTCTTGGCACAGGATTTGCACTGAAGAATCACAGCTCAGTATTACCGGTCTTTTCCTTCCTCTCACTGCTAGACTGCTCATGGCCAAGAGCTGGACTGTCACAGGACTTACAAGCTTCTTTTCTTAACCTGGCTGCTTAAGGAAATGAGACATTTGCAATACTACTTTTCATATGGCTTTTTTTTTTTTTTTTTGTGCCTCTCAGTGCCCTGGTAGTAACACAGGAAACCACTGAGAAACTTTGTCTACATCTGAAAGAGGTAGAGTCTCAAAAGAAATGGTGTTCTTACTGGTTTTGTGGCAATATGCAGGTAGTGGAGAGAGCAGCAAGCTAAGATAGTGCCATTGTGGGGGATTACTGGACATAAATTGTGACATATTTTAGGTGGCAGTGGCTGGCTGATGTGCCAGCAAGCTCAGAGCATCCTTGCCGTAGCAGTGGTGCCCCTTGCAAACCTGCGAGCATCAGGATGGTCCTGAATGGGACTGAGCCAATGTCTAGGAAATCAAGGTTCAGGAATTCTAAGACTATTGGAACAACTTATTTTCTTGCCTTATGCTATCCTTTTAAGAACATACTGTTCATGGTTTTAAAGCTAAAATCAGGTTTGGTGTTTGTATAATTTTCCTATTTGAGGATCCCAACGTACTATACGAGCATCGGATTATTTTCACACACACTTTCTGAAGTTAGGGACTCGCTGTATTAATAAGTAAAACATGTAACCCTGCTTTGCTCATTTAAAGGACGGCTCAAGCTTTTTCTTGGTGGATACCTTTTTATCGTACCTATGTACAAATAATACATATTAAAAAAAAATGTGTCCACTATGTAAAATACTCAGATAATAAACTATGAAAATTATTAGGCTTCTTCAGAATCGTTAGAAACCGTAATAGTTGGTTTCATATACGTGTATGACATTAATCCTGAAAAGAGCAAGTAGAAAGAATAAATTTGGAATGCTTTCAAACATACTGATTTTCTGGGGGTTTCAGAGGACTAACTTTTGTTTAATCGTGTTTCTGGGCCATTGCCAGGCTGTCAGTATTCCCTAGAGCTGAATCTCCAGACATTAGAGGTTCTCCCCTGGAGCTGCATCTATAGACATTAAAGATTCAGAGTCGTTACATACCTTAAGCTAGGAGAGACAGGGGACAAGGTCCTAATTACAGCTTATGCCCATTTAAGGTTCTTTAAGCTTAATGCAGAAGCCTTGATGCAAATGAAAAATCAGGTCTCCAGTCACTTCAAATGCACTCACAAAAAAGGTTAAAATTCTGTTTAACTTCCTCTTCTTATCAAAACCTTGGAAAAAGAGAGCCTTTTCACGACCACTGAGGCACTGCATGTTTTATCTGAAGTCTGCCGTTTAAAAAGGGTGATTGATTTTTCCACATTAAGGGCAAAATAGCAGGAGATCTGTGCCTCACTAACTCTTACATACATACCTGCTAGCAACAGAGAAGCTCACTATTCAAATCAAAACAGGATTTCTGGGTTTTAATTGTAGGACTCGCAGGGCTCAATTCCTTTGGTCTTGTCTTAAATTAAGAGCCAGAAATTATTTCCCCATGAGACTTCAAGTCAGATCTTTGCCAAGGCCACGGGTCACTTGATTGCATCCAGAAGTTTACTCTAAACTTAGCTGGTGATGTGTCGATGTGCTGAGGTCTCAGCACACGATACTTCATAGTGACCAAAGCTGGTTCCCATGGTTTTTTAATTCAGTTGGGGAATAGGAGTACATAAAATCCGAATATAATTTTCGGGTTTTTATTTCATGTTATGTTTTTCCAGAAACGCAAGCATTTATGAGGACCTTTGATTTCTCACTCCTATTTGCAGGCCATAGCGTTATTCACGGTAACAAAAAATAAAACTGCCATGCAGATGCACTGCTGTGAAAAAAAAAAAAATTGCTAATTAAATATGGAGCAAGTGACTATAATAAAACCTCTTGGTAATACGCCTGGCCACTGTGGGACAAGAGGTCACGCTTCACGTGCCAAGAATGACAGCGTGATGCTACAGGGGTTTGAGAAGCAGCCGGAGAGTCAGTTCTCTAGTTCAGTGACCTCACTTCAGTGGGAACTGTATAAACACAGAAGTCGACCAAATAAATTTAGATGTATTTATAACTCTCTTGTGTACACTGAAGACAAGGGATGTAGAAATTACAGATTGCCAGTAATGGTAAATGAAAACAACAATAAACACAACTTGAAATACACATTATATAGAGCAGACAAGAAAAAAAACCCCAAACTTTCCAGCGAAGAATGCCAACAGCTCAGTGACACTCACCTTTTCCATACCAGGATCCTTTTCCTACCTGGTTTGCCTCTAAGAGGAGCCTCCATCTTATTTAAGAGTCTGGGCAGAACAGATTGGCTGGTGTCCTCCGAGGAACCTTGCAATAACATTAAGGCTTTCTCGCCTCGGTGCCTCACCGGAAAAGGAGAATATCGTTTTCTTGCTCACTGGGTATCATACGGAGAAAGTATTTCAATTATTTCTTTAAAATGAAAAAAAGGAAATACTAAGTAAGAAAGAACTGCTCTAAGAAGTATGAAAGAACTATTTTAAATTTCTTGAGGTTAAAATGAAGAAAATTCTTCGCAGTCCACTCTCCCACACATCCCATTCCTACACATTTTGCAGAGACCTCTAGGATGATGTAAAAGAAGTCCCAGAGCAACACAGGAGACTGCAATTTTCATTAAAACCATTGGTTTACCTTGTGATTCAAGAGCAATTCTCTCACCCTGAGTCCTGCAGCTCTGCTAGACGGTGCTGCATGTTTGCCACCTTTGCACTCCCAGTACGTCCAGTGCAAACTGTGTTCTGGGAGGATCACCCGTGAGAAGTGAAGACCCAATGAGTGAGCCTTCTGCGTTATGAAACCGAAGCAGAGATACACATCCTTCCACTGCAGCACAGACATATTGCAAAAACACATGCAAATGAAGATTTTTATGAGAATGCGTAATAAATCTTCCAGAAAGCTGGTAGTGTATCCCTGCCACAGATCATCAGGTGTTTAAAGGAGGGCTATCTGTGCAGGATACCTGCTCCAGTCACTGCCCTGAAGGGCCTCTCTGTGAGCCGTAATCTTCATTCAAAGGTGTATTTTTATAAGGTATTTCTTCATCACCAGCGTAATGGCTTCACGAACTAACTCAAAATTCTATGCAAAAATAATTCAGTCCTTCAGTCTCCAAAGCACAGCATCATCTATTGCAATACACCATTTCTAAAATATAATGGGGAAGTATTATTTCCCGGATTGCAGTTACAAAGGGCACTCCATGCTTTCTTTGGAAAAAGAATTTTTTCAGTCTTCTAGTATTTGTCCCTCTTTTCAGGTTTCATTGACAATGCTACAGGAAGTTTTGCAGCAAATACCTTTTATCCCCTAGGATGCGTAGCAGCTGGGCTGGCTGACGGACTTACAACTCTGCACATTTTTCAAATGCTTCCTTAACTGCTTTTTAGGAACAGCTATTTTTATAAATCTTTTGTTACTTCTAAGTTGTCCAACCTTCATGGAAATTTCTTTCCAAACAAATACAAAATGATGTCTTCACTACTTCTGATTCATTCCTTTCTGTCCTTCCCATTCAAACATGCGTTTACTTTCAGTTTCCCTTTCCCCCTCTTTATTCTGTTCACAAAAGCTTATTTATCCCATATTTTTAAGTATCATTTATTTTTTTCTATCCTCCCATTTAAAAAATATTTTTATTTATGTACTTATATCTCTCATCTTTCCATTTCCAAAAAGTTCTGGGGTTTTGTTTTGTTTTGTTTTTCTTCCCATTGCTACAGTTCTTTGTAGAGGCTTTTTAGTCCACAGCACTAGTAAAAAGCATTTCATGATGCTGAGAGAAGTGAGTTTACTTCTTCCTGCTTGCAAGCCTGCAGATTTCCTCTCAGTCATGCCGGTTTCCTTGGCTTCTCATTAAGAAAAACAAAAAAAGAGACAAGAACTATGTGTTCTTGGCTTGTCACAGTATTTTATTACCTTGAAGGACAGAGATCAACTTGTTGGGGACAAAATGAAAACTTTAGAAAAAGCAGCTTGTTTTTTTTTTAAATAATTTTTATTTGGCATCACCAGTCAAGCTTTTCATGTTGCTGAAATCTATTGCTGTCTTTGAAAAATCAGTCATCCTAAGCTGGTACAAAATCAGTTCAAAGAGAGATTTTTCTTACTTTATGATTTCTTAGATGCTTTTGAAAGTGTCACCTCAAAAGAAGGATAATAAATACTTAAAATATGTTCCTACTCTCTTCTATGAAGCAATAATAATGGATATAAATTCTGGCCTTCCACACATCACAACACAAAAGCTGTGTTGAAAGAATTTCAGGAGGTTGAGAAATCATCCTGAGAAGTTAGGAAATGCCAACCAGCATTATTTTGGCTTCTGTGCACTTACGCATGATGATACAGTTCTTAGTTATGCGTGTCCACCTTTTATTTCAAAACAGAACACAAGGTTCACTAAATGAGCAATTATCGTGTATTTGCTTTTTTATGGCTGGGTGGGTGATCCACCATACGGACCTCTGTTGGTTTGGCTACCGGGCTAACTACTAGCAATGATGGATTCTCATCTTCCGTGCAAATGAAGTTATATGTTGTTGACCTTTAGACTTCAAATATACGTTATTGTAAGGGGAAATAGGAAAACTAAGCACCTTGGATCCATTCCAGGATTTGGAATGGGATGTGTTCTTGTGTGCAACACTATTCTGCTTGTTGTCTCTAAATGTGAACCTTCCTCCTTCTACCTACTCATGCAAGTCTGTTTTCTCCCACTTCAGCACACTGAAGTCTATCATCCATCTCACTCACGGACCTCTGCTCAGTCTCAGCCTTCTTGTGCAGTTGGTTTTAAAATTTGATCAAAATTGCTATCTGAAAACCTTAATTTCAACCATACTCTAACGCTGGAGGTACCTGAACTCTGAAGAGGTTGGATTCAACTATTTGAGGCAGTTGCCGTAGGGTCCTCTTCATCAGAGGAGAAGAAACAGGGACTTACAGGGCACCATTGATACATTTGAGACTTTAGGAGACAAATTGCTGCCCAGACTTGTCTGACACATTAACACTCATCAAATCTGAATTTTATGCAAAGGTATTTCTTACTAATGCACTAAGTGACCTTCCAATTGCTGGCAGCATTTGTTTTAGATTTTCTACTAATTTTTCTGACTTGTATCTTTTCAGATCTGCTCTGTTCCTTGGACTTTTTCTCCATATTTATTTTACTTGCTTGTTCTGCTTAGTTGATCTGGATCTTGGCTTCTTTATTATCTTAACTGGCATTTCTGCTTTCTTTTTTTTTCAAAAGCAGTGTTTCAGTATTTAAAGGTTTGACAGGTTAATGATGACAAAAAGGAATATACTTAAACCTCATTATATTTTTCAACTTCAAAGAGTTTTTCTCATATGTATTAATGTATCTTCACAATATTTAAGTCAGAATTATCACTGCTGTTTTAAAGCTAGGGGAACGGAGGTGCAGACATTAAAGCCTAACCGTCTTATATATTTAACAGGTACAAATAGCCAGCAGGAGGCCTAATCTGTGGGAAGCAGGAGAAGGCTGGTACTTAGAGGTTTTTCAAAGCTCATGTTTGGTGTTTTCCAAGCTTCTCAAACTCTTTGAGTCTGTGCTTTACTGCAGTGAATTTAAATACCTTAATCATCTTTAAAAAAACCCATAGTATTCTCAAAGGCTGCTGTAGTACGCCAAACTTCACTATCTAAACCAAAACTAACCTAAACCATTCTCTACCTGGTCTAAATCAATCCAGTACTATGCAGTAATACCTTACTGCATGTGGGTGGATTTTCTCTAAATGTGATGTAAAATTCCTCCATGTAAAGTGCAAGAGAAAACAGCAGATTAACGATTAATGTTCTAAAACTTCATGGATGATGGAAGGGAGGGAGGGAAGCATTACAGTTGTCTGTTCAAGCTGCTCTCCCCATAAAGGTTTCAATTCAAAGCGCCACAGAAGACACTGGTTCACCCCTTTATTACAATGTATTGGCATTTCCACTTGTGCTGATATACGGCAAAAGCACTACTATGCAAACATCTCTATTGATTTAATTCTGAAAATATACCACATTGCTAAATATGAAAAAATTAATGTAGGCTTTAAGACTATGAAATCTTTTTAGTCAGTTTATTACCCTAAGCTACTAATACTCTTGTAAGTAGTGCATGTAAATACTGTACATCATAAAATTCTTAATTATGTAGGTATACTCTTCAGTTTATTCTATGTGATGATCCACTACCACTCTTATAATTTACAGATGATGGAGGAAGAATGTTCTCTACGTAATATTTATTCTAATTCATTGCCAATGCAATCTTTAAAACAGTATCTCTTTCTCCATTGTAGGCTGTAAAAAGAGAAATTAATATCTCCATCAGGTATCATAGCTTGCTTTTTTTTCTATTGTATTGATTGTTCATTGGTTACTAACTTCTGTTTACTTTCAATTCTAAGTATAAACTCATTCTATCACATTGTTTTAAGAAAAACTCATTCACAAAAGCCTGTAAAATACAGTTGACTGATACATTTTCTCGTAAAATATTCAAGAAACAGTACTTCAGAATATCACCACCTAGGATGCTGAGGTGCTACTCCACAGAAAATATTATCTTCAACAAGTTACAATGAATTATTTTTCCCAGTATTGTTTTAAACCTTGATATTCCAGATTGACATTCATTTCAGCTGCTACGGTTTCTATAGTTTATCGTGAATGAGGTTTGAGGAAAATTAATATACTCTCTATTAGAAATAACGGATCTTTTCTCTGAATACTGAAAACAGTCTATAATGGAAGTTTATACTGTCATCTGATCTCTTTTCTTTTTCACCTGCAACAGATAAATCCATCATAGTATTTTATTATATTTTTAAATGAAAACTAATAGCTGGTAAAGGCACAAACACATTTGCACATCAGAATGAATATTTTGTGTCTCTCCAAGTGGCATGTAATATATCAAGAACCATTGTATGCTAATTGTGCCTCATTTGTGGTTCAGAAAGGCAGTACACATACTGAATACAGTAATGGTTTTGCTTAAGCAACAGTGAAGACTTGGACGACTTCAAAAGGAATTATAATTTAAGAACACTTGGAGGATTCACCTTCAAATTCATTGTATTTTATAGGTTCTGTAACTGCAAAACGCTTCAGCTTTAGTAGGCACAAAAAGGTGAGGAATAAGTATGTTTATTTTTAAACTTCATTTCCTGCTGAAATTGTAAATGACTTTTAAATGAAGTCTTCTGAAGCACAGGAACAGTTATTTCAGTTACAGGGCCTCCAAGTGGAACACGCGACTGAAGGACAGTATCGTATCATAAATGTACCTTGGTTCTGAAATGACTTTGAACCATCCGCCTGTTTTATCACCTCACATTTCATTTGCCAAGATGAAGTTACTGTATTCATAAAATTCTGTTTATGTTCAAAATAACTAATTCTCATTCACATATATTTTCATGAAACCTGAGTAAGAAAAGCAGCCTAAACTTTTAATTCCTTTTTATTTTTTGGCTACACGGGAAAAATAGTTTTCAGGGCCAAAGACTCAGGATATCTGCTTCCTTAGCTGTCACTTTGCAGCGAGCTGCAGAAACCTGCACATATATTTTAAACATATTTGTAATTGTTAGCACACTGTGTAAACCTACACAGTTCAAATTTCAGCCTTAGGTACATGTAGAGAAATGTGGATATTTGGAAGGCATTCCATATTCCTTGTATCTTCTCCCACACTGGCCTGGGTTGGTTTATTTTTGCCATTTTTAGTGCTTTTGCACTTAATACCACAGCAGCATCATGATTCTAAGCACATGATAGCAAAAGACATCAGAATTAAATGCTAGCCTAACCACCTTTCCCCCCTTTCCCTTGCCCCTACCTCCCAGGAGCTGTGCCAATGCTACTTCACAGATTCTTTGTTCCAGCAGTGGCTGGAGGTTCCCCGTCGTCCCCTTTTTTCCAGCAAAGGGCTACGGCACAACAGAGCAGCTGTGCTGAGCGCGGGCTTACGGGACGTGGGGGCGCCCTGGCAAAGCACATGCGAGAGATGAGCTTGTGAAGATGCAGACAGTCCTGCATCACAGGATGGTACTGGGAAAGGAGGTGGCCCCAATGCCCGTGAATCTTTGAAGTCCTGCAGGCAGAAGGCTCTTCCTTCCTCACAAGGATCAGTTTTGTTGAAAAACAGATGGTTAGAAGGGAAAAAAAAAAAAGGTTCCTTTTTTTTTCCTGAATGTTGTTTCCCTTCGCTTTTCTCACCTATGTATCCCATGCTTCCCTTCTTTCTTCTGCACCTTCTCACCTCCCTCCTTCCCAACGCGCTTTTCCATTCAGTCTTCCCTTAAATCCCATATTATCCTACTTGTCACATTGTCATTTTTTTCTTTCATATAATAATAGAATAATTTAGATTGGAAAAGACCCTTAAGATCATCAAGTCCAACCGTCAACCTAACACTGCCAAGTCCACCACTAAACCATGTCTCTACGCACTGCAACTACACACCTTTTAAATACCTGCAGCCACAGTGACTCAATCACTTCCCTGGGCAGCCCGTTCCAGTGCTTGATAACCCTTTTGGTGAAGAAATGTTTCCTAATATTCAACCTTAAACTCCCCTGGCACAACTTGAGGCTGTTTCCTCTTGTACTGTCACTTGTTCCTTGGGAAAAGAGACCGACACCCCCCTGAGCACTCTGCTGGCTCATATGCATCCGGCTGTGAACCAACACCCCCAGGCCCTTTTCCACCAGGCAGCTTTCCAGCCACTCCTCCCCAAGCTTGTAGCGCTGCATGGGGTTGTTGTGAACCAAGTGCAGGACCCAGCACTTGGCCTTGTTGAACCTCATGCCACTGGCTTTGGCCCATCAATCCAGTCTGTCCAGGTCCCTCTGTAGAGCCTTCCTACCCTCAGGCAGATCAACACTCCCACCCAACTTGGTGTCATCTACAAACTTACCGAGGGTGCACTCGATCCCCTTGTCCAGGTCGTTGATAAAGATATTAAGAACAGGCCCCAGTACTGAGCCCTGGGGAACACCACTTGTGACCAGATTTAACTCCATTCACCACAACTCTATGGGCCCTGCCACCCAGCCAGTTTTTTACCCAGCAAAGGATTTGCCTGTCCAAGCCATGGGCAGCTTGTTTCTCCAGGATAATGCTGTGGGAAACGGTGTCAAAGGCTCTTCTAAAGTCTAGGTAGACAACATCCACAGCCTTCCCCTCATTCACTCAAAACATTCCCAGGAGATCAGGTTTGTCAAGCAGGACCTGCCTTTCCTAAACTCATGCTGACTGGCCCTGATGACCTGTATGTGCTCTGTGAGGGCACCGAAGATGATCTGCTCTGTAAGATCCAATCTAAACCTCCCTGGTGCAACCTGAGGCTGTTTCCTCTCGCTCCACTTGTCACTTGGGAGAAGAGACTGACCCCCAGCTCTCTACACCCTCCTTTCAGGTAGCTGTAGAGAGCAATAAGGTCTCCCCTCAGCCTCCTTTTCTCCAGGCTGAACAATCCCAGCTCCCTCAGCCTCTCCTCATAAGACTTGTGCTCCAGACCCCTCACCAGCTTCATTGCCCTTCTCTGGACACGCTCCAGCACCTCAATGTCTTTCTTGTAGCGAGGGGCCCAAAACTGGACACAGTATTCCAGGTGGGGCCTCACCAATGCCGAGTACAGGGGAAAAATCCCTTCCCTCGTCCTGCTGGCCACACTCCTTCTGATAAGAGCCAGGATGCTACTGGCCGCCTTGGCCACCTGGGCACATGCTGGCTCATGTTCAGCCATTTCCCAGACCAGCTCCTGTATTTCGACTCCTTTTTCCAACCAGCCTCACGGAAAACCCCAATCCTGACCCGCAGCGCGGTGACACTCTGCTCTGTGTCCGGCTGGGAGCCCGGCTCCCCCCACACCACCGGCCGGCTGGGAGGGGAAGGCCTCACTCAGGCACGGCGGTGCCCGGGGAGCTGGTCACGCAACCCCGCGCCCCAGACCAGCCCCTGGCCCGGCGGCGGCACGGCGCCTGCGCGGTGCGGTGCGGTGGTGACGGGGTGGGGGGGGGGGACAGGCCGCCCACACGCAACACGTCCTTCCCGCGGAGCGTGACGCCACACCGTGTCGTCGCCGTGACGTGGCGTGACGCAGGCACGCAGAGGGGCGCGTGTGTAAGTTCCCTTCCCCCCGCGGCGGCGGGGGCCGCGGCCCGGGGCTGGCGGTGGGGGCGGGCGGGCGGCGCCGGGGACGGGCTGCGCCCGCTCCCTCCCCCCGGGCCCAGCAGCCGGGCGGCGGCCGGGAAGGAGGAGGAGGCGGCGGCGGCGGGGCAGCGGCTCCCGGCGGCAGCGCCGTGCGGAGGTGGGCGCCTTCCCCGGCCCGGCCCCGGCGAGCCCTAGGGGTCCCTCGCCGGGCCTCCGAGGCCCTTGGCCAGCCCAGTCAGGGGAAAGCGGGTCCCGAGCCCGCAGTTCCGCCGAACCTCCCCAGGGAGGGCCCGGCCCCGCTGGCAGGGCGCCCGCCGGGGTGTCTGCGGGGCCCGCCGGCCTCCCAGAGCGGGCGGCCGGGAGTGCGCGGCCTGCGGAGCGGCTGCCGCGCTGGGCCCGGGAGGCCGCGGGGGCCCGGCCCGGCGCTGTGGGAGCTCCCGGCCAACTCGGCCACCCGTGACGGGCCGCCCGTTACGGCGCTGCCAGGGGGTGTCCGCCCCCCGCCAGCACAGAGGAAGCCAGTGGGTGTGACTGTAGCTGACAGGTGTGGAGTTACAATAAAGATCTGCAGAAAGGTGTCTACAAGTCGCAAAACTTCCTTCCACAGTTCGCTTGCACTTTTTTTTTTTTTTTTTTTTTTTAAGTACACGTGGCCATAAAGCGTTGCATGCAGGAGGGATGGCAGTAGGTGTCCTCAGGTTTGGTGAGGCTGGGACACGGAAGCGTTTGTCTGGTATGAGATGCCCCTGGCAGCCGGGGTCTGAGCTGCGCATGGAGCTCTCGGCTCTCCGACCTGAGCATTGTTTCATAAACCTCCCTACTGCTTCCATAAAAGTACAGATGCTACACGCAGTCCTCTCGGCTCCTCAGATTTTGGAAGGATCCTGAGAGCCAAAGGGTTTTTGTTTGTTCTGTGGCTGCAGAAGTGAGTGCATCGAGTGGGTGTAGTGTTTGTGCATAGCTGGTGCTGAGGCTTACTGGCTTGTGCATCCATTAGAACTTTTTATATTGGTAATAATGAAATAAAGAATACATCCAAAGTTCTAAGTGATCTGATGTGGCTGGCATTGGCAAAATAAGGAAGGAATTGTTTGAAAGCAGCGCATGAGAGTTTTGGAAAGACTGCAGTAATGTCTGCTGTGTGGCAGATTTGAAACAATGCGAGGCATTGGCTTGTGTAAATTTGTTAAGTCCAAAAGTCATGCTTTGTTAAAAGACTTACCTAGTTCTATGCCTGAATTAAAATTTATGTCATATATCTTACCTTTTATTGGCAGTCTTTTGCTCTTTGACTCGTACTGCCGTGTGCTTGGTTCCTTTCTCCAGGTTCACTATATCTTTCTAGCCCTTAAATCTGTGTAGTTTAGCTGCCTTAATTTAGAAATTACAGTCTTGAATTTGCTTGTACTGATTTATTTCAACCTGTAACATGCCATTAAAAATGGTCTTTCATATTATTATTCTGTAATAAAAAGGAAAAAGAAGGATAACATAAGGTAAATGCACAGCGCTCTTAGATCACAGTAGTTCCTGTATGCAGAATTTGTTTTTTTCACAGGACTATTCAGCAACCAAAACACTGAGGTGTGGGGGTTTTTTTTGTGTCTAACCTTATTGTAGCTATTTTTTTTTATTACTTTAAGTTAATTTTGTTTTACAGTTATTTTTATGCAAAGTCTAATATATATTTCAGGGATGAGTGCACATTTTTTTCTGCTTCAGTAGCTAGAAGGATTGGATTTGTTTCAAATTTAAAGTTTGTGAAAAAGAGAGGAAAAGGAAGGAAAAATGCTTATGACGGTTATGGTTTATGTTTAAAATTTTTTTGGTGATCTGATATAATGTTCTTAGTGTTTTAATTAAAAACTATTCTTGGGTAATGATAACTGGAGGATCAGAAGAAAACTAGCACTATAGTATGGTTCAAATGTTTTTAACTTTTTGGCTGTTGAAGCAATTGATTTTGGGGGAACTAAAATTTGTTCAAAGCATTCATGAAGGAAATACTAGTTTCCTATGTATCCTCTGCATCCCATTTGTGAGACTATCAGAACTAGCAATGATAGTGACAATGTGTCATGAGGTATTTCTGACCTTCTCACCTGAAATTTTAGGTATACGCAGTGATTGTCATATATGTTTTTGATGTACAGGTTCAATGATTATGCAGCGTTAGGCGGAAGGAGTGTTCTTCTGTGACTTGGGGTGTTTCGAGGAAGTTTATGTGCAGAGGTAATATGTTATTTATGGAAGTGGTTTAACGTTTTAAATGTCTGTATGAAACTGGTGATGGTTTCACTTATTTATTTGCACCTAATGAGATAGATGTTGTCAGGTCAAAGTGAAATGGTCAAGTGATCAAAGTACAACTTTGATGTGAAGTTTGGCCGAAAATATTACTGCAGTTACAATTATAGAAGCATACAGAGTTTTAAAAGTATGTGGTCAAATTGGTAATGTGAGAACTTCATCAGTTACTTCAGCAATGTTTATTCAAGTAGTTATTATTGCAATTTCTAATCTTAAATATTTTTAATATAAGGTAAGCCTCAGAGGAGACGCAACTGCATTTGATCTGTTGAGAGCAAACATTTTTTAGTAGAATTCTTGTTTATTCACTTTCTGAAATATATGCCTCTTTTTTATTTAATATGATTCCTGTCCTTTGCTGAATACATTTCCTGAGATATGGGGACTTTATGTTTTTTGTTTTCCTTGAAACAGGAATTAAGATGGACGAGATACTTCATTGGCCATAGCAGCAGCAGGATGTATAAGGTGGGTATGTTGAAAGAATATGGTTAATGTCCTTGCAGAATGCTTTAATTTTAGATTCTAAGTCTGTCTGAACACAAAGACATACGGTAAGCTAGGGTTCTTTCCAATGGTAGATGTGGGTAGGTTACCTGCTTTTGATTGTGGTAAGCTACTGCATGTTTAGCACAGGTTACATGAGTAGATGCAGACAGCCTTAGGTAGCTGATGCATTTTAATTTTGCATCCTTTAATGGAAATTTTTCAGTGTGTCCTTTCCGTAGAGTGTATATGCTTTTTCTGAGAAAACACTACAGAGTTTTTCGGAATCTGCTTTTCAGTGTTCCGGTTAAATGTGATCAACGAAGAAAAAGATTCATTTGCAATCTGTGTACTTTCCTTCTTACGTAGACAGGTTTTATTTCTGTGTTTGAGTTGCTGTTTGTTGGTTTATTTTAAATTTTTTTAACGTCATTGAGAGTGTACTCCAGTGGGAGTGTATTCCAGTGAAACTAATTGTTTGCAGAATTGCCATAAAAATATTAGTGGTTCAGCAACAGTAAAAGATGTTTTGATGTTCATCCTCATCTGCAGTCAAGTTAAGATTTTGTCTTTATTTGCTTAGACTTAATGCTTCATGTTTATCATTGTAATTCACTTAGAGATATCCAGAATGTGTTTTTACTTAAAAAGACTTTTTAAAACAAAATTTAAACCATGGACATATATTTTTACAGGACTAACATTGGCAAATAAGAGAACAGCGATGCTTGAATAATAGTTGAGCACTTTCTCATGAAGTGTATTTGCATGTTGTTGTTATGGAGGTTGAATGAAATGCAAACTTCTTCACAGTGTAACAATTAAAAATAATATGTTGTTGATATTTAATGATTTTTTTGTTGTTGATTTGAAAATAAAAAGTTATGATAATTTTTTGATTACCTGCTTTCTCTTACTAGTGTAACAAACAGATTATTACTTTCAGCTTAAAATGGCATTTGGAGAATGCTGTCGTCTTTCTATTGTATTTGCTCTGCACTGCTATTGGTCTCGTCATCGTTCATGAAAACACACAGAACAGCTGGGTAGAAACTGTGCAGTTCTTCATGTGATATTTTTTAATTAAGTGTGTCTTTGACTTATTATAGTACTATATTTACAGGTATTGGTTTGTCCTTAATAAGCTGATTCAACCTAGTGTAAGTAATATCCAAGCATTATTTTTTTTTAAAGGACTTATGCCATGGGTATTTATAGCCTAATTAAATGTTGTAGGAAATGTTATCATGGTTTATGGAGCAACATGTCTTAATCACAGAGTGGCAGGGGTTGGAAGGGATCTCTGGAGATCGTCTAGTCCAACCCCCTGCCAAAGCAAGTTCACCTAGAGCAGGTTGCACAGGAACGCGTCCAGGCGGGTTTTGAATGTCTCCAGAGAAGGAGACTCCACAGCCTCTCTGGGCAGCCTGTTCCAGTGCTCTGGCACCCTCAAAGGAAAGAAGTTTTTCCTTACGTTCAGACAGAATTTATGGTGTTCCAGTTTGTGTCTGTTGCCTCTTGTCCTGTCACTGGGCACCACTAAAGGAATCTGGCCCCATACTCTTGATACCCGCCCTTTAGATATTTGTAAAGATTGATGAGATCCCCTCTCAGTCTTCTCTTCTCCAGGCTACACAGACCCAGGTCTCTCAGCCTTTCCTCGTAAGAGAGGTGCTCCATTCCCTTGTTCATCTTTGTAGCCCTTTGCTGGACTCTCTTCAGTAGTTCCTTGTCTTTCTTTAACCGAGGAGCCCAGAACTGGACACAGTACTCCAGATGTGGCCTCTCCAGGGCAGAGCAGAGGGGGAGGATGACTTCCCTCGACCTGCCGGTCACACTCTTTAATGCAGCCCAGGAGACCATTGGCCTTGTCCACAGGGGCGCATTGCTGGTTCATGGTCAACTTGTTGTCCACCAGGACTCCCAGGTCTCCCTCTGCAGAGCTGCTCTCCAGCAGGTCAGCCCAACCTGTACTGGTGCATGGGGTTATTCCTCCCCAGGTGCAGGACCCTACATTGGCCCTTGTTGAACCTCATTAGGTTCCTCTTTGCCCAACTCTCCAGCCTGTCCAGGTCTCGATGAATGGTGGCGCAGCCTCCTGGTGTGTCAGCCACCCCTCCCAGTTTTGTGTCATCAGCAAACTTTTTGAGAATACAGTCTGTTCCCTCATCCGTGTCATTGATGAATATGTTGAATAAGACTGGACCCAGTACTAACCCTTTGGGGAGTACTGCTCCTAATTAATGTCAAAAATGTAATCAAAACACCATAAAACTAACTGTGGTAGGACTGTACTGTGTATTAAATAAAGATGCAAAAGTGCATAGATTAAGGAAAGACTACCTTTTGTTTGTCACTTCAGTCTTTTACCGTTTTAAGAAAGAACTATTTCCTCACCTAAACTGTGACCTATTCTTTTTATCATTGGTTCCTTCTTGCATCTTTTTGAAGGGTGTACAGTATGGAAAGCCTTGCCTGAAGGGAGGCTCCCCGCTGTCCTGATACCAGAACAGGCTTAGTACTGAGCCATCAGTATACTTTCAACTATTGCACAAATGAAAAGGAAAGAATGCAATATGTAACTCAGTGCATCTCTCAGAGTTGTAATGCATTGTAGTCCCTTCACTTAATTTTTTTGACAGATTGATGAGGGTTTTTTTCATGGGAGTATATAAAGGTAAAATTATGCCATATTAAGTAATGAACGTATATATTTTTTGAACTCTTACTTTTAGAGGCTGCCATAGGATATTAATTTCTGTGTATGTCTCCAGTAGTTTCATTCTGTGGCTTAGCCCTTTATTGTTTTTCAGAAAAGTCTAAGCCCACGATTGCTGATTTAGAAAAAGTATCATGGTTAATGCCAAGAAGGGGTCACGTGCTGAGATGAGCTTCAGAGCAAGGCTGTCCTGGCCCTGCTGAAATGCCTCTCTTGCAGCAAATCCCTGGGGAGGCAGGGAGGTGGGATTATTCATGTGGCTTGCTTGGGTGTTTGCCAGGAGAGGCAGGTGCAAAAGAGAGGGAAAAGCAACTCGGAAAATTTGTTTGATAGCTATAGGAGTTGTGGTGGAAAGAAGCTGCTCCTGGCAGACTTGCTAGACCCTATCAGTGAAATTGGGTTGGGATATTAGGTGGCTTCTAAGTTATAGTTTCATGGAAAATTTTTGCTGTTTGTTTGATCTTGGCTGGCAGATCAGTCAGAGCAACATTTCCATACTCAGTCTTCCACGTGAAATCCTATGTTATCTGTAACTGGCATCTGAAATGTCTGTAGGAAGTATTTAATGGTTTTACCTGATGCAAAAGCAGAAACCAAACCAAGCAAACCCCTAAAGGTGTGTTGTCTTAGTTTTTGGTGCATTATTCCTCTGTTGTACGGACAATTGCAAGGGACTCTCATCTCTTTTAAGGACCTTTGGCTAGGGACAACATTCTGAAAATGGTGCATGGTGACAGATTACAGCTTAGACCAATGTCATTTCTGTTGTACCCATGCTTCTTTGCCACTTTTCTTACACGTATGTTTGTGGTTCTTTTGGATGAACCATAGAAAATCGGTATGTTCCTGTTACTGATTTGTGTAGTTTTGAGCACAGTTCAGTCTTCTGCATGTTTTAAATAGTAATGATACAAAACTTAATTTTGATAGGTTTTTTGGCCATCCTTGACTGGTTAGCCTCCCTAAGGGAGGTTACAGTCTGCCAATTTTCTGAGTGCCTGTAATCTCAGATTTGTATCAGGCTGCTGTTTAAATGAAGTAGTGCTATGTACACCAAGACATGAGCTTCTGACGGCACTTGGTCTTGCTCAGCTCAGTCAAAACAGAACAGGTGGTGAAGAAATAAGGTAGATCCGTGGTTTTAGGAAGCAAGACAATAAAGTTTAAATATCAGCATTCAGTCCAACACCAGTCAACGCTAATGATATGCACTGTCCTAAAGGTAAAAGTATATGAACCCCCAAAATACTGTTAGGGAATCAAAAAGGATCAGTCTATAAAAGCCTGCGTAGTTCTGTTGTGTATATGACAGTGCTCTGTGTAGTGTATGATGAATCGAGCTCTTTTAAGTTGTCAGTCTACTAGTAAAATGTTCTAAATTAATAATATGTATGTTCAGTGGGTTTTACTGCTTTTGTCATCAACACATTTTGAGGCATTACTGAAGAAGGAAAGCAAATTGGTATTGGATTTGGAAAGAAGGGACTGTTCTGTATTACAGGACTGAAACTGAGACCACCCAAATGCTTTCAGCTGGTTTTTGTTATTTTCACAAATAGTTTGTTCTTTTAGCAGAGTGTTTAAGAACAGAGAGTTGAGTCAATCACTCTATTATGTTTTTCCCTAAATGGCAATATTAAAGAAACTTTACAGTACCATTCGTGATCGAGACAAAAATTTTAGACTTTTGATTCGCTTGGTTTTTTTCATTTCCAGAAGGCAGATGTGATTGCAGATCCTCAAATGCACCTTTTTCTTGGAAACTTTTGTCTATTTTTGTCTGGTTATGTACCCCTTAAGGGTCAATACATTATCTATCATATTTTATGGTATTTTAGTAAGTTAGTTCAGGGATGGTATGTTTTCCGTAGTTTCTGTAGGGTAAGTGGTGTGTAGAATGATCTTGTCTTCCGTATATACATGTGTTATGTTTTCTATTAAAGTCTTAATTTTTCAAAGGGCAGGTCTGTATTACATTACAGACTTCTTGTTACGCTGAGGCATACTTGGTGCCTTATTGAAGACCTAAAGGTGAAAAGTCCACGTCTGCGGTTTAGGGCAATTACCTTTGCTTAGTCTGTGTTTATGGTCTCTTGTAAACCAGGGATTTTCTTTCTGGGAAGATATTCTGATGGGCGTATCACAAAGATTTGTGGACTGTAATGGGTGAAATATGAGCAAGAAATTGTGCTGAAGGACAAAAAAGCAAAGACTATCTGTCCTGAAATGATAAGTCTTCACACGTTCCTAGTGTCACATATTCAAAGTAGGGGGCTGTGTGTTAATAATCTTGTTTCTGAGAGCTCTGTTAACTCCTGGTATCTGTGTTTGTACGTGAAATCAGAGTAAACAAAGTGTGATGGAGAATAGCATGGGGAATAAAATACTATGGTAAAAATCAATATCTTACTGTCATATAGCATGCCATCACACTGTATGTGGTGCTGGATGCCTCCTCTAAAAAGGAAGGTGTAGAGGAGAGGAGATGCAGAGGAAAGGCTAAAAGAGTGATCTACTGGGATGGAAATTTGCTTGTATGAAGATAAATTGAAAAAAAAAAAAGATTGTTTAGCCTTTGAAAGGCAATGAATATGATGAAGTATAACACAAGTGCACAGAATGATGAATGGTTTGAGAAAAGTAATTCACGAGCTTTTGTTCCGTTGGTTCATGCTATAAGAGTAAGGGGACGTTCTGTGAAATTAAGGTGGCAAATTGAGAAAGGAAACTTGAGAAAGGATTTATTTTTTTTATTAAATTGATAAGACAGTGAGCTCTGCAGTCTAGGGATAATTTGAATTTAGGAAAATTCTAATAGAAATAGGATGATTTAGAGTGCAAGAATATTTACACAGGCTCAGGTTACCTTTTTTCCTGAAAGAACATAACCCCTCAGCTTTTTGTCATTTATAGGATTATTTTAACCATTACGATTTTTGTTAAAGCTCACCTGAAAACCGCGTATTGATGGTGGGAGTAAAGGAATTACGTTTGTTTACAGGAGAAATGGTTATAACATCTCACTAATTTGTTTGCTCCCTTATCCCTGTGTTAGATTATATCTAGGTGAAATGCCCACTAGGTACTATGTCTAGTTCTCTTGGGAGTATCCACTGATATACTTTGTTTTTCTTGTAAGTGGGGACATTGAGGAAGAAGTTTTGGGTAGTAAAGTCTAAGTCCTCACGTACTTGAAGAGAAATTGTGTAGGGCAGTTGTTTTTGTGACTTTCCACTCATGAGACACTGTGCTGTTCAGCTTCAATTTTTCTGTTGCCTGGGCTGATGCATTACGTAGGTGTTCCTGCAGTAATTTAATCCAAGTCAGTACACAAGTTTGTTCTGTACCTAAAGTGGTAGAATATTTAAAGAGGATGAGATGAGCTAACGCTGGCCTTCTGTGTCTTCCAGCCAACTTCCAGCAAGTATGTAAAAAGTCATAAAAAATAGCAGTGGGGGTATCTTAATTAAATGAGCATGCTTGTCGCTCTGCCAGTCTTTTCTCTTGGCATGGTTCAACTCCTAGAAACTATATTTGCTTTCAGTCTCTATCAAACTCAAATACAAAAGTCTGTGATAAATGCATCAAAAGCGGTGTTCAGCAGGAAAAGACTACAGGATCAGCTTTTGCTCCTTCCCACTGAAATGTCCTTTTCACTCCATTTAATGGAGGCTGCAGTTTTTACTTTTGGTGTGTTTAGCAACAGATTGACTTAAATTTGTTGTATTTGGCTCTAGAGCAGCAAAGAGCAGATGTCAGGGAGGTGCCGTGACAGGAATAAAAAGATTCAGGAGGCTTGTGGGAATCTGGGGGGTGAGAGGGAAATCTTCCTCCTATTTTTCTCTCTGCTAGAATCCATATTATAGCACTTAGAGTTGGCATTCAGTTCAAAACTTGCCGTGCTGCAAGGGTTGGTGCATTGACGCAGGCATTCTTTCCCACAGCTCAGATTGTGGAAACAGAGTTTATTTATAAAATAAAATATGCCTGTGAAATGATAATTGATACCTTAATTATGGAGAACTCGTCTGAAAGATGGTAGCTTAGTGACCTGTGGGACATTTTCCTGGCTTAGAATAGCCGTGATTTATACCGAAACATTTTCTCTGTATGAATCTTAAAAATGGAATTCCCCTGTCAAGGCAGAAAAACTTCAGTAACTGAGAGGTACTCTGTCAGCGATGATAAGCCTAAAATGATGGTCAACTTTTAAACATTATTTAGGGTTGGAACATCAAAATAGTAAGCTTTGCTATTTGGGGATTGTCGCTATTTCAAAAATATGCATTTTAAAGCCACCACTACGTGTTGCCAGTCTTTGCATAAGCAGGTGGATGCCAGATGTTTGTGAGATCCTGCAGAAATTTGTTGCTTTGATTATTTCTCTTCACTTTTGTAATGAGCAGAATGCTTCAAAAGTTAGTGGGTCCTTTTTGGTTGCTTAGTTTGTTTGGGTTTTTTGTGGGTTTTTTTGTTGTTTTTTCTTTTAAGGCTGGAAGCATTTTATCTTTGCCGTGATTAAGGGGCCATTTCTGAAAACACCTTGTGTAATTTGTTAGTTAGTAGAACAATTACTCGTTTGTTTATTTTTCTCACATCTCTTTTTTTCACTCATCATCTACCTGCACTTCAAGAGCATGCATTGCCAGAATATAGTTTATAGATTAGAAAAACATAAATGTGACATAATTTGCACTGATTTTGATCGCAGGTTGCTATATTTGAAAGTCGTAACAACTCTCTGTTGTCGTATATCTATAATGATGTATTTAATACTTTGTGGAGCCTGAGGAATATTTCTTTTTTCCTGTGATGTGAAAGTGTTACTTATACAGTAATCTGGAGGGGAAGATAGTGATAAGTCTTCTGATTTTCCTTGAGATGATGCTCCTTAATCTTGTGTTACTGTTTTAGAAAACCATGTTGCCTCCTGCTTTGGGTCTTCGTATTCTAGTGGTAATTGTAGTAGCTCTTTCCATTTTCTAGAGAGATGGGATTTGAAACAGAAGGAATGTATCTTATTGTGCGCTTAATCAGAATATAATGAAAAAACAGCTAGTATAGTAGAGCAAGTTGTCAAAAGCATCGTATGTATGTGCTCTATTCTCCTTAGGACTTACCAGGTCACGATTGGAGCATGCTGTTCAGATTTGAGAACAAATCTGCCCGTATTTTTTGCTGATGAACAGTGTAAATGCACAGCTTGCCTGTTAGCTGGGGCATGTTGAGTTTCTTGGTTCAGTAGCTAATTTCAGCGGCATGAAAGTGACAAGCCTGGAAATAATTGTGGTCAGAGCTGCTCCAAGAGGATTGAGTGAAGCCTTTTTGATGTCCTAAATATAAAGGAAGCCAGGTTTGATCAGCAGCTGCTGTGAGGGTTATTCATACTGTAAGTTCAGTCCAGTGCAGGATTTTGCACTTCTGACCAGCTCAGGGCATGTTCTTTTGCTTTAGGTGAGATGCTGAAACTGTAACAGTTTGGTGTGTTTGATTAGCATCATTTACGTCTGTCCTGTCCTTAATTTCTTCCAGGTATTTTTCACCTCGCTGTTAAATTTCTTTGTTTACTGCAGTGAGATTTTGGTGATGGGAGAAATAATCAGCTTGGGCGGTATAAGCCTTTTTTTGTCTAAGTGATGTTTTAAAGTGTATGCTGTTCAACAATGAAAACAGTTTACTTGAGTTGTCACTTCATAACATTTCATATGTGAAACACCAGAAAGACCATTTCTAAAATGTTTATTAATAATCAAAAGTTAATAGATAAACTTCAAAAATTTGTATAAGTTAGTACTGGTTGGCACAGAATAGCCATGCGTGCTTTCTTGGATGGTATTTTCAAAGAAGAGTTTCAGGTTTTCTTTAGCAGCCTCTCCCTCCAATACTTGTCTGTGAATGGTGTAGTTATCTCATAACTCAGTCTTTGGAAATTATATTTAGAAAGCTGCTTTATATTGTGAAGGAGAAAATGTTTAGCGTATGTACTTGCGGTTAGGAAGAAACTGGGGGGGAATATTAGCATACGTGTTCAGTTGACTGACTGTATATGCCCTCAAAAGAGGAAGTTTTAAATTTCTGTTGAAATCTAGTTGTATTGCAAATAATTGTATTTAGAAGCTACTTCCTTTTCAAAACTAGTATCTTTGGAATTCACTCTTTCGTTCTAAAGTGGGTTTACAGGCCCAGAATATGACATTCTTTACTTTCATTCTTTACTTTACTTTCTTTTTCTTTTATTTCTTTCTGTAAATAAGATGAATGCTAGTAACATCTCCATTAAAAAACATTGCTAGTACTGGCATTACGTTACTACTTTTCAGATACAAATTTTAAAGAGGTTCTGTAAAGAGCAGATGTGGTCAGGTGGAAAATGTTGTTGATGCGCAAAGGAATCTTGTATTAGTGGTGTACATGGTGAGCCACAGTGCTGCTTCAGGGTCCGGCAGGTGAATCAGTTACAAATGCATGTATTGAAGGGAATGCACAGCTTTGACGTGTTGCCTACACTTGGGAGGTACAGGAAACACTTCCCAGTGCTGTTGCCATCAATTCGTTTGCATAGTAAGAGTCCCTGTAGTTGGCTGGTGACTCCTAACAGACTTCACACCGATCAGTTCACCTCGCTGAAAGGAAGGCTGTGGGTTTATTCACATTGTGACTCTCGTAGCTCACTGAGAAAGCAATATCAGTATCCCTGGAAGTATTTTTGGTTTACATGTACAAGCGCTTTAAAGGCAGAATATCTTGCAACAATATGGAAATATTTTTCTGACTGACCAGCAAACTGTGCTATGTGCTGTGGATAGATTTGCGTTGAGTTTATAGCCATCGAAAATTTAGTGGCTCATCTACTATTGCATTTTTTTTGGCTAACGTCTTGTATGGATATTGTACTGCTGAATATTTAATCTGCTGTGGAGACAGACAAATTTAGGAGAAGTGACTTTAATCTCAGAGGAACGTGTATTGACTGGGAGAGTTAGTTCAGTTTGTTTTTGCAAATCACCAACCCTTAGAAGTGGGATTAAGTTTAGTGCAGGAGAAAGTGCACTTTCCCTTTGTCTCCAGAATGAGGTCACTGTGCTTGTCTCTTTTCAGCCTCCATCTCGGTAAAATAATAGAAAATATAATTGTTTCATATTTCAGTTTTATCTCCTGAAGAATGGGAGTTAACAGTTACTTGTGCAGGCCATAATGTCAGCAATGACTTTTTGACCTGCTTGATTCTTTCGTCTTTACTGCACCATATCTGCCCTGTTTGCCTGCCCATGCTCGAAATTCTCATGTGTTTCTTTTGTATTTTAATTTCTTTTTTATTTTCCCCTCAATTTTATTTATCTAGTGATTCCACTGAGCAGATAGCTGAGTAGACTTCAGTCATGCAGGAGTTGGTTGTGCATGTGGCATTAGTGATGGCAAAGGCCCACCTTGGATGTGAAGGCAAGGAAAAGGAAAAAACCGTAAGCCAACAGAACGGATGAAAAAATGAAAACTTTGGTTGTAAAGGAGGGTAGAGAGGAACACCTGACTGACAAGGTGGAAAAAAAGAAGCTAAAGTGCTCATATGGAGATGCACCGCAAATGCAATGCGTGATGACACTGTTTTCATTTGTAATTTTAAGAACAACTAAAGAAGTGTGTTGTTTAGATAAATAATTTATTGATTTTTGGAAATCATAAAATATCTTTCATTTTTGCTTAGATCATATATACACTAATACTCATTTTATGGGAGCTTATTGTTTTTGTTTACTGCAATAAGAATATGTTTGCCATCGTCTTAATCAACAAATTAATAAAAACACTAGTGTTTGGTTGCTTTATTGCTCATCTCTTGTCTGATTGGGGTTATGTGCTAATACTTTGCAGCATTGTCTGTTGGTGGATATAAAGGAATACAATTTTCCTTAGTGGGGAGCTTGAAAAAAGTCTCTTGCTTCATTAAAATGGTTCCCAGCTCTGTGTGAAGAGCACGCAGATATGATCAATTTCCAAAATGGCACTTGGAGGCTTTGTAGCTAGATTGAACTACAGTCAGATTACTCAAATTCCCTCGTGTTCCTAGG
This sequence comes from Chroicocephalus ridibundus, assembly GCF_963924245.1. Classification (NCBI taxonomy): domain Eukaryota; kingdom Metazoa; phylum Chordata; class Aves; order Charadriiformes; family Laridae; genus Chroicocephalus; species Chroicocephalus ridibundus. The sequence goes on from NC_086285.1 coordinate 17,032,310, forward strand.
CAATAGAAATTACTTCACCAACAAACGCATAGGGTAGCTTGTGCCCATTCTGTTGAGCTATGGGGTTTATTCCGAATTTGGGAGATTCATTTTTCTGGAATAGATAACTGAGAGAGTTAGCATTCTTGCTTGGATAATGTGCTATTTATTTTGGAAGGAAGTTTCCCATGACTAAATAAGAACAAGATGTTTGACCACCTTCTAGGGAGGAGACTGTTTGGTCAGCATAAAATGAAAAGAAAAAATTCAGAAGAGACAACTGACCATTCTTACGTGGTGTTTGAAATGTTTTCATGTTTCTTCTGGGCTTCAATTATACTGCATATACATGGCAAGAAGAAAGACCAGAGGTTTTGTTCTTTTCTTGGAAGTATAGCTTTATCACATCGTTGGGAATTTATAGCCTAGTAATATATAGTGTTTTTTCCATTCCTGCATTTTGCAATTGGTTTGTACAGCCTCATAGTTTGGCAGCCGAGAGCTCACTTTTTCATGATTTTTTTGGCATGAAAGGGTTACTGTTCACATTTCCTGTGTAATTCCTTCTGATCTTTCTGGGCTGTAATTACTTTCTTGATGTTAAACATTCCCAGGCTCCTATAACCTTCTAGCCTGCTTGCACTGGCCAAGTTTGTCCCAGGTGATCGTGTGGGCGAACCTCCTGTTTTTAAGGATAAAAATCTCTCCTTCCTGTGTAAGATAGGCTACATACTCATTCCTTTGCTGTGCAGTCCCAAGAGAAATCTTTTTAAAAATAATAATAAGGTAACACATCACTCTTTCAGAGTCAGATTTAGCAGCCAAATAGATGACAAATCAACTGTGTGGGTTTAGAATTTGCTGAATCTTGGTTGAATGACTGTGAGTTCACATTAAAGATTATTTTTTTTCTTAATACATTTGGAAAATAGGTTATGGTATAAAAAAAGACAGATTTTGACTGTAGCTTCTTACTTTTGACCATATAATTGGCAAATCATTTTAAGCTTGCTTGAATGTAGAACTACTTAGGTGAGCCTTCAGGATTTTTTTTTCTTTTGAAATCTTTGCAGTAGCTGCATATCTTACAAAAAATGAGAGGATATTACTCAATTCTGTCTTTCTCACGTAGTTCAATTATCCCGTATTTTTTTCTGATTTTCAGTTTGTGGTATATAAGCCATAAACACAAGGTATTATTTTCTTTTTAAATAGGAGTGACTGCATACTGCTGAAAAGTGTTGGCTTCAGAGGTGTGGGAACTGAAGTGTTCTGTTCTGCAAAAGCACTGAAAGGTCCTTCATGCCACTGCTCAGCTGCTCTTCAGCTTTAATCTGGAGGAGCCACCTGTAAGAATGCGAGTGAAGTTTGCTTTCCATGACCTTTATATGGTTTTCTCACAGTGACAAGAAAGATGCAAGATGGTGATGGCAGGCTTTTTTTTTTTTTTTTAGAGTGTGAGGAGTTGTAATGTGCTGGTATATTGACATTGGTGGGTGGTGGTTTTTTTAGTTACTGACAATGTCAGAGAAAGTAGCTGGAGGTTCTGTGCACCATTGGTTCATGAAATAGCCCAAATTTTGATACTTCATTCAAGAGCCATCTCATTATCCTATAACATATAAATTTTTTGGTCATAATCCTAGTCTGTTACCCTGTGCATTTAATTAGCTGCTGTGTGAAATTCTGAGGCTGTAATTCTGTTTTGTTTAACCGTGGTATTGTGCTTGCAACTCAGATACTCAGAAGTCTTCCCAGTGACTTAAATACTTAAGGCGTGGGTGTCAGGAGGATGGGGCTAGGCTCTTTTCAGTGGTGCCTGGGGACAGGACAAGAGGTAACGGGCACAAACTTGAGCATAGGAAGTTCCACCTAAACATGAGGAGGAACTTCTTTACTTTGAGGGTGGCAGAGCACTGGAACAGGCTGCCCAGAGAGGTGGTGGAGTCTCTGTCTCTGGAGACATTTAAAACCTGCCTGGACGCGTTCCTGTGCAACCTGCTCTAGGTGACCCTGCTCTGGCAGGGGATTGGACTAGATGATCTCCAGAGGTCCCTTCCAACCCTATGGTTCTATGATTTCATGAATGCATAGCTCCGTTTGAGCTCAGTGGGATTATGCTTGGAAGAAAATGTTACGTAGGTAATAAATTGTAGCGGTTCGAGCCCTTTCCTTAGTTTAATTCTCATGCATACCAATGCCTGTGCTTTACTGTTATAAATAGAAGTTAGAGCAGTTGGTGTGCATGTTGTTAACTGTGCTGCCATGCTAGTGAAGGATAAGAAGAATATATTTTAATGAAAATGTCTTTTTAATTTTTATCAGGAAGTCTTCTTGAATTTGATGGCTTAGTTATAATTGGAATGCAGTCAGTATGCTGCCCAGTTCTTAATTGCATACTCTATCATATAATTGGGAACATGGCTGTCAGATATGCCTATTTTTGTTTTTGAACCCAGACATTCTTCCTAGCATATTATTCAACGCATAGAAAACCAGCCCTGGCATAAAGTTTTTATACAGTAGTCACATGAAAAAAACCAACATGAAGCACCAAGTGAGTATAACTGAACAGACAGAGTAAGATACTGCTGATATCTTGCAATTAGACTGTTCCCTTGTCATTTTATCATGGCCCCTATGTGATCTCCAGGTACCTGAGATTTTGTAGGAAACTTCATATGAAGAGGGCTTACCTAAGCACATCCCCTTGGGTATGCATCAAACCCGTTGCAAGCACTCTGGGCTTCCTGTGCATTGAAGTGCAGCAGAGTAGTGCTTTGGTTAAAGCTTTTTGCAAAACAGTTTACTTTTGACTTCATATTATGAAAAAAACGATGAATTCAGAAAGTAGTTGAAAGCGAGTACAATTGTATTGAAGCATGCTTTGTGTCTACCAGGATGTATAGATTGTCTTTCCTTTCTTTTCTCCGGTTTAATTTTGCTCCTGCTCAGATAAAGACAGTGAGGAATTGCACGTTATATTGTAATTAAAGGTAACCTGGTCTGAATTTACTTTGTAGAGTGCTTAGAATGTAACTGACTCTTCATTATAAATTTCACCTTTGCTGTGGAAAATACCCTGAGTGGTAATGAATTTTCCTCAATGAAAAATATGTGGCTTCAGAGTCCTATGCAGATTACCTCCTGCTTTTTGTGTGGAAGGCAGGTTACAGGATGTAAGCTGATGCTGTTGATCTTGTGTGTGTACGTGTTGATCTTCTGGTGGTTTAACTTAAAGCTCTTTTGGATTTAGATTTCTCAAATGTACTGGAGGCAAGGTGATGCATGTACCTGTGATGCAGGGAAGAACTGGACCTAATCTTAAGTGTATTTAATGCGGAGAAAGAAGCTGTTTGGTTTTAACAACTTAATGTGGAATTAAGGAATAATACGAATTAGATGAGCTTTTAAGCTTTCAGACAATGTAGTCAACTGTATTTTTATATTCAGAGTTCTACAAGTTCTCTCCTTGAGAAGACATGTAAATTACTGTTATGACAAAATGCATAAATATGTCTAGGATTTGATAGTAATTAATTCATTTCACTTATCTGAGGCAAGATTAAGTGCCTCAGTTTGTAACTGGCTATAAAAAGTAACATGTAAACAAATTTAACACACATCAGGTGTAATAGCACATTTCGTAGAACTGCAGACACTTTGTTTTGAAATGCAGTGGTTTCTCACTTCCAACGTTCTCAAACTGAAGTTTAGTCACAGAGCGCCTCTTGACTGGATTTTTAAGTGCAATTTTTATGTTCTTGGCTTTCTTGAGTGACTTGAACTACATATAACAAAGTGTTAAGTGCTGCTAAAATGTTTATTAGGACTCTGATAGAATTACGTTATTTTCTACTGATGTGCAAAAAGAATGATTGACTCTGAGTTTTCTTGAATTTGTCCTGGTTCAGAAGGTGCCATGTACCCACTGATGGGAGAATCTCAGAACACGTGTTCTTTGTGCAACTGTCTTTGAGGATCTTTTTGCTAGATGTGGTGGGCTACTTACGTGAGAGTTCCACAACATTGACTCCAAATTAGGTTTGTGTTGCACATCAGCTTTTTTGTGGTCTATGTTTCGTCATCTGTTCTTTGTATTTACACACAGGGGTCACATCAACTAGCTCTCTGAACAAACAGAAATGTTTCCTCAAGTGCAGGACTGCAATTTTGCTATTAGTCTTGATTGCTATTCTCGGGATCATAAGATTCACCATCTCCTACAGCTAAGGCTGCTATTGACTTTCACGTTCCTGACCAGTTCTTTCTTTACCTTCCCCCTGTAACTTTGGAAGACTGTGTTAAATCATCACTGTATTTTCCTTCTAAAAATGTTTAAGCCTTATTATAAAGTACTGGCAGCATACAGTAGGATACAATGTTGAAATGTTAGGCAATGCAGCTACAGTTTCCTGTTCTTGGTAGGAAATAAGGTTTTTACGACACAAATGTTAGAAGAATTAAATGTTCTCCTACCTGTTTTTGCCTGAAAATGAAGATGTTTGGCATAAAAACTCGAAAATGTTCTTGAAATCTTAATGGAAACAGATTTCTTAGTTTGTCAAAAATGTGTATGAGGAAGAAAAGAGGAACAGAACAGTTTGTCAGACTGTATAGTTGCTGCTTGAGACAAAAATCTCTCTTCTGTTACTCTGCCCACTCAGAATTTCTTGGTTTGAGCACTGCTTATATGGAGAAAAAAGAGGCATTCAGGGTAGAACTGCTATCTTTCATTTAAAACCTGAAATGGGCATGATTTCTGTAACGTAAAATTAGATAATACTCAGTTGACAAAAGCAACTGTGCATTGAAGACTTGGCACTGAAAATAGTAATTTCAGGTTAGATGAGAGTCTCTACTAGTGTAGTAAATCAGTTGGTGGACTGTTGTGTCGGACCTGGTTTTCTGCACAAACTCTTTTGGTTTCTGAATCATACCCATTGAGAAAAAAATAACTTCTTGTTTATCTGAAATAGTTGAAACCAGTGGAAGTGTTCATATTTGTTAGTGAGTTTCAGGTGGCATTGTTTTGTTGTGCAATGGGAAACAAAAAGATTGGGGTACTGGGGTGATAATTTTCCCACTTACACCTAATATTTAACAGGTCAGTTTTTTGTTTCTGGACGATTCATATGTTTTTGAAAGTATCTCTTTTCAAAGTTCACAAAGCATGCATCCAGCTTATACTTATTCACTGGATTTTTACTAAATAAAACAGGCAGTGATTTTTGAAGGGAAAAAAAGCTGTAAACACCTTTGCTTTCTGCAGTTTATTGATGTTTACAGTAGTGTAACAGGCAAGATCCCAGGTGACTTATTTCTGAGCATTTACAGAAAGCATGCAAGTTCATGGATGGAAGTAGCTTATTTGCAGCTCTTACTGACTAGTTGAAAGATTTTTCTGTCCCCCATAGATGAATATAGGACCAAAAGATGCCTGATAGGCTTAGCTAATTTTAAGTTTTACTGCCCAGTTTACCACATTTAGAGACTACTATTTAGCAAATGAAGAAAATTGGATTAAGTGTAGTGATAGAAATGTTGGCGGGTTTTTTTCTGTGCCAAGAGGAAATGAAGCATCGTGTCATTTTTGACATTTGAGATGAAGTACCCCTCAGAATTTTTTGAATTAGATATTTTGCAATTTGAAAGAGGTTAGGAAACAGGAATACACTGCATCTTTATTATACATGTGTTTCTCCTGTGTAGAAAGAGTTCTATTCTTGCCAACTGGTCAGATGCCCAAAGTAGTTTTATGCTTTCTATATGATCTGTTAAATGTACATATATTGTCTAAATTTGTTACTTACTGGAGGCTTCTTTTAAAAGTCCAATTCAAAAACTTTACATTTCAGAAACTTAAAGCGCATTCTTCCATCTGTATAAAATGCATTTAGTTGCCAGTCTGCGGATTTTCATCATCTTTAAATACAGTAGTTGTTACAGCTATAGCAGTGGACAGTTTTGCAAATACTTACAAATTTATATACTTAAAAATATATGTAGCCTGAAATATTGAAAAAATGAGTCACCTATTTATCTTTAAAGATAACTGTCTTCAACAGAAATACCTATTTTTTTTAGATTAATCAAAGGACTGTGGGTTTGAATTGAATTCTTTGTCATTGCCATTGCGTGTTTCTTTTTTAAGGTTAATTCAGTTCAAACTTGTAGTATGATCATTGACATTTACATGCTATGGATCGTGAGGCCTGCCTGCAGTAAGTGAATTCACACAGACCAGAAATATCTGTAGAAGAAAAGTAGGAAATGTCTTCAGCAGTTATCACCGTTGTTTTTTCTCTCCCCTCCTCCCTTCCAGTGCTCTGAAATAAAGTAGTTGGCTGGCTGGATGAATGTTTGGTGCAGAAGAAGATGCAGTTTGTTGGCATGTGCCCAGCGCGCATTTAAAAAATACAAAGTTTACAACACAGACCTTAAGTTATTTCACTTCTAGTGATAGGCGAATGGACTTTACAGAGAGAAAATGAATGTGATAGAAATAATGTGCAGGGCTTTCTGCTTTGCTGCGAGGGAAGCATTGATTTTTATTTCATAGAAATATATTCACTAATATTCTTTCCATATTAAATCTTTACAGGATATCTTGGTCTTTGTCCAGACTTGTATATTTATGCAATTTATTGCTATTTTTATGAGATAAAGCAAACTAATAAATTAAAAAAAAAACAAATCGCGGCTTTGTAATGAAAATGATAGTGGACCCAAATAACTTGCATGTTAAGACATTTTAATGAGCATTTACTGGAAAACCTCTGTGACAACTAAAATGTCACAACAAAACCTTATAGCCGTTTCTGTGCTCTTGTATATGAAACATTTTGTTGCCTACTTTAACAGTTCTCACAATTCGGAAGACAAGTAGAGTGGCACTGTGCTCGTGTTTTAACTGACAAAAATATATTGGAGGGTTTTTTATAAATGTAATTCAGATTCTATAGAAACACGAGTAGTTCCTTAAAACTCATTCTGTATTGAATAAAGGAAATTTAGGAGAATTCAGGCTTTTGCATGTATGGGGAGTTTGTGCTGATAAATCAAGTGGCTGCTGATCAATTTCCGAAGCTTCTAAAATACTTATTCATACATGTGTGTGTGTATATATATATATATATATGTATATGACAGTTTTCTAACAAATAAAAGCCATGTTATTCTGGTTAAATCTGTACAGGTTTTCTTTCTAATGGATGTAGAATAAATAGTGCACATATGTTAGGAACTGTGACCTAACTTTGCATGTTAGGAGCCAAGAACGAGTTCTGCGTGCACATATCTCCTACTTTAATCTTGAAAACAAGAGCAAGCTTTAAAAGCAAGGAATACTTGAGCATAAGAATCTGACTAACTTGACAATTGCTTGCTCATTTAGATACTCCCAGAGAATTCTGGTCTTAGGAAACATGATTTGTTTGGTTAAAACAAGGTAAGAAGGGGAGTGAAGTTAGCAATACAGTTTAAAGAATGGGGAGCTGATGGTGGCAAGCACTATGTGGCTCAGAGACAGTTGGTTAAGGAGGTAAAGATATTAATAAAAATCTGTGGGCAGTAAAGTACAATGGAGTTCTTTAAATATAGAGGGTGTTCTTGAAGGATACAAAAGCGTAGTAATGATAGAAGTCCAATAATGGGCAAGGATGATAAATTTCTGCTGTGCAGAAAAAGGCATAAATATTCAATAAATATTATGTTCTGTATTCAGAAAAAGGCTGGATTATGCTTTTACATCTCACCTCCTCCATCATTAGTGATGGAAAGAATGTATTATCACTGTACCAGCAACTATTAATGTTAAATGTTTTTAAATCTGCTGCACTGACACCTACAGATTCTAAAAAAAAAAAAAAAAGCTTAGAAGCTATATGAATTATTAATTTTGAATTTTAACAAATCATGGAACAGTGGAGGAATTCTAGAAGGCTGGAGGGGAAGGGGAACTAATGTACCCAAATTTAGAAAGTATAATATGAGCACCTTGAAAAGGCGTAGCATGCCATCAGTGTAGATTCAAAGAAGAATTGCATAATTAATGCTGATCAGAATGGGCAAGTCAGCCCCTACCTTGTACTGCTGCATGGGGTTGCTCCATGGGAAGGCGCTTGCATTTGCCTTTACCCTTGTTGAATTTCACAGATTCCTGATAGCTCTTTCCTCCAGCCTGTCTGGGTCGTTCTGAATAGAGGCCCTGCCCTCCAGCTCCCAATTTCGTATTAGTTGCACACGTGAGGAGTGCACTCTATTGCATTATCCAGCTCATTAATAAAGATGTTGAACAGTGTTGGCTCCAGGATTGATCCCAGAGGCATGCCACTGGTAAAAGTTGCCAATTGAACTTTATACCACTGATCACCGCCACCCATTAGCCTGACAGTCCAGCCAATTTTCCACTGCCAATACGTGTCTCTTCCACTTCCAATACATATCTCACCAATTTGGCTGTGAGGATGCTGTGGATGATCATGTCAAAGACCTTCATGAAGTCAAGATGAACAACACCCACTGCCCTCACTGTATCCACATCTCATCACTTGGTTACTTGGGTATGATTTACCCTTGGTAAATCTGCTGGCTGTTCCCAGCCTCCTCCCGGTCCCTCATATGGCTGAAAATGGCTTTAGGGAGGCTTTGCTCCATAACCTTTTCTGTGGACTGAGATTAAGCTGAGTGGCCTGTAGTTCCCCAGATCCTCTTGCTTGCCTGTCTTGAAGGTGGGTGTGCTATGTGCCGCCTTCCAGTCTTTGGGAATCTTTGTCGATGCCATGACTTTTAAAAGATGATAGAGTGCATCCTTGCAATGACACCGATAGCTCCCTCAGTACTCTTGGATACATTCTTCTGATCCTATGGGTTTCCACATATGGAGTTGTATTCTCTTTACTGAGCCGCATCTTCACCTCCTGTTGGTAACGTTATGTTACTACTGCAGCCTTTTCCGTGCCTTCTGTCACTTGATCCCCTTTTCCATTAAGCATTAGGCCCACATTTACCTTAGCCTTTCTTTTGTTGCCAGTGTACCTGCAGCAGTCTTGTCACCTTTCCCATCCCTGCTAATTGCAACTCCAGGTGAGCTGTGCCCTCCCTCACTCTCTCTGTGCATGCTCGAGCAGTGTCTCAAATAGTTAAAACCCTACTGAAACTTAGAGACACTGAATATGACTGCCAGAGTTTGACTTTGGCCATAATGTAGGAATTAGTACCACTATTACAAAAAAATAGGGTTTTGGTTGTTTAATTGCACTAAGTGAGTGGAAGTTCAGCGTTAGAATTGGAAGACTTAACGTGACTCAAGTAGTGTAGGTGTCCCACAGCATGGTTTTCATGGGAAATTAATGAAAAGGTGCTGTGTGTCAAACCACAAAAGCCTAGTTGCTTTAAAAGCTTGGTCATGCTTAATTGTTTTTCTCTTGAAGTACTAATTCAGTTTGGTCTTGCTTAGTTTGAGATTTAACTGAATGAATTAGGAATACAAATATCCTTAGGAACAGAAGGCAAAGCTGGAGGCCCATAGAGAAAGAAGAATGTTCCCAGGGTTAGCATAGTGTGTGCACCACAGCTGGTTGCTGGATGGTGGCCAGGAATAATTTTGACATGTTTATTTCACATTTTTTCTCCATGAACGTGTTTTGAGGACACTTCATTAAGTTATGTCCGATAGTGTTTGAAGCTCTGTGCCTTTAACGTTTTTCAAACGACAAACAGGGTGGTGGATACAAAAATGAAAATTGTGTTGGCAAGGAGTATTTGCACAATGAAAACAACACAAGATCAGTGAGTGAAGGCAGTGAACTAGGACAGGTTAGACTTCAATTTATTCTTTTTTGTATGTTTATCTGTGTGAAGGTTTTTGTAATGAGAAGGTATGTTTCATCAGTAACATTGTGCAGACAGACAGTAATAAATCCTATGAAAAAGAGATCATTTAAGTAAATCATAGAATATGGATATACACTTTGTCTTGCAAATGTTGTCCTGTATACTGCATGGTGAATGGCGTACCGGTTTGAACAGCCGCTATTTTATGTTGCTTCTGGATGCTAAACAATCAAGCAATGTCACCAAAGCTAGATAAGCCTGTGGAATATTTTCGTCCATCTGAATTTTACGATGGGTAATAAGAAACATGTTTATACCAGATTGACTAGAAAATGTACTCTGTTATGTTTTGATTGCTCTTAAAATAAATGATATATCAGTCACTTGGGCCCAGCAGTTGCTTTGTCTGTTGGGTCAGACCTCTGGGAGCTCCCAGCCAGGGAATTGGGGCATTCCATGCAGGAGAATCCATTGAAGCGCTGACAGTCCTTTCTCAGAGAATGAGAGGGATATGACTGTTTGCGCAAAGAATGCGGGCGAACAGCTGAACTTCTCTGCCGGGGTCGGTATGAAATAGTTTGGGCGCAGCAGCAGCAGGGAGGGAGGATGCTGTGTCCTCTGCGCGCGCTCAGCAAGCAGCTGGGCGATTCCTTCTCCTGCCGCGGTTTTCACAAGGGCTCTGCAGCTGTAGTCTCCTTCTTCCGCTGTGAAAGTTGAACTGCCCTTAATTTTGCAAGATAATTTTGACTAAATTAGTGGTGCGTTGGCAATTCTTTTTACCTACAACTATGAAATTTATGCAGTATTCCTTAACACTGAAGGTACTTACTGTCACAGAACTTACATAAAACGTGACCTTTTAATTTTTTGTGCTAAACTTGGAACTCTTGAGTTTTATGAGGGTGTTTCAGTGAGATTATGTCCTAATTTGCAAATTTAATATTTGGTGATTCTTCCAATGTAGAACAGTTTACTAAATGCTTAGGAGGCTGTAAAGGTGGAAGTCATATAGGATTTAAATTGCTTATGCCAGTCATTATATTTTTATGATTTTTTTTTTTTAAGTGTGATCTATTAGGTACATATTCCTTTCAGGTGAGTAGGATCATGTTTGGGAAACAAAAATTTAGTACTGTGCTCCAGTTCGAAGCTGTAAAGTCAGAAAGAATTCCATTATTTGAGTCAGAATTTCAAAGGCAATTCACCTTGCAAAGTTTAAAATGTTTTTTTTTTTTTTGCTTTTTGCCAGCTATTGGTTACCTTTCTTCTAAGCAGAACATTAACAACATGTTCAGACTTTATTAAAATAGCAAAAACCCTTGACAAAATCCTTTCTGAATGACACAAGTTTTGACTTATTTTTGTTCCCTGAGGGGTTCAGGTTAGTGTCCAAATAACCCAAAATACCATAGTCAAAGTAGAAGAAGTGATTAGGGATTGACTGTTTCTTGTTTAGCCTTTACATAACTTAAGGGCCAGCTGGGATTCTGTGAAGACTTTAGTGCCATGTTTCAAACTCAAGTCAGTCAAATTGTGCAGGTGAATGTGTCGTACTCTTGTCTGAATCCTTAAATTATTAATGGAATTTTTAGGGATGTGTTATCCGAGACATTCAAATACGTTTTGACTATGTGTGAGTAAGTTCTGAGGTGTCAAATATCTCTAAAATATGTAAGGACTACCAAATTAAGAAAACAGAACAGTAGCTCTCCTTCTAGCATTGCAGTCCTGGCTGATTATTTCTGTAGTCTAAATTGATAATTAACAGAATCCTAAAACTTAATTTTCACCGGAAAATTGTCGTTACGCTACCAGTAATAGCTTATTCTTCAAATGTCAAAGTTGAGGAAGATAGAAAAAAGCAAGCAAAATACAAGTAATGTGGGGTTTTTTGTCTTTCCTTTAGTCATCTTTAATTGTTTTAGTTGGTACCTTTGTATGTTAACCTTATTCTACTCTTTGAAATAACTTGTTTATCTGTAGTTTAACAAGTAAATAAAAAGTATATATGGCAACTTATTATAAAATATCTTTGTTCTCTGCCACCCAGTCGAATTCTCTTTAATCCTTCAGCTTAGCATGAAATACGGGAAGGTTTTCTGGAGTACCTTCTTAGCTAATTTTGAAGTGTGGTAAGAGCAGTAGCAGGAATTGCTGGAACAATCTGTCCTGTGTACATCGACCCAATGTTACTGTGATTTTCAGGCTATCCTTTATTGTCAAGTGGAAAGTATAATGTGATTTCTGAAAGGCATTTGTTGAGGTTGGAGGTTTTCAAGCCCCATCTGGACAAAGCTCTAAGCCCAGTGTTGACCCCGCTTTAAGCGGGGAAGTTGGACGGGGTGACCTAGCATGGTCCCTGCCAACCTGAATGATCATGTGAGTGCCTGTGTGCACAATTGCAGATGTTTGTCTAAAGCTGTGTGAGTTCTATTATAACTGCAATGAAATCACTGTTTAGTATTTGTGATGTTGTTTATCCAAAAAGAAAGCTAATGTACTGCAGCAGATACACAGGGAAAGATAAATCATGTATTCTGTCCTTATTAGCCCAAAGGAGTCATTAATTATGAAGAACAGCAAAGTCAAAAAGTCTCACAATTTAATCAAACTGCAAACCATAATGGTGTATTGCAATTCCACTATGAATGACATTACACATTGCTAACAGAGTTATAAGATAGATAGATTCTATTTTATAAAACTGCATTGTTGAGAATCCTGGCAGAACTTCTTAGCAGTTTGGACCCAAACAATAAATGAACGCTCGATTTAGGATAACATGGGGGAAGCAGGAGTAGAAGGAATTGCAGTTTGAATTTTAAAGTAAATTCTAGAGTAGTCATTGCCAAGTAAGAGTGCTAGATGTTTCTGTTTCTTGATTTTTTACAAATATTAAATTAATTTGAATTCATATTGTAAAAACTATTGACAGCATAGATTTCATGTGGTGTCTTACAAAATTGAAATGAGTAGTTTGTATTTTCCATAATTGTTGTTCCCAGGTGCCCTCAGAATCAAGAGCAACAATTTGTACACATTCATCATTTCACAGTTACTTTCATAACAGTAAGATCCAAGACTGTAGTTTAAAATCAGAAGCTTTGACCTTTTAATACATGATAACGGCAAAGATGTCTAATACAGATGTAGAACTTGTACAGGATTCCAGTTCATGGCATTCAAAGCAGTACTACTGAGAATGTATTTACTAAGGAAAACATAAAAAGGCAATCTGTCATTTTTAATTGGAAATTTGGAAAAAAAAGTGTTATTTTTTGGCATTCTATTAATTGTCTAATATTAGGCATAATAAGCAACCATGCTGTTCCTTGCTCTTCTTTTGTAGTCTTTCAGAGTGGATTTTTTTCTCAAATGGAAAATAGTTGAGGTTATTTACAGTTGTAAAAACTGTTCAACCACTATTTATTTAATACACATACATTTCATAAAATGAAGAATCGATACTGCTCCTTCTTTAGCCTTTTCTTCTCCCGGGCATCCTTTTGAGAAACTTAACTTCCATAATTTTTTTCTCAGGTCCTTGAATTTGTTCTCTTGGAGGTAGTTATAGTTGTAAAATAAGAATTACTAAGATTGTATGCAGTGCTGCAGTAGTAAAAACACATGTGTAACATCCTCATGTCTTGCAGTGTGTGTGGTAGTCCTTATTCATACAATTGAAAAACCTTAGAAGTTGATGTCAAAAGATTTATCACCTCAAGAAAAGCAATGACTTTTCATTTGCATTTTATTTTAAGCCAAATGTTGGAGTTGCCCTATGTTGTTTCATAAATAAGCTTGTATTATCAGCAACATGTTATTGAAAGTAGCATAGAACCTGTCGTGTAGGCACAGTTCCACTCTGACAGATGGGCATGGTGTAGGCTTGCCAGCCAACCCTTCCATACATCACCCAACAGAGTATGAAGGAAGAATTTTTGTCCAGGATTGCCACTGTGGCATTCAGCGCATGTAAGGCTTGAAGTTCAGGAAATGCAGTTGGACTGGTCCATCTCATAGGATGACCAAAAATTTAAAAATAGCCTGGGTTTTAGGTTCTGCTGGGTTTCTACTGGGAGAGGTGTCCAGTTGCATTGAGGCTTCTGTTTCTTTTTGGCTCTCTGCTGAAGTCACCTAATGGGCTCAGCCAAAAACAATTCTGCCATGGACACACATTTCTCCCTGATTAATTACCAAAGTACGGAAGCATAAACAGTGTGTAATTTCTCTTGTAAGAAAGCTGTTGTTTGTGACTACATGCATATCTCTTTGGATATAAAATAGGAGCATGAGGATCTACTGATGTAGGATGAAATCCTAATGTGAAAATATGATTTAAAATAGAAAATTTTGAATAAGAATAAATCAGACTTCTGCGACTGAAAATTTGCATAGTGAAATGCAGAATATTTTTGGAGGTTTTCAGAAATGCATATCAGCTATTTCTTGGTTATTGGGGTTTGGGAGTTCTTTTATTTTTTTAAACAAATTGGCTTAATGCCTTATGCGTGATTTTATAAAGTAGCCAAGCACTGCAGGCTTTTGGCAAATCTACTTGCTTGAACAAATGCTTTTGTGTGTTACACCAGTCAATCTTTGTCTGTCATTTTTAGCTTCCTCAGTATTTTTGCATAGCTTCAATGTTTTAATGGTTTATTTCAAGTCTAGCTCAACTTTAAAAACAGATTTTGCTAACTTTCCTGGAAGTTATGCTGATATGATTCATTCATGCTTTTTGGAGAACTTGGTTTCTGTTGAAAAGTTTCTAAATTTGGGGAAATAATAGTTGCATGGCACTATCATTTACAAGATGGCACAGTATGTGAAAGAACAGGTGTGAAAAATGAAGTGAATAAAATTGCTTTTGAAATATAAATTGACATTTCATGGGCTTCTGTTAGAACGTCTTTTCTAAACTGTACTAAGTATTTAATTTTTCTTTTTAGCTGAATGTTTTCCTTCTGAGATGAAATTACATAATAATATTTAAGTAACACTTCTTTACCTGCCTAGTTTTAAATTAGAATTCATGATGAAGCTTAATATGAAATTATAAGATTTTATTTAATGCTTTCTTCCAGTACCTGAGCTAATGTTCACTGCATTAGAAGGTGCAGTCGTCACTGAGAAGCTTTGTTCTTTTAACAAAAGGTACCAAAAATAAATTCAGTTAGGGTCATAGTGGTTTAGTTTAATACTGTTATGATAATGAGTACTATAATTACTTTCAGATAGTTCTTCCTTCCCAGAGGATGAGGTTTTTAGTTTTGATGCCTGCTTAAAGCATGAGAATGACAGTAAAATTAATGTCATAACCTTTACAGCCTATTTATCGTTTTCTGTGTAGTATCCTAAAGGATTTTATGTAACATCTAAAGTAAATGTCTTAGTATGGGCAAGCATCAAATTAGGTTAATTGGGTTCACCTGATATTCAGAGTCAGTCTGTCTATCAGGACACCAGTATCATATAAAAGACCTGTGGGTATCTTTCTGTGAAAATTGCTTTTAAATTATTACATGTATATGCTCCACTTCCTTTGATTGTTAAAGACCAATTTACAGTGTAGGTTTTTTCCAGTTTATTTGATATTTTTGCTTCTCCTGGTTGAAAATTCATTTATCCTTTCGTTCTGTGGTAACATAAGGATTAGTAGAGGCATGATAGAGCTTATTTTGTGACATTAAGATAAATTTTACTTTTTAATTCTGTCCAACCACAGCTCCACTTCACTTGAAACTCTTGTGATAGATTTCTTTTCATCTCTAGCCACATTTCAAGAGAACTGTTCTTAGTTCTGGAGCACTGGGACTTAACTGATTTTATGTATTGTCCTATGATAGAGTTACTAACTGAGCAAAACAGATTTTAAAGTTATATAGAATTTTAAAAGTTTTATCGTTGCGATAGGCTATCAGGTGGAGAAGAATTGATGATAAGGCCAGATAGAAACAAGCAATATAATCTTCTGTATTTGGAAAGAGTTGGTCCAATATTGGACTCAAATATAACCAAAGAAGACTGTAAGAATGTTTGCCTCCTCAGTGTTCAATAGAAACAGCCGGACATCCTGAATTATTAATGTCGTCCAACATAACATTTGTTCTGGACATAAGAGTGTAAAACAGGTACAAAATTTAGTTAATAATTTTATTTCTAAGGTTGGCTCTTTTTTTAACATCAACATGTTTTTTTATGGGAAGTAGTGATGCCAAGCCAGGTTTATAGTCAAATGGAAAAAAAAAATCAGTTCTGCTGAGGGCAGGTATAGGTAGCTGTATGGATGTTACATCTGTCAACTTCTGTACTGTGCATTGATTCAGAATTTCAGAACTTTTTGATAAGACTGCAGTTTATGGTTAGGATATGCATCACGTGTAGATATTAAGTATCTGTTAAACATGTTACAAGTTGACTGAAAGATGTCAGAAACTTTCAGTGAGAAAGCAATGTGAATCATTATACTTGTAGAAAAATTGTGGTGGGACTGGTTCCAAGAGTAGCACTAGGCAGTGGTCAAAAAGACAGTATCACTGTTGATAAATTTGAAAATAGTGTAAAGTGCAGACAGGACAGTCATACAAAGTTATATGGTTTGCTTTGGTATTTTTATTCGAAGAAAACATGCTGTAATACAGTCATACATATAACAATGGATAGAAAAATTTGAAGGGATGATAAGCAGCAGCTTGCCCTGACTTCAAAATCTTAAGCTGTTCAGTTTTTCCAAAAAGGAAGGTTATTTCATCAAATATCTGGAAAAGTAAAGAGCAGTGAAAGATTCTTCAACCACTGTAACAACAATAAAAAAAAAATCATTAATAGCTATAAGATGAAAAGTTAATTTAAGAATTTTTATCTTTTTTCATTGACAATAGCTGATCAATGTACTAGCCTGTCAAATAAGCACCAGATTTTCTAGGTCAGGACCATTATCTTACTGCAGTTAAGAGTTGAATTCAAATCAGAGATGTCGGTACAAAATGTTTGAATTTATATGGTCCAGTTTTCTGCCCTAGCATTAGGGTTTGTGAATTCTTGGAAGAAGATGTGGAGCTTGTGATTCCACATGGCATTCTAAGAATTATTTATCTGTATCCTGAAGTCTGGTTTGTTTGCTATAATTCTAAGAGGAAGTAGTAACAATAAGTGAGGCACCCTTTTAATTATTTAATGCTCCTTGCAACTGTGAGGGACCATAAAAACATATAAAAATGTTGTGACTTCAGATTAGTAATTTTGAGAAGCTTAATTTGAACATCATTTCTTATATTGTTTTTTACAAGAATATGCATTGCTGTAAGTATGCTTTCAAGTGGTGGAAATCCTAAAGTGGAATAAAAACTTCTGACTTTGTGTAAAATAGATCTTGTTGAGCAATATGGCCTTAAAGTTAAGGATGTCTTACGACTGTGGGTGACAAGCTGAAAATCCGCGCTGGTTCCTAGAAGTGTTTTGCCATTCCAAAATTACATCAGTGTGGTCTGTTCCATTCTTGTAGGTTGAGTGAGTTGCCTGTGTGTTACCACGATGTGAAAGTACATTTCGATGAGCGACATATGTTTGTGTATTGGGTCTGGCGGACCCGGGGTTGACAGCTTAAGGACCACGGACAGAGGCTCTTGGAGGCGGCCTGCGATCCGCTGATGCGCATCGGCGACCCTGTGCCAGGAGGTGCTGGTTGACGTACAAGGGCTTCTTGTTACCTATGTCTCAGCACAGCACGTCTTTGCTGTGTGAGAGGTCTCCTCATGGCAGCCACACTCCACTTTCTTTTATGCTTTGGTATTGAACTTCCTGGAAATGGAATTGGTTTTGCCTCTTCTATACTTCACTGCTGCCCACAGAACCATCTCCTTCCAGGAACCTCTCCATTGCTTTTTGAGAGTCAATTGCATTGTAGTGAAGAAATATATTCAAGACTTATTTTTGTGTTTGATAACTGCGTCAGAATTTGTCATTGTATTTATCCAAAACCAGGCTTTTGGTACTTCATGTGCTCAGAAGGAGGCTCTCGAGTGCATGTCTGGAATGTTCTTTATGTCAGATTCTACCAGCTGTTAAATTGGCCAGGAAAGTAAGCAAACTCCACATCCGTACAGCTGGCTCTGCTCATGGGAAATGTTATAGATATGCACTGCTATGAAAGCCTAGATCCAAGTAAACCCCCGAGTAGTCGGAGTTCCATCTGTGTCGGTCAATGGGCTTGTCTGTTACCTTCCCAAAGCCTCCAACTGCATCAGGAGAACAACAGTTTTATACTCCGTATGACTTTTAACATGTTAGTGGTGTTCAGCTGAACCAAACTATTACACAGTCATTCCAAGTGAGACCATTTTATGGTAAAATCTAAGTGGATAATAACACGATTTTATATTGTTGTTATATTATACTATGTCTTTCTTAGTTGACTGTTGAATCACACTTAACCAAAGCTTAAGCAACACACTGACTGTGCTGGAAAGAAATAGCCCAATCTTAAGTTACTGGGTGGCCACTTGATGTAATGCTATTTTATGTCAAGCATTAAGCATCAAATTTTGTGATAAGTACCAACGTGAAATTCAGGAGAGGTGGCAGTGTAATGTTTGCTTCACAAATGCAAGCAAATATCTTCATTGTAGCATCCATGGAAGATTCTGCTTGTCAGTCAGTTATGCGGTATCCATGCAGTCAGATGTTTGAAGGAAGATGATTCCTTAACCCTACATCATCTGTGATTCTTCAGCATGCATTGTCACATTGGAACTTGTGACAAGTCCTCTTTTCTGGCTTTAACGGAGGTTTTCAATTGCAAGAAGCCTAAGTTGGTTGTACCCAGTGTTGAAATATGGAGAGTGCATGTTAGGGTATGTGTGACTCGGAGGAACACTTAGTTTAAAACTCTGGTGGTGTTTTGCATGAGGTATGGGTATACCGGGATCCATTCTGAAATATAATTTTGGAAAACTATTGCTATTGTCCTATATTTTTTTTTAGTTTATGAAAAATTATCAGAACTTCTAAGTATCTGTATTTCTTCTTTCCAGGAACGTTGTCGTAACTATTAAAGGGCATAATGCAGAATCCTTTAACTTTTTCTGCAGGTATAGTATGCTTTCTATACTTTTTTTTGAGAAATTAGAGGCTTGTGATTCAAAATGTGTAAGAAATATCATAATCTTTAATAAATCACTGTATAACTCATGTCTGCTATTCTGCTCTAATACGGTTTTTAAAAAAGAAGCCATAATACTGCAGCATTTATCATTTCAAACAATTACAATACCAAAGATTATTTTCTTCTTTAGGACATTGCTAATTACTGTTACCACCTATAGTTGAAACTTGAAATATATAAGTCTACGTCTTGTTTGATTCAGCAGAATTAAGTGTTCAGGGTTTATTTCAATTTTCTAATACTCATATATTTGAAAATCATTGTCATATTTGACTCCCAAATAATTGGGGGTCAAATCTATTTGCAAGTTATGCTGCAAGACTAGCAAAATAAATATTTAGGAAGAAATATTAGGAAGAAATTCTTTACTCTGAGCATGGTGAGACACTGGAACAGGTTACCCAGAGAAGTTGTGGATGCCCCATCCCTGGAACTGTTCAAGACCAGGTTGGATGAGGCTTTGAGCTGCCTGGTCTAGTCGTAGGTGTCCCTGCCCATGGCAGGGGGATTGGAACTAGATTATCTTCAAGGTCCCTTCCAACTCTAACCATTCTATGATTTTCTAAATATAAACTTAGATTTTTATATTTAAGTGCCTTTTCTCCAGCATTCCTATCCTTACTAACATTTTTTGTGTTTATCTTTCTTTTATGTTTTGTCTCTTCTGAAGTCATCTTTTGTTGGTTTGTTTTTCAGTAGGGTTAGCCTCTTGATTTTTTCCCCCTCTGTTATTAGTAAGGGTATTTGTGCTGCAGCTGTGTGTTCCCAAGCCTCTAAATGTGCAGCCGTAACTTTAATTTCCTTTCCCTTTTGATCTGTGTCACAATGCTAATGTTTAAATACGATTGTTAACTTGAATGTCATTTTTAATAATACTTCTTAAATGTGAATGAATGGTTGATGGATATGACATAAGCTCTAATGGACCTCTCTGAACCATTGCAGGTTGTCAGTTAAGTTTCCATTGTTAGTACTTATGTTAATTGAGAAAAGCACTATATATTACTTAACTTGAAGCCTTGAGCTTTTACTGTCACGTAAGTTTATACTTTACCTGTTTTGTGAAGAGTATTTTTATGATACTATAATAATTCCGAGGAAGCTCTTCCAGGAGGATGTCATGCAGATTGATCTTAGTTGATGAGCTCTGTGTCTAATGGGACTATTTCAAGGGAGACAGTACTCAGTGTTGTGTAAAGCTATCCACGCTGCAGTGTGCTCTGCGTCCGTATGCTTATGACTAGAATCCTTAATTCTAATACTTAAAAGCCTTCATTTAGTTTTTCTTTTAAATAACAGGAATTTGACGACTGTTGTTGTAGTCAACTGAATGTGTTATCTTTATGTTAAAGCCATTTATGAATAACAGGAATAGAATATAGACAGTGAAGCTGTTTGCAAACTTGAAACTGATGAATCATTTGCTTTGAGATTTTTTTGAAGACATTTTTTTTTCTAAACAAAAATCCATTCCAGTCAATATCCTATTATCAGCTTGCACCCAGAATGAATTATAAGAGCCATGTTGTAAACTTTGAAAGTGAGGGTTCATGTTAGAAATCATAACCGGATCCTGACCAAGAGCTATACCAGTGTGAAATCATTATATTGTACAAATATACTAGTCTCAGTATATTTTTTTGTATTCTTTTACTATCAACCTTTTTTCCTCGTATCAAGCATCACTTTTGTTTCTTAAATGTGTTACGGCACTTGGAAAATGTTGAGGCTATTAGCAATTCATAATGATTTATGTACAACTGTAACATTGGAACATTTCTTACAAATAAAAGGTTTGAAAACAAATGGTATTGGAAGTAGAACCTATCCATCAATTACATTCAGTATAGCATTTTTGTCAGTCTTTCTATACTTTGAAAGTGCTTGTTATTTTTCAGTTGAGTATGGAAGTAATGGTTAGTGCAAGTTCGAGTGACAATATAAACCCTTCACTGCTACCATTAGTCATGTAATAGCAGAAGTTCTGTAATTTGGAGTTGGACTAGATGATCTGTAGAGGTCCCTTCCAACTCTGAAAAATTCTGTGATTCCGTGATTCCATTAATTTGATATATACTCCTTCATGGTGTCTGTATTTTTCTGAATTTGGAATATTTGATAAGAAAGGTGACTATCATTTATATAACAAGCAATTGTAACTGCATGTTCACACAGATGCACTTTTCTGAATAATTATAAATATTTAACTTTTAATATTTCAATTTTTTTCTCTAGGAATTATGAAATTATCATTGAGGCATCATGTTCTGTCATGCACACCCCTGCTAATATTTACTGTTGAGCAAGTGCTGAGTTTTTTTATAGTGCTCCATAATGACATAAAATACCAGTGTGCCTTAGAGAACTGAAATACCTTTGGATGAGTGGCACTGTCAGATTTATAAAATGTTTTTGTTAAATGACACTAACATGAAAAAGTTGTGCAAAATACAAGACTGTCCTGGTTTATCTAGGAATTTATTTAATACTTTTTTGTCTTTTTTAAATCTACATTGGAAAAGTATATCACAGGCTGAAATCACAGGTTTGCTCCTTGGGTATGTTTATTTTATTTTATTTTTAAAGTATAGCTTTTTAAAAAGCCATTATGTAGTTTAATGCATTTTGTATCCATGTTAGTATGGTCATTTGGTGCTGGGAGATCTCAAACTTCAATTAGCCATGTAAATGTGTTTCTTAGCATCAGCTCTCACTTTGCTGGAACCCCTGCTGCCTTTGTATCATTAACATAAATGCAGGTGCAAATAGCATTTATGTACTTTGATAGAAAGCAGTTGGAGACATTTCACTGTGGGACGCGACACTTTCAGATTGTGTACATCTGTTCAAATAATGTATCCAAGCCAGTGACATGAATGCAAGGATAAAAACATCTGCCCCTGAGACCGTTTGCCATACAGCAGATGCTTACATCTTTATTTATGCAGATGGTTTGTGTGATGAGCTGAGCAACGATGAAAGCAAGGAAGTTTGACAAAGATTTCAGGGTATTGCTTGGGATGGGAAAATATGTTGGTAACAGGGCTTTGTTTTCAGATGTCAACCAAAAGAAGAACATCTGTTCAAAATACTGATGATTTTAGTAACATGGACGTATTATTGGGGACGTTAACTGGATTAACACAAAATCAGTAAAGGATTATTTCTTTTAAAAAATCTCTTGCACAAAAATTGTACTGCAGTTATCGAAGATACTGAATAGTTTAATAGAAGTAATTACTTTTAACAGGAAGGCTTAGCTGCCTTGTGTCAAGGTGTTCTCGAGTTTATACAAAACATTGAATTGATGGAAAAGTTTGCAAAGGTGGAATATTTTGAAGGAATAACACCCGTGTAAAGTTGCTCAGATGTTGTGTGCGGTGCTGTAAAGAATTGATGACTTTGGGGATTTTTCACTAGGAGTCGTATTTAGTATTAGAAAATTATGAAGACAAGTAGTTTAGCCTTTCTGTTGGTTGAAGGCGCCTGTAGGGTAGTCGATGTGAGTCGCGGATCTAAACGGAGCTGGCACTTAAAAGGCGGGACAGCAAGTGCCCCGGTGTGGCTCTCCCGGCCGCAGCCAGGCTGGCCCGGCCCCGGCGGCGGCCGGAGGCAGCGGTGACGGGCGCCCGACTCCCCCTGCTGGACTCTGAGCCAAGGGGCTCCTTCGTCTGCCAGCAGGCGCCAGATACACGTGAATTTAATTAGAAGCGTGCTGATATTTCTGCACACGGCAAGTTACGGATATCATCTTTGGCCTACATTCCTGTAGACTGCGTTCCTGTTTTCATTCCTTCGTATGCTGGCATCTGTTACAAGTATTCACCGATACATTATCACTTATCAGCAGTATCTTCAACTAACTCCTTTACACCGCATCCAGTACCCTCTTGTGAGAACCAGGGCCGCCTCTAAACAGTGCGGTGCCTAGCATGGGCAAGCTTAGCAATGTCAATAAGCATTGCAAATAATTGTAATTATGCACAGGAGGGAGAAAAGCATTCAGATGCTGTAATTTAAATTATTTCCTGCCACATCCTACTGGCAGAAAGGCCTAGCTACATTCAGGTTCAGCAGCAAGTGATAATTTTATATGTTCTGAAAACTAACGTCTTCCTAGCTGGGGCCATGGTTTTTCTGAAGATGTTTTAGTTTTCCTATGCTTTACAGGTCTGTGTCTGTAAAAAGACACAAAATAGACCAGGCCAGGTCTGGCAGTTTTCTGATCCTCCCTTGGTCTTTACTGAGGGAGCACTTTCCAAGGTTTGTAGTACAGAAGTCACCATACAGGTGCTTTTAATGCCTTCAGTAAAAGGTATTTGCTCCATTGAGCCAAAGTGGTGAATAAATTATTTTCTCTTGCATGCGGGATGTGTTCAGAAAGAGCTGCTCTCGTCATCACAAAGAAGCGATATTCTATAACATGAAAAAAAATTTTGCTCTGCTGTTGTGCTCTCTTTTTGCACATTGGTATTTGCAAAAAATAATTTTTTGGAGTAAGAGGCATAATTCCCTTACTGCAATCAGACGTATGTCTCTTTCTGTCCCGTGGAGGGTTGAACTTTCAGTAAGATGAAGATAGATTCTATTCTCAGCTTACTTGAAAGGGGAGCACGAGTCTAGTTAGAAAATACTTTGTGATTTATTTATAAAATGGTTCTACTTGACCTTTTTGTGCTGCAGAGTTTCTGAAGAATTCTGTCTTCGATTCTGTAGCAGACCTGGTCATTATTGTTTCCTGCACTTATGGAAAAAATAAGTCTATTAATTACCACTTACATTAGGCATATCAGGATTTTGTCCAGGTTGATGTGATCTTGATAGACCTTTTAAAAAGGACTTTGCATTGACATCGACTTTACAGTGAATGAATTACTGTTCAGGTCCATATCTTTCTTGAAGCTCACTAAAAGAAATTTCAACTGGCAGGTGTCCCAGAAAATAATTTTTAAAAATCCAATTACAGTCTTTTCTTTTGAATCTTCTGTTTGTCCCCACCTTCTAAAGTACCTAATTCCCATTCGCAGTGCCAAGGAAGGTTTATGAATTACGAGTTTATGACCGGTGCTTGCATCACCTCCCTTCATCTATTTTCTGAACAATTAGTTCCCCCAAGTGGCTGCGTCACTGAAGCCTGCCTTTGTAAATCTCCAGGGATGGTGTCCTCTGTGGAACAGAATGACTGGGCAAAACTGACAAAGATAAACCCCTGGATTTGCAGTGATACCAAAATTTCCTTTCTACGCAACTGAGTCTTGTCAGAGCAACATGGTTTCTAAATAATGCCCACTTGAAGTTTGACATGGTTGGTTGCTGAAAGCAGCAGAGGCATACATAAGCTGAAACACACTGTCTCTGATGATGTATCTAACAGTCTTTCTCAGACAGAAGTTCCATGCTTCAACAGAAAAGAACCCATGTTTTCATCTTTAATAGTGATTTGTGTGGTTGAAGAGGCCAGGCACCATCTTAAGCCCATAAATTTATCCGCATAAACCTTATTCCCAAGTTCTCTTATTGCCATAGTGAGGAAAATCTGTGTGTGATTTCTTCAGCTGTAAAAGTGGAAAAAGTTATTAATAATTACAGATGCTTTATGTCTAGCTCTATGTCAGTTTTCATATCTTGATATGAAAATATTTTGATCTGCTTAAAACCTATTAATTATGTTAACCTTAATATGAAATGACTAGCTTAAAACTTGAAAGACTGTGCCTTCAAAAAAATGGAAAGCTTTTAAAGTTCACAAACACTTCATGAGAGGTGTTAAGAAAACATGTGGATCTGCTAATAAATGTATTTTAAATTCATTGAAAAAGAGTGTTTAAAAATCTGTTATGTATCTGACTTTTAGGAAAGACTTCCAAGACTTTCTTTCTTTGTACAGTAGCACAGAATGGCTTTTTTTACAAGAGGTTGTGTTAAGCCTTGCATTGCCCACATTTTGTATAAGATGTTGCTTTTGAATATTGATTTGCTCACATGTGGCTGATACATTTGATATTATAGCTTAAAAAGGTTACCTCAAAGCTGCTGCTGTTATCCCCTTTTATCCCCTATAGAAATAGGCTTTCATAGATATTTAAAAAGTTACTTATGCTGGGACAATACAGTGAGGTAAATATTCAGTACTGCTAAAGAGTTTAAAATCTATGACGAGAAATCTAAATCTATGAGAAATCCAAAATGATGTCTTAGGTTATTACTGCTGAAAATGCAGCATCTAGATGTAATGATTTCTGGATGTGTTAACTTTTGATTAACAGGTCTGGTTTTGTCTGGTTATTGTTTTATGTTACGCTTTTCTCTGAGGACTGAAGTGCTGCTGAGGTTGTGTAGGCAGAAAGAAGCCTTAATTGCAGAAAGAAACCTTAAATAGAATCATAGGATGGTTTGGGTTGAAGGGGACCTTTAAGGGTTATCTAGTCCAACCCTCCCTGGAATGAGCAGGTACGCTTTCAACTAGATCAGGTTCCTCAGTGCCCCAGCCAGCCTGACCTTGAAGGTTTCCAGGGATGGGGCATCTTTCGCCTCTGGGTAACCTGTGCCAGTGTTTCACCAGCCTCATCCTAAAAAAGGTCTTCCTTTATCTAAGTCTGAATCTACCCTCTTTTTAATTTAAAGCCATTGCCCCTTGTCTTATTGCTACAGGCCCTGCTAGAAAGTCTTTTTTATAAGCCCCCTTTAAGTACTGGAAGGCTGCCGTTAGGCCTCCCCAGAGCCTTCTCTTCTCCAGGCTGAACAACCCCAACTCCCCCAGCCTTTGCTCATAGGAGAGGTGCTCCAGCCCTCTGATCATTTTTGTGGCCCTCCTCTGGACCTGCTCCAGCAGGTCCATGTCTTTCCTGTGCTGAGGGCTCCAGAGCTGGACACAGCACTCCAGGTGGGGTCTCACCAGATCGGAGTAGAGGGGCAGAATCACGTCCCTCAACCTGGTGACCACACTTTGTTTGATGCAGCCCAGGATACGGTTGGCCTTGTGGGCTGTGAGTGCACGTTGCTGGGTCAAGTCCAGCTTTTCATCCACCAGTACCCTCAGGTCCTTCTTGGCAAGACTGCTCTCAATCCCTTCATCCCCCAGCCTGTATTGATACTGTGGGTTGCCCCGATCCAGGTGCAGGACCCTGCATTTGGGCTCGTTGAACCTCATGAGGTTCACAAAGGCCCAATTCTCGAGCTTGTCCAGGTCCCTCTGGATGGCATCACGTCTGT
Source organism: Chroicocephalus ridibundus (assembly GCF_963924245.1). Taxonomy (NCBI): domain Eukaryota; kingdom Metazoa; phylum Chordata; class Aves; order Charadriiformes; family Laridae; genus Chroicocephalus; species Chroicocephalus ridibundus. Next base: position 17,058,501 of record NC_086285.1, read on the forward strand.
CAGGCATGTCAGCTGCACCAGTCCGCTTGATGTTGTCCACAAACTTGCTGAGGGTGCGCTCGATCCCACTGTCTCTGTCATTGATGAAGGTATTGAACAGTACTGGTCCAAATACAGACCCCTGAAGGACACCACTCATCACTGAACTTCATCCAGGCATTGTGCTGTTGACCACTACCCTCTGGATGCAACCATCCAACCAATTCCTTATCCACCAGATAGTCCATCTATCAAATCTGTATTTCTCTAATCTAGAGAGAAGGATGTTGTGGGGGACCATGTCAAAGGCCTTACAGAAGTCCGGATGGAGGTCAGTATGATAATGAAGTAACTCCTATGTATACTTTCAAACAACAGAGGAAAGCAATTCTGGAAATTGAGGAAGTGTACTCACCTAACAGTAGGGATTATTAATATTTTTTTTCTCCATCCTTTTTTTTTCTGTTGCATAAGTTACATTAGATACTATTTTTCCAACAAGTACATCTGTATAAACTTCGGCATATATCAATATATGGTTGATAGTGCAACAAGGATGTTTCGGGGAAAGGGGAAAAAAACAAAGGACTGAATTAGACAGGAAACCGAAGAACTTCCCTAAATATGAACTATGTACCCATGATCTTGGATTACTGTATGTGTTATCTCTCCAAAATGACTCTTTGTGCCAAAAATAGTTTTAGCTTATTCCCACACTGAAAAATGTCAGTAGAAATTTTAAGGCTGAACGTTTGCTTTAACAGAGTCCAGTTAATGTAAAAAAAGCTTTTTTATTGTGTCGCTTTGTTGTTGTAATGTTCTCTTCAGCTAAGAAGGGTCTTTTTGGGACTATTTAAGGAATCCAGGAAGTATCCCACTGCTCACAGAATTTCTTGAAATGGACTATAATCCTAATTCCTTAAAATAATAAACTTGTACAGACTTGAAAGCAAAGATGACCTTTCTAAATTATAAAATGCTTAGTGCATAACTAGCAAAACATGTTGATGCTCAAATCAGAATTGATTATCTATAGCTTTAAAGAGGTTTAATTTTCCCTTTTAGAATTTTAACGAACTATTTGGATCTTGTTCCACCCGTGATATTCCAGAACATGTTTTCTCAGCCTAATTGTACATTCTGTACCTCAGTGTTTGTGTGAATGATGTACTGTGATTTTCCAGTCTTGCATTAGAGCAATTCATTATATTTTTTACTTTTCGAATCTATTTTAAATTGCACAAAAGGACTCTTACGTAGAGGTAATTATATTCCTCTTAAAAAAATCAAGTACTAAAAAGGTAAGAAATGCAAGATGCAAGATTATCCCTGTGGCTGAAATGCTCTCCTTTCCAAATTACATGTAATAGTAACGTTCGTTACCCATCTTAAGCCTGTGTGTAATTCCCATATCCCACCCTGACTCTTTGGCCTAGCTACTTTCCGAGTCTCATTTCTAGTTCTCTTGTCCTTTTCCTGCTTGCCCTGGATATATCCGAGTTTCTCTTCCACGCTGTTGGCTCGGCAGTTAAGAGATAAGGAGAGGCCATTTCCTCGTTCCAGCCTGGGTGTTTGGACCTAAAGCTGTAGTTTTAGGAAAAATCCAGCTCCCTGAAGCAGCAGCATGTTCAATAGCTGCTTAAAGTGTCTACTGAACACATGCCAAGAGCTTACAACTTTGCCAGATTTGGGCAGCTTTTCACAGACAAAAGAGACATTGCCGTGTCAAACATCAAGGTCTTTGTCTAATGCACAGACGTGTTACTAGATTCTTCTTTTTTTTTTTTTTTTTTTTTTTAAAAGCAGACATACCTTGGAGTGGCCGGCATTTTCTGTTGAAATTAATTTTAGAAAATTATCTGAGGCAAATAGTCAGAACAGAACATTCTGCCCAAAGTTATTAGTTATTATGCAAGTTAATCGTTATAATGTATAGAATTGGGCATTCCTGATTTGTAGGCTTTATTACCAACCTTACTTCATATAGGTGTGTGGCAAAAGTAGTTTTGAACATAGAAGGCCAAATTCTATGTTCTAGAATATCTGCAGTTCCACTGGGATTACGGAAAATGTAAATCGGCATAGAAGTCAGCCCTGTATTTAAAAGCTTCACTAAAGCTACTGAACCTTCATTTTTCTGAGCTTTTTGTTTTGGTGCGGTTGACTGTCTGCCATGACACTGAAGCTAAAGCATCCCATCTGTTTACCATATTAACCAGATTTACTCAATTATTAAGCTATCGCTTTGCATTTGGCATGTAATATATTAGATTTTAAAATGCTTTTTGAGGAGAGAAAAATGGCAAAGAGCAAGAAGCAGTAGCTTTCTTAATGCATTAACTGGAAGTTAATGTTTTATATTGTAGTTTTATATTGTCTTTTTCTGGGTTTTGTTGGTTTTGGGGGTTGTTTGGTTTGGTTTTTTTTTTTTTGTCCTGGGATCTATTTATAACTGACTGAAGCACTTTTGCAGGTGGTGTTTTTTTGCATGCTAATCCTGCAGAGAAACATTGTGTCCACCAAAGTATGCTGGGTCAGCAAAAACAAGAAACTTGTGCTGGAAAGGCAGTATCCACAGGTATTTAGTGCGTATGGAGATTTGGTAAAATGAATCGTTACCTATCATTGACAGAAATAAATCTAGTATTGTCTGTTAGGATGTTGTGCATTGTTTTCTTTCCCAAAGAACAGATATTCTTCCTTTCAAAGCCAGCGAAAGACTCAGCAATGTAAACGTGCAGTTAGTAAAATATTTCATTAATCTTTTTCATCCGTATTCTGCTTTTCCCTTCCAACCAAGATGATCCTTTTTTGTTTTCTGTTCTATCACTTCTCCAATCATACACAAATCAATTACATACCTACACAAGTGAGGAGGTCCTGCAAGGATTATTTTAAAAACTAACACACAGTGGTTTCTCACATTTTGGTGGTTTATTTTAATGTTCAAAACAGAGCAGATTAGTGGGAAAATTTAGATTTCTTCTGATGCTTTCTGCAGCGTCTGAGTTTAGCAGCGTTACGTGCTTTACACAGAGAACAAACTGGAGGAGGTACAAAAAGAAGGCAGAACAGGCTGCAGTAGACCAGACTTGGATGATTGAGGAAGGAAGGGGAGCCCTGAATGAACAGCAGACCCCTGGAGGACTTTCACTCCTCCAGAGGATTCTTCCCAGCATGGCTGTATCAGAGACTTTGGTGCATCATTGGTTTTTTTATTGGTATATCACTGTCCAGTCCTACACAATTCTAAGGTTATTTCGAAGGGGTGAAAGCTTATGGCATCCTGCAGGTTTCTGAGTGATTTGATATTTGCAAGTACTAGCATGGTAGCCATTAATCTTTTAACAGAGACTTTTAAAGTAAATGGATTGAATTGCATTTGATTTAACCTTGTGCTTAATTATTTAAAAGTGTCTACCTGTTGCCCCAACTGCATGCCTATTTGAAAGACTGAGAACACAGCAGTTAAAAATGAGCTTCACGTCATTCAGATATTAAATCTAATGTTTTCATTCATTTCCTTTATTCTTAATGAAAATTTTAGAGAAAGTATAAAAAATGTTGCCTTCCAGCGAAGGACCCCTAGACTGACTTGTAGAAAGAACATTGTCTAAAACCAAGGGCTGTCCTCAAAAATGCCATTGCGAATCCTCCCTTAACTGAAATTTCCCCTTCTTAGATGCAAGACTTCATGGGTTTGCGTAGGCATGAAGGCTTTTCCTCAGGTCACAACTGGCAAGTCAAAAGGAGTCCTTTGAATCAGAGACAGAAATAATTTGGAAGAAGGTGTGGAATAGAAGTGGAATGTCCCTGAAAGATGCTTATTAAGTTTCCAAGTGGCCTTCTGGTAGCCAGACAGCCAGACCATATTCACGTCCTTCAGTGTCAGGGTGGCAAAGACATGAATTACTGTGGTGATCTCTGTGTATTGGAATATTGTATATTGTGTATTGTATATTGTGTATATTGTATATTGTGTATTGTATATTGTGTATAGGAAATTGTTGACCCTTTTCACCAAGTATAAATGGAAAAAAATATTTTGGTCACTGATGATACTTGCACGCTCTGGGTGGGATCAGTAGGACCTCCGGTCTGTGAATTGACGGGTTGCTTTTTCCTGATCCAAGATGCTAAGCAGTCTTCCACCAGTTCTTCCAATTAGCTTTCCCAGTCCACAAGCACAGTCTTACGCGAGTCTGGAGGACCGTCAAACAGCCAGTCTGCATCTAGCCCATCTCTATATTTAGGTGCTGGCTAAGCTGCTTAACTACAGCAGCTGTGTTGGATGAGGGGGAAATACTGACTTGAGTTTCCTTTGCTTACCAGAGGCACTGCAGCGAATGTCTCTGCACTGAACTGTCTAATGTAAACTTGGGGGAAAAAAAAGTTGTACTAAAGGCTGATACCTAACATAGCTTGCCTGGAAGATGTATTTATGATAAAATTATGCTAGTATAAAAATCCCTTTTCAAACAGTTATGTCAGTGTTTAGTATGGTGTTAACTGCGTAAGAAGAATATTGATCTAAACGGACTTTGTTTCAAAGAGCATTTTGTGGCTAATATTCATGAAGGTCTTGGCTTTTAGAATGATACTTCCTTGTGGAATGCTGAGAAAATATGTGGAGAGGCTTTCTTTAAAGAAAAGTGATTTTACTGCCTAATTTTTCAGTAGTCAGGTCAATGTTTTTGACAAGCATATGCTTATTTTTAAAGCTAGTGTCATGCATTGTTTCTACAAATATTTCCTCCTAACCTCAAATTTACCTTTCTTTTGCGGTGCTTTGGCAGCCATTTCTGCACTTTTGTAGAGGTAGCATGTCCACAGCAAAACTTCCATCTTTTCCTGAACTCATATCGATTTTTACTGTTGGTTGGAGAGCGGTGCCTTATAAATTGGAGTGTAAAGTAGCACAGGTACCAGTCTGCTGAAGTGCTGGCTTTCCTAAAAATTTTGTATAAATCAATGAATGAGGTTCTGAAACAAAAAGGGAGAGTTGCAAGCCAAACATGAAGAGAGAATGGAAATTGCTTTGTGTTGAATGTTGTGGCAAGCTGAATAACTGCTGATTTGGAAAAAGTCTTTAATGTCATTATATGGCAAGCATAATCTGGAAAATAAGAGCAGACTTTGGCCCTTAAAAGAAAACTACACTTTTTCTACCATCTACCGTATTTAAGCTGTACACTTTGACCTGTAACTAACATTGAAGTTCAGGGCTGGTTTGGTTAATGATTATAGTATTTTACATCATTTTATTGTACTTCTCAGAAGCTCTTAAAAGTGTTTCCTCAAAAGCAGCAACAAGAAGATACCATGCAGGAAAGAAAAAAATAAACTGACTATTGTTAGCAATCATAGCAATTGAGAACATAGGAGTTTCTATATATGTAGTGATTGTAGATTGGCAAAAATGGAAGTTCTTAGTGAGAAATAGTACGTGTTTCTAGCTTTTGGAGAATAGGAAGGGCTGCAGAGAAACAGAATTTTAAAGTTACCATGTTTTTGCTTTTTCCTGGTTAGACAATTTTGTAGGCCTGGACTTATCCCTATCTATAGGGATCTTTCTTTATCTTAGGGCAGGATTTCCATACGTATGCTAAGTCCACTCTGCCCAGCATATCTAGAAATTCCGGACATCTCTACAAACATTGAGCAGAAAGAAAGTTATGGTGGTGCCCAGTGTTTTCACTTAATTGGGGGATCAAGAAGGTACATAATAGACTTGGGGTTCGATGCTGTAGATGGCAATAAAAGGATTAAAGTTTTATGCCCTGCATAGTTCCTCTATGAACCTGCTGTAGGTCAGAGAGTTTTGAGAAGCATCAGACCTACTGTGTATGAACTGTACGGTTTATATGTGGTTGTTCAGTGAATCTAGCATGTCCTGAGGGCAGTAGATTTACTGCACGTGTGCATACTATGAGTATGTACATAAATCTGTCCCCGAGTTCTGGCCATGAAATGTGATAGCTCTGTCACTTACCGTGCATGTTGCAAAGTGTGTAACATCTGAAAAGAACATCCAGGATTAAGATAAACTTACTAGAGTTTCCAGTGTTGGTAGTAATTCACAGTTACCTCTTTAAGTCCATAACCATGTATAAATGCATTTGTAATACAAGGCTTTAAAATGATAAGGAATGGAAACTTCCCTATGGAATTACCTTATTGCAGTATTTCGAGGTCCCAGCATTTATTTTTACGTATTGTATTCAAATGTGATTCCTCTTTCAAAACGAATTTTTCTTACACTGTTGCCTTCACAAATTGCCTTTCTTGGGATCTTTGTAGTTGAATTTTCAGTGACTGAGATTGATGGAATTACTATTTTTTTCTTCAGAAAACCTATCCCAATTTTTGAGAACTGGAAACATCAGTTGTTGAATTCGAGAGTGGATAATGGGGCTTTTCTATGAAATGGTAGTGGTACAATTAACTATATATCAAATCCTTTTTATGGAGTGTCTGAAAGGTCAGCATGTATCTTTGCTGCACAATGCAGACTTTATCTTACACATTTTACCTTTTTCCTTTCATTTCTGTTACTTAATTATCCTCACATTCTTCTTTACTAAAATTGTTTGTGACATTTACCAACACAAGTAGAAATGAGAAGGAACTGTGATATAACCTTGATAAATTACCTCTTTCAAGAAAATATTTGAATAACTTACCACAGTAGTTCTAGTATGCATTAAATGCACAAAAGCAACGTGCGTGATTAGGTATTTGACAATGGTACAGCTTCTCTCAAGTCCTCTTTGATTTTATTACACATCATTTGCATGTTTTGTAGAAGTAAATTTAAAGACTTCATCAGGTAAGCTTTGGTCTGTATCTGATAAACCCACCAAATTCTAAATGTTACAGAAACTCTGAATACGATCAGAGCAGCTGCTCAGAAAAGTTCTGCATCGTGGAGTTTAAATGCTGCCCCTGGCTGAGTATTGCCAGCGTGCTAGTGCAGCTTTTTCAGGGCAGAAAGGGCTTAATGTAAGTGTATTTGTTCTTAAATGCCATGTCTTTTCTAACCTAGAATGAAGCATCCATTTAAGATTAGATTAAAAGGGAGGGGTTTTGCATTTGTATTCAAGCACATTGCTTCAGGGAGTATTTTTGTTTTTTCCATTAAACTTTTGCAATTCTAAACTTAATTTAGTGGTCATTCATATACCTAAATATTTTTAATCGGTTTTTGTGTAATAGTATCCTTTGTATGCAGTTTTATTTTCAATACAGTAATTTTAAAAAGAAGTACTATATATTATATTACATCTTTCTTATGTTATTATTACAGATAAACACAAATCCCCTTCAGATATAATACGAAGTTTTCAGAAGAAAAGTCAGTTCAGGACCATTGCTCCAAAAATGGTACCAAAAATTTTAACATCTGGGGTGGTTTCTTGTCTTCAGTCATCTTTGCCTGAGCAAAATGCATCAATTTCAGCTGCAGGTTCTAAACCGCTGGTGGTACCAACTCAAAACTATGCTGTCATGCAGGTGGCTGGGCACGAGGGGACTTTTTCTCTGTTGGCCTTGCCATGTGTTGCCCCGGCCCTAACGCAGCAAGTCCAGCAGCCAAATGTGGCCCCTTCTGAAAACCTAAAGCTGCCTATCCCTAGGTACCAATCTGTAAGAAATAAATTGCGGAGTGACAAAAAACCAGCACAAATCTCTGTTTTGGGTACATATAACGAGATTCCTACCAAAGCATCGATCTCATCACAGACTTCCTCCATGACTACATTAACTGAAGACTGTTCTGAAACTCATTCTAGTTCAGATTCAACAGAGCAAGTGATGCTAACAGACCGTGACTCGGCTGAAATTACAGTTGCCACATTAGTAAATAAGAGCAATTGTGTGGAATCTGGATCTCCTTTAGTGAACAAAACTGAAATTGCTAACGGTAATGTCTCTGGACCATCGGTAGTTAAAGACTTGTTATCCAAGCAGGCGAGTACATTTAATCCCATGAAATTAAGTCTACGCTCTGTGAAGACAGCATCTGAAACCACAAGAGAGTCATTCATAACATCTGAGAAACTAAAGGAAAAACCGACAAATTCTGCAAATTCTGTTGCTGTCCTGTCACCGGCAGTTTTTGGCAGTACAATACAGATGACTCCATCAGCACCAAGAGGAAAACTTCCTATTTTGCCTTACTCAAGGATGAAAAATGCAGTGTTCTGTAAATCTAAGCAGAATACTAATATTACAGATGTATCTGGTCCTTCATTAAGATCTGAATGTGAAAAGATACCAGCTTTGGCAAAACCCTTTCATGTTCCTTCTAAAGCATCTGATAAACGACCGGCTGTATCATTTACACAAGTCCCCAAACAAACCATTCGAGAAAATACTCTCTCTCCATCCAATAAAGTGGATGTCGACGGTCTTAAAAAATTGAACGGTGCAGCTTCTAAAAGAAGAGGCAGGAAAAGAAGAGCCACAGATGATTTATTGGCTTTTCAGACCAAGCGAAGGAAATGCATCATTAATAAGTTTAGAGAAGGGAGAGAGCGGGCGAAAGTTGATCTTCAGCCACCTGAAGACAAAAGAGCAGAAGCGGTGAAAAAATACCGTAGCATTAGACCAAAACCAGTGGTGGTTGTGCAGGCTTTTGCACCGCTGACTTCTGCAGCAATAGTAGAGTCACCGCCTCCTGACGGTTTAGACCAAGATATTTTTTCAAGTGGTTCACTTCCCAACAAATACTTAAGTTACAAGCATAGTGATGCTACATCAGCTAAATCAAGTGATTTAAGTAGAAACGTATGCTCAACCGTACCTAAGCCGTCACATACATGTCATGTTTGTAACCATATCTTCCAGTTTAAACACCATCTTCAGGACCATATGAACACACACACAAACAAACGGCCTTACAGCTGTCGAATTTGCCGGAAAGCGTATATTCACTCCGGAAGCCTGAGCACGCATATGAAACTTCATCACAATGAAGGCAAACCCAAAAAACTTGTGTGTTGTGAATTCTGTGCTAAAGTTTTTGGCCATGCAAAAGTGTATTTCGGTCACCTAAGAGAAGTGCACAGGGTTGTTATCAGCACAGAGCCCTCTACTAACGAGCAACAGCTGCAAGATGCTTTAAAGAAGAGGGACACAAATATAAAAGAAGCAGAAGAAGCAATGGAGAGGTGAGTGTTTTCACTAATTAAATGCTAATGAAAGCAGGATTTCAGGTTGTCAGTGGAAGTTCATAAACATCACCATTATGAAAATGATTGCTTTTTCCTCATCTTTTTTTCCCCCGAAGTGAGATTCCTAGTGGTTTAAATATTTTGTTAAGGAATCTAGTTAATCCATTAGACCATCTGGTATATTTTAGCCGATTTATTGAAGATAAATTATTACTGACACTTGAATATCCAAAGTAATTTTGCATGTGTTCTAGTAATACCCAGTATACTGCCAGCACAGCTATTTTGATGGGTCTATTTCTCACAGCTAATGCTTGTTCTGTTAATCTGCACTGTCTTCTGTGTTCTACCCATTTTGGGTTTTCCCCAGAAGATAAATGAACCAACTGCAATAAGTGCAAAGCAATTCATATTTCAGTATTAGCTTGTAGTTTGTTTACCCTATTAAAGATCATTATCCCATTTCCTTCTCTGGAGTGCTGTGAGCTAATCTGTCTTGTGCGTTGATTACTGCTGCTCTTGCGATCACTTAGACAAGTAGAAAAGTTAACATTTACCATATTAAGATGGATAGAACATTCTTTTCTCTCTGCATTGTGATTTTGAGGTGTAAATGTTGGCTTTTTTGTTTGTTCCACTGTGCATTTACTTTCATTGAAGTACACTTTAATGAGCTCAGGGCTTTAACCTGATGCCTGACTATGACGCTACGGTTCAATTTTGTATGTTTTGCTTTGCATAGCTCCACTCTCTGGGGCATCAGTTAGAAATTTTTAAGCCATTAAACCTAAGAAACACCGGCGCTTTCCTTTCAGCCTTACTAGCCCTCTTACAGTGAATCATTTAGTTTATTTTTTTGTTGGGTGAGATGTCTAATGTGCATAAATGCACAGTATTACGTGATCCTTTGTGTAGACATCGTGAGGAGGTTTCTGTGGAGGGCTTCTTTTGGTTGGCTTAACTTAAACCAGGGACTTGCCAGCTCCACTTGTATCTGTGTCCTTCATACTGCAGAGCTGTCCTAGATCAATGAGATGAGCTGCCCAATTGCAAATTAGGTACTTAAACTGTTTAAAACTGTTCTACAAACTTTTAGGAAAAAAAAAAAAAGAAACTTTGAAGTTCCATTGTTTCCGTCTTGGAGTGGGAGGTGCGACATGTGGTTTTGCCTTAAATTGACCTTAGATCAGTCAGTATAAACAAGTTAGTTTCTCTTAGTAGTATGATACATGTAATACTCATTTTCACTTTTTTAGCACAGAGTAGAAGGATTTGGATTGACCTCACTAAATCAGGAACGTAAAAAAAACGTTATTAACCTGTTATTAAAAAGTTAGTGTTGTTAACAGATTATTTTTGCCAAAGCTAATTTTGGAGGCAGTTCTTCAACCCAACAGTGTTGAATAACATTTGGTTTTAGTTTTTTTCTAATCGGACTGATTATTATTTTATTTCTCTTTATTTTTCTGTTCCAAATAAATTAGATACTGTAGCAACAGTGCCTGTTCTTAATTAAAAGAATGTTTCGTGGATGTCATTTCTTCTTGGAACTTATAAGGACAGAAATTGCCATCTCTATTCTGTGCATGGCTAATACTGAAGTAGTTCCTATGTCCTTTTTTTAACAGGGGAAATAAGTGCAATCTTGAGGACCTATTCCATAACCCAGGAGAAGTGAAATTACAGATCAAATGTGGTCGATGCCAGTTTATTGCACAGTCTTTTGGTGAAATGAAGTTTCACTTATTGTGCTCTCATGGAGAAGAGATCCAGGGAAGAGTAAAGGAAGGAGCTTTGCAAGGAAACAGAGGAGCTAAGGGGGAACTGATCAAACACACAACCCACTTCTGGAAACAGCACAATGAGAGAAGACATTTAGCAAAATGCAGTGCCCACGAGGAGGAGTTTTATACTTTTTCAAAACTGAAAAGACAGATACACTTTCACCATCAAAATAACGTCGATATGTTATCTAAAAGCGAACTGAGTCAGTCAGGAAGCGGTGAAGCAGGCAAGATGCAAAATGTAGGTTTTGGTACACCAAACAAAAAATCAGAGATTTGGTCAAAAGCAAGCTATAACTGCATTTTATGCAAACAGTTATTTGAAAGAAAAGAGGATCTTTGTAATCATTGGCAGAGTCATCATAACTGTGAAGACCCTTCCACTTTATGGACAATTTTTAGTTTGTTATCAAAACAAGGAATTATTGAACTTTCAAATAATGGTGAACATTGAAGCTCTATTCTACAATGATATGAAAAACATCAACTACCTTACCAAATTGTTTATGGTTTTTTGCTGTGTTGCTAATCTAACTCAAGAGATATATCACTTCAGAGGTTTTCTTGGTAGGCTTGTTAGGTTTATTTTAAGTTATGCTAACCTGTATTTTTTAAAATAGAAAATGTATTTATCCAGTATCCTTCCAGATGGGTACATGCAAGCCAATTAGGAAACACTGTACTTAAAATTCATGCTTAAGGAACATAGCAGCAGCAAATACTCAATATGAATGGTTAACATCAAGAAAAAGATTCTCAAATTATACTACAGACAGAGAAATAAATCAGTTTATATGAAGTAATCTCAATCTTGAATGGAATAACAAACCAGACTAAAGTGTAATTTCAGTTTCAACTGTGCTTCCAGATTTTATGGCAAATGTATAATTCCATGCAGTTCTCTGAATCATTTGAATGTGCATACATGCAGCCGGCATTCAGGAGCTTTGTAACCTATAGGTCAAGAGTTTTAATTCTTGTTTTCTTGATTTCAGTGTCTTCATCCACGATCCTTGCTTGCAGGTTTGCTATTGGCAGGTATTTGAAGTGTTATATTCTGTCCTGGTAACAGCGAAAATGAAAAACCTACACGTTTTTTTTTGCCTGTAGTCTTTGGGTTGAAGCTGAGTTAGTTGCCACCCATGAAGACGGAACCCTCAAAGCTTGACTGCTTTATGAAAAAAAAAAACAAACAAGTTTATTTTAAAAATAGTAGTTGAGTTGGTTATTCCTGGGAAGTTTGACATTCTGCAATAGACTGCATGATTCACAGTGAACTTTGAGCATATTCCTTGCACCGCCTGTGACAGCAGCACGACTGGTGCCAGCACCGTTAGCACGCTGCCTTTCACACTCTGGGTGTATGGCTTTGTACCTCTGCAGGTGACACAGTCTGTGGCTTTAGAGGGAAATTGTTCCCGCACTTCTGAGTCTGTGGTACACGTAATAAGTTTTTTTCACTTGCGTTGCCAGATATACTGTACTAGAGGAATTGCATGCGGCACCTTAACCTTCCGATGTCAGGAGCCAGTGGCAGTTGCCTTACCAGGATGCAAAGCAGGCTGTAGTGCAGGAGTAGCGCGTACTGCGTCCCCTGCTGCAGAGCAGGCACGGCACGGCACCGTTTCACCACATCTCCAAGGGGGCAAGTCAGTTCAGGCTGTAAGGAGATGGAGTTCTGGAGCTCAGTTTTGATGAAAAGGTCATTGAACCATTGAATCTAGTACGAAATTGGTGTTAAACTGCTGTTACTTAAAGCCTTATGTACCTCTGAATTATTTTGGGAGCAATAATGGAGATAGTGTAAGAAGCCACTGTATCACCATTCAGCAGAAGTCAGAGCACATCAGAGGGCAAACTGAAAAATCCAGCAATACTGTCTCTACAGTACTACTGTATTCATTCCTTCTTGTGGTCAAACTGTAATTGAGGGATTGCAACGATGAAAGAGTCATTCCCAAAATGCCCTGTGTGGCCTCTCACTGTTTTGCAAAATTTGTGGTGATGGGAACGTGAGAAGAGATCTAAAAATGTTGGGTTTTCTGAGTGGGATTACAGAAGCTGTTGCAATATTTTGTGTATGTCTTTTGTTTTAAAATATTAAAGGCAGTTTTGATGAGCTAATAGTTTTGACTGTCATTTCTTCCTGTATGGTGCTTTGCCTTGGAGTTGAACTATAGGATTAGAGCCAAAAAAAATAAAAGACAAAAGGAAGATGCTCACAGAACTGTACAGGTGCTTGGTAAGGTGGAAGAATCCCTGTGGATTTTCACAACTTCCTTCCTACTATCTGTTGCTATAAATACATATTTGTGGTTGTTTCTTTTCTTTCATGTATTACTTTTGTATGTTGAACTATTTTAAAAATACTGCTTATTCTTGGGTATGACACACCCATCTTTTAATGCCTACAGTATATTTGTATTTATTTTCACTGGGTACATGGAGCAGAATGTATGGCGTAGTTGGAAAGGTATAGCTAATTTTAAAGTCGTATCGAACTAAGACTAGATTTAATGTAGTAGAGTATGTTTGCATTTAGAAGCAGTTTTTTTTCCCCCCAACTTAATCCTTTAACTTCCAAAATCAAACAGCTTGGTGTTTTCTCTGAAACGGAAACGTGAGAACAATCCCTCCTTCACATAGTTATAATATATCAAAGGGAAGTTCATTCCCAGCATAAAGCACACATTTTAAGAGTTGAGCAAAAAACATTCAAAGGTTTGATCGGGTTCGTTATTTAGAACAGACATTAATTCACGTTTTTTGTAAAATCACCCATCTCTTGGTATAGTTTAAAATGAGCTGAAGTGAATGCAGCTCTGAGTCCCTCCTGTTCAGGAACAGCACCAATGATGGCAGAGTTGTCCTTTAAAAGTATTTTCAAATAGTATTTGTTAAAAACGGTGGTGTACCAGAGGCAGTGATGTAGATGAGGTGTTTGGGGGTGGTTATCAGGCAGGAAGCGTCACTCCCTTTCATTTCATGTAAAAGGGGGGAGTTTCAGTCATGGGAGGAAGGAGGTTTGGGACAAGGGAGTGGGTTGCGTTTCTTTTTGTACATGAAAATTTCCATTTAAGTTTTTTCATCATATTTTCGTGCTTCTCTCTCTTTCTCTAGTCCAGGCCAAATGGGTAAAGAGGTCTCAGCTTTCAGCAATTTAAAGCCTGAAAACGTTTTAAAGCATGGTTCTAAGGCACTTCTCAGTATCCCCGTAAATGTTTAAAATTAGAAGCCTTTTTTTCTGAGGCTGAAAGCATTCTTATGTTTCAGGCTATTACGATTATGGTAGATTATGAAAGGTTGGGATTTTTGAAAATAGCTTTGCATTAAATACAGATGTGTCCTTTGTTTAAAATATGTTTGTTTTGCATTTGTGATCATTTTGATAACATTTGGAGGTATGAAGTGAGCCTTATTTACAGCAACATTAAATAGTGCGTGTTTGCTGTTCAGCAGGAGGGTTGTTATGAATACAGTTTGCTGTTTACCTTGAAGCTGGACAAGTTAACATCTGGTTTTGCACATAAATTATATTTTTAAATTGGTAAAACGAATGTTACTGGTTTTGTAGCTGTAGTTTTGTTCCCCTCTGATTTTTCATTAAATCTCTGTTTCAGCTTCACTGTTCAACTTTAAGGCTGTTCCTCACATGGAAAGTCGTGCCTTCATCATCACACCATAAATAATCAAAGCTGGAGGAGTTCCATCGCTTCTCTGGCTTGCAGAATATTGCCCTTCTCCAGCTGCAGAGCTACAGTTTCCTATGGCTAACTTGACATAGTTGCTGGCAGTAAATGTTTTACTTCATTTATTTATTAGAATTTAGATCTCTGCTGTTTAGCTCCATCAGAGTTTCTGTCATACCTCATTAGATACTTATTTTATCTACTATTCACTGAGCTCTTTAGAGGAAGTGCCATAAGAAGGATGAACAGGTATTTAAGAGAGCAGATTTCAACCCTAACTTTGTGCAGATGATGCTGACGTTTGAGAATCAGCAGCTTATCTAGGCTCAGCCGTGTAGTATATTATATTTCTACAACACATCACCTACATGCGCATCTATTTTGGAACAAAATGTATACTTCAAATTCAGCTGTCAGTTATTATTATCAAACCTGTACAATGTAAGTTTGTGATTCGTATGCATAAAGATTAAAATGCTATTAACTGCATTAGGTTTACTTGTCAAATTCCGTATAGCTCTGAAGAATGAAAATCTGCGTGTTGAGTATGACACGGAAAAAATCTGGTCTCATGACGAAAATTCTGATGGCTTAAAGGTTGTCCTCATTTCAGTGTGTGCTTTTATAGCTGATCTGTCACATCATTGTAGGATTTTCTTCATGTTTTATTAAATTGCCGTAATTTCTCTTGGTTAGGAATACTGAAGAAGACCTGAGCTTGCAAGCGAGTTTCAGGAAAAAATGTGTTTACTTTCTTTCTCTGTACAGACGGACACGTCTGTGAAATGAAAATAGTCTTGGTGGCCTTACATATGTACATGCACAATGTGGGGCAACGTGCAAGATTCGGGACTTCAGCATATGACTTCATGTGGCTGCCCATTCTGCAGTTCCAGAGTAGAAACCGCAAATTTGAGTGTAAAAATAACTTGGTTTTCAGACTTGAGTGAATTTCTAATACCTTATTGACAAACCTTCAAGACATCCTAAAAAATGACAATAGCATGGTTCTCTACTTGTGCTTTGTTTAACAATTTTCTTGATGTAGTAGTACCGGGACTGTTCTAAAATATGGTAGGTCTGGTGCTATCAAGTACAAAGGAAGCTTTCTCCCTTCCATTTTTTTCACATTTTATTGACTTTTTCCCTGTAAGCATTAGAAATGATAGGATGAATTATGATTTCTGCTGCCCAGAAACATTATTCTGAAGTTATTTTGCAGAAATTTCCAATTCAATCTAGAATAACAGATGAAACCAGTGAAAAGAAAATTCTGTTGGAAAGGGATATGTAAGCAAACTGTCCCATAAGTGGATTTCTCTGCACAATTACACCACTGTAGATGAAATTTATAGATGATATGTCTTCTACTAGTAGATACAAACAGTTTGTTCTTATATGCAGTTATTTAGAGTGGTCAAGGGAAGTAAGAATTAAAAAATGTCCATACCTTCTCTTTGACTTGAATTTGGTTAAATATTTCTACTGCTGTGCCAGTCCAGATCATGGTCCAAGGCATGTAGATACTCAAACACTTTCAAGGGGACGGATAGCATAATTCAGTGGAGGAAAGGGGAAGAAATATGCAAAGGAAGTAGCGATGATGAAGGTTGGCACAACATATTGAATATAAGGTCAAGTTTCAGTATGACTAGCCTTTAATGGTCTGTATATTATGCAGAAGTGTCCTGAGGCCTTAGTCGAAACTTCTTCCTTCCACCCCCTGTGGTTACATGGTTCCAGAGTCTGCTCCCACTTGAGATACGTCAGTCTGGAGCATCCTTGGCTTCCTTGGGCATGAGCTCTTCCAAACGGCATAGCTGACTCTGTGAATGTTGTCTTTTTTTGGTGTCTCAGTTGCACGGTTGTAGTTAGGTGAACTACACGCTGGCTGCTGAGACCGGCTGCTGCCAGACTTGCAATGCGGTCTTTCAGTTTACTACGGAAAGCATCTTTTAGCTTTAGTCCATAAAAGTGAAATCAAGTGCTGCATCAGTTCTTGCCAAAATAAGAAAATGTCTCAGTTTCCTGCATATACGATGCTGGCAAGTAGAAGGAAAAAAAGTGAATGGCTGCTATGAGAAAAAGCTGCTGCTAAATGTGATTTGGGGTCTTTATGTGCTGTTGGAAAAGACTAGAATGTCCCATCACCAAGTTAGAATTGTAAACTGGAGCAGGTTAGAATCAGGGAAGTTCCATAGAAGTGTCTCATGCAGCTCTGATGGTGTAAAGCAGCAATTCAGAGACACCATGACTGAGACTTTTCTTTTTCCCTCTTTTCCCGGTTGTCCCTCTCTCCCCTCTCTCCCTTTTCTCCCCTCTTTTCCCTTCTCTTTTTGCCATTTTTGCTTTTTCTCTTTCCATTTCCCTTAGCCACCCTACCTTTTCAGCATCCTCTGTGAGCTGTTCTGGCTGGACGCAATTTGTAAATGCTCGATTCAACAAAGTCAGCATTGTGTCTGGCATCTTTGCTGCTAGCCAAAAGCCTGGGATCGAGTAGTTGTGAACGCTGTTTCGCAGAATGCTTCACAAGAAAGCGTGGCTTGCAGGGGAGCGGGTCGGTCAGCCGGGCCGGCCTCCCCCCGGAGCAGGGCTTAGCACCAGCCGGGGAGCAGGGCAACGCCTGGCCTTTTGGAAACCGTTTCGGTTGCCATTCCCACTGGTCCATCTCCGGTGATGGAGTCGTGAGCATAAACAAGGTTTTACTAGGATAGCGGATACTTTATAAACACCTGTGAGCAATTTTGCGACATTTGTAAAGGAAGCACAAATCTTGTGACAAAAAAATTCCCCCAAAACCAAAGCAAGCCACAGTTTCAGCTGGTGATCGTTCAAGAGTGAGAACTTCTTTTGGCACAAAACCCCGTTGGTTTTGTTGTTGCAGACCGTGGCCAAGCTTCTCGTCTACCTGCGTGACGCAGCTCACGCTCCGTTGACTGCTCTGCTTTTCCCGGGAGTTCAGGCTCTCGGCCTTTCACATGCAGTGAATACACTACTTTTTTCCTACAGTTGATTTAGGACAAAAATAAAGCGTTTTATTTCCTGTGTGCAAAGTAATTTTGTGCAGCTTCAGGTTTAATCTGACTTTTGAACATACAGCCGATCAAGGAGATCCATCTACCTTCCTATTGCTAGGAGCAATAAATGACACGGCCAGGGAGGAAAGCAATAAATATCCCCGTGACCGTACCTTTGAAGCAATGCGGTTGCTTTGCACTGGAAGTTTAATTTCTTCATGTTTTTAGTTAAAAGCTTTTATTAATTTTAACTGAAGTAAATAGACTGCTGTACTTTGCTATTCAAATAAATCCTTTTTCAGCTCGGAGTCCTTGGAGTTTGAATCCTGTCCAGCCGTTCTCTGCTATCTGCCAGTTCCTTGCTAAGTGCAAACCTGACACTCTTGCCAATGAATCCACCTTCATGCCATTTAAAGTCATCTGCCCTCTTCTCTCTGGAGCTAATCAAAGTTTGCGAGAAGACTTTTTTTTTAAAGGGAACCGGCTCTAGATTTCGGGCCATTTAAATGACGCAAGTTAATTAAAAGCAATCGCAGCGAACTATAAAATAGAGAAGCGGTACAGATTGTTTCAAAGCGTGCTTATTTTTATTCTCTTTCGTGAGTAATTGGAGGGGAAGTTTTTCGGGGAAGAATTTGGTTTTTTCATGCTGTTTTATGCGCTGCTCTCGTAATCCACTTTTTCCACTCTCACGAGGACAGTAGAGCGGAGCCCGGCCACGCTTCCTAAGCGGATTGCATCCTGTTAAACTCAGAGCACCGTTTTATTTCTACCTGGTGAGGCAGCCGGGCTGATAAATGGATGGGATATCGGCACTCCAGGAGACAACCGCGATGTCTGCACAGGTTAATAGTCTCATGCCGCTCAAGAGCAGCGCTTCCAGTGTCTTTACGCAGGCACACACACACCATCACACACAGAATTATAAATGGATTCAGTCTGTGGAACGTTTTCAACTTGTGTGTTAGTGTCACACTGCACAGTGTATTCCAGTAATTTTTCTTTCATTAAAATGCGGTAACAGCGTCATTATTGTATTGCTAATACATCTATGGCTGATCTGAACCCTGAAATACACAGTGGCCACCTGTGTTCTTCCAGGAAATTGGATTAATTGTTGAATTGTTGGAATTTCTTTTAAAAAGCGTGCTACTCCTGCTGGTTAACACCACATGTAGGGTTGAAACGATATTTCTGAGAGTGATTTATTGGTCCAGCAGAAAAGTCTGGTGCTAAACCGTTCCACTGGGATTTGCTTACATTAGGAAGCAATGCAGGTGGCAGTCTATTTCAACACGGAATGGATTTTTTCCCCTTCCTTTTTGATAAATGAAGTGCTTATGTGAGGTGAGAGACTGAAAAAAATGAGAAGCCTGAAGCCCTTGGAGGATCTGTCTGAAAGCTCCACACGCGGGCCAAGGAACGTGGGGTAAATCGATGCGGTTTCCATCCCTGCCGGCCTCAAGTGCGATGGGAACCCCGGAAAAGCTCCTCATGGCAGCCCAGAGTTCTCGTTTGGAAACATTCAGCATCGTGAGCAGCACAAAAGGGTATTTTGACACCGAACTCATTTCGTCCGTCACTTGATAATAAATCGTTCCCATACCTTCATGATAGGCATCCTTTATTCATTGAGCTTTTGTCTCATGTTTTCATTTTGTGTATAATAGAGAGGGTCTGGGCTTAAATTAGTGCTCAACAAATTGTCTGTTCCGAAGCTTCATTGTCTGCGAGGCCGCTCCCTTCGGCTACCGCTAATACCTATCGTCTTTCTCCCAAATGATTCATTTGGTGTCATGTAATGACAAACATTTGATAGTTTTTACTGTCAAATATTATATGTAAATCTCCTAACAGTGTCACATTCTTAAATTATTGTAGCGCTTGATTAAATTAGCCCTTTTAAAAGGGATCCAGGTTCACTAATAGTGTTTCCTGCAATGCGCATCTCTAGAGAAAACCAAGATCTGACTTTTATAGTCAGAACCAATTAGGCTCATCCTTTTCCCTCCCCCCCGGTCTCTCTGCAGCGCTCAGATGAATCGCATTTTGCAGGCACGGTTCAAGCAGACTGTCAGGTCTCCGGGGCTCGCTGCCTCCTGGGCTCCGCATTCCCACTGTCAGCTGTGAAAAATAATTCCCCTTTTTGCAGTTGTGTCCAAGGAAAGTAAGACAATAAATCCACAAGTGGGATTTAAGAGGGCGGAAGTGCATTATTATTTACTCAGCACTGAGTAAGGTTTTGTTCTAGGAGATGCGGCAAGGCGTTCTCGGGTTTAAAGCGTTCTAGCTCATGAAGTTGTCAAGGTGCATTCGCACTTAAAGGAAAATCCAGGGGTTTGTTCTCAGTCACAGTCCTTTTGGAGTACCTAAAATGTGGCAGTGGTTTTGAAAAACACCAGGCTGGGGAAAAAAAAAAATGAAAAAAAAGAAGAGTAAACACAGCGTAATAAAGCCTTGAGAAAAAAAATCAACAAAAAAAAATCCCCAACATGTGCAGGCTATCTGAGTGTAAATAACTTATTTCAAATAAAATTCATGACAGAGTAGACTCGCCGTTCAACTGCTCTGATGAAACTGCAATATAATTAAGAACTCCATTCAAACCAGAAGATGACGATAGGTCTTTTAGGTTTGGGGAACTGAGTAGGTAACTTCTCCCTGCAGCAGGGGGAAGGTGCAGATAGGGACTTTGTCACTTCGAATCATTGCTCAGTTCTCTGTGCAGCATTTGTTTGCAATATTCTTCTCTTTGCCGTAATGCCATAGTAGTGCTTTGCTGTGGAGAATAGATGCTAGAACTTTAAACGCTGCTAACTCTGCAAAGCGATTAAATCTTCAGTTTACACTGTTTAAAAAAAAAAACCAAACCAACAGAAAAAAAGAGCCATTATAATGAAGCCTGAAGTCTCTTGTCATTCACCTTTTAACCTTTCAAGTTTCCTGCCCCTCATTATATCAGTGTTATATTTAATATACATCAGTATCAATTCAGCACAGCCCCCCAGCATCCTTGCTCTGTACAGGCAAGCCCTTTCACTATTCTAATAAACCTTTAAACGTACTCAAATCCTTCTCAAGGCTTTCAGATCACAGCAAACAGTGCTTTGCTCACTGTCAAACTGAAGTGATTAGTTTATTTCCAAATGCCATGCTTCTGAGAAATAAAGCAGCATGGTGAATGCAGCCACCTTCCTTTTTTAACTTGGTTTTAGTAGCTTGCTGCACTAATGGCCAGAACAGTAATTGGGTGGGAGAACTTTGAGCTGCTCCGTATTTCGACTAGTGGAATATTAATATTATCTATTGGAAACATTTTCATAGACCGCAAAGGGGTGATGCGTCTCAGGAGCCAGATTGGTTCAGGAGGGGCCAAGGTCGCCGTGCGCCTGGGCTTGCCTGCTCCCAGCTGAGCCCCCCGCGGCGCCCGGCGGTCCCGTCCCAGCCTCCGCCTTCCCCCCCGTAGCGGGGGGCTCTGGCTGCAGGGGGCTTGATCCGCTCTGCCCCATTTGCTCAGCCGGCGCCGGGTCGCAGCGTGGGGCTGCCTCCGGCCACGGACCCTCCGGGAGGAGCTGCCTGTGGAGGGGAGCGCTGCAGCGGGCGATTCTAGCAGATCCTGCAAAGACTTCATTTTTATAGGCACTTTGGGTATTTCTGTGGCAGTCAGTGGTGTTCTCATTGCACGTCTCCACAGTCTCCACAGGACTGACGCCCGTGTGTGACTCTGTGGCACCCGGCCCCTTCTGGCCTGTGGTGGTTGCCCGTGAGCCAACAGCCGCTGGGCGACTGCAGGCGAGCGTAGGATAGAAAGTGAGAACTGATTTGAATTACGGAGCAGCGTATCTTATCTATTTTAATTAATTCGTGAGAAAATTGTGTGTGTAACAAGAAAATTCCTGTTCCTTGTGCTGATTACAGCGATTGGAACAGCAGGTCAAGAAGTCCCAGTGCAAGAACCTTACTTGGACTTCAGTGAACGTCCTCACTGGCTGGTTATTATCCTGTGAGCGTTAGTAATAATGGGATGAAGAAGGAAGTTCTGTCAAGAAGCCTAAACTGAGACAGAGGAAAACCAAGGAGTAGTCTTACTTACGTAGTTACGGAGAAAGAAGTTAATTGCTGTATGCAATTACGATACAAGTTAGAATAAATGGGTCTGAACTCACCCACCAAATTGCAGTTTGCAGAAAGTACAGAACCAGGGTAAAAGCTAGAGAGGAGCTGAAGAAATTCAAAAGTATTTCCAGACTGGGATATTTGGTAAGAATGAAGGCAAATAAAGATAACTGAAAAATATGTAATTTTTTTTTTTTTTGATATATCTGCCAAAGTCACTGCAAGGGATTAAAAGGAATGAGTATGTCGTGCCTCACCCGGGGTTAAATTCGCTGGGGAGCTTTTTCCCCCCTCCTGTTTGCTCTTTTGCACATGATTGTATCCCGCCTGCAAAGACTCTGCAGGGGTACGCAGCGCACAGGCTCGTCCGGCTGCAGCAGGGGGTTTGGCTGCTCTAGGTACAGAGCAGAAAAAATCCCGTATTATCATTTTCTTTACTGTAGCCTGTAAAAAAATCTCTGATAGTCTCTGCAAAGAATAGCAGTACCTGATGCTAACCAGAAATTACTGATTGAAGAATGACTGGCCATGGATGGCCACAGAGTGATTTCTTTTTCGTGGACTTAAAAAATACATTATTTGCTTAAGATTTTTCTCCTTTGCAGAGTTTTCCTACCTGTAGCGTTGGTTATTGACTGATGTTTTATAGACGGTCTGGGAAAAGTAATGAAGACAAGCAGGTCTGGAAGTATTTTCAAGGTTTTCAAACTGAGAAAGATTGAAATACGCTTGGAGAAATAGCCTTGAAAATGTAATAGCAGCTTGGGTTTCCGACGTGCTGTGGCAAACAGTATTTTTTGCTGTCCTTCTAGCTGCATCCCCCTCCTGCCTGCGTGCAGCATCCCTTTCCAGCAAAATCCCTTCTAGTCTAGTCATTCAATGTGTAAGAAACTTTGGGGAAAAGTATTAGAAATGAACAAACTACAATCCTGCTGTTTTTTTACCAGGTGGTAAAGCTGAGCATCAAAGTTGGCTGGAGTGCGCCCATGTACTGGAATCCCTTTTCCTTTGGGGAAATGTGTCCAGGGAAAGGGAGAGGTACGAACACACCGAACCTACAGCTGTTACTGCACCGTTTCCCATCGCTGCAGAGCCGGGGCCTTCCCAGGCCCGGCGTTACCACCACAGGAGCTGTTTGCAGGCTCCATCCGTCTCCGAATAACAAAAAAGTGACTCGTTGCTGGGAACGGAATCCTTTTTATGCCGTATGAAATGCTTTGCTAGTGAAAGCTGATACAGGCCTCATGGTAAAATAATTGATGTAAAGTTCAGTTTGCTGCACTTCGATAGCTCAGCACCCGAAGCGCTGTGGTTAACGAGCAGCTCCTTCGCCCCTGAGCCCTGGGGTGCCGGGGGCAAAGGTGGGCAGGGTTTTGGAGACGGTGGCATGTTGGGAAGAGCAGCCCATCACTTTCACTGCCATGTTGGGAGGATCGCTTACAGACTCAGCTGAGCTTCCGAGACGGTTTATGTGGTTTTACTTTGTTGTCTCTCATTCCCTGCATTGTCTCTCGTTCTCAGGTGCCAGTGGGCTGAGCTGGACCTGGAGGAGAGACCGGCTCCCTCTGCAAACAGCCCCGGGAGCTCTGCCACTGCCGGACGGGGGGGTTACGGTGGCTCCCACGGGGGCTGCAGGCAGTGGGGAAAAATGGGGCCATTTCAGCGCCTGGTAGAAGAAAGCGTGAGTGATCATGGGTGAGGCTCACAGCAATAGGAATAAACTTCTTAGGTCATAAAGTTTGATCTCCTTCCTTACTGCCTCATTGCTCTGGTAGCTCATAATCATCTTGTGAGCTAATAGCCCTCCTCATTCGCTGCCAAAGCCAAATAACAAGTCCCCTTGTGAAAGCTACAGTTCCACCTAGGTGTCTCCAGATGCATGATGTGGAGTTGGTGCAATCAAATTTAATCCATTTCTAATATTCCAACCCACAGAGTCATCTAAGTCTCATACACAATATTCTGGTATTCTCATCACCCTTACAATAACAATTAACTCCGCCAGATCCACAGATTTCATTACGATTCCCCTACCTAGTTAATAAAAAATATTAAATAAAATAACTTGAAATGCTGAGCCTTCAAGAATGGTGGTGCCCATCTATACCTGATGGCTCCCACCTCAGCACAGCCCATGGTCATCTTCTTGGCCAGCTTCTGCCCACGGCAAAAGTGTTTGGTTAAATAAGTAGTTTCTGTATGGCACCTCTTAACTGAGGTGCAGGCAGTTCACACCCAACACACCTCACTGGGCAAGAGGTCGCCCATCTTACTGAAGAATGGTGTGAGATTAGTTTGAGGATAGACAACTTTGGGGAGTGTATACAGACCTTCATGTCTTTCATTACCTTTTGACATCATAAATGTTTCCAAATCATAGTTCAATATGAGGACGGACTAAAATGGCTACAATTGTTGAAACTGCTTGGTTTTCCCTCTTCATGATGTATTGTTGGCTCACTTATTGATGCTCTTAGTTTGATAGATGTTTTGCCTTAGAGACACGCCGGCTATTCCCAGTTTCTGCACAACAAAGTCTTTTTCAGGTGGGATATGGGCACTTCCAGTTTTACATTCACATTCACATTTAATTTCCTTTTCAGGGTCTAACTGGGTTTTTCCACATCCCTGCACCTTCTTACCTGTAAGGATTGACTTTGCTTTGCCAATCAGTTTTGTATTCAGTGCTTGCTCCTGCTACCCTCTCTGGGGAGACAGGATAAGGCGTCTTCCTTACAAGCTTTTTCTCCTTCTTTGAGATGCTGGTTTTTAAATAGCATTTTTATGTTTATGGAGAGAAATGTCATGCTTGTCCCACACGCGAATTCTTCAGTTCAGCTAATTTCATTAATCTGTTTCACTATTAATCTGTTTCACTGATTTCTTAAAGCTTGACATTAGAAATTGAAAATCTGACTCAAATACTTAACTGCTTTTTCTTTTCCCCCTTTAAATTTAAAATAAATCAAGTCATAAGGAAGCATTGATGTTTTACCTAGACGGACATCAGCTAAGACAATTGAGCTCAATTCCATCTTGGGTTTCGGCATATGGAGCAATACTCAGCCAGGCTCAGTATCAAGTGGGTGCAGAGATCCCCACTGTGGGCAGGGAAACCGCAGAGCAGAAGGAAAACATTAAGTGTTTTGAAACAGTTGTGAGAGGCTGTGCAGGATTTATGGCCTTCGGGGGCCCGTGAGAGGTTTACGAGGCCGGAAGGTTTCTGGGGAGCACTTTTGTGTGGGCTTTTGCAGGTGGCTCCCCAAGATCATACGTCTCCGCTGGCTGGAATCGCCTCCTTGCTGGGGCTGGTGCTGGTGCTGCAGACGTGAAGGCAGCAGAAGGAGCGCGAGTTGTCTTTCGGGGTGGTGTGTCTGTGCTTCCTCTGAAAGGTTCCTCAGCTGTGCTTCGGCTTTCTGAACGGCTGGTCGCGTCTTGCTGGGGAAATGGGCAATTTTGCTGCAGAGCGGTGAATGCGTTCTTGGATCGTCTGCATCACCAGGAGGATGAGCAGGCTCCTGGAATGTAGCATGAGTATCAAAAACTGGTGAAGATCAATATGCAGTTCTGGAAAACAATTGTTTGTTAAAATGTCTGTGCAAGGCCAGAAGGAAAAAAAAGCCTTGTATTCAGGTCAGCCTTAACTGCACAAATGTATTCCTCCAGGTGGTTTTATTTTTCAGTGAAACTTCATGCGACAATACAGGAGACAGAGTGATGTGCTACAAAAATCTAGTTTTATGTATATTCTCTTTGACTTTTCATCAGAGGCCTATTAGATGTTTTCTGATGATCAGTTGTTATAATCCCTTTAAATAGCAACAGAATAATTTTAAGTGGTTTATTTAGTGTAATGCACAAAGATTGTAACGAGCCAGAGACCTCTCCAGGATCGGTGGCCACATCAGCGCTTCCTTTCCTGAGATTATCTTTCTAGTCATTAGGAGCCCACGAAAGCTATCGAGCACAGCTGGAAAGAGGTGTCCCTGCTGTCCCTTGCTTTTCATCCATTGACCACAAAGGCTTCATTTGCCCGCCCACCCCGACTCACTCTGTGACGCTGGTGGGAAGCAAGCACGTGAGTTTGCAGCTCCACGCTTCTCTCCGCAGGTGCCTGCAGGGTCCCTTCCGTGGGTGACCTGGGCAACACGGGGGGAACTGCAGCCACCCAAGTACCCGGCTGGTGTTATAAATTCATGACAAATTAATTCTTCTCAGAATTAACCTGGGTCTCCCCCTCGTGGGCTTTGAGGCAATGCTTCCAGCGAGAGTGAAGTCCGGGGCTTCCCCACACAGCCTGGCTCGGCCACGGCAGGTCCCAGCGCTGTGTCCCACCCCATGCTGGAGAAGTCGGGAAACTCCCACTCCAGTCCTGGAGGATGGAGGTTTCTCCGTTTTCCCCAAGCGTGCCTCAGTGGCCACTCCTGCCTCCCAGACATGTTGGCGTTCTGCTGCCTTTCTTGTCCGTGTTTAACATCTTTTGGCTTAAATCCCATTTTTTATGGCTTTGGTTGGAAAGGAAAATGATGGAGAGGGAGGCTTCTGCCATGTGCTGGTATGCTAGAGACTGCGCGGGGGTTCCCTGATGCTTCCCAGGCCAGAGCATGTCCTATTGCATGTCCCAGCTGCAAGCTGCATGCTGGTGAGGCGAGCTCCAGCATTTACTCAGCTTCCAAAAACATCCCTGAGAGTCAGGAGTATTGATAGTATTTCACTGAAGCCTTTTTTTACAATAACTGGCGCAAGTATCACAGATAGATTATTACACAGGGGTGGATGTGGGTTGTTTAAAGTGTATTTCAGAAAGAATACAGGAATTGATAATTCAGTTTTATGAATCACAAGACCGAGCAGCTAAAACTTGAACAAGGAGCTGTTTGCTAACTTGCAGCATAACCTGCCCGCCACATAAAGGTATTATCCATCCTTGAAGAGGTTGCTTTAGCTGTGTTTTAAGGGATATACCTGAATGTAGTTATTTCTCTTGGGTTTTGCTCTCCTGTAGGGCTAGCAGCTGGAAAGCATGCTTTCTGATCATATTTTGGTCTTATTTTTAATTCATTTCCCCCGCCTTAAAGTATTCATCAGCTGCTGTAACCTGATGTTTCAGGCAGCTGCTAGATCCTGGCTGATGGAGTTTATTGATTTCTGACTCTGATCTTGCAAATCTTATTTCAGATTCATCACCTGCCAGGGCTGTACTGGGAGCCTGACCTGAACCGCAGCACATTAGGGATGAGAGAGCTCTCTCGTGGGCTTCCTAGTGCCACCAGCTGCAAAGCCCCCCTGCGTCCCCTGCTCTGGAGCAGCCCACCCTCATGCTCTGAGAGGTCTCAGAGCAAACCCTGGCCCCTTCCCCTCACACACACGGCTGTGCCCGGCACCGCGTTGCACCACGGGGGAGGGGAGACGAGGAGCTGTGCACAGCAGGCCTCAGGCAGTGGCTTGGTGGCAGTGGCATGGTGGCCCCAGCTTGGCGGGTGGCAAGGCCCGCTGTCCCAGCCCAACACGAATTATGGTCCCCGTCCTCTCCACTGCAACAGAAAGGCTGAAAACCTGAACCAGATGCACGGTTTCACCTGAGTTTACAGACAGCCTGGAAGCAATAACTCTGGGAGGCATAAACTGCTCCTTTCATCGTAATAAGATGTTAACGGGGGGAAAGCCCCGCTGCTCCAGGCGGTCCTCTATTAACGCCACCGCAGCATCTGGGAAAGGGGGATCTGCTGGATCGGTTTCCGCAAGGCTCACCCCCCTCCCCCCCGCCGTGCCTGTGGCTCAGGGTCTCCAATTCGCACATCCCCCCACAATGTGGTCCCGCTCCTGGTGGCAGAGGGCACCTGGCCATTCCCCCTGCCCAGCTGAGGGCCCCTGGGGTCCCGAGCTCTTCGGTGGGGGCTGTGGGCAGCATCACACCGTGCTTCTCGGAGAGCCTGGGCTGCCACCAAACAAAACATCTGTTTGCCATCGCTTTGGGTTGTTTATAGCATTTTGGTGCTCTCTTCTGCAACATTTTATTTTAAGGAGCCTGGTGATGCTCCCATGCAGAGTGCAACTGAAGTGCCGCTTGCTCCTGGTTTATGTGTTTCAGCTAAGGTCGCCTAATAGTTTGTGAAGTTCACAGAGCATTCGCCTCTCTGGTGCAAGGCCGTACGCAAGAGCATCATTCCCAGCCCTTGCACTGCCAGCTGCATGGCAAGCCGCTCCGCTCTCCCCTTCGCTTTCTGTGGGAAGGGATGTTTGGGCAAAACCAAGCTGGCCCTTCTTTTACTTGAAGTAAAAAAAAATGACATTACACCTTTGGAAGCCAGGCTGCGGTTTCTCATCATACGGCGTGGGACTGGAGGAGCAACACCAGCCAGTGCCCTCCTCCGCAGGGCTCTCTACCTGTTTGCTGTGCTACCGTGGAACGTCCATGCAGGCGGTAACGGCTCGGGCAGCGCTGAGCTAAGGAGGAAGAGCGAGGTAATGTGTTTTCTGCTGGGCAACCTCATCTGCTCTGATGGTGCTGGATTTTCAGCTAAGTGTGACTGTGAAGGATAATTACCATCATGTGTTACCTGAGATTACAGGGTTGCTTTCCAACTAATGACACCAGGAGAACCAAGCAGTTGTTAATATTTAATCAGACTCTTGGCTTAACAATTGGATAAATGAGGTGTGTAATTACACAATTACAGAAGACATTTCAGATAGGAACTGTGCTGTTATTAATAGTGAAGGTGAAAGCTGGTGAACATACACTGTTCAGTCCCATCAAGCATGTCATTAAAAAAGATCTTCAGCACGAGAGTCTAACAGCATGTCCTATGAGATGGTAAACAAAGGTTTCAGCTGCTTTTGAGATAAAAATTCCTGCTTGGCCAAGAGGTTTCAATGTAAGAAAAATAACAGACCAGATGTTTTGTTGCTGTGGCAAGCTGTAATCAGAGGTAACTAGGGAACATTTAAATACGTACACAGAGTATACCACGCGTTTATGGCCGTGCTTTATGTATCATTTCTCAGCAGTCAGGCAATTATTTTCCCTAGGTTATTCATTTTAAGTTTTATAGGAAACAGGTACCTTTTAATTCAGTGTAGCACTTACCTGCCCAGTGGAACTTCTCTTTAAAATAAATATTTGTCGTATAGCACATGCAAAGTGTTGTGTTTGATCACAAAGTACCAGTCAGAATGAAATGGAGATGCTGTCTATAATAATTTCATTAGTCTGTTCTTTTAATCCTGTGCTTTATCTCAGGTCCTTCAAAACATTTCATTTTTTCAAGTGATCTTTATTTGAAAAGATTGCAATAGTTGCAGTTCTTCAGTGCTCCACTACAGTGAGCCCTAAGTGTAATTCTCTTGAGAGTTAATTAGTGGGATACTACAAAGTTAACACCAAAATCAAAGAACTTATTGACCAGCATGATTGCAGGTTAGTGATATGAATCTGAATAATGCATGAACTTAAATCTTAGAAACGCTTTGCACAATGCAATGAGGCGGCATTCAGGTGTTAATGTGGTTTCTCAAATTAGAGCTTGTAAAACCAAGAAGCATGTTTTGTTGGCAGATGCTATGGGCAATAGTGTTTTGATCTCCTCCTCTTCCCAACTAGCACTCCTGAAAAGTTTGCAGTGATCTAGATCTGGATGCACGGACATTGCTGAATTTCTCAGTGTCTGGTTCTAACTGTGACTAGACGCCACCACGAGGTACCAGCGTGCTTTGAGATCAGGGGAAGAAATGTCCTGTCGAAGTCAGATTAATGTTTTTCTTCTGGAGATATTTCTATTAAGAAATCACGCAATCAGAGAAACACCATGCGTGCTCCCTGCTCGGCTGAGCGCTGGTTCTGTGCCAGTTGGGCGGCACCAGGAGCTGTCAGTTCCTCCTCCTGGCACGTGCCTGCACATCGGCTCCTCTTCAACAATTCGTACTTGGTGTTGAGCTCATGCTGCGAAAAGAGCAGAAACTTCAATTATAGTGATGCAAAGCCAACAGAGATAATTAGGAAAATCATCTCTCAGCCCCAACGAGGTTAAGATTTACCTATACAACATGTTGACGTAGAATTGTAAAGGAGATACAAAGAAATGCACAGCCAGAATCCTTTCCTATGGGATGTTACCTTGTGGTGCAGATCAGCGCAACCTGTTTCTTCATCCTCTTTCTTCTCTGCCTCACCTTGAGTCTGACAATTCTGTCGTACCCAAACTGGTCCAAATTAAATAATTTTCCTCTGTTCTGACTTTGTCATGCACCTTCCTCACTCTGCATCTCCCAGCCTCACGTTTGAGTTCTGCATAGCCAGGGACTGCACCTTCCAACCTCCGTGGCAAACCTCTCTTGCTCGTATGTGATACCCACCTCCTTATGCTCCCCATTCCTTCTTGTACTTTCATTAGGTTGCCACCAAGAACATCTTTGATAAATAAGGAGAGTTGCAGCTCTCTTTCCTTTTAAAGACATGATTCCTCTGTTTTGCTTTCCCCATGGGCTACCTCGAAATTCCTGGATGAAATTAGTTTAGAAACCAAGGAAGCTTGGAGCTGTAACATTGAACATTGCCCAACCTAAATATATTGAAGCTGTTTGGTTAAAACTCATCTTTCCTTTTCTGCTGAGAACCCACCCTCATGGCAACTCCAACCATGAACTGCCCAGGTTGTACATTCTCCGAGGAAGGACCACCTCTGTCACGTGTCTGTGAAACACGTCATGTCTTTATATCCCTGTGTTAACAGATTGGGGACAGTGAAATAAGCAGCACACAAGGCTTTCTCCTCCCATGTTACAAACCCAGACAAGCCTGCCCTCTGAGGGGCGAGTGACAAAGTGGTGGAATCTCTTTTGGCCCACTCGACACACAGTTTTTCAGTCAGCAGCAGGGAGACTGTGGTTGGACGGTGGGTTTGTGGTGGGGTGAAGAGAGAGCTGCCTACAAGGTCCTGCCTGCCGGCAGCACGGGCAGCGTGATTTCCTGTAATGGAGTCCTGCCTCCGCTCAATGCACTACTTTTAAGAGACGGTTTCATTATCTCTAAAGCTTCTCATTGCATCACATCTCGTTAGTCAAGGCATGATCTGTGCCCAGTGCCGTTCCAGCAGTTACGATAAAGGCCTTTGCTGTTGGCTTTCGGGGGAAAGTCCAAGACTGACAGGGGGACTTTTCTAGCTAAGGCAAGCAGGATTAGTTAATTAACATTTGTGGCACCTTGAAAACAGAAAATGCTGCATATGTACTCAACATATTTTTCTAATGCCAAAGTGGCTTGCATTTAAACCTTTTGAAGCCCTAGTAACTTGGTCTGTGAATTCCTGATCTACTCTATCTATAAAATTAAAAACAAAACAGGAAGATATTGAGTCCTGGCATCTGAAGAAGATTCCTCTTCTCCCATGTGTGGGGTATTCCCTTTTGTACCTTCTTGGTTTGGGCAAAAAAGGACACTACCCCTTGGAGGTTTTAAGTCCAGAAGACTGTACAGTTGGTGACCATAAAGTACTTAGGGCATGAATGCATAAAACATGTATTAAATCAACAAGTTAGAATATGTAGTATGTTTCAAGGATGATGCTTTGTAGATTTCTGCAGATTGGGCACATCAGCAGTTTTTGCACAGTCTGGCTTCGCATGTTGTGCTGGGCTGTTTACTCTCGTCCTCAACCGAAACAGGGCCCATGGCAGCCCTGCCACTCCGTGCACCGCCCCGGTGAGACGGGATGCTTTGCGAAGGGAACGCATGGTGACAAATGCCGTCTCGTGAACATTTGAAGCAGTGCACACACAGATACACACGGACAAGCAGTTCTCAAAGACAGACCAGCCGCTGTTATTGTGGAGTTTGGGAGCAAATTTAGCTTTCTGCCAAAGCGATACTTTAGTTGTGATTTGCAAAGGCGGCTTCCATGGGTTTCATAAAATCAGTTTGTTTCCGTCTTTTCCTTTGAAGAAAGTCAGTGTCACCCAGACCTCACAGAGCTCTCAGCTGGATGCACGTGTTGGCTGCCCTGTTTGATCCCCACTGAGCTAAATGGGTTTGTCGGCATTTAACCTCCTTTGAAGGGACTGAGAATCCAGCGACACATCGTCTCTCTGTGCCGAGCCGGGGGGATCCTTCCATGGGTTTATCCCACAGCCCCCAGAGGTGGTATTCAGGGCACTTTATAATAACTTAGAGACACCAGCTATTCCTCTGTATAATAACTCCCGAAAGAAAGAAATAAAAAGAGGTTGCACAGAGTGTGGATAAACTTCAGGGCACATCTTACCTTTTAATGTAACTCTAAATATCAAAAGTAGATCTGGTGATGTGGGTGACGCTCGTCGACGGAGAGTAATCAAAAGGCTTACTGAACTTGCTTTGAAGGTTTGAATAAAGAAGGCTTTCTTTCGGTGCTTCAAATTCTGGTCAATGGGCACGTTAAGCCCAATGCAGTCAGTGAAGTGCAGAGACACAGAATGGCTGGGGAAGGCCAGGGAGAGGGAAGATGAGCAATGACCCCGTATTTTGGCAGGGAGGTGACTTCAGCACAAAGAGACAAGTGAAATAAGGCAGCATTGGGTTCTGCAGGACCCACTTATCTTTTATCTGTAGATTTTAATTTCTATTTGTGAGAGAATGGGCGGATGTTATGCAACATTTTTCTAATACTCCAGCTGTGGAAAACAAACCACATCTGGCACATAAAACAACAATGAAATTATCTGAAAGCTGTACTGTTCTTAAAAGCAGCTACAAGTACGTGTTCAAATAACTTGCTGGAAAAGAATAGATCCAATTTGTCAGACGATAATACATAAGCTTAGAAGGAGGGAGAAATTGAGCCAAGAGAAATATTGCACTTCAGAGAGTGCAAATAAAGAAGAGGTTCCTTTCCACCAAACTTCTGTGGGCTTGCAAGGCATAAATTACACAAACAGCATTTAAAAACAGGAATGCAAAATTCAAAGAGTGAAATTAAAAGCTCTGTTCATGTTCCAGCCATGCAACAAGTGTGTAGCAGATGTCGGAGGCCTATGGTTAAGAAATCCCCTGGTCTGGGGGCACAGTTTCCAGCGTGTCCTGTCGGCACGTATCTGAAGGTAGGTTTGTACCAAACACACTGTCAGCTACGAAAAATACACGGTCTGTGAGAAGAGGAAATACTGCAGAACTGAGCATGACGCTTTCCCGTGTGTGTTCTCTAAGGAAGCGTTCCCGAACGAGGTGGCACCGGTGGCCCGAGAGCTGTCACACTCTATCTCGGTGAAGACCCACCTCCTTTCCTGGTTCCCCTTCTCACGCTGGTGCTGAGGTTTCCAGTGAAGCACAAGGAAACTTGCTGCCTCTTAAAACGGAGCAGGCCATCTTAACTGCAGCTGACGTGTGGTTTTGGAGGATGTATATCCCGCTTTCATGGTCCGTTATACCCTATTTGGGTGAAAAGGGCCTGCGCTGCCATGTGTCCCCATCCTCCCCGGGATCCAAAGGCAGAATGGAGTAATAAAAGTAAAAATAGCACATTCAAAGAGTTTAGCTGAGGGAAATTGTTGAAAGGCTATTGATTTGTTTATTTGTTTCTATGTTTAAGGTGATTTCTAAAGCTACAGTTTGATAATCTTAAAATATGTCAGACTTTACACGTTAAGTGGCAGAAAAATACCATACCTCCTACGCTCACAGCAGCAGGAGAAGCATGTTGGGATGACTCTATAAAGCCCTTCCTGCAACTGAGTTGTTCTCCATTTAAATGTTTCTTATCTACCAAACAATAATAAAGCATCCGTCACCAGCACACACCGATCCCAGATGAATGCAAGACTGAATGCAAATTACAGGCTTTGCCAACAGCCTGAACAAGAGGGGCTTTCACACGGGTCTGCGGGTTTAACGTTAAGGATCGGGGGCTTGTTTAAACAAACCCCCCTTTACCTCACCTCCGCAGCTGCACTGGACCTTACTGTGGGAGTAAATTACACGCCCGCTTAATCTGAGAGGGTTTAGATTAAATGCAAAGTGTCATCCTGGGGGTGGAGGGGATGGGCCGGCTGGGGAGAGGGAGGTGGCAGGGGGAGATGCTGCGTACGAGCCTGACGTGGAATCAAATTAACTAGTTCTGCTCTGCGTACATTTTACTCCTCAGAATAATTGTGAGTCTGAGCTCAGAATAATTGTAAACTGAATCCTGTGACAGGAAATGCTGATTGTCCACACCTCCCTCCTATTACTGAAAAGATTAAGAAAAAGTATGTTCACATACATGTTTCCAATATGTTTATTAGTATCAAAAGTATACATTTTTGGAGTCCGACACTGCAAAAGCAAAGCATGGGAAGGCAGGTGTAAGATGTACTGTTTCATGTCGGTGGCAGCTGCAGTTTAATTTCTGTGGCAGAGTGATAAATGACAGGAATTCGCAATTTTCTCCCCACTCCCTCGGAAGGTGTATTCTATAGAATGAAAATAGAAGCACTGAATTATTAAGAATCATCCCCTTTACATATGAAAATGGTACGGTGTCATGTTAAATACACTGTATTAAGAGGTCAATTAGAGACCTATTTTGAGTTAATGGAATTAGTTCTTTTCTTTATTTTACATTTTAAATGCAATCTTTCAAGGTGCACTGGAGATCGAAGGAATAGAAAATTCAGTAATCCCGTTATAAAGGCAGTTAATGTGTGCAGAATGCCTGAGAGCAATGCCGGCGGGAGAGAGGGTGCAATGGGGCAAGGGCTGAGCCCTTCTCTTCCCATCTACATCAACTGCCCTGTGCGTATGAGCGAGAAATTATTATTTTTTTTTAGTACATTCCCTGTATCTGAACAGACGATAAAACAAGGGAAAATTCGCTTGGGCCCGGGCTCGCGAGCACAGCCCCCATTTCACTAAATCTTACAGCGCTTTCCTTAAATCCTATTTGGTTGAGTGAAAATTGAGTATATACAAAAGTCCTGAGCGCAATATTGCAACTGGTCAAGGTACAATTGTTGCATTAGTCACTGGACAGTTGTTCAGCTGCGGATTTGCCTTGGAAGCGGCTCCAAAGGGAAATAGCTAGAAAGAGCTTCTCTACTCTTCAAAGGATTTGCTGCTCCCGTGATGCCCCTGGAATATTAATGCACATGGAAATTGCCCCCTCCCCCCATGTTACAGGAGAGGAGACGGCTGCAAAAGGGGAAGCCTCTGGACCAAAGGATAAGCCAATAAATGAGGCACTAGGAGTATTTTGACATCCAAGCCCAGTGCTGCCCACACATCCCTGGGTCCCTTGCAAACCCTCTCAGTCCCCTCTGCCCCAGCACACGTCCATTTGTGCACTTGCACTGGGGACCCGCAAAGGGGGATGGATTCAGCTGGAAAATGAACTTGAGGGAAAAAAAAAAGAAGGCTGGTTTTCTTCAAGTTTACTTATTCTTGCCCATGTGGGATAAGCCACTGCGAAAGTAAATATATACCTACACCCTCATTTCTGTCTGGTCTCTAGGGAAGGTGAACCCAGCACCTTCATATTAGGAACACAGTGTGGACATGCAGGATGGCAACTTCTGTCTTAGAGTTACTGCTTAGCTATAGAGATGGTACGTGCAGTGCACGAAAGGGGGCACGTTTTTGCTGTAGAGAAGAGCCTGGCGATAGTTTAGCTGACGCTCGTGCCTGTGCACACACGCTGCCGCTGCGCTGTCTGCTTGAAGAGAGTCACCCGCTCTCCGAACAGTACCGCTGGGTGCGTGCGGTCCCCATGGCGCCACTTCTGTAGCAGAGCTGGCATGAATCCCTCGTGATTCACCTCGCCTGGTCACAGTTCAGGCTCCCAAAATGTTTTGGTCTCAGAATTTCTTTTATTTTGGTGATTTGCTCCCTGTAGAGCCGACTATTGGTACCTAACAAAGAAAACCACCAAATCCTAAACAACTCCAATGCTTATATAATGGTAATTCGAAAACTATATTGGGTGGGAGATTAAGAATCTTGCATTTCCAGTTGCTTGAACCGGGTAACCGGATGGGGCTCTTCTCTCTGCATCTGCTGGGACTAAGGGGTGGATGCCGATGTTAGCGTCAGGGGGAGACTTGTCGCCCAGGGCTTTTCTGCAGAGCCTGCATCACTCAGCCTGCGAGTCCCACCGGTGGCCAGCCCAGCGCTGTGCGTCGCTGCCTCCTGCTGCTGCTCCCAACAGATCCTGCACCGCAGAGATGCTGGCAACCAAGCCAGCCCTCCTGGCTTGGGAATACGAGCCACTCGCTTTCCTGTAAGCTGGGCCACAACACCACTCACTTCCTGGCACTTTCTGACTCTTGATCTTATTCCACTGATTTTTTCCTTTACAAACAACAAGGGAAAAGCTGGGAAAGCTGTGGAAAACAGAAAGGAGAAATAGGTCACACTAGAAATTCTGAAACCTCAGCAAAGCTCTTGTTTAAAGTGATTAATTCAGTGACCTCTGACCGCAAGGCAGACCTTCAATTTGCCAGCAGAGGATAAAAGAGTCAAGATCTGAATGAGTAAAGAAGGGATGAAGGGTGAGTTAATCCAGTAACTGTGAAGGAACACTGGAAATAAAAATACTCAACATATATTCTTCCTTTAGTCCTTCTATCGCATGCGGTTTATTTCTGGATATGCTGGAATATCAGGTACATTTATATTCTTTTTGATCTCCACTGTTTGATCCAGATCCAGCCAGCAGAGCAGACTGATGCTCTTAATGCTATTAAGTAGCACAGTCTGCATTTATTTATTTTTTAGAAAGGGAACTAAAAATGTGCCCGTAAAATGGTACAGGGTTAAAAGAAAATTAGGTATTCCATCAGCTTGAAAAATTTCCATCTTTATTTGTTGAGGTTTCTCATCCTAAAATATACATTTTTTTGTGATGGAAAGTGACAAACTGGTTAGTGACATCGAACACTTTTGCCTGAGTTGCCTGCAAAACTCCCATACAGAATATAATCTTTCATCTATAGTTATAAGCCTTTAAGCTGCTTATACTATTTTTATTCTAAAGTCACCTTTCATTTGCTTAGTCTCCAGCAATTCAGACCAAATTTACACTTGGCAGTTCCCCAGTAATTTCCAGTTAACACCATTAAAAAGTGAGAAAGGAGTCTTGAAATAAATTGTCTCAGTAATGGACATATTTTTGCTGCTGGAAAGTAAGCAGATACTTCATTTGTAGTATCTGATATCCTTCACATGATAGCTTTGATCATACCATTTTCTCCCACATAGAAAAGAAGACTTATGGGAAACCCATTTTGAAAATGCTACTGTCCAACAATGCAAAAGTTGTGAAGACTTCTCTGTACTTGTTTATGCCAGTGGCACTTTAAAATGAGAAAAACAGACCTTGGAGTAACGTAAAACGTCTGATTGGTACCTCCTGTAGTCCATTACTTAGTTAAGGTTCAATCACT
This sequence comes from Chroicocephalus ridibundus, assembly GCF_963924245.1. NCBI lineage: Eukaryota > Metazoa > Chordata > Aves > Charadriiformes > Laridae > Chroicocephalus > Chroicocephalus ridibundus. The sequence continues at coordinate 17,095,646 of NC_086285.1, forward strand.
AAAGGTTGACACGTTACTTGAACAATTTTCCACTTTCATGGGTTGTTTAGGATCCATTTTACAGCAGCAAAATACCAGGCTATTACTGATCATTTGATTTTACTGTAAGGAATAAGTGAAGAAGGGAAGATAAAATGTATAATAAAAACCTTGTCTTCACAACATCATTAATGTTTTAAGATTCAACCAATAATGTATTAGACTTCAATCCTTTCCTCAAATAGAAGAACACTTCTTAAAAGTGTGTATTAACTCTTTTACTTTTTAAGTGTGGTATTTTTTTATGGTTCTTAAAAAGGAATCCTGAGAGAACCCATAACTCTGTTTATGTCTGCACAGCAAAACTACCGTTTGAGTTGTCTTTGATTAAATCACTATCGTCTTTCTTTTGCTTTATTCCCTCTGGAGATATAAGAAGACATTAGTAGCAGAGATCAAGCTGTTGAGAGTCCAAGGAACAAAAATGGGAGATTATTTATATTCAGCTCTCTGGTAAAAGATTGGAAAACTGAGTAATTATTTTATAATATAATAGTAAAGGATGAGGTAAAGTTTTGGCTTTTGACAGGTATGGTGTGATAAAACCGGAACTGCCTATAATTAATATTTATTCTTATCATCTGCTGAGCTCAAGTGCGTACTGATTTACAGGGAAATACACAGACAAAATCCCCCAGACAGGAACTTCATGTAACAAAATAAATCGTCACAGAACCGATGACGACAAGGAGGGTCCGTATGCTTCCCTCCCTTCCCAAGGAAGAGCCCTGCAAGCTCCTTGGAGGGGAAAAGTTTCTCGCCTTGTGCTAATTAAGCCCATTACTGATGTAATGTTTACTATGCTAGATATGGATCACTGCTACTGCATGACAGTTGCAAGGAATATTCCACTTAAACCCAATATTCGGTGTAATATAGAACACCCTCCAAACACGGTAGTGGGGATCACACCAACAATAGCTGCAAGCGCAAGTAACAGAAAAACATAGACACTATCAATCACAACCCAGCCTCAGCGGCCGCTAAGATTTATGATGTCAGCCCTATAATATAGAGCTGTTAATGAAAATAGAAGATTGAAACAATACTGATTTATTGGTCAGGCACATGAAGGCTTTAATAAGAGCATCCTTCCATTGAATGGCTACTTAGGGCTGTCCCAGTATTGCAGGACCCTCGGTAGTTACAGTCCGTACACACTGCCACCACTGGAATTTTAAATGGAATTTTGAAAAGTTCAGGTTTTCCTCAAAAAAAGGACTGTGGATGTGAGGCTGCTGATCTTCAAATATTAGCTGTGTGGGCTTAAGATTAATAGTAAAAATTACAGATAAGAGGCAGAAAAGGCCCATCAATGCCTAAAATGTGTGGCGTTCAGAACCAAATCTAGTATAGCAAAAAAATGGGGAAAAAATCATCTAACTATGCAGAAGCCTGATGGGTTGTAGGGGCTTGTATTTTCAGAAGGCCTCTGAAGTCCCTTATTCCACAGCACCTGTCCCATCTCAGCTGAAACTAATCCAGGAAAGGTTTGATTTGATACTCAGATCTCATTTGCACTCACTGCCAACATTAAATTCAGTAGAGCAGTAATGGTCCCTGCCTTAAAAAAAAATGCCGAAAACCAGAAAAATCCCCAACAGAGGCAGATGCTGCTTCCCTGCTGCCCTCGCGGCTCACGTGCTCTCACTGGAAGGCCAAGGCGGAGCAAGTGGCTGTGATTGCTTTCAAATTAATAACTTTTTTAAAAAAAACTCAAGATACCTGAACAAATTTCTCAGTGTAACCTGATACTCTGAGAAGCTGTTTTTTTATCTGAACTACTATATTCCTAGTGTCAAAGTCTGGTAAATAGGGAAGACACATCCTGGTTTTGAGTGTCTAATAATAAGTAGTGATAAAAAAACACACCTTTCTACCTATTCCCCCAGAATTCATTACATATATTAAGTGGAGTATGTCTGCACATGTGCAAACAGCTTCTCAAAATAAGACTCATAATAATCCATGTCTGCCTAATTTTGCATTCCCTCCAAGGTCATGTAGGCATATAATGGATACACTGCTATCGCTAAGCACACATGCACGTCTATGAGTAGGGACATCAAAGGCAGAGCTCACACTTAAGACATAAAAACTAGTCAAATGTGAGTGCTGTGATCCAACTCAGTAAAATGTTGTTAGCAGCATTAAGGTGAAACTTTTCTGAAGACTTAATGTATTGTGAAAGAGCTGGACGTCCTCCATTAGTTTTGGATTACTCCAGCTTGTGAAAGATGCACTTTTCTGTTGATTCAGGGTAAGGAGGGCTGTTACCCTTGGTGGTTCTAGCTCCCATCAGATGGCTGCATTAGCCTTCGGGCCCCTGACTCTGCAAAATAACCAGCAGCAGCTCAGGTGATGCTGGCAACACCCAGAGCTCTTTCCCTGCTTTCGTGGGGGGAGATGCACTGGGCTCAGGTTTATGTAGCTCAGCAGGGGTTAGTGCCTTGGGATCATGAGGACTGGTGTGGTTGTTGGCAGCATCTCCATTTAGCTGGATTTCCCCCCAGCTGGGAAGGGAAGTCCTGGTCCTGCTTCTGCTGCTGGCCAAGGGGCTGGAGAGCAGCTGGGCTTTCCCCATGCAGAGGTGACCCCCTGCCTTCCTGCATTGAAGAGTTTCACCAAGTTTTGCCTCTACTATTGGCTCAAGAAAGGCTTTGTACTGTCCCTGTCACCCAAACCCACCGTCAGAAGGACAAAGGCACACTGCCAGCACCTCATCAGTGACCAGCTGACCTGCTCCCTGTCGGGGAGTAGCCCACGTCTCACCAGGCACATGTTGACCAGGCAAGAGTTGGTCACAAACCTCAGGTTTCCTCATTCCTACAGCTACATGCGGAGTGGCACACAGCTTTGGGCTCCCCACAGAGCCTCGCTGCTCCCCAGTGCGCCATGGCTCCAGCTTACGTTACAGCCCTGGCATGGAGGAGTGTTGCTCCAGGGAGCTGTGGTGCTGGCAGAAAGGTTTAGTGCTAAGATGTCGTGATTTTCAAGGATAATATATACAGCCCATGCTAACAGGATTAAACTGTGATTCAAAGCAGGAGGAACCGTGCTTGTCCTCCTCCTGCAGATCAGTGTCACGAGGAGACAGATGTCTCAGGCCACAGGTGCAGGGTCCAGAGAAGAAGAGGAAAGCAGGGCCACTGCAGGAGCAGGCCCTCTCCCCTCTGCTCTGCTATCAGTGGTTTATCACTTGTCCTTAGTGATATCGCTAACATAGGCGATAGTGTCACTAATGTCTCTCATCACACGGGTGCCCCGTCCCCTTTCTTAGCCTTAATGAAGGAACAGAAGTCACTAGAAGCCATAGTACCCAAGTGTCCATCATCTTCCTTAAAATCTGTCCCTGCTCTGATACCTCTAGGAAGCTCATGAGCTGTGAAGACCACTGCCTGTCGCGCAGATCACAGTTCCCTGGCCATCTCCCAGACTGGTCTTTCAAGTCCACAGGAGCCTCCTGGCCAGCACACACCTTGGTGTCCCAGGTACCCCTCGGACACTGCCAAGGACCAAGGAACTGCCTGCTGGAAGGGGCTGGGTGGTGGTGGGAGGGTATTGCACACCCCAAAGCCTTGTGCTCAAAAGATGATTTTTTTTAAAGGAAACCCTCTCTGGATCAAGGTGAGGAATGAAGTTTTCCTTATTCCTCCCATGTCAGCACAGCAATGGCCCACAGTAGACTGGACCCTGTTATGCTTGGCACCCTGCACATCAATAACTCACCCCCTGGTCCCCACCCCAGGTTTGATATATTTCTTCATGACTGCTTTCCTACCTTGAGGAGTGTAGTTAATCCCATAGCACTTTTCTGGTGTTGGCTGTAACTGTGTTTGAAATGTGATGCTAACCTTGTAAGTAGATACAACACAGTTAATGACTCCTTGCAAAACTGGTGTGACATACAGGCATCAGTGATATTATCTGCATTTCATAGAATCATAAAATTGTCAGGGTTGGAAGAGACCTTAAAGATCATCTAGTTCCAACCCCCCTGCCATGGGCACAGACACCTCTCACTAGACCAGGTTGCTCAGAGCCCCGTCCAGCCTGGCCTTAAAAACTTCCAGGGATGGGGCATCTACCACCTCTCTGGGCAGCCTGTTCCAGTGTCTCACCACCCTCATGGTGAAGAACTTCTTCCTAACGTCCAGTCTGAATCGTCCCATCGCTAGTTTTAATCCATTCCCTCTAGTCCTACCATTACCCGACATCCTAAAAAGTCCCTCACCAGCTTTCTTGTAGGCCCCCTTAAGATACTGGTAGGCCACTATGAGGTCTCCTTGGAGCCTTTTTTTCTCCAGACTGAACAACCCCAACTCTCTCAGTCTGTCCTCACAGAAGATGTGCTCCAGCCCTCTGATCATCCTCGTGGCCCTTCTCTGGACATGTTCCAGCACGTCCATACCTCTCTTGTAGTAGTGGCTCCAGAAATGGATGCAGTGCTCCAGGTGGGGTCTCACGAGACTGGAGTAGAGGGGGAGAATCACCTCCCTCGACCTGCTGGCCACGCTTGTCCTCCTGATGCAGCCCAGGATATGACTGGCTTTCTGGGCTGCTAGTGCACACAACAGATTTAACAGCTACAAAGGAAGCTGCAAGAACTTGTGTAAAGGACAAAGAGAAACTTGTAGCTCGGATTAGACTTCAGGAATTCCTTCTTTACCAGCCTTCTTATTAATTGCTGGACAAAGCCTTACTCTCCAACGTGGCTTTTACATGCTTGGTAAACACATGAATTTTCCTATTGATCAGCCTATAATTTGTCCTCTAAGATTTGTGCACAAGTCAAGTCAGCATGACTTGGGGATGGAGGTGGATTGATTCCTCTTCGTTGGCAGTATTTACAAACCTGACTTCAGTTTCAAGACACACACCTAGTAACAGCAAAGTCAAAGGGTGGTCATGGCTAGGAAAAAAGTGTTTGACATTTCACTGCCGTAAGTTCTTCTATTTTAGTTATAGCTTAGTTTGTTTTTTCAAATTCTCTTTATGTTAATACAAAAAGGAATTCAAGCTGAAATAGCTACCATCTGCCTTAAAGAGGACAGGAAAACGTGGTTATAAAAGAATGTCTAAAGTGTGGAGCAAAATACAGTCCTGCTAATGGTAACATTTCTGTCATTAACATTAAAGATTAAAGCCTATAATATACAGGAAAATATATTGCATGGCTTATCACATTTTTAATGAAGGGTTCAGTGTTGTAGCAGGCATGCGCTGAGAAGAAAAATGTACCTCTTGGATTTTATTTGCTCTCTTGGGAAACTACCCTATCATGATTGTAGCCCGTAGGATCAGCCAAATGAACACCAGGCAGTAAGTCAGCAGTCCCCAAAAGGTTAACAGAGCTTCTTCCTAACGTTACAGCAATGATTAAAAAAATTAGCTCACGTTAACCTTTCACCTTGCAGTGGATGGTTCAAATCTGGAGTGGGTTGGTAGTGATTGAGAACGGTTACTATAAGTTTAATGTTTTTTTGGTGGCTTATGGAATGCGAGCGGGTGGTCTCATGCTGCTTCCCAGGGGAGGTGTGTCTGCCCGATTAAAACCCCAAAATAACTTGCCTCAATTGGTGCTAATTGGAAACCTCCCTGGCAATTTCAGCGGAGACCCCTGGGTGGGCACAGGCATCGAACAAGCTGCTATAGACCACAACTGCAGCAAGGGTCTCCCTCAGACACTCACATCAAGGTTTTGAACTCCTGAATTTTTAATTAAAGCAGGTTTGCCCATCTTTGGTGCTAAGCCTCCCCAGGGCCTTGCTCTAGCCCCTTCTCCCTCCCCCTTCCGCACATTCCCCAGGTCCTCCCAGGGGTGTTCCCTAATTCCTCATGCCCACATGCAGGTCAGACCAGACCTTCACGCATGGATCTCACTGGACAAAGTATGGGAAGAAGGCCAGGCCATGTGAGATTAAGGGTCTGCTCTCTTCAGGTATTGTAATTTAGGGTGGAGGTGACTTTTGCCCCGTAATCACAGGCAATGAATGCAGCTGCAGCAACCCATTTACCCCCTGCATCCGCTTCCAGCGCGGGCCGCTTGCCCACTCCCCCAGGCCAAGATCCATGGTGTAAGCACATCCATAAGGTGAGAGACTGCAAACAAGCATTTGCCATAAGGTAACAGGCACGGTATGGCCCAAGAGCATGGAATTCTGGCCCAATGACGTGGACTCAGAAACATAAGGTCCAATGCACTCCCCAAGGTTCACCATGATGACTGAGGCAACATTAGCACAACCCCAGGACGTCCTGGTTCCCTGCGTGCCTTCAAATCTTGGACCAATTGTAAACATTTAATCAATGACACATGAGGAAACACGAGCTCTCTGCAAATCCTGCTTGTTTTCTGTGGAAAATCCTTTACCTGGTCTAACAAACTACTCCCCTTTCTCTTCTGTTGTATTTTGCAGATAGAAAAAATTATCAGGCTCTGGCCGTGTGCATTTCTTGCTTCTTGGGTGAGAAAGAAAGTAATCAGCACTCAGGGTTTTTTCTTTCTTGGGTAAATAGTTCTTGTTAAACCAACCTAAGTAAGGTGATTTGCAGTATGGATTTTTCCCATCTAAGTTATCAGAATAAGTTCAGTCAGCACATTCAACCCTAGTCTCTAGTGGTACATAAATTTAACGCAACACTCAACTCTCCTTCAGTATTTTTGGTGTATACTCGGGTTTTTCTTGGCACAGAGAGAAGTGGCAGGTGGAGTGATCAGAGAATTTTTTCCTTCAAAGTGAGATTAGGGTTTTTTTAGGTTCCTTTGTTCTGTAAAAGCTTTGGTCTAATTCACTACAAGCTATCTAGGACTGAGAATGCCATTTCTTTACTAATTTATATGTTTGGTTTAAAGCTGTGCACTGATCTCAGTGGAGTTTCTCTATTTTTAGTATCCTGCTAAGAATTTTTAACCGAAGGGTTTTATGCACAAGAAGGGCAGGTTTTGTTGGGATTTCTTTATTTTTGCATTACACTATCAAAGGCAAATAGTTTCCTCTTTCTTCCCCCTGCTAACTTCTTATCTCAGCAAGAGAAAGTGGGACACTCAGGCTCGCTCAAGGCAATGGAAACCCACCAGCATCTGTTCAGGACAACGCTGATTGACTTGAGCCCAGGCTGAGCTGGGTATCTTAAAGTTAAAATCCCTCCATGCGTGTGAGGAAGTGTGCTTGGGACGGAGAAATACGAGAAGGAGAAATAGGATTTGCAATGAGCTGTCTTCTCCAGGAATATACTAAATAGAATTCACCTGGTAAAGAAAATCGGAGAATGCACGCAGCTTTCTTGGCAGGTGTAGAGAAGGCCTTTGACATGATTTAATGGTATTTTAAAAGGCAAGCACTAGAAACAAATGGGAGTGTGCTGGGATGAATTAGATGGATTAAGATTCAATGCGATAACCTAACAACCTCAAGAATAACTAATGGCCTACCCTAACAGAAATGTCTGCTGGGTAGGGAACAAGGCAAAGCTGTTCACTTTTAACGATTTTGCTGGCACTGAAGCCTCTCATTTGGGACGTTCAGCAAGAACAGCTTATAACAAGTATTGGCTGAAGTCCTCCGTTTGTGCAAATTGTCTCAGTTCCTTTGGCATCAGACGTGTGACCCTCTGCCCCCCTGGAGCATCTGCCTTATTCTGGTAACAAGACAGAAATCAATGCAGGCCTAAACACGCATGGTATATCGATGGCTGAGATACTCTTGTTTATAGAAATGCTTTCACAATACCAGGAAGAGGACAGCCTAGAATTTAACATCCAGAGGTGCTAGGGAGTGCCCCAAATGTTTTACGTGTGAAGAAGTGACAGCAACGGTTGAAACATCTGAAAGGGTGACTGCGGTGTCCAGGCATCGCTCTGACACCCAGCAAGACTCCCTTCCACGGTTAGAGCGATGTTTTGCTCCTTTGGCATTTGAAATAAGAAATGAATGATGGTGTACTCAAGAACCGTCCTTAAAACGAGTGCTTTGCCTCAACTTTTTTTTTCAGTCTGATAACTATTCACTGCATCAGTTCAAAAGGAAAATTTTCATGACCTTGGCTGAACAGGCTAAAGAACCTCCTAGCGTATCAATTAACAAATTGTATAAGACCATTGCAATTAATTTGTTTAATTGAAATCCCTATTTCTTAGCAGTGCCAGGCTGATTTAGTGCCTTGAAGGACACAGATACTCTGCAGAGATGAAGAGAATGCGCTGGTCACAGGAATGAAAATCCCCTTTCTGATGTCATTTACGGGATGAGAACACTGGGACAAGTGTCCATAAATCTCAGCTTGGCCACTTGACTTGCCAGCAAGCCAGGGCTACAGAGAATCCACCTGAAAGGCAGAGGGCTGTTAGCTACGCGGTGTGTTCACGGCAGCTATGAGGGGCTGTGGGTGCTCTCTGTCAAGGGACCCATGGGGAAAACATGGAGATCTCCTGTATGTTCAGACTGCATGGTGCATGTCACAGTAGCACGCAAACGTGGCTTCAACCTCTCCCACAGCTTTCCGTGGGATTAGAGCAGCCCTCAGGCTCTAAGGGCAGTAGACGGCACCACTGCCAAAGGACCAAGCATATATCCCAAATTCAGGTGGGATGGGGTGAGATCGGTTCCTGCCTTTCCCTATGTTCTAGTAACGTATATGCTGTGTACCAGCACCGGCTCATGTTCCCTTGCACAACTCTTTCTCTCTTATTGCAAAAACCACGTTACTGAGCAGTGAAGAGCTGCACAGCCATTAAGCCCTTGATGGTAAAACAGCATGTACATGTGCAGATGTGGGTGTGTGGCCAGCGAATTGCAAACCGTGACTGCGTATGGCACACGCAATTTAATACAGTTGAAAGTTCAGAGCCTGACCTTCACAAGGGTTACATGCAAATACTTCCCTTGATCAACCTCAGCTCATGATTTCAGCTGTGGCACCTCTGAGGCACTGCCCTGGGTGTGGAAGGTGTCTGTGTCCTGCAGTGGGGCCCTGGGTGACATTGCGCTCTATCAGCTGTTATCAGCTCCTTTAATTACTAACAGGTATGCTAGAAAGCATCCAAATTGTAATCAGACCGAAAGGGAGTTATAATGATATCTGATCTGGGAATTTAGTCCAAAGCTTTCCTTTTCCATGATGGTTTTCATTTCCTGTAATTTAGAGCTGGAAGCATTTATGGAATATCACATGGTTTTAGTTTACACAGGAAATCAGCTGCAGTTGCGGGAAGATACTGACTTACGGGTTTTAGGGTTTGTTTTGTTGTGTGTTTTTTTTAAAAAAATGATTGCTTCAGAGGAAAACATTGCAGATTTCTGCCTCTGCTGTTTGAAGCCTGCATTCTGCAAAGTGATCTATGATTATATAGGAACAAGCAGTTTATTTCTGTTACATGATAATCACTTAATGTGAATGAAGCAATAAATGCCTTTCCTCTTTACAGTGAAGAGATAAACTAAGTGCAGGAAAAGATGTGGAGGAGGGTGAGGGGAAGGGATGCCGGGCAGCTGCCGCAAGAAAAGCCTCTGAAGCAGGAAGTATCAAATAGAGTGTGCCTGAAAAGCCTGAGATGACCAAATCAGATTAAAATGGGAAAAGGTGGTTATGTTTCTTGAGTCGCTGCCTGCCATTTTAATTACTCTCCCGGGGAGGGGATGGTGTACGTCAGGGCTAACACCGCACGATGCTGCACCACCCAGACCAAAGGCAAAGAAGGCAAAAGCCTTCTCCATTCCCAGGGGTGAAAAGCTGCTCCTCCCGATGGGTGCCAGGCATGTTTCTCTTTTGGGGTGGGGTGCAAATGCTGAAGTTTTAGTCTTGAGGGGGGAAAAAGCACTTTCGAACTGCACTCCCACTGGTAACGTTTCTTCTCAACGAATTACTCTTCCGCAAGTGCCAGCAGAGCAGCTCGGTGTGTTCTGGCTGGAGGGCCAGGGCAGGGCAGGCTGGCATCCCTCGGGAGGCAGGCTGCGAAATGCCGGTCGGGAAATATCAAAGAGCAAGAAAGGCAGCAGGAAGGGGGGTGGAAGCCAGCAAACGGCAATAAAAATTCATCTCTTCCCAAAGGCAGCCCTGCCCACTCCACGGGTCTCTCTGGTGCCAGAGCCGAGGGAGATGGCAGGCTGCGAGAAGAAAGAGATGGACCGCGTAAGTCAATAGTGACTAATGAACCGTGTTGGAAACACCGTCAAAAGCAAAGGGCTGGATTTGCAGGACGGCGAGAGCAGAGGAGTGCTGGCTGCTCGCTTTCTGCACACAGAGGTACATTATGATTTTAAATGAATCCAGAACAGCTGAGGCATTTGTGGACTAAAAGCCAACATAACCATGACCATCTTAATCATCCCCTTGTAAAATGAGCAGCCATATGCGTGAAATCAGCCCATACATTTTATGGAATATCTGTTGTATGCTGGACAAGTACTTGGACTGAGGTTTATTTTCTCAGGACTTCAACTCCTGAAACATAAACCATGTAACCTTTCTCTTCATAAAAGCAGAGTTGACAGGGGAGGGGGAATTCCCCCAAGCTTTGCACTGCGTGGCTTTGCCCCGCATGGCTTTGCCCCTCACATGTCGCTGCACTTGACAAAGTCTAGTGCTATAGTGGCCGCTATAAACAATGATTCCTTTACCATCCTGCATCAACTGCCCTTGTCACGACGGGGGAGGGCATTTAAACAAAGGTGGCATGGCTTATAATATTTGTTAGCGAGATATCAAAATATTTATGTGCACAGTATTTCTTTGCTATACTTCTCAAAAGGCTGAGGTTAATCCAAAGGAGCCTGTTCCTCGTCTTAAACAAAATCTTGTCCCAAGATGCCTGCTCCTTAATCCCCAGAAAGCAATATTGTATTTCCTTACTGGTTGCTTCTCAGCTAATTGTTTCAATATCAGAGGCAGTGTTAGGCTGTGTTAGGATTTCTCAGGGCGGGAGCGCTCCTCCTCGACCATACCTCTCCTGCGCTCTGGCTCTGCGAGGTTTTGTGCATGTGTTCAACCATCTGCGCCGGGGTAATTCCTCAGGCCTCAGCAGGACCGCTCATGTGCACTGTTATGCACACACACGGGTCTGTGCAGGACCATGGTCTGATTGTGTTTTATGTTGTACCATATCCTGTAATATATCACATTGTCACTGGTTTATATGTCACGAGTTCCTCCAGCTCCCGGAGCAAAACTGTTGGAAGTGCGGTGGTTCATGACAGCCAGCGAGCATTCCTTGCACTTGTGCTCTCAGCTTTGCCGCTTGCTCCACTTTCATGTTCTTCCATTTTGGTTCTTCAGAAGTCTTCTTCTAAAGACTTCAGGCTCATTTTTCCCTCCTCCTCTCTTAGTGAGGTCCATATAAAACCACCAGGGAAAATGTCATAGCCTGTCCAACCATGTCCCAGTTCCTGTGTTTCTACTGCCTGGCACCAAAAGCAGCCTACACCTTCCCATGAATAGTACTGTAAAGGAAATGTGTCCAGAGAAGAAGATCACACTGCCTGCGTGGGAGAAGATGGGGTTTAGCACTGCCTACTTGCAGAAAAAGTTGGTTTTGTTAGGGAAGGTGTGAGCAACTATCTACATGGGCACAGGACTAGGGGAAGCAGGCTGATTTAGGAGAACAGGTACTGACTTTGAAAATGGGAGAGGCATGATTTTGCCTGGGCAGTGCTTGTGGACAGTGAAGGGGGGCAGCCAGGAAGATGAGGAAGCCCCTGGTGGACCTTCCCCTTCCAGAGAGGAGATCTCTTCTTAGGGGGATCAGCAAAAAAATCCTGCTGAAACAAAGATTTGGTTTTGGGAAACGAGCAGAAAATTATTTGAGCAACAGAGAGGAGCCGACGCAGAAGAAACCGTGCAACTTATTTGCTGGGGGAGGATGTTGGGACCTCCAGAGCATCCCTCACCATCCTCACGTGCTGGACGCAGGCTTGTGGCACTGGGTGCCACTGCCCTGCATCAGCCCAGGGGCAGAGCCGGGGGGCAGAGACTCCTGCCCGGACACAAACAGCGAATGCTGGGGAATAGGTGCAGACCTGTGACAAAGATCAATATCATTTCATGGTTGATCTCAGTTTCAGTTTTTCTTCATCTAAGGGAGACTTCCTAGATGCTGCAAATGAAGATAGACTCGCGGGAAGTTTAATCCCAACTTCTCAAAATGTGAATTAGCCTCCCCTTTCCTCCTTCCCTTCCCCTCCTCTTGGGATCAACCTCAGCGCTGGAGCCAGGAGTCCAGGCAGGACCACCACACTCCGGCCTTTCTCCAAGTCCTGTTGAAGCGCCTTATCTTTAAGTAGTCTCCGTGCAGACGGCATCTGTTGGAACACGATGAATTCGTGCAGATGTATTTACCATCCTGAACTAGATTTTAAACAAATTGACATTTTAATATGCATTTATTCCTGTCGCATTAAAAAAAACCCTGCTGGTATTATGCCAGAATGTGATATATAATGATGTTGTTTAGCGGCAACTCTGTCATTTGGTGTTGTTGACAGTAAAATAAATTAACATAATAAACATAATTTGTTCAAAAACAGCTAAGTAAAAACAGATGGTTAAAATATTTTGGCAGGACCCGTTAGCCCAGGTTTACATGTGTGTTTAGACATTAGTTCTGTTTGCAACATATGTTACATATTTTCTTGATCCCATTTAATATGCAAATACACACCCTCTTCCACAGTTGTATAAACAGGTCCTTTACGGCGTGAGCGATGGGGAGGGTGGGGGGAACGGGATTTTTTTCCTTGCTTTTCTGAGTCAGGACCAGCTCTCGGCTACATAAACGGGAGAGGAAAGTAGCCATAGTACTGTAAGAAACAAATAGGACGGAAGGTGGAGCATAACAACATATTTGTGTACTGACACAATGGATCTATTACTGGCTGCTGATACCCACTTGTGCGAGGCGCCGCTTTGCTGCTCGCTCTCCCGACCGCACCAGAACGTGCTGTCCCCACCGGGCTCCCCAGCCTCCCGCTTACCTAATTCTCACCGTACTGGCCTGAGCCCTGGCAGGATTAATGGTCACATCTAGTCTCGTCCCTCCCTCCCTCCTGTTTGTGAGGGCTAAGGTGAAAAAAAGTAAAGAAAAAAAAAAAAAGGGAGAAAGCAAACTGCTCTTTTAAGAGAACCTGACATTGGAATGGAGCAAGCTGGGATTAAGTTCTTTTTAACTATTTCTAAGCCATGGCTGGACCGATATAGGCACGTGAATACTATGAAATTCGTGTTAATGTTTCAAGGTTACGTGTCTGTCAGTCATTTTCAAGGCATAGGGACATGGTTTAGTGGTGGACTTAGCAGTGTTAGGTTAACGGTTAGACTTGATGACCTTAAAGGTCTTTTCCAACCTAAATGATTCTATGGTTCTATAGCAGATGAAAGTAAACTTTGTGCATCATACCTGGGCATATTTTTAACAAGCTGTATATTTTATATAAATCATATATACATGTATACATATACTTCACATGTACTTAAGATGCACCTTTTAAACCACAACTCCAGAAGAGAACGAGCACACATGGGCATCACATGGGCCATCGGTGCCTCTCAGCACGCCGCTGCTTACGGAGAGCTTTCAGCCAGAAGGTAAAGGTGATCTTCAGTGCCCTCCTGAGAGAGCCCGGGATGTGCTTATCCCAGACTGCACCAACCACACAGGGTGAGATTTCTTGATATGGAGACTGGAGAAAAAGACGGTACGGTGGGTAGTACCGGTGGTGTGAGCTCTTTTCTATGAGTCAGTAGTAAACTGTGCACACTGCAGGGTTTAGAGCACATGCAAACTTCAGGAGTAGGTGGCCTCAGATTGTCCCTCTGCCCAACTTCATAACCCTCTTTCTCACTCACCTCACACTTGTAGAGGGAGAATGGCTGTTCATACCTCCTTCTCCACTGATCCATCCCAAAACCTTCTGCACCTTCCTTGGAGATCTGCTCCTGCCTGAACCCTCCAAATGCCAGCAAATGTCATTGCCTGTTTGTCTCTCCCCACACTGTGGCTCTCCCCTCCCACCCCACATCCCTCCTGGCAGCGTGGAGGGCAACGCTGGGGAAGGGCCTGGGACACATTTCTGCCTCCGGAGCAAAAGGGCATGAGGGAGAGAGGGGATAACGGTGTTAGCCCACATTCCATCCATGCTGGTCCTTAAAGCAGCGACTGACACCATCCATGTCATGAGCGGCCGGGGCCTCATCCGTCAGGGAGCGCTCTGGATGCCCCCAAAGCGCGGGCTGCTCTCTGGGGAGGTACCCAGTCCATCATTGCAGAAATACGTGGCACAAGGGAGCGTTTTCAGAGGTTCCTCAAAATGTCACTGTCCCTTCCTTGCATGGCTCTGTGACATATCTAATATAAAATATTATTTGTGAAACTTCCTTTTAATTGCTGTTTAATGGCTCCTAATATATTTCAAATAGGCATCTGCAAGTTCATTTTGACATTTATTAGAAGCCATTAGATACCAATTTAATGGTGATTTTATGACAAATGTCTGACATCATTAAAAATGTGATGGTTGATAAATTATAATGTGATGTGCTTTTGAACATCAGGGAATTAGGCTGTTTCCAAATGTGACTGTTTTTGATGTTGTAAATTAAGTTCTATTTCTAATTGATTTATGTTTGTGGGCTCTTAATGTGAAGAGTATCAGAAGTTGAAGAGTTAGTGGGTAAGAAGGTTCTGATGAGGGCAAACGTGGTCAGTCAAACCAGCATAGGTCCTGATGACTTGATTTGGGTGAAGGAAGACGGTATTTGGAATAACTTGCTTTTTAGAGCAATCGCTTGATCTCTGTTACCAGTGTTCCACTAAGTACTTTCCCTTGCATTAGTCTGACTATTTGTTTACCGCTTTTATTATTGTACCACAGAGCATCACTTATCCTGGACCATCTTCCCCTTGTGCCAAAGAAAGGTCAAGCGTTGGTCCTGCCCAGGCCGTTTACAGTACAGGAAAATCTGGGGCTGAGGGAACAGGGGGACAGAATTAGCATCATAAATAGCAAACACTGGTCTTGAGAAAGCTTTTCATAGATATCATGAAGAAGAGAGTTTTAGAGATAATTGGCAAATGTTTATAGGAAGCTCCTTGTAAGCTCAGGAGGGTAAATGGTACAGGAGAGAGCTGTGCAAACTAAAAGTGGGTGATAGAGGCTGCCAAGGGATCCCTGAGCTGCAGGGTTCAGGCAGATCACAGATGTGGTTACCAAAGGAAATCTCTGTCTCAAGTTGCATGGAAATCCCACGTTCGCATTAACATGTGCACAAAGCAATGGAGCAGAACCATAAGTATATCTCAGATTTCAAAGTGAGTATGAGACCTGCAGATGTGGGAAAAGATGCTTTCTCACAGAGGGCCATTGGCTTCATGGAAAACAAATTGCTAAGGCCACTGCATATGCCTTAATAGAAAACAGGACTTCTTGGAGACAAAGGTGCAAGTCAAAGGACATGGTGTCAGGAAGGCAAGGTCATCTGGGCATCCAGAGACAATAAAAAATCTGGATGTGGTGGAGGAGAGGATGTCTTTGCGGGTTTTGGTGTTTAAGATGAAAGAGCTGAAGTAGCCCTGGGCTCTGATGCAGCTCTGGGCTCTCCTGGCCTCCCCTATCTCCAAACGTCGAGGCAGGTGCTGACAGCCCTGAGCTGCTCTGCTGATGGAGGGCTGAACAATCTCTGTCCAGTGGCCTTGTGCCTAAAGCACCCATCCTGCCTGTCTAATGACTTCCCCACTGCCAGGTTCATTAGACCCTCATGGAGTGGCACGGGAACACTGCCTAGAAAAAAGTACTTGGGAACTCAGGGACTACATTTCCCAGTCTGTGTTTGGGAGGAATGCCCTGAAGAGACACTCCTTTGGGGTTCAAAATTCATGGAGAACTTCATTTCTGCCCTCCTTCATGGTCCAACGGCTTGGCAGTCTGGCAGGACTGGCACAGGCAGGCATGCCTGAGCGAGCAAAAATGCTGACAGTGTGGCAGCATCTGGTTTGGCATGTGTGTCTGCAACCCACTGGGGATGCTGGGTATGATCCTGGGTAGCTTGATCTTATTGATGGGCACAGCATCATTGGTGTCTGTATCTGTGTCTGCTAGATCAAAGCTATCGTTTCTCAATCCCACCATTGAACCACTGTCTGTCTGACAGCTCTGCATGGTACACTGCACAGCCTCCGTTGGGACGTCAGCCATGGCTTCTTCATTTAATTCCTTGTATGTGGCTGAAGTTAGTGGAAGGAAGCAGGAGGAAGAAGGGGTTGTCAAGTACACTGTTCATAAACCAGCTGTGGCGTGGGCTGTATGCTGCCTGCTCCTCTGTCTGGAGGACACAGTGCTGCAGCCAGTTTGGGCGAGGAGGCCCATTGTGTCCTTCTTTACACTACCGAGGCAGTCTTTGTCCTCCAAGCCTGGGCTGTGCGCTTTGCTCAGCTACCTTGCAGCACAGCATGCAATGTACATGCATTTTTGTGACTCTTTCTTTCTTACACAGGCCCGGAGTAAAAAACAGTGTCCTCAGTAAAACTGTGCATCTTCCCAACTCTAATATTGAGCCATGTGGCTTTCTAAAAATGAAGATTTTTGTTAAACAGGATGCCCTTTTTTGTTGCTTGCAAGGATAAACTGGAAGAGCTCTACAAAGTAGTTATACAGTGTCAAAAGCTCTGTTAAAGAAAGAAATTTTTTTTCAGATCCTTCTGGGAGGTGTTTCCCTAAGATATCGAAGAGTCTATTTTGTCCCCATTAACTTATTTTCTTGTCTATTTTTCAAGTCTTTGAAGGTTTTCTTCTTTTTTCCTTTGGGTGAATGTTGTTTTACCATTGCATAGTTAAGTGTGTGGGTACTTGACACAGGTCATGCTGGAACAATAAAGGTTTGACAAAAGAATACTTTGCATTTCTATCACTGCTGTGTATCTGAGGGTCTTCAGTTTTGATGAAGCTGAGCTTTGCTCTTCTTGACTAAGGGCTTACCTCTGCTAGGAACGTTGCACACAGTACTTAGGTGGGACTTCACAGCACTTTGTAGAATCACAGAATCATTTCTGTTGGAAAAGACCCTTGAGATCATCGAGTCCAACTGTAAACCTAGCACTAAACCACATCTACACGTCTTTTAAATACTTCCAGGGATGGTGACTCCACCACTTCCCTGGGCAGCCTGTTTCAATGCTTGATGACCCTTTCAGTGAAGAAATTTTTCCTAATATCCAATCCAAACCTTCCCTGGCGCAACTTGAGGCTGTTTCCTCTCTTGTTACTTGTGAGAGGAGACCGACCCCCACGTTGCTACACCCTCCTTTCAGGTAGCTGTAGAGAGCGATAAGGTCTCCCCTCAGCCTCCTTTTCTCCAGGCTGAACAATCCCAGTTCCCTCAGCTGCTTCTCATAAGACTTGTTCTCCAGACCCCTCACCAGCTTCATTGCCCTTCTCTGGACACGCTCCAGCACCTCAATGTCTTTCTTGTAGTGAGGGGCCCAAAACTGAACGTGGTATTCAAGGTGGGGCCTCACCAGTGCCAAGTACAGGGGGACAATCACTTCCTCAGTCCTTCTGGCCACACTATTTCTGATACAAGCCAGGATGCTGTTGGTCTTCTTGGCCATCTAGAATCAGAGACTCATAGAATCTTCATGATTGGAAAGGACCTTTGAGATCATTGAGTCCAGCCATACACACAAAAAAACCCCAACAAAAAACAACAAAAAACCCCAAAACAAACCCCCCGCCCCTACAATCTCTGCCACTAGAGCATGCCCTGAAGTGCCAAATCTATATGTTTCTTAAATACCTCTAGGGATGGTGACCCAACCACCTCCCTGGGCAGGCTCTTCCAGTGCCTGACCACTCTTTCAGTAAAGTAATCCTTCCTAATATCTAATCTAAACCTCCACTGCCACAACTTCAGACCATTTCCTCTGGTCCTGTCATTATTCACCTGGGAGAAGAGGCCAACACCCACCTCTCTCCAACCTCCTTTCAGGCAGTTGTAGAGGGCAATGAGGTCTCCCCTCAGCCTCCTCTTCTCCAAACTCAACATGCCCAGCTCCCTCAGCCTCTCCTCATATGACTTGGTCTCCAGACCCTTCACCAGCTTGGTAGCTCTCCTCTGGACACGCTCCAGCACTTCAATGTCCCTCTTGTACAGAGGGGCCCAGAACTGAACACAGCACTCGAGGTGAGGCCTCACCAGTGCCGAGTACAGAGGCACGATCACTTCCCTACTCCTGCTGGCCACGCTATTCCTGATACAAGCCAGAATGCAGTTGGCCTTCTTGGCCACCTGGGCACACTGCTGGCTCATGTCCACACGTCCACTGGCACCCCCAGGTCCTTTTCTGCTGGGCAGCTTTCCAGCCACTCTTCCCCAAGCCTGTGGCGTTGCTTGGGGTTATTGTGACCAAAATGCAGGACCCGGCACTTGGCCTTATTAAACCTCATACAGTTGGCCTTGGCCCATCTATCCAGCCTGTCCAGGTCCCTATGTAGAGCCTTCCTGCCCTCAAGCAGATCAACACTCCCACCTAGTTTGGTGTCGTCTGCAAACTTACCGAGGGTGCACTCAATCCCCTCATCCAGATCATTGATAAAGATATTAAACAAAACCGTCCCCAAAACTGAGCCCTGAGGGACACCACTGGTGACCGGCCGCCAAAAGGATTTCACCCCATTAATCACAACTCTCTGGGCACGGCCATCCAGCCAGGTTTTAACTCAGTGAAGAGTACACTTGTCTGTACCATGATTCGCCAGCTTCTCCAGGATAATGCTGGGGGGGACGGTGTCAAAGGCCTTACCAAAGTCCAGACCTGGGCACATGCTGGCTCATATTTAGCCATCTGTTGACCAACACACCCAGGTCCTTTTCCGCCGGCAGCTTTCCAGCCACTCTGCCCCAGGCTTGTAGCGTTGCTTGGGGTTGTTGTCACCGAAATGCAGGACCATGCACTTGGCCTTGTTGGACCTCATACCATTGGCCTTGTCCCATCAATCCAGCCTGTCCAGGTCCCTCTGTAGAGCCTTCCTGTCCTCAAGTAAATCAACACTCCCACTCTACTTGGTGTCATCTGCAAACCCCTTGTATGCAGGCAGTTTGTGCACAGTGCCATGGGCATACATGCCATGATGTGTGCCCATGGTACTGTGCACAGACTGCCTGCATTCAAGATGTCTAAGAATGCCTTAGGGAGCAGACAATGCCAAAGTGTTAAACGGCTCATTCCAGGATACGCGGGAAAAACAGAAACAGCTCCAGGGCTGAGCCTGAATTCCCTGATGCCGAGCACTGGTACCCTGTGGCTGGCTGAAGCCCAGCCCCATGCCACCAGCTTGACGGTCTGCCCAGGGCTCCCCCAGGCACGGAGCACCTCACAGTCCTCCGCGCGCTCCTGCGTGTCTTCCTCGCCTTGTATGGAGGTCCTCTGCACAACGGTAATTGTTTTGGTTGTGCATCTCTGGCCTTTTTCTCTCTCTCCCTCTGACTTTTCAAGAGAGAGAGAGAGGTGCTGGCCAAAGCCGAAAGCACCATTCCAGGAGAGGAAATACCATTATACTGGCATCATGAACGAGAGGGATCCTAGTGCTGTATTTAAAGCAAAGCATGAGCCTGGGGTACATCTGGGTTCTGTTCTCAGTCGTGCTCCAGGTTTTCTCTGAAGTTTGCCCTACTTACTCTGAGTCTCTATGCCATGGCCTCTCTCCCTGTGAAAACAGGGCTGTAATATTTTTCCTGCATCTTAAAAGTATTGGGATTGTGAAAGACTTGGATACTTGAGTGGAGATGTAATTAAAAATGCAAGATAGGGTGGATTAATTATACCCCAGGCCTCTGGTAAGAGAAGCCAAATGTCTTGTTCTGTGGTTTTATAAGGAAGAAATATGTGTTTGGACCATGTATGGGGGTTGAAGCAGAGCTGGGAGCTGGGAAAGCGGCGGTGGGGCGAGCAAGGACAGGAACTCCCCCCAGATCTGCACTGGGGTTGCTGGTGCTGCTGCTGGGATTTACTTAATCACAGAGAGGGCACAGATTCGGCGAGCTGCTGAATACATCTTGAGTTGCTGAGAGAGCCAGGCGCTGGCTGCAGCCTGGCTTTATAACCACCTCAGCATCAAATAGCCCCCCTTTGGTGCATGGGGCAGGTTTGGGGTTTTTTTGGTACCTGGTCATGCATGGGCATCGTGCTGTTTGTCCCCTCTGTGTGTGCGTATGTGTGCGTGTGTGTGCGCGACTGCAGCACGCATGCCCTTCTTGGCCAATATGCCTGGTGGTAAAGGATGAACCTGACCGCAGATTCGGCATGCTGGGGTTAACCTCCGACCTGCTGGCAGCCGATGCAGCTCCAGCCCTGTTTCTTGTTTTGAGAAAAGGGAAAAAAACAACCCTGTTTGATTTGTTCCTCTAACAGCAGCTGATCTGGATTGGACTTTGTCCAAGTCTTTATGTGATTATACAGCCCAATCCCCACAGTATGTACACAAAGCTATTAAAAAAAGATGAGACATTATAAAATACAGTCAGGCTTTAAAAAGGCCTGCTTAAATTGTAAGAAATACTGAACTTCTGCCAGGGATTTTGATATTTGGTTGAAAATTGAAATCCCCTTACAAGATTTGTTACATTATTGAGCAATAAGCATCCATAGTTAAATAATGAAAAAAACCCCACTTTTACTGGTGTTCTGCTAGTGAGCTGTCAAGCGAAAATAAAACAAAATATACCAGTGTATGAGCATTGAAGCAGAATTCCTGCCGGAGGGGAAAAGCCCGCAAGCAGATTGATGGCCGTGGCGCGTCTCCCTCTTGTAGAAACATGACAACGTAGAGAAAAGAGAGGATGGGGGAGCTCACTTGTGGTGTGCGTAAGAATTGGCTGAGCAGCAAAACCCTTATTTTCTCTGGATAATTTTTTCCTAAGTGAGCAAATGCCTGCTATAGAAATGGCAAACATTTTCCAAGCAAGGTTCCAGGTAGAGAGTGTTGACTTGCGTATCTGAGAAATCACTTAAACCGCAAACTTCATGAGCAGATGTCAGTGTTTTGAAGCCGTTTGACATTATTAAAGATGCAGGTGGTACGTTGGCACTACTGACTCAGCTCTGGGCAGCGATGGGCATTGCCTGGGAGACGCAGTATCACATCACTCTTCCCGAAACTCCGGTCACGCTCAATGAGGAAAGCCAGGCTAAGATGAACTATAAATCTCAAAATACATATTTTTAGTTAAAATTACGTGTGAAGTCCAATTTTAAAAAATTATAATAATATTGATGTTACTGATGTGTATGTCATTTTTCACGTGTAACAGGAAACACACCAGATCTTTCATGTCAGCTTAGGCCAAACCTAGTAGACTGTGAAACTCTAGAGAAGAAAGGGATTTAAAAATTGCAGTTTTGTCTCCAACCTCCTGTTTTCTTGCGGCTCCCAGATTTCCCCAAGTGCCTTCTCATTTTCATCAGCTCCCAGCAGCCAGGACCTTGTCATCTAATATGTTTTTAGAGTGTATTGAGTCTAAATGACCAGTACTCAATGACCAAAACACGCCTGGTCAAGGCTGCCTTGCAGGATCTTGTCTGCAATGTGCCCAGCAGCCTCAGCTCCCCCCTTGCTGGCACTCGTCTGCAGGTGGCTCTCAGAATCACAGAATGGTTCGGGTTGGAAGGGACCTTTGAAGATCACCTAGCCCAACCCCTCTGCCACAGGCAGGGACACCTCCCATAGACCAGGCTGCTCAAAGCCCCATCCAGCCTGGCCTTGAACACCTCCAGGGATGGGGCATCAACAACTTCTCTGGGCAACCTGTGCCAGTGTCTCACCACACCCATGGTAAAAAATTTCATCCTTATGTCCAGTCTAAACCTACCCTCTTTCCATTTAAAACCATTGCCCCTTGTCCTGTTACTACAGGTCCCTCTTCTCCACTGACAGCAGCTTTTCTTTTGACTACCTCTCCACAATAACGGGGAAGGGAGTGTGGCAGGGTGTAATGCCAAAGGAGTATTAATTCCCTCCCCATGTGGCTCTGGAGCACCTACCAGCAAGGCTGCGCTCCTGCTCCTCCTAACCAGTGACCATCTAACTAGGGGAGCAGCACTTTGCAATTCCTAGACCCATGGTTCAAATGTCGATGCTACTCCTTACACTTAAAACAGCACAGAATATCTCCAAAATATAGCTTGATGGGGGGCTCATGGGTTTGGCTTTTTTTTTTATTTATGGGCTTTTTATGTTGTTTTTGTTTTTAAAGTGTGAGGACTTTATGTCCCAGGTACTAATGTTTGCAGGGCAACAGAGGCTGCAGTGGGACCGTGCCTGTTTCTAACCAATGCCGGGTGAGATAGATACCTGCTTGCCCTCTGCTGCCTGCAGAGGACACTGCTGCTTGGCAGTGAAAATGGCCCAAACAGAAGACTGAGTGTGTGATGGGCCAACTTCGTGCCAGGTGACAGCTAAAGGACGGGGACTGAGGCGTATTCCTCAGGATCTTTTGTGTCAGGCCCTCAGGCCAACGGAGCTGGAAGGAATTGCTAGAGGAAGAATGCGAGGTGAAAGGTCTGGAAAGCACAGTAAGGTCCCATAGGTTTAATCTGAACCTTCTCAAACCATGTGAATTTGGCAGGTTTTGTTTCCAAGTTCATCTGGCCGAGACACCGAGGAATCAAAGAGAAAGAAATCTCCTCTTCACTTGGTTCCAGGTGGAGCAAGATAACTTGTTCTGGCTGCCTTTCAGTGTCCCAGAAACGTGTAATGTACACCGAAGTGCGTGCCCCGACCCTCTCGGGGAGAGTTCAGCATCTGCAAAGCCTAAACCATGCCTAGAACAAGAGGATGCTTTTCAAAAGAAGCTGGCGAGTTCTCACCATTGCCTTCAGCAGTTGCAGTTCAGCCTGCTGATTAAATAAGGGACTTCAACGTATGTTCTGCTTCCAAAAAACCATATTCTCCTTTACTATTCAAAAGGCACCAATCAACCTAGGGGGAAAAAAAAATGTTTGCAAATATGATTGTTTCCTTCAACCTGTGAGTTACGCTGCTTTCCTGCTCAGCTGGCACTGTTTTATGCACACATGTGAGTATTTAACATGCTAATTAAATGCCTTGTGCCACACAGGCACTGGCCCCTTTTAGCACTTACTTGAAAATTCCCCGAGGAGCCGGTGCCGTGCCCGTGCTGCAGCAGCAGAGCTGCCTGCTGCTGCCTCGCACCGGGACCGAACCTCCGGGTGACGCGCACCGAGCTCGAACCGCGTCTGCTGCCGGGTCCCCTCGGCTTCCTGAAGAAACGTCTGGTGCAGCGGAAAATGAGACCTGAAGCAGAAGCATTAACTCTTTGCTTTTCTTTGGGGAAAACCCATGGAAAAAATAATTTCTCAGTAATATCCTGGAAGAACAGTTCATGTACAGGATGTTTAGCAGTGCTGAGGATCACCTACGCTTTCATACACGATAAAATGTTACGATGATTTATTAAATGAGAAACCTTTCAATTAGATTTAATGAGCTTCCATTGTATCAGTTTATTAGAACAGAGACAGTGCTCATTAAAATAATTTCCAGAGTCAAACTGGAAACATTATTAGACTTATTTGGGGATATAAAAGTCCCATCTATGGGGAAGGCATGTATTTGTCTGAATGTGAAAGCAGAGAGATCCTTATGATGTGAGGAAGGTGACAGACAGCAATAGTTCAGTTTTTCAAACTGAAATTTTAGCTCTGGTCAATGCTTATTTTCAGGTTCTCCGTTATTTCTGTGGGCAGTCTTGTTTTCTCGTTAAGAAATATATTAGATAAGGTTTGCAAGAAAAAGATCTGGGTTGCAACTAGGTAAAGAACAACTGAGTCTGTGGTAGCTGCTAACTCAATTCTGTAGTCTGAAAATAAGGGATGGAAGAGTTTTGTCCCAGAGAAGCGGAGTGACAGCTTTGTGCTCAGCTTTCAGAGCACCTCAGGCTTCTCTCAAAATGATTTATTTTTCACTTTACTCTGTATTTATTAAACCGTTTGTGTGATGCATTATAAAAGCTGGAAACACGGCGGAAAAAATCCATTTTCCTCAAGTACTGCCAATCACCAGCAACATGAAAGCCTTGGCACAGCCCGTCACCAGAGCACGGGTGAGTGTCAGACACACATTTCTTTCCCGAGTCACACAAGAAGGGAAAACTTATTGAAATTGTGTGTTTGTGTTGGACCGGACAGCCTGAAAACTCTGCTTAATGACACGAGAGGAGTTTAACCTAATTTAAAGCTAGTCTGATCACTAATCTCATCATAAATAAAGTCGTGGGCTTTTTCTACTTCCCCAGCTCCCACCAATTTCATTGTCCGCTGATGTCAATAGGAATGAGCGCCCTGGGTCTGCAGTGGTGAGTCTGACATTTTAATGAGCCACAGGACAGGATCTGAGCAGCACTGAATACCCTGGCCTCTATAGATTACACAGATTTAGGAGAGTGGGAGAGGAAGAGAGAGGCAGAGAAGAAAAAGAACCCCTATTTTTGCCTAGCTTTACACCAACTGGAGTGGAGGGAGCCATCAGCAGGTGATAGGATTGGATCCAAGTCTTGAATCTTTCCTTCAAAATGCCAGAGCCTGCAAAGGGTCTGAATAAAACATGAGGTGAAAAACGGTGTCTCACGTCTACTGGGAAGAAAATTTAGCGGTGGAACAGGAGCGCCCCTTCCCCGGTTTAACTGTAGCTGCAATCTCAGGAATTAATTGCAATTTGGCCACTGGGTACCTGGCCAACAAACACTCATATTGTATGGAAAATTTATTTCTAGATTTAATTGTCTCACAACTTTTTTTTCCTAACAAAAGATCTGTTCTACTTAAATCACAGAGTGCCTGGCCATTGCCTTTATTTGGAAAACAAATAAATACAGTGGATGTTTGTACTATATTTGTTTGACACTCACCTTGCTGTACAGCTCAGGGCACCTGAAGCTGAGACCTGAGTTGCCTCTGTGATCACAGGACCACAAATGACACCCAAAGGGTGACCCAGGACATCCAAGACAGGTGTTGAAAGGCAGGAGGTGTGACTTCAACTGTGTCCATTCAAGTGGGAGGTGAAAGGACCTATGCTTCTCTCATGAGCCACCTCACAGTTTGTAAGATGAAGAAAATCTCTCTGAAACTGGTTGGTTTTGTTTTTTACTTTTCTTTTTTTTCTCTTTTTGTTCACTGTGCTGGCCAGAGATGACCTGCCACCACTGGGGTCTGCAGTGCTGGGACATCTTACATCTGACAGCACAGTTCAAGGTGGGCTGGCAGCCGTGTAGGAAGGATCTCTCAATAGAGGGCTGTATGTGCCTCCTGCCTCTCTAAAATTGTCCAGACACTGCTGGGAAAAGCTTCGGTATGAGGATCTCTTTCCCGACATGAATGGGAAGGGGTCCAACAAGCCCTTGGTCTCTGTTGAGACCAGGAACAAGACTGCAAACTCAATTTTTATGCCACTGACCCCAGCATGGAAGTTCCTTTTGAAAATGTGCAAAGCCTATTCACCTCATTTCTCAGAGTGTAATCAACTGCCACGGGACAGGAGAAACATTTTGTCACTATCACCCTGACTTAATTTGAATTTCATTTCCAGGAAGAATGCAGTGTGTGATGAAATCACCTCGCCACTGCTGGTGTGCTGCCAGTGACGCAGGTGATAGCTGGCTGCAGCTAACTGTCCCTTTTATGTCCTCTTGGACATCCTCAGCAAAGCCCCTGTAAAGCAGGACATTGCACCTCCTTTGTTGTACAAGCAGGGAAAGTTCCAGGTTATGATAAGCAATGTCCTTCACCAACCTAGGCTACAAAGATGATTAGGGGACTGGAACATCTCTCTTATGAAGAAAGGCTGAGGGACTTGGGTCTTTTCAGTATAGAGGAAAGATGACTGAGGGGGGGATCTTATCAATGCTTATAAATACTTAAAGGGTGGGTGTCAGGAGGATGGGGCCAGGCTCTTTTCAGTGGTGCCCGGGGACAGGACAAGAGGTAATGGGCACAAACTTGAGCATAGGAAGTTCCATCTAAACATGAGGAGGAACTTCTTTACTTTGAGGTTGGCAGAGCACTGGGACAGGCTGCCCAGAGAGGTGGTGGCGTCTCTGTCTCTGGAGACATTCAAAACCTGCTCTAGGTGACCCTGCTTTGGCAGGGGGCTTGGACTAGATGGTCTCCAGAGGTCCCTTCCAACCCCTACCATTCTGTGATTCTGTGATTCTGTAACCTGGGAAGAGAGTCTTGGCACCTACTTTTGTACTCAGCTTGCTTCTGGTGGGAATTTTAAGCAAGGCAATGAATATACGTTTTTCTTTTCTACAGAACAGCAAGCCTCACAGCAGAAGACCTGCAGGGCGAGGAGTTACCTCATCTGCTTCTCCTATGCTGGACTGCTCTGACAGCACACAGCCTCGTTTACTTTCCATACCCAGTGCAGTTTTGTATACACCAAGGGGACTTCCAGCGCTACTTTGGGAAACTCCACCAACTTCTGTTACTTCGTACCTGTGTCCTTGCATAAAACACATTTTTTCCTGTCTGTAAATTCATCCCATTACATCTAATCCTATCCCAAATGAGCCACCCTTGGTGTTTATAGCCTTCGAATACTTGCAGAGGGTTATCATATCCTCCTCCTTTAGTCATCACTTGGAAAAGTTGTTTATGCTGAATTCTTTCAGGCTTTCCTCATCCAGCCGTTCCCTCCCACCTCTCATCTGTGGTAGTGCTCTTTGAAAGCCCTCCAGCCTGGCCGCATCACCCCGGGCCCGAGGTGCGCAGCACCGACTGCAACAGCCCAGGTGCAGAGCCCTTCTTGCAGCCCCAGCACATCCTCGCTCTGCGATGTGATACCTCGGTGGGCAGCCCCAAATCACACAGGCTTGTCCCGTCCCACGTTGCAGCAACGGCTGCTCACTGCTGTGCCTGTTTCCAGGTTCCTCTGTCCTATTGACACGCGGTGTTTCAGATTATTTCCCCCAAATGTATTAACTTCAGTTTTCCCAGGCGCAGTCTAATTTGGTTATTTCCTGCTCATATTTCTAACCTCTCCAGCTTCCCCCGTATTATTGCTACATCCTCCCTCATTTGCTTTCGACTGTTTGGGCCAAATTACAGAGAAAGCAGAGATGAGCCAGGATGTGTATCCAGGCTCTCTGCCAGCCATTTTTGCAAAGAAATCACCCAGGCCCCAAGATCCCACCTCTCACAAGTCGCAGTGACAGACTGTGAGTTAGCAAACGGCCTTTCTTTTCCCATCCTACCTGCTTACATTGGCAGGATCGGTACCGGTCACCAGCTGACCCGCGTGGTCACAGGGACTTGAAGGTTTCCAGCTCCTACAATGACCTGCAAGGTGCCCCTGGGTCCTCAGGGGAGATCGTCAGGTATTATTTCCAAGCAGTTATTTGAGGTTAGACACAAAAATGAGCGTGTTCTGATTTTCAGATGCCAAGTGCTTGTAGTTTCCATCAGTGACTTTGGAGATCGTGCTACCTAAAGAATAGAGCTCTGGGTGTGATTTGACCGAGAGCAGAAAGGTTCACCACCTTTGAATTTCACCTCTGAAATTGCTTTTGTGTAGGTGAATGAATTTCAGTAATTTTGGAATTGTTTGCCTGCATGTGTGTGTGTGCTGGTTTTGGAACCAGAGACCGGGCAGAGGGACATTAGTACTCCCCGAGAGCACCGGGACTGACGGGGTGATGACAAGGGTCACTGGAAGTCTGTGGCCTTACTTGGGAGTGGGGTGGCCTGGGCGTTAGCCAGCAAGCTGTTGCATATTTTCCATCTTCAGAAATAGCCTGAATTGCCTCACACCTACATAAGCCGCTTTCCAGGAGGTGACCTGCTTTCCTGAGTCCAACCATTTAATCAAACTGGGCTTTATTTTTGTTTTAGTTCCTTATGTAAAGTTACTCAAGGTTCATGAACACTTTCAGCAGCTGTTCATGGCCTTTCATCATTGCACCTCTCACTTCCTTGGGGCTTTTTCTCACTTGAAGACCGAGGCACCACGTCTGCCGACGCCAAGTAAGCGTTCCTAACTTCACCGCCTTCAGCTTTTAGAAAAATGGCTCTTTAGCAGGAAATGGCTTACATTTCACTAGACTGCAAATGATCCTGCAAACTAATATTTACTAAGTTGGACTCAACCCGTGGAGCATTCCCGATACCCATCTGCCTGGCACCTGGGCGGGCAGGGCCAGCTCTATGGAGCAGCTGACATGATGTGGCCCCCAGGCCCTTAATACCCTTAATGACACAGAGCCACCACCTGGCAAAGCCCTCCCCTGCGTTAGCCCAGTCCCCCAGGAGCTGCTCCCTCCCTGCCCCAGCAGGCTGACACGGGATGGGCAGGAAGGTGACCTGCAGCCCCTCAGGCCAGATGTCAAATCCAAATCTCTCAAGAACTACAGTGTTACGGGGTAAAGGCAAGGTAGTGCTGCCTCCGCCAGCCTCACGGCAGCCAGGGTGTGCCTTGCATAGAGATCAATTAGTGGAGACCCCTGTGCTCGGAGTCCCTCAGGCCAGGGAGGAGGACCCCGACCTCCTGCACATCTCTAGGTGAGAAGGTGAGGAGTCCTGCTGCAAAGGCAAGGGCTCAGGGCAGACCTCCAGCACAGAGCCATGGATTACTGGGAAAACTTAAGCACCTCCAGACTCCAACATGGGATTCCTCTCTCCCCACTCTGTAGTGGAGCCATATAGCCCAGGCTCCTTTACAGGCAGTGGGCAGAGGGAAAACGCTTTTGGATACCATTCACCTGACTTGATATACCTGCCTCCTTTTGGATGAGGTGACTCCAATCCTAGAATCCAGCAACTGAACCAAGTAGAGCTCTGCTGACTACAGAACTAGGCAATAGCGGTTGCTTCCCCAAAACCTCCTCTTAGCCCCTGTGTGGAGCCATGAGGTGAACTGAGGTGCAAGGTGCTCTGCAAGTCTGAAGGCTGGAAATGGACAAAAGGAAGAGTGGGTAGGCAGGGCATTGCAGTGGTCACAGTGACAGAGCCATTTTGAGTTGCTTCCATGCCTTCCCTTAGGCTACCCATTCCTGGGCATCTCCTCTTGTAGGCAGGAGCAAAAGCTGAGGAACTACTGGGCCTTCAGCTTTAGTAAGTGCTGCAAAAAGTGAGGGAGACTTTGAATGAGGTAGCTGTCCTGGCCCGCAAGTTGTCTGTGCTTACCCAGACCCAGAATCGGGGGAAACAGCCCAGAGCGATCCGGGTTGGTGGGCTGGGAGCCAGCGCAGGGCCCCTGATGTCAGCGCAGTGCTGTGCCCAAGCTAACAGACCCAGGGCTTATTAGCTCAGGTGTGATGCCAGGTGAATGCGTCAGTGCTGCCGTCAGACCCACTGCTACACCTGCGTGACACTGGGCTGCACCTCGTGTCGTTACCAGCTCTCTGTGCAGGGGCAGCCCTGGGCTGCTGCCTGGTTTGGAGCATACGGGGCTCATAACCACTACTTGCTTCAGGCCAACTGTGCACGGCCCATCTCCCTCCCCTTCTGTATATACAGTAATAAACTCCATGAAAAAGTCACAGCAAGTGAGAGAGAGGAATGTCCAAGCCTGGTTTTGGTCATCCATTTGGATCGATGCCTTGGAAAAGAACAAACTCCCAACAACCCTCTGGCATGAGTAGTTTAACCTCACTCTGTTAGTTCCCATGTCCTGGACAAATGTCCTTCACTTCTCACTTGATGTTAGAGACCTCCTGTCTCCTCCTAGCTATTAAAATGTGTCGTACAAGTTGAAATTGTTGTGGTCCCAAAATGCTTTCAAGAGCCATGATGTATTCAGGTGCCAATACACAATGTCACCACTGCAAAGGGGAGAGAAGTTGGTTGGTTGGTTGGTTACTGCATTTAACGCTTCCTAACTGTTCCCACCGCGAGGTAAAAAATACTTGAGTATTCAGCACATTAAGTGCTTAAAAATAATAGTTTTGTGTGTGTGCGGGGTTGGGGGGTGGTTTTTCTGCAAACCACCGCTCTGTGATCTGGCTGAATATTTCAGGAGCAGAATACAAGCCCCTCTCCAACTCGTCTGGCGCCGAACACTGCACTAAGGGTGTATGTATTCAGCGCAGCACCGCTCTCAACCCAAGCCCCAAACGCCAGCAGGTGCTTCTCCCTCTCTTTTCATCATCTGAGCGTAGCTGATGTCTCCTGCCAGTTTCAAAGGCGGGCGAACACAATGGTGACGGGGGTGCAAAGCAGCTGGGGAGGGGGCACAGAGGGGGCCCTGCTTGGCAAGGTGAGTGGTGCCCGCCGGGCTGGCGGCCGGCCCTGCCAGCTCTCTTTGTGCGGCCCTGGGAGGGAAGGGGGGAAGGAAGAGGCGACGGCAAGAGAGTGAAGCGTCTGGGGCCAGCCAGCCGTGGCTGATCTGTGCCAGCTGCGAGCCACTGCTCCCCTCGTCAATGTGACAATTATTTTGCTGGAGTAGGGAAGAAAGAGCCACCAGACGTGTGCGTTTGTGGCCGATGGGGGCTGGAAGAGGGCGGTGTGGATCTACGGCAGGACTTTACCCATGTGTACCACGCTGACCCACAGCCATCACAGATTCCCTAACGCCTGGCATTCGGGGTGTGCTCCATGCACAGCCGCAGCCTGGCCGGCCTAAACTCCTGGGTCCCGAGGGAGAGGGAAAGGCATGTTCTCCATGCCTATCCCAGGGAAGGGAATGCCCAAAACCAAGCCTGTGTCTGCCAGGGAGCCATTCCCTGAGCTGCTGCAGGGATGGGACATCAACACTGGCTTGCTTAGATCAGCTACCAGATAATCAGGTGTCAGCGAGAATGTTCCACCCCAAAGCTGCCCCTGCTGAAGTGCTGGTGCCAGCACGGAGGGCAGTCCTTTCCCCTCTCCTCTGTCCCCTGGGCCACAGTCCCCGAAGGGACACTCCTCACGGCCAAAGGATGCTTTTTCCCCATTTGCGTGCTTCTGGATGGAGGAGCATGGTTCATGTCAGCCACAGCTACTGTCCCCAAACTGGGATTAGTGCCACCTGCATGGGAAGAGGGTTGGGTCAGGACAGCTCTAACACCCACGGTGGGACACTCCAGGGGCGATGGCACAGCTGTGGCTGCTGAAGACTTTTGAGGAGGGACTTGTGCGTCCGGGTAATGCCGTTTCACGGTGGAGCATCACAGGCACGTGGAGACTTGTGTCAGACCATGGGACTCTCGGCAGCCCCCCAGCCTGGGGGTGTCAGCTAGCCACGGCAGCCACACGGCAGGCGGGCCCCTTGGGAAGGCAGCAGCGGCTGGTGGCCCCGGGAGCACTGTCTGGGCACTTGACTTTTTGTACCCTCAGCTCTTGACGCCCAGCCTGCCGGGAGACCACCCCAGCCTGCGCCCGCTGTGCCGCCCTGCCACAAGCCCTCCCTGACCACAATAAACTCCTCTGAAGCCGTACAGGGAAACGTTACGGCCTTCGCTGCGGCGAACGGTCACGGGGCCTGCCCGCCCCCGCCGCCGCGGGCCGAGCAAAGCCGGCGCCATCAGCGCGGCGCCCCCGCCCCGCCGCCGGCAGCCCCGCCTCGGCCCGCCAGGCCCCGGCCGCGCTGGGCGGGCAGCCGGGGCCCGCGGGCGGCGGCGCGGCGGCGGTGCCACCTGCCGGCGGCGGGGCTCCACGGCGGGGAGGGAGCGGCCGGGCCCGCGGGCGAGGGGGGCCGAGGGTTCACCGCCGGGGTAGGGGCGGAGGCGGGCTTTCGGGGTGCCTCCCGCCGCCGGGCTGGGGGCTGTGGGGGGGCCCCCGATGGGCCGGCCGGAGGGCAGGGTGAGGAGTGACGAAGCGCCCCAGGCCCGCGGCCGTTAGTGGCAGCCCGGCAAGGAGAGGGATCAGAGAGTCATAGTTTGCGTTGGAAGGGACCTTTAAAGGCCATCCAGTCCAACCCCCCTGCCATGGGCAGGGACACCTTCAACTAGATCAGGTTGCACAGAGCCCCGTCCAGCCTGACCTGGAATGTTTCTAGGGATGGGGCATCTACCACCTCTCTGGGCAACCTGGGCCAGTGTTTCACCACCCTCTGCATAAAAAATTTCTACTTAAATATAGTCTAAGTCTTCCCTCTTTTAGTTGAAAACCATTACCCCTTGTCCTAACAGGCCCTGCTAGAAAGTCTGTCCCCATCTTTCTTATAAGTCCCGTTTTTAGGTACTGGAAGGCTGCTATAAGGTCTCCCCAGAGCCTTCTCCAGGCTGAACAACCCCAGCTCTCTCAGCCTGCCCTCACAGGAGAGGTGCTCCAGCCCTCGGATCATCTTTGTGGCCCTCCTGGACCCGCTCCAACAGGTCCATGTCCTTGCTGTGCTGAGGGCCCCAGAGCTGCACGCAGTACTCCAGGTGGGGTCTCACCAGAGCGGAGAAGAGGGGCAGAATCACCTCCCTCGCCCTGCTGGCCACGCTGCCTTTGATGCAGCGCAGGACACGGTTGGCATTCAGGGCTGCGAGTGCACATTGCTGGGTCATGTCGAGCTTTTCATCCAGCAGTACCCCCAAGTCCTTCTCATCAGGGCTGCTCTCAGTCCCTTCAAGGATGAAGGACGGCTTCAAAGCGGTGTGAGGGCAGGAGAGGTGACAGCTGGGCAGCAATGCTCTCCTGCTCTGCGTCACAGTTCTCCTGTGGCCATAGCTTAATGCTCGCCTGGCAATTAATTACAGGCACCATGGACCAGCCGCAGAGGGAAATGCAGGCTGGCAGCGCTGACCCTGAGCAAGTGGCTGTGCAGCCCTGCAAACACCGACCCCTCGGTGCTGTGGTGAGGGGCGCTCAGTCTGCCCCAGGGATGGGCAGCTCTCGTGTCCCCTGCCTCACCTCTCACCCTAGGATTTTTAAACCTTCACCAGGAAAAGGGCACCTGGCGAAGTCCCCCGAGGCAATACAATCACCTGCATCCAGCTCAGGCTTAGCCAGAGGAAGGACATGAGCCTCTATGTGCCTGATGTCCTCATGGCAAGCAAGGGGCCTGAAGCCAGTCCAGCGTGAGCAGGCTCTCCATCCCAGCTAGCAGTGGTGGTAGCGGGGCAGGAGCACAGTGATGCACCCACATTACCTACGTTACTCATGGTGAACAGAAGGCACAGTGTTTGCCAACCATGTTTTGTGTAGTGCAGTAGCCAGTCATGTGCCCAGTCATCTGCCCTTGCTAGGTCCTATGGCCGTGGTTCACATGACACGGCGCGAACACAGGACAAGGACAAGCTGCTATGAAATTCAAACAAGGCTGGCAGCCTTCATCCACTTCTAAATATAAATGAAAAGACATTTTAATCACTCCATGCTGGCATTTTTCCAACGTTTTTTCCTCATCTCTTCCGCTCCAAGAAGGCTCAATCATTATCCCATCTACCAGGGGCACCTTCTCATTAGCAAACATCCTCCGCCTTTGTTCACTGGGCTCTGCCTGCCTCCCCACACATGGCTCAGTCCCTTCTTTGGAAAATGCTGCTTTAAGGGTTTTCTGACTTTTCATAATGAGTTTGGCAAAGAAAGGGGAACGTTTGGTGTATATCTTTCAGGAAGAAACAAGCCCATAAGAGATCCCTCAGAGGACAGAATGAGGAGGCTGCATTTGCAGATGTGTTTCCAGAAGCTCCACTTTCACACTCGTTTGTGTCTGATGAGGGCCATCGCGCTCCAGAGAGATAACCTGGAAGCGAATCTGCTGCTACCAGGCTCTCAAAGACCATTGCCTGTTCTGTGTCATCAGAAATGAGGCAGCTGCAGTAAGTCCCTCAAATACAAACCCATATAACCTCCTATTACTTGGTCTTATGGTCTATGAACATCAACAAGTGAGGTGTGTTGGGAAAGGTGGTACCTTACTTGATCAACCAATACGTGCTCCTTATAAACCTCACCTTATAGAGGCTTTGCACATATTTTATGGACAAACTGTAGATTTTCTTCTGTCCAAACTGGTACCAAGACCAGTGGTGGTTCCAGAGGGTCTCATCTTCACAGGTCATTCCTGAAGGGCTCTGACATGTCCCTCTGTTGCTCAGAGTCTGGGCTCCCAAAGTTCATTCCTGTTGCTGCCCTGGGTAATTTTGGCCAGTCCTTCTGTGCCTCACATCACTCCCAGCCTTGAGTGCTGCATCTGCTTCTGCAAAGTCCGTCTTGTAAGTCTTTGCTCATCCAGCAGTCATGTGTTGGTAGAACGCATGGCTCTATCTCAATCAAAAAGCATTGCAAAAATTAAGTCTGTTTTGCTGGAAATTTTGATACTAAAGTAAACCAGAGTCTTCTGGATAAAGTCAAAACCTCAGGCTATTTCTGGTAGTTTTCCTTTTGTGAAGTGCTCTATGTATTTATTCCACTGGTGAGGTGTGGTACGGTGCGGTACAGTTCCACTTCTGGTCTGCAGGCAAATTTTGAAAATCTTTTCTGAAACAGACAATCATCTTTCCCAGATCACTAATAAACCACTGGGAAAGAACTGCGGAGGAAAAAAATCCCCTACCCCCAACTGTGCAATAAAGCACCAGCAATCACATTCCTGAAATACAAAAGTTAGCATTGTTAATAATATTTAAATTGCAAGACTTCAGTGAAATGAAGGTAGCAGAGTTGGAAAAAGAAAAAAACATTAGAATTAGCTGAGATTTTACTTGGAAACTACTTACATAAATGACTAAAGTTCAAAAAAAGCTATAGAAGTGAAATGATAAAATATTGCCTGGGCCCCCATAAATAAACCAACAGAAATCAATTACTCTTCTGTCTATAAATCATAAGCAATTTATAAAACATAGAATGAAGAACAATTTCTGTTACAACAGAGGCACTTCGATAATGAAGTGTTACCACTTCAACAACATTATTATATACAGCATCCAATTTCTGGAGCTCAGAAGCAGGTGCCTTTCTTCACAGCAAGTCACCATTACTAAGAGTAGCAATCAAATTGAGGCTACTACATGTTTACTGGCTGCGTAAAGGCAATTAGTAGCCCCACAAGTAAACAGTTACCCATTTATACAGCATATTTCTAAATTAAAGGGATTAAATATCAGAGTGCTGCTCTCATGGCACAAGTGGCTCAGCAATTGCCGGTGGAAAACAAATGTGCTGGTTAGCACAGCCTGGAACCCACAGGCTGCAGAGGGGCAGCCTGAGCGAACACCACGCTTTAGGGGGGTGTAAAATTGAAGCTGAACAGGTATCAGATAGTAATATGGAAAATGGGGACACTACAGGTTGCTTTCTTCTGTCGTCCCTTGCTCTTCCAGCAGCGCACATGCTCTAGGACTTTTCTCTGGTTCAGTAACTTGGTGGGCAGTTCCATGGACACGTCCCTGCAGAGGCAAGAGCAGAAGTTTGGGGTAGTTTAGGTCATGTTTGCAGCCATGGTGTAGGCAGCCAGGATAGATAATCTCTCAAGGCCCCTTCCAGCTTGGTTGGATTGGTAGAGCCACAAGTGTGGAAATGCATGACTGCAAGGGTTTGCCAGCGCAGGGCCCGGATTGTGTGTGTGCAGACACACGTGGCAGCAGAGCCAGGGACCTCAGATACATTCAGTAGCTTTTACCACTAATCTCTACAAACGACTCTACCTTCTATTTGAGAAGATGAAGTTTTCTTCAATGCTCCAGTTGCTTATTGTGGTGACAGAGCAGAAAAAAATGCTAGGTTTTTTGAGTAAATATTGTATCTTTTAGCAACAGGATGCAAGAAGTTTGTCCAGGGTCTGGTACTTGCTGTGAAAATATGTTCCTGCACTAGACTGAGAGCGACACCGAGCAGGAGTGATTTACAAAGCCCTGTACAAGCAGCACTTTATGGTCTTGCCAAGAGAGCAACTGGTGCTTTCTGCTTTGTCAATGCATCAGGACCGCACATGGACCTCAAGTCATGGGGCTGCCCTTATGACTGTGGCTGTAGAAACAGGATGGGGTTATCTTTGCCGCTTGGGCTGCACATCATTATGGAGAGTGCATGCCCTTGTAAAAAGTCCTTCTCCATCTTTCTTGTAGGCCCGCTTCAGATTCTGGAAAGCTGCTATAAGGTGTCCTGTCCTCACAGGAGAGGTGCTTCAGCCCTCTGATCATCTTTTTGGCCCTCCTCTGGACCCATTCCAACAGGTCCATGTCTTTCCTGTGCTGAGGGCTCCAGAGCTGCACGCCGTACTCCAGGTGGGGTCTCACCAGAGCAGAGTAGAGGGGCAGAATCACCTCCCTCACCCTGCTGGCCACGCAGCTTTTGATGCAGCCAAGGATGCGGTTGGCCTTCTGGGCTGCAAGCGCACTACTCCCGTCTCACAAAAACAAACAGGAAGATCCCCCATGAAACATTCCTGGTACAGAGCAGGTCCTGAGGCTGCCAAACAGAGAGTTTAAGACCACCTGCGAGTCACAGAGCAGGTGGGATGCCTTGCAGCCAGCACCTCTGCTAAACCAGGAGATGCTGATGTTGAAGGGGAGAGGCACTGTGGGCAGGTACCAGGTGTGTGAGCAGTAGATTCCCTCACAGGTAGGGCAGTGGCTGACCAGCACGATCTCTGGGATTGCCCTCCTGCCTGCCGGCAGGAAGAGCTGCTGCTTCACCCTTTTCTTTCTGGTGTGACCAGCCATAATTAACGCTCAGTGTTTGGGCCGTGCCTCTGTCCGTGGAGAGGTTTCGCACTTGTTTACCTCCAAGTTCAGAAGGCAGTGCCCAGAAAAATACTGCTAGCAAGAAGACAGCGCATCTCACGTGCTAAGGCTTACTGTGAAGGGAAAAATATTATTAAAATATTTTAGCTGGGTTTTTTTGTATTATTATTATTATAGGACCAGATTAGATAGAGAAAAACTAACACTGTGACACTACTACCCCAGAGTCACAGGTTTTAACAAAACTTGGCCACAGAGCCAGCATGAATTGAGAATCTGCACTGACTCTCCAGACTGTTCTCCACACAGTTTCAGCTACCAACTCCCCAGGACAGCAGCATGTCGTGGTTTAACCCCCACCACGCAGACGCTCCCTCACCCCCCTCTCCCCCTGGCAAGGGAGAAAAGGAGGGGAAAGGAAAAAAGCTCGTGGGTTGAGATAAAGACAGCTTAGTGGAAAAATATCAGAAAAGGAAAAATAACACTAATAATAACAGTAACACCAGACACTTTCACTGCGTCCCAAGCAGTGATCACGGATTCCCCCTCCCCAGCTAAGCCCCATTTAAATACTGAGCATGATGTCTATGCTATGGAATATTTCATTGACCATTCCATCCTTCTGTCTATTCTTCTATGGGAAGATGAAAAAAAGTCCTTGAGTAATGTAAACATCACTTAGCAACAACTGAAAACAACAAGTGTTATTGACATTCCTCTCACAGCAATCACTAGAAAGAGGAATTAACTTTTTCCCAGCTGAAACCAGGACACAGCGGAGAGAGAAGTTGCTCACAGTGAGCGGTTCTTCCAGGCACTTGTCTTACTCCACTGATCAACTCACAGGAAAAAAACCACAGAATCAGCATTAACCTTACAGGGCATATAAATACAAGACCAGAGGAGGAAGAACCAACCTGGCATTTCAAACACTGTACCCCAACCTCCTTCATCCCCATCAAAGATCAATTCACACATTCAGTCTCAGGAGGAAGGTTACAAGCATTCTTCTACCCATGGCAGCATCTCGAGCTTGTGTGATCAACCCCATGCTGTTGCCCTGTGAGGAGCAAACTACTGACTGCCTGAGCACGATCCTCACCCTGTGCCCAAAAGAAATTCCCTTGCAGCATCAGCTCCCAGCAACATACTGGGTGAGTGCATCAGGTGAACAGGGGCTTCACATGTTTGAGCGGTGACTTAGGTGTATGGGTTGCTTTCTCCTACTTCTGGGCACCAATGACATACTATTGCAAACCTGCTTTAGTTTCTAGACCAGGGGATGTGCAAAGCAGGCACACTGGAGAACGTTATTATTTGAGCTGTTTCTCCTCATCTGCTACTTTATCTGAAAGGCAAAAGGGAAATTTAGGCCGAGAGCTAGCAGCAGAGACCGGTCCCAGAGGGCTCTCCAGCACGGGGGCTCCACCGCACCAGCCTCGGAGCCCCACTGCGCAGGAGGTTACTCTGTGCCTGCCACCAACCCCTCCCATGGCAGCACCATGGGCCTTCAGAGAAGCTCAGAATCAGCTTTTACCCATTGTGCACGTGGGTCCACAACTCCTGCTCAGCTAAATACCCATTTGGGAGACTGGTGGGACAGTAGTGGACAGAAACAAGCTCTCCCAAACTGCTAAAAGATTAGTTTTGGTTTTTGTTCCCCTACCTACCTTCCATTTCCCCTCCTCTTCTGGCTGAAGAATACAGGCTGCAGATTTTTCAGACACAATGCTTTATTTGCTGTTTTGGCATAGTAATGTATTCACGTTTCCAGCCCATTTCACTGCTAACAAATCCTTACATGTGCAGGAATGTTTGTGTAATCAAAGAGCAACATTTTTAAGAGTCAGGATTGAGCAGTTTAAAACCATAGGAGATAAGAATCATGGCTCAAGGCCCGGAGGCTGGGAGACTGGCAGAAAATGCCGAATGCCACGTTCAAGGTACTGCCTTTTTCACATACAGAGTCCCTGTACCAGATACTTTGACTTTGAATTCACCCAAGATGTTAAATGTGTTCTTGGGGGTCTATTTGAAACAAGCAAACAACATCAGATAAGATCTAAGCAAGTAAACAACCCCCTGCCCCTAACCCAGACAAAGCCCTTTTTCAGCTGTGTTTGCCGTGCAGGGCTGTAAAAACGGCTTCACGAAAGGGGCCCTTTCCAATTTCCAACCATAAATAGTATCTCCACAGTGGAGAGGTGCAGAAAATTACAACATAACCCCCAGATCTGTCTGAGGCCTTACACTGACTTGCTTTCTGTTGTCAGCTTCACACTTGAGGAGAGCATTTTCATAAATAACAAGTATATTAAAGACAAAAAGATTATTTTGTAAGAAACCTTGAAGCTTTCCTAGGCAATGTTAGAACAAAATAGGAAGTTGGGTTCTGAGCTATGGTTCCTGGAACTGAGACTCAAGATATCACATTGTGTAAAAATTACAGTACCTGAGAGCGCTGACAGCACTGAATTATGTTTCACTGCCTGCAGGTCCCCATGCCGGCTTGGCTTGTCTTTTAGCTAAGACTCTAAAGGCTTTAAAGGTGGGTGGATGTTGCCCTTCAGCAGCACTTGGAGGACTGACGGGGTTTTCAACAAACAAAAGCAAATGATACCACCCTGCCAGAGGGAAAAACAAGGTCAATCATGCTATGCAAATCAGCTCTCTGTTGGAGAGAAAAATCAAAACAGAGGAACCTGCTACCCCCACGGTACAGATTGAACATAAATAAACAAAACTTAATTCCTGCTTGATTTTATCACCAGAGAAGGTGAAAGAGGAAAATATATGGGTGCAAAAATACTTAGATGAATACAGCAGTGACTTTGAAAACCTCTCAGTGCTTGAAAAATAAACTCGTTGCTGTAAGAATGTCCCCCATGCAGAAGACACAGCTGAGGACCTCTGAGGAGCTATCAGGCATCTAAACAACTTGCTTTTTGCTGGAAGCTATGTTAGGAATATCCTGGCTCCAAATACTGGTGCTACCCTTTTCTTGGATTATTTAATTTCAGTTCTTGACAGAAACCAGTCATGAAGGGAAATACACCAGGGCTGAAAATTCACCTGTAATATCTCAGGTCAGGTGAATAGTACTTGTGTATTTCTAGACTTTTGGTTTCTTTACCTAAAGGCTAGCTTACAACTTATTAAGCAATCTGTCCAAACAAGGCTAATTTTAACTATGGAGCAATATTTACTGCAGATCTTGATGAAAACTACACCTTACACACCCAAAGATCCTACTTCACTTCCTTGGGCCTAGGAGGATGACAAGAGCAGCAACAGGCACCACCGCAGGAGATCCCTTTTTACTGAGGCAGGAGGAGCCCTGAACAGCAGAAGGAAACTTACGCTGGCAGGAATGAGAATGTGAAATCCACTGGGCTACCACAGGGGAACACACAAATTGTTACAGAAATGCCAAATGCCTGAAAAACATTTCAAACAATAACAAATGTTTACTTGATTATTCAATATTTTAGTTAGCTGGATGAATACCATTTCAACTCGGGTGCTTATGGAAAGAATGGACACGATGCCATACTCATTTTCAGTTCAAGTTTTACTCTCAATTGCACAAAGGTTGAAAAGATTTTTTTTTCAAAGTTTGAAAATCAGCATCATAATTTTGGTTTCATGTATAAAACCCAAAGGATACAGGAGTTGTGTGACTCTTCCAATGTTCACCATTAAAGTGTTGCACAACCTAATTTTATCTCATACATTGATTTTTTTCTACATTTTCTGCTTCTCAGTTTATAACTCTGTACAACACCCGCAGATATCTAAGGTTAAAATATTTTGATAAAATACCATGTTATGGAAGATTCCACTGCCTTAGTACAGATTACAGTACAAAATAATGACAAGTCAGAGCATTGCTAGGAGTTTATTCAGAAGCTTTTACTTTCAGTTCTTATGTCACAAAAGACACGTTTAATGTTTACAACAAGTATTAGAAACTGAGATGTTTTTATTTCTACTATTATAAAAGTAATGTAGGAGACCGTTCTAAGCCATCTTCAAAATGCAGACCAATCTTTTTTTGTATATAAACTGTACACAAAAAACAAGGCACTATACATTTTTGGATAGTAAAGTATAAAGATTGATTCGCATAGTTTCTCAAGAAATCCATGCTATAAATACAAACGCTTTGCTCAGTTTAGCACCTGAAGCAGCACTGAGAACAATTCATTACCTATTGCAAAGAGAAACTTTTCAGAATGCGTAAGAGATACATATTGGTGGTACAGCTAATTCAGTACAAGCAACTGCCATCCAGCTACTTTTCTGTAGTTTTGACATGAAAGTCTTGAAAGTGAATATATATATATTGCATTGTTAAATACATACTTGTTCTATGTGTTTATATAAATATAAATTCTTTGTAATCCACAAACTAACAAAATAACACTTTACAAAGAGAACTTCTTCAAAACAAAAATGGCAAGTATTGTATGTAGCCAAAGGACACCTGCTGCAGTAGCTCAAGAAACTACTGTTTAAGTGCATAGGAGAGCAGAGCTTAAACATGTTACCTTTTAAGAGCCAAAACTGAATTCCACTTCCAAAGAGTTCTCTTGGCCGTTTATAGTATTACACCCCTCCAGATAGGTAGTTGCTAATAACTTCAAATTATTTCTATTTATTCTGTAAATGTAGGGTACAATTCTTCTAAAGGGCATAGAAAGTGAAAACGGACATCCCTTTAGCGCTCACTCCAATAAACACAACTTAGAAAAGTCCTTTTGCCTTCTTCAGATTAACCTGCTTCCAAGATGGCAGTGCATTGTACTCTTCTCTCGTCATCTCTAATGCAACCTGCATTTAAAAAGAGAGGATATGCCATCAGTAAAACCACTTATAAGTAGGCAAAATTGTCGAACGACTTCACAGTATGGTTAGACGCACATGCAGAGAGTAACGGTGTGCCCATTCTCTCCTTACCTCAAAGTCCTCATCTGAAAGATAAATTTCAAGCTTCAGTGGATCAACTCCTTCGGGCAGAGGTCTAGCTAAGAGATCTGCTAGTGGATACACCGTTTTACACAGCTTGGCCAGCACGTCCTCTACAAGGATTATCTGATTAGAAACATCAGCATCCTGTAGGGAGAAAAGGAAAACAGCGAACACAGGATCACAACGCTGAAACCAACTGCTCCCACTGCAGATGGCAGGGGATCAACCTGCACTGCCTGGCCCACGGAGCACAAAGCCAGACATCCAGGTCTGCACATAGGCCAACAGACCTGCCCTACAACAATTTCACAGCTTAACAAAAAGGTCTGCACTTAGCAGAAGGACATCCTGTACTCTCAGAATCTCAGTTTAAGACCAAATTCTGCATTTAGTCATGAAGCCAGCATTTTCTACTAAGGATGGCTGCAGGAGACTTACAAAGCAGAAAGTGTCATTGGCCTTGAGATGCCCCTTCACTGAAGGCTTTTAAAGCAGTCACATGTAATTCGGCTGTGACTCTGCTGGAGGTCCTGGAGCCAGCTGATCCTCTGCGGGGCATTTTGTCCCCCTGCACTTTGAGCCTGGAGGACGGACCAGAACCACACGTTGCTGCCCGTTTCACACAACTGAAACAGTTGTTCTACTAAACTCTAGCACATCTCTTAACAGATAGTTAAGGTAACACTTTCCTCCTGTTTTTAACAAAAAAGAATATGAGAAGTTATATGAAAAAACAACCAGGAATGCCTGTGATATCCCAGTCTGACTCCCAGTCAGAATTTAGCTGTGTTGTTATTTTTTTCCTGTGGAGACTCCTGAACTGGACTTTGTAAGTTCATCCTCTGGATTTTGGGGATTGACAACACAAACAAGCAATTTTACTGACAACA
This sequence comes from Chroicocephalus ridibundus, assembly GCF_963924245.1. Classification (NCBI taxonomy): domain Eukaryota; kingdom Metazoa; phylum Chordata; class Aves; order Charadriiformes; family Laridae; genus Chroicocephalus; species Chroicocephalus ridibundus. The sequence continues at coordinate 17,138,140 of NC_086285.1, forward strand.
CAAGACACAATTACTAGCAACAGGAAACTGTGCAATGAAAATTTACCATTTCTGTGATCTCTGCGATGTCTTCCCTGTGTTCCCAACTTGGGAACATATTAGTGAAGGTCAGAGGCTCTAGGCCAGCATGAATTAGATAGGATTTTGGGGGCTTCTTTACATTTTTTCCTAAAACCAGTCAAAATACAAGAAAGAGAGAAATTACAAACAGTACCATATTGTGTAATGTGGTTAGCTGCAAAGCTACCTTGTTAGCACATTTAATTGATTCTTTCCTGAAAAGCTGAAGAAATTTAAGGCAGTAGGAATGACTTTCACCAGGATTTTTTTTAACGTAGTATGGCATCTTTTAACACGTTTTTCAGTATTCTTATATCTGCTTTTACTCTATCTGATCACAAAGATAAAACCACGTATGCTGACAATCCCTCATAATTATTTCCTTAACCCAATATATTTCTTATCTTACAAAAACTGAGTTAGAACAGGGTAAGCAGAGTGTGATGCTCTGAAATTAGCCAAATTCAGGTAAATGAAACCTTCTGGTATGCTCAGCAGAGGTGTCCTGCCAGCAGCAAATAAAGCTTAAGCTTGGAGGCTCAAGTGAGAGTATTGAAATTGTTCTTAACTTGGGATACTGAGGTCTAATACAATCATTTTGTTATTACAAATTCAAAGGAATGGGATCTGAAAGTTAACAGAGGTATGGCAATAGCTGGATGGTAATTACTGATGATTTTCAAAGACAGTTCTTCTTCTTTAAAACATGTATGTGTGCACACTATATATGACATGGACGTAACCCTACCTCACAGTGATGCCGTATCAGATTAAGTGGTTAGTTAATCTGGTGAAAAAATGCCCTATGGGTTGAACGAGTTAATTCCCCAAAGATTCAAAAGCACTGATAAACTCCAAATATTATTGGAAAGAGGTAGACAGGCAGTCAGGGACTGGGAGGAACCATCATTCCAAAAAAAATATTGTACCTTCTTCTTACTTGGATTCAAACAACTCAGTCTAATCAAATCTTTCTTCCAGATAAGCAATGGAAAAGCTGAAGATGTTGCAAAGTCCAGAACCAGGTCAAACTAACAGAGCAACATGACACCACCTCACATCAGAGGGCTGTAGCTTCCCTAAAAACTGCTTCTTGCAAAGTTCTGTTATTCCCTACGTTCAATCTCAGAGCATCTTTAACGGACTAAGATTTCCTCCAGAGCATGTAAATCCATTACAGAAGGCCCTGTTTTTTACTGTAGTCCCTTCCTGCACTTCATGCGTGTGGGCTGTCAGGCAGGAGGGCCTAAAAGAACACAGCCCCCTTCTCCCCATTGCCGAGGAGCACCCCAGGGAAGCGATGCAACACCTGTGCTGAATGCAAATGGAGAGCCTGGCTGGACATGATTGTTCCATTTGGTTTGCAAAAGCTGAACGTTACAGATTTGGCTTTACACCAGATGTTGGGAGCAAACTGATTCGAGAGAATACCTTCACATGAAACTCTGAAGAGTAGAGGTGAAAGCTGTGTGGAGTAGTCTAACAAACATTAGAATGTGAGTGCTTTAACTGTACAATCTATACAGGAGATTTATCGTTTGAATACTTGATTTTAAGCCTTCTCTTCCACATATTTTCACCATGGTTTATTTGTTCATTCTACCATTAATGAAAAACTTTGCATTTAAAAAGTATGTGTGAATCTGCTCTAGTTGCACTGCTCCGCTCTCAGTAATTGAGTAAGAGATAAAAGCAGAGTAGTGTTTGCTAACGTTCCCATATAGGTAAGATGATTTTGTATGTAAGTGGAGAAATATTTTCATTGCATGAACTCTGCCCTCAGCACAAGCTGATCTCCTCATTAAGAATCACTGAAGGGTAAACCAGATTCTTCCCTCTCCTAGCGGTCTGCAGCTCAGCTCTCCAGACTGCTGATTTAGCAGATAAAACCACAGAAAAACTTTCAAGACATTTTGACAAGTTAAATAAGATTTATGCACAAGGAGAACTGCTAGGTATATTCAAGGGATATCCAGAGTTTCTAATCAATTTCTTTCATACCATCATGTAGTTAAGCACTGCAAATCAGGAAAAGAAAAAAAAATGGGGGGGTGGAGGGAGGGAAGGAGAGAAGGACATAGATGAGGAAAGAAATGGAGACAGAAAAATAAAAGTGTTTCAGTGCTTCTGATCACTCAGCTATATTCCGGTAGTCAAAATAACTGCAGCAGCATTGGTATCTCCTGAAATTCAATTTCCCCACCTTGATAAGTAACAACACATGAGAGGTAGTCAGCCCTGACAGCTTGATGCAATGAAATTTTGAAGTGGTTGACAGAATCCCAGATCATGAAAGCGATAGACCACCAGAACAGCTTAGTTTGAACAGTAAAAAACTGCTAAAGAAGTTCACATCAGCTTTAGCATAGAAATAGTACAAGTAGAATCGGTCTTTACTTTAACAGTAACAAACTTGCTCTGTACCTATCCAATCACACAGCCCAAAGCTTTTGAGAACTACCCCATGCCAAAGAGGATAATGCCACAACTGCTGCAAAATTTTGGCCAGTGCTAAAGAAGTGAGTGCCCAGCAAAAACACTCGTTCTATGATACATATGCTAAACCTCAGGCCCATGAGGAGTCACTGAAAAGCTTTCCACTGTGCATCAAACTCAGATGCAGCAAATTCACTCCAGTGCAGAAGGTAGTAATCCCTTTTCCCATCAAACTCGAAGTTCAAGAAATCTGGAAAAGTATCCAAATCTCAGCATGTGTATCTGATTCCACCTCTGCTGGGGCCAGAAAACACGATTTTCATTACCAGAAGATTACAGCACTGCACCAGAAACACTGGGACCAGGATCTTACTTCCATCTCTCTCACTAGCCTGCTGAGCAACTCTGGGCACTTCATTGCATGGGGCTCGGTTCCTCTATGCTGATATTCACGTCCGCTGTGAAGCACATTGTATGAAATGATTTCAAAGAAATGCATCTCATCACTCCTTCTGACTTGCAAAAACTGGGGGCGGGGGAGAACAAGTAACTGCCTCCTTCTTTAGGAATTCAGCAGTCACTGCCAAAGACTTTTCCAATTACTGCCCTGTCTTTAGCTGCTGTTTGGCAGGGCAGTGCTAGGGACACCAGAAGATGAACCACATAGAGCAATAATGCAGTCCAACAAAGGTCACATTTCAGGTCTCCAGCACTGATTTTCAGCTGTCTCCTGCAGGTGTTACCACCTCCCCTCAGTGACATGAGACAGCTGAGTAGAAATGGAACACTTGCGCCTACTCCTATTTGACCTGCAGACTGGGAAGGAGACTGGCTTATCCTCATAAGGGTGGAATCCAACAAGGGTATTGCATTCCCTCTTAAGATATACAAATGTTTATAGGAGATGATGACAGATACTACCAGCTGTGTCACAAGTTGTAAAGTTCATTTGCTACAGAAGAAATCAATGGCATCATGAGGTCTGAAGGTCTATAAGCGATCTGGCTTTCCTTGCAAGAGGGCATAATAGTTTGCACCAGTTAAGCCCTGGTGACTTATTCACAGTGGGAAATTACTCTGAACCAACAGAATACAGCTGTTACTTATGCCCTCTTTCCTGGATGATAACCCCACACCTTTCTTTATTCATCCTTCATCAGAAGATGCAAGGTCTGTTGCCAGCCTCACATAACCTTAGATGAAGTGCGAGTAAAGCATTACAGTGTCTTAAGGAAACTCTGTGCAGAAAATAATCTGGTCAGTGTACTTTTACATGATCATCAGTTGCAGCCTGACTCACTGCACACTGAGTGGCAATAACTGTCTTGTCGAAATGAGCTCCGGCATTTCCAGTGGCCACCTGTTTCCGTGTGAGACTTGTTCACTGTCTTCAGTCTTTCCACCTCCCCCACTAAATCCAAACCCAGTTACATCAGCAAACAGTATCTTCACTCAGTCTTTTGATACACTGAAGCTTATGAAATATAAAAGGAGCTAGGCAGAAAGTCTGAACTATTCTCCCGCAGTGGGTGCACAGAAAAGAAATAAAGCCTTTCCTCTGAGAATTGAGTCAGCAGAGTATCTCGGCAACTTGGGAACAATGCCATCACTACACAAATGGTTTGCCAAGAAAGAGTGGAGAACGTATCTTCAAATACATTGATATTTATCGGTGCCGTTGGGGAAGCACCTGAGTGCCTTTCAGCTCAAGACAGTAAGGCATGGCAAGGCATGACGCACTCAGAACAGCCAGCACAGCAATCTGTTACCTTTGCAGTACTGGAGCACTGTCTCCATGGCGCATTTCCTGTCTGTAGCCCACCTGATTCGAGCTGATCCAGCGATTTTGTTTTCCACAGGCCACCAGCCTTGCCACAGGTACACTTCGTGGTGATTGTCAACAAGAAACAGTGCTACACAGGCAAAAAGTAACAAATCCATCATCAGCCACTTATTAGTTCTTGGAATCCCCTAAATAACTCCAGTCTTACATGTTTGTCAGCATCAAGACAGGATAATTTCAAAGTGTTTTGTTATTCGTCCAGCTGAGCCTCAGCTGAACTCAGATTCTCTGATACAAACAATGTATTTTTATAGCGAGCTTTTGGGATTCATGTACATTTGATCAGTTCTCAGCATCTTTATCACGGGAAAGTTACTGTTACTGCTTAATGCTGTATAAGCATCATGTGCACACATCTTCCTGCGATAAATCAAGTCAAAAGTGATTACAGTTACTGAATCACTGCCCAATGCAGGATACAGTTATCTGTTTTCTTGTTACTGAAGTATTTTAAAGCATATACCTGGCTGTGGGGCAGTGTAAAGATCCTCTTGCAAGAATGGCATGGAATTGATGACCGCAGGGTCTCTTGAAGGGTAAACATACTCTGTGGCTGAGAATTCTCCTGATGAACTACTGAGGCTGAACAGGCGGGGGGTGAAATTAAACTTTCCGGGATCTTTAAAGAACAAAAATTAAGAAGATTTCCTATAGAAAATGTCAGAGATGAATGTAAAAAAATAAAAACAAAAAAAAATAATCAACTTTTAGAGTGACTGTAAATTCTCTGATTTTTTAAAAATCAAGAGATGACCAGATGTCTTGGGGGACTAGCAACAGCTGTGAAGAACTTGAGCTCGAAAGTTGGCTGCCATCAATCTGAATCTGATCCTGGCTAGTTACTATCAGCCGTTTCATAACTGGCTGTTTTGCAGCTTAAGTGAAGCAAGCCCGTCTCAGAGTTTACTTTTTAGCTGAAAAATTTTCCACTTGGTAAATCAATCCCCTTGCTACCTTTGTTGGCAGTCTCAAAGCAAAGACTGGACAAGAATGCGTGCAGAACTGCCTCCTAAATCCCTTCAGAAGAGAAGCAAAATGTGTTGGTAACAGTGTTAACTGTTGCCCTGTGCTGCATGAATATAGAGGGGCTGCAGAAGGGGGAGAGAACAAAATGAAACACTTTTGTTTTCCAGCAATTTCCTTATAGAACAGTATTACTTAGTGGATTTTTGGAAGCATCTCTCTGAAGGGATCATCTCAATTACCAAGTTCTTCAAAAGCTTTGCATTAAATCTCACAGTACCGTAGACCAGTAGAGTAAAATGTGAGTGCCAAATCCAGCAATGTAGGTCTACCTTGCAACATGCAATCATAGGCCTTTCGATCTCTCCTTCCTAATGCGTCCCAGAATCCCAAGGGCTCTGACCCTTCATCACATTCATGTATTGTCACCTTGCTGCTGCTGTGCAGCCCTGCCTCCAGCGGACACCTACAAAACACAAAGAGAGTGAATCCATCTTTCCTGCCCTGAACACAGCTAACACAAACCTACTGGCCACTCGCATTATTAGAAACCAAAAGCACCCTATAGGCTTGTTGCATGCTTCGCGTCAACACAGGCTTTCTGAAAATTATGTCAAAAATTATCAATAAACAAGATATGGAATTTCAGGAAAGATTCTCATACCATTTCTGATCACATACCCAGGGTGGAGGAGCTGCTTGCATAAGCTCTCAGGTAGGGATTCTCACTGCCTGTTTTTGTAACTACTGCTGTCTTCTTGCATGCTTTCCCAAATTCATTTCCTCTTCCGTATTCACAAGGCTTGATTCTAACCCTCCTATCAACTGGGATTTAGTTTGCTATTCAGATATTGAGCATCTCCCTCCAAATGGAAAAAGACTGTTTTTTTGCAACTGTAATTAGTACATTAGGAAGAGTAAGTGCATTTGACTTTAAGTGAAAGTGATTAGAGAACATGTGTTTTCCCCACTCCACCAAATCAACTACCCGTCATTCCTCCTCCTTACCAAGCATGCACATGTTGCAGTTGTACTCAGAGGACAGCTTATTTATGTCAGCATTTCTTTGAGACTGATTATTTTAATTAAGCTGGTAGCCTGTATAAACTCCTCCAAAATATAGGTCAGACACTCACTGTTCTTTTATTTTATTGGCTGCTGTTCTTCCTACATCCTTGGTGTGAGATTGTGCTTTGCAGCCATGCCACAGGTAGATAAGAGCTTTATTTATATTGAGGACAATCATGGATGTCCGGGAACGCAGGCTGCTGCAATGACATGCTACTTCAAGCAAGTTTCCTTCATTGGGAACTTCTCCTCGCACGCAATATAGCCTCCAGTCACCTGCAGCAAACAGGAACAGTGCAGCAGTATTATACAGTCGCATGGGACTGAAAATTCAAGACCTCTGCTCTGGAACAGCTGTTCTCTTTCTGGATGAATTTCACATATTGCATGCCTATAATGTCACAGGTTAAACTAGCTAAGCATCAGGTGTGGCTAACGCTACTTAAGAAACCCCATTACCGAAAAAATGCCGTATGAAACCTTGCTATGAGACTGACTTGAAGAGTCAGGTCTACTGTGTTAAGAGCTGAAGAGCTTAACAGAGCGAAAGAGTCAAGTTTCTCCTCTGTTTCGTGCCGGGGGAAAAAAAAAAGGAAACAAACACAGTAGTCCTTCTATTCAGCTCCTTTTCCCCTGTGGACCTTAGGCACAGGAGATCACATTCAGATGTGAACTGGGACATTTTCAAGTTACAGCTGCATTGAAAGTCCCCTACTTTGACTGCAGCATTCAAGGAGTATGTTGCAAAAAGTAATGCATGGATAACAAAAGCTTAGAGTTCTCCTTGGAGCAGGAGAACTGCTCATAAAAATAGTCTTTTGTCCAGACTATGTAGAAAAGAACGTATTTTAAAGCAAACACGCACTTTGCATAATGAAAAACGAATTAGAACAATTTATATGCGTATCAATACAATAAAGTCAGCTTGCTCTAGAGTGACAAAATCCATTCTAAGCTCAAAGAAGAAATAAACTACCTTAGCACAAAGCACTGCAAAGCTGTGTCAGGGGTTTCATGGCATTCATTTCCTTTTTTTTTTTTTTTTTACAGAGTATGGTAGTTGAGACTGAACTCAAAGCGCTTCACAATAGTTAGAAAAGAATTTGGGGGCAGAAGCTCTAAACTAACAGTAATTTACTTTGTGCATTTTCTTCTTCCTCTTCCCTTCTTCCAGCATGCACAATCATCCCTCCTTGGAAGCACTGCAGGAAGCATGGTGGTTCTTTCCCTTGAAGCACTTGTACCTGGAAATTGAAAGCACCACTCTTCATTAAAAAAACGAAGCAACTATACAGACTCAGGAAAGCTAGTCTCTATGGATTATTAAAAATTATATAGTTATGGCCACCCACGAAGCTGGCTTTCCTTGTACTTCACAACTGCTGACTATTGGTTAAATTAGCATATGTATCAGCATGCAATGGGTTTCATATGTGACCCGCATATTAAAAGAAACCTCTAGCTGGAATCCAACAATTAAGAGTTTCAGAGGGAAAGGAATAGCAAATAAAATTTAATTTCAATTGTTTTAAACTAACCATTATTTTAATTTTTTACAGGGCTGGGCCATCTTGCCTGATATTCTTTGAAATTATTATGAGATGCTGTAGGAACTGAAGTAGGTTCACAATTTGCTGTAAACTGGTTTATGTGACAATATGCGTGTCCTTTGCTCATTAAACATCATATTTTGATTATGAAACTGATATAGTCAATTGTTAAATCAGCTATGTTGCATAGCATCCCACACTCTGGGTCAAGTGTATTTGTATATCTCCTCTGTGAACTCCAGCCTTACTGGTCATGTCTACACTGCTATTAAAACACTAATTACAGCATTATCAAGGTACAGAAACTAACTTTAAACCTCCCTTCTTGTGTGCTGGTAACACTTAAGCCACAGCAAAGCCTAACGCTGCCTAAAGACAAAGCAAGCTCGCCTGTCCTCTGAGCTGTCTCTGCAGTTGCTAGAATCTCTGCAAAACAAGTGATCTACTCCAGAATTACAGAGTAAACAAATTGAAAATTTCAAATTTTCACGCCTTGGCCTGGCAGAAAGTGCTTCTCCTGTTCTCAGCACTAAGACAGTCCTGTTACTGAACATGTATGGAAAGGAAGGCACAAATTTGTTTAACTGTGCTTCACCTATATCTGCAGGGAGAGGAGAGAAGACATTCTTCTTCAGCCATTCTCAGAAATATCATCTTTAGAAGGGAGATTTGGGAATGACAATCCATAAAGGAGTTTATGTGTCTCTGGAAGTTGGAATAAAGGGAAAAGTAATTTTGAGGTCTGGCTATTTGTACTGGCAAGAACACCAAGAAAGAAAGGAGGCAAAAAAGATAATCTGCATTTACCATTAGTGGCTACTTGGGCAGGCAAGTCTGACCAGGACTGCCGCCTATGTCTGCAGGAAGCTCACCTGTGCTCCTCTCTCTTCATCAAGTTCCACCGTCATCAGTGCCGAGGTCCCTTTCTCACTCACTGTGGAATGCCTTCCTTGCCAAAAGAAATACACGCATTTCTCTTTTCCAACAGCCCTTACTTGTTGCTCTCCTTTTTGCCTGCTTCCAACTGCAAAACAGAAAGCACATGCTGAAGATTAAGTAGTCTGGCTATAGGTTTAAACAGCACGTGGTTTAATCTCATCTGCCAGCTCAGCACTATCCTGTCCAGAACAGGAAAGATAAAATGTCCAATTGGAGGAACATTAGGGTCTCCAAGCCAGTATGTCCCCGTGCAAAGTTGGCGTTGTCTCAGCTGGTGGATGCAAGCCCACAGGCAGAGATGCCTGTGTTGGCCAGAGGAAGAGATGCACAAAGAACTGGTACTATCTGGAGAAAAATAACTGGCATCACTTGAGCCAATTTGCATGTGAAATGGTACGTCCAGCCATACTACCAGAAGAGTGCATTATGGCTCATTTTCCACATTACACACTGTTCTTTGGCAGCAGGAGAGTAGCTGGCTGCTGAGTGATACTGGAAACAGCAACAGTTGAGAAAGCTACAGGCGTAAAAGAAGAATCTCTCTTGGTAAAGTGATATTAGAAAGGAAAACTCCATAACAAAAGAACACCAAAGCAGTATTTTGCAGTCCTAAAAAGTTAGGATTGGGCAAGTTTTATTTATTTATTTTTTAAAATTAACTCACTATTTCATGTTGGTCTGGGAAGTGGGTTAGCAGCAACTCTCTCTTTTTTTTTTTTTTTTTAAAGGTTCAGTATTTAGTTGTTAGAATAGGCAAATAATGTTCACAGCAAGGGAAGTTTAACAATACAACCGGTTATGGAATATTTCACCCTTTCCAGTGAATACTGAATAAACAGATATAATTAAACCAAAGATTTAAAAAAAATTCCAAGACCTTTAAACCAGGTTCTTAAAAAAATATTAGAACTTCTGCCTGGATTTCAGCAGTGCTGAGCAGCATCCAACTGAAATACTTAGGAGAAAGCATCCTGTTTTCTTCCAGTTGAGAATATTCAAACCACTAGTCACTTCTAAAATTTATGGGTTTCATTCCTACCTGTAAATCCAGCCTATAGAAGTACTGCTTCCTACATAAAAATTTATTCTGTTTTGGAGTGATGGAAAACATTTTCATCCATTGGGACTAGGAGTCTGTTTACAGTTCAGTATTAGTGTTACCCACTTCTCCCAAGGCTTACAAAGGCTTTGTATTTTTCTTGGATTTGCCAGTATCTGAACTCAATGATCCTGAATAAGACCTACCTACAATTTTGGCTAAAAGCCTGGCGCTGTATAGCTGTTATACTGCTTTCAACAAATTTTAATATTTTGCTACTTGGAACAATAATTTTTAGACTGTTTTACTTACCACAAAAGCCACCTATTCTTATTTTAAAGCCAAAAGGGAGAGTTCCAATGAGCATACTGAGATGACTGATTCTCAACATTTACCTGCTCTCAGGCTCTTTGTCAGAACACTGCTCAAGGTTTCCACTTGAGACTGAAACCTATCGCAAATGGTTTCCAGAAACAGCAAAAAGGACAGCAAGGGGAATGAGATGGCAAGAGCTTTTCCTGTCATTGTTACTGTTCTCCATTACCCAGCAAAGGCTTTCCTTGTTGCTAAGCCTATCTCTCTTGCAAGACATTCAGTCTACTGTCATTAGTCCAGCAGTTATTTTGGTGTTAAGCTGTGGGCACAATTATGGTTTAATGAGCTGTCCTGTGAACACATACAACACCGCTGTTGGGTAAAAGGAAAAATGGACAGTATTACATTTGATGTATGAAAAATAACTAAAGCTTTTTTTTTAATGCTTTCTTTCAAACAAAATACAATCATAAGCTCTGCTGCTTAATGGCCTAGGAAGGTTAAATTAGCATTTCTAACCTTTATAACAGTTTCACATCCAAGGAAGTCTAGGTCTGGATCTCACCACTAACAGAAGCAGTTTTAGCTGCACTTCTCCAAGCTTCAGCAGGATGAAATGGAATTGTTCACTAACCTGTAGTGCTCACCATGTACTTCCACTTCACCACATATGTGTCTCCCTCATGGAACTGCCCTATGCTTTGCTTAGGCAGTCTACTATAATCGAATTCCAGGATGTGCCAGACATCCACGGAAGCAGTGATAATTTCAAACTGCCTCCCGTCTTCTCCTTCTACAAGTCCATAGCCCCGGCCAATATTCATTCCATCCAAGACTGTGCCTACAGTTGTTTGGGGCACAGCTACCATTAGCATGACATCATATGGTTTAGTCTCAGATCTGGGTTCTTCCTGTCAAAAAAACACAGGAGAGATTTCTTTGAGCATAGCTTTTTTTCTTCTTACCCCACAGTTCCACTCAAACAGTTTGACTCCTGTATATTTCAGTACTTTGGTATCTTGTCATAATTTGATGCCTTGTCAAAGCCACCTTGGCAGTATTCATTGAGCGGCACAGCACTCACATAAAGCAACTCTGTGGGCTCAATGTAGGTGGTGATGTTCTGACCCCCTAGGTCAAAGCCCGCAAGATAAAGAAAGAGCTCTGGATCCTTGAGAACAAGCTTCTCTGGCTTTCATCCCAGCTAGATCATCTAGTTTGAAATACCTAGCATGCTTATATGCACCTTCTGGTGAAGAGATTCACTAGAATTCTTCTCATTGAGTTTCTTCAGCTCTGTCCAATCAAGAAATTTTTCTTTGAACAGTATGGTCTCGTTATGTTCTGTGAGTCTGCCAAACACAGCCCAGTCTGGGCGTCCTTGTCCCTTTCTGTACGAGGGAACAAAAGAAACAGAATCAAATTAAACACTGTGAAATAAGGGCAAGAAAACTAAGTTTCCGCAATGAGACTAAACTCGATTTTTGATACCTGGGTATGAGGGGATTGCATTCTCCTGGGTCCAGAGGATTTATGTCACAATTGGAGTAATCAAAGGTGCCATTCCACAGGTGTTTTGCCAACTGGAATGCCACTTTTCTTTGTGCTAAAGTAACTTCCTTTCCATGCCATACATATACTTCACTGCCAAAATCAAACACCAGCACCTAAAAACCAAACCAAAACAAAAAAACAACCTACCATTAGGATAGGTGATACCCTGATCCTCCAGTTTCCTAGTGCTGCAAGCTGGCAGTGCGTTGAGCACAAACTCCTCCAAATATCTGAGTTTCTGCAGTGACACTAACAACTAGCACTGCGATGCAAGTAAGGCCAGGGCAGTGATGTCTAATTGTTGAGGATGACTGGAATGCTATGCGGTGTATCTTTAGGTGGTAGCTAAGTCACTAGCAGATTAGAGAGCTCTTATTACTGAAAACTTGATTCTGTTGCATGCCTGACTACTGCCTGGTGACAGCAGCTTTCACTGACACTTAGACCTAAGCTTCGTCCTGCAGCTGGGCAAGGCTGACAGAACACACAGCGTGGGTAAACTGGCTCAGCAAACAGGCAGCAACTTGAGTACTTTCAAGAAAATGCATCCTGTCTTTATTTTGGAAATCTGTTGTCATTCCTACTTAGGTGGGTGAAATGGTTGTTTGAAAGGGAAGAATCTGCTAAGGCTAGAAATAAAAATGCTTGAAAGGGAAAACAAGTTTTTATTTTGTTTTGTTTTTCCCAAGTGCTACCTGTTTTGCACTTCATGATGTTGGAGTGAGTCACCGTTGACAAAAGATTTACACTTCCTAAAATAGTATTTCACTTTAAAGATAACAGGATCTAATTTCTTGAGATCTGCAGCACACTAGACAGCAAAGCGTTCAGAAGCTTTTCAGAAACACAGAGGACCCAATTTTCAGTAAGCTTCTCCATGAGCATTTGCAGTTACTGACAGTCGTTATCAGCTGTATGTTCCTGCACTTGCCACAGGAGCGGTAAGTGGCACCATACCTCTTTTGGTTGTAGCAGGGTACATTTTGGCACCTTTCCCCAGTAGTCATCCTCAGGAATGAGTTTATCTTCTACAAGACGGTAAATGCAATTTGTTTCTATTATTGCAGCTTCATACATTTCATCCTCTTCAGGACTTCCAGCAGCTTAAGGAAAAGATTGTCAAAAATAATAAAAAATTGTAACATCCACTATCTTTTAGTAAAGAGAACCTACTCAACTATTTTACTGTGATAAAACATCAGATACTGTAAGAATGCTTACACTGGTAATTTGTCTGTCCGCCAAGGAGTTTCCAGAAGTCTTTGGCTGCATGGGTATGGGTATTTATTCCTTCTTCTATAGTCTGTATGTAAGAAGCTCTACAACCAAGTTCCCTCTTTGTCTGAATTAAAGTTGCAAGTTCTGAAGCCTAAGAGATTAACAGTTATCTGAACAGGATTGCTTAAGTCTTTGGAACACTTGTGCATATCTTGTTCAGAGAAAAGGCAAAAGTAGATAAGATATAACAGAGCAAATAGCAGGAGAAATGGTTATTTGTTGCATTAAAAAAACAGACACTAGAGAAAATGTTACAGAAATACATTCATTCTTTCATTTGCCTTAAAACAAGACTTGATCTTCATGAACTTGGGAATAAAAAGGACATCCTGCAATTCAGACTATTTTTTGTTTGAGTGCAAATCTGTTTCCTGAGGATATCCTCTTTTCTCTCGCAGCTTCACAACCCACACACTCCTGTGTCAGCTTTCATTCACTGCACAGGCTAAAACATGTTTACAGGAATCCTGCAGATCTACCTGTCACTGACTATCAGTTAAATGCCACTTTTCAAGACAACTGGCACCAAGGCTCAATTACATCAAAGACACATGCTGTGACAGTTCTACAAATAAATAATAAAAAAACCAACTAGTACTAACCTTTGCTTTTTCTATGACATTTGCAAACTCTCCTACCCATAAGAAACATAAATGTGGAGTTAACAACAGGAAACAGTCTCCGCTATTCAGTGACGAGGCCCTTGGTTCAACTAATCTTGTTTGAACATGTCTTCTTCCTAAGGAGAAAACAAAGCTAATTATATTCCTTCGACTACTGCTATCAAATGCCAAGATCTAATTTGTTTTGAACGAAATACAAACAATCCCAGCACATTTAGCAAAATATATGGAAACAGACTGTTAAGGAAAAATTAAAAGACTACTATTGTGGAAAAAGGATTTACTCACAGGAAGCAAAAAACCCATTGTCTCCTATCAACTAATATTTCTATTATTTACTGTTCTTGCTTTAACAACTTTTTGTCCTTCTGGAAAGAAACAAATTAAGTAAATGGCAGACAGCAGCCAAATTCCAGAATCCTTTACATTTGCTTAAGTGAAGCTATTGCACAGCTTCTGTAGGCAGTAAAAAGTTTTAAGAATTTTACTTTGCAAAAAAGGTAGCTATTATTTTGCAGAATCAGATGCATTACTACGCACTGTAAGGGGAAGCGGAGCAAGAACACTGTCATGTCACTTCCAAGTTACACTGAGCACTGGAAGAATGGGACAGTTCAAAAGTTTCCACAGGGGATGGATAGAGTTCCTGAAATATTCTGTTTTCTCCTTGGAAAACACACACCAGTGGCCACAATGCAAACCTATTTGTAAGGTTTTTGTCACAGAGCTGTCACTTATTTTCTTAGGTTTTGGATGTAAACCTTGAGCTGGAGATCTAGAACAAGCTAAGCATCCAACTGCGGTAGCAACTCCCATATGTTACAATCTGCCTACTACATATGGAAAGTAAAAGCAGTTCCAGCATACCTTTAATTTGCAGCAGCATCAGCTTCTTGTATGGCACAGCACTGTTGTTAGAGTTTTGCTCTGTTAAATTAACACTCCGCAGGCTAACGTTGCTGAAGTTCTCTTTGCTTGCCAAGCCAGCAAGTGCTACTTCTGAGAAATTTGAGTTTGTAGACACTTGTACATAAGTAGTAGGAGACAAAACACACGCACACACAAAAAAGAAAAACAACAAAGAAAGGACAAAATTATAAAAGAACTGGTTGTTGCATTAAAAAAAAAAAAAAAAAAAATTACCCCCATCATTATTTCCAGTTTTTCTCAATAGCAACAGCAAACCAGTTTGAACTCAGATTAACTACTAGCCCAAAAGCTTTGTGGGTTTAGTAGTACCAAAGTTTCTAGATATCATCCAAGAGTAAACTGTCAGAATTATGTTATTTGGCAGAAATACAAACTTTGCTAGGAAACATGTCTTACCCAATGTTTTTTGAAGTAGCGTGTAGATCTTCAGTGCCTTATAATTGATTAATGATAAAAGCAGAGTAGCCAAGGCTAATTACCTGAAATTCCCTTCGAATTTGTCTCAGCCACTGTGATGCAACAGTTACTTATATTTCAAAGTATTAGTCATGTTTTACTGTAAACTTGAAGTCTAAATTCTTGGCTACTTTTGCTTATTTCTCAACTAAAGACAAAACACTTGATGAATTCATAACTCGGGGAAATGCTTTTCATCAAATGGCAACAACATATACATATAATTAGTGTTTCATCAATACAGACGATGTTTAAAGCGGATCTCCCTTTATTCCAATGTAATAAGGAAAACTTGTACCCAAAATGGTAAAAGTGACTTGAAAAACCTTTGAATAAATTTTACAGTAATGTCTCTTGCCATCCGTCTGGTTGTCACAAGAAACAACGTTACAAGTAAAACACAAAGCCTTGCCACAGAGCACCGATCCTTTATGGAAATTAATCTTTTGGAGTCAAGAAGGCTAATCCCAGTTTCTGAGAAAAAACTGGAACCCAAAATTGAGGCCAGTGTACCTGAACAAAACTTTATCTATTCTTGCCAGCTCTCCCCTCCAGCATAACATAACGCTAGATCTGCTTTCCTTGATCTCCTCATCCTGCAGGTGCAGAGGCACTCTCCTTCTGCACAAAGTGACTGTGCTAAATATAAATAATTAAACCTATGCACAGGAGGCTGCTGTAGGTGGCTTTCCTTGATGAATTCACACGTGCCCTTCCCCTCCAGGCCTCCCAGACAGCCTACATTCAACCTTATACCTCAATCAATTTATTGCCTCTCAGAGAATATGTTCCATTCCTTCAGTTGTGGTTCTGTGTTGGGATTTTTTGTTTTGAATTAAAATAGCAAGACAGTGTCTTGTACAAATCATACTGTTAGCTTACTTTTTTCTACTTTCATTCGCTTTGACTCCATGAAGGCAACATTCAGTCTTTGTTCAGTATATTCATGAAGAATATCTTCTCTTGCTGCCAGCATTTTCAGGGGGTTTCTTGAGGACTGGACTCTGCGCGTAGGCCTAACTGCACGTTTGTGCTCTGCTACAGAAGATATTAACCTGAAAAACAAGCAGAGTTAATAATCATCAGTTATTTTCCTAGTCAGAATCATCTAATGACAAGAGATTTGCTTTGAGTTTGGGTATGACATTTGTTAGGAAATCAGGATCAGTTCCTTGATTCAGGCCGAAGAGTGATTTCAGAAATGTGTAGAAGAAATGGACAACCCCAGTAATAAGGTATCTACAAGATGACTTAAAGTTGAGCACTTTGATCACTGCCCCTACGTCTGCATTCAAAACAATGGGGAAATAAAAAGAAAAAAAAAAATTCTCACTTTGGTGCATAAGGATCAAAGATGGCATCAAAGTCCTCATCAAGGTCCAAAGGCACTGAGGAGGAAGGGAAATCCACATGGCGATAAAATTTGGAAAACGTTTCATCATCATCCAGCTTCATCACCTCTTTCACAGATTTTCCTGTAACTGTCAGCACCGTCTCTTGCATCCCAGCAACTGCAGGAAAAAGAAAACAACGTGCCCCATAAATAATCATACTAGATTCCAACTCTAGAACAGGTAAACATGGCTTGCTTGGTAGTTGTTGGGGTGGGCTTTTTTTGGGGTGGTGGGCGTTTGTGGTTTTTTGTGTTTGTTGTTTGCTTTTTTTAAAATGGAATTTGAAGGAGAGATGGTAGAAAAGTCTGTTGGAAAAGAATGATGAAAACTGACTGTAACTGCTACTCATACGCAATAATCTTTATTGCAAAATGGTTGGGAAATATGTCCGAATAAAAAGTTGGGCACTATCAAAAATGAGTTGTTCTGATGGATAATATAAGCATTTTATGGAGTTGTATATTCCATCTTGCTTCCAACCATATAATTCCTTCCTTTGAAAAGATCTACTAGAACTACAAGTGGAAAAGTCACTGCTTCAGAATAGTGAGTTTGGCACAATCGTTATCCTATGCTAGTGCCTCCTCTGCTGAAATGTGAATATGTTTGTTTATGATATTTGACACTCTGCAAATTACAAAAGGATTTTTGTCTTACAAATGGAGGACAGACGTATGAGATGGAGACACCAGAGAACTCCAGACAGCTTCATAAGTAGCCAACAAGCTGTACAAGGAAGCTGCATGAGCTGCTACAGAGAGTTTTCAAAAACGCAGGAAGGTGAATGAATTGTGCTTGGGAGCAGCTTAGTGTTCTATCTTGACCTTAATAAGATTAAACTACATTTAAACCTGTTTCACTGTATATGGCAATATGGTTCAGACTGGCTGTGTGGTTTTAAGAAATTTTCTTCTCAAGAACATGTACATTGTGCGTAGAGAAGGAAGAAAGTTATTTTGGCATTTGTGATTTATTCTATTGTACATTTGTAATACAACAGCAGAAGGCTTTTTTGTCAAAATTTAGCAAAGACTGAATCACAAAAATAAACAGTGTGACCAATACATGCGTTCTGAACAAAGAAATACTCAGTTTCTGTTACCAGATATTTTAACTAAGAGGTACTTTAAGTAATTTACTGAAGTTGAAGAGTGGATACATTGCCATCTTTGGTAACTCTACCAACCTTTGTTATTCAGCCTTCCCAAGAACGACTCCAGCTTGTCAAGTTTCATATCTGATTCCAATTGCATATCAGGCCTGGCTTCAATTTCTAAGCAAACCAGAAAGTAAAACTTGTTAATTGACAGGAAGTAAAAAAGCCTGAACATATTTCAGCTATTTTTATTCCTTACCTTCCAAGGGCTTGGTAGACTTCTGCCGGTTACTGAAAGGGGATGCTACTGGTGTTAGTGCACTTGGAGAAGCCAGGCCTGCAGAAGAACAGAGAACACAGAAAATGCAGTCCTGGGTCAGCCCACATTTCCAATGATGATTGGGGAAGCTATTTAGGGAAAGCAGACGAGCCTGACCACTTCCTATAGTCCCTCATATTTTCCCAGCCTCCGTAACTGTTGTATTATTAGGGATGGCAGAGCATACTGCCTTGTGTGCTCCTGAAATCAACAGCAGCCTCGGAAACTGTCCTGATCACAAGAGCAAAGCTTTGTTTCCAGTGTCCGTAAGCAAGCTAACCCAAGATACATGCTTTCTCTTGAATATAGCCATTTCGCTTGTTTTCAAGGTAGCAGCAGTTCACTTGGTCTACATTTTGGACTCCAGTTCTACCTCAAGCCACATTTTAAAAACATGCAGCAGCTGTTCTGAACAAAAAGATACAGTAAGCACGGAAACTACCAAGATCTTGCTTGGCACCTTCACAACCACCACCCCCTCACCCCCCTTTTTTAACTAAAACCCATTTCTATTGATACACATAGCAGGACGCATCTGACCTGTGAATGCCGTCCCTGGATTAAGGAGTAATTCTTGGGCCCTGTTATATTTTTAAGAACACGTGGAAATGGAAGTAGAAATGGAAGTCAGAGTTCCCACCGTATCAAGCACCACTCCCTCCCTTTTTGTTGTACTCTCCTCCCTCCTTTTTCAGTAACTATCGCAAAGCAAATAAGTCTGGATCCAGTGGATAAAATAAGATGATTTTTGTTTAGTTCTTTTCATGTGAATCTAAATTGCTACAGTAAGAGAAATGACACTCTATAGGTTTCATGTTTTTTATTAGGTAGAAAAGCATACTGAAGCAAAGAATTGCATCTTGTTGCCTAGACTTTCAGAAAATGGAAAAAATTACATTTAAACTTTTCTCTAATATCTATTTTCCACTTAGCCATAGCTTACTAATTACTGAGCCACATAAATTTAAGCCCTTAGTTATGTTTATCAGATTAAGCTGATACCGTGCTAGGAGAATATACACTAATCACGTTTCCACTATCTTTACTGCAACTCCTAGCAAGTCATAATTGTCAAACACCAAGATAGATTTAGAATACAATCGAGTAGCTTTTCCACTAGCAATTTTTTTCCCTGTTACTTAAGAGACTCAAAATTCCAGCAGGTTTTAAGTCAACTGGTAAAGCCTTCAAGACGTATTTGAGAGGACACAGCTCTTAAGCAGCTCTCCCAGGACTTAATCCACAAGACCACATTGAGAACCGCTTCAGATGTTAGTAAAGGATCACCTTCCAATTAGGACTGAAAATTTTTCAGCCATAAGAAGCAATTAAAATACAGCATCTGTGCACATGTATATAACAAGTATTTAATTTTGCATTGCTTTCTCATCATCTCTTAAATTAAAAACTCATCGTGATAATTTATTCTTTTAGGCAACAAAAATAGCACACATCTCAATAAAATCCCACTTGGGCTACTTTTATTGATGCCACTGCCGCTGGATTACCTTGCTTCTCCAAAAGAATGATTGCAACAACTAAAGAGATCCTTTACAGGTATTTTTCTTTTCCCATTAAGAAGAGCAAATGCTATCACCCTCTATTCCTTTCCAAAGACCAATCTATTTGCTAAAAATCAAACATCTCAAAAAGCAGTCTGCGGGCAACTGAACACTTTTTCTTAGTGATCCTCCAAAATATGTTAGTCTTTAAACACTGACCACTGGCATTTCTAGCAGCAAAACAATGTAGGCAGCAGCTAAAATCTGTTACTGATCAATGGCATTCGTAATAACCATGTATCTGTTTATTTGCCAAAAGAACGTGGCATGGATTGCAAATGGAGTTACTTCTTGCTTCAATACTGCCCTCACTCCACAATGATTTTATTTTTGGTCGTTGCCATTTAACGCAAGATTCGTTGTTGTGTTCAATAACGAAGTTCTTGTAACAAAACAAAATTTAGTATCCATTAACCACAAGAGATCAGTTTAGCTGCCTTCTTCCCAAAGCTACCATCGTCCCACGCGCACTGCATGAACACCTGTATTTCTACCATGTACAGCCTTCAGAGACTCCTGTCCACTTCAGAAGAATGATTGCATGTGGAAACAATGACTGAATTCAAGAGATCCCAAAAATGTCAACATTGCTCCCTTGTCATTTCTACTCCCTGGTTCTATGCAGAAATCTGCTCAGTGATTTCTTCAGCCAAATACAACACTTGCAAGTTGTTGTCCAAAACAGCATCCATAAAAATAACACGTGTTTGCTAAATATTCCAAGTGATCCTAGGAGTCGGGGAAGTGCCAGCAACAACAACTAGATTTCACAACTTTCCTCTAGACAGTGCACCTGGGTTTTCAAAGGAAGAATAAATAAGAAAGAATAATCCAACTGTGCCCTCTGGGTTGTATTAGAAGGAAAAATGAAACATATGGCTATGGAAGTGATTGAGTACCACCAGTCGGACAGAGCCCAGTAATAACCGGATGGTAGTGCAACAGCGCAGAACAAAATGGATCAATACCAGTGGCCGCAAGTAGCTAGAGCGAACAGCCTCGTGACATGATATTCAGTTGAAAATAAACAGTCCCCTCTTGCTAAACATGGATACCACGTCTGCATAGCTTTAGCTTGACTTTATTTTGACTAGACAGATAAGCAGTGGCTTATTTATATTGGGATCATTTCATCACTGACCTTTCTTTACCATTCGGCCAGCTACAGTGAACTGTGTGGAGTCATTGGCTGCTCCTTTACCCTTGGACTTCCAGGCTTCTTCCCGAGCTGTAATCAGGTGTTTCCTTTCTTCAATGGTCATCTGACTCTCCTGGTTATCTGCCACTCTCTGCTTTTTGGGGGGAAGAGAGACAGATGTTTAAAAATAGATAAACTGACCGGGATACAGCAAAAGACTGGCTGAACATTTCAACTGCCAGCTGCAGATGGAAGGGAACAGGAGAACAAGCTACTGAAGTAAAGTCACAGACACAGCTTAGTGACCCCGACCCCGAGAAGCTTCATTGTCTTGCTGACCCATTATACTGTGAAGATAAGAATTTGATCTATGCTCTTTGAACTTTTCTTGAAACTACCAGCCAAGGCAAAGAGCATCCCCCTAAGCAAAGCAAACCATTTACTCTGCGTACGATATAATTTTCCAGACCTTGTTCTTTTGAAGCATGGCTTGCTACACTAGTGAGATCACTAAACTGACTTTCAGCAGATGTTTTCAAGTGCACAGATCTGCAGGTGGCACAGGGAATAACAATGAAGTAATGAAGAAGTATAACTTCAGTTGGTGATTTCTGAATCAGTCTCTTACACTAACTCAATTCTCCAGGCAGGATTAGCAGCTTTATGTCTCCAGAGGCTGCTTACTTTAGCTCCTAGGTCATCTTGCTCTACTGATTTTTTTTTCCAATGCCTGTCATCCTCTTTCTCTCCCCCCCCGGCCTTTTTTTTTTTTTAATTTTTTTTTAGGTCACTTTCAGCTTTCCTCAGTTGCTTTAGAGGGTAGCAGCCAACAGCTTGAGTGATCAGAAGCAGCTAGGAGCACTTACTATCTTAGTGCCCTCCTAACACAAAGGATTGATGACGGTACATTAAATGGGAAAGAAACTGAATTTACATACTGTATGCCTGTAGTAGGTCAGGCCAAAGAAATATTGCTTCAATGCACTTATCTTAAAAAAAGTAGCAACATTTCAGGGATTATACTGCATAGAAATTGAGCATGAAAGTATTTTTAGCGTATGGGACTGTCAACCCTAGAATTACTTCCAAGTTGTGTGCTATTTGGCATTTTTCTTCACAACCTAGCTGCTGGAATTGAAAAAGCACACAAAGGGGAAATGAAAAAGTATGCAAAGGCTTATGAACATAAAGTAAACACTCTTCCCCTTTTAAGATACAAGGAAGAGATATAAACCCAGATATTCTTATTTATTATTTTCTTAAAATCAAACAGACTAAATAAATCACTGAACTTTATATAAAAACTACTGTGACCACAGGGAACACACTGAAATACAGATTTTGTAGCTTTCAGCATTTATTAGGAGCAGTATCCATCAGCCAGAAGAGTAAAGGCAAGCCAAGAAGTGGCTTGAACATGGACTAGGACATGAGAACCCTCCACTCCTGCCCTATAATTCCACGTATCTCTGCAGCCTTCTTTATTAAGAAAGATAGCTGGGTAGCCAGATACAATGATTGCAATCAAGATAAAAACCTCTGCTTTTTCCCTAGAACTCCAAAATATTCAATAGAAACAACAAGACATGATATTCAATTGAATATAGCTTCCTCATCTGTAAAAGCCTCGGAATGATTTAAGGAAAAACACTGGAAGTAATTTCTGTTCGCTTCCCCCAACCTCTGCTCATTCCAATGTCAGCACAGCCACCTCTGGGATGACCAGCTGATAGGAAAAAAAAAAACCACCACAGCAACATCCTAAGCAGATCTGGGCAGGAAATTAATAAATACCTGATGAAACCACCAGTGACATTTCATATACAAACCAAATACTTTTAACTTAGTGAGGAAGCTGACTTCCCTTCCAATATAAGGAGAAGTGAGGTAGAGGCAGGAAGTAGAGTCATATGGATTCTTTCATATGTTTGTTGGGTTTTTGGTTTTTTTTAAATGACAGGGGGCTTAATTTTGAATTTTGTCTACAGCAAATACCTGAAGCTTCAGAGTCTGCAGAACTACTGGAAATTCTGAAGACACAGACCTGGAAAGTGTGTGTGTTAATCACTATGTATGTAAATTGTAAGAAAGATCATGAGTAATTCTGGAGCTGCGTCAAAGGACAAAAGAGAGTAAATGTCTAACAGCAGAAACAAACACTTTTTTTTTTTTAATGGAAGATTTCAAGCTGTTCCATTGGACAAAACATCTTTACAGTTCATAAAAAAAATAAAAAAAATCAGACTGGATGTGTATGTTACAAAACTCAGAGCAATTCCATGTTAGATCTCTTCCTAACGTGTGAAGACTCCCACCTTCATTAATGACCAAATAAGCTAAGAAAAACGATAAACTGAATAGACACCAAGCAATCCCTAACCCATTTAATTTGCTGTAACAGTCCTGGTGAAAAACAAAAGTATATGTGATGATTAAAAGAAAGAATAATTTTCTATAGCTGAAAATCTAACACAAGTCAATGCAATTGTCAAAAGAAATTTCATAAAAAACGCACCTGGTAATTGGGAACAGTTTAGAAAGCTTTTGCAATTGCCAAATAGCAGCATTTATGGGGCAATGAGTTGGTCAAAGCACATTCTGTCTGGGAGAAAATATGGCAAGAAAGGTAAAACTCGACTAGCTTTTAAATGCAAATTTATTTCCAAGTGAAAAAAAAAATGAACATACGAAAGAAGAATAAATCTCAAATTTGTAACTGTGACATTTTGATAAGGGGAGCTCAAGACCCCAGTAAAAAGACAAAAAAAGAATTAGTGTATCAAGAATAAAAAAAAAAAAGATAAGGAAAACAACAGCTCTAATTCCATTCAACAACAAAGGTAGTTACATTCAATGAAATATCCTAATTTATCATGAAAAATACATCTATGTGTTCATTGATATCTCTTGTTTCACATAAATGATAAACTCCCCAAATGAAGCGAACCAGAAAACGGATCAGAAGAAATGCACTGAGAGTAGCCTTGAGGAGAAGGACTTGGGAGTGTTGGTTGATGAGAAGCTCATAATCTGGCAATATGCGCTTGCAGCCCAGAAAGCGAAACGCATCCTGGGCTGCATCAAAAGAAGCGTGGCCAGGTCAGCGAGGGAGGTGATTCTGCCTCTCTACTCCATTCTGGAGAGACCCCACCTGGAGTACTGCATCCAGCTCTGGAGCCCTGAGCACAAGAAGGACATGGACCTGTTGGAGCGGGTCCAGAGGAGGGCCACGAAGATGATCCGAGGCCTGGAGCACCTCAGCTATGAGGACAGGCTGAGAGGGTTGGGGTTGTTCAGCTTGGAGAAGAGAAGGCTCCAAGGCGACCTTATAGCAGCCTTCCAGCACCTAAAGGGGGCCTACAGGAGAGATGGGGAGGGACTCTTGATCAGGGAGTGGAGCGATAGGACAAGGGGTAACGATTTTAAACTGAAAGGGGGAGATTTATGTTAGATATTAGGAAGAAATTTTTTACTGTCAAGGTGGTGAGACACCGGAACAGGTTGCCCAGGAAAGTTGTGGCTACCCCATCCCTGGAAGTGTTCAAGGCCAGGCTGGATGGGGCTTTGAGCAGCCTGGTCTAGTGGGAGGTGTCCCTGCCCATGGCAGGGGAGGGTGGAACTAGATGATCTTTAAGGTCCCTTCCAACTTAAATCATTCTATGATTCTCAATAACTGGAATGGGAGATGCTCGAAACACAAGCAGTGCATTAAAAAAGCCACCTTTGAAAATGGGAAAATGTATAGGACTGATAAAAGCTCAGATGGGGACAATATTTAGAAGTAAAACTAAAGCATACAGAAACAGGTCACACAAGTTGTGTGTTGTAACAGATGCTCTTGGGAAGACTGCTGTAAGACAATCAACGAAGAATGAAAGCACAGGCGCGTAATTAATGCCATTCCACATGGCATTATGGAAAACAGGTTTAATCAAAATGGTAAGTTTGATGAGATTAAGTATGATTAAATATGTTAACATAGTTACCTCTGATTTCTTTAATATATTTGACTTAATCACGGATGACATTCTGAGGGGTTTTTGAGCAATATAAAAATATCAGTGCATCTTACAGACTGCAAACTAGTTAACTGACTGAAAAATTATTTCTAAACAGAAGAGAGCCATGCAATGATCTGCTTCATCCCAACTTTGATCACAATGTTTTCATGCACATGGAAAAAAGATACGGTTCTGCTGAGAAGACCCTTGGGATGACACCAACATACCGAAGAGTGATGAAGATAAAGAAGAAATAATCACATAGATGGCTAAAAAAAGGTTATTAGAAAAATCTGGTAAACAAAGGCTTTGAAGAGAAATGTTATTAGAAAAGGGAAACAAGCAAAACCCAGACAATTAGGAAGACAGAAAAAGATGAGAAAAATTCCCTTCTGAACAGATAATCTGTACTGCAATAGCTCATCCATTTCCAGCCTCTACACTTCTATACCGGATGCTGACAATTTTGAAATGTTTCAGGAAAAGACTAATATATTTCTTTTAGAGATTTGAAAAAAATCTACCTCAGATTAAATCAGATGAGTATTTTTCCTGAAGAGAGGGTTAAGAGTTAAATTTTACCCAGTGAGAATAATTACACATGAAAAGTTGCTCAATAGTGCAGTGAATTTTCTGTATGTTGACAGTTTAGAATAAAGACGGCGTATTTTTCTAAAAGATCTGTTTTAAGTCTGAGAAGGAGTTATAGACTCGATGCAAGAACAGTTAGAAACAGGGCTTACTTTTCTCCCACCGCTTGGATAGGGTGGATGATGATACTGGTCTTTTCCAGCACTGCAACACATTTCTTGACGGTATGCACAGGGACTCCACTGCTTTTGCAGTTCATGCTAAGGAAGGGCCCGCATCTAGGCAATGCTCCATTTTGTACCCTACAGTCTTCCAGTCCAAGCAGTGTCTTGGTCACAAGAACACAACTGGGAGTAGTCTGATAGCATACTGGTTTGTTGTTTGGGGTTTCATTTTGCTTTTTAATGCAAGAAATAAGTGAATTAATTGTTTTTTTATGTTGAAGATCTAGACTGCCCCTACCTGGGGGAGGCCAAACCAAGAACGAACATAAAAAAAAAATAATGTATTTTTCAAAAGGAGGATCCATTTAAAACCAATGCTACAAATTACATAAAAGAAGAATCCAAAAAATACCTATTTGCTTTTTAATACAAGTAACTTCTCTAGTTTAGGCTCCTCAGACAAAAAAAAAGCATGAGAAGAATCCAACAACTGAACAAGTATGGAGAAGTTTCTGCATTGTTTTCCTCTACAACTTTAAATGGGCCTTGTTATAACGAGAAAACTCAAATGCAAATGCATGGCTTCCTGTTCAAAAATGGTTTGAGCAAAGTAGAACATACTCAAATTGTGTTTGGTGCAAACAACAAACAATTAATTGTGCCAGAACAAAACCCCAAACAAATCTGTATGCACCCCGATACTATCCTAGAAGGAAGCAGCTTCCCAAGAGGGCAGGATGCAGCTCACCATCGTCAATAGAAAGTTGAACACTTTTTGGGTGTTCCCCTTTTTAGATAGATGGGATGAACAGCCCACTGAAGGACCTCCTCTCACTACTGGAGGGATATTATGTTATTAATTTAGACCATGTATTTACCTTCTAGTTACATAGAGCTGGTGAACTCTGTTACAACAAAATGAATAGGTTATCTAAGTAAATAGTAATAAAGCCATATTAAAACCAGACCTTACGGAGAACAGCTAACACTAACAGATTTTAATTTCTAGCCCCAAATTTATTTTTTAATTTAAAAAAAAATCAGAGTAAAAGATCATCCTCAATAACAGCTATGAAAGTGAACGTGGAAACGGTAAATATCAGATATTTATCGTAGTTCCAGTAGCCCCTACCATAATCACCATCCTCTGTTCTAGCAGTGAATATCTGCCCCTCGGATTCACTGCCATTGCGCATGCTGGCCAGAATGCTCGCCACATGCACTGTATTTTGTGGGGAATAAAGAACCCAATGGATTTCTTGTAGTACTACAACCACGGATCTGAGCAGGGAGGCAAGGGACAAGGCGGTGTAATAAAGCAGAATTAGACTTGCATAGATCTATTGAGACCTTCCAGTGAACTGTCCTTGTTTCCTCATGTTTTTCTTCAACTTGTTTCTTTGTCCACTCCTGCCTTTGCTTCTTCTACCTCTGATCATTTGAAACAGGTACTGTTTGCTCAGATTAAGATCCAGGATTCTACTTCTGCACAAAGACAACTTTGCTATGTAGCTCTAGCTGAAGAAAGTTTATATTGCTCATTATCTATTAATTCTTCATAAGTAAGATTTTCAAATTATTTATGATGGAATTGCAGAGGTATGGACGTGATTTTGAAGAACACTTTACATGAAGCTTCTCTAACATTGACTGGAACAGCCGCAGAACTCTATTCCCAAGCAAACGCTAAGTTAACTCTGTTGCCACGAGTTGCCTTGGGAATCTGCATCTTAGATCTGAATATATTTTTCTGTCTTACTCCTCCCTCCAATAATTAAATAGTAAGTTTGTACAGCATTTCACCTTCCATCTCCAAGGATGACGTTCATCAGAAATCAGAGAGCTCGATTCTTTCAAACTAGTACTACAGACCTTAAAGGAAGAAAGAGAGAGAGAGCGGGAAGATGGGACAGTCAGAGAATAGAAGCAGGATGTGCCAAGGCAAAAACCCTTTAGACAGGGACCAGGGAAAAGCACTACAGGAAAGTCACCTCTGAACAAAAGGAGCTTGGTTTTTTTACAGTCAATAAATTAGATGATTTTATGTCTTACATTGTATATGCGCATTATTTACAGAGAAGTCAGGGTACACAGCATTTTAGAATAAAAGAAATGCTGTGTAGTTACATATTGCTCCTTTTTCATACCCTTTTTAACAACTTGTGAGTTTTCAGTATTATAATAAATGCAACAATGCCTCCTTCATTTACTTTCTCACCTATATAGTCTAACAGATACAGAATTTTTAGAAAAGCAACCATAAGAGAAAGACTAGCAGAATGTATACTGAAGAAGAGTACACAGCATAGTGGCATAACACTATATTTCTTTAAAGCAGCATTTACTAAGCTGGTTAATCAGTTAAGAGGATTATTAATTTTCTATGTAAAAAAACCTGTCAAAATGTGCTTACTTGAAATTCTTGAGCATTTAAATTGTGCACACTTTTGCTCACCTGATTAATAGGTAGAAAAGGATGAAATTTATGGAGAGCGGGTATAACGGGAGAGTAAGTAGAAGCATATACAGGTTCCTATGACAAGGACAGAAGCAAAGCAAAGGAATTAGAAAAGAACTGGACTATTGGAAATGGGGGGGAAATCACTCATCTTCCCCTAATTTCTTGAAATGAAGTAAATCTGAATCTTTTAATCTTCTACAAATGTTTTCCCTATTGGAAAGACAGAGATCAAAAATGTTGTCATAATACAACAGCATGTTTACCAAAACCATTCCATGCAGGAATTAAGTTAGTAACAACATCACTACAACTCAATGCAGAACAAAAACAGCACAGCCAGAAGATACAGTTTTCATATGCTGATAATTTTTATGTCTCTGTTTTCATGCACCATTAAATAGATGAACCATGTCAACCACAACGTGAATAATTCCGCTGCAAGTTTAATCAGACCCTGCTAAATAACAAGCCACCTATTTTCTGGATGAAAGGAAAGAATGCTTACTAAAACTGGGATATTCAAAAAGCCATCTGGAGGGAATTGCTAAGCTCACAGCACTCAGCGAAGGTGAGTTCACCATTCTAAACAAAGCCTACAAATAACCCCTGCCTCAGTGCTGGGCTTACCCAAAGCTGATTAGACATGGCATTATCATCTATAATTCTTGCTTTAACCTATAGAAAGGAAGAAATGTGGAACACTGCACAGAATATAGGTAAAGACAGGTCATTAGAGTGGCTCATAATGAAGCCTCATCATTAGAGTTTCAGCTTTGATTAGAACGGGATACGAGCACTTGGTGGATGCCAGATATGAAATGGGTAAAACTATTACTGCAGCAAGAGGCTAATATTTTGCCTAAAAGTCACTTTTTAAGGGCTCACCCCCTTTAAAATTTTTACATACTTCATCTCTGAGTAATTTTGAATTGACTGCCCAGCCCTAGCCTTTAACACCAGTGCTGAGCTGCAGTCTGAACTTCTGTTAAGAATTAAGTGCATTTCAAATGTCATTCACTGCTTTAATGTGACTGCAACACAGCTGGTAATCACATTAATCAGGGACTCTGTTAAAAATGCTGACTATAAAATAGGAATCTTCATGCCAGTAAATCTTGCTATTTTGATACTAAGGAAATATTTTAAAGTTAACTTTTCTAACCATGAAAAAACCAAGAAACTGGAAGTCTTCCATCCAACATAAGATGATGAATACAAACATACTAAATAAAAAATATTTTTCCCAAATAAAAGGGATCTTTTTTCCAGTATGGCATTCCTCAGTGTACGGTTGTTCCCCTGATGTTAGAGTTATTTTTTGAATTGTCCAAGTATGTTTTACCATACATATAAATAATCTAAGAAGTCTCACAGCTTCCAACAAATTGTCCTCCTATGTGCAGCAATCATCCAAACAGATGCTAGACCTCCAAGTAAATCTCAACTCCCCGCCCTCATCTGCATCTCCTTGAGTTAATTCTTTATTCCCCTTTTTCCCCATTTGAGGTTGCTCTGTCAGCTTTTCCACGAATTTTATGGTTTTCCTACAGTTTAGCCTACATATAAATGACTATAAAACATTTGGAGAAACATGTTGCCATGCAGACAACTGGGCAGAAGCATTTTGACTAAAAGTGACTGAACAGCACTACTTAATGTAACTGTTTTATTAAGAGTGTAAGTCTTCAACTTTTGTTGTTTATAAGAAATCTAAATGTACTCTAGTAACTTCTATTTTATATAGCTATGCTTCAATAATTTAAACTCCAAAAGAATCAGATAACCTTTTAAAATACACACACACCCCCCAAAAAAACCCCCAAACCTAAAAACCAAACCTAAAAAGGTGTTTGACTACATTAACAGGAGTGACATATTGCAACTAAAAACTTCAGGCATTATTTTGAACCAGCAGGGCATGACAGAAGTTTACACACCTTTGCTGTTGATGCATGACTGCCATGTGTGGAAATTGTATTTTAACTAACTCAAAACACAGTAATCAATACAATTCCTGCATTTTTATTGCAATCTAACAGCCAAAAGATTCTTAAGTACATTGTAGTCCCAAAGCTCTTCTACAAATAGAGACTTCAGTGGCGCACTGCTTCATGGTTCTCAAAGGGTAATAGCCATCACATTGATTACTTATCAATAATAGTATTTCCAGGTTTAAGGGCAGCTGACATGATGTGTTGTAACCAGTGTGGTCAATTTATTGAAGCTTTACGTTATTTATCACTTATCACGTAATGAATCAGCGTCACAAATATCCATGCAGTTCAGGGGGTTGTGTATCTAATAAGACTAACATTTTTTTCTTATACATCCAAGACTTCACCCACGGGCACTCATGCAAATCCTTTGATTTAGGCTCTAAATAGCCAAGAGCTAACGTGAACCAACAGAGTGGGTGACCCAGTGTCACAAAACTCCCACTGTTAGCATTGTCACATCAAAGCTTGTACCCTTCAAGCACGTCATGCTCGCTTACTTGCTTTAAAAGCCTAACTTGTGCTATGCTGAGTGAAGTTGCTGCACATGGTAAACCAGCAGGGAGGATATGGGCGCAGGGGAGTTAGAAGGGAGAACAAAGGTTTTGTCTCTGCCTAAATCTTGGCAGCTGCTTAAAGGTTTTTCTCAAGCCCATTGTCTTTAGCTGGAGTACATTTGTTATCTGATCTCAACAGTTGTCATTTTGGAGACTAGCCTGTTAAAAATGTGACCACAATTTTGCTTTCCTTGCTGAAACTATTTTTGCTTTAGGACATCTTTCAAACCAACAACTGGATTTTTCAGCAAGTCCACATGGCAAAACCAAAACAAAACCCATAACCCAAACTACAAAAATCAGCTTTCTGTCCAGTTAGCACGCAACCATTGTGTCACGTGTTCAGGCACAGATTATCGTCAATAACAGACTGTGTAACAACTCCTTACTTGTAATATACTGATGTAAGAGAAAACTTTTCATTATTGTTTGCCTAAACTATTTAATAGAAGCAGCATTTTCATAACTAAATGATTTAATCCAAAGATTACCGTCCCCACTATTAACATTTATAACACTAATTTTATCTTCACTTGTCCTCTGTGAAAATACTCCTTCAAAAATTACAGGTTTTTGAAACAGCCTATTTTATCTGACACTTTAATTTTCAAAATACTAGCCTCAGAAGAGAAGCAAGTCTACATTAGTCCTGTAGTTTGAACTAGCAGTCCATTTTGAAGCAAATCTCCCAGTCATCCTTGCTCTCTGTGCTTTGGTTCACATGGCAGAATGCACAGACTTCTGGATGAAACTAAGCCCTGAAGCGCACTCCTGGATTCCCATTAAGACCACAGCTGCTAACGTGCAGTCGAGCCACAGGAGCAGACTAAATTTAGCTTGAAGTAAAACAAGCAAGTATGGCATGGACAGCAGGTCCTCATCAGTAATAGCTGTGCTTTACAGACTGACTCCTGCTGAGCCACGTAACTTACTCATGTACAGACATAGCCAGAGTGTGCCTTTCCTCTACACCTTTGTACCCATCTCCCCTCTACTCACTAACACTGCCAAGACAGATAAAATCCTTGTCCAGATGGCTGTGGCTATCCACAAACACCAAAGATCATGCAAGATAACCAAAAGACAAATGGCTCATGAATGCCCTGGTACCTGCATTTCCTCAGTGTTTCCAGTATTCAAAATTACTGCTCAAAAAAAACCATATGCACAGAGACAACACAGTTTTAGGACTCCGAAATTTTTACAAGGTCACCCATACTAAAGAAAACACATGAACTTAAAGTCTTAAGGCAATTTCACTGGGGGGAAAAATGCTTAAAAGACACTGTAAAGACACCTTAAGCTTACATGTCCCAAGACAGTGCACACATTCTTGTTTAAAGAGCTCTCATGTTGGGAGAATCATTTTTTAAACAAGCCTGACAACAAGAGGAACAGCAGGAGCTAGTAGCTGATATTAGGCATGCCTGTCTAGTTGGATGCATCTTCAAAAAGCTGAAGCATTTCAAGCAAGATGTTTTTTCCAAACAAGGATAGTTACCTTCTTCAACAGCTGCTCAACTTCTTGCATCTGCGCGCTACGATCACTGACAGCCACTTTTGCATACTCCTGCTTTTTGCCGAGCCTGCTCTTCCAATCTTCTTCACCACTCTTCTTCAGCAATGCCAACCTAGAAGAAAAACCGTGCCAACAGGTAGCGTTAAACACTTTACTTCCCGTTATCCTCAAAAGCTACCCTTATTGTTTCACTAATGCTGCATTCAAGAGAATCTGAAATTAAGTTTTCTAACATTAACTATAGTTATTTACATTTCATACACATATACAAAGCTCACAAATGAACACCAAGCCTTTACTGAACATGTTGAATGGGAATCATCTGTCAAAACACAGACATCTAGATCTGAGACAGGCGCACCAGTTAATTTGTACAGTCAGTGGAAATTGCCAACACAGTCAGGGGAGACCAAGGTGCAATGCAGATCATCCTAAAGTAGACATATAAATAGGTTAGGTTAATCACTGCTTTTTTCCCCTCCCTTCTGTCGATGAGGCACAGAGAGTGACTAGATCAGCTATGGGTGCTTATGCATGTCCAAAGTTGATAAGATGAATCCTACCTTTCATCTTTATTGTATGCAATAAAAAAAAATTAAAAAATTATTATCTTTAAAACCCAAGAAGAAAGAGGTCTATTCAGCAGGCACCCCCCAATTAGGTCTCATCAGGCATAACAAATGACACCTCTGCAGTTACTGCTTTCACTGCAACTCCAGTGACTGAGGTTACTACCAGACTCCCAGGGCTCACTTAGGATCTCCTTGCTTAGCTCAGGCATTGCTGTGATACAAATCAGTAGTACTAATGCTCTTGGTGCTAACTATACTACAGGTGTGAAATCTATCTGCAAGATTCAACTCATTTAAAGCATGTCTTATATTTAAAGTGTGGATTACCATTAATCTTGGGTAAGTAGGATCTTTTAAAAGTGTTATTTCCTAATCTTGAGCAGAATTCTCAATGTAGCACAACGGGACGCTGACAGGCTCTGGTGGGGACAGCATGTAGATCTATTTTGCTAGAATTAGAACCTATTTGTCCATACAAACCCTGAGGTGATTAATTCTGATGGCAGGGGAAGGCAATTAGGAATATGAGGTCTACACAGGCATGATCTTCAGTTTACCTTCCTCAGAAATTAGTATTTGTATGAATTTTCTAGCTTTCAGAAATCATTCTTAGTAATCCATAAAAACGTAGATCTGCAATACTTGTGCGAACAGTTCCATTGGTCCAGTAAGTAATTTTTATTTTAGTTGAATTAAGTTTTACTACATAACTTTCTTCAATCCAGGGCATTTCAGTAAGGATTATACAAAATCCTTAACCCTACCGATATTTGAACAGGGTCAGTAGTTAAAGTGTTGGCGACTTATTTTGACCACAAGATATGGAGATTCCTTTTTAGAGATGCGATTACTGTTATGCTCACAGTAAGTCTTGTCTTGAAACTCTGAGAAGGAAAGGGTAGGATCGAACAGGTCTAGCCAGAAGCCAAGTTTCAGGCAGCTGCTTCCTGCAAAAATCCAGGGGCTGCAACCATGCTACTGACCTATTCAAGGACGACCAATTGGTCCTAAGTCGTCATTTGAGAAAAACTGAGAATGCAGAAAACAGTAAGTCCGCAGAATACAATGGCAGTAAGAATGTTAGTATTCAAGAAAGCAGTTACTTCCTCTTCCTGCCCAGACAGGCTGCACTGTCAGGCTTCACATTGCCTGCTTGCTTCATACCTCACAGCACGGGATGAGAAGGGGTGAGAAGGACTCACAATAAGGAGTTGAGGCCATGGTCATTGTTTCCAGAAGGTATACAAGATTTCACTGCCCAGAACTAATCTTCTGGATTGCATCCATGCATGTGTGAAACTGTGGAGGAGACCAAGATGGGACTGAATTGCCACCACGCAGTTGAATTATCTTCAATAGTTATGTTCTCTCAGGTCAGCTTTGCTTAGAAATGATCTGTGACAACTGAAGCTGGAAGGACTTTCGGTCAGCTTTGGCCTAAGATGGGTTTGTTTTTGAAAATGTCTGTAGCTGCTCAGCATAGCAAGCAGGATTTTTTATTTTTTTTTAACCTGACATTACTGCAAGGAATTTGCCCTAGACCTTTGCCCCAAACAGCTTGGTTGATCAGGAAGAGAAAATCTATAACTCTAAGACAGTTTCTGTGTCTCTGGAGAGTTTATTTTCTCCTGTGTAGTAAGGATGGATTCATACTAGCCCTCCACTCTTCGCTTTTATATTAATGAAACAACTCGTTCCCAGAGCGAGAACACACGTTTGTCTGTTTTGAGGAATGAAATCACCACTTAAAACCCATGATTGCCCTGTATGCCATTGAAAACTTCACTACTGTGTAAAACCTAAAGCCATGCATTTGTATGGAACGGTGGAAACAGCAATAAACTCAGACTGCCCTGACTCAGCAACAATTGGAGAGCACCCTTTTGTATGAATAAAGATGCAAGAACCACTATTCTTGCAAACAAGTCCACCAGCTCAGTAGCTTAACTCAAATTAGACAGCAGTTGATTCTTTGGAAAGTATGCAAAAATAAGGCAATTATTGGGTCTAACCCTTAGATTTGTTTAAAGCCTGCTGACTACTAGTTTCATTGCATACCTCTAGTTTTCCACTTTCGATAAATAATGAATAATCATTCATTATTCACTTTCACAGTTCTATTCATACTGCTTTTGCCTCAAAAAGTTCCTTTTCCAACATGAAAAAAATCAGTTTTACTCTTTTCTTGAAAGAAAAAACTTTTGTATATATCTGCCCATCTTTGACAGCTTGCTCTGCATCCTTCTTTCACCTACTACTGAGATAGAGTATCTGCCATCGCGATGGAATGATCGTTATCCCAGAGGTGTCAGGATGGGTTCAAAGCAAAAGCTTTCACAGCTGAAGGCAAAATGTTGGATTAATACTGAAGAGAAATAGAAAGAAGATTTGAACAATGGTTTTGCCTAAATAAGGAGCATTGTATGAAAAGCCTTGGCAAAAGTTCTGACAAAAAATGTCAAAAATGACACATCTTCTGTCGCAACATTTGAGTACCTTGGCTGCTAGTGTTACCCTTAAGTCAGACTAAACTGGACACAGGCTTGACTTTCACATGTACTCCATTGGCTGCACTTGACCAGTTCTTTTCGGCTAAATCATAAATCCTAGAGGCCGGTATGAGATAAGCAACTACAAAAAGGAAGCCGACTGTTAAGGTATGCATAAATTTCACTATAGTAGTGACTTGTCTACATAAGAAAGTCTTGTTCTGGTGTCCATACATCAAAAAAGGTTGAAAATTAAGTTTAAGCTGGGCTCTTCCTGATAAGGAATGAATGATGGTAAGAGGTCCCACAGAAATTAAGTTTTCTGTAGCTTTTTTTATATGGCGATCATGGCATGCAGCTCATTTCTAAAGTGAAGCTGATATGGTGGCCTTCTAGCAACTTTGGTCTCCATAAAGGCACAAAGACAGGTAGTTACACACAACTGATGCTCCGTTCGAAGTCCTGCAAGACAGTCTCTTCCCGAAGGCAAGACAATTAAAAAAAAGTGTTTCCACCACTCATATATAACACATCAGTGGATCAGCCCTGGCAGCCTAAAACAAAACACAGCCAAAACTGCTCAAAAATATGAGCTTTTGCTCCCTCTCTCACCTCCAAGCTGCTTGTTTGCAGAAGAAGAGAGAATACGTGTCTTTTCTTCCTTGAAAAATCGTGATTTCCATTCTTCCGTATTAGCTAGGTAATTCTGAAAATGCCAGGTATGCACTTACTCCACAAGGACAGCATTAGTTCAGTGAAGTAAGTCTTTGTGGAAAATCACTTTCATCCAGACCAGCATGCATGCATCCTGCAGAATATTACATCTGTGGAAAAGCTGTTCTTCCATAAGGTGAAAGAATGTCTGACACAGCCAGAAAAATCCATTGGATGGGAAGATGAAGTTAGTGAATGTAAAAGGAAAAAAAAAAAAATCCAGTGTAATAGTTAATCTTTAGCAGAAGCGTTCTTTGAGGTTTACGAATACTTGGCATCAGCTATAGCCAAGCAAAAGAAAATGACCGGTTGTAGTTTTTTAATTCTGGGCCAAGAAGCAGACCACTGTGGTATTTTGGAAGGCTAAAACATTTTGATACGAGCTCTGCCATATACAGATGTTTGTGGAAGTGGAATATACAAATTCCTGACAAGACAGCAGGTATTTTCTTTTGTCAGCTGTGGGACTGACTAGACAGTCTTGGAGGCCTAACAAAAGTGATTCCAGATTGTGAGTGTGACGGACAGTCTCTACCATCAGTTCCTCAAGAGATCAACTCAACTGAAGAATTTAATTTAGGACTGAAACAGCTGCTAATACTTGGATCTTCCCTTCCCTCCAACCTCTTTTTCCCCACCAGGATCAGGGAAGGCAGGTCATTTACCACCTATAAACCAGAAGTTCCTGGTCTTAAACCTTATCTGCCCTGACAGTTGACATATTTACAGAAGGGGGACGGGAGGGATGAAGGTTGCTTTAAACAAAACAACAACAGGAAACTGAAAAAGGTAAGTACATCCTTCAGAAGGGGGACTAAGACTGCACAGTTGTTGTAGCTGACCCTGCATCCCCTATTTATGTTAAGCGGATAACAGGGAATGGGGATGGTCTATAAATGAGGATGACTCACATACATCCTAGAAATACATTAATTTGAGAAGCACACTTTGGAATCACATTTAAAAAAATAAATGGTTAGGAGTTCCTAATATCAGGCCCACCTCACCAAGAGAGGGAATACTTTTACACAGTGAAAGTTTAATCAAGTGGCTATTTTTATTTATTGGTTCTGCTTTCACTGCTAAAAAGATGGAGTAAAAATAGGCCTATTTGTCAACCTGAAGCAAACAATTGCAATTTCACTCAGTGGACTGCTACCAGATCCTTTGGGGCTGAGTTTATACTCTTAAAGTTTTAACTAAATTAGAACGACTTTTACAAGTACTAAAGCCGCTGTTGGAGCTCTAGCTGTGAACTCCTACTGTCCGCACAAATGAGGAACACTTAACATTTAGCTTCAGATCAGAATGATCTTGGGTTGGAAAAAAATATTTTTAATACTCCCACAAACCCATCCAACTCATTACCGTTTTAAATTCCCTACAGTAAGTTTCCAGAAGTCAAAATGGCAACCATGCATTTCTGAAGTACAGAGGGAAACACCACAGACTCTATTCCTGACTCCCCGTATTCAGCTTTTTTAAAAGAGACTCCCATAGACCAACAACAAATGGGCTATTAAAAAAACCAATCACATTATACCTGTTGTAATTGAAAGAAGAACTTGGGTAAGTATACTGTCAGTGTAAGTGTAACTAGAACATATATTTTTACAACTTTCATTTTCTGAACTACTTATTGATTATTCAGGTGGCTCTTTCAAAATCAGAGTATCACGTTCTCTTGAACAGTAATTCTCATTCATCATCTGCTTTATAAGCATGTCAGGCAGATTAGCTGCATGTTTCTGCTGTTAGCATTTGACATCTAATAAAGCCTAATAATCACTGCTTAGCTTTTTCAGAAACAGCTTTAAAGCTTCTTTTTATACCATCAGCCTAATAACTGTATTTATAGAGATCATTTAGAAAAAAGTGAAATTTAAGTACCTTTCCTTAATTGACATCGTTTTGCTGGAATTATCAAGGACATCCTCAGCTGTTTGTGCTTTGTTCTCTCCAATGGAAAACATCTCACAGGAATTCTTATAAAATTTGCCTTCCAATTGTTCAGAGAGCTCCTGCAGTCTACAGGATGCTGCAGTTGCAGTTTGTGAAACTGTCCTTGTTGCGGATGTGCTGGTGAGTTCAGAAGTAGGTTCAGTGTGGCCTGTCCATTCAAAAGAGAAGTCCTGAATTAGAGTTAGCACTATTCTCAAACATATTTTACATTACTAACACTGAAGCAGCAAATCTGGTTTTTAAGTTTCAAATCACATGCTATCCTAAATAGAGAAAAAAATTCTGCCTGAGCTAGAGGTACGAAGATTAATCATGCAATATTATCTGCTGTACGGACTGGCCATTTGTGACTGAAGTTCACATGAAGCCACAGAATACCGTGTTCAATACACAATTCTGAAATTCGCGTGGATGAGGCACAAAGTGCCGCTCCTGTCATCACACCAACAGGAAAACAAATGGACAGATGAAAGTGAGAGGGGAACAAAGAGTGGGTGAAGAGAAGCAGACAAAATTTAAATAAGAAGTTAACTTATTGGTAAAGCATAATTGGTAATAACTTATTGGTAATGCGTAAGTAGCATGCTAGGAGGACATTTAATAGATTAATAAAGACATTATTTTCTAGGAGGGTGTTGGGGGCCTTTTTTGGTCTTGTTTTTGCAAGCAGCAACTAAATCACAGTAAAAACTGCCTTGATGAAAGATAGTAAGAAAATCTGAATAAAACTGAGCCACCTTTAAAGACTGAGGAATTGAATGAATAACAAAGAGAAAACTGTATTTGTAAGACTTATGATTTCACAGGTATTTCTCTACCTTTAAAGTAGCGTTAAAAAAAGGAAAAATAACCAGCCTTAATAATGCTTGAAATAAAGATGTTTAAAACTAAAGAAACACCATTGTTTGCTTAACAAGACTATACCAAAACCGAGCCCACATATATACCGCACCTCTTTGCAAAACCTTGCTTTTCGTGACACTTTCCAAATCTACCTTTTCTTCAAAGGACTGGCTTTCTTTGACTTCCCATTTACCTTGCGTATGAGTATCAATTTCTTTCTGTTCAAGAGGCTGAAAAAGTGCTTGTGAACTGAACAGTTCCATGCTGCCCTTCCTCAGGAAGCTGTATGTTGTCTCTTTGTGGTAGTCTCCTGTTTTTTCAGGAACAGGATGTGTGGTTTCTTCCTCAAAGGAGCTGTACTTTGTAATTTCATTAGCTTCACGTGCTAGAAACCTCTTTCTCTCTTCTTCATGCTTCTTTGATGCTCTGTTGCTTTCTACCGCTTCCACCGAGGGCTGCCACTGTTCTGACTTCTGTGTGTGTTTTCCTGAAGAGTCCGAGTTTTCTGCTGAAGAGTGGAATCTCAGATCAGCTCTAGCGGCAGTGCTCACGCTTCCATCACTAGCTGGTTTCGTGTGCAGGTCTCCAGCGTACAGCGGAGAAAGGGTAGATGCCATCGTTGAAACTGATGTTGCAACTGAAGTTGACAGGGGAGTAATTTTTCCACTTTCATTTTGTACCTATGAACAAAAAAAATAAAAATCAAAGAGATGTAAAAGCTCTGAAATCATCAGTTCCCAAAAACAATCTAATCACATCAGTTCTTCAGAGATGTGCTTCCGTGTGAATACAGTGCTCTATAAATATAGACTAGAAACAGATAAGGAGAGCAACAATGCCCCCATAATTTGGCTGCAGACGGCTTACTCCACCAGGGAAGAAAAGACTGCATGTCGACAGCAACATCTTTAGTAATAAAAGGTGTATGTGTAGCATGCAACATGACGTTGTGTCAGAGCTCCACGCAAAGTTTCATACTGACACGGTGCTGTGCAGCACTGGGGAAAGAAATTAGTTCAGGTTCCAGACACCGGATGACATGCCATGTGCCCAGGCTAATCAACTCTGCGTCTCAGGAGGGCTAATTAGCTTTGGCACAGCTCTGCTCTGATACGGTTATGCAGCTTCCAGCTCTGGAGCTAGCTCAGCGCCAGACTGCTCCGTGCTGTTCTACACAGGGAAGACATTGCTGATGCTTCTGCCACATAAATCACCTTCATGCAGGACTGTTAGTCTAAGACTTTTTCAGATATGAAGCATTGGCTGTCATGTACGTCTCAGACCAAAGTATTTGAATACAAGAAGCATATTAAAGAAACCTCCAAATTTGCCCTGCTGGCCTCTAAAGTGGAACAGTTATCTTTTCTACTCTTCTAACATAATAATTTCATAAAGTTTTCCTAGAGGCAGTTGAGATGCAAAATTTTCCTGAAATGCAGAGCTTGGCTTTGTCTTCTCCAAAGGAGACAAAAGCTATGAGAGGGACTGACAAACATGCCTTCATACACATCAGGAGAAATTTTTTGTTTGGCGTTTTGTTGTTTTCTTAAACTGCAGTGCTAGTGAACAGCATGCAAAAAGAACAGACAAAATCACACCAAATCAACTGAAAACTTAAAATGCACATGCAAATTCCATAAAGCATGGACAACACGTTAACCACTCATTAAACAAAACGGAAAGCAGAGCAAAGACTACTAGGCTAGCTCAAAGGTTCCAAAGAAAGATTAAGAAAATAGTTACCAGTTTACTCTTTTTCCATTGCATCTATCAGAATTAGAAATTTAGAGGAGATCAGCAAAGGGATTTCAGCTTTAATTACAAGATATTTACATTTGCAATTATGTATTTTGGTAACGTAAGCTCTAGTTATTGGTTTTGATACTTTCCTTTTGTTTCTTCCTAGAAAAACCATAACTGCATCTCAAAACATCCCAACACTCCAAATGAACAGTTCACTATAGAAAGCCTTTTTGAAAATACACTCCCATTGAACTTGATTCAGGCATCTCTGGTTTCTTTTGCTATGTTCAGAAAGAGATGACAAAACATGCTTCCTCTGCGTTTCCTTGCTTGAAGAGCTTTTCTGTAAAAGTCTGACAAACTACTGTGACTGTCATTGGCTTCTTTCCCATCCGCTTCAGCCCATTTCTGTTGATCTCCTTCCTTGCCCCCAAACAAGTCAGTGACACAATCATTAGAAAGGCCAGGCTGTGACAGCGGTGGCATGTGAAAAACGAATGGAAAAAGGACTACGTAAGGTCTGGAAATCTTGCTAAAGTTAATTTGCTAAATATTTTCTACTACTTCATGCCTAAGTAAAGCAGGCATAAAGTACAATTATCTACCTGTACAACTTTGCACCAATATGGTTAAATCCTGCCTTCTTGCTATTCTATTGATTATAATATGGAAAAATGTATAATCACGAATGAAGCACACAGAAAGAGAAGGGCAGGAGCTTTATAATGCTCAGATTGATCCAAATCCCTAGAAAAAAGACATGCATAGAAGTTGTGCTTCACTGTTAAAGTGATTTCTTTTAAAGCTGTAATACTAAGGGACTGATGTTTCTGCGGTCGTGAATATCAGCTCTGAAAGATCACTGCTAAACATCTTATGCTCAAACTTCACTAAAAAGGTATTCCTTTGCAGTTCCAATTACATGAAGGATTTCAGAACAGGAAGCCCAATTCCACTGCACATATTAAATAACTTCATTTTTACCATGACTTTCTGAATTTCAAGAGTATTCTGCTATTAGAAAAAAAAATAATAAAAATCAATCCCCTCTCCCAGAGGAAAATGACAGATTATGTCCTAACTAATGATGGAAATACACAAGTGCTTTCAAGAAAGAGTCTGAAAGTTGCACATGACAAAGCTTCAAAATCCCCTGAAAATACATCTAAAGCACAATGATATGTGTCACAGTTTTTACCCCTTTGGTCAAGAATTTACTTTTAGAAGACATGTAATGTTGTACCAGAAAAGACAGACACTGTGAAAGGTACAGCATGCACTAATCAGGAAGATGACATACTCTTGAATTACTTAAAAAAAACACACCAATGAAGTTGAACATTTCAGAGGATGCTGTTCCTCCGTGACAGAGGACTGCTTCCTGACAAGCTTTTTCCTGTGAATACATCATGACCCCAATGTGTAGCTCAGAGCAAAGAAAGGCCAGCTCTTACAGCATCTTACAGCGAAGCCGTTTTCTCCAATAAAAGAAAAGAAATAGAAGAGAGTTAAGATTGCACTTACCTGCTCAACTTCTCCAAGAGTGACTGGCTGTGTCTGGTAACGAGCATTCATTCTCCTGTGCCTAATATCTCCTCGACTCCTTGTGGAAATGGCCCTGGATACTGGTTGAGACAGTTTGTTAAACAAAGCCATCTTTTCTGCCAAACTTAAGGTGGAAGAATCTGGTTCATCAGACTGATCTTGCCCCATTGCCTCTTTGGCTGCTCTTATCTCCTCTTTAGCTAAAATTTTTTGGTGTGCTGATGCCTGCAAGCTGAAGAAACAGAACTGGAAATGAGTTTTGAAGAAGCTGTTACGAAGTTTTAAAATCTGAACCTGATAGAAGCAGAAGAACTGCACATGAAGCACAATAGCCAATGTAATATAGCAGCCTAAGTGGTTATGCAGTGGTTCAACATTGGCATGATGAGTTCTAATTCAACAGCTGAAGATTTAAAAAAGTTAAATTTTCATTCACAAATTCATTTGATTAGGACACTACAGATTTTTTTTAAAAGGTGAACTCAAGATTGAAGAGAGATTTTGTTCAGACCAATCTCTTTACACAGAATACGGAGATATGGAGAGACACTTAAGATGCCTGCTGTAGAACAAACACGGGTCCTACAGTGCAATTTATGTAAAATTCAATTTTATTAGAAATAATTTGTGGACCAGATATGATAAAAACATTCAAAAGATGGATTTAAACTCCAAGTTAGTGCTGCTTTTAGGTTAGCATAAATTGTAATGCCTCTTAAATTGAAGTGGAACAGAATCCAGACTGTCTTGTTTTGAGTTATCTGGTGTAACTCAACAACAAAAAATAGTTTTGAAATACACTCTATTAATTTTGAAGATTGTTTCACCAATGCTGAAGGCAGACACATTCATTCATAAAAGCTGTAACTGCATTTGTCTCTACAGTAATATATTTTATTCACCTCTAGCTAGATTCAGCCACATTTATGGAATTAGTAGTATTCTCTTTTTTTTTTTTTTTTCTGTCATGGTCTCTGCTAAAATTCTCTCATTCAAAACAGGCAAACAGTATTCTGAAACTTTACCTATAGGTGGTGCAATTTCTTATCTTTCCTTTAATTTTGCAAGCTAAAAAAAATATATGTAGAGACAGACAAAGAGGATATGTACTGCTTGTGAAATCAAGCACCCAGCCTTTGTATTTTCATCTCAAGATGACATTACTGTATAAAAAAAACGTACAAGAGCAAAGAGGGTTCTGTTGGTTTGCTCACATGCAAAATAATTTCTTTCACAAAGAAGAATATGCTTCTAGAACAGCTAAGTGTGGTTAGAAAGATCCTGAAAACAGATGCTTGACAAAAGAAAAAAAGCTGCATTGTTTTACCATGCAAACATAAATGAAGCTGACGAATGTTTTAAATTTTCTTGAAACGAGTATTGACTTGACACATTGAAAAGGCATTCAAGAGTTTAAAGATGCATCTGCTATTGAGGAATCTTGTGCTCGATGTAACATGCATGTTTATCCCCCCCAGTACCTGATAGGTTGTACAGTGCTCTTAACTACAGTGGGGCTAGGTACTCTTGTCACTACTGTGTGGGTATTCACAGAACGTGAAGCAGGGGTAGATTCACTTTAAAGAATTGCCAAGGAGGGAAAATTCACAGGGAGAGAGAAGAAAAAAGCATTAAGAAAAGCAATACATTAAGTGTTAACTACAGAAAAGACCAAAACCAAAACAAAACAAAACAGAAAAAAAACAAACAGCAATGATTTTGAATTAACTGCGTTATCTGCTGCGACCTCTGCAAAATAGCTTCAAATACTTTGAAAGAACTAAAAACCTAGAGAAGCAAACAGGTTGTCTCTTGAAGTTACTCATTACCCGTAACACAAGCTATCTTTTAGTAGATCTTTCGGTGAATGTTCATTCCCCTTTGTTTAATTTTGCCACAAAATGACTTCCCTTTTTTCAGGAAAATTTCATGATGTATGACCAGAGTGCAAGAAACGCATTTCCAAAGAGTACATTTGAGATTTCAGAGTGCAAAAGGTTTTCCCCAGTACAAATACATTCCATAAGAAATTGTGCAGATTTCCCTCAGGGCAAAGGATCTTTTTCATTTGAGTTACAAACCAATGCTGTGATTAATCCTGTTTACCTAATCTACAGGTTCTAATGCTTTCCGCAAGTTACAGTTCATGCAAGTTATCCTTTACTAGTCCCTCTACTTCTAAAAAGGCATTTCAATATAGCTTTCCCTGTGGTTCTCGAGGAAGCTGGCCCTTAATGATAAATGTTTTCCTTGCTACAAAGTTGTAAATACCACATATATGGAACTTACTCCCAGATTTAAAAGCAGGAACCAACATATGTACAAGACTTACGTAGCTGCAATGACCACTTCCTCACTAGTAATTGGTTGTGTATGCGATCTATCCTGCAAACGCCGCAGTCTTCTCTCTACTGCTGAACTTCTTGTAGGTGGTTTAGGAATATTTTTCATTTCAAATGATTTTTCCATTTCCTAAGAGGACATATATCATAATTAAAACCATGGAAGCAAATTTCTAAGACAGTATTTTCTTTTTAGTTTTCTTGCATGCAAAATAGTAAATTTCCCAAATGCCCATCTCTGAACTAGAAGCAGGATGTAATTGCACAGTAGGCGTCACAGAGTTAAAACTCACTACACATCTCTCTAAATGATGTTCTTAAAGAAGGCTTTAG
Source organism: Chroicocephalus ridibundus (assembly GCF_963924245.1). NCBI lineage: Eukaryota > Metazoa > Chordata > Aves > Charadriiformes > Laridae > Chroicocephalus > Chroicocephalus ridibundus. Next base: position 17,182,533 of record NC_086285.1, read on the forward strand.
AGCAACAGGTCTACGGTGTAGGTAAGTCAGATGAAGTAAAAAAGAAAAAAGTTATGTAGCTTGGACTTTGTTAACTGCATTACACTTCATTCTAATGCATTTTGGGTTCTTCAGCATCTTGTATATGAAATGTTTAACTCAGCCTTCTATTAAGAAAATGTAATACTTACTCTAAAAAGCAGCCGCTTTGCAGCTACGCTTAGTTTGGCTCGGTCATCCAGTTTTTCTTCGTCTACACAAAGGAAGAAAAAAAAAAAAGGAGACTGAACGTAATGAATCAAGCTCATATTACGTGCAAGGGTGTTTTTTGATTATATGATTTCTGAACTCCTCAAAAATGATACTTTACTTTGACAAGAACACCATCATCAAATAAGCTGGCTGTTACTCCCTTTTAACAAAAGACTTACCATGAACCATACTGTGTAAATTTTACTTATATTTATATGTATTGCATCAAGGAAAATTCTTAACAGGATTTGAGAGCAAATGACTTGTCTTCAGCACAGTTCATGTGCTTGCCAGTTTTCCGAACAACCTTTTATGAATAGTCAAACTTATTACACTAGTCTATGACAACACACAGACTAAGAAAATAATTAGACTGATAGACTGTCTTAAGGCTCAGTATTCATCCTGCTGTATAGAACTGTTATTTTCTACTAGTTGACCATACAAGGTGGTCTCTCCTGGAAGGTGGTCATTCTGATTACCACCTTGTGTCCCCATTTTTCATAGGCTCAACTGGTATCCTTAGGAGCTGAAATCAGCATCCTCCAGATCCAGGGGCCAGCATCAAAGCTGCAGAGAATATCAGCTTTCAAATAGCATAAGGCATTAAATCTAAATTTAGCTACTCATGAGATTACCCACTTAATTTGTGCCAGACTTGCCAAGAGTGACAAGAGGGAAAGAGAAGCAAGATGGCAGACTGAATTATATAATTCAATAACAAGCATCTTGCTATTTCCTTAGCTAGAAAACTTGTTACCAATATCAATTTTACACTAAAGACTTTTTTAGTTATTATTCCTAGACCACTGATTAAAATGTGTAACTTATTTCCACCAACTAGCTTATTTAGTGTCTAAATCAGAAAAAACCCCAACAACTATGTTGAAAAGTGTCAAGCCATTCCACTCCTGGCCTCCCATAGGAAGTTAGGTATCCACAGACAGACTTTAAATGAATTTGAAATCAAGTCTGTAGTAGACATGGCCCAAGGAAAAGCGGTACTTCAAACATATTATGGGTAATGATAGTTATTTTCAAGTGGACTTTGTTTGCCTTTATCAACAGTTCTTCAGTCAAAACCAAACCCATTTGCTCCCATTTCTTCCTTAGAAAACAGTATAGTAACATACCTTCAGCAGTTGGTATTTCTGCAGTCAAGATTGACCTAGTGAAAAATTATCAAGAAGAAAGGAGTTAGTTGGAAACAAGACATCAAAAATTAAATTCAAAATCCATCTGAAGTAGCAGGACCTCAGAAGTCTTGAGAGTAGGAAAACTTTATCTATTTTTCAGGTTTCAACAGCTTCCACTTTGACATCCTCTAATAAAGCAGAAAGGCAAGCAACTGCAGCCAAACTTAAATACACTAAAGGAAAATGATGTCCAGTACATCTTGCAGAAGATAAAAGTCTAAGATTTGCTGCCAGCTCTTTTAACATAAAATATGTAGCTTTGGTTGTTTACAAAAAAAAGTAAATGGTAAAGCAGAGTAGATTGAAAGGAAACTTTTTATATAAAACCAGACATTTATTCATTAGACAGAACCAGACAGCTATAATACTTCACCATGATTTATTGTTCACCATTTTACATGGGAGGGATTTGCAACAAATTGTTTTTGTCGTCAGTGTTTTGGTTTTTATTTTATAAGAAGCTATAACAAATACTTGACTGTTTTTAAACAGGAACAACAACCTTGCAAAACATTCATGCTAATAAATCAACAAAGTCTCTTCACAAGCCTGTTCATGTTTACCTGCACCAGAACGCTACACAGAGCTACGTACGTGCCTACCTATCTGTCTCCTTTCGTTCTGCTGACGTTATAGGTTGAGTTTTAAATCTCTCAGAAGTCTTTCTATTTTCACCAGGTGAAAAATAGCGCCTTGGCTTTCGTGGCCCTCTTTCACGGTCACCATTGGCAGACAAAGTGCTACCTGCCGTTGACGTCTCAAACCGAGATTCACTTTTAAACCACATGATAGAAAGCACGTAGAAAAGAAAATAGAAGAGAAAAGTAAAGCATAGATGTAAGCATCTCAACAATTCACTAGAGATCACTCTGCATGCGCCTCCGGTAACATGCGCAGACATACACATTCCAGCTACCCCACATCACAACTTGCACTAGCAAGCAGAAGCACAAAAGCAGGTTTCAAACCATCTCAGCCTCCAATACACACTGGTGAGAGCTAAGCTGTGTGCTTTAAGTGCTGAACACAACTGATGTTGAGTGTGTGTAATTTTTGCCAAGGACGTGCAAGTTTCACACGAAAATATGTCTGAAATGTCACCTACAGTTCCGTTTTCTTGTTGGCTTTAGCAGTCTCCAGAAAGACATTGCGGAGCTGGGCAACAGAGACTTTTGTGTCAACCGTGCCAATCTCACCATTTGGTGCACTTGCTTCCATGCTCTCCTTACTTTTAAAAGCTTCTAACTTAGGAGCCACAGTGTAGTCAGACATTGAGCGAGTCAGGACTTTATGCTTCGTTGTTGACACTTTCCAAACAGGAGCTTTTGCCTTGGCAGGCTGCGATACAGACCCACTCTGTATGTACATAACAGCTTCACTCCTTTCTATGTTCTCAGGAGTCTTAAACTGCTGCTCAGGAGCTTGCCTTTTATTGCACTCCAGCTCTCTCTGAACTTCGGAGTTAACTGTTTTCAGCTTGCTTGTGAAAGAGGAACTCCCCACGGGGGTATCCGATTCTCCTCCTCCAAAGAGACCTTCGTGGTTCTTCCCTTGCTTGCGAATCTCAGATGGCAAAATTGGTCTTCTGCCTTTGGAAGCCTGTTCACCCTCCAAGGAATCTTCTTCATCAGGCTTTGCTCCATAACCAAGTGCCTCTTCCTTTTCACTCTCTGATGCAGTGACTGCTGACGATTTTGTTAAGAGGCTAACACTGTCTGGTGGGAGGAGGCTGCCAACAGAGATGTTTGATGGTTCTTCTGTTGCCATCAGCTGAGCTGTGTGAGCAACGCCAGCAGGCTGAACATAGCCATGTATTGGTTGGCGGACTGAACTGATGGGCTGATTTATAACCCTATCAAAGGCAGACGTTTCTGTCTGAAGAGGCATGTAGTGGGCTGGCACTGGATGGGATTTTCTCTGAGATACTGTGTCTGTGACAAGTTCAGGGCTTCCGCGAGCACTTTCCTCTTTCACCAGTTTCTCTCTAACTTTTACTCTTTAAGAAAGAAAAAGGATTAGAGCTGTGAACAGCAATACCCAATCTGTGAAGGAACACAGACACCTACTGCGGGTACAGACGGCAACATCATATTAAAATAAAAAGCAATCAATACATAAAAGAAAGCAATCTTAAGATGCAACCCCTTCCCCCCCCCCCCGCCCCAAATCTTAGCAGCAACATTGCTCAAAGACATTCAGGTGACTCACAGCCCTCGAACATGCATGACTCCTGAGAAGGTAACTGAGCAAGCTCTGCGAACGCACAGCATGTTCCCATGAGGTCACAACTGCGTTTGTCAAACAGCACATACCCATAGTCTCAAACAAACAAGATGATCAAAACTGCTTTTTATATTATCAAAGTGTTGGGTTGAGCCTGAAATTGCAAATTCTATTGGCAATCACGTACGTAGTCAGATTTTTGAAGATGTCTAAACACTGGGCACTCTATGTCTCATGAAGATGCTGTTGTGCTGGGGAAAGGGATGAAAAACCACTTTGTTGTATCCACCTAGCCCTTCAGATGTTTTGCCAGAGACTTTTTCACTTGTGCTTTTCTGTATCACATAAGACAATTAAAATGTTACATGTAGTGTACCCTGTTTCAGTAGGGGAGAAAAAAAAACGTTGACAGTGCAAGCCTTAAAGCCCACAGTGAAACTATGGCATGGCTGTTGCTCTTCAGAGGGTTTGCAGGGGAGAAAAGGATTTAAAAAAAAAAAACCCCACAAAATAAAAAAACCCAACCCCAATGCCTGTTTTAAAACAGGCATTCTGTTTTAAAACATTTCGCGTTACATTCTAACATGCAAAACTTGCAGCAATGTTCCCCAAAGTTACCTTACTTCAGTGTATTTTCTAGAAACACCTCTAGACTTGTGTAACATCCATGCAAAACAGAGTCGTATTCTACTTTTAGACACTTAATGCAACTGCACTAACGGAAGGCAGGCACGTGCGGCCGGAGGCAGCCTTTGCTGTATGGCTACACCTGCAGGTAAGCTCTCCAACAGTTTTACAGCCACGCGGAGTGTTCGGAGAGCTTACAGGGCAAGCATTTGTAAATATCGTGAACACAGTATTAAAAATGAAACCCCCGTACTTCCTCTGCTCCCAAATGGGTATAAAAAATTATTTTAATTCTAAAGAAGGAGAGAATCTCAAGTACAATAGGAGACTAGCTCTTTATTTGAAAGTATGTGCAATTCCAGGCTTGCTACCAACAGATGTTTTGGACTTTACATTATTTTGAAAAAGCAAGATTTAGAAAAAAAGGCAAATGAACATCTGAGACAATAATTCAGGATAACCAAAGTTATCTCAAACACCAACCTTCCTAACATTTTGGTGTTTCTTACCTCTGAGGATTGGTGCAGTTATCAGGGAAACTTCTCAAAGTTACTTATGCACAGAAAAAGTGCATTCAGTCTGAAAAAGTGATTCTTTAAACTACATGGACCAAGCATTCTCCAGAACATCCACACTGATGTTAGTACTGGGTTATAAGAATTACTTTAATCAGAAACATGGAAATGAGTCTTCCTGCAATGCTTCTCGTGGTGGGCTAACTGTATGTGTTATCAAACTGGGAGAAAGCAGCTGCTTTTAGCGCTCTGATGAAGATCTTGCTTTAATTTTCAATATAATTTTTTCTTACTTCTTTTGTACCATCTCCTTTGTAATTCAAGGAATTAATTGTAGGGAATACTAAGATAGATTGGTGTGTGGTATAAAAATCTGCTGGTTTGCAGAGTACAAAGTGGGATAAAATAAGAAGTTATAAAAATTAGCGTAAGCCAGAACGATAGTAGCTGTGGAAGAAGCTAGGGGCATTTGTACTTCTTCAAAATACCACTGGTCATAGATTACAATAAAAGCAGATGCTTCAGAAAAGTTTTGATAGCTGTTTATCTGCAAGAAACAACACTTTGTAACTTGCTGCTGTTAAAGGAAAATTAAAGGCAAGTGTTAAACGAAGACAGAGTAAAGGGAAAGAAAGGGGAGGTATGTAGTCTGATTGTTAGCCACACAGCTATGCTTTATGATACCTGGAGGGCCAGCTGATAAGTGAAGGTGTGTCTCCTTCTGAATCTTTCTGAAGAAACCACTCAGGTTTTGCTTTCCCTGCACTACTATAGAAAACAGAACTTCAGGTAACTTTTGAGGTCTCAACACATGCTCCCATTGTTCCTCCCCATCTTCCCTCCCAACTGCTTTTTTTGTTTTCTAATTACTCAATTACAGAGGACTGTTCATGAAAATAAAAGCACAGCACATTAATCAAACTGAAAAGTGATAAAGTGAGAAACAAACTATCATATTAATTCCACAAACATCTAAAAACTGTTCTGAATGTTAAATATTATGCAAAGGTAACTTTACCAAGCGTACATTGTCCAGAATTTGAGAACTGAAAGTAACTACACAACCTTATTTTTGAAATTTGCCACTGCAGGTGAGTTTGAAGGGTTTATGTGAGGACACCTGGAAAAGTTGCTAAAACCATTCCTTTAATTTGTGATTTAAAGTGGTAAAGACCACTGGGTCCAAAACAAAGTAGTAACATGAATTTAATGAAGTTAGAAATTCAGATGGCCATATCATAATTCCTAAGAAATTCTCAAGAGCAGCTGGAATCCCACTCTCCTCTTGTAGCCCTGTATCACAAAAGCTTCAGAAATGTAAGCCCAGTTAACTCAAGTAAAACATGCTGTGTCACTGGGTGGCAGGGGAAAGGCCAAGCTTAAGAAACAAAGCAACCCCCAATTGGATCTTGTCTTGACTTTATTCTGTTTCCATTTTAAAGTTGAAAGCATAAAAAGAAACAAGAGCATTGCAGACTTTTAAAAGCCCTACAGGAAAGGGTTTCTGCAGACTACCTACATGCAGCTTCTCAAATACTTCCCTAACGCCCATCTTTTATCTACAGTCCCTCAGCAACAGTACATCACATCAAATACTTTTAACCTTGCAAGCAAAGACTGTCCGGCCACATTAATGTTTATAAACAAATTCCCCGGAGGTGAGAAGTGGCCAGGCTGCTTTCCTACAGCTACATCTGAAAGAACTGAAACTCACACTGCAGCAGAGACATTTGGGATGAAAATACCAAATTAAGCTCCAGGTCATCTACCTCGATTTTTATTAGCTGATCTTTTAATCAAAATATATGAAAAAAGCCAAATCAACGACTGTTCTTCAGATACAGGTGCATTTACTGCAAATAAGTTTAAATTTGAGAACTCACCTACAGTTGTCACCTTATCCAAATCAAGCTTAGAACAAAGTCAAACACCAACTGTTAAAACACCTTTTGTTTTTCCAAACGTTTTTAAATTCCTAAAGGAACTGACGAAATAGGAGGTAAAAACGTTTCACAGGAGCTGACCCAGTAGCTGGAATTGCTCTGAAGCAAGCAAACTTCCTCCTCGTCTCTTAACGTGTACTTTGGCACATTTTTATAGTGGGCATGGCCTAAGCAGCAATTATTTGTCATCATTCATCCTTTGAAGAGAGCAGTCAGAAGAACGCAAGCCATGTTTTGAATTTAGAGTTAATCTGCCACTTCAGCAGCCAAACGAAGACAATGTCAAATGATACCTTCTCAGCACTTTGTTTTCTTCAGTGACAGATAATAGGATTAATTATTAAATCGCCTTAGGACGGAAGGCACAAAGTTTTCATATGTACCTAAAGTGAGCTGCATTTATTTTCCAATTTGAACTCAGCAAATTTAAATTTAACAAAAAAAATTTTGCAACATATATAATATGGAAGTGACTTCAAAACAGCAGCCACCTGGAAAACTGGTGTTAGCCTTTATTCTGCTTGTGCAAATGGCCTCATAGGAGACTACCACACAGTAACTTTAAACAGAACACATGGAAATAGGCAGTGACTTCTTTACCGCTCAGAAACAGGGACAAGAGTTTCTGCGAGGTTATTCTCAAATCTCTGAATATCACACCAGTGAGTACACGCTGGCACTGGAAGTTGTCAGGGGTATAAAAATAAAGAATGGGCTCTTGGCAACTTGGCTGTTACAAATACCACCTTCTACCTACACACGTAGCCAAACAGGAGACCAAATACTAAGTTTAAACTCTTGGCTGCTGTAACAGCTACACTACATCTTGCTGTGCACAGATGATTTCCTTCAAAAGGTAAGACAGACAGTAATTGTGGGAAACCTGTTTTATGCAAATATTGACCCAACCCTTGTCCAGAAAGAATCCAAAATTAGCGATAATGCAGTCAGCAATTTGTATTAAATTATGACTTATTCCTGCTGCGTTTGCCCCAGTCTCTCATTTGTTATTATGTCACTAGTGCAGAGCGAAGAAGTAAAAACCACCGTACCACAATGGGGTGGAGCTTAAACTCTGGAACTGTCCCAACATCAGAACCCACCTGAAAATGAATCTTACCATGTCATTACCTGGACACAGAGAACAACTAAGCCTCAAAAAAAGGAAGACCTTGCAGAAGGGGCTTGTCTCCAGTACTCGCCAAACACAGCAGATCCCTTAGTGTTTCACACAGCATTAGATCTCATAGGGACATATAACTTATGGCTATTCTCTTTGCTTGCCTAAGGCTGAAAACTTCGTCCCTTCCTTCACCTTATAAAACAAAGAAAAGAAGTTGCCAAAGGTCCATTGCTCCAATATCCTTTCCTATCAGTAATCGCATTAATGAAGAGATTTATCTCAAATTGACCATTTGAAGATAAGTGATAATATTTTGCAGTATTTGAGTCGAGACTGCTTCAGAGACAAGTTTTTCAAAGCCTGGAATAACCTAGTCAGCTTAAGGAGTTTCGGTACAACTCTGGTCTCAGTTGTATGGATGACCCTGTAACGACTATTTTCCTTACTGTGGTACCAGAACTGTAAGCTTAAAACATAAACTAACCTAAGGATGTTGACTTACTTTCTCTCTGATAGCTTTTTTGAAATGACAATATTCCTTTAAAATTTTGGCTTAATTGAGAGAGTCCAATGATAGCTCATATAGCCACATATACATGCAAAAGAAGGTGAGCAGGATTAGAAGTCACCTGAACAATGAAAAGCTATGAAAAACATACGAAGAAACTACTACTGGTGTGTCCTATGCAAGAAAGTGAAACCAAAAAGAAGGCTAAGTATATTTGAGCAGTTTACAGACACTGTAAATAGATGACTTAATTAATCCACCAGGTGGTTAACCTTTAACGTGGGATTGCTTCCTCATTCAAACTTTAAGGCATGGTGATGACAGTTAATAAGAAAAGCCACAAGAAATAAGAATCAGGTTTTGTGATTTTGATGGGAAGGATAAAGAAGTCCAGTCAAGGTAGCTTGTTTCTGAACCTACTGCAAAAAGATGCCAACAAGTGTAAATGGTTCAGTTCATGCCAGTTCATTTCAGTTTTTTAGAAACAGTCAGCACTGCTCAGCATGATGCAGATGTTTACAACTAAGTTCTCATTACAATTTACATCATTTTTAGCTGCAACATTTTAACTTAGAGAAAATCATACTTTTAAAAAATTCTTAAGTGTGATTCTTTAATTTCTAGGTAAGTGGAAAGATGGAAAATAATAACTGTAAAAACACGCTGTTTTCAGTCACCGTAAGATTTTGAAGTAATTCAGCATACCATGAGGGAGGCTACATTTTCCAAATTCAGCATGAAATTTTAACTTTCCCTTCTGCCCTTCGTACACATACCCCGATATTATCTGAAAGATGAACTATAGCAATTCAAAAGATTTTTTTTTACACTTTCACAGCAGGAAAGCAAATCAACTATTATTTCAACTTACAGCTTTTAACTCTGAGACCTCTTTTATTTTAGCAAAAGCTGTCATGAAGTTGTTTCCTCATTGAGAAATAAACTTGCCTTCACTCAGAAACCCCCACCCAATTACAGGATACAGATGAAAAAAGTTAAAGGTTTGCTCTAACAGGTTATGGGGGGCGGGGGAGCAGATTTAGAACCATAACTACTTCAATTTCTAGTTTATGTATATATCTTAAACATCAGTTATTCCACTCCCCCCGCAAATGGCCTTATTTTAGCCTAAATTCTATAAATATAAAGTGAAACCAAGGTTATATCTAATCATAGAAATAAATACCCACTTCCGTGTTTCAGAAACACACTGTGATTCAGTAAAGCCAGCCAATCCAGCCTGTGACACCCAAAGCCACTAAACACATTCTTCAAGGGTAATAAATACATTCATACTGTAGCCACTGCTGCAGAAGGTGATTAAGATAAAAGAATCTACAGTATAAACAAACAAATAAAAATCATGCTTACCTTTGTCTGATGTTACTGTGCAAGGGCTGGTCATTCTGCAAATGGATTGGTGACGCTGCCCGCTTTGGTGAAGAAAGGGACTCTCTGGGTGTTTGCTTTGGTGATATTGGCACTTCGTTATAGGAGGAAGATTCTCGTCCAGAAAGTGAAAGGGAGACAGAACTATCCAAGGTTGCTGAAGGGTCAGAAGCCTGTCTAATTGCACTGTCATCATCTGCTTTTCTATCACTCTTTTCATTTGAGAGGTCGTCTTTATCTGAAATACCATCTTTCTCATGGCTGGAGTACTCTTTGGATTCAGAAATCCCACTCTTTGACTCCTTCATCTCAGTCCTGGACAAATATAGAGAGCCACAGTCCTTGTTTTCATCATCTTGCCTTTCACTTTTCAATCCCTTTCTTTCCACGCTGTCGTGATCTTTCCTTGCCCGCGTATATCTGGATGAGTAGTCAGAATCCAAATCAGAATCAAGAGATAATCCGTATTTTTCTGCCAGCTGGCGCCGCCTCTCTGCCTTGTACCTAGCTATTCTTTCTGCTTTTGACTCTAGTTCCTGGACATCCATGTTTCCTGTACTATACAAGGGCTCTGTATTACCTCCTGTGATTTCTGCTCGGTATCTGGATGATCTGGGTTGTTTTTCTACAGAAGAATCTGAAGTTTCCTCCTCTTCATTTGATCTTCCTGTCAAAAGTACAGTATATAATAAGCAAGTCCATCCCAAAACTCCAAGTATGCTACCCACCATTCACACGGAATGAACTAAAAGCTTCCCATTTTCTTACAAATCAAAGTGTACTAGTGACTGCGCAGACACATTACATTTTTGCACTTATGTCTCCAAAAGCACATACAAATTATTAAGAAATGTGTATTGGTTATAATTCTTTAAGAGTCTCATATAAAATTATTGTTGTTTTAAAACAATATGGATAATAAACCTATTTCAAATAAGAGAACTGGAGAATTAAAAGGCAAGTTAAAAAAAGCCTGACCACAGCTCTCCTATAAAACTCTTCTCCATGGACTGCACAAATGACAGGGTAGTAAACATGAAGTAACTCAGCAATGCAAGATTGACACATATATACTACTTACCTAAGTGGGGACTGTATGGATCAGTTGCACGCATATATCTTGGTGTATCTTCCTCTAGTAAACGGTGTGTGACTGATCCTGGACAGTTTTGTAGAAGAATAGGTTGCGTATCATTTTCAATTCCCTCTAAGCGTCTAGCTATTCTCTCTTTTCTGAAAAAGATGTGAAAAATGTGAAATCAGGCATCTTCGAAGATTTGATGGGAGAGTTTCTAAGAGGAGGAAACAAAACAAGCCGTGTGTTTTGTTTTACAGGCTGAAGACTTTTTTTTTTTTTTACCTTTTCATTTCCAAAAAATCTTGGTTGTTTGGTTCAAACAGTTTTCTTAATTCTGAAACTGAGACAACAAAAGATTATACAGTTTGTAAGCTACCAAGTTTCAGAAACTCACAGAAACTTGCTAAAATGCTTTAGAATAAGAAGGAACAGTCAAATAAAGTTAAGAGGTTTGAAATAGCTTTGGTTGAGAAAAAAAGCATTTTCCTGATTTTCCTAGTTTATTAAGCTTATGTTGTCAAAAGTGCATTAGGCACATAGGTGTAAACACCAAGCGTCCTCCCCTACAGGTACCTCCAGCCTAAGCTAGAATCTGCTATGCCATCCTAGCAGGTTTTCAAGATCTAGTATAAACTGGGCAAGTTGTATTTTGAATAGGTGAGGTCAAGCTCACGTTCGATAGTAACCTGCTTCAAAACCAGGTAGTATGGAACTACTGCTTACCTTGCCTGCACAAAGGCTGGGGACTGACTATGTTTAAGGAGAAAGAGCGTCCCCTATTCCTTACTTTCCTCCACTCCCTTAGATTGAGCAAATCCCAGGAATCCCAGTGACTCATGGTTGGAGTGAAAATTACTGTGTACCCTCATGATACTCCTGCATGGTTAATCACTTTCTACTTTGCTAATTTTCCCTTGTAGTTTTAATTGGACATACTTCCCTTCTCTCCCCCAAACTGTTTGGTGGTGGTGTGTGCTAGCAGACAGCTGTCACAGTTCACAAGAGGAGGCATGACAGATGAAGTAATCCCTATATATACACATATGTGCACAGTTAGCAGTGATGTTTGCAAACCACACTGGAGCAGTCAGTGCTACATAAACAAGCATGGTGTGACTTCTTACCACCAGGTTGTCAAAGGATGCAGTGGACTGGGGCGGGGGGGAGGCAGTGTGTGCCTAACGACCCCCGTCACACACATACACCCTCATGTCATTGCCTTAGCAGAGATGTGGTGCTAAAAGCTGTGTGCGCCTATTCTGATGCAATGCACCTCTTGAGTTCTGATCCTGTTGACCCAGGGTTCAAAAGTTAAAGCGAGCTATAGCCTACAGCCCTAGATTGCCATAACAAATGCCTGATGAGTCAGGAGTAGACACTGTTCCACACCACTGCAGAAGTAAATCCATCAGCTTTTTTCCCCTACCAGACTTCATCGCTCTAGATACTTCGAAGATAAACATTATTGAAACACCACCCTTTTAAAGGTCAGATACACCTTCTCTCCCTTTCCTCTACTGCAAGAGCTTACATGTATAGTTAAGTCAGGGTTTCAGCTTTGCTGAGAAATATCCAGGAAGTTTGCAGTAGTCAATACCTCTTAGAGCTCCTACCTCTTAGATACAGATAGATATTATTGACATTGGCTGTCATATCAACCTTACATGCTGAAAAGCCACTAGAATACCACGTAAAATGTCTTGGATCAGCAAGAACGAATGTATTCTGATCATGATTACTCAGAAAAGCAAATGAATGAGGTATGAATATAGCGTCTGAGGCTACAGATGAGTGGCTACTGAGAATGTGAGATTAACAGGGGGAAGAAATCAACTGGGCCACTCTCCAAAACAACTCCTTTAGTCTACATTTTTACAGAAAGCAGACTCAAGCTATCCACTTCAATTTCTCTAGCCAGATTAGCTCAGATTGTGATCATGCCATGAGAAAAATCTAATACACACACATTTGACTCAACTAGCAGTGCAGAGTAGCTAAGTATGCAGCTACTTAACAGTGCTAATCCATGGGACACCTCTTCCATGCCTAGTTTCAGCATCTGCAGCAAAGAAGATTGAAGCCTATGCTGTTGACCAGGCTGACAGTGCAAGAGAGCCACTGAAAGTCAGGAAGTTCCAGACACAGATCTCTGTGGAGACAGATGGGAACTGGACTTCCGCAGTGCAAAATTTGCATCTTGAATCAACACCAAAGCAAAGATGAGCCCTTACGTTGTGTTTTCATTGACTTTTCTCTCAATGAGAAAGCAGTTCCCACTGCTGTCCTGCCTACTCAATCCTTGCTAGCAGTGGAACTGTATTAAACAGAGAACTTATCCATATGAAACCAGCCTTCATCTCACAGTCACACCAAAGGAAATGATCTCTCATAAATACTTTGCTCTCACCTCTGCCAAATCTACTTCTGTTTAAGTTTGTTCCTCTGGCTATTGGAGTTTCTCTGTTCCATCTGTCAGCTATACATACATAAAATGGTCAAAACTAGACCCATAATTTTTCTGCCACTTCAGACAGGTCAAAGGCCTCCACAGCTCACAGTTAATAAAACCACATTCCATAGAAATCCTGATCATTTTTTCTCCCTAGTCACTGATTTATACAGTCCCTAAAACCATCATCAGAGAACAGGTCTTTTACAGAGCTTTAGTAAAGCTCTAAAGCATAGCTTCATATACTAAAGTCGTCTTTTTTTTTTTTCTCCCTCAAAAAGGAAACTTGACTATAAGTCGTCCGCATACAAGAAATGTGGAACATCCAAAGAACTCCCAGCAGCATTAGCTCAACACTCTCTTGCTACGTGTTAGCTGAAGTTCCAGAGATTCTACTAGCACTTTGCAGTCCTAAAAAGAGCACTGGCCTCATGAAGCATCTCTCCAACACCTTCCCAAACAAGATGGGACAAAAATAGCATGGGACTACTCTACGCTGCCTTACACTTTTTCCACACTTGAGATTCCAGACAGCAATTTCAGCTAGGTTGGCCAACATCTGCAGAGCTTTTCGTGAAAGCAGTTTCAGCAATATTCTTCTGAGGAGGAGGTGGGGAAAAGAAGCACAAAAAAAGAAAAAAAAACCCACAACCAAACCACAAAACAAAAAAGGAGATAAAACATGGGAAGTCTTCTACTCCAATGATTCCTTTTTGCTGAATAAAATATTTTACTTCAAAACATGAAAGCCTGTTGAAGAAATTTCTCTCCCAAGGACACTGGTTGGCCCTTGCAAGCTTAGGTGATCAGGTTTCTCTTTTTCAGTTTGCAATTTGAATATCTTGGTGCCAATTTCCCATCTGTTCATGAGATGTTTTTCCACATGACCATCAGAAACTACACCATTTCAAAGACACAAACTACAACATTTCAATGACAGCATTAAAAAATAGCAACACTTTGACCTAAAAGGCAGCACAAACATCTGATTCAGCTCACAAGAAAAGACTAAGAAGCTTAAAATAATTAATTTCACAGTAAAAGCTCCTTATCTAAGCTACTTCATGCCAACACACTTTGTAAGCACTGTTGGTCAGTACAGTTAAGGGCAACAGGAAGAACAGCTCAGGAACAGCCCTCAACTTCAGGCTTTATTTTAGGATGTTGAGCAGGATGCTACGGTAGGATACCCTCTAAGGCAGACTGTCAACAGGCATCTTAATTTTGGTAACTGTAGACCTTCTGAACAAAAAAATTTGCCTTATCATAGCAGTATTTAGCAAAAGCAGTATTTTTTCATGTCTCATCCCAGAATAAAATTCAAAAAGTAGATTTAGTGTGCATGTCAAAAATGTTTAAAAAAATCCTGTAATTAACATGAAATTCTTATAGAATTCAGAAATGTTTCAGAAACTTTTGTTACAGAACACAAATATGTTTTTGCTGAAAGCCCTCTTTGGTAACAGCAGAGGGGATACATGTGGATAAAGTTACAGGCATGTGACAGCAGTTTTATTTTTAAAATAAAGAAGCTGTAAAAAATAAACCAAGCCTTCCAAAAGTCCCTAGCAGAGAGTAAGCACATACATTTGTGAAGCCTGAATAGATATGGATCAGAAGTTTCCTGACAGAGGTTTAACTTCTCAGAGATGGTAAATAACCATCACAATGCAAGGATATACGTTTTCATTTTGAGGAAAATTTAACACAATAGTGAAGCCTACCAGCCTCATTCATACCTCCTCCTCTCCTCACCTGGAAAGATGATGGTCTACAAATCAGGTTGGAGAAGCATTTATCTTCTGTTTATGCTAGCAGAGGCATACTAATGTGGTCAATGCTTAACTGCAGGCAGTAATGTGTGAGATTTCAGCTAAACTCTTTGAATCTCAGTTGAAAATTAAATATATTCCTCCGATTTTACAATATGTGTAAATCTGGATCAAAGTTAGGCCCTAGACGGGACAAATAACCTGGATTTTCAGAAGTGTTGGGCCTCAAGTAGTCCCCTCAGAATGTAACCATCAGCTCCCACTGCTAACTTTTTCTTAAACCTGGTAGGCACCAAATCTGATGTCTTTATTACAGGAATAATTTCTTAGGAAATAGAGACATCTTGGAATATAAATTAGTTTACTGAGAAGCAACTTACAGAGAAGGTTTCTCAAGTGAAGGCCTCACAATTAACTTCTTGGCCAGCATGATTGTGAGGCTAAGTATATGGAATAATGAGGGGCTATGTATTCTTATAGACTAGTGGTCTCAGGAAGTGTGTATTGTATAAATGCACTCTTTTCCATCATTGTGTCAGTGAAGTGTCTTTGAGCATCTGTAATGATTATGTTATAAAAGCAAGCACATCGCTTAAATATCACTTAAATGTTATGCTGGAAGAAGGGCTCCTTTCTAAAAGAACTCTGTAACAAATGACATTAAAAGAACAAGCCAAGTTATTTTATGTTGGAATTAGTGCCTCTAGCCTTGGAGTTTGTCTGAAGAAGGTAAAAATACCATCAGAACACACACACAATTTTAATCAAAGTTCTGAGATCCACAACATCCCTGAGTGAAGGGAACATCTTTATGCCAGTTACATATAGTTCTTCAGTCAAATGTCATTCTTTACTGGTCAAGAACTACTTCCAAGCACATTGTGATTTCCTCTGAGTAATTCAAGAGGATTAATTCTCGCCTCTACCTCAACTGTGTTGAAATACAAAGATAGAACTGCTGTTTTCTTCCTAAATTATTCAGACTAAGACAGAAGTTTAAAAAAACCCAAACGCCAAACCCCGTAAGTAGTGCAGATCCTCCAGCAGGCAAGACTGAAATTCAGTGTGTAGACAGTTGGTCATGCAAGCACAGTGATTCTACCAACCACCAAGGGGGACTGGAAAGACCTATGACTACAAGCCAAGTTAATACCTTTGAATTAATCTAACTCTACAAAGAAACCTCTCTGAAGTTTTGAGTTTCAACTACTTCTTAACCTACTGAAAACCAGGTAAACAAACCTGAACTTTATGAAGCAGGGATGTAACAAAGCCTTGTAAAAGAGCACTGTGGTTCATCCCCTGTTTCATCCCCTATGAATCCCTTCTCAGGGAAAAGAAAACTCATTTACAAAACATCTGTGCCTAAGTGATTTTAATCGTGCCTTTGCACTTGCACAGACTAAACTTCACATGCTGTTAAATTACCACTTGTGTTCATAATGTGTCTCCCTTACCTACCTTTTGGAAGTACTGCTAAGAGATTAGCATCAATATCCTTTGTGCTGTTTGCAAGTTCTTCTTTATCTTCAAATGAGAACTCCTTCTGAAAACTGAAAGCAACATCTGGTTTAGAGAACTGTGGATGTTTCTGCTACAATCAAATAAAGTCAAGATGTAACCAATTTACTGCACGATAGTCTAATAGAGATACCAAAGAAAATATTTTCCATAAGAACAAAATAAAAAATAACCCCAAGAAACTCACAAAGCCAAACCTAACATAATTTGAAACTTGTTTGGAACTGACTGTGACACATTTTTGCATTAAATTACTGTCCAGAGACTACCTTCCAAATGCTCTACTAGCTATTACATTTGAAATAATCTATATCGAATGATTCTCCATAAATATTAAAATATATTTCATCAAATGAAGTACCGCATGTACACTCCACCTAGAAGCCTGCTGTACAACTCCCCTACTGTTGTTACTGCACTGATCTCTGGATCTTATGACTTATAATACAATAATATGAGCAGCAGATCATTTAGTTTTATACCTTATCTTTTCAGAACAGCAAAAATGCCCATTTAGATAAGACAAAATATTTCTTTACATTTGTTCATTAAATATACAAATTTTAACTGTAAAATGTAGGTGTCATAATGGTCTAAAGTAGATACTAACTGTCTACAGAGACTTTTTGGAGGAAGTGTTCCTCTTCGTGGGTAAACAAAGTGAGATTTTTCTCTCCAATTATTAAACATAGAGAGAACTGCTGTACTCTGCCATTGTGACTTCTAAACTATCCCAACCAGGCATAAGAAAACTTATACCAGTCTTAAAACCTTTAGTAAACCGTGTCATTCTGATAAGACAAATTTCACAGCCTTACTGTTGGAAAATCCTTCCTCAGGACAAGTTTTTAATGTCTTTTTAAATAATTGAATACCTTTTCGTAAAGAGTATTTGGTTAGAAAAGCAAAAATAGTAAAAAAAAAAAAATAAATATTCTGTACTCACTATTCCAAAAGAACATTTCTCATTGAGAAGAGTTTTAACATATAATGGCTAATAACATTTTACATGAACTCCAAGAAGTATTTGCTTCTTTACCATTTATAAATAGTATTCCTTTGTAAGAAGACAGGGAGGAGAGAATAAAACCCTTGAAATGACAATAAAGAAACGGGGCTGTGTCACACTCGGGCACCATGCCACCTGCTGCAAATCGTCTCCAACAACTGCACTTACTGAAGTTATTCCAGGTGCTGCCAAGAAAAGCAACGTTAGCTGCTATGGAAAACAGCAAATAAAAGATGAAGAGTTGCAATAAGCTCTCTATTTCAGAAAACTGTGTATCCTTACAGGGTGAAAACACTTTAATGGAACTAAACAAACAAGCAAATAAAATTAAAAAATAGCACACAGCAGCCACAAGCAACTAGGTGTGTGTGTCATCTGAGACTGGTCAGAGACTCAGACAGTTAACTGCATGTTTCTATATGCCTATTTCCACATGGCAAACACTCATGATTCTTAGCCTCACAATACATTATTTTCTTACAGCTTCTGGAGAATCCCTAGGTGGAGAGACTCCCCGTTTCCATTTGAAAGCAGTTTTGACTCCTTTTGGCTGAAGATGAGTTTGAAAAATGCGAATAATATTGGTCTAAGGCTAGAAATCAAACCCAAAATTTATTTTGTCAAGTCAATTTGATTACCTAAGACTTGTCTCAAAAGTGCTGAGGGACCGAGCTCATGACTTTTGAATACATGGGCTTTATTTAGCAGCATCTCCAACTGCTTCCATAACGCTTGTGACAGTGCAGCACCTTAAGTTTCCATAAACGTGGGACTCTGTACAGAAAACATTCACTCACACAGCAAAATCCTTGTTTAAATTAACTGTGCACTAACATCCACAACTATGCCTCAGTCCCACATGGATTTCCAAGGGTAAAATCATACAGAATCTGGACTGGTATTAGCTGGTTCTAAAAAGGATTGTATTATTGGATTGCCTCTGGATCCTCAATAAACTTTTAAATACTGTAAACTAGTTAGGTTCACTCCTGCCCCTTCTTCCAAACTCCAGGGAGTTCCAGGGACTCTGAAGCCAGAGACCATCTAAAACCAGTCTAAACATCTTTCACTGGGTTTCCATCCATTTGCTCTTATGCCAGCGTTGTTGGTTACCTTAATTATTTTTCTTAACAGAAGTTTTCCACATCTACTCAGCTTCCTCAAGACAGGCTCTCAGTTTCATTGATTATCTGTAAAAATGCTCTTTATCCATTCCAGTTTTAAGTAATCTTTTTTGTACATGGTGTCCAGAATTGGACAGTCTTTATTCCAGCCCTGGGCCTGAGCAGTGTCTTACAAAAACAGGAATTTTAATAGAGAAAGCATTATTATATGACTAGCCACATGAATGCTGGGATCTACCACACATTTGCCTTTTTATAACTACACTATATTAGTTGCTCAATCCTGCATGAGAAACTAATATGCCAAGGCTTTGCTTTCATCAGTTGCAAGTGACAGAAAAATTTATCAGCCCCCAATGCACAACTGTGCACTTAGTATTATTACATTACATCCCTTTTCTATTACTCCTCAAGGTCATCCAGTTCTTCCTGTATGCAAGCTCCCTCCTCCTTTGTACTGAGGGCGGCTTCCAACCTTTGCTCACTGGCAGATTTCATTAAAATTCTTTTAATAACCACAAATTTCTTAAGCTTAACCCTTGCTGGGCTACATGGCATCACAGGTTATCTGCTTTGTGAAAGTCCCTTCACAGTGTCCCTAATGCCCTCATTTTCCATTTCTCTCTGGACAGACTGTCAACTTTTATTTACTTGTTTATTTTTAAACTATTAATTATTTTCATATAGTGTCTATTTCATCCACAATGGGGGAGCTTTCCCTCTTCAGAGGCATTTTTGCTCTCTCTCACAAAGCTGCAGGTGACATTGCTTGTTTTAAATATTTGCACATTAGAAACATAAAATATTTTAAACCGATGTATCAATTATATTGCTTTCACTTGCACAGAGAATTCAGAGACACAGCATTACTCTAAAGATGATAGTCAAGCCAAACAACTGAGTATTTATAGATACATACACATATATATATAATTAGTTCTAAAAATGAAAGTAGGCATATTTAGGACATGTCACAGTATTCAATAAGAACATTCATTAGGAATCTAAATTGAGTCAGAATGATGTTACAGCAATTCCAAATAGTACCAAAAAAAAAATAATTTAGAAGTTTGCAAGAATTCTTTCTCCTTAAAGTCCCTGTTAAATCTGTATACTGAAAAAGGAACTTCTCCTTTGCTTGCCTGAAATATAGCCTGTGATCATGGTTCATGAAATGCAATCAACAGCATGAGGTCCCACAAGTTTGTTTCGTGCAGGATTTGTGTGTGGTTTGGCCTGAAGTTCCCAACAAACTCATTATTCTCTCCAATGTTCAGGAATTCATATGATTCCTATTAAAACACAGGCAACAATATTTCACAACCTGACCAGTTTTTCTTTAAAAACAATGTATAATGTGGCGTTAGTAGAGTATTTGACAGTCTCGGTAGTTATACTGCTCTTGCAACTTCCAAAGTAAAGTGTGGGCTGCTTCTATACATCAGGGATTCAAGGCTGAAAACCTCATCTGCTGCTGCAGCAGCAGCATACGGTTTCTAAATAGCTGTCCCACTAACCTAGTTACATGCCCAAAAGCAAGGAGAAGTTTGATCCAAATGCCACCGGTAACACTGCCCTGCCATCTGGATTAAAGCTATGGGACATACTGAGATTTTGTGATTCAAACACATGCATGAAAATCCACTTGTATACTTGCCAGCTAGGTGCTTGGCGTTCATTTTTCTTCTTTTTCTCTACCTCCAGGAGAATATCCTTCCCTGGACTCTTATGTAAAAGGTCCATTCTACAGTCACATCCTTCTCTACTACTCTCATTTCTACTTTCCCTACCTGCCTTTCATAACACATTGCACCTTGTACACCTATTCCCTCTATATCTCTACTGTACATAAGAAACAACATGGCAGGGAATCAGGTGTGCTCCAGAAGGTGCGCGTTGACTGAAAAGATGCTTGTAAACATGAGCCTGGATGCCTAAGGCTGGTGGATTCTTGTGCAGCTGAGCCAACAAAACAGCTGGTTGCTAGGGCAAGAGTCAGTTCCCAACTTCCTGACTTCCTCTCTGTGCCATCAACCAGCAAATATAAAGGTGGACACCAAAAAGCAGAGTGAGGATGGGAAGAGAGAAGGAACATGACCTGCCACCTTGCTTAACTGTAAACTGTATGCCCTTACTCAGCTTTGTGGAACCGTGTCCTAAGGCTGCAGGCACGAGGCAGCATGGCCCTGCAAGGAAGCAGCAACGTCACCTCTCCATTCATCTCTGCAGTGTCCCCCTGCCATGTGCTGACAAAGCTCTCTGCATGGCTGTATAATTAATTCACCCACTTCAGCCACTTTCTTTTTCAGACAGATCAGTTTTCCAAGCTGGTTCACTAAATGTCTCCACTGTGTCCATGCCATGCAAGGAAAAATGGGCATTACAGTGGCAGGAGGCTCAGTGCAGAGTGGGACTCTTCCCTTAGCAATGCCAGCTATACACTTTCACATTACTTAAGAGGCAGCGGGTGTTTTAAATACCTGTTCACAGCATCTGCTTTATGCCAAAGCTTGGTCCTGCGAGAGGACCAATACTCATTTTCCCTGACAAAAGAATAAAAGAAGATTCAAGCAATGACTGCAAATTACAATCACGCAACTAGTCATCTTCACCGGGCAAGAAAAACTTGACCTTACCTTAACGCTCTCTTCCTTTGGAGCAATCGTGAAGGTTTGAATCTGACTGAATTTTCTTTGTCAAAATCTGTGAAATCAAAAAAAAAAACCATCATAGTGAAGATGCTTTAATAAATGGGGAACTTTTAGGAAACTAGGTTATAGTCTCCAATTGTAGTCCTTTTCCACTGAAAAAGATAAAGGCCTTCCCTCTAGTCAAAGGGGCAGAAGGTGGCACGTCCACAATGGTGATAAACCAAAGCCTTGTGAAAATTAGTACAGACAGTAAACATATCAAAAGCGTCAGCCCTGTATGGAATTGCCATGTTCTAATCCCAGTATTCATGGTGTAGCACTGCAGCCTGGGACTATCATTTAAACTCCATGACTCAGTTTCCCAGCTTATAAAATGGGCGGTAGACATGTTTATGAAGCACTCTGCAAATGAGAAACGCTGCAAGCAGCAAGAACCTTTTTGGCTGCAGCCTAGCAATACTATAAAAACTGCATATTCACTGCAGAAGTCAGAGATGCTCAGCTGAGAATCTGTTGCAACAACAGTATTACACCACCCATGACAGAAATATTTCTGAAGGTTGTCTACTGTTTGGAAGCTCCTATTTTTTTCTGATTAGCCTTAGAACATGCTTACTTTCAGAGAGGAACAGGTGTTTACACTGAGAGCAAAACTGTATCAGATGCAGCCTTATATTCAAAAAGTATCTATTACAAAGCAACTAGTTCCCAAACCTTTGTGAACCATAACGAGCAATCTCCCTTCTCTCCCCCCAGATCTAATGTTTTCATTTCTGCAGTCAAGAGCATCATCACAGGGTCTAATCAATGACCAGTGGCAATGGGGACCAGTGCCCCAAGTACCAGTTCCCTCCATTCAACAACGAGGATGCTATTAAGAGACCTTAGAGAACTGCTAGCCAGGGAGCAGGGGAGCACCTGGTCTGTGACTGCTGTGGAAAAGCACATGAAGCTACTAATAATTTACTCTCAATGGGAAAATTGCCTTCTGTCCCCATCCATATTAAGTCAACTACCCCAAGACCCTAAATTAATAAAGAATTGGTCACCGACACGGCGTTCACTTCATTTTTTCAGAGACAGACCTGAATATTACACAATCTGGACTTTAGAACGATTCGAAAGCAGCAACATCCCTTTTACCCTACCTCAGAACTGCAATTTAACTATTTCAAAAAAGAGATAACTGGCAAAAAATATTTTTTGCTTATACAAAATATCTTAAAATTTAGGTAGGATGTTTCTTATTTTTGCAGAAATGATTTAACGAACCTTATTATAGCTGACAACATGGGTATTAATTTAGAGAATGTATCTTTTGTCTATGCCTTTCAAAACTTTCCACCCTCCTCCTCTCTTCCACTTCTTTCTGCCACCTCTCCAGGTAAACAGATTATTTTTTTTTTAAGTAGTAGAATATAAACGACCATTTTAACAGCTTGATAAAGAGGCTTAAAATGTGCAAAAAGGCATTTTTTTAGGCATCTGCTACAAGTCACTGCAGATTTCAAGCAGCTTTGCTAAAAGCATTCTTCAATAGGCAACTTTTTCCTGTTTTTGTTAACATTCATTTTCTCTTTCCAAGAAAACGGAGAATAAAGCACACAGATTACGCAGAAACATCTTGTTTGACCAAAACAGAGTATTATAAGAAAAACAGTACGAATGGTATATAAATCATTATATTTTACACTACAACATTAAAAAGAATGTTCCATGCCATAAGTATCCTCTAAAATGGCCAGATTTACATTACTGTGAGAAGAGTATGCAGTAACTTAAAAAGCCAAGCTCAGTATCTGCTTAGCTAATCAGAACCAGGCATATCTTAAATTTATAGCCGTTCTAAAGGGATATAACCCATCCTATAGTTTTTGGCACTAAAACAGCTGTCCACCATGAAAACCACAAGTAGACCACAGAGAAATTCTCCCTACCCTAGCCAAAACTGGAGAGGGGATATGAGAAGGGAAGAAAGTAGCTTTTATTGCTTTGCTGGGAGAAGGGAGGGAGAAGGCTGCTAAGAGGGGGCACACAGGCCGGGCTGACTTTTACTACTCATTAAACACATTCAGGAACATTCATACATAACGCACCTATAATGCCTCAAAAACATCTCAGAACTTCGCTGGGGTAAGCTCCTCTTCCCCCCAAGCACAGAAAACCCAACCAGACAATTATATTCTGTTACACAGTTTTGTTATTTTATATATTTCCTCCTGTTCAAATTAAACCCCATGTGGGAGGATTAAAGTCCAATAAAACTAACTTACTACAATATGGAAGTCTTAAAATTAAATACAAACACAGAAGAAAAAGTAAAACAACTCTGCTTCAAAAGAAAATAAACAAGCCCACAAGAGAAACATCAGTTGAACAGAGACTTAATTCAATGGTTAATTTAAAGAAAAAAAAAACACCCTCACAGTACCTGATACACAGAAGGAAAATCTTTGCAACAGCATTTAGTTCGTTCTTTCACTGAAGAATTCTAAACATGCTCATAACCACATTAAAACAATTGTAAATATTTGTATTGAAAATTAAGAGTATATTTACCGAAGTGTAAATCAAACTTGCTCCCAAGTTTAACCATTTGTTCAGTCTAGTCTCCCTCCCTCTTAGGTATAAACTACCAGATAAAACCACAATCCATAGTTTAATACATAGGAAATTAAAAATGCTGAATATAAAAAAAAAAAGAAGTAGATGCAACCTCCCAGTGTTACTTAGTATATTTAAAGGCCCTAAGTCGGTGGCAAGCTAAGCTAATTAAAAGATCCATCTAATCGGATCTTTCAAAAGTGTCCTTTAGGAAATAATGAAATAGCCTAGGTGACTAACTGTATACTGATTGCTAAAGTAGCTAATGTAGCTGCAGAAGATCCAGTCAAACAATATTTACACATGCATACACATATACAAGAGACATTAAACACACACAAATGAACTGCATTTTCTTCTATCTACGTGGAACTCTTACCTTGCTCCTCAGAGTATTTAACATTTCCCAAATAGCTGGAGATCCAAGGATTTCTGAACATGGTTGCACAAACAAAGGATTCAGCAAAGAGAAACTACAATAGCAGCTAAATCTCAACCAGCCACAGCCCTAGGCCTGTCTTAGCAATATCGTGTAGAGATTTTTCATAGCAGAGGACTGGAGCTGTCAGGCTCTCGCGTCCCAGGGAGTACAGTAAATGCATAGCAATAGGCTGCAAGCTGGAGCAGCTCAAGCCAGTAATCAGATTACAAACAGAAATTAGGCACATGAATGCTAAAACAGATTGGGCAATGGTGATTGGGAGATTTATAATATTACCACTTCAAAGATCGAGCCAAATCACACATTATATTCCCGCAAAATGAATACAGAACCCCTAAATCCTCGTATTAAAATAAAAAAAAAAAAAAAAAAAAAAGAAAAAACCTCCAAGAAGAGGAATAATTCCTTCCTATCTCTAATCAGGATAAACTGCAATGTTTGCTTAAGAAAAACAGCATCCAGGCTGCCAAAAAAATGGACTCTGTTAATCATATCATTATGCTAAACGTTTTGCCTAACTATTAGTTGGAATGTTTAAAACAGACAAGATTTATGGATAACATGTGAGTAAAATTACTGGTGGGGGTGGGGATTCAAGAACAAGACACCACGGCTCCAAATATTTTAATTTGAGACAGAAGGTGTAAAATGGCACAAAAGTACTGTCTAGCTACCATATTTTTTTATTAAACAGATTTGATGGATTTTGGATTGAAGAGTCGGAGCCCTATATAGTTCATTTTGAAAGTCAAGAAGTATTTGTTCAAAATGGTGCAGTCTTCCACGCTGAACTACCTGATGATTAACACACACACAAGCTCTAACTATGTGACTGAAGGAGGTCCATACACTTAAACCCATCCAACCAAAGGCAGTAACTGCCTGCTAGCTTCCCTCCAACAGACTTCTTCCCTTCAAAAAGATTTCAGGCAGTATCAGTAGAAAACTCACCACAAGGCTGGGGCTGTCAAGACCATGAAAAGATAGCCTAGAAACACAAGACTGAAGCTCTTGACTTCTCTTACGTGTTTCTATGATACCTGGTACAACAGGACCCTGATCCATACTGGGAACCTCTATGTGCAGGCAAAATATAAGCAATGACGGTGTGAAAGAGACTACTTAATCACATGTGAAAAATATAATCTTCCAAAAACCGATTAATTTCTGTTGGCTCGCCATGAAGTTGTATTTAGTCTGCCTAGGTCATCAAAACATTACTTTTCATGCTAGCAAGTTTTTGCAACGGATAGAAGAATAAGAACTCCATCTTGTCTAACGCCCCTGCTATTTGTATTCATTTATGTATTTTTAAACACTAATAGTGTCGGAGTCACCTTAACTGAAGCACCTTTTATTAGCTGATCTTTCAACAGTACGGAGCACCGTGGAACAAGAGTCACCCAGCACACGGAACATGGCATTGAAGCCTCTGACTAACCAAGTATTATCTTCTGTTCAGAAATATCTGAGGGTATGTACCACATTTTTTTCTTTGCCAGTAACGTTACTGGCTCTTGTGTTTAGTTCTAACCACTTCACAGCACTACCCATAGAACACAAACTGAACACTGCTTTGCTCTCTTGACCAGCTGTGAAAGCCTACAGGTACTCGAGCCTACTAAATACAAAGGCAGTAACAAAAAATGGATTCTACCAACACTAGTCCAAACTTGCCATTAACCTGAAAATATGCTTTATGGCCTAGACATAAGTGCTTAAAACACAAATATGAGACAGTACAGAAATAACAAAGAAGCTGCTGGTAACAGCTAACAGGGACATTCTGGACCAGTATCTGTGTGGGTGTATCGATAAAAGAGGCGTCCAGTTCTGAAAAGGTCCCTTCTTTACAAGCATTGCTGTGTGAAGACTGCTTACTTGTATAGAGGTATTATTACCTGGAGCATTTTTAAGCACCTGTAACTTATCTGGTAAACAATAAAGGAACTGTTTCTCATAAAGGATAGATAAATAATACTCATTTGATAAATCTCATGGCTGCAGCCTTTAGCAAGGTTGAAGGAGAAGTTAGACTTGACAGCTGAGCTGATGCAATAGCTCATGGCTGCCAAAAAAGACAGTCCTACGTGTTTCTGTGGGACCTGCTAGGTCCTGCTCCCCTAGAGACCCAGTCAGATGACTAAACTGGTAGTAAACGTTCCCTTTTAGTTTTGCTGGGTGTGCTTTTCAGGAGCTGCCAGAACAAAGAAAAAGGCACAGGATCTTATAATCAGGAAAGGGATCAACCCTTCCGGCTAACAAAGGAGGTGAGCTCAGCTTGATTGTCATCCCTGTGTCTGGTGATGTCCCATATGACAGAGGAGACGACGTGTGTTTTTATTTGTGGAGGGAGGGGGGAGGATCCCATATTCCTCTGCTGTACATCTTCAGCATTTTGTCCTCAGTACCCTTCTGGTGAACAAGGTAAAGCACACAGAGCTGCAGAAAAAGTCTAGAGTCCTTTCACAAACGGCTGTATTTTAAATATATATATATATATTTTTATACATATATAGATAGATATATATCTTGCTTGTGCTGTTCAAATTCTACTCACAGAACAGAGTAAGAAGCCAGTTTCTCCAACAGCTCTAGCTACTACCTGGGAAGGAATACCTGTGACAGGCTTTGGTGCAAGTAGGACTCCTTTCTCTACTACTTACAGCTGGCAGGTCAAGAATACAGGGGCCATCTCATTGCACCAAAGAGAATTATTATAAAGGAAAGTAAAATACCCAACAAAAGGAACATCTGTATACCACAGTCTTCACAAAAAACCCCACCTATAGTCCAGAGTTTGGCTTCAAGCTCTCTTCATGTTAGGTTGGAAGGTGATCACCAGTCATTGCTCTGTGCATGGTATCTATGGATTCACATTAATGTCACTGTTGTTAATACTGAAACTGTGTTACTGTGCAGAATCTGTGACCCTAGAGTTTGTTCAGCTTCACTTCAAGACGAGGGGTATGTGCCAACACCACTTCTAATATTAAAACTCTTAATGCCAAGAGATGCTGTAGCCTTAGGATAGTACCCCAATGCTACGCACCTCACACAGACTGTTGGGAAGACAGACAACTGACGACTTCCCTCCCTCCCTTCCATCAAAAACAGATCACCTATTGCAAGACAGGTCTCTGTGCTGTCCCTTAACCCGCGTTGGCAGTGGAGAAGACATCTCGGTAAAAACAGTAAGTCAGCAGGGTCAAGCGATGGTATAAAGAAAAAGAACTCTTAGATTTAGCTTTTTACTCTACGTTTGGAAACAGTAGGTTTAAGAGCAA
Source organism: Chroicocephalus ridibundus (assembly GCF_963924245.1). NCBI lineage: Eukaryota > Metazoa > Chordata > Aves > Charadriiformes > Laridae > Chroicocephalus > Chroicocephalus ridibundus. Next base: position 17,210,225 of record NC_086285.1, read on the forward strand.
GTCTTTCCCAGAAGAAAAGAAATCCATCTCCAAACACTTGATGAGGGAAGGAGGAAGAGTATTTTGACCTTCAAAGAGATCCAGTCTCTAGGCTGTAGAAGTATGCTCAGCCAAACTATGTTATCAAGGCTGTGTTACAAATCGGTAGTAATGTTCTTGTCCTGCTCTGCCATCATTAATTCTTGAGTATTAGCAGCCTCCAACATAAGCAAACAAAGAGAGAACAACAGTTCAGCCATTAGAAAGGGGGGCAAGCCCGTCTGGAAGTTACATTTCGAGTCATCTGGGCAAAGAGCTAGAGGTTAAGCACGAATACATTTCAAATCTGAGACTGCTCATGAAAGACCATCTGACAGCTAAATGTTGTTCTGAAGTTTCCCACAGGAAGAGAAGGAAAATGTATTCCTTTTGTCTGGCAAAACTAATCACTGTAATCAAAGCTGGAGTTTAAACGGCTTGCAAAACTGTTCCCAACTTACAGGGCTGCCAACCCCAAAGCACTGAAGAGTTATGAGTCAGGTCCCACCAAGATCAAGTCTTTTTTCTTTCTGAATTTTGATCACTTATGAATTTATATTTAGAAGTGTTCCTCTGTGATAAGAACTAGATACTTTGTGTGACTTCCAGTTATGATAAAAAACAAAAATCAAAGAAGCCCATGACAGCTGTTTGAAGAAAGTCTAAAAATAAAAGTTAATAAATAAATAAATAAATAAATCAAGAGTGTGGAGGAAAAAGTCCACAGTGACTGCAAAGAAACTTTCAGCAAACATGCTAGTTAGGTAAACAGGAGCCTGACCAGGACGGAAAACTGAGACAATATGTATAATCAAGATGATGAAATCATATTTTCATTCACACTTTATGGTTGGAGGTCTAAAGGAGCTCATGAATTTTATTCCACTGCTCTTCTGGACAACGAGAGTGCCCTTGGAATAGCAAGTTAAAGTAAACTGTGCCAAAATCTGTGATGCTGTGGATGATCGCAGGAATGAAGGTCAGAACAGAGTGCTAAACCAGGCCACTCTCCTCCATCACTCCATTTGACCTCCCCTCCCAGGCTCCAGGCTACTTACCCACCCCAAGCCACCCTGTCAGTTTTTGGCATGAAGGCATGTGTTTCCGAAGATAAGTGTCAAGGCACTAGAAGAGCCTCCCTTTTCTTACTTCCTCTTCCTCCCACTCTCCACCAATTTCTGCGAAGGTGTTCAAGAAATAATTCAGCCCGAAGCTAAAGGACAGGTCAAAAATGTAACAGATTACTTCAGTAGCACGATCACTTAATAGAAAGTTATAGTCTCTAGTCACGTTCAAGCATCCTAGCTTGCAAACACAGTATTTATTCTGGGTTGGCAAGGGCAGTTAGTTCTCTCTTCTCCATCCAAACCCCATGTTTGTGGGCAAACAATATTCTCATTTCCTAAACGGAGGCCATTTGTATGGGCTTTTAAACTAGAATAGTTTCCTGACATGGTATCATCCCTCCAGTGGGATGCAAGTTTAATCCATTTCACTTTGGGTTTTTTTTCCCCTCTGCTTCCACTGTGCAACAGTTTTTGAATAATGATCCTAGCAAGAAGATTTCTGCTTTTTGGCTAATGAATATGTTTTGGACAAGTCTTCAGGCAATGCAGTGCTGAAGTTTATCTATGTGATGTACTTCAAAACAGGTCATGTGCAAAGAGGTGAAAAAAGCTGATTAGTAAGTGTCATAAAGGTGACTAAGATGACAGATGTGTTAAAAGATATATGAATGGTCTTTTTGTACTGAATAATTACTCATGTGCTCTGGGAAAAAGGAGAACAACAGGTATTTTTCCACACATACTCTAAAAAACTTTTCTCTCTCTGGGTTACTCTTTCAGATTTGAAGAAATCTCACTCAAGTCGTTAATTTCAGCACTCAAAAATCTCCTAAAAGGAGATTTTGGTGTCTTTCAATCCTGCAACACATTTTCAGAATCAGGAACATGAAGATAATGTCCCCTGACATTCCTACATCTCGTACCACTGTTCACAAAACCATATGGCAAGACTGTAGCATAATTAAAGATCTTCAATGTTTTCCTCTTTAGGAATAGGATCAGTCTAGACTAGCTCCTTAAAGGAAGTTCAAAGACCATGCACCTCTCACACATGCGGTAATCAGATATACCAGCGAGGCACATTATCCAAATTCAGTCAGACCTGTTTGTCTGTGGGCCTGAAACGGTAACAGAAGGTGTCAGGCGTGCACAGGGCCAGGGTTAGGCATGGGCTGAGCAAATGGCTGGAAACGAGGGGTAAGGCAGTAACTCCTGTCCTAGCAGTACATACAATTTAAATGATTAAACAGCCCAAGGACTTTGAGGAGACACGGGTTTTTACCTAGCAAAACAATATCTGAGAGCATTTCACACTACGTCTCACTGTAAAGCAGTTGCAGTTCAGATTGTGAAGGCACAGGGTTAGCCACAGCTCTTTGGACATCCTTCACTCAAGTAATGACACAAGCAACACCTTCTTCTTTATCACTGCAGTGAATGAGAGCTTTGCTGCTGCAAAAGGGCTTAAAACGCTGTTGGGAGAGACTGTCTGCAAACTCCTGTCCTCCAAACAAGGCTTCTAGGACAGATTTCCCCAACTACAGAAACCTGTAGTTTCTTCAGTCCCCAGAAAAATGTCCGCCACAGTGCAATACAACCAGCACAAGGCTGTCTCCTTGCCTGGAGTGCCAAGTGGCCTCGTGCATTTAAGTGACACAAAAAGCACAGCCATGCTACCGACTTTTCTCCCAGCTGGTCTAGAACACCTCTGCGCTGTTATCTCTGCACGCATGTAAAAGCCCAATAAGGGAGCACACAGAGGCACACATACCACAACGAAGAATTTATAACAAAGTTCTTTGGCTCTTCATGATAGTCATCTAAGGAAAACATCCATTTTGTTTACCACTGTGATGTGACATTTCACAGGCCACATCATATCCCTGCATACTTACCTTGAAATATAACTGTCATTTTCAAGCCAGGCAGACAGCAACATTGCAGACAACAAAACCATGCTCCAGCTCCCATCCTGTTTATAGCACATTGCAATGCCTTCTCAGAAAATTAAATATTTAGTAAAAGTAGTAAGAAAAAGCATCTGCTTTATTCAAGAGCTGATGGTCAAGGTAGGACAGCTCAACTGTAAATACTGTCACTGAAAATAATGTCACTATGAAAAAGCATGTGTACCAGGCTTAATTTGCATCCAGCATGGCTAAGCAAAAATTCACAAAGAAAGAAAACCTGGTTATCACAGTGATGATGCAGTTCTGGAGCCTGTTCTCTAGAGAGCAGGTTAAAATTTATAGCAGCAATGGTCTTTTCTCTTTATTGCCCTCTTACACTCCCAAGGCTCCTGCAAAAAATCACAAATGTGCCTGGGCCAGTCACTAATAGCAAGTTAATCACAAATCAGATCTGAAGAACTTTCACAGAGCTGCCCAGGAAAGCCTGCACAGCATCTGCCTATATTGTACTTGCCTAAATCTTAATAAAGAAAAAACACACAGGTTTGTTGTTTTTTTTTAAAGCCTTCGTCCACGTTAAAGTCAGTTTTTATGAGGTGGGTATGAAGCAACCTAGTCAAGTCCTGGTCTGCACACAGGCAGCAGGTGCCAATATTCCCCTTCTCCTGGGAGCAGGATCATTGCTTTAGCCAGTAACAAACAGTCTTCCAACAAAGGGCATAAAACCACACAAAAAGAGAGAAGAAACAAGTCCTGAAGTCATACCCAAAAAAAGAATTCATTTCTCTTAGTTCAGGTGTGTCTCTGAAATGAAAACAGGAGTGAAAACATGCTTCCTTAGGAAAGGCCACCACAAAACGTTCCAGTACATAAAACGACAGGGTGAACTGGTGCCCTAAGGTTATAATGAAGCATGTGAAAAACACGTCAGGAAACAGAACTACAGTTACTAACATTTACACAAAAGGATTTTACTTTTTTAGAGCCACCTCTAGCGTGATTCTTGACACGTGCCAAGCAGAGGTGCGTCTCTGACAGCAGCAGCTCCCTGGCAGCACGCTGCCAGCGCCGCAGTACTGGGTCGTATCTCCCGGGGTCTGGGCTGGATCCGTTCTGGGCTGCGCGTTCCCCGCCGCCATCCAGCATGTTCTGTCCCCAGACGCCGCAGCGGCCGCCGCAGCTTGCCTAATAAGGCCACGTGCAAGTTGACTGGCTGGCTTATAGGTCACCCAGTGTTTACCTTGCAAGCCGGCAGCGCAGCAGCGGCCAGAGCCTACCTACCCCTTGGGCAGGCGGCGGGGGCTCGGCCAGCCCCCCCCACCACAGCTGTGCCACCGCTCCGCCATCCCTGCGCTTCCAGAGCCCCGGGAATGTCGGCAGTCAGGAGCTCCCGCTGCTCCTACGCCAGAGGTTAAGCTCAGCCAACAGCTCACAGCTGAGGGAGACACACTTCAGGTTTACCGCAGGCAGCGTGAAACTGCGGCAAGTTCGGGTACAGTTCTCAACACAGCACATTTTAGGACCACTAGACTGAAAAAATAATCAGGTTTCTCACTGCATGAATTGCTTGAAAGTAGGCCAGCAGCGCAGGTATAAACAACCACCTTCACAGCTCCAAGACAGGAGACAGGTACTTGTCAAACACCAGAACCAAGCAAACTAGATGAAAGCAAGGTACAGATACTCATTTGAACACTACTATTTAATTATTTAACACTCTTGATCAGTTATGGTGAGACTCACTGCAGTTCAGACAGATGGCTTCAAAAGTAATGACTTAGTCTCCCCAAAATAGCTATCTGGCAAAAAAAAACCTTGGTTCTGCTGCTCACTGCCTCTCTTGCGATTCAGACTAGTTTTTCCTTTATACCTCTCCCAAGGTAATTTCAAGATGCTAGATTTGGACACCATCCTATCCTCTTTCCCAGCATAGAGTCTGCAAGGAAGCCAGGAGAGCACTCTGTGGTCAGAGCCGGCAGCCAGAGGAGAGCAGCACGGGTCACCTCCTCCCACAGCGCTGCCGTGGCCCCCTCCAAGGGGCCGCTTAGAGTGGCTTTTTCCCCAGAGGTCAGTACAGACAGTGCATTTCTGTCCTTCATTCCCCCCCACGCCTGGCACTGAACAGTAAAATATCAGGCCAGTTCAGATGTTATTTGTACCCTGATATTTCTAAAATCGGCATGCAATCTTCTAAGCGCTTCGCTGCCTTGAATGAAGCATCCCCAGTGAGCACGCTGCCGGAGGCTGGCAGAGGCTGTCCCCGGTCAGCAGGGATGAGCACAGCGAGCACAGGTCTGCGGGAGGGCACTGGAGAGCAAACTGAGGATCCTGCCCATTGCCCTGGAAACTTTGAGCTTTTGCCTTTTGTAAACTCTGTATCACAGCTCCTTAGTACTAGATAAATTACACCACCCCGTAAGGCTTAAATACCTATCTAGTACTACTAGATGTAACAATACATTTACCAAATGATTCTTATACCTAGAAAAGTCTCTAACACACAGCGAATAAAACTAAACCATGATTAGCACCCCACTGAAACCAAACTACCACAGTAATGTCCTGTTCCTGCAATGAACCTGGCGTTCACACTATTATAATTAAAAATGATAGCATATATGGCCAACTTACTCTTTAAATACTGCATGTTAAAAAATGCAGCTGGGAATCATGCTGACTGTTTGTAGCTCAGCCATTATCATTCTGGGCTGAAGCTATGCCCAGATGCACACAGAGATCTTGGCTGAGAACTGCTGATTTTCTGCTAAAAGTCTATTCTCACCCAGTATGTGCTTCACTAATACAAAGAAATAGGGCACACACATTCAAAAAAGGGCCAGTCAGACACGATTACGCACAACTAGTCCTAAAATAAGCTAATTCACTTTGTGTCCAATTTGCTTAAATCAGCAGCACAGTATGCTCATGACTATCTAATATCAATAATGAATGCTGTAAGAAACTAAACAACACACTAGGAATGAGACGGACTGGCACGTGTGCATTAGACCTGTTAACAGAATTTTAGGAAGAAGTCAGGATAGCCCTGAACTATGGAAATCAGCCCCACTTCACAGACATCCAGCCTGGGACAAGAGAAAACCTATGGGGCTTGCACTACTTGCTAGAAGAAATGGGTTCACCCATTCATTTCCAGTTTCGCAGAATACACACTGACAAACTTGAAGTACCAAGGGGAACACTGTCTCTCCTCTTGGTTAAAAAGGAGAATCTCAATAAACTCAGGCACATCCAGGGAAAAAAAAAAAAACCAGTGACACCCTCACAGGTGACTGCTTATTTGACACCAATTAACTTAAGGCCATTTGTGTAACTGCACACTAGCAAAAGCTTTTACGCTTTTGTGGGTTTAATTTAAATGGAGGTAAAGTAGCAGTTGATTTTTCTCCATTCTAACACTCCCATTTTCCATCTTTGCTCACAGACATTCAGAATTCCAAAAGACAGACTTCAAGAAGGAATTTTTGGGAAACTTTAGAAATACAGCATTATCTCCTTCACTGTGCTAAAGATGGGGAAAAAAGTGAAAAATTACCATTTTTTAATCTGTATTCTGAATACCCTGAATGCAAAAGGACACTTAAATGGTAGAGAAGTCAGCCTCATGAAGAAGCATGGCTTTTTCATGGCTCGGGACAAAGCACAGTTATTGCACTCAGTTATACCTGACTAGTGCAGAGTTAGAGAGTAAAATTCTCACTGAATTCTTTGAGAACAGGGTAGAAAAGTAATTTCTCCAAAATCTACGTATATCAAAGGTGATGCTGAAAGAACAGAGTAAAGGCTCACATAACACCTTTACTTTAAATCAAGGTTCAAGAATTTTTTCTGCTCACACTCCCCCAAGCAGGCCACTTCCTCCAGTGACCTTACAAGAGACAACTGCCACCCCAGGCCTCGGTCACACGGGAGGAAACACATCTACCACAAATCTACAATTATGTGCTGCAGGCACACAGTCACTGAGAAGACAGCTGGGGTTTCAGTGAGGTAACAGGGAGGTGTTCTTCCCCTGGTGTACAGATCAAGCTCAAAAGGAAAACACCATGACTTTGTTCAAACAAAATGTAGTGAGCAGGGAAAACAGCCTACAAATGAAAGAACACAGGCAGCTGCTTGGGGAGCTGAGAGGTTTGTTATAGTCCAGCCTCCCTGAGCCACCTCGGAAGCGTACAGAGGACAGTCCCCAGGGTGCAACCTTGATGCCTGTGTGATGGCTGGGAAGGAGGGCTCTGCCACACCACGGCTTTTATTGCCACACAGGAGGAACTCAGCTGTACTTGCCCTAAAGTTCACACATCTTCCTGAGACTAGAATCCCAGCTCTACTCCTTTTAGTCTAGCTCCCATCCTTGCCAATCCCTCTCTTCTGATTTTATTTCTGCTGCCTCCTGCATATCTCCACCTTCCTCCTGTACCAGATCCTATGGGTAATGCCACCACAGTTGTATTCTTCAGTGTTTCCAAATCTACTTCCAGTTCTCCCCTGGCTCTTCTCCAGCTCTCATGGCAGACTCTCCCATCAGAGACCCAGTCCCACCCCAGAAGCTCTCCTCACCCACTCCATTCCGCCCCCTCCCCAAAACAGGTCACCTTCTTGAGCAGGGTTTTGTTTTCCTTCTCCAGGAAGTTTCAGTAAAGGGCTGTCCAGTGTAGCAGACTTGATCCTTACCCTCCCCTTTACTAGGTGAGATCTGCACATGGGAAACTAAGGATGTGCATTCATGACAGCTGAATCAACCCAGCAGCACACTACGGAGCAGACCAACAACCAGAGGGTGATGGCATAAGCATGCTGATAGTCTTGGACACTTCTTTTGCAGGTGAATTCCCTTCATCAGTCAACTTATTTGTCCCATGAATAGCGCCAAAGGAATGCTGTGCTGTTTGAAGAGAGGCACTGAGCATGTGTAATGGAAAAAAGAGACTTCCCTTAAAAGAGAAAAGACAGGCTGCTTGAACAAATTAGAGTTGGAAAGAATGAAGGAGTCCCTTGATGTCTTGATCATCATTGGTTCTTACAGTAGTACACTAACAATCAGTTACAGAAAGGGTGCTGAACTAGGTCCTTGCAAGGCAGGCCTTACAACCCAGGTTTTGAAAATATACCTACAGTAGTATTTGTCTAAAAGTGAGTCAAAACCATTGCTCAGGAATAGCGCATTATCATCTAAATCACAGCTACTCATGGTATAATACTTCTTAGCCAGCAGGACACAGTGGGATACAGCCCTGTGCCAGGTGATGCTACAAAATCCTCAGTCACCAGGGGCCCGTCACATGTGAACGCAGCCTAGTGCTGAGTTAGACATTCCGCTGCTCAGCCAGGGCAGCAGCAACACGTTCAGGTGCTGCGGGAGGACAGAGCTCAGGATGGGCTGCAAAACCCAGCCGGGAAACAGGGTAAGTTCTACAGCACGACTTCTCTTCGTCACCCACACCACACTCTCTCAAGTCAACGACCTGGCAGTCCTTAGAGCAATGAGATGTCACAAGCCTTCGGGAATTTCAGGGTGCAGGGACCCTGAGAAGCTTCATTCTTAAAATGCCCCATCATCCTCACAGATCCCACAGTCCGTGATCCAAGCAATAAACAACAGTTGTACATGTACTTATCAGAGCATGTATGGGACACATACACAAGAAATTCACTGAAATGCACATAGTTTATTGTCAGCACATTACCCTGCTCACAGCATCTTTAGAAAGATATTCCTATGGCATGAAAACAGTCCTTCTTCCTACAGCAGGGAGCCTCTGGGAGGCGTTTGGGAATTTTATTTCACACACCAGCACGACTGGCACATTTACTACTAAGTTATATATCAACACTCCACACAAAGGATTTTGAAGCCCAAGCAAGATGCTTGTTTTCCTCACTGCCCGTCCACACCTGGCCTGATTTTTATAAGTGCTAATGAATAAAATAAAACAGTAGAACAGCTAGGTAATCCCAGAGCTTCCCTAAATAAATGATTCAACAATTCGTATTGCACTTCAGCATACGAACATCTTGCTTTGACTTAAAAAAAATCAAGGTCTTAAATGGTCAAGTAAAAAGAAAAAAGCTCAGTCAAGGCTACAATTCAAGACATTTAGACTATCTTGTAAGTGTATTGCTTGCCAATGGCTTTAAGTCAAACTACAGCAGTATTTTAAACTCTCATGGAAAGTATGCCTGCATTAAAACTCAGTACAAGAAACTTAAACATCCGGACAGCATGTGGCCATGCATGAGATCACTGTGAAAAGCTGCAGCATTTTCTTCAGCTCTTTATTTTCCTTTCCTGGGAAGTTTGAAACCATAATCAGCAGCTTATACCCAAAGTCTAGATGTCAAGACAGCACAGACTGGAGTAAGTCCAGGAGTTGCATTAGCTCACAATATGCAGTGAAATAACAAAATCCTATCCAAGGAGATCCGGAGCACTATAATGCTATTTAATGAAGCCTGAACAAAACTAGAGGATTGCTGCTGGAGAGGACAGTATATAGGGATTTCACTTGGAAAGCATAATTTTTATAGTCAAATTCTCACTTTCTTCCCTCAAGGGGTGTGTGTGTGTGTGAAAGTATTCTATTAAACAGTTTGGCATATGTAAGGTCTCAACTAGCTGCTTTTTTAGGAGCTCTTTGTTTGCCAAGAATTATCTGTATTTCTTGCAAGTCATTGTGAGGAACAGCATGAAAGCATCCAGCTTCTGATATTTCAAGGGTCTGAGGGTGTGTAAAAACCATCTGCATAGAAACTGGATTTTACAAAGGTTTCACAGGAAAAAAAGTTTGTTTGGTTGAGGTTTTTTTAAAGATCTTTTTAATCTGTTTACTAAAAGAAACATTTCTGTTAGAATAAACACACAACTCTTGACTGAAAGAGTCTTATTCACGTATCCTATCTTTTTGTCCTGGAATTGGTAAGTAAAGAGAAGCATAAGGCAGGCAGCTTGGTAAGTAACCTTGAAAAATGACTTCCAAACATAGAAAAGAAGGGAAGAGAAAGGTGGAGACTAAGGGATGCCAAGGTGAATCAGCATCAGGAATGCCAGAAACCTACGTTAGTGGAGACCACTGCCTTCTTTTATTTAAAAAAGTCTAGCAGTTGTTTCTCTGTGTCAGTGATAAACTATTAGTTGTGGCATTTTTTCTAATGGGTGAAGCATACCACTGATGGGGTTCCACATTCACTACTTTGTGGCAAGTATCTTAAAAGGAACATCCAGTAACACACATTGTTAAATACTGTAACAAATTTAGTCCCCCCACAAAAATAAAACTTACATTTTATTTCTCTTTGTTTAACTAAAGGGCTAACTGCTCCTGTTCATAGACATTCTTAATTTTTTTTCCCCTTAACATCTTAAATTCAGAAGAAAATAAACAAGTTTGGGCTTCATCCAGGATACTTCAGTTTTCAAGTTCGAAGACTGAAGCAGGACTTTGACTTCCTTTCAGTTACCCTTACTAAGGGATACGGTTTGTCAAATAAGATGCTACTCCCTTTTGGTCAAATATTTAAATAATATATTAGTTTTAGTTTCTAATATAAGCTTCCCTGTGAACGTGCTACAAGGAGGCCATACTCAGGCCGTCTAATGCCTCAAGACCAGTCTTAGGGTGACCTGGTGTCCAGCTTAGATTTTCAGGAAATCTCCTGAGACCCATAAGACAGGTTACTAAAGCAGTGGTACTACTGCTGAAGTGGTAGTGGTGAAGGGCATCCACAACTAATGACGGGTAACTTCTGTAAAAATTTGAGAGCAAAACACAAAAACCTTGGCTTCAATACTAGCCACGTGACCAAAGACCTGCATGACTGAAGCACCATGTGAAAGGGATATTTTAACATACCTTAATCTTTGAAAGTTTCTGTAAAACTGCCTTCAAGGAAGATGAGACACAGATATGCCATATCCTACAACACCAAGGAAGAAGACACCAAGAAGACACTGCAGTCTCTCCCTCAATAGACCCTACTTGGTGTTAAACTGCTCCACATACATGACACCTTTCTCAGGCTGTTGCTTCAGCAGGTTGGAGGAAGCTGGCTTCTGGCAGAGAAAGACAAACGCTAGCACAGCTACACCCCCTTCCTGGCGAGTAATTTATCTAAATTAGATTAAGCTTTTCTGACCTCCTCCACCTACCCAGAGACTGGGTTAAATGCAAGGGTTACCTATCCAGCCCCTTCGGTACTAACAGGACACAGCTGAGTAAACAGCTCTGCCTTCTTAACAGACAGCAGTGGGACTCAGGAAAAAAACAAACCACAAAACAGGCTGGTTCCCAGGACTCCTGACACCACTCAAAAAGCATCAATCGTTTTGAGTGTTATAATTGATATTGAAAGTCAGTTTTGCGTGATAAAGCCAGATACCATAGCTTTAAAAGCAACTGTTAATATATACAGAGGTTAATTTAGAGGGCATTGGTACAGACAGACCATTAAAAAGAACTAAGAACTCAGACAATCAAGTTAGAAGATAATGACTTCTACTTTAATATGTGTAATCTGACATTGCTTTAACTATAGAATTAATCACTTTAGGATACCGTACTACAGAAAAATAGTGAACAGCTTTAGAAAAAGAGCACCAAATGGTTTTCCTCTGCTCTGCAGGGTTTACAGTTCAATATACATTGACAGTGCATCATCAGATATGTATCAAAACAACCACCTTGACAAAACATCCTAATCCAAAGCTCAAAACCAGCACATTGCCAACTTTATTAGCAGCACAAATGAAGCATCTCTTGTTCTGCACTGCCTTGAAATTGTTTTTCAATATTTCAACTCTGAATTTTGTTTCTCCTTGGGGAAAATTATACATTTAAAAAAAGCACCAGCATTCAGGGGTTCTTGTTGGAATAGATTTGATCGGATTTTGAAAGTAAATACCTTGGGCGCTTTAAAAAAAGAATAAACAGTAGAGGTGTGTTTTCCTTTCTGTCATTACCTTTACAACTATGAATTGACTACTAGGTAATTTCTTAAGTTAGCAGTGTAGGCTAAAGATGGAAACCAGTTGACAAAGAATGTGTGAAACTAGATTTGGCTAATAAAGTTCCTTTGCATAAACATGACTCTATTTGTCTACAAATGACCGCTCTTACAAATCTTGATTCTCAAAAAACCCTACAAAAATAAAGCCTTCCAAAGAGAAGACAAACAACTAAAATTTCCTAATTCCCCTATATACCAAGAAAAACAATTATCTTCTCGTTCTCCCCCCTCCACTGCAGGAATATCATACCAGCAAGCTCTTCTTTGACAGTTCAATGCATGTCTGATTGAACTGAGTAGTTTTTCGTAACTTCTGTTTAACCTTGAAATCTGCTGCTTCTATTTCAGACCTGACGAAGTGCTGGTGTGCCTGCAAGCTTGTCTCATTTTTTCCCCCCATACCAGCTGGTCTAATAAATTACCTCTTCCTAACAACCTCATGTTAGCTATGTCCTTAGATCATACACAGCAAAATACCATTATGTCACTTCAAACTTGTATTAAACCCTGATAAAGAGTACTTCTGTCTTAAGAAATAATAAAAAACAAAGTTATTCAAACTAGTACCTTGCATTATAAAGGTAGCCATTTATCCTCTCCACTCCTCGCATAGACGAGAGTTTATATGCAAGGAAAGGCTCACTTATTAAGGCACACCTCCCAGGAATATGAGCATTTTCTGTTTAAATGGCTCTAAACGTTAAAAAAAATAGATCAATTGGATATGTTAATAACTTTGAGGTGACTCTGCGGCTGGTGGTTCGATTCCTAAACTGTCTGCTACAGAGCATTAGTGTAAAATAACCAGTTTGCATGATTTAAATTTAAAAGCAACTTTTTCACTTAATTTGAGAAAGGGGGGGGGGGCGTGCAGAGAAGGAACAGTTTGTTGCAGATAAATTGCCCCTTTTCAATTCATGGGTAAAAGGTCCTTTTTTTTAAGGTCCGGCAGTTGGAGGCTTAACTCCCCTTTCAGACATGCCTTTATTTGGAAACAATGCAGGAGCAGGCAGGGCAGGGCTTTTTCATAAATGCTGCCCGGCCACACGCAAACTAACAACAACTTGGCAAAAGGAGAGGCAGCTCCGCACAATCAATACAGCCATATGCTCCTCTAACTGCTCCTGTACCAAAAAACAAATGCGGAGTTTACAGTTTGAAAAAGCAAACAAAAAAAAAGCCCTTTGTAATTGCTTATTAATCGTTAAAGAATTCTAGTACCTGTTTTTAGGCAGAGCCCAGAGCTCCATATAAATCCTGCAAAGCTTCAGGCTCACACAACTATTCTCTTTAGGACACTTACTGCCGGTATCACAGTGCTATCTTCAGGACTGCAGTGTATTTGCTCTTGACAGCAAGGACTGACTCCAGATAAGAGGGCATAGTCGTATGAAATGCACAGGCAGCACAGGTTATGAATGAGAGGGGACAGCGAGTTAAGTGAAGTGCTGACAAATGACTGGACATAAAGCTTTGGACCGGGGACCATCAATGTACCAAAATGCAGGAATAAGACGCAGCTCACACACGGGCCTTTGCGCTTGTCTGTTCACTGCGATACCTGCAAGATGGTTCCTTGAGATCACATCCCCCTTCTTCCCACAGACAAGGAGAAGAGACTATTTTTACACAGCCACTGACAAGCCGACTTTGACAAAAATAAATGTAAGTAAAACTCGAGGCAAGCCACCTTCCTGATACTCCTTTCTCCCAGGTGTCTCAGGAACATTAGTGGCAGAGGAGACTGAATGAGGAGAAGAGACCCCAGGAATCTGAAGTTATAACCTGACCTCAAGTGCAACATCAGGATCCGTTTGCATTTCCTTTCTCCACCCTGCTTTCTCTTACACCAAGAAATGCCCTCAGCTAGGAAAGTTACAATATCTTCAGCAACTTAATTTTTTTTATTTTTTTCTTTCAGAAAAAAAGATTCACTCAAGTTCTATTCAGGTTTTCTTCCCCATCTTCTTCCTCTCAGATATTGCCAAGGTCAGATACAGGAACCATCCAAAAAGGCATTAAAGCAAAACAGAAAGAGGAAGTATCTATTTCAAGGTACTTTCATCTTCTTCAGAAAAAGAACTTTTGTTCCAGAAGTTAAAGTTCACATTCTGCACAATCTGCAGCTTGGATCCCCTACACTCATCCTGGAGCACTGGCTCAGTGCTTTTGAGCTGAGGAAAAAACGTCGGCTTCATTGCAGATGCTAGCACTGGGTGGACCATCACCACCAAGCCAGTCTTACTTCCAGCCCTCCTAGACCACAGTATTCACAGAAACTCCTGGCTTCAACGACAGAAACCATTTGCATCCATCCTTTGATGGATGGTTGATTTGATTGTATCTGTCCTTAGGCCTGTGGATATTGCTTGCCTTGGGAGGGTATCCAAAGAATCTCCTGAACTGACATGGTCTGCATCTGCTTGAAAATGCAGATTCCTCATCTAGAAAGTCTGAACAATGGGAGAAAGAAGGGGAAATACCTACTGAAAAACTTAATTTGCTAAGGAAAAGCCTGGACTTCAAACAAACAAGGCTCTTCTTCCCAGAGGACACACTTGTGATTAAGGTTTGGCATCTGTTCAGTTCTTCCTCCATGGCAAGTAGCCTTGCCGTCCCCTGCACAGATGCAGTCAACGCAACTTTGCCTGCCTGCAAGTTACATTCAAAAAGCTCTCATCCAGAACAGTCTTGAACTTTTTTTTCCACCACGAAACACATCTTGCAAATGTGTATTTTCATTTTTCCTGCTTGATCTCATGTAGAGAGGCCACACAGTTAAAGCATCTTTGGAAAGCTTAAAGAGGGAAGAAGTGGGTGAGGGACATACAGGTTCTGTGGCACAAGTCTCTTTGTAGTAAAAAGACTCAAGACTAAGCAGTAAGTGTGGAAGTATTTATGCTTACTTAATTACAAAAACTGCAAGATTAGGTAAGTGATAAATATGTTTTCCTCTCAGAGGACTCCTAAGGCCTCTGTCAAAAGGGCAGCCTGTGTTTTACACCCAAAAGCAGACGCTGCCTCTTTAGTCACCCTGCAACAAGGGATGCTGAAAGCTGAGTTTATTAAGTGATTTTCCTTCTCTCAAAATGGCAGCATGTCTCACTAGATGTTAGTGCTTTCCTGTTGCACTCCCACAGCTGATGAGAGCTCTTGGGAACATTATTTCTGACAAAGTATATTTCAAAATTTAAGACCCTTTGCATTTTTATGGCCATATAGCATCTCTATTAGATCTACTGACTGCTGAAGAGTTGCGTCTTAAGAAAGATTTCAATTTCAAGACAAGTTGGAATGATTTTCTAAACCCTCCCAAACCGTCAGAATCCTATTTAGCATGTTTTGAGATTTGCAGTTGTTTTCAGCTTTTTTGCTGGGATTTAAGAACTCCTTCATCTATGCGGTCATCTATGAGAGTTGGGGATGTTCAGCCTGGAGAGGAGAAGGCTCCAGGGAGACCTTATAGTGGCCTTTCAGTACTTAAAGGGGGCCTACAGGAAAGATGGGGACAGACTTTCTAGCAGGGCCTGTTGCAATAGGATAAGGGGTAATGGCTTTAAACTAAAAGAGGGAAGACTTAGACTAGATTTAAAGAAGAAATTTTTTACACTGAGGGTGGTGAAACACTGGCCCAGGTTGCCCAGAGAGGTGGTACATGCCCCATCCCTGGAAACATTCAAGGTCAGGATGGACAAGGCTCTGAGCAACGTGATCTAGTTGAAGTTGTCCCGGTTCAATGCAGGGAGGTTGGACTGGATGACCTTTAAAGGTCCCTTCCAGCCCAAACTATTCTATGATTCTATGTTTATAGTGTTTACTGCTCTGGCAAAAGAAAGGGGGTGATCAGCTGTTCCAGTTCTTTGACCAGAACAAATGACTAAATTGGTTCAGTTTAGATTTTAACTTGTACACCACATCTGAAAAAAATTCCAAATATTATTTTGTTCCTCTTCTTTCTACAGGTTGCACTGTTAAAAGGGTCCTCTGTTACAGATCTTGATTCAAGAAACACAGTAACGTGTTCTTCCTTTTCACCTTTTCTATTTAAAAACGGAAGTATGTATTATTTGAAGTGGAACAGAAACATTAATTTCAGTAAGGTCCTAAAATTTAGGACTTTAACTACTCTGATTCCAGGTTAGTTAGAATCCTGTTCAGCATTTTTGCCCATCATACCACTAGAAGGAAACATAGAAGAAATGCCAAAGCAAACCCCTTATAAAGTTTCGATCAATGCTGTGGAAAAAATGCAATACAAAAAATAAGAGTATCCCGACCACCAACAAAAGTTAGAGATTTTTCAATTATTTTCTGCCAAATGGGACTAGAACTGTGACCTCTGTAGCTCCCTCCAACCCCTCAGCAATTCTGAAAGCATTATAAAATACTGCTATACTACAAAACAGAAACCAGATATTTTTCATAACTGTTTTGAGAGAGGAAGTCTCTTAAAACAAAGCAACAATCCTTAAAACTGATCACTACCTTGAGTTATGAAAGTTGTATGTTATGGCCTTTGGAATTTCCATAGGCCATATGTTATGTAAAGTTACTGTAGTACTAGTATCCCCCATAATAAACCTAGTGAATGCTACAGATTGCTTTTAACAACAGGCAATTTTCAAGAGAGCAACCACATGCTTCCCAGCCCAGCAGGGTACTTTATGGCAGGCAAGCCAGAAATTGTGACCAATTCAGTAACAAAAATAAGCACAAAAGAAAGGATCTGCAACTCAACTACTTGAAGCTGATTTATTTCCACAGTAGCTGAATGTAAATACTTCCTCTTCTCTACACTGGTAGACTTTCAGTTCAGGGACTATATTAAGAGATTCAGAACCTACATCCAATGTTGTGGCTCCCTCTGATTGTTGTATTGTGTAAAAACTATTGTAAGAGCATGTTCAGCCTAGTTAGCCAAGAATTTTTCCATCTCTATAATTAACTCTGGAGTCTGACATCATCACCCCCTCAAGGTTCTCTTAAAATTTTAATGGCCTGGTTTATGAATATTCATTTGCCAGCATTACACTTGAAGGGATTTATGAAAGCCCAATGGCATGTCAGTTCTCAAATAGGTTCCATTATTCCTGCTGCTTCCTTAGCATATTTATTACAAGCCAATTTAATGCTGTCAGAACGCGCATCAAGCCTGCAGTTGGTCTAACCATCTAGGTTGTTTCATAGAGATTAATAGACAGAGCAGACATCTGAGCGCTACTGCTAAGGATGCCTATTAATCTCTTCGCTGGACATGATGCTTCTTTACAGGCCTCATTGGTTCTAGGCTATAAACCCGATTCTTCCTTATCTCCTCCTGTTTTTCTCCTCACACATGCCACTGGAATTACAAGCCAAGCACACGACAACCAGCCCTTCAAAGGCTGCTTGTATGTGAGAGAACAGTCACCCAAACCACGAAGGGTTTATGAGATGTGTACAGACAACAATTTTACATAGTCAGCTTGCTTCGGCAAGTGCTGCAAGTCAGATGAAACTGTCACACTGCAACAGCTAAACAAAGTTTGTGACACATTGATCCATTACCAAGAGGCATAAACAGTTCTTCTGTACCACAACGTATAATTTGTTTGACAGTTGTTTATTTTTTTCAGAACTGTGACAGTGCTGCAGTTTTAAACCACAGGCTTGGACGTTACTGCATTTCACAGACATCTGACCCAACCATCCCCAGATGTAAAGCATCTCCAGTTCTGGAAGGAGAGCACAACACCAGTGCGTAGTGCAGGTAGATGGAAAGCTCTTATGAACTTGAATCCGACAACAATGTTTAGAGCACAGTTTGTAAGGCATGTGAAATTTAGGCTACATTAAATGTATTAAGTCAGGTGTATTTTTAGTCAATTATTTAGAAGCTTCCTCCTAATATTCATGTAAACCGGAAAGCAAAACTAGAAAGCCAAACAGTATTTGTCATTTCTCTTATCTATTCCTTGACTATGCTTCTCCTTTGTCAGCAGAGAGGCAGCTCAAGAAAGCTCAGAACTACTTTTGTCATTTCCTAACAAAATGAATTGAAATAGATCTTTCTGAAGGAATCATCAAACCTTACTTTAGAACAATTGATGCAATTATGCAATTTTCCCCTCATCACCACCACTTTAGAACAAACATAGTAAGAGGTTTGATCTGTCATAAACAAGCATTCAAAGTTTCTGCTTTCTCTTTCTGCTCCAAATATTTACAAAGCAATGAAAAACTCTCAATTTGGAAGAGTAATTTCCAACCGTACCATTTGCCAAATGCAGTATTTAAAGGTGTCTCCAAATGGAACCTGCAGACAACTCAAAGTGGAGAAAAGGGCAGAGAAATGCAGATAAAGAATAACTTAAGAAAAAAGGGTATAATCCTTGAAGGGAAAGGGAGGGGAAACTGGAGACCAGCAACTCAGACAGTGAAGAAGAAAGGTCAGAAGTACTGAAGGATGTAATCATGATCCTGTTTTAAAAAGGGAAAGACTAAAATTGTGACTGATACAATGGCCTGTTGGCCAGTCCAGAAAGTTTTAAGTACCATAAATAAAATGGCTTTACTGAACATCATCACTTGCAATTTTTCACTTGACGCTTCCTCTAGCTCCCAGGCCACAGCTTTGGCCAGAGACTGGTGTTTGGGAATAGAACGGTAAATTCTTACCAAAACCTGGTAAGAAAGGCTGGTGAAAAGCTTTGTACTACAGGCAGTCTCGGAGACTGGTCAGGGTACAGCAAGCACAGCATCACTGTGGTTGAATTACAGTATTTCTGGTTTGCTTCTGTAGAGAAACCAGGCTATTTAGTCTTGTTTTTTCTTTCCCAGCCTTCTTTGGGGAGGGAATAATTTATGCTATGTCTTCAGAACACAAAGAACTATTGTTAAAGTCAGAAGCTGCCTGTTTGCCCTAACAGGGATAGATGCTTTGTGGTGGAGGGGGAAGGGGAACCTTTCACTTATAAGAGATCTTCTTTAGAAGCAGAACAGGGGGTTTGTTATTATTATTATTTTAAAAATCAACAGAAGGTTAAAATAATTTACTTCAAGAACCTCTAAGCTAAAAGCTCCATTTTTGCTTCTCTAAGAGCTCCAAAAGGAGGGGAAAAAACACAAAACCAAGTCTGCTCTGCAAAACTCTGCCCCCCACCCCCTATATTTATTTATTTATTTTTAGTGACTTGCAAGCTAAACCTCTAGCCTGCAACAAAACCAGGTTTGGGTAGCTGTCAACCCTTAAAGCTAAACAGCTACAACACTTGGCAGGTGGTTGTAGGAAGAACTTTTAGCTGCAAGGAAAAACATGATCAGCTGGGTAAAGCTGAATGCCCAACTTTTTTTGGCATCTGATACTCTCGTAGGATATACAGCCATGTTGGCCAGGGTTAGGGTCCTGAATTATGTAAATATTTCCAGACATTTAGAGCTTGTCTGCCTTGCTAGACCACCCATAGGGAGTACAGCCTGATGGCCATGAGAACAGTACTACCAACTACACTGGTTTTTACTGTACTCTACTGAATACACTTAACCCCCAGTGAACTGACAAAATTACTCCTCACTGTCACAAAGATTCACACGTCTGCCCAGCAGGAGCTGCAGTAAAGTATCCCTTTGCAGGCAAAAGGATGCATCTCAGCTGCATCGGCTTTCAGGGTTAAGTTTCAGCATACCAGTCTTGGGATATGCAACGGCTGCTCTTAAGTTTTGCTCCCCTGCTAATGGGGGGGGGCGGACGGGGACACAAAAATACAGGTTTGTGGAAGTTTACACGAGTAATCTACTTGGTAATTCCACTAATTGTCACATGCTGCAAGACAGAAGCATTATATTAGTGTTAATCAATCCAGAGTTGATTTCAACTCAAACCATTTCTTACATTCTGCAGTCGAGCAGCAGGCTGTATTTCACAGCCACTGAGTGAACACAGAATAAAATATCCTGAGGTGCCGAACGAGGCATTGTCAGGGTACACGACATGGAAGTGAAGTCATGTTGAGAACCAGTCATTTACGCCTCCCAGGGTGTAATGCCATGGTGCAATACTCAGATTAAATCTTAGACTATTATCCCAGTATATCAACCCTGTCTGTTCCCAACAGAGAGGTGACACGAAGATCCTGTTTAAACTAGCCCATTTATCCAATCGAGACAGTAAAAACAAAAGCATGAGAGAGCTCCTCTTCTCTGGGTACTTCCCTTGGTTCTCCTTGAAACCAGCTCTAGGTTTCAGTCTCAAAGCCCGGTCCCTAATCCTCAATCTCTCTCAACTCCTGCTTTCACTCCCCTCTCACTGTCCCTCCGAAGTCTTGCATAGAGAACAA
This sequence comes from Chroicocephalus ridibundus, assembly GCF_963924245.1. Lineage (NCBI taxonomy): Eukaryota > Metazoa > Chordata > Aves > Charadriiformes > Laridae > Chroicocephalus > Chroicocephalus ridibundus. Next base: position 17,230,556 of record NC_086285.1, read on the forward strand.
GTTGCCCACTGCAATGCCAGAAAGACAAGCCAGGGCAACTAAGCCTAATAGTTCTTGATTTATCTTAAGCATTTGCCAAGAGGAACGTGTGTGGAGTCACTTTTTTTCCTGACAATTACTTCCACAGAGTTGTGTTGTCATGACATTTCATTGTCTGCATTCAGTCTCGCATCATCACACACAATTGCAAGTCACTTGTAAAAGTCTATTCAATTACTGGCCCTAGGTTTAATTCAGAAATACTCATCCGTTTAATTTTTCACTATAGACTAGCTGCTTCTTTGCTGGCTTTAATCAAGCTGTGAAGTTCCTGTGATATCAAACATAAGTCATTTGTATCTGCACCTCAAAATTACTCCCTAGCTTTACTTAACACCTATTTTTACTTAAGTCCAAACAACCCAGCACAGGCAGTATATAAGCCGTTGTCATTCAAGACAAATGTTTACTTACATCTCAAATGAAAGGTTCAGAACTAACTAATCTCAAGCAGAAGACTGTTCAGACTTAAGGCTCCATGACAGTCTTTCAGAAGCACGGCACGGAGGCAAGTATATAACTGGGCAATTTTAACACTGGGCTATAAGAAATGGCAGTAGGCTTGGTCTGAGAATAAATATGGTGTCTTTAAGAGAGAAATTCTCTTTGGCATAAGAATATTAGCACAACACTCGCACAGCGCATTGTCCTACCTGCCTTACCCTGGTTTGTTTAAGAGTCTAAATCAAGCAGACTGAGGCTATCATGAACACAGTATGATAGTCCTCAAGTTCCAAACATTTAAATGCTGACATTCCACCTGATGAGGCAAAAGCAATGCAAAGCACTGAGGTACCTCACAGCTCATAGGGCCTACAGCTTCTGTCCTTTCTCCTGCCATCTAACCAGAGCCAACACCTACTCACCTGTCCTTCATTCTCACTCACATATTGAGCAGCTCTTTTCTAACCCTGACACCTGCCATCCCCACTAAATGAGCACCTGCACTGCTACAGCCATGGTGAGCAGGACTGGGGAACCCATGGGGCTAGAGAGGAAGGGTTCCCCGATCTGTGCAGCCATATAGCCAGTTGACACACATGGAGAGAGTGGTCCAGGAGCAAACTGGGAACAGGAGGGTGAGTGAGAGGGATTACTAAACTGGCATTTTAAAGTGAGGTAACCACTTACACTATTCCCGTCTGCCAGTCCAAACCATCAGCTGCCTAAAGGAGTCAGAAGAACTTGGTACCCCTAGCCTTAAATATTTGCAGGAACGTGATCCAATAGGTGTGCTTGGGTGTCTAACACAGGTGGACAACAACCATCATTCCTGACACTAGTAGGAAAGTATGTGCCTGGCCTCATCAAATGGTGTCCGAATTGCCTAGGTATTTCCAAAAGAAAGGGGGAGACCTGAATCTGAAACTCACCAGCCTGAAACCCAAACCCACTTCAAGAGAGCCCTAAACACCAGCCTACAAACAAGTGAACAGCAAGACTGCTCTTGACCTCCCTTGTTTAAAGCAGGGCAGTGTGAAGAACATAGTCTTATCGATGATGTTATGTTTTTCTGCAATTAGTAATTGCTATAAATCCTCCTAAGCTAACGTTATTAGCTCAGAGAACAAAATGTTGGACTGAAGTATGTTGATGCTATGTTTTCTCCTTTGACTCAACCAGTACGAATCCTTAGAGCCAGCAAATATACATAATCCAAATAGCCAGAAACATGATTAACACTGGAAAAACTAAGCCTTTATGGCTCTGAGTGGGTGCCAGGATGGATCATTTTTCCTGTGCCCACCTAAACAGAACCCTTACACATAAAGGGTTGTGACTTCATCTAATGACTGATCTGCAAAGGCTTCCAGGCTTTTCCAGACAAATGCCGACAATTTACATGTATGGGAGCTTTTTTAACTTCACAATTCTTTAAGTTACCAGAGTTCCTCTGACCTGAACACTTATTTCTTTTACCTGCACAATATGCTACATGTGAGCACATGATCATCAAATCTCTTCTTTTGAGCTCCGAGATACTTCAAGACAACCAATTCTTTGCTACTCTTTCAAAGAACCTAACCTAACCAAGTTTTCTACAGCTTAAATATCCCATTTCCGTCTCTGTGAGATCTCTGGCTGGACAGGTCGCTCTTCAAACGCATATGGCAACCAGTAGCTAGATGAAGACTTGGTGTAGATTCCTACATGCCAATGGTTAGTTCAGTTAGTCTTTCTTGCTCTGAACAAGCCAAAAAGACCCTTATCCTTGCTAGAAATTTCAACAAGGAAAAAGATGTCAGTTGTCCACACATCAAATACGAACACTTTTTGCAAACAGAATACATTTCTTCCAGAAGTGTTTTTATTCAGTAGTGTTTTGGGTACAAAATAGCTGTAACCTGTTGAAGCACAATTCTAGATGATTGCTATATCACAGAATCACCCAGAATGGTAGGGGTTGGAAGGGATCTCTGGAGATCATCTAGTCCAACCCCCTGCCAGAGCAGAGTCACCTAGAGCACGTCGCACAGGAACGCGTCCAGGCAGGTTTTGAATGTCTCCAGAGGCATATAAGCAGAACTGACCACAAAACCCCTTCTAATGGTTTTTGTTCATTCTCAGTACAGTTGGTTAAGGTTGACTGAAAGTGCAATGTTCTTGATTTTTTGCAGAGGCACAGCAACATTTTTGTGTTAATTGCTCAGTTCAGTTTTAAATGGGTGAGTGGCAGGACTCACCCCACCCCAAATACTAACAAAGCAATTGTTTAAACATCGTAACTCCAATATTTGCACATATAAACTGACAAATGCATTTTGACAATATCAAAATTGCATCTGCCACAATTACATTTGTAGCATACCCTTAGATGTCTGTGTACTGATAATCAGAATACTTTAGTACGCAAGAGCTCTATAATCAAAATGTGTTCCATGCTGTTTTATAAGGGATAAGTTTTTTTCTAATGTTTCCCCACTGATAATTTAATAAGAAGTGGAAGTAAGAAAACATGAGAAACCTCAACCTGAGAATTTGGTATTTAAACTGCAATGCAGCCTTTAAAGACTTGAGTTCATTTTACAGCTATAAAATTAAGTTTCCCATTCTGAAATACAGCCTCCAGCTATGAATGTAAAGATTCCTTGCTTGCAAAGACAACCCTTACTATCTGATCAGAATGGAAGAATGGAGGTTGAGCTATGTTTTCAAAGTCAGTTTGTACGTCACGCAGGTTTCACTGAGTGCAACTCGGAGTTGGCATATGGTATTTGTTTGAGGTAGTTTTAGTATAAGCCAAATCTAGCTTAATTTCCCTCAATTTCAAGAGTTGCTGCTTAGAATTACTAACATTGAATCCTTGAGTCTGTTTCTTTCAAATGAGTTACATGCTCTGGATGGTTTGACTCCAATAAGAAATATATCATTCAAGGTTAGCTTTACACACTGCAAAAAATAGCTCTTGAACCAGACATGGTCTGCATCTGCTTGAGAATGCAGATTCCTCATCTAGAAAGTCTGAACAATGGGAGAAAGAAGGGGAAATACCTACTAAAAAACTTAATTTGCTAAGGAAAAGCCTGGACTTCAAACAAACAAGGCTTTTCTTCCCAGAGGACAGACTGGTGATTAAGGTTTGCAGCTCACTGCAAAAAATAGCTACTTGTCTTCACAAGAGGAAGAAAAAGTGAAATCTAATGCTGCTGGAGCAACAACTACCTCAGTTGTTCAGCTCCAGTTGCCTGTGTTAACAAATCAGGCAAGTTTTTTTTATTGGAAACTGAAGGAAGGAAGGTGTTATAATGACTGACATCAAAGCCAAGTGAACCCAAGTCTTTCAACTCCCAGTGCTAACTTGTGGCTACAGGGTTAGCATTACCAACCCCTAGTCACCACTGGAGTGCCAACAACTAGCTGAAATGTTGCTTCCAGTAGGATCTCACCTTGTTTTCTGGGACAGTTGGCACTGAATGGAAAACTACCTTGAAATGCTGTCCATTTTTCACTCCAATATAAACAGTTGGGGCAAAAGTTAAAGAGTTATTGTAGCTGTCTCTGAGGCTTAACTGGGCTTCTTGTCAGAAAGGGCAAGATTGAAAAAAGTCACATGTGAAGCACATACAACCTGCATATTCCCTAGATCATTTGGTGCAACTGTTTGGAAACATTAATCCACACTCCTCCCTCCTTCTGCAGCGAGCTAACAGGAGACAGTGCTAGCTTTGTTTTATTTTAGAGAATAGACAGTAATTTTGTCTAAATCTAAGGCTGATACGATGGAACGAGAATGAAATCCTGCAGATCTTTGCTGACTGCCAAGATTTTTACAGGTACAAACCATGAGGAGCACATTTGGCAGTCATTAACTCCATGGAAGTATTATTAACTTCTCACAGTACTTTGGCACGCAATCTCTCGGCTAACACCTGAATCCAGTTCCTTTGTAACAGACCACTAGTAACAGCATGGCAGCTTTTGGCGTCAAACGGCTCAGTTGTGTCAGGAAATTACACACGTCCTGTGTAATGGTCTGATGGAGCTTTAAGTTGTTTTAGAAACATACCTGGCCTTAGTTATTACGACACATGATGCTTCCTGTCCAAGTTAATTTTTTTTTTTTTTTCATGCTTTTTTGTACACCTGAAGAGAGACAACCCCAGCAATCTGAATTATTTTAATCTGGGATCATTAGAGTAAAGAGGGACCATCCCATCAACTAAGCCCAAATAAATCAGCAAAGACTTAATGCATAATTGCTCTACTCTGTCTACTGAAAGACTCCCTTCAACACACCACCACGTGAGTAAGTGACATCAGAAGCATTTTTATCTCCAGTTACCCAACACATTCTTATCTGCTTAAGGCAGATTCCAACTAGGACATGTTTTGCTCATTAAAAATCACGACCTTCCAACGTGCTTGTTAACTCTAAACTGCCTAGTTGTGAAAGTAGCAAAACCAATGAATTAATTAGTGGAGAACATTTTGCCCCCTGCTTCCTTTGAGAGCACACTATTTCCCTCCGTTATGCCAAACGGATGCTTCTCTGTGGAGAAACAGAAGCCTGTGCATTCAGCAAATAAACACACAGCCAACAATGATGCCTCTGCAAAGTGAATAATTTCAGCCAGCCTGTTACTGCAAACTATTCCAGAGCTATTGTCTCTTAAAAATTGCAGTGAAATTGCCATGCACAACACCCAACACATTGGGGAACAAACGTGAACTCCAACAATGGTAATTTAAACTAAATAAGCTTGTGCAATTTTCACCTATGTTCATTATATGAAAGGCTTCATAGCCAAGGAAAATGACAATGTTGAATTTAAAAAAAAAAAACAAAACCACAAACTACACAGTCTTAGTAATGTTTTGCATAAACAAACGTACTGAGAGTATAAAAACTTTCATATCACCTCATCAACACGAATATAAACAAAAGAGAAACCTCAGCTCGTCATGTGTTAACGATGCGTGCAGGATAATGCGCATACCCTTTCCACACAGAAAACTGGCAAAAGATTCCTCTGACCTGCCTAGAAATGTTTTGGTCACAAAAGGCTCAACTCCATCATCTCTGAGACTACCTTGACTTGCTGTGAAGAAATGTGTACTGCCTTTTCGTTTTTCCTCAACTTCATAGTTTTGGGGATCTCTGTGTACAGATAAAGTGTAATGTCTCTTCTCTGTATAAAAAGTAAAAATGGCCTGTCCCCACTACCTTTATCCCACATAAACTATCAAATATAAGGAATTTAGCAAAGAAATGCCAAATACAAAGCTATAGTCCTTCTGAATAAAGTTCCTAGAAATCTGAAATCCTCCTTCCCACTGGAAATTTTTGCCAAGAATATAATTTAGCAATGCAATTGAGGCAAAACATCTTTGGAAGAGGTACAATGAACGCTTAAATTGACTAACTAATACCCCAGAGATAGCAGGGAAGAAAGTTTACCTGTCCCAACAAGTTTAAGCATCTGCTGCACAAAGAGGAGCTGATATTGTTACTTCTCATCAATCAAAATGTTTCCTGCATTATACCCTTAGTGCATTTGAACCTGAAACTCAAGAGCTCTAACAGTGTCTTCCTGCTCTTGTGCAGACTCTGGGGTACCCAACTTCCGTATCTGATTTCTTTGTGGTCTGTTTTAATTTTTAAGGCTTTGACATCTTCTAACAGGTTTATAGGAGCACAACACAGGCATGATAAAATGGTGGAGCAATTTATGTCAACTTGCTTTTTAAAATGCAAGTAGCAAAAAAAAAAAATAAGATCATATAAAAAAAGATGCCTATTAAAAATACTAATTTTACTGGAAACAATGCAAAACCATTTTAAAGTCAATTATCAAACTGAAGTACACATCTGTTAATCCAAGACAGAGATAAAGAGGCTATCTGAAGGAGGATATTGATCAGGCAGTTTCTTCCTAACCCTCACTGCCTCTTCAGGTAGAAGGATTTAATCTCCTATAAACTATGCAGCTAGAGGTGGGTATTTAAATTTATATCTAACAAGATCTGTGTGAGAAAGATTAAATATATGGGATTTTTTATTCCAATAAAATATTCCTATCCCTAAACTGATGAAGTAGTTTTTAAACAGTAACTCTCCAGATATTTTCTTTCTTTTGGTATTCTCTAGGCTAAACATATTTATATAATTAAGAATAAAAATTCTAGATACGTTTGACAGAGAAATACAGATTTGTAATCCAAAGAAAATGGAAGATGGCCTTAAACTGCTAGTTCCTGAAAGGGAAACTGAAAAGCAGAAAATTTATTTCCTTGGCAAGGACGCTATTCTTATGTTTCTGGAGATTAAACTACAACACCTGGAACATCCTTGAAGCCAGGAATCTCCTCTTCCCACTCTCCCTGCCCCTTATGCTCCCCTCCTTTAACAGCTGATACTGCTGCAGGAGGGAAAGGTAAAACAGTGCCAGTAACTTTCACCTGTTGTGTCCTGGTAATGTTTAAAAATAACACAATGGAAAGATGGAGGAAGCTTTCTTCAGAACACTCCAAGTCTCAAAATACAACCGTTATCCAATGCAACAGTATTCACGTGTGTTTATAGAACTTCTTAAACACAAGACAAAAGTACTACTGAGGAATTTTGGTTTTATAGAAGTGTTCTTATAGCTGTTTGTAGTACTGTGGCTAAGTTTATTGCATTAAAATGGAAAAAGAAAAAAGAGACACCTCACACACAAACCAACCAGCAACAGGACTTTCCATTCATAGCAGAATGAACTCATGCTCTAAGCAAAACCACGAGAATAAAAACACAAAATGCCTTAAGGAAGGCTGAATGACTGGCATGCACAAGCTGGAATAAACCCACTCACATTTCAACCTGACAAAGCTGCAAATATTCTCAAACAACTGGCTCGAGCGACTGCGTGCAAGCGCTCCAAATGAGGTGCTACTTACTTCAGAATCCTGTAAAAAATCCACTTGTCTGCCTTTACACAAGGGAGGAAAGAAAGAAGGTACGGATGGAGCAGAAGGGGTCAAAGTCTTCTCAAAATAGTTACTGATAATGCCTGCAGTTCTCTTTAGCCAGGAATTTAATAATTCTTGTTTTAGAGAAGTTTCTCACTTCAGCTAAGATTCCTTTCCAAGACCTAACACTCACACGCTAAGAAAACAGAAAACTGACTTCACAAAAGTTACCAAATATCAACATGCAAGGCTGGCAAGTACATGTGCAGTCAAGATGGTTCAGATAAGTCAGATAAATTTAGAACAGCGCTTTCCTAAAAGCATGCGTTCATCAAATGCTGTAAATACGCAGGAGCTATATCCAAGTGCTGATTCCAAACATTAGTGCAAAAAATTTATTAGTGAAAATCTCCTTTTAAGAGTTCGCTCCCATCTGAAGTCCTCAACAATGCTATTCCTTGATCTGCCTTTAGTATTTCCATCCATCACTGGATTTATCCACATAAAAAGCTATAGGCTCTCCAAGCTCAGAGGACTAAGCCAAATGCAGTGTGGCAACTTCACATAGGACCAACCTTTTATGGTTGGAACAGTAGAGCTTTGAGACAGCTAATCTACCATAAATAGCTCTTGAAACTCAGAAGGATCAAATCAGCTGTTGCAACAGTCCCAGCCTGTAGCTGCTTCAAATCCAATTATACTGTCAACTCTGTCTCGCAGCTCTCCTTTTTACTCCCCCCATCTAAAACTTTTTTAGTCTCGCTCCTGCGAAATTAAAAGCTGTAAAAACAAATGCAGCAGAACAAAATGCATTTAATAAAAATTGAAACAAGTGGACAAGTATTCTTAGAATTATCTTAAGGAACAGACGTTTTGTTCTGTTAAAAAACAGCTTAAGAATTTGAAGTCCATTTAAAAAAAAAATTTGAAATAAGCAAACACTTGCAAGAACACCAAGCTCAGCTTTAAAAGTTGGGCAAAATCAAGTAGATAAACTATCTGTGTCCCAGATTAAGGCATAAGGCACTGAATTGCTTGCATATTTTTTCTCTAACTTAAATAGACTTGAGCAATACTAGAATTCACTTTTATAAATCCTTTTATTACAATGTTTCCTTTCAGGTAGTTAGACCCATTTTCCCACAAAGAAGTTGAGAACTCTAATTTAAGAATTCTTAAGGAACTGGAAGCTTCCAAAATGTATGTTTACTAAGCATAAAAGTCAACAGAGTACCATGGGATAAAGCTGGAGGGAAGAGGGGCCCAAGAAAGCTGGCTAATATTTAAGGACCACCTCCTCCAAGCTCAGGAGCAATGCATCCCAACAAAGAGGAAGTCAGGCAAAAACGCCAGGAGGCCTGCATGGATGAGCAAGGAGCTCCTGGACAATCTCAAACAGAAAAAAGAAGCCTATAGAGGGTGGAGGCAAGGACAGGTAGCCTGGGAGGAATACAGAGAAATTGTCTGAGCAGCCAGGGATCAGGTTAGGAAAGCTGAGCCCAGATAGAGTTAAATCTGGCCAGGGATGTCAAGGGCAACAAGAAAAGCTTCTACATGTATGTCAGTGACAAAAGGAAGACTAAGGAAGATATAGATGCTCTTTGGAAGGAAACAGGAGACCTGTTTACCTGGGATATGGAGAAGGCTGAGGTACTCAATGACTTTTTTGCCTCAGTCTTTACCAGCAAGGGCTCAAGCCACACCACCCAAGTAGCAGAAGGTAAAGGCAGGGACTGGGAGAATGAAGAACCGTCCACTATAGGAGAAGATCAGGTTTGAGATCACTTAAGGAACCTGAAGGTGCACAAATCCATGGCAGCTGATGAGATACATCTGTAGGTCCTGAGGAAACTTGCGGATGAAGTTGCTAAGCCACTATCCATCATATTTGAGAAGTCATGGCAGTTGGGTGAAAATTCCCACCAACTGGAAAAGGGGAAACATAACCCCCCATTTTTAAAAAGGGAAAAAAGAAAGACCTAGGGAACTACAGTTTGGTCAGTCTCATCTCTGTGCCCAGCAAAATCATGGAGCAGATCCTCCTGGAAACTATACTAAGGACCATGGAAAATAAGGAGATCAACAGTGAGAGCCAACATGGCTTCACTAAACAAAAATCATGTCTGACAAATTTTGTGGCCTTCTGTGACAGGGTTACAGCATTGGTAGATAAGGGAAGAGCAACTGAAATCATCTACCTGGACTGCGTAAAGCATTTGACAGTTTCCCACACTACTTGTTTCTAAACTGGAGACACATGGATTTGATGGATGGACCACTCATTGGATAAGGAAGTGGCTGGTTCGTGGCACTCAAAGAGTTATGGTCAACAGCTCAATGTCCAAGTGGATACCAGTAACTAGTGGATTTCCTCAGCGGTTGGTACTGGAAACAGTGTTGTTTAACATCTTTGTCGGCAACATGGACAGTGGGATTGAGTGCACCTTCAGCAAGTTTGCTGACAACACCAAGCTGTGTGGAGTGGTCAACACACTGGAGAGAAGGGATGCCATCCAGAGGGACCTGGACAGGCTTGAGAGGTGGGCCCGTGCAAACCTCATGAAGTTCAACAAGACCAAGTGCGAGGTCCTGCACGTGGGTACAAATCCAGGCTGGATGGAGAATGGATTGAGAGCAGCCCTGAGGAGAAGGACTTGGGGATGTTGGTTGATAAGAAGCTCAACATGAGCCAGCAATGTGTGCCTGCAGCACACAAGAGATAAATTACTGTAGTACAGCACAGGAACTCTGGTATTTCAAAGTGGAAGAAGTGTCTTATGGTCAAAGCCTGGATCCGTATCTCCCGTGAATACATAAATCCTGAATATTGCCAGGGCATACTCCTATAATACTCGCATGACATCTACTGTCTAGGCATCAGTCCTTCTTGTACGAGTGGGGAGAGAAGAGGATTGCTAATTCTCAATATTCAAACTGCTTTAAGAAGGGCCTGAAATTTAGCTCCTCTAGAAACAACGCTAGTGAGAGGGTTAAAATGCAAAAAATCATCATCCTCCATGTAATGGAAAATTGTCAGCCATATGTCATTCTACTCCCCTCTGAGTTTCCATTAAATTTTATCATCGCCATTAAAGGGCCTGTGTTTTAACTGATTTGCAAAGAATGAAACATACATTGAACACAAAAAGAGTCACTAGTTTAAATCCTGCCTACACAGATGATGACAAAGCAACTTCAATTAAGTGTGGGTGGGTTTAACGAAGTGGTTTGCTATATCCTCCAAATAGCGCATGGAGAACCCAGCTGGGTCACCTTCTGGAAGTCTTTGAGAAGTCAAAGAGCTGGAAGAAGGCGCAAAAAGTTTTCCCTCTAGGCTCTAGCAAACACCTAACTGAATCAATTGGATGCACAGGGGACAGTGAGCTTTTCATTAGCACAGAATAAACTGAGCATGTGACAAGCAGATAAAACAGACCAGCAAGATCTGCCTGAATAAGTTTATCATTTTCAACGCGGCTTGTAGAACTTGTGACATTATGCTTCTGGACTGCAGTGAAAAAAAAGCAGCTGAACCAACTGCTGACAAAAGTTTAACAGAACTCTTAAAAATGCAGCAGGCATGCTTGCAACTGGTAAGAGAAGGAGCAGCCGTGAACATGCTGCCAGAGCACAACCACTGGTGCTTTATGCCCTATCCATAACCATTTAAAATCCGAGGTCTTTTTATTACTGTGGAATTTGAAGGATGCAAGTTATGATACGGAAACACACCCCCTCTCAAGGAGCAGGACTGGGACTGCTTGTTTCTTTTATAGAAACCCCTCTGCATCTCACTGTTTGCATTCATTCTCCCTATCACACAGGGAACTATGTTAAAGATTTCACTTTCGCATCTAATTTGATAAAAAAAAAATAAAATCCTGTGTGTGCTCTTTTCACATAGACTTCCTTTGCCATAAACACACAAAGCAGAACTGAAGCAGTTTCTCCCGCTTCCTCCCCAATACAAAATTTCTGTAAACAGAGTAGAGGAAGCCACAGCCAATACATTCGTTCACCACTAGCTCTTTACAGCAAGCGTAAGATCTAGCATGTATCTTCCAGAGACTATCAACCACATTATCAAAGACAGAGAGGCATCATACACTTCTCAGACCACAGGTTCTGTCCCAATGAAGAGAGAAGTACAAATTAACAGACATACTTTTGATACCAAGGTCTTGCATTGCAAGAGAGGATATCTGCTTCAATGAGTAACAGTCAGGAAATAACACCAGTGTAACGCACAGTAAAGTGCACACAGCTTGGGAAGTCTGGAGTAAGCATGTATTCATTTAACAATTCAGCTTCCCAGTTTACAGATATCTTCTTTTCAGATTGGGTGGGGGGGAAGAAGAGACTTTCCAGGAAAAAAAAAAAAAAAAAAGACAAATTTAATAAAAAGCAGCTTACCAGAATCCATTGTTAGAATCATGACCCCACTTCTGTGTCCCAGGAAGCAGGAAGCCTTACCCATCCAGTGCATGTGAATGACTCAGAAGGACAGCATGGCTTTGTTTCAGCTTATATCTTCTAGCTCATTCACCCCTCCTCCCTCTCGTGGGATAAAAGTGTTGCCTGTGCCTGGCCATCCCTATTGGCTCAGCTAGGCAACAACACTCCTTTAGCATATTCAAGTTTCTGTGAGAGCCTAAAATGACCCACAGAGGATTTTTTTATTTCTCTTAAGAGCAAACAAACAAAAAAAACCCAACACAAACACTTTTTATCTTTCTGGGAGAACAATCTATTCGCTCTTTCACTATCAGATGCATATTACGGTTGCTGTTATTGCCACAGGGCCAAACATTTCCCTATGCTCGAATCGATGAGAAGGTGGCAAATCGGGGAGGACAATCCCACAGTAATCCCCAGTTCGGCTGCACTGTCTATGGGAATAAAACCGCATGTTTTGTGTCAAAGCCTATGCCCTCCAACCCAGCTTATCTTCAACGCAAACTGAATATACCCCCAAAACTGAGGATCTCCTGGTTTGCCAGGGAGGATTTGCTTTTCCATTTTATTTTTAAACAGGCATAACAGCAAAAGATTGCTGTCTTACTGAAGACACACACCTGGACCCTACAGGTTAGACTCTGCAGTGAGGAAAAGGTCATTTTTTTCTTAACCTATGGCATTCTCTAAATGTAATAACTGGTATACAATCTAGGCTCTGCCTGAAGAATTTAGAAAGCTTTTATAATCTATATGTGAACCACCACTCCAATGAGATAATACAGTGACAAAAAAATTCACCACAATGTAAGTGAAAAATCTCTCTGATCAAGAGATATCACAACCCTTTGTTAACTTTGATCAAACCATAGACAGCCTGAAAAGTACATTTGGAAGGAGAGAAGGGGGAGGGAGAGAGGAGTTTGTTTCTTTCTGTACTGCAAAATCTTTAAGAACTTGCAGTCAGATCCCGAAAGGCAAGTTTCTGTATCTTGCAGCATGAACTGCTGACAGACTTGATATCTGTACTCGGGGATTCAGCAAGCACAGTGAATGAAACACTGGTGTTCCTTGTCTCCGATAAGAACTACCTTTTCTAAATAAAGCGTGGACATATTAGGCTACTGTCTCACCAAGTTAGTCACCACCAGATAACCTAAGATTCATAACTCTGAGATACAACCACAAGTGTATTTTGGAAGTGTTGCTTGTGGTTGTTGAAATAAACTGAGGACTCCCTCTCCTCCCTCTGTTTTTAGAAAACGTATCAGTTGCAAGTCTCGAACATCAGAGTTTATAGAGCCACTAATGAAATACAGAATCCCCAATTCAAAGAAATTAGCAAAAGCAATACAATTGAATCATCACTTCTCAGATTTGACCTTCTCTTGCTTTGCATGGCTTCACACTAACACTCTTGAGTCATTACAGTTTGAAGGAAACAAAATATACCTAAAGATGAAAATTTCTGACCCTTTCAGTAGGACACTGCAATAAAAGCTTTGGAAAGAGGCATGAGTAATTCAGATCCTTGAAACAAACCTGAAAACTTCCACTGAATGGAAATTAGGAAGAAATGACCCAGGTGGACAGGCTAGTCCCCAAAAGCCTTACTACAGAAAGAAGCACACAGTGTCAGAAAGGATGTCAGACTGAACGGATTAGTGGTTTCATCCAAAGTTTACAACTCTCAAAGAGCCAGGATGTTGTTTTGTTGACCACAATAAATAGCTAAGGACATTTGGCAACAGCCCAGGCCAAGCACATGTTGAATTTCTGGGAGTGACATTGGGCATAACTTCCTTTTTTACCAATAACTATCAATTTGGAGAGAGATGCAGCAGTAAGGAAGATGCTTTTGCCTTGTCCCTATCCCACCCGGCAACATCTTTACTAAAAATTCCCAATGGTATAAACAAACAAAAAAAAAAAATCCATGACAACAAAAATCAAAGTTTTGAGTATGCCTTCAAGTAGTGCAATTCCAAAGCCTGAGAGGAACTGTATGGAGAAAGTAGCAAAAGACCAGTCCTTACCAATGAGGTAGAAGGTGAAGAGCTGGTACACTTTCAAGCGTAACTGAGGACCTCTACTCTTTACACAAGATGCCAGGCCAATCCAACACTAACATTTCCATCCTCAGGCAAACCGAGCATCAGTAATATTGCCAGAGAACACTAGGCACAACAGGTACTACACCAAACACATTTTAACAAAAGCATTCTCATACATTGTCTAAGAGCAAACCACTTTCAATAGGATGACGTTCCCTGTAAGCTTTGCTTTTGCAAGAAGTCTAGTACTATGGTTCTGTAGCAGTAAAGCACAAAAGTTCAAACAAATTGTTCTCGAAATGGCAAAACAAATCATTTCTGGGTCAGCAAGACATTGTGAGGTACTGCATGGCATTATTTTTTAAAACGGTGCAAGCATTAATAATTCAGCTTACAAAGTATTCAGAAAGGTAGCTGAATTGAAACCATAGTAGAGGGGAACAGTCTTATTGACATCTGAGAAAATGAATAGGAAATAAATGTTTTTGCCTGTATCCTCAGAAGGGAGAGGATGAAGTTTCCAGCTGGGTTAGAGAGAACATGGCACAGGTGTTCAACATGTGACATCAGCCTGAAGGATATTGCTGCACTGACAAGGGATTTATAAAATCCGGGCATCCCCAGTGTTTCAGTTCTAACCTAGACAGCAGAAATGAAACAATTCACTGTTTTGCAAGCTACATCGGACAGCAAGAGTTGGCTGAAATTTCTGTAATCAAAAATAAACCGGTAATAGAAGGAGCACTGCGTGTTTCCTCATATATAAGCAGGGCTGCTGAAGTGTCCTGCAAGACAGCACATGAACTTGCACATGAAGCCTTGGCTTTGCTGTCTTTTGTGGAAGTTACACAATACAAGTAGCCCATGATAAATGGTATGCTGCTAGCAAAACCGACACACTGCAAATTAAACAAACAAAATACCTGTTCATAAACTGTGTTTACTGGAACTATACGAAAAGAGAGTATCAGCAACTCATGTGATCATGCTCTGCATATTTCCCAGCCTCTAAAATCAACTGGACAGTCTTACCCAGATGCAATTCTAGCAAAAAAGTAGAAAGTTAGGTCATGACCTCCAGAGATCACCGATTTTCTTCTATCATTTTATAGTCCAATAATCTGGAGTCTATGTAATTGTTTACTGAATATATATTATAAGACAGTTACAGTAACAGTAAAAATGCATAGTATTTCAAGATGCTGTGGAAAAACTTAAACATGTTCATCTGAAGATTATATATCCAAATAGCCTGTGGTTTAGAGACAAAACCTTCTCAAGCTATGTCTTATCTTGATCACATTAAATCTGTAAATTGTGTAGTGTTAACAATCTCTGATTGTTTAAATTGTCTGCTAAAATAATCCCTGTGGATTTTAGTTGTTGATGTATTATTTTTTTTAAATACAGCCAGAATACCCATCCACATGGTCTGACAGCATCATCTTCTGAAGGTTACAACCATTTTATGGTGGTATATACTAAGAAGCAAGTTCAGCAAGAAATTCTCCGGAGGCTTGACTTACTTGACTTAAGTCTTTGCTGGAAGAACTTATTTAAGCACACATTATCCCTAAAAGCCTAAATTCACAGGAGTGTTCACATAATTTTCAGTACATGCTTTAGTCTTGCAAGAAAAGGCTACTTCTGCGTACCCTTCATTAAATTATTCACTGCACAGAAAGTAGACAGCTAATAACTGTGAGGTGAATATGCTTGCTCTAAACATTTTTTGAGGAGATTTTATACAAATGCTTTAATTCAGAATTTTTGAGATTCAATCAATTTTTTCTATGACCATGCTCCAACCCCAAATCTGTGGGAACCAAAGTTAGGTTTTGCTTTTCTGCTGCAAGTCCTTCCAACTTTTCAAGCTCTCTAGCATGTGTAAAAGTAAGCACTGTCCCCAGTCCCCACTTTTCTTTTTTTTTTTTTTAATAAAAAGTTAAAACCAGCAAAATAAGCTTTTATTCAAATTTTTACTCTTTACACTGTGTTCCCTGAACCTCCAGAAGCTATGGAAAGTTGCAGGGAAAACAGTTCTCACATAATTTTGGAGCAACAACTGAAAGTGTCTACCATACTTCTGAAAAAAAACAGGTTACATGCAGCGAGAGAAACAGCAGGATGTTTCCAGGCAGCATGTCCAGAATTAGACATCAGTTCTGGTTTAGGGAAGTTAAGAGATAGATCATCTATATATTATTTTGCTGACACAAACCAGTGAGATCTTCCTGATCACGTCCAAGAAATCACATCTCTCTACTCACAAAAATCGCACAATTCTCCAAGAGCAAGATTAATCCCATGTACTATGCAAGTTATGGGAGCTCTGCGTTTATGGAGCTTACAGAACCTGCTACACAAACTTACACACAAAAAAAGGCCCCTTCTGTTCTTGGTTTGTGTTTGCTTAGGGAAATGCTTTTCCATAGCCAAGAACTGAAAAAAAATTAATCAAATTTTAACTACAAATATATCATCAAAAATCTGCAAAATGAAGACTGGGCAACATGAAAGGTAGAATACAGGTCTGTAATTAATTAAAATGTTACATTTGAAGGAATTTTCCATAGTCTAGAATGGCTGAACCTATTTTGTTATACAACAATTGGAAGAGGGAATGATAGAAAGGCAGGAACAGGAGATCCACGTCAGCTGCCTGCTGCCTCTCAGTGCATACTGAGATGAAGTTTTGGGAACTCTTATTGTCACTTTCAGATTGAATAAAATTTCTTCTTAAAGCAGCATTAGCATTTCCTAGGTATTTAAATACCATCCAGCTTTTCTGAAGGTCCTAAAGGCGACTCTGAGTTCTTAACCATTATACCACTACATTTCATTAATGTGACACAGGTACTAGGAGGCACACACAGATTCTTCTTTAAATGTTTGCTACAAACAACTCACAAAAAAAAAAGAAAAAACCCAGAGTTCATGGTTCACATCTGCATCCATTTTTCAGCACAGGCTCACCTTAAATCCCAACCATCCAGTCCTGACTCTCTAGGTAGATCTGCATCACCACGTCCAAGTGGCTCACAATCCAAAAGGCAGTCCTCCTCCTACAAGAAATAAACAGAAAAAATTATGGGTAAGAAGCACAAATGCACATCCCAGGATATGAGAACAACTTCAGAACTACCAAGCAGTTGCACAAAGGGGCTGACCCGATTGACTACAGGAAATGAAGCAGTTTAGAGTATATTGCCACCTTGCCCATTCATACAGACAAGATCATCACCAAAAGCAACAGCACTTTTCAAAGCCCAGCTGTTGATGGACTGTAGCTCACAGGGAAAGTGAGGTCTTGCAAGTTTGATAGGAACCCCAAGGAACTTGACCCTTCAGTTACTACAGTCTGAGCCTTTAACATGAGATATATTCTTGAACTACCAATTTCTCTAGAAACGCCAAGCTTTCATTTTACCACTTCACAGAAAGTAGTCTGCCTTACACCTTTCAGTAAGGTCAAGCAGCACTGAAGACAACAACAAAACAGCAGCATCTACCAGAAGACTATTATCCTCAAAATCTTTAATTTTAAACATCAGTGGATGCAACTGGAAGAGCCAGCTCTCTTCCTACAACTACAGCAATCAGGAGACAGACTTGAGACCTCTTCCAGTGGAGAGCAACTGACCTAATCAAGTCCAGCTCTGTAGGCAACACATGCCACGTGGCCTGATTTTTGATCCCCACACCTTGAACTGCAACTGCTTTTTTCTTCGTCTTTGGCAAACACAAAACATCTCTGGCTCTGTCTGTAACACTAATTGCTTTCCCACAGGGCAATTTAGCCCACGTGGAGATTCATGTTGATGAATTATCCAAGTTAGCTTATTTTAAACTAGCTGAATTATCCCAGCACCACATCGTCCTTAAGGATGCCAATCCCCTGAACTTATAAAAACCCACAATAATCAACTACTCTGGGCTTGTTACTCTATTCTGTACCACCAATGCAGTTGCTTCTTTCCACAGAACAGTGAGGAGTTCTCCAATGCAGACCTGAACTCCATGAAACGGCCTGTGCTGTTGAGCAGATTATTGTCTCCCTCCTGTAATATGCCTGGTATCTAAAACAACATTTTTACTCTTGCGGGATGAGGTTCAGCTCACCTGCAAATATTTTTAGGTGCCAAATACACTACTTTCACTTTCACAGCTGCTTTATTAAACTTCCATTTTTAATCTATTAAGAGGCATAAAATGAAGTCATGATGCCCTACATGACCAGAGCAACAACTGTTAAGAGCAGTCAGGTCACTGCTCTGCTTCCACTGCAGCTGCTAAACACGTCAGACACTAATAACAGCATCTAGAGAAGAGGTCAAAAAAAAAAAAATTCATTGAAAAGACAAAAAGAGCGATAAGACAGAAATTTTGCCCAAGTTGGGAAAAATTCTGATTTTAGAAGACAAGCAAATCCCCAAACGTAGACTACCTTAGAGTCCATGGGAACAGATCAGGCAGCAATTCAATCTTCCTCCTAAATGTTATGCAGCTGTTCACACATTTTAACTAAGACAGTTTTTACAGTCTACCCACATTTATCTTCATATTTCAGGCAGGAAACTAGCATAAAGTTTCCAGAATATGGTAAACCACATGCTATTGTTTTCCCATTTCCAACTTTTATTCACTTCAAATGAGCATTCCTGCACTTTTGAAGGGTCAATGAATGGGGACTCACTTCAGCCTGGTATGAAAGTTGAAGAATAAAGATGGTTGGCAAGGGGTAGTTGAAGAAAGGTAAACTAGTTTCTCCACCATCACATAATGCTCAGTTTCTTAATTCCTTCATGCTACTTAACTGCAGGATTGCCTGATTACATCTACTGTTCCTACCTTCTTCCTCTTTACATACTGACATTTTAAAAAGAGAGAAAAGGAAGGATTTGAAATCCAGCTATAGTTTTGGTCAACTACTTCACGGGTTTCCTGGAAGCCACTATGAGGTTAGAAGAGGTGACATTTATAATGCACAGCACACATTAAACCTGGCGTGCACTGCCACTATCCCACTAGCATATTTCATTATTTCTTTTTTGACAAATGCTACATCTGTGTATTGGAAGAAGAGAGAGAAGACCGTGGTGCTGCACTTTTGAAGCCCTGCAGCTTTGAAGCCTGTCAAAGTCTATCCTTGTAAAGAAACCTTGAATATCTGGTGTGAGTTGAACTATCTTGACAGAGTTGTTCTTGTTGTTTTTTTTATATTTGCCTATGCCACTATATTCTACAGTTAGTGTCCTACGTCTTACAAGAATTTTAGGCAAGAACACACAATGAGACAAACACAAGGCCTAAGAAACACAGAGCACCTACCAGGGAACATTTGAGATTGAAATCAAAATGCAAGAGACAGCAATTGAATTCCAACCTTTTAAAGACCGACCCTGGCTGCAATTTTTGCACACTTTCTCCAGTTCATCTGGGAATTGTCTGGCAAGCCACTTGAACTGTTTATCTGATAACTCACGCATTTTGAAAGTTTAGAACAAAAGCAGGAAAAGACACTCAAAATATTAATTTTTGCCTTTTTGATGGACTCCACTTTATTACACAATAGATGGATCCTGGAATCAGTCAGTACATCATGAAGGCAAGACAAACATCAAAATATCATTTGTATACTTGATATTATGAACTAGAAAGAGGGGCTAGTATGCAATCACTTTTTGGTTAGCCACAAAGATCCATTATTTTTGATCCAGGAGAATAATCAAACTTACCATTTTTCTAGACAAAGATTCTTCTGAATGCAGATAACATCAATATTTGGACTAACTTAACACCTGATAGACAAACCAGGAAAGACTGTCATTGTGCACAGCAGACAGCTGTTCTGCACGCATCTGCAGTTACCCATCAGGTTATTCAGTAGGCTGGCTACAGGGCAGCTACGACAGCTTCTCTACTTTAAGATAAGCCTCGTAGTTCCAGAGCTCTTACATGCAGAACAGACTACAAAGAGTTTTACTGGAACAAATTAAGGTTGCGTCCCTCCAATGTCAAAAGGACAGGAAAAGGATGTTTTATTTGTTGCTTAATGACTTGTATGACATCAGTTCTGCAAAGGCATCATCTTCTCAGGCTCTTCAAAACCAACCCAATGAAGCCTGATGCCACAAAACTTAGAGATGTTTTGATAAGGCCCCATTCTGCTCAGCCTTGGTACATCTTAATTTCTTACAGAGAATAAAAAAAATGCAGCCTGGAAAAACCTAGGAAAGAGGTAGATGAGTGCAACAACTTTCCTGTGAAGCCAGGAATTCTCACAGAGAGTTCAATTAAACCAGAATCTATCACCTCCTTCACACTATCTCAACTGAGGTGTCATCCTTCTCAGTGCTCCAGAGGCATGTAACAAAACATACTGGGCAGCAGCCAAGCGCAAAGGAGATTTTCAGACTACTGGTTATGCTTTTACGGGGTCCCTCCCCCTTCCACCCCACCAAAAAGAAAGGCCACAAAGACTTCTATCAGCCCAGGTCTCACTTGAACACTCGGAAAATCACTTAGAACAGCAAAATTCTGCTCTATGCCTGCACTTACTCTCTATATTGGTACTAGCCTGTAAACTTTTTAACATTACATGTTCTTACTTTTCTTGTTTTCCAGGCATTTCAGAAGAACCCTACACAAGACAAACAGGATATAGGCACTTTTGTTTGTAGCCATTTCTCGTAGAAAACACATTCAAGAGCTCAAATCCACCCTGCTGTTATTTTTTCCTATTCAACCATCTTACTTAAATTGTCATTTGTGATGTAATCTGCTCCAGTCAGCAGGACTCTCCTTCAGTGCATTTCTCTCCCATTTGACCTCACATAACGCTGTTGTAGTTTGACCATCTGTTCTAGTCCCCCTGCCCAATGATGTTTTCAGAAACAATTTGCTTTTGCACATTCCAGATGTTTAAAGAAATTACTTTTCTGCAGAACTGAAGAAGACCTGCTGAGGAGACAATCTCTACAAGTATTGTGATAGAATCATGCCTTATTATGCTTCCCTAAACACCCAAAAGTTACCAGCTCAGTGCCCAGGAAGTTGGCATCTATACACTAATAGGTGCATGTGCAATTCTCCCACCATGTCTTTAGTAAGTACAGTGCACAAGTTAAAGATGACTCCTATAAATAGCATAGCATATAGAAACATATCTGAACCAAAAAGTCATGTTATAGCAATGCAAGGTTAATGTTTGAGGTGCTCATTGGAATAACTGTGTGTGCATATTCATGCTTACCACATTAAAGCGCTATTATTGATACTTGCCAAATACTGCTTAAGCAAGGAGAATTAAAATCAGGAAGCTCAAAAAAGCCCTTCAGCCCTTTAGCCAAGAACGTCATAAGACATGTTAATGTGAAGTTTTTTCCACAGTAGTAGGCTACAATTTCTCTTAGAATCTGGTTTCAAATTTGATGAAATAGGATTCTGCAAGAAACTCTATACCACCTCACAGAAGCTCCCGTCATACACTGACCTCTAGTGTAATAAAAAGACATTTGAAGTAGCTTCAAAACCTTTGAAAAATTATCAAATTATTTTTCCAGCACTCTGAAGGACATTTTCATGACATAAACCAGACTGAAATCAAAAGGGCCTCACAGGATTACTCTCAATTGTTTAACAAAACTGGAGCATGGGTAAAAGAAGCTACATTACTTAAATAATTCTAAGGATGTGAAGCTACTGCTGCGTCTACATAAAGTAATTTACATCAAAGCTGCATTTAACTACTTTGAACACTAGCTTAATTTAACACCTAAACATTCTGGACATACAGAATTATTTCCTAACTACAGTTTTACAAAGCTCAATTAAAAAACACTTCAAATAGAAACACTCAGCTTGGGCAAGTCCCGTACCGAACAGATCACAATCAGATCAGCCCAGGTTCTGTATCAGACTTTCAGAGGGCATGTGGACAGAGCTGCTGACTCAGATGTACTTACTGTAGCCAGCATTCAAGACAAGAAGTCTGCTAGAAATGTGACATAAAAATCCTCATGGATCCTCACGCACTAAAGACAGAGGGCTCACAGGGTCAGCTGGGAGGGTGGCCTTTTAGAGAGCTCAGGCAGACTGTGGTGGGAGAGTGGCTGGTTGGTTTTGATCAACAGCTTTGGAAAAGAAAACCAAAACCAAAATTAATTTAGTTTCAAAACTATCAACTTAAAACCCAAACAAAAACGTGTGTCACCCACAACTTCAGTTATTAAGGAATCTGCATGTTGTTATGAGCTAACTGTATTTTTATGATATAAACAATTCAATAAAAGCATGGCAAATTCTAAGGCAGCACTGATGAACGGGACAATTAAAATGGATGCCAAAATTATTTACGGCTTGTATACCATATCTGTTCACTCCCTAAGCACCTGTCCTAAGCACCTGACTCTGGACAACAAATCCCAGAGATGTTCCCTTTACTTCAGACCATTTCTTATGTCTCCTTTAAAAGCAGGGTATCATTCAGAAGCTATTTCCAAGTGAAGTGCCATTTTCAAAGCATCCAGGCTTTCCAATGTCTGTACACACTGCCTTGGAAATGCAGGCCTATGTGGCTATTTTGGAAGAAGAGCTTTTATGTGCACTCTGGAGTAGAAGCTCTTATAAACTGAAAGCTCTTTTGAGCAAGGTATTAAAAGCTTCACAAACATTAAGTTAAAAAAGAGTTCAGCACAGCATGAAAACAGCCATCATCATGTCAATGTATGAAGGAAGTATTCAGAAATCATTTCAGAGAGAGATGTTTGAAACTAAGTTCAGATCAACTAAAGGAGGTCCTCTAAGTTTGCGCTCCCAGATTCAAGTCTGTGAAGATAACCTAGAACGTAAGGACTGAATTTTTAAGACAGGTTTACAGCTCTGAGTACCAGAATTCAATAAATCCTTATCTGTGGTGACAACATCTGAAAGAATAGCTTTGCATTACTTAAAAAAAAACAACCAAACCTACTTAATGATGTGTTCAAACCTAAACATCTAAAGTTTCAGACCACTTCTGAAATACTAATAGTTGTCTTTCTAATGACTTGCATATATCTACCACACAACTTCCGCACAGCAGTGAGCTGTGAGCAATGAATTCCACCTCAACATAAGCTGTGACTTGCATCCTGAAGTCTGCTTTTTGGATGTACTCTATCCTGCAATCTACACCTGGCAGCCTCTCTTGTCAGACCAAGGTGATAGCACCAAGTATACCAGTTGTAATGAAGTACGGCACCTTTCATGCAATTTGGTAAGCAGTCTAGAAGAAATGGGATTCCTAGCTACTGGTGCAGAATGCTAAACGTCAAATCTTATGCATAAGAATTGCTTTTCTTTTCTACGTTGCAGTCATTTTATAGCCAAAGACGTTTATTCCAGTCATAGCATGGAATCAAACAGTGGCACTCAGGATTTACCAGGATATCGGTCGCTAAGTAAGGTCATTTCAGGTAGAGTTATGAATAAGATTCATGTTTTAATATGAGAGATCCTGGTCAAAGCCACTCAGCCACACTTCATTTCCAATTCAAGTATGCCAACACGCCCAGCTACTTACTTCACATACAGTCCATACATCACTCAGACAAGGAACCATATCAAGAAATCCCTTATGCTAAACTATAATTTCTACCCAGAAAATAGTTTGCCACTGACTAGGAAAGCACGATACTACTTTCCCAGTCCAAAGGGGGGAACAGCTAATGCACAGAGCACATCAGACAGACCTCTCAGTAAGAAGTGCATGGAGAAGTGCGTGAGTGAGCTCTGATGGCTTGCACAACAGATCCTTGCCATTGTATTTGACAGAATGTATTCTTCCATCTATTTTTTCCCTAAATTCTTGTATTTAATTCAATGCATGTGGTTGTGGGAATGACTTTTAGAACAGGGATGTGCATCAGTACACAGATGTTCCACATTTGTCATGTCACATGAACCTTGTGGCTAACACCCAACCATTAAAAGTCTAAAAATCCTCCTACATAAAAATCCACATGATGCATTTGTTCCTAGAAGAACAACAGACAATATATTAGATTGCCGGAGGCAGATTTCTCCAATATTGTCCTTCTTTTTTTTTTTAAAACTGCAATAAGCTTTCTTTGGTTTCAAGACATAGAAGTTAAAAAAAAAAAAAAAATACAGAGAAATTAAGTCAAATGGTAGCTCGAAAAAATTTGCCAGAGCTAGGAGAAAGCCCTTCATATTGAATTAACTGTAGTGCGCTGCGTAAAGAAAATGCACGTTACATATAATCATGTCCAGAATTTTTTTTTTATAGTCCTTTTTCTAAGGAAACTGTAAAAACACAGGAGTGAAGCAGACAGCTTCACAGACAGCACAAGAAGGACATGGACCTGTTGGAGCAGGTCCAGCGCATGGCCACAAAGATGATCAGAGGGCTGGAGCACCTCTGCTATGACGACAGGCTGAGAGGGTTGGGGTTGTTCAGCCTGGAGCACAGAAGGCTCCGAGGCGACCTTATAGCAGCCTTCCAGTACCTAAAGGGGGCCTGAAGGAAGGATGGGGAGGGACTCTTGATCAGGGAGTGGAGCGATAGGACAAGGGGTAACAGTTTCAAGCTGAAAGAGGGTAGATTTAGATTGGATATCAGGAAGAAATTCTTTACTGTGAGGGTGGTGAGGCACTGGCACAGGTTGCCCGGGGAGGTTGTGGATGCCCCATCCCTGGAGGTGTTCAAGGCCAGGCTGGATGGGGCTTTGAGCAGCCTGGTCTAGTGGGTGGTGTCCCTGGCCAGGGCAGGGGGGTTGGAACTAGTTGATCTTTACGGTCCCTTCCAACCCAAACCATTCTGTGATTCTATTCTATGATAACCAGCACAGAGCTCTAAACTCTTCAAAGAAGTTTCCTGGTTTATTCCTTCCCAAATGAACATAAAAAATAAGGCACAGAAACTGATGCCAGAATACATACCCTAAGCTCTGCCCTAGGACCATTACATTCAGCACCGCCTTAATGATACAGAACATAGCTCAAAATGCTGTACCTGTTAAGAAATTTGTGTGTCCAGGATTAGTGAAATACTTCATTCTAAATTTTGTATTAGACCATTGATAAAGTGTCACACTGCAGATTGTGTGAGTTATCAGGCAACTCTGTACTGACTGATTTTTTACTGAGTTGGCAATGTAATACCACATAAGGATTTGTTTCAGACACTAATTCCTGAGCAATCTCTATTATAAGCCAGTATCCCTTAAACATAAAGGCACTGTATTCAACAGATCGCTGATTATCCAAAAATCAAATTTCTAAGGGAAAGTTATCTGAAGTTAACTATGTATTACTCATGGAATGCACCTAGCTTACACCTGAAGATCTACAGTTATGACCAGCTCAATGTTTGGATTTTGGCATATACTAGAGAGCATCTATTAATTCATATATCAGTATTTGCAAGCAAACAATAAACTCAAGTAGAATAAAACTAAAACCACTTCCTAGCAGTTATTGCATGTGACAGACCTACAGTCAGCACCCTATAACAGCAGAGAGATGGTTTCAATTTCTTGCTGACAGAAGCTTGTGTGACCTTGGAGAAGTCACCGGGGTTGGTCCAAGGCTCCACAGCAATCTCAGACAGCTGCTGGCTGCCAGATTCCCGCTCCTCTCCCTGGCTGCGTGAGCCTATCCCTTCCCTGCTCCACAACATGTTTGCCCCTGCACTGACTCATTTCAGACCAGCAACCATAAAAATAATTCAATTGCTTCCTTACACATTAAACACAGATGACTCAGTATGGGGTCAGAAAAGCAGAGGGATGCAAAGGGGAAAGCTGGTACACATGGGTGAGAACATGGTAGCTAGTCCCCATAACCCAGCTTCCAGTCCATCATTCAAGATGAAAAGAACTCTCCTATTCCACAGGGGTCTGGTGAGGATAAATGACTAAGGGTTAAAAAAGTACCGAGATTCATATTAACTCACTAGAGCAATTTTTTAGATTGTGTGCTTAAGGAAGGGATGTTTTTTTTTCCACAGAATACCCATTTTGGACAAGCGTCTGGCTCCTATCACCTGAATTTCCAAGTTCTCTGGGGACTTTTAGTCAGAAACCTACTGGCTTACAGAGGGATCCATGCAGAGGCAGGAGGTTCCAGTACACGCCTCGGTTTTACAGGACGCTCCAGTATAATGGAGGTAACAGGGAACAAGCACAGAAGGGGCCTTCCCTTCTACAAGTCTGAATGCTCAACAAGATCACCACTTGCTGCTGTTTCTGTGATTTCTTCTGTGTTTGGGTGTGGGGCATCACACAGCAGATTTATCTGAACAAGTGCAAATTTCTGTATCTGAAGTATGCATGCTGCTTTATCTCAATTAGACAATACAGCTATAAAAAGGGAAAAGCAACACACGGTCTTCAGGAGGTTCCCTAGATAAGATGTCCGCAAAAGCTCAATTTCATTTCTCCTTTTCCTGAGAGAGGAGGAGGCCCAATCCATTCCTAAAACAACCCAAAGGGATGCTACAGCTTCCTATGATCTTCGATGTGGTGGCTGTGCCTCTGTTTGGGGCTGGCTACCTCAAAGGCCAGGAAAGACAACCCATTAGGAAGTCCACCAACTCCATGGCTGAACACCTCTTCTCAGCTATCTCTCCTCCAATGCCCATGTTTGGGGAGCATTTTTTTTTCTTCCTAGACTACTGCAAGTCGTGTTTTCTTCACAGTTCTTGTATTGGCACAGCTGTCGTAAGTGGCAGAATTAGAGAGGATGCTTGGGATTGGAACAGGTTAGTTCCTGCTGTGTTAGTTACTGCTGTGTTAGCAGTGCCAAAGCAGAACCAGAAACATCACGGCAAATGTTCACTTTATTAGCACAATCAGAATACAGCAAACAGAAAATATTTAGGAACATATATTATCTACCAGAAAAAGTAGCAAAAACCTCACTCAACATTTAAAGGCTATTTCAAACAGAAGATTATAAAAGTGACCTGTTGGAAACACAGCTATATTGGTAAAGAAATTCAGCACGTACCTAACGATAAGTTTCTTTTTAGGCATTCTACAACTGCCATGTATCTCCTCACACATACTGTAAACAATTAAGTAGTAGCCATTAATCCATCTGCAAAACCTTAAGTAGCATCTGGAGCCTTTAGTCTTCTTGTTTGTTTTATGAAATTACATCACAAGCAATCCGGTTTTATTCATGAGTTAAGCTTTGGAAATTTTACTCACTTAGTGGACTACATAATTATGGCAGAGATTATCTAGTCCTGTGGGATTTGCATAGTTGTTTGATAACTGTTTCTGCTATTAAAAAGTTTATGTTGCTTATAGTTTATTTATGGACTTAGGTTCTTTTGTTTTAAGGTAGCTGTCTCAAATTATACCTGAAGTCTAAGATCAGAGCAATTTTGTCGTGCACTTCATTGTAGCTAACAGCAGCCATGTTAGTCAGTAACACAGCAATGAATAGTATATGTAAAACAGAATAGTCTGAATTTAATGGAAGCAACATCATTACCACTCAATTTCCCACTTTTGCATAAATCTGTTCAGAAGATATCTATGCTGTTTGGCAGATTATTGAATAAACAGTAGGGGGGAAAAGAGAGGAAAGCTTATTGTGTTTATTACAACACAAGAAGCACTTGTGATAAGATTTTACATTTTCAGAGTAAAATAGCCTGCCTGTGTTGACAGATTCAGTTTTGAAAACGGAAGCAAGCACCAGCAAGTAAGCCAGAACACCAGTAACGCTGGAAGAGCCACAGTTTGATTGCTTTGCATGTCATTTAGCTGCTAGCGGCAAAAAGCTTCCAACAGAACAAGCGACAGAAGTACATCCTTCCCTGATGTAACTCCTGGGAAAGCAGGGCTGTGATTCTCACAGCATGTTTACTGATCACCACCTGGAGGCCTTATCATTGCTGGCAAGCTCAGCCAGCGCTCCTCTCCTCCCGCCTCGCAGCTGGGGAAGACATCTGAACAAGAGCAGACCTCCCCATTTCAGACACCTGAGAAACTGCAGTGCAGAGAGGCCAGCTCGGTCCTGCCCTGCACAGAGGTGTGCTCTTGCTTTTCCCCAACTCCATGCAAATTCATAACCTATGTGCTTAGGCCAGATGTTTGCCAGTTAGCCAGCAGCAGGTAAGTGCATCTTCTGAAACATATACAAAGGACTATAACAGAAAGGGTAAATTTGATTTTTTTTTAATTGAGTTTTAGACTGCCATGTTTCACTTTAAATGACAGAGTGAGGTGGTTCATTTAAGCTGGTAACAAGCATCTGAAAAGCTAGACACAATGTAGAAAGGCAAAGTAACCTCTCAGCTAGGTAACCCTCTATGCTGAACGTGGAAGGGTAAGAACCTCAATAAATGCAAAAAGTAAGTCTGCATCTTCTTTGAATTTCATCTAAGTTCAAGGGAATTTCCCTACCTACAGGCTAAAAAAAAG
The DNA here is from genome assembly GCF_963924245.1 of Chroicocephalus ridibundus. Taxonomy (NCBI): domain Eukaryota; kingdom Metazoa; phylum Chordata; class Aves; order Charadriiformes; family Laridae; genus Chroicocephalus; species Chroicocephalus ridibundus. The sequence continues at coordinate 17,258,937 of NC_086285.1, forward strand.
CAGGAACAAAACCCCCATCAACAGCACAATACAAACAAAGCAATTAAAACTGGGTTTACAGCAAGTCTGGGAATCAGCTATTGGTTTTGATCTCTTCCTTGCAATCTAGAAAGTATGTGCTATAAAATACCCACTTCATGTATCAGCCAACTGTCAGACCCAAGTGTTCTGGATTTATGTTATCTGAGTGACTTCTAACCTGCACTTGCACAGCTCTGCTCAGCCAGACCTCCGTTATAAATCAGGACTGTGCATATTTGCAGTGTGCACTCTTTTTGAGACAGTTACCTCTGACTGTGTGAGAGTGCAAGTAACAGGGGCAGGAATCTCTTCTGACAGAGTGCCCCAGGACAGCAACAGTGGCCAGAAACATGTGCTATAGTTAGAGCTTCAGTCATGAGTTCAGAGGGCAAATCACATTGCTTGAGCTCTCTTAGGCACACTCACTGCTTAATCTGCAGCTTGAATTCCTTCCTCATCTTTTACATATCAATTAGATATACCAAAATAAAAGCCAAGTACTAGCTGCATAAACCAGTTCATCCCCCAAACCCAATTTAAAAAGAGTGAAGTGCAGCAAGTGCCACACGCTCTAGACAGTACAAGTGTGCATATCCCAGTGACAGTCTAAATTCTACACAGGACCTGTGTAGAGGTTTCACTGACTATACATTCAAATAAGTTCAGCAACTTTGACTAAGATACACCTGGCAAACAGAAGATCCCTTTTATATTTGTAAACCAGCTGCCATTGATTCCAGTCACGGTAGTCCATCTTGAACTCATATCCTAACATCGGCAAACACCGATATCTAATGAGACTTGCAGTAAACTGCCATGCTGAACTGCATATCCGTGCAAGAACATTTTCAACTTTCAAAATTTTCTCATAAAGCCCCTAGAAACAGAACACACCTGTAATTAAATAAATGCCAATCTTAGCCAAAATATAATACGATCTTAAATTTAAAGGTTTCGTTATTTAATAAGCTCCTATACAACTAAAATGTGACATCAGAGGTGATTCCATTACAGTGTTTCTCTTAGCTCATCTGGCAGGAGCATCAATTATTTAGGACGACTGCAAAACCAAATTATAATGTTCTTAGACTTGTTAAGTACCAACACTTACGAAAGAAATATTTTATCAGCATGTAAACCAATGACTTCTGCCAATTTAATAAGTACTATGGAGCAGATTTACACATATGCTCATTAGACTGTCTTAAAAATTCTCAAAATGATTTTTTTTTAAAACATTCCTTCAGGCTCAGAGACATCTGCGTGTTCTGATTTCATAATAACAACAGTTTTTTCCTTCAGAAGACACATTTGATCGTGCTGCAGATTACGGTTCTTAACGACCTCTCCAAAAACACCATACATTCAAGGCTTCATTACTACACAGCAACTTTTATTTGATTTGCCTAGTTTCTCTCACTTCTGCAACTCATTTTGTTGCTGTTTTACCTCCTTACAGTAACTTAAGTCTATGTGAAGTTTCAGTGTAAATACTAATCACTGAGAATCATTCCTTCAAGCCAGAGTGCATTCCCTTTCTCTAAAACAAATCAACTTTCACCTGCTTTCATCAATTTTGATACTTTACTGTCTCCCTCAGCACTCAAATATAGGAGAAATACTGAAAATCAGAATCATCATTCATCTCTAAGAGGGTTTACAAAGAAGATCTTGAGCACATTTCAAGTGAGGAACTGCTCAGTTTCCGTTTAATTTAGTTAGTCCAAAGCCATTAGTAGCATAACATATTCAAGTGCTTTAAAGATGCTGAACTTCTTATATGCTGAGAAGTGGCAGTTATCACAACTGTTTACCACAGAACTGCAGAGGAACAGACTTGCTGCAACAAGCACAGAAAGCATCAGGTAGCAAGGGAGCTGACAGCAGTGTCACCTCTGGAATTCCAGCTCATCACAAGCAACGCTTGCAGTCTCAAACTTGCTAGCGCTGACAAAATGGATGAGAGAGACAGATGTCCATTTCTACACTTCAAGAATTTAAAAAAAAAAAAAAAGAGAAATGTTTAAAAAGACAGTTCTACATGTAATAACTATGCAATTTTGAACATCAAGTTTTTCAAACTAGTCTGCAAGAGCTTTTTTTTTTTTTGACCCTCATTGGGCCTTTACCTGTAGAGACAAAATTTGTTGAGACAATATCATTTACATAACTTATGCCCTCCTTCCAAACTCACACCGCTGCCCCGCTCTAACAAAATTATTGCGCGGTGCACAAATCAAAAAATGGAATACAAATAAGACACACATGCTTTCTTTTGGTCAGAAAAGAAAGATACTGCAACTATGGCTAAAGGAGAAGATTTGGTGGAGGTCATGCAAAGGTGGAAGTGCTAGAGCAGTTGGCAATTCCAAGTGCTTGGCCAGCCAAGGTGGAAGCATTAAGTCCAGTAATGTCCTATATGAACAAAGAGTGGGAGAGGGAGGGAAGGACAAACTGCATTTGAAGTCTTTGCGAAATAATAGCCTTCTTACTTGAATTGGGTAATTAGCATTGATTTCAAAGTCTTCAGCAGTATAACAGACCGAGTTTCCATTAAATTGGTCTCCATGTGATCCATCACGTAGCATGCACTATAAAATCTGGCAGGTAGCTCTGATCTTCAGTTACATTCAGCTTTACTGTAAGATTTGCTTTGCACAGGAGTGTTAGCACATGCTCCTTTTACACGTCTACAAAGGAGGAATCAAATTTGGGTTTGGCAGAGATAGTAGTGGTACATTGGCATTTCCAAGCTAGACTAGCTAATTACTACAACTCTGTGCTGAAACAGCATCTTTCAATGGGTCAGCACAGCAATGGCAAAATTGCTTTGTGTATCCGGATAAAACCAGGAACAGCAGAATAATCCTAAAAGTTTTCAATGAGAATTAAAGCTGTGCAGCTCTTGAGAGACCCAGAATAGAAAAGCAGTCCCTTAAAAGTATACCTGCTTTCCAGCAGCAATTTCCATAAAGCTAGCAAGAGGTCACCTAATTTGGAGTCCTATTTTCCTCTTCTTTTTTCCCACAGTCATCTCTCCTGGTCAGGTTATTATGCATCATGCTAAAATGCACAAGCACATCATCCAACTCCAACAGAACACAAGATATCCTGGCTGTTGGGACTATGTGGATCAACGGTACCTGGCCTGAGTGTCTAGCAATGAAGTCTTCGTAGCAAGTTAGGGAGGAACACACAGCCAAAAACACCAAAGAAAACCTCCCAAACACCCAAGAACAGGCTAATGACAGAAACAGACCATAAAATCCAAAGTAGAAACAGTTGAATATCCTACCAAAGATAACAGTCACAACTAATTACAGTCTCCAGAAAGGCCAGATTAGGAAATGGAAGGAATATTAAACATTTAGTTCTCTCAGACAAGGCAAAAGGACATGACTAATGCTGCATGGTCATCAGCCAGTAGGTCATGAACAGTAGGTCATGAACTGGCCTATTCAGATTATCTCTTAACAGTGTTTTCAAGACACGTTCCCTGTGTATAGATTTATCTCCTGGGCTTAAGCATCTTGTGACAGCATGACTGAAAACATCGCCCTCATTTTTAATGAAATTAATTTCATTAAAAATAAATTCAATAAATGTAAGAATTCATGAAGTTTAAAAAAGGTATTTTTCTAACAAAACAACATAATTAGGGATATACTGGATTCATGTAGCCTATTGCACTTCTGTTCACCTATGTGAATTTTCAAGAATGCTCTATCTGTTAGTGACGGCATTATGCTACACTGAAAAACAGACGAACTCTTACAGAACTATAATCATCTTCTGATCTGCAACGCCTCAAAGCATCTCAGCTTCCTCAACAACATTTCAGATAGCCCTCTTCACTGAGCAATTATGGAACAAGACTGAAGACTTACTTATACATGAGAGCGAGAGCTATAGGCAAAAGTCCCTCCCCGTGGTTTTGGAAATGAATAGTGCCACACAAGAAAGAAACAGAAATGAGGCAGTAGACAAGATGAAGCAAGACTCCCAAGTGCCTAAGACAACTGGAACATAAGAGCGATTCTTGTAAATCAGGTACACACACAAATACATGCTTGTTCTAAACAGCACTCAATACAGAAGCTAGTAAGAGGATAAAAAAAAAAAAAAACAATACTCAGGTTGCCATGAACCACCAAATAATATCAGATCGTCTGCTCAAAGATAAAAGTAAGTTTGGTTTCTTTCCCTTCCTTTAATTTGTGCACACTATTTAAATAGAATGAATCAAATAGAGGGTGCAATTAAATACGGGAAAAATACAAAGAAATATTTGTGAGCATAATCCAAACAGTCCCAACTAAATTCTAGCCGCGCATTTCAGGATAAGGGTCCTCCATGTCACATCTATTAAGTTAAATATGTCAGTGCTGTGAGACATCAGAAATAGCACTTGAACAACTAGAGTACTGTAAGCAGTGCTCAGCTAACAAATCTTGCAGCTCAGCTCAGCACTGGGGGCACCTCTGTTAACAATTAACACTGGAACATCTCTGAACAACATGGACTTTGCTATGGAGGTACTACCTTGAGTCTACATCTCAGATCTGAATTATTTAATATTTTTGGACAATAAGATCACCAAATAATAACGTAAAAAAAACAATGAGAAACTTTTCAGGACACTCCTCAAAATGAAACATGTGACTGAGGTTTGTTTATACAAGTAAAGTTCAAGGCAGTCAAGCAGTTACACTCTGCTCATTGCCAGATGGCTCAAATTGATTTCATCCACCTGTAATGCAGAACACCCTTCCACATCTGGACCTTAACACCACCCTTTGCACAGTGGGAGATACCAGAATGAAGTGAGAAACCAAATAGTTTTGTTTGTTGTGTTTTGGGTTTTTTTTGCTTTATCTCAAATACTTCAATTTACTCTATAAGAAGCAAAAGTTTTAAGATGTGAAAGAAGAGAGCGCCTTTTTTTAAGCACAGCCTTCTCTAAAACATTGAAGCAATTCAACACCTGCAGCAGCCAACAGAGCCAGCTCTGATGTCCTTTGTAAACAAAGCCTAGCAATAATCTGGAGATCTTGGTCTGAAAGATGATGTCTTAGGAGACAAGACTCCTGTACTGTGAGGCAGGTGTGCAGGGCCAGTCACTGGCAGTCAACTTTACCAAAATGCACCAGTGATGCTACAAAATCAGCAGGCAGAAGCAATAGTTTTGCTAAACTCAGCTGGCAGCTCCTAGGAAGCCAGCACTAAAAATCCACCAACCTGTCCTGTTAAATCCAATTACTTTGTTTCAAGCCAGTGTTTATAAATGAGCAGCTTTCACTCCATGTTCAGTGTTTTTGAGACATTCCAAAAAAAATTGAGTTTATGCAGGTTGTCATAACTCTTCTGTTGCCAAATATGCATTGGTGGCACTATTGAGTAGTTACAGAAAAGGCTAGGAATCAGTTCATTGCTGGGAATGTTTCCAACCAGACACTTGTATTCTGCTAACTCAAACAAGACACTTGTCTCCTTTGTGCCAAACCAAATCCCCAATTGCAAAAACTAGGTGAAAAAGCAGGCCCTTACTGATGATCGCAAGCCAAAGCCATCAGGTTCAATAGCACATATTACTCTCTAGTAAACTTTTTAAGTACTCAGCCCAAGTTTAACAAAGCTTCCCAAAGCTTTCTATGTTGTTTGTATTGACACAAGTACAGCTATTTCAAATCTCCTTCCTCCCTAGCATTTCTTCCCCTTTCTTTTTAATTCACTCCCCAGTACAGAAGAGACATGCTGTAACTCCAGCATGTATTTTGTAACTCCAAAATAGAGCAGCTCATGTTGTCTTTAAAAGATGCTAGATGTTCTCAATAGCATCTTTACAATCTGATGAAGAAGTAAAGGATCTGCAATTTGAGATTACCAACAGTCATACACAGCCACAGTCCGACAGAGCCAAGCAACACTATAAGAACTGCAATAGCTCCTGGCCTTTCCCAGCTGTGATCTTCCCTGAAAAGTATAAAGTTTACTTTAAACAATTTAAAAAAGTAGTGTTGAAAAGGAGCCACAAAGAGAAGGAAAAAAAAATATTCAATTCCAGCATTTTAAGCTTCAAATAAACACTACTTCACCATTCAATTTGAAAGCTTTTAATTTGTCGAATCACAGCTGAGAGGTGCAATGGGAAAACCTATGTTCATACGTGGATCCATGTTAGATGAAGTGAACTGTGAAGAGCGCATATTTTTGTCCGGTCTGACCCTGACCCACCTTGCCCCACCAGCATGAAGAGCAAGGGTCTAAAGTCAGAAGCTGATCGAGGCGCCTTCTGCCACCAGCACTCACTTCCTTCTCCGTCCTCGCTCCCAGCTGGACGATCCCCACTGCACCAGCTCCCACATGCACTGGAGGTCTGAGAGCTTCCTTGGTTCACTAACACAGCAGAACACTGATGTGCTGACCCAGCAACCAAAACCAGAGATAAAGCAGCTTACAAAGCTGAAGGAGTGGACTAGAGCCACCCCAGAATAATCAGCACAGGCATACAGCTGGCAGCAGGAAGGAAAGAGGGAAATGGGATGAGTAGGGAGCTGTTAGACTCATAAAACTTCATCCCCAAAATGGTATACTGCAAAGCCACAAACACATAAAGAGTTGGCCTGAAAACTGCAATACAGGTTTCAAAGCTTGTTATAATTGCCTCTAAAATAAAGTTTTCAGAGTAGGGTTTCAGTGGAAGAAGGGAAATAATTTCTCTGGATTACCCTGCAAAGTCTGCCGCTTATAGAAAGGAGTTCTGAGGCTCCACAGGGTAACCTCACTATCCTGTGCAGGGAATGTTCAATAATAGTGTAATAATATGGTAAATAGCATTTACAATAAAAGTGTGCAAACTGAATAGCTGCTGGGACATAAACCATGACTGAGAGGGCAGCCAACACTGAGGCTACCGCAAGGGAAAAGTCTCAAAGTCCAGGGAAGTCGGTATGCAAGCCATGATTTCCAGAAGCAAGGGAGCAAGCCGAGGGTAGCACACCAAAAGGAGGTTGCTAGGGCTGGATCCCAGGATCCTTGGTGTGTGCAGCATGAGACAGTGTTAACACCATTTGTGAGAAGCATGAATTTATTTTGCACACACCCTTCCAGTACAGAAACTTATGCCTGAACAAAAAGGGAAGTTAATTTGGCCTAGTTTAGCAAATGCTTAAAACTCTGCCAAAGCATTGTCCAGACAACACAAGACATAGCTACTGGCAAGTTGCTCTCCCAGAAATCACAGGCTTTCAAAGAGTCATTTAACCTCTCTATAGCTTTATTTATTTGCAGTATTTTTAGGTTGTAGAAAGAGCAACAGCTACATAGGTATAGTATAAAGGCAAGAATTGTTCAGGCTTGGGGAAATCAGACTCTAGACACATCATGACAGATGTCCTGCCTTAAATAGCTGCAGTAACGTTCCAGTACTTAAGAGCCCAGCTAACACTCCAAAATAGCAGAAAGTATAAAACATTAAAGAAGTTGATGTGATAAATCTATTTCAAACAAGTAGCCTGCTCTGCAAAGAAAAAAAAAATCACTTTTATCACTGCTATCTTAGGTAATTTGCTAGATTTCCACCCATTGTTCTGTCTTCTTTCATTACACAGCACATTCTTCTTGTTTTTACTTTGAGTTATACTCTCAATCGTGTATTTGAAAAGAAGAAATTCAGGATTTCTTGGTTAAGAAAGAAAGGTTTACCTTAGGTGAAGTCTGAAAAACTGACCATTGGAAATCCACAATAGGGATTAAAAAAAAAAAAAAAGGTCATAAAGAAAGAGACAAAGAGACCAGCATAAAGAAAAAGAGGGTAGCTCAGTGTAGTCTCAGTAAAGCGATACAAGTAATTTTTAAAGTCACCTTAACCTGAAGGTCCCAGCCTGTAGTACACCTATCACACGCTAGTGCTATGCAAGTCACGTTGACATTGCACGCAAGTGCTGGCCCAGTGTTGCCAAGGAGCATGCACAAGCACACATACCTACGTATGTGTGTGGACACGTGTGCACACATCCTTGCGTGCACACTGAGTGGTGCTGATCCAGGAGCTACCCAACCACCACGGGCAATTTCAAATAAGTTTGAGAAACCCTAAGAGAGCAACTCATCAAATACTCTGCTGTATCTAACACAGGGATCGCGTTCAGTTGCTACAACTGTCAGAGACTTGAGGCGGTAAAACTAATTGAGGAATAAAGACGGTTTCAGGTGTGTAGGTATTTGACAAGTATACAAGCCCCAGTAGCATGCGCAGCAAATACAAGTGACTGGAATCATCTGAGCAAGCAATCTTCTGTTTAATCAAAAGAGTAGCGTTTCTTACAGCAGCTCTCTAGAGGCCACACCAAAAAAAACCTAGAACATTCTGAACAACTTTAATACACAAAACTAATGACTGTTTTACAAGACTTAGAAGTTTTCCACAATAAGAATTTGTGGTTTCCTGCGCAAGAAAGAATGCCAATTCATACCAACTTGTTCATGGAAAAAGTTTTTTTCAGGGCTTCCTTAAGAAACTAACCTCTGTAAGACCAAGATTACTTGCTTTGTTTCACCAGAGACTGGCATGATTATAAGTGCTCTTGTCAGTCTTTGCATAAGAAACAATTAAGTAGCATTTGTTTTATTAGAAGGACATTGTCTGCTATTGCATCAGGAAAGTACATTCGTAGGTTACTCTAGGAATTTCACGTGCCTATAGCACAGCAAGCTCTAGGCAATCCAGGAGACTCCTGGAATACATGGAAGATAACTTCTTAAACCAGGTAATAGACAGCCCCACCAGAGGAGAAAAGTCATGGCAGCCCGGTGACTGGAAAAAGGGAAACATTGCACCCATTTTTAAAAAGGGTAGAAAGGAGGACCCTGGGAACTACCAACCTGTCAGCCTCACATCTGTGCCTGGGAAGATCGTGGAACAGATCCTCCTTGAAGGCACATGGAGGACAGAGAAGTGATTTGAGGCAGCCAGCATGACTTCACCAAGGGCAAGTCATAAAGGTTAAAAGGGTTCTTTTGAAAGGCTAAAAGGTTTCTGCTTAAAAGGTTTCTTTTAAAAGGCTACTAGGTCAAGACTCAAATAGTAGGTCAGATGAAACAAAACCACTGGTAACTTCTTTTTCGCAGCTCCCTACTGGAAGACAGATTAAGCTCCCAAACGAGGGAATGGAAATTTGTATCTCACCTGGAACGTTTCATCTGCCATCTCTCTGCCCACACAAATCCCTTCAAGTTGCCTGTGGCTGTACTATCCCAGAAGTGTATGCTACACAGTGAATCTCAGACACGAAGTTTATTACAGGAATATTAGCTGAGCATTCCCCTCTTAAACCACAAGTTTTAAGAACCATGCATACCTAGCAGTAGTTAGTTATGCTATAGTTAGCTTTTATTAACTTAAGTCCTAGGAAGTTAGTTGGCTTCAGTGCCACTTAAATTCAAAGTTAATTTTATTTAACATCATTTAATTTCAAGCTAGAAGAATTAAACTTGCATTCCGTACCAGGAATACATATAAACAACTTACTTCCATACTCCAGGCTTTTGCTTGCAGTAGGAAGCCAGAACGACTTTGTTGCCAACCCACAAAAACAGTACAAAAATAGGCATTTGCATGCAAGTTGTAAACTCAAGCATGCACCAAATATTATGGAAACAAGACAAACAAGTGTATTTAAGAAAAAACAACTCTTTCGTCTGTCGACTATTGATACTCTACAATATAACAGGAAGGAAGAGGACAGGCACTGGGGAGAGCATCCAGGAGAGGTTTGGTACAATCCCACGGTCACGATATTTATAGAGTTCTGCGGAGTCTTTACTCTCCGAGCTTTGCACGGATCAAGTTTTGTACAAACTCCTTAGAAGTAATACTTGTCACACTATATGCTTTAAACCACAAATGACAGAATACTCAAAGTAATTTAAGCCTAAAGCCAACAGTGCGATCTAATCAGGAATACATAAACTGAGCAGACTTGTGGAGTAAGGCAAAAGAAGAAACAGCTACTTTTTAGCAGGTAATGCCTAAATGCTGATTACAGATGAGAGCGCAGTCTCACATGCAGCACACAAACAAGCCAAAGCATCCAGAACACAAGTAAGTGTAACAGGGAGCCCTAGCAACAGCAGCCTAGCTAAACCAGATCCTTACTGATAAGATTGCCTCCGTAAATATACTTTGTTTTCTTTTTGTAATTTTGTTCATTATTGCAACTGTTGCTTAAGTAAGCTTATTTCAAACCCTTGAATCTTTCCAGTGATTGTGGATGGACACAGAGGTGATTGTGTCTAAGTAAGCGGTTGTGCCATACACCACATGGCTGATCAGCTACATACACAGCAGAGTGATGACCTGCACAACCTGGGAGATAACAGGCACCCAAGGCTACCAGTGTGCGGGACAACCCACAGTAAGAGCTGCAATGACCAACATGGAAATAAACAACTTAAATTGCCAAAGTTAGAGATAACTCTCATCACATATCAACCTGCGGCTTAGGGAAGCAGCTCTACCTGCCGCTGCTCTATTTCTGTTTTTAAATTAACACATACTGTAATTTTTAGTTTCAGAGAGCAGTGGGAGAGTCATGGAAGTGAGGCAGGCAAAGCAGCACTTGCCACTAGCTGTGCATAGGAAATCATTAACAACAACAAAAGGAAACAAAGGCTGAAGGGATTAATTCAAGTTACATTTTCAGAACAGCAATTTCCCTGCTGCTGGAAATGCTGCTCTTCTGTGCAGTCCACAAGGTCTTCTCCTTTTCCTCCTTTGCTAAGCTCTACAGTTGTCAGTTTTCCTGGAGTTGGAAGGCATTACATAGACAGACATGTCTTTAAATTGGCTGGGAAGCCAATTTAAGTTTAGAGGAAACTTTAAAATAAGTATTTTCCCCTGTAGGGGATGGAGCCAATTTAAGCCAAGTTAACAACATTGGCAGAACTATTCATTTACAAGAAAGAAAAAAAACCAAACCACTAACAAAAAGCTTTCTCCATTTCTCTATGTTTATGTCTTTCCAGAACTTGCACCAACTTGGTTAAGAGCAGGAGGTCGGTGAGAGGGTAGCCCATTCTTTTCCCCCCATTGCTTTTAAACATGTTTAGCAATTTACTGCCATTTTAAGTCTTATCACTTGACTTTCTAAGGACCTTTAAAGGTCCCTTCAAAGCTAAACTGTTCCACGATTCCCACCACCTTCCATGAGGAATAAATATTTGTTTTTCCTAAAGCCTTTAATAATTGAATGCCTCTTATTAATCAGATACTGTCTTCCTTCTCTGCTCAACTGAGGACAAACCAACACCTCCTTACTTTCATACTTCTCAAATCCCACTCTTCTCAGTCTCCTCTATGTCCATTCCCTAGACTCACTCCAAAGGGGTTTATGAACTAATCATCAGCCCTTAAAAAAAAAAATAAAAATTAATGCACGCTCCCTAATCTTCTCTGTGATAGGTGTTTCTTCTCCATTACCCACCCATCTTTCCCTGCCCTCAGTATCACACTCAGTTTTCTTCCTCTCTTCTTGAAGCATGGAAAGTCTGCTCTTCTGAACGAGAACCCCTGTTTACCTGCTTTCTGAAGAACCGTTCATACATGTAGTTATTAAATCCAGAACACACATTCATTTCTACATTTTCTGTATTAACTACATATTTTCAGCTTTTCAAACCATAAGCCTGTATTCCTGCTATGATTTCAGACAAAAACTGATTTAGTACTCCAACACCCAGTCCGAAAGAACAATCTTCCAGAAGACAAGAGCAAGCATCTATCCAAAGACTGTCAGAGTTTCAACTTCTTTTAAGACACTAGCATTAGAATGGAAAAGTTCAAACTCTCAGCTCTTTTGAGATACGAAAAACAGATCCTGAAATATGCTACCTTAAATCAAGAGACTTCTTTTTAAGTTTTTGTTTTGTTTTTTACAGGGCAATGCTCTATTATTAAGCCAGAGTCATCCTCTTATTAACATAATTTAGGTAGTATTGATGTTTAACATGAACACAAAAGCTACAACCAGCTAGGATAGAGTAGGCCTGGTGAAAAAAAAAAAAAATAAAGGGTAGGGAAAAATATATCTACAGTCACCTGAAAGTTTCCTCTCTGAATAACAGGGTTTTCAGACCAGTTACAATAGGTAAACAGATGCCTGGGGCAGAGGCAGCCTTTTCTGCTATCAACAGCAAGAACGCACAAGTCATTCCCTTCCAGTCTCCTTCACCATGAAAAGACACACAGAGCCAGGAAAATTCAAATTTACATTCTTTAACTGCAAACTGCATTAAGTATGTTTTCAAGAAAATGCCTGATTTATTCCCTTGTAGAGGAGTATGGAATACTAGTTAATGAAACCAGCTCAAGCTCCTGAAAACTTAGCTTTATCACTATCTTTTCAATATTTTGCAGCAAGCAAGTATATGGTCCTTCTCACCCAGAGTTTCAAACTGAGATTGCAGAACAGACCATGTGTTTACAACAGCAACTTTAGCCTTTAACAGAATTATCTCCCTTTTCCAAAGGTGCTTGAATTCACTCTGTTCAAAACTTTCATTGAAGTTCACTATACAAAGATAGTCTGCCTTTTAACTTCTGTATCTCCAGGGAGACAGTTATGGATATACTGCTGCAGAAAAAGAGGAGTTCAGACACACAAAACGTTTTTTGGATGTTTCCTATCCTTTTCATGGCAGGGGGAGCAGGCTGGAAGGAAAAAAAAACAGAAGGCAGGGCTCAGCCTATGGTCCCTCATCTGGACTGAGCACTCACTGCAGATACAAGACATTTCAGAGCCCCTGTTCTTTCCTCAACATCCGATCTGAGCAGTGTTGCCATTGAAATAAAACTCATTTTAAGAATCAGTATATGAAAGCGTTGGCTGACAAGAGAGCAGAGGATTCCTTGTTAAACTGAACATTTTTCAGAGAAGTAGGGAAACAGAAGAGCTGTTGACATGGCTTCAAGGGGCACCTTTCCTACCCCAGTTCTTTTGGATTAGTTACTACCACAGGCTGTGGATGTACATATATAGGTAAACACAATATTTGTGCCAAATCTAAGAAAGTAAGATTTTTTTATGCAATCTGACCAACTAGTGGCAAAGAAAACTTCTGACAACCTTGATACAGTAAGAACAGTCTACTTTTGTTTTAAGTACATTAGAAGCAGGAGAGGGGCTCACAGCACCCAGCATTTAACATGAAGTCAATTTTATCTCCGCTAATACTTAACACCAGAGAAACAAATGCAGCTACAGTTGCCTGTATTAAGCAGCTGGCAAGCTCAGAGATGGAAAAGTTGCGGAACAGCTGGGGAATGCGAGACCCTTTTGAACAGGCTGCTATGTGATCCAAAATAATGGTACGTGTTTACACACAACACAATGGCAGCAACAGCCAAATGCAGGTCTGGCGAATGCACTACAGCTGCTCCTTCCCTCAGACAAGGCACCGCGAGCAGATACAAAAGAGTTCATATTCACAAAAATATGGCTTTCATCTTAAAAGGCAGCAGTCTGATTTCCAAAATAGACAGCTGGCCCTCCAACTGGACTAAACCGTACAAGATTCTGTATTAGAAGTTACCCTTTAAAACAGGTCTGGATTAGGGTCATAGAGCTTTCCAAAGTGTTGCTGCTTTACCACCAACAGTTTCTAACAATGCGTTATTCAGACCAACATGTTGCTGTCTGACTATAAAAAAAAATTCTCTCATGACAGTATCTTCCAGATAGCATCAGGAAGACAGCCATATACAAACTCTTAATAAAGACACTGACTACACAGAAGTTAGCTATCCGCTTTAGAGAAAGATGTTAAGTTTGCTAGACAGGAGGGTTTGAATAAACATGGACTACTTTACAGGTTTTTTTACACTAGTGTTGCACATTGGTGTAAAAGTAAGTTGGCACCTGAAGACAATACGTGCCACAGCTTACACCTAGACAGAGGGATAGTCCTTATTTGCTGCTGCTTATGCAATGACTGATAGCATGTTGCAAGGAACACTTGCTTGTTTCACAATTGCCATCTGAAGACAACATAATTTTGTACATGGCCTTGCATAAAAATTGCATCACCTTATTGCAAGTGATCTTCCCAGTTTTCAAGACTTAGAAGCACAGTATCAGTGGTACCATCTGTCTTGCTCAAGACAAACCATGATTAAATAGTGCTAACAAACTGGCTACTACTTTATACTGTAACCGTACCACTCCTAATTATGCTAGGCACCAAAACAAAAATTAGTAATGGAATGTTTCAACCCAGTGCATCTTGATTAGAAACAGTATAATTCAAAAGAAACATTTTTGACTGAGAGAAGGAGCGGGCATTGAAAGATTTCCTCATTCTGCCATAGCCATTAATGTTACAATCCCAGTTAAGAACCATTGAGAATACGGTAGTTGAAACTGGACAAAGACAACTGTCATAGCAACAGTAACAGATGCAGGCACAATTTTTAACCTCCTTTGCTTATACAAGGAAAAATGGCACTATTACCCATCATAGAAAAGAGGATTTTGAAATATGGGTTGTAAGATTCTGTAATGAATGGGGACTCTGTCAATAGTAAGCACATCTCTCAGCACACCTGAACAACCAAATTCCACACTTGTGCACTTCAATTTCAGCCTTCTTTAATAAAGACTTAGTAGTGAAATCCATTTGTGAATTAAGCCCTATTTCTAAGAAATTCCCCATATAAATGTAATATACATACTGAATAAAGAAGGAAAACAAGTAGAGCCTCACAGAAAATATGCTTCTGGTACCAAAATACTATTATGCTAAGTGCCCTTCCTACAGGCAAAACAGTAACAGGCATGCTACCTTCAAATCCTACCATCTGTAAAGGTAAAAGCACAGTTTTACCCTTCCAGCTGCACTGATGCTAAGAGCAACTGCCAGTGCTGCCATGTTGTGGCAGAGGGAGCGATGGCTTGTATCCCCAAGGGACCTCAGTATGAGCTCGAGAGCCCCACCTGCACCAGGAGCTTTTCCTCCAGAGTTCTGAACTAGTTCTGCCACCCTGTTTTATCCAGCTTTGAGTGCACCCGACTACCCTACTGTCTCTAAAGTCTTGTTCTCAAAATGAAAAAAAGTAAGAATGGAAGCTTGAAACAAGTGCAGGATTTTGGAATGAGTTATGACATCAGCGAAGCTTAGCACAGTTCAGCAAAACCAGATGATTTTTAACAAGTAATGCACTGACAGTTAACCTACGTGAGCAAGTGAGACGTGAATGATCTGGACCATCCATAAGCTGCACTGAAACTCTCCCAAATTACTCTTCATACTTACCATAATGGATTACTCTTTCAACCAAGACCACAATAATAAATTAAACAAAAAACAAACCCAAAACCAAATAAAAACCCCACAAATAAACCAAGGAACTCTAGTTCCTCATGAATTAGTCTCCACTTAACTAATTACTGCTTTAACATTCCAATGCTGTACTTACCACGTAAAGACAAAATAAGCGTACTTGGAAATCATTCTCTGGTTCCATTCCCCTTCTTTGTAGCCAAATTATATGTCGTAGTTTATTTTCAATTAAAAGACTTATCAGGGTATTTATGTGCATCAATGGTGGGGGGGGGTGAGTTTCCATCTTTCTGAGAAATTCTTCTTAACAAGCATTTTACATGTGGATATAAACTCATCACGTTCACAAAACAATTACTGCTGTTATTTGCCACAGAGGAACTCAGAAAACAGATCTTTTAATAGCTTATTCCTGATTTTACTACAACTGCACACAGATAAGGATTTTTTAAAAATTGTTAGGAGGTACATCTCCACCAAAGTTTACTTGCCATAACAAAGATTTCCCTACCATGTAGATCTCCTGACAGCCATGTCCCAACAGGCTCCAAATCGTTTATACACATACCAAGTATTGTTCAAAGCAGACTTGCTTTAAGCAAGACTAAATACCTGTTCAGTTTGAACTGTCCCAGTGCCAGGATAAACTACACTAAACTAGTTCAGACGGTTGTCCCGCCAGGCACCAATGGCCTTTGAAACTCCCAGTACCCCAGAATCTGGTGCTTCTGGGAATTATGCCAGGAGCTGTGGGATAGCTCTCCACAGAGGACATTACAAATTAAATATTTTAGAAGTGTGCTTGTGTTTACATGGAGCAAGGCCTCAAACAGTTCAGCATATGAGTCAGCACGGTTTGCATATACACAGAACTGAGCAGTGCAGTTGGGAACTACAAATTTTCTAGGGAAACAAAGAGCGTGAAATTATTCCCCCAGGGGAATACAGTCAGGCTCCACCTAGCAGGAGCTAACACTCACCTGGAGACAGGAATTTTGTTCAGAACTTTACTGCTGAAAAGCCCATGATTTTCCTGTGGTGACTTCAGAAGTTTCTATGCAGGACAGACACTTTGGTCCTGCCCGTATCAGAGAGGTTAATAATCTCTGATATCATGGCCTGTATAAAGATAAACTTACAGGCACACACTTCCACGCTAGGATACAGCTCTTTAGTCTTATAATTAACACTCAACTCCTTTAAAGTGAAAGCTGAAACATATTTCCTACCACGATAGCAAAGAAAAATTTTGAATGCGTCTCACTTAATACAATATCAACGAAGTCTTCAGACTGGTAAGCACAGCAGAACTGAAAAACAGCAAACTACTCCAGTGTATCTCACCATGCTGCTACCTATGGCCAGATGCATTTAAGGACCAGACCAACACCGTGTTACTGAGGCCTCAAGAGGCCCAAGAAAACAGGATGACATATCAAGCCTCTGAGCACCCCACCAGTAAAGAACTTCTCATAGCAGGAACAGCTGTCAGGCCTGTGTTTCAAGAGCTGAGCACACTACCACTATTCCTTCCTTTTGCCTCCACACCAGGCACCGCCGTCTCGTAGAGGCTTGATGCAGACCATCAAGAAACCAGGACTGTTTCTCTGAAAACACAGGCTGGACCTGTGCCACAGTTGGTTACACAGGGCAGCACACAAAGCTAGAGGACAGCACATCCTCAACTTGAACTGCACTTTCAGGTCAGAGGTAATGACACCTCAACGTAATAAAGCTGCACACAGTTCTGTTGTCACAAACCTCATTAGCCACGTGAATCAGTCAAGAGAGATTTCCGTTTTCAAGTGGCTTTTGTTTTCATTTTGAACACAAGAGATTAAGATAGTTGCAGGCTGAGAACATTTTTCAGTATGATATAGTTTGGTTTACTCCTAAAGAAATACTTGCCATGATAAAAATAACCAGACTAGTTCACAACATTTTCCATAAACTATCAGAGAGACTGTTTGCACACCCAGAAGAACTACTAGGTATCTAGCAGGATAAGAATACTATCTTTCAGCACCCAAGATGCTATCTGAGCTAAAATCAGTCTATGATGACACTAATAACTGTCGAAGACTCAGAACAGCATCAAAACTAAATGGGTAATTTTCACTTCCTATTTGCTTCCCAGGCCTCACGCTGCTGCCCCCTGCCAAGTAATAAACTCGAGTACCCTCAGCCTTTGCAAGACCACTTAAATGTCTCTTAAGAGAGTCATAATCCACGATCATGTGCAGACTGTAAGAAGCATTATTAGTAAAACGGATCCAAAGGTGTCACTAAGTAGCCAGCTCTGCATACTCATTTTTTTCCCATTAATCACAATACTTCATTGTTTTCCCCCTTTCCTAAACATGTCATTGTTTTCTGGAGTTCAGACAACAAGTCATGGCAAGCTGCAATCCCACTGCTGACCCATTTAAACCGGGGAAGGTGAGCACTCAACTTCTCCAACACAGCTATTGGGCTCCGGGCCAAAGAGGTTTCGTGCATCAGTAAACAAGTACCCTGTTGATTCTGCCAGTCTTCCCCCACACCCCGCTGTGCTGTACCCAACCAGCACCATAAAGTCCCTCTTTCTTTACACCACACGTGCACGCTGCTGCTGCCGCCGATGCCTTTTTTTTTTTTCTTCCAGCTGAAAAAAAAGACAAAATTCCTTCCCAAATCTCTCAGCCCCGCCGCACAGCGGCCCTTGCGCCGAGCGCGGCAATGGCAGAGCACCCTCTGCCGCGCCTCCCGCTCACTGCTCCCGCCGGCTGCGGGATGTCCCCGCACACCGCCCCGCCGACGGACCCGGCCGCTCCCGCCCGCCCGCCTCCCCCGCGACGCGGCCGAAGGGCCGGTACTCGCTGCCGCTTCGCCCGACGGCAGGTGCTCCGGCCGCCCGTGAGGGAAGCGGCGGCGGGGGCCGCCAGCCCTCCACCCCGCTCCACATGTTGCTGCGCCGAGGAGAAAGCCCAGCGCCGGCGTGACAGCTCGGCCCCGGGCGGGGGGGAGCGGGGAAGTTCCGCGCAGCACCTTCGCCAGGGAAACCCACCGCCCGGGCGAGCGCGGAGCCCCCGGCGCCTCACCAAAGGGCTGCTGCCGCCGCCGCGCCCCGGGGGGCAGCGCCCGCCCCGGCCCCGCGCGGGTTCCCCTCCCGCGGGGGAGCGCTCACCTCAGAGCCGGCGGCTCGGGGGCAGCCGCAACCTCCAGCGCCCGCGTCCCTCCGCGCGTCCCTCCGTCCGGAGGGGCGGAGTGGGGCGGGGGGCCGGCTCCTCGGCGGGGCGGGGCGGGGCGGGGCGGCGCCCCTCGCCTCAGCGCCCCGGCGGGAGCCGACCCTGCCCGGCCCGGCTGCCAACGGCCGCGCCGGCGCGACGCGGGCCCACGCGCGGGACGCGCCCCCCTCGTGCCGCCGCGGCCCCGCCTCGCGCCCACCGCCCGCCCGGGGCTCGCCCTGCTTCCGCGCGCGCCTGCGGGAGGCGCTGCTCCACTCCTTAAAGGGGCCGCGCCCGGCGCGCTGGGGGCGAGGCGGGACCCCGCGGGGCACCCCGCGCTGGCGGCGCCGCCAGAGGAGCCACCAGCCGAGGGCCCCTGGCAAAGGGAACGGCCGCCGGCGCTGGGGTGAGGCCCTTAAGTGGAGGCTGCTGTAGTGGCAGTGCCACCAGGTCGTCCCCGGGTCGCAGCTGGCGGCCGTGGGGGCTGGGGCTCGGCGGAGACCTGAGGGAGGTGTTGGGCCCTGCCTCAGGCGCCATCTACGCCGGCATCGGCGTGCCACTCCCCACGGGGAGCGGGGTGTTCCACGGGTGGCAGGTACCGAGGCACAACGTCCCAGCACATCTGTACCTTGGAGGTCAAGTCAGTGGCAGATCGGCATCATGCTCCCAGCTCTGCCCGCGTCGTGCTGCTGGCTCGGGAGCCCTCCATCACACATGCGTGAGGGCACCCGGGACCTGAACTTGGGCCTTCCACCTCACCGAACTACACCAGCCTCTCCAGCCAACATCTTGAAGTATGGTGGGAGTGTTTCGGGTCCCTTTTATCATGGCTGGACCGAAGAATATTTAATTATTTATTTAAAGGGGACCAGCCCCAAGGAGATTGCTCCCACGGAGGAAAGGAGCTAGACAGCGCTCAATAGTATTACTCCTGCGTTAGCGTAAGCATATGGATGGCTCCTGCATTAGCAACATTTCTGGACAATGTTTCTCTGTAGTGTATGTTCAGAGACACAGGACTTTGTTCTTTTTATTCGCTCGCACAAGGTTTTCAGGCTATCTCAATGAAATTGCAGGGTTTTCTCCTGCTGGGCTGGAGCAGATCCTGGGCTGTCCTTGGGGAGAAGGCTGCTAGAGGAACAATTCAGTGAATGTCCTGCTTTCTCTCTACCACATGGGGTAGAAGCTGGTGGAAGCAGAAAGTCATCACTGTTTTCTATTTAAAGAGAGAAACTTTTTTTTTTCCCCGCAGATGCACTTGTTTCAAATCGAGGCATCATTCGTAAGATGGAGGAAATAACATGATGTTGCAGGCGTCACCTCAGTGGTGCAGCAAAGGTATTTGTCCAGTAAGAAGGAAACAGAGCATTCAAATTTTCTGACATTTAACAGCCTAGAAGGTAGAAGGTAGAATGACTTTTATCTTCCTCTTACTTTAATCTTTTACTTTAGACAAATGTTCTTCTAAGCAAATTATGAATTCAAGCCTGAATTCAAGCCCTGCTTCGCTAGGTCAGATCTTACAAAGCAACTTGAAACATTGGAGTACTGCGTGCAGCTCTGGAGTCCTCAGCACAAGAAGGACATGGACCTGTTGGAATGGATCCAGCGGAGAGCCACAAAGATGATCAGAGGGCTGGAGCACCTCTGCTATGACGACAGGCTGAGAGGGTTGGGGTTGTTCAGCCTGGAGCACAGAAGGCTCCGAGGCGACCTTATAGCAGCCTTCCAGTACCTAAAGGGGGCCTGAAGGAAAGATGGGGAGGGACTCTTGATCAGGGAGTGGAGCGATAGGACAAGGGGTAACAGTTTCAAGCTGAAAGAGGGTAGATTTAGATTAGATATCAGGAAGAAATTCTTTACTGTGAGGGTGGTGAGGCACTGGCACAGGTTGCCCAGGGAGGTGGTGAATGCCCCATCCCTGGAGGTGTTCAAGGCCAGGCTGGATGGGGCTTTGAGCAGCCTGGTCTAGTGGGTGGTGTCCCTGGCCAGGGCAGGGGGGTTGGAACTGGGTGATCTTTAAGGTCCCTTCCAACCTGAGCCACTCTATGATTACAGCACATACTACATAGTCTACTACCAAAAGGGGAATAATTTGAAGATTATGTTAGACCTGAGAACTTCAGTAGAGAGCCCATAGAACTGAGCAGAGTAGATGCTTGTGTTCGATTCAGTTGCATATGCAAGAGCAGAGCTATCTTCTTCATATCTGCGTGAAGTCTGTGCAAAGAAGCAGGAGAAAATCTAAAGGTGTGAAAACATGCTAAGGCAAACCTTAAAAACTTTCAAATCAATACCCAATAAGTATTTCGGGAGGTATGCTACACAATATCTTTGTCTGCAGTGCTACAGCGGATTTGCGCTCTGGATGAGTTCAGAACTGAATACTGAGGGTTGGGCTTGAGACACTGCTGGGCTTTATAGCTTTGTGGCATGCAGAACTTTCTTAATTGCAGGATAATGATGTGGTGTGGGCACATGCCTTTTGCCTAGTGGTTACGAATTACTTTGTGCAGATACATTAAACCCACATCAAATAGCATAGACGTGTCCTTCCAGTCTGATTGAGGGAGAGAAGGAGGAAAGCTAGCATGGAAAGGACATAAACCAAGGTTAAACAAAATCCAAGGTTAAAAATTTTGGATTAAAAAAGTGACCTTGAAAATATAGTTTATCCTGCTGCCTTTCAACACAATTTGTCCTATTGTTCAGCAAACCTGTTTGAAACTAGCAAAAGCCTTCCCTTTCCTTAAAGAAAAAAGAGGCAGCACCTTCTCACTAGAATTGTCAAGGTTTCCAGATGGAATTCTGATCCTGTGAAAAATGCCCTGTAACACAGGCCTGAGAGAATTGTCTGAGTGGAGGGGATAAAAAAGTAATTGAAATGTTAAATTTGCTTTTGTTGTGATTGACATGATGCTGTCCTTATTTGTTTTCAAGTATCAGAATGGATTATTGATGGAACTTTTACAACTGAAAACCTGCAACCCATTTAACAAGAACTCTGTTTTCACCCTAGTTCAGAACTGATTTGTCTGGATTCAACTTTAGGCACAGTCCTTGCCGTCTTCTGCCAGAGATTTTTCTCTGCAAACTTAATCCATGATCCAGATACACGATTATTTCAAATTTACATTTAAAAAGGAGTAAAAGATGGGTTTGAATTCCAAGAGAGGCACAATGATGTTGTTGAATCGTTTGTTCCCAGAAGAACCAGAAAAGAATTAAGATTATTAAAGAAGTATAATTTGTGTCATACGAACCATCTTAATCCATGTCAGTTAAAAAGATGATTTTCCCCACTGTTTTAATGTGTTAGACACAAACACGTTTGATTTATGATGGGAGTCAAAAACATCTGTACTTTGGGGCACAAGCAAATGCTTGTTTAAACAATGGGGCTCCCTGGGGGGGGATATAAGAAAGAAATGACATTCTTTTGCAAAGAATTCAGTGTTTTTTCACTCCGTGAAGTATCTTGCTTTGTTTTGAAAAGTACTGTGCAGAAGACACAATTACTCAACCTATTATAAAGGAGTCCAGCAACTTTCACCTTTATGTGACCGGTATGAATATGAACCAGGTTAGCACCGATGAAATACTGTTACTGTTTGTTTGCCTTTGAGTGACCTGCGTGAAAAGAATTGGTCATCTCAATCTCATTGGCAATGTACAAGTATTCACATCTTAAAAACATTCGGAACTAGCTGGCACTCTGAGGCCTTGTCTGCACTCAGGATTAGCTCTGATTTAAGGAATTATTTTAGCTTCTGGTACAAACACACTGTAGGTAAAGTTGTGGAAATTTTGATCTACACTACCATCTGCACCATTCGATCTCTGACCTGAGGACTAGTTTGAACTGCAGCTGAGTCTGAAGGAAGGGAACCAGTTTGTCCTGAATCTGCTCTCATGAAGTGCTTGAGTAGTTTATTTGAAGTTTTTTAGGAAAAAAGTGTTGAGGGTATCAGAAGATAAACATCTGTAGCGACTTTTTGAGTTCAAGCCTACAAGGTGGAGATTCCATTCTGTAACCAGATGTTGTGCTGTATATGCATTGGTATGATTAGAAACAGGCTTGAAAGTAACATTGAAATTTACTAGTAAACCTCTCAGACTTCAATAAGCCAGGTCTGTGAATGAATGTTGTGCCCGCTCCTTTTAAATCTGTGATCTTGAATCTGGACATCTCTACACTTAAGGGACTTTCTTACCAAGCTTTGGAATTGACCTCTGTAGCTTAGCACAGTCGATATACTATGACAAAGATGTGCCTCACTGTAGAGCCCAGTGTAAACTACTAAAGTCAACAAAGAGGCCAGAGCAGAGAGACAGAAATATGTCTGTTCCTGTGAGGTTTCCACATATGGAGAAAGCAGGAAAAAAAAGTAACAATCTACATTTCAGCTGCTTTTCTAAATGAATGTATTCAACAATGTGGCAGGCTAGTAGCTTTCCTTTCCTGTGTAAGGCTATGCCAAACTATAGTGAGGAAGCTTAGGGCCTTTTAAAAGAAGGTGTGAAAAACTCTGGGGCAAGTGTAGAATTTTAGAAAAGAGCCAAAGCCTCTGTCCACCCTCAGAAGAGCAGAATGACAGAGCTCTGGCAGCCATTGCAGCCACCACCGATTTATTTACGAGTTCCTGGAGTCAGTCCAGTGTAATTATGGGCCTGAACTCCAGATCAGATTCACTTGACATTTGAGGAAGTCTGTGGAAAAACAGTAATAATAAACTGATAATAACCATCCATCTCATAAGCAACAAAAAATAAAGGGAAGAGAAAGGGCAGGTGGGGAGAGGGGACAGTAACATAATCCCCAAAAGATCTCCTGCTTGTCAGGACATACTTTTGGTATATACCCCTATGTATTTTCTAAAAGGAGCTATGGAGAATTTTGGAGTAAGTCCTGACTCATGTCAGTGCTATTGCAATTACTGCACTGGAAAAAATGAAAACAGGGGGTGCAAAGGAAGCTGGGATAAGTTGGGACAGCAGTTCCTTTTGGTGGAGTAGATAGTTTGTGGCCCACATGGCATTTATCCAAGCATGTTCATCACCTAAATTATATTACCATGAAGCTGTTGGCTTTGCAAAAAGATGTTTGAAGAAGCTATGCTGTAGAATATGATTTGTTTTCAATTTCATGGACAGTATAGAAATACACTTTTTGTACTTTACTGCTGACCTCTGGTTCTGATTGTTCATATCATTGGTATAACATGGATGAATATCAGGGTTAAAAATCTTTGTATTTAAAACATCTGCACTCTTACATCAGGATTTATATTCCACCGTTCAATCCTTTCCATTTGAATCACTCCATATTATTTTCCATTGAATTTCTCTAAGACTGCTTTAAAAACCCAACGCTCTGGGCGTTTTCCAGAAAAAAATATTTTTCAAGTAAGATAAGTTGATTAATTCTG
This sequence comes from Chroicocephalus ridibundus, assembly GCF_963924245.1. Classification (NCBI taxonomy): domain Eukaryota; kingdom Metazoa; phylum Chordata; class Aves; order Charadriiformes; family Laridae; genus Chroicocephalus; species Chroicocephalus ridibundus. The sequence goes on from NC_086285.1 coordinate 17,282,929, forward strand.
CTGAATGGAAAAGGCGTCTTCTCTGACAAGGAAGAGGGCTGACATTTAGTTTACAGTTGTCTCAAGTATTTTATTTCAGGTGATGGAAGTCAATTGCTAGTTAGGAGTGAATGTTTCACAAAGCAAGGACATTTAGTTACATTTTTGCTACACCTAAATAGGATATTGCTAGTTTTCCTTTTTAGAACATATCACCTACATATGCACATGTACAAAGGAGTCCATATATGTAAATAGATTTCCTCCGAGAAGAATTCTAAGTAGCTGCTTTCATCAAACAACACCATCCAAATGTCAAGTACCCTGGCAATCGATACCAAGCACAGTAACACTAGACAGCGTCTGAAGGAAAAGGAACCCCAAGTGAATGAATGGGGTTATTGGCCGAGAACATGTCATCTTCAAGTGACCCGCTGACCATGCTCACCTAACTTCTCAGGAACTTCCTACTCACAACTGGAGTGAGTAACTCCAGTTCTGAAGGAGAAAGAATATTGAAAAAGGAACGGTCACAGCTGTATGCAGAACAAATTCAGTTCTCAGATATCTACTGAACGTACACTTCTTCAGGTTAAGTGCATGGGAATCACACACATTGAAGTGGTTTAGCCCGTTCTCCCTGATCTGACAACAGTATCAGGTATTTCTCCTTAGGAACTGCATGTAGAACTGGAGTTCTATGTTATTTAAGTTTTGGGTGTTTTAATTTGGCTTTTTATTTAACTTTAACTTCTTTATTTGACATTTATGTAACACTTTAAGTTATTGTGTTATTTCTGTATGCTTTGATACTTTCATCTATAAATATATGTCTCATAGGTCTTGAGGAGGTGACTAAGCAGTCTGAGGTGCTAGTGTAAGGTCAATAATAAAAGTGTAATACATAGGAATGGAATTTTTTTTTTGTTTTTTCTTACCTACGATACATCTGGCTTTCACCAGGCATATCCTTTTTTTGTTCCCGGTAATTTTGTTGCAGCAGAATTTGAGAATGCTGACAATTGTCTAGAACAGTCTTACCAGAATAGCAACTCTGCCCAGGCTGCTGGATATCTGGAAATCCCAGACACATTCACTGTGCATTGCAGATCAGCTCCACAAAATATGCACTACTTCCACAGAATTAGACCTTCTGAGCATATGTTGTCCAGATGAACTGCACAAGCCATAGTAAACCCACTTACTGTGCGAAGTCAGATTAACTATATAATTTATGCACTGTACATCTGATACTTTGACATGCTGGGCTTACAGTTATTTTCCGTCCTGCACATGCTTACTGATTTCTACTGCGTATTTCTTGGGTGCAAATCAACTGACTTTTTATTTACTTGTTTGCATGTGTCTCGATGATAAGACACTGTTACCTGGAAAAAACTTATTTTAGTTTGGGATCAGTGCACAAAGTTCAGCAAGACTCTGTTGTAGTTGGTCAGCTGAAGTTGCATCCAAACCACCGAACTCAGTGGAATGTTGGAGCACAGGGTCACATTGAATGAAGCTTTCAGCTAGTGACGGCATCTGAAGAACATCAAGAAAAAGTTGAAAGCCTCAGTAAATATCCTTCAGAAAGTAGCTGGCACTGCCATATGGATTTCAGCAAAGGCAGTGGGCCTGTCTGCCACAGAGTTTTCTTCACATTATTTGGTGTAACAGTCCTCACGTAGACCTCATAGTTATTAAAATAAATAGGGCTTCTAGAATATGTGGGATTTTGAACTCCATTCCTCAACTTTGGCTTCCAGTACCATCTAACATTCTCATAGCAGATATTAAAATGTGAAACAGTTAACATGCAAGTGGAACAAAAATAGTAATTCCATAATGACAAGAAACATCACCATTAGCAATCCCAGTTTGCCGTTCCTAAGAATTTTGAGAGTTACTGGCATCAAATGTGCACAGTCTGTACTGTAAAATGAACTTAATCTTAATATTCCATAATGTTAATATGCCTTCCCTTGACAAGACTGAACTGCACTCAAGTGCATCCCGGTGACTTCAGAAAGGGACACTGCTGTGCTGACAGTCATACAGTCATTTACCTGGGATGTGACTGTGGCACAATAAAGACTATCACCTATAATGTAAATGGCATTGAAATACAGGTATATGTAAGGGGCATAAAAGGAATTCCTCAGCCTTCCAGGCCTCAGCAGGCTGTGTAACTGTGGCATGAGTTTGTAGTCTGTTGTTGCCTTCTGGAATGACACGTGTAAAGAAGAGATGGAGCAAAATCAGTGTCAGTCCATTTACATGCAGGGCTCTTCCCACATGGAAAACACTGCAGGTTCCAGTCCTTGTTTTAAGTCCTTGCACTTGTGTAACCAATTTATTGTTTTCTCCATAAGCCCTTCCAACTTCTGTTTCCAGAGAGGTGTTGTTCTGCCTGGGTTTCCTTGTGTTTCAAATGATTTGAGGGAGTATTCAAGTTACGAACAGTGATGTTGTCCTGGTTTGAGGACACATATAAATGAAAATACAAGTCCTTTTAGTAGTTCACTCACAAAGTCTTAACATACATTAGCCTTTACGAAAGCCCTGTAAGGAAGGAAGGTGTTTACTTGCAAACATCCACAATTAGATCTTTAACTGCTTCAGTGTGTGTAACATTTGTTGCTTATATGAGAGCAGTCTGCCCACTGGGAGTCCTTTTGCTGCAGAGCTTCTTGGCTGTAGAGAAAGGATTGCTTCGCGCTGCTTTGGAGTAACAGGGATTTTATTTTGCATAGTCAAGTCATTAAACAAGTTCCATTCAAGGGGACAAGAGTATTTGGGAACATCCATGTAATTTTCTTAATTGTTTCAGCTGGAAAAGAAGTACAGGAAGAATCAGAAACATTAATTGTTTAATTCTGATATTTTAAGTGAAATGTTTTGATTTCGGATTTGGAAGTGGCAGGTCAGTTTTATATTCAGCTTAATTTTTAAAAGAGCTGCAAAACTGTGAAATAAATTTGAGCATGAAACAAAACACCTTGGAAAAAATCACAACTGTGAAAGTTTTTAAATTTTCTTTTTCATTGTGGCTCACTGAATCAGAGACCCATGACCCATTGGCTAACTCTGGCCACTACTCAAAGATCCAGTAATATTCTCTGCATGAAGCTGTGTCTTGGTCTCATGAGTTGGAGCTAGCGTCATTGCGGTTGAAGACAGGAGATGGAACTGGATGGTCCTGAATGATCCGCTAGCAATAATAATTTGTCTGAGGCGCTCTTGTGCTTAATCACAGACTTCCCATGAAGATCCACAATTGCAAATACTTAAAGATATGTGGAAAGAACAAGGTTTTTAAAATAATCCCTCCCAAGTCTTACAGCTGCCAATGTCATATAAACATGCAGTACAAATCATGTTGGCACTCCCAGGAAAAGTCGGAGTTTCTTGCAATCTTTCACAAGGATCCTGCAGTTTAATAGCATATTCAGTATTTATTTTCCCTCTTATGCTAATGTGTTAGCAACACATATGAGAAGGCCAGAAAAAAAAAACCAAAACAAACAGAAAACAATGAAGTGGAGGCACTTCTTATAGGCAATCCACATCAAAGGATATAAAACTGTAGAAGGCGAAACTGGAGCTTACAGTGGTTTCTGTCTACAAGAATGAAAATATTTGCAGTCTCACTTGCCGTGTTTGTAGTCAGAAAAGCTACATCGAACCCACCCTCCTCCAAGCCAGTGTGTTCACATCTCATCTGTGTGAAATAAAGATCCCATTTTTGGCTTGCCTAAAGCAACTTTTCAGAGAAATAGAATAAGGTTGTTTGAATAGGAAAGCCCTGATTTAAACAAGTAACACTCTGTACAACTCAGAGCTTTTTCAGCAAACTGAATTCACGAGGGAACAAAAAGACTAAACAGAGATGTTTTGTCTCCTAATGAAACCCCCCAACCTCTTTTAGGTCTAAATAAAACTTTCAAGGCAGGAATTTTATAGAAAGACAGATTTTATGAAGCAAGTTCTTGTTTACTACCAAGTGATATGGTGAGTAATTTGGTGACTTAGCATTTATTCTTTGTTGCATGATTTTATTGTGATCTTTCATCATCTGTGTCAGTGTGTTGGGCAATGGAAATAGTCTTTACTATAAACTGATTTTGCTAATGCTCTTATGTATTGACTGTCTACAGCATGACTCAGTTAGCAAGATTAGATAGAAAACACAGCTTGGGCCATCAGCCACAATTCACAACCACAAAAATGGAGGTTAGGGTGTCATTCAGCTGAAAACTCAGTCTCTGAATATATACAGTTTGTGTGAGAACCACTGCACACATTTCCAAAGTGATCCAGAATATTGCCGCTATATTGTAGGCAGTAAGGCAGAAAGTACAAAACTGTTTTACAAGACATGCTTGTAAGTTCATTTTCAATGCCAACACTGAAGATATTGTTGCCAAAGGTTTGTGTCTGGTAGTAAGCAACAGCAAAACATGAAGACAATAATCCCAGCTCTTACACTGTGTCAAGGAGTAACTCCCATAACAATGATCATTTTGCAAAGATCAGAAATTATTTAGTGATAAAACACATTCTCCAAACCAACAGTGAAAGCACCCCAAATCAAGGACAAATTCCTTTCTGCCTTGTATTTTTTTAATTTATTTATTTAGGCCCTAGTTGAACATACCAGTGAAGTACATGAGAACTCTCAAAGAATACAATAGTAATACTTAGAATAAAATAATTATAGTTGAAGATTTTAAGTTAAGCATATGCTGAAATGATTTGCCAGATTTCTGCTGAGGAGCGAGCTCACAGGCCACTAGCTGTGATTGGTAGAGATTTGTGGCAAAAGATGTTGGTACTTTAAGCCCTTAAGCTCTGGTTTTGGTACTCATTTTCTTCAGCTATTTGAGGTCCTACCAAGTGCTCTAATAGCTGGGGGTAAAAAAAACCCAACAGAATAAAGCAGGATCTGGCAACAAATATCTCTTCATTGATTTATTCCAAAGTCTGGGTACTGAAGTTGGAGATAAGCAAGGAAGCACCTATGCTTGGGAAAATCCCTGGAGACCAATTGCATTAAGTCTGAACCCCATCATGTTGCTGTGACAGTAGGGAAGAGCCAGAGCAGAACTGGTCACATAGCAGAAGGTTTTTAAAAGCTCAGTGGGCTTGATGTCATGGGGAGGTCATGGGCAGCGAGCTGCCAAACTGCACTCTGAAACCTTTCTCCCACTGTGAACCAATGGCTACATAAGGTACAAGGCAGTGGAAAATCAGGCTCTAAGCCTATTTTTCATTAAATGCAAAATGTTTACATTTTAGACAATTAAAATATCACAGTGTGTTCAAATAATGTGTAAATCCATGATCTTAAAGCCTGTCCAAAACCAATAAAAAAAAGCCAGGACCTGCAACAAAGACGTCACAAGTCAAGGAATGTTAAATGTGTTGCACAGGTCTATATAATGAACAAATTTGGGAGGGATTGCTTGTAGGTTTGCAGATTTGGCCTGGCTTGAGCAGGCTTAGCTCACTTTATTGGAAACTGCATCCTCTTACATTAGGGTTGGAACATTTTCCTGTGCTTCTCTGGTTTTCTACTAAGCATAAATATCAGCTGTCTTTACACCCAGGTCCAACTCCCTGTATTCTCCTTAATGATGCTCACTAAAGCAAATAACCCTCCCCAGTCTGATGTGAGTATAATTACATTTCATTTCTTCATAACTGAGCCATGAAAGAGCCATAAAATGTTATATTGTACACTAGAAGCGGTGAGGAAAACACTGAATAATACTACTTCTCGCAAGTGGTGGCATCTATGAATGGATGGGGTTCATGGTGCTGCATGTGTGCAGATCATCAAATGCAGAAGCATGAAGGGGGAAAATTCAGATAAGCTAGGAGAGACTGAACTACCATAATGAGAGTACTTCTCCAGGATTACAAACTTATTTTTTTCCCAGTGGAAATAATGCCAAAGGCAAGAGAAAGTGTGCAGATAAACACCACATTGATGGGGACAATGACTGTGTAAGTTTGTTCTTCAGACATGCATTGTTGTCTCATCTCCTGCTCCTTTGTTAACATTTGAACTTGAGTGAAAATGAGCAGTTGTGAAAGTTGGTGGAGACTTGAAGTTCTATTTTCCGCTATTGTGCGACCTTTTTATGCTGCCAAGGTGGCACAAAAAAGCACAAAGTGGGGAAGGAGCAGCCTGCTGCTAACAGCATCACAGGTGAAGATGTTCTAGTTGGAGCCCGGGAGGTGATTTCAGGGCAGACTTCTCAGTCCCATGGAGACTGGTGACCCTCAGGTGACTGTACTGGTAGCTTATGTGCCAAGTATGCCAAGCAGATGATGTGGAGAAAACTTATATAACATTTATGGTATTTTTAGTAAAATTTAGTAGAAAAAAATAGTAATCAGGGAATACTTTGAAGCAGCTCCCCAATCTATTCCTAGTGCCGGGCAAACATTTTCTAAATTAATGCTTTCCATTTTGAAAATGCTGATTCTTCGGTCGGAATATGTCGAAGTGGATATTTCATATTGGAAATATTATTACTTAGTAAAAGGAAATTTCATTAAGGCTCATTGCAAAGTTTTTGGAATGGTATGTTCCTTATTTATTACTCCTCTTTCCAAAGAGCTCTTATTCTTTAAAACAGACAAACAAAAAAGCAAAAAACTAAATGGATTTTTTTTTTTTTATTTTAACAAAGTGATATATTTCTATTGACATGACTCTTTTGGAACATTTTGCTACAGGACTTTACAAATTCTCTAATTTTTTTTCTCCTCCAAACCTGGATATGTTTCAAAATATCCAAATTTCCTCTGAAACAGAAGTTCCCGTTCTGCTGTAGCCCTGTCTGTGGAACCTTTAGAATGGGAAATGTTAGTTAACCTCTTTAATTACTTGAAGAAACCGAAACTAGCAGGAGACACAAAAAAGGGGGGGGGAGGAACTTGAGAGAAGAAATAACTTATGCAGATTTTTGTAATGAACATGTCCTCAATAACTCAAGCATTGATGCAATTGTCTCTGCAACAGAACTAGTTAAACTTATATCCAGGAGTTTTCTAGCAATAAACCTGTGTCTGTCGTCTGACATCGTTGTACAAAGGAGACATCAGTGGTATGGTAAAAGCCATTCTTCTAGTCACTTTTTTCAGCAGACTGGAATAAAATGGTCTTTGTTTAAATCTGTGGCAAAAATAATCACTCATAAAATCGTGGAATCTGAATGTAACCATTTGGGGCATTTTAAAGCTGTCTTGCTTTGCTCAACTGTACAATTTCAACTGCTCATTATTGGCATACTTAAATATTCATCTACAAACTTGGAAATCCCAGTTCTCCTTCTGAAAGGAGTGTCTCTAATTTATTCACCCAAAGTCTGAGACTTTTATTTCTCAAGTAAGTTTAACAAATGCTTTCTCTCTCTTTCTCTCAAATCCCTTTTCAGAAGATTAAAAGAGGGAATATCTAAAGAGGATATAATATCCTAAGGCATTTACCTACTTAATAAGATTGATCCTGCCTAAGAAGACAATGGATAATTCAAGCCATCCGATCAAATCACTTTTCATTTCTAAAAATGCCTTGGCCAAGTTGTGTGCCGTAAGACGGACAAAGGGAGAGAGATGTGCAGGCAATAGTAAATACAGCCAGGTAACTTCTGGTAGACTGAAAACCAGAGAAAGAACTGCAATGATGAGGAAGAAGGTTCTGTGCTACTGTAGGTTTTTTTTTTGAGTCAAAAAGGAACCAAAGGAAAGTTCATGACTTTATTTATTCCAAGAATGTGCAAATCTGTATGCACAAAGAAGTAACGTACTACCTACATAAAACATTTCCATTTGCTGGCACCTCCCATCTGGATTTACTGGATTACAGCCAAAGAGTTGTAACTGCCAAATTTTTCTCTAACAGAAAATCCATCTGAGCAGAATTTAATATTGGCAGAGGATGTTTGGAGACATGTGTGAAAAATTAGGAACCCTTTAAGGGAAGAAGTCACCCAATTAAAAATGTGCAGAAAATGATCTATCATACATTCCCATCAAATCCCTTTTGATTTCAAGTACCAAAATAATGACTGGATCAGACTCCAGTTGAGTCTAGAGCTGGATGAACAGTTTGTTATGGATTTACCATTATTTTTGGAGGGAGAAAAAAATCTGAATTGATCTTTTTAATGTTTTTAGTTTTGCTTTTTACATACTTTGTGGAATACCTTGCACAAATAATTTTCAGTCCTTTGGTTCTTTGAAACAGCTTCCTTTAAGCATTTCAGCACATTTATCCATGTTTTGTGTTTGTACTTTCAAGTATTGTTTTTCCCTGACTGGATGACTTTTAAATTTAAAATAGAATCATAAATCAGGGAATAAAAATACCAAACTGTAGCATGTTCTGTTTCAAGAAGATAATCACTTTCCTAAAATGTATGAAATATTTGTAACCACAGGCATTTGGAGGAAATGCTAAATAAGGCAACAGAACAATAATACTACTGATTAACAAATCACATTCTTCAGCTTATTAACATTAAGGAAGTTTTTTTTCTTCTGCTTTTTAAATACTGACTCAACCCTACTACAATATGTGTGGTACTGGACCTATAGAATGGAAGTCAGTGAGGTAAAGTTTTTCATTTCTGTAGAGAAAAACAAAAAACTGCAAAATAATTATTTGAGGTTCTTTTTTTGTCCTGAAATAGGGATGACTCTTTAATTTTGTAATTATTACCAAAATGCTTTCCTGATTAAAGAAATAACCCCCCTCTTTTTAAGAAAAAAAAACACCCAACAAAACAATTTCTTTATTTCCAAAGTAAATATTTAATTTTCAACATTCTTGAACAAAAAATGTTTTGGCGGCATTCGTTTGACCAGCTGTAACCATCACAGTCTTAAAAACATACCTGTGAATAAAGTGAATTAACATCCAGACATGCCTGTCTCTCTGAGTTGACTATAACTATGGAGTTAGACAAAATGTTTATCTCAGATTTGGCTACAGATAACTATTTTCCAAAAAAAAATCCCCACCCCTCCCAAACCTGTCTTTTTTTGGAGTAGGTTTGAAATTACTTCACATATTGAACTCTTAAATTTGTGATTACTTGTCAGTTCAAACATGAATTATTCCGCATATTTGGTCCAACCCCACTTCTGAAGCATGCCCCAGAGAGAGAGAAATGATCATATAGTATTTAATTCTCCATGTTGATAGAGAGTTGAGTTCTATTATTTCATCCCCAATTATGTCTCTTTTATCTGAGCTGCAGGGTGTGTTGCAGAGTTACCCTTTACTCTGCTAGTCAAGAAGAATGTGTCTATTATTCTTCACATTTCTTTCATGGAGGCAGTCACCGTTTCTGGGCGTATGCGGGCAAAATGTTCACCTCACCAGACATATCACTGGAAGTCTGAACAGAAACAGCCCAGTGAATTTCCAGCCTTGTGGCTTCTGTGATTGATTAAATAAAGATCTATGCATTCCAGAATGAAAGACAAACAAAAACACATCCTTCAGGAACATCTTCTGTAACCAGTGTGACACAGAGCTGAGAAATGATTCTGATGTTTGGTGATGAGAACTTAGCAAAGATCTTGGCTTCGCTGGGAAGCTGCTGGACCTCAGGAGCCTCAGGCATATGCTGTCACATACAGCATCCCAGATACAACCACTGAAGATAAAATAACTTAATAATAAATATAAAGTTTGTAGGCTATATTGCTATATTGGCAGAACTACTTCTTGACATAACGAAAACTAATTTAGTTTCTTTTTCCTTGTGCCAGTTTGGTATTCCTGTTAACCTTGTGCCTGATTTGGCAGGTAGTTACAATATTTTTCATAGAATCAAAGCACAATTCAGGTTAGAAAGAGCTTCTGGAAGTCATCCAGTCTAATCTCTTGCTTAAAACAGGACTAACTTCAATATTAGATCAGGTTGCTCAAGGTCTTGTCCAGTTGAGTTTTGAGTATCTGCAAGGATGATGTTTCTGCAAGCTCTTTGGACAACTTGTTCTGGTGTTTGGCTGCCCTCAAGGAATTTTTTGCCTAATCAGAATTTCCTTCTTGCAGTTTGTCTCTATTGCCTCTTTGGCTGCTAACATCTAACAAGAATGTGCCTCCATCTTCTCTATAACTACTCAATAGGTAGTTAAAACAGCCATTAGATCCCCACTTTTGGCCGTCTCTTCTCCAGGCTGAACAAACTCAGTTGCCTCAGCCTCTCCTTGTAAGTCATGTGCTCCAGCCTCTTAACCATCTTAGTGAGCTTCTACTAACATATGTTATAATTGTCACATTTTCTGCAATTTCTTAGAATTGCTACCTTAAAAAGAATCATAAGCCCTTGATGTTAAAATACATTTTTATTTGCGTAATTGACAATGCGTTTGCTGTAACCTGATCATCCCAAAAGAGAACTGCTTGAAAAATGTAACCAGCTTTTCCAGTCATCTGGTCTGTGGAAGAGTGGATTACTCCATCAAGGCAGCCAAATTTAACAAGGAAAAGAACCAGATTTAGCAATCGTATCAAAAGCAGTCATTGTTTCAAGAGACATAAGACTCATATTCCATCCAGATACCAGCCCAGGCGGATAGCACAAACAAGTTCCTAACTCACTTTTTAAAGGTGGATGGAGAATGCATTTCTTGTCTAAAACTGTTTTAAAAATAAAAATAGTAATTAGTGTGTACATAGGGTTAAAAATTACACATACATTTCTGGAGCCGTGCTAAGGAAGAGCAATGACAAAGCGATCAAAATTAGGGCATTGAATCTCTTTTTGCCAGAAAATATTAAGGGTTAATATAGAGTATAGAAGGCATATTAATATAGTTAATATAGAGTATAGATGGCACGACTGGAATTAAAATACCAGTTCCTCTGATTTCAGTAGAACGGCACCAAGGTAGACTGGCAGATTTCTCTCTCAGAAGGATCCTTCACTGCATATTCAAACCAGAGAGCATCCTCTGAGACCAGTCCTACTTCCCTCTCCATAGGAACTATTTTAAATACCATAGCGGAAACCGGGCCTGTGCTCCTGGCTTTATCCATCCCTTACTCTTGCACAGGGAAGCCCCGGCGTTAGCGTCAATCCAAAATGAAGTGAGTTACGAACTGCTGGGAGGAGGTATGCATGCGCCGTCCCGAGAGCTGGGGTGAGTGCCTGCAGTTCCCACCGGCTCTTCTGCAAATGGGTCAGTGGCCAATTTGTGCTCTGTGCCTGGCCGCCAGCGCAGGCTGCCAGCGGGGAGTGAGTCAGCTGAGCCGTGGTAGCCCTGCACAAGCCTGCGGTCAGCGCTGAGCGCCTGCTGGTTTCCTTCTCTCAACGCTTCACACCCCCCCCTGCAGTGGAGAGAAAGTTGACCACACTTTCCGGAGAGTCCAGGGGTGGGTGTTCATTTTTGAGGGACAACTGGGAACTGGCAGTCTCGCTGCCTGCTGGTGGCGGTTTTGCTTCTGGGAGGGAGGGCTGAGCAACTTCCCTGACCCCAAAAGCTTCAGCCGTGCTCTGAGGCTGACCCGGTGCCAATACGCTTCCTGCAGCTGATATATTTTTATCTCATCCTCGTAATCAGTGACACCACCAACTGCAACACCAGCTGCAGGGGAGAAGAGACCCTCTGCCAGGTATGGGGTTGTTTTTCCTATGTAGCAGGATTTGACTTGTTTATTGAAGGAAGCGGGGTTGATTAGTCGTGTCATAGGTCTCCTGCCCATTTAGGGACCAGTGGGAAAGAGTCCTTTCCCATCCATTTAGACCAGGTGCAACTACTGGGGCAACAGGCACAAGGAGGAAGTCAACAACCTCTTAATCGAGCTGGCTTAGTCGTGGATTAATCTGACTACATTTCCAGGATTTCTGGTTTTACGCCCAGAAAACAAACCCAATATATAATACAAATGATTAAGATAAATACTAGTAAAAAATAATATAATATGCTGTAGAAATTATAATATCAATTTTTATTATATTTTAGAACCGAATATGTAGGCAAATACATGTAGCTGGCTGGGCTGCTAATGCCCAGAAATTCTTCCTGTGTGCACTGTGAGAAGGCAGGGCTTTTCTCCTGCTCTGGTGAGCGTGCGGCAAGCATAGTTATGGTTAGTATCTGCTCTGCTATATATGTATTATGCTATTGAAGTGCATATCTGCAAGATGTCCATTATGTCCCAAACATTTCAGGTTCATATGACCCACACCCAAGAAAAAAAGTAACTATGGCTCCAGCCATTTCGTTTATTTGGAAAAAGAGCCTCAAGGCTTTTCCTGCATGATTCTGTTAGTTCCTTGCTGTCAAGCTGGTAACTTTTTTGGTCTGTCTTTCTTTCTTTCTTTCTCCCCTTAGCCTTGCCACTCTGCCTGTTTTGTTTTAAAAAGGAGTTACTGCAGAGGTTTCCAAAGGATAATTATCTGGGGAAATACTTGTGTTCTCTGGAAGCCAGTGTTATTAAATACCTGTGGATTTACTTCAAAGGAGAGGAAAGTTTAAATACAGAAACACTGGCAAATTAGCTCATTTCTATTTTTTATCTGCCTATTTTAGATTTGTAGCTACAGACAAACCTTAATGTAGGGTAAACTTTGGCTTAACGAGGCACCATTGTTTGCTATGAGACAAGAGTCAGAAACAAGCTCTGGAAACCATTTGTCAATAAAACCCTGATAAAACTAGGAAGCTATTCATGTGGTTTGTATTCACACTAAGTCTTGTAAAGCACTATTTATCATGGTGACAGACACCAAATAAATCTCATAATTATAAAGGGACACTGCTAAACAGTTTCAAAACCAAAATGTTGAGTTGGAGCATCAGACGCTCAGCTGAGACATGTTCTGGGAAGAACACTTAGGGAAGGAAAGCATATGGACTTGTGTAAATGAACTTTATTACACAAAAGTGATGAACTGAGCGAAGTAACAAAGGATGCTTGCCACCTGTTCAGCATGAAAGGATACCTTGAAATGAGAGGAGGGTGAGAAAAGGAATCAGATGTAAAGGATACTTTTGCTGAAGATGGTTTGCAGTGGGTTGTTGTCCCTGGAGAAGGACAGATACATCTTACCCAGGCAGTGATCCTGCACACAAACAACAGGTGCCATGTTAGCACCATGTATGCTTTTCCTGGTATGTTTAAAACATTAGGCAGCAGAGTGATGAGTTGGTCATGGGAAGAAGAGAGCCAACAGCACTTGCGGCTCTGAGACAGCAGGAGCTCTGAGGCCTGGAAAGCTGACAGCAAGTCTCGAGACGGGTAGTTAATGAACTGGATAGGTAGAAGACTTTGACCCTCTGGTACGCTCTGGGTTTTTTTGCTATTGAAAAGCTTTGGACTTACTCGGGTTGGCTTGGGTTTTAGGTTAGAGAAAGGCCTGGATTCTCTGCCCAAAGGTAAGGAGACTGCTTGATTTTCTTCTGTGAGGGTCTTCACCAAAAGAGTCTGCACCATCTACTGTAGCACTTTCAAGGCTAATCTTGTTCAAGGCTCTGCGGAGGCTGCTCAGAGGAGGCAAACTGCACAGTTCCCTGGCTGGTTCTTTTCCCAGGCCAGGAGAAGAGCCAGCACAGATCCCTTCTAGCAACTGTGCAAAGAAGAAAACTGGAAAGGCTGGTACCCAGCACTGTTTTAAGTAAAGTTTTCATAGACAAAAGAGAAGCCATCAGTTTCCAGCTCTGTTGCTGTTGGATGAGTGAGTTTCAGCTTTTCCTCTTGCTCATCTTGTGCTCCTTTGTTTTCCCTCTCCCCACATCTCAAGCAGGGTCCTGAGTGCACCAACAGGCTCGAATCACCCCCACCTTTCCTCCTATTCCAATAGTCCCTCTCGTCTCCTATTTCAGCAATATTTTCCCCATGACATCCCCTGAATCCAGGTTTATGTAATATAAGTAAAGTAAATGAGTCAGAAAGAAATGGAGCTAACAAGCCATGCATCTATCATCACCCCCTCCCTTGGTTTGTCTCTGCTATTATATCCCACAAACTTGACCATTGTTTGTCCTTTCAACTTGCAAGTTATTAAGGCCAGGAACTCCATCTTTGCATGCATTTGGGCAGCACACTATTCAGTGGGGACCTAATTTCTGCTTGGGGCATTGCTATAATATTAATTACAGTAATCGAGAGTCTCAGGTGTGCTTTGGCTGGAGTCGAACCATAACAAAAAGCAAGCCTGTAGACTATAAGCAAGGCAGAAGCTTACTCAGCCCTGACAATAGATTTTCTCACTTTTGCCAAAGACAGAATAACAGTTTATGTTTTTCTTTCCTGAAACAGTACAGTGGATTTCCTGTAGGAAAGCCCAGGGATTCTAGTGCAAGGTTTTCCATAGTGAGCTCATCACAGATCTGAGAAGTGCCCTAGGGACACCTCCATACATCCCTTCTGGTATACCTGGATGAAAGCCATCCACCAAGAGCTCCCTAACACTATGTCCTGCTTGACCCACCTGCAGTCAGAGTTTTTCTCTGTCCCAGCCTTCACCCCCCAGGCAGAGTACCTCGGCAAGTCTACGTTACGCCCAGCCAGCTTCTTCAGAGAGCTTTTAACCCCAACTGGGGGTCCTGTGATTCCTTCATATTTTCACTACACAGCCAGGTACGACTGGAATTTCTGATGATTTTAAGAGCCTCGCCTCTAAGGCAATTAGACAGTCTGGCATCAGTTTTTAGGCAAATAAATTCTTTTATCCACATGTGTGCATATGTTTTGTCAGGAGTGGTGCATCTATTGCTCTGCTAGGCAGCTATCTCAAGCCTGCACCTTGTAGACTAAGATATATTAGATTACATTTATTTTTGTAGACTGGCACTGGTCATTTGTATCCACTTATATGGCAGAACTGTCTGAGCAGCGAGCGGCAGCTCCCTTTCTGTGTAATGATAGGGGAGCATTTTAAGATTTGTCTAATGCTTGCAATCACTGGCTTCACTCATTTTCCAGCTTCAAGACTTGGGCTGTCAAGCTGTCAAGCTGTTTTAATACAGCAGAAAGTATCAAGACAGAATGCTAAGATGACGGGAATGCACAAACAGCTAGCAGGTTCATTAACTCACAGACACTTTCTGGAAATCTGGAAATGGGGCTTTGGACTAACCTTGAATTCAGGAGAACTGGCTTCCCGTCTCTCTGCCACAGTATGTGAGCCTGGGAAAGAGGTTTCATTCCTCTGTTTTACCTCCTACCTGTGTTTGTTCTGTAAATAACCAGGTCTTGTTACTCAATCCCCATGAAATTCCTGTTAGGTTAACTTATTTTTCGAATGTGAAAACACATTCACGGGGAGTCTGTAAACTGGTCTGAAAAGCTTGAATGGAATTGCCATCCCCACACTCTTACCAGCCTAACTCAGCTGAGAACGATTTCACAAGGTGATGTGGCAAATCAAGTCAGGGGATAGAAAGCTGGAGATTTTTGTTTCCAGATGCGTTCTCAGAAGATCAGATCCTTGTCCTCATTCTGCTGTCAGGCATTGGCTTGGGGAAAATGGTAGATTGAGCATCAGAGATGGGAGGAAAAGGAGGACCTCGCTGGCACAACGAGCAGGGTCAGCACTCAGCTCGGGCAGGACCTGCTTTGGCCTTGCCTGTCTCTCTTTCAGAAAAGACAGTTGGGTAAAGGGAGGGAGCTTTGTAGAATTTTTGAGAGTTTTTCAATATTAAATATATTGTCACGAAACTAAGCTATCATGGGAAACATTGGCACCTTAATCACATTGTATTTTCCACATTTGATCAATGGTTCATCATATTTAGTTTCTTCTTTGACAGTGGTTAATACCAGATGTTTCAGAAAAATGTGCAAGTAACCTTGTAAGTAGATAGTCTGAGGTTAGCCTGCCAAAACCAAGTTTCTTCCTAAAGCCAGGTAGCTGGCTGATGGCCTGGCCCGTGGAAGTTTGTTTCCCCACAGTCATGGTTCTAACAAAGATGCAATGATACACTGATTCCATAGATTACCTAATCACCGCACTGAATTATTTGTTATTCCAAAGTACAAGTTATTAGAAACAGAACAGGAAGGAATGTTTTGAACTCTCTTGGTTTCTAACCTACCCAGAGGAACAAAAGCACTGGAGAATTATTTCAAGTGTTCTTCAAAGGGTGTTGTAAAAGAGTGTGAGGCTTGAAAGTAGTGTCAGTTGCATCCATTTTTGGGGCCATACCTCTATTCTCTACATGCTCGCCCCTCAAAAGAAAATGAATAATCAGAAGAAAGTTTGGGTAGTATTCATAGTTTTCAGATTCAGGGTTCAGACAAGTACTGAAAGCTAATGTTTATTTAGCATTTACATATATCCCATATTTCAGCAGATGAGGAACCAGTAAAACATTCTCTCACATAAAAAATTCCAGGGCTCTGATTTCTGGCAGTGGCCAAAAACCCTGCAAAACCAGCTTTTCTTGGGATAGTTCAACCTTTTTGATCCTCGTCCCAGGGGGAAATGAGAAGTGTAAAAAACATTTAAAAACTTACTCATGAGAGCATTTCAGGTAGTTACCCTCCAAAACAGGGTCCTTCTCGAGAAACGCCCTTAGCTGATGACACTGACAAGTCCTGGGGTACGTCTTCTGGATGGGGTAGCTCTCTTCAGCTCATTGCTTCCACTGCTTGTGGCTGACTGAAGTCTCTCCATGTATTTGACAAAAGAGAAAAATTCAGGTTAAATTTGGTTTTAAACATTTTCACAGTAACCATTAGAGTTTGTTTGCTCCTTCACAGCTTTCATCTGTCTTAAAACAGACATCAGCCATACTTGTATGCTCTTCCTACTTACGTCTTTCAGCCAGTACGTTCCTGAAGACAGAAGAAAATGCCCCTTCTCGTGTTCTCAGTCCTTCTTGCAAATTCCACAACAATAATGTCCAACCTTTTGATGCTACTGTAGCCTTTAAAGGATCATGTCTGAGGACACCACAAAGCCAGAAATACTGGTCAGTAGCAACAGCATAACTGGTACACCCTTGCCTATCTGCATGCTCTGGGGAGCATGGCTTGGCTGCAGTAAAGCCATATTACTTCTTCTCAGCTCTTCAAGGCATTTTCTATGCTTTGCCACTCTGGAAAGACCCCATTTGTCCTGTGTAAGTTCACTGTAACCTCACTGTAAGTGGACTGTATGTAAGTTATTTCATGGACTACACTTGGAGACAGTTGACAAACTATGTTGCTCTCACAAGCTGGTGCAGAGTCAAACATAGCCAAGCTGGGCTGAGAACTGAGCTAAAAGGATTAGCAAAGATGGCAAAGATGATTTGTAGCCACCTTTCTGCCCCTGCCCATTACCTTGTACAGAAGCTGCTGTTAACCCATAGGCACAATATAGGCATTTAAGGCTCAGTGCCTTTGTAAAAGATTAAGAAATTTTGGGGGAACACCAGGATATTTAGGACAGTCAGATCAAGAACAGATCAAATTCTGAAAGTGAATTTAAATTCATTTGGGGTGGAAGTACATGTCTGGAAAAGCAGCACCTGATCTACTGGTGGCAGATCTTCAACTGCTAGATCATTGCTTTGTGAGGAGGAGATTTTTCAACACCTCCTAATTCACTAGCCAGACTGGGAGTGGAAAGGACTGGCAAATTGCAAGAAAGGGGACAGGAATTTTGTTCGACTCCAGATTCTGATCAGTTGCCTTGAGTTTCTCCTGCATTAAATATTTTGAAGCCTCAGCCACCATCTGGGAGTTGGGCAGAGGCAAAAAGACAGCCACACAAAAATTAATGAGATTCTGAATTAGGATGCTGATGTCCCCTGCCTAGGTAAGGCAAAGAGACCAACTCTTGCCATTACCAACAGATTTTTTAGTGTAATACAGCCTTTGGGATTTATAATTCAGGCTGCTTGGGATAATGTTGTTCTGTCTTATGCTATAATGATCTCCTGGTGTGATAGAGCTACAAAGAGGGCAGTACATAACGTTGTATGCATTCATGTTTTCCAGGCCAGTTAAACAAGCTTTCATTTGTTTTAGAAGGAATCTATCCAAACTTTGGCAAAGCAAATCAATAATTGTGTGTTTCCTTTCTTCCTCCCACTTGGAATCCAGTCTGGATCATGATCAGAGATGGTGCAGGGGGAGAAGAGAAAGGGACCTCCAAGAAGTGAAATGCTTCCCACTATTAACTGAAGCCAAACGATCCCATTTCAGGCACGGCTGTCCACAACAACTGTATTAATGCAGCACTTCACCCTGTAACAACAAAACAGAGAGGCCATCGCTCACCCTGCTGCAGTTCCAGCTCTGCCTCTTCTCTGAGCTGTTTTTTTTATCCATCCTACCCAGACAGACCCTTGGGCTGTGGCCCCTGGAGCCATCTGACCCATATTTCTGGCCTTACTGCTTCTCCTGCCACTGCCATCTGCTCTTTCTCCAGCAAGTTTTGGGTGTCACTGGCATCCAGCTGCGTGTTTCATGGGACACTGGTTTGTTCTGCACTTGCACCAGCAGCTAACTGGAGCTCTGCCTCATTAGCAGCACACCAAGCGACCATTTTCTAGGGCCATTTAACTGAAATGAGCTGAATCCTGAAGAAATGAAGCAGTCTGCATGTAAAACAGTGCCTACCTTTATATAAACTTGCCAGTAGCTTCCAGTTGGTAGGAGGTGTATGGAGATGGAGGATACAACACCTGGGAATGCAGACTCAAGGAAATGTGGGAAGTTATTGTAGGATTCTTAAAAGGCAGCAACTGCTCCCCAGACTTTAAACGAACCCTTACGATAAAATCAGTGGGCCAGAAGTTTTCTTACATAGAAACCTGGGGTTTAATCAACTGCCCCTATATGGCAAGAAGTTCCATGCTCAGAGTTCATATGAGGTTGATCTTTGGAGGATTTTGTGAATTTGGTAGTGGCCTCTCCCTAAAACCCTAATAAAATCCTCTGGGATAAACCCTGGTTCATGGCCTAATCCTTTGTCTCATTTTGGTCAGTGAATAGTCACACTTTGACTTAGTGGCAGGTTAAAAAAAGAAGTACGCTCACCTAGCTTGCACCAAGGCAGGGTAAACTGCTGTTACCCATATAATTCTTAAAGGTTAGCATCACTGACCAAAAACCTCACCCTCATGCTGGAGAAGGAAGTAAAAAAAAAAAAAAAAAGACAAAGCCCAGTAACTAACAAAGATCTACTGCACCAATTCGCTCCTAAATTTGATCTCTTGCAGGTTGGATCCTCAATCCATCTCCTTTGTCTGTTTATCCCTCAAGTGTAAGTAAACCTCTTCAGCTCACATTGTTCTGCTTTGAGAGCTAATCCCACGTGAGTCATGGTGCTGGAATGCCAATAAATATGGCTGTAACCATGCCCCAGTTCGTTGCCGCAGATCATATTGGCACAAAATTAGGCCCGTTCTTATCTTTGTTTGTGCAGCTTTTCTCAAAAAAGGAGCTTCAGGCTTGGCTACGGCCTCTGCGTGAGAAAGCAGGAGAACTATTGCAAAAGAACAGAAATAGTTCATACTTTGTTGAACCAACCTACAGGCAGAGATGGGCTTCCTAGCTTCTGAACCCCCCCGAAGTGGGGAAGTCCATGCTTCCCTCTATGAGGGTTACTCTTCGTTTCTGCTAAGTCAGGCAAAGTATTGCCACTTGCTAATTGTGATAGGATCAGAAGAGGCCCCAATGTGATTGATATTAGGTAGGGCTGTGTTGCCCAAAATCTGTTCCAAAGATGTTTGTGCAGTCAAATTTGTTGCTCATCAATTACATGTAGAAATAAAGGTGAATACTTAACAATTTTCTTCAACTTCCTCTCTTCCTCTCTTCCTCCCTCCCTCCCTTCCTCTCTTCCCTCCTTCTCTCCACCTTTCTCTTTCTTTCTTGTTCTTTTTCAAGTACATCTTTAAACTGGGGTTTTTTGGCCACTGTTCCTCAAGAATAAGTTGTCAAAAGGTCCTTCAACTGAAGTGAAATCACGGGCAGGCCCATGACAATCCCCTTTCCTAATAAGGTTGTCCGTATCGGCTTGTTAAGGCTGTCTAATGAGATCCATGTCCCTGGGGCCTGGAATGCAATGCAGTAACTGAGGCATCTGTTTATAAGCTAGTTGAGAGATAATTGTGTTTATCTAATATTTAATCATTTATACGAAGTTTTACAAATAAATCAGTCGCTTGGATAGTGTCCTAGTATGAAAAATTTTTATCAAAAAACACAAAGCAGGAGATCTCAGGCAGTGCAAAATGCAGTCAAAATGAGTTCTGTGCAGATCCCTCTGAAAATCACTTTGGTTTATATTACATTGAAAAAGCAGGGCTGTTTAGGCTGCAGGTTTCTAAGCCTAACTAGTAGGGGCATTGCATCTCAAAGTACTGTGAGGTTGTACCGTACCCTCTGCTCTGCCTTGATGAAGGGGACTGCAGCTGGTGGCGCTCCCCTGGGGGGTGGCAGGTTGTTCCCAGACCCCAGCCCCAGCACAAAGGGGATTTTGACTCCTGTACATCACCCTTGCTGTGTGCCTGTTGAGCAATACTTGTTAATGAATGAGCCATTCTCTCAAAATTACTTTGGAGTGAGCACCGCTGGCTGGGAGCCAACACACTTTCCTTGTTTATTGAAGGGTGCTATTTTATTTGTGAATGTCCTTCTTTTTAATTTCTTTTACATTTCTGTTTAATGACACCAGCTTCTTGTTTCTAACTGAAGTGACATGCAGTCCCAAGGCCGGTTTTTAAGCCTGGGTCCCTAAACCTGCAGTAGTTATGTCTAGTGAGTAGCATTCAGAAATGCTTCCCAAGCCAGGTACACACCGGCGTCACTTCCCAACTATATTTTCCAACAACAGCTGAGTGTGGGAGGTCAGCTGCAGGGCAGAGCCATCCCATCAAAAGAAAGGAGGACATAGATTTTTGTTTGTGTGTTTTCTGGGAGAAGAGAATTTCTTCATCCAAGATTTCTACACAATGGACACTGTTTCACTGCAAACTGCAAACTCCTTGATAAAACATAGGTAAAGCAAATAGATTGCATTTGTGTTTACAGCACACAATGAAGGAGTACGTATTCACGCCAGGGGATGATTCCCTTAAATCTGCTTATACTGGGTTTATGCTTACGCAATACAACGCTTATACATTCTTCTCCAGGGCAGTGTGCTGGGATTGTGATTGATGAGGACGATGCCCTTGACATTCTGTGCTGACAGAATCCCATTCCCAGCAACTTGGGTGGACTACAAAAGGGAAATTAAACAAGACTCCAAAACATGTTATGATTTTAAAGAAAATTATCTTTTCATCCCACCACTGCGAAAGCTAAAGCAAATGCAATGCAGAGTGTTACCCGAGATATCTTTTGCACTGAACTAGTCTAGTGGGAAAAGCCTTATATAAATAATTGCAAATATATGTAAGTATGTACTTTAAATATAAAGATATATACAATATTTATTTTTATGCACGTACATGAATGTATGTCTATATGGATGTATATATGTACTGTGATGGCACTGGAACTTCTGTCCCACATAAAGAAAACCTTTCTTTTTTGAACATTCCCTAGAAAATCTGCCCCTGAAGTGGGACATTCCTTAGAGGGCAGCTTGTTACCAACCTTGGCTCCATGAACAGTAACCACTCTTTCTCATCATTGACAGCAGCAGCCTGAAGGGATCTATAATTCACTGACAAGAAACAATTTAATTACCTTAACTGTTGTAACTTGCAGATCAGTCAGCGCAGCGCCCCAAGATAAGCTCCGTAACGGGTTGTACCTGAGAGCTCCTTGATTCACGTGCTTTGCCCAGATGAGGCCGGGAAGCTTTGATGCGGAGCCAGGTCCCTGCCTCCGCAGCACAGAGAGCCCAGCACCGAGGCAGAGGTCCCGGCTCCGGAGGCCCTTCCAGCGCTGGCCTGCAGCAGCAGCCAGGTGAGGACCCAGAGGTTTCTACATCGCTCAAAGCGGAGCTCAAGACCGCTTTTGCTTGATCTGTTTCATGTGTGAAATTCCTCCTGGCACACATCCTGAGTGGCTCCAGAAATGCGATCCTTCGGTATCCCACCACCTGTCGTGTGATGTATGGAGTCGCTGTAATCCTACATTCATCGTCGGGGGAATATTTTCAGGCATCCAGGCTTTGATCTGTACTTGGATTATGCAGATGTTTCAAAATGAGTCTAAATGTAATGCTGGGTGTTTAAGAACATAGCTTTTTGTTTTGTCCTGGAATGAGTTGGGCTCCTTTCTTCTTCTTGGAGCCTCCTCAGGAAAGGACCCACGCCAGATCAAAGTTTCGTATAGCACACAAGGACCCATTGTTTCAAGAACTGCTACAAATTAGCAGCTGCAGTTAAAATAAAGGGTGGAGGTATTTTTCTTAGCCTCCTTTAAAATTGTTTGGGGTAATTATCCCAAAGTACATTGATAAAATAAAAGTCCCTTAGGGGCTGCACATTGTTGTTAGATATCTGATCAGGCCATGATGATGTGTGGGAGGCAGAGTGGAGATAAACTGCTCTAACTGTTCACCACAAGACCGCTTCTGTTGCCTCTGGCAGCTGTAATGATCTTTAGTGGTGGCACCCAAGGATTTCTCCCAGAGTTAATGAGAAGACCCACTATATACTCAGACAGCAGGAGGTGGGAAGGGAGGCATCCCTCCAGCATGCAGATGTCTAAACTAGATGCTTCACCCGTGCCTGAACCCCTCTGCGCTTCTGGATGTAGGAAAGACAAACCGCAGACTGGGTTGGAAGGCCCAGAGGAGGTTTTTGTAGCTGTGGTGCTACTCCCCAGTCCTGCCCTCAGCCTTACCGCCCCGCAGGCGGTGACAGACAGCGCTCCTCCTGCCTCTTTGGTATCCCTCCGGCTGGAAACAGAGAGCTGCCGCACTCAGCAGCGTGGTGGGGGCGGTCGGCTGAGGGGAGCAGGCCAAGGTGTAGCTGCCCTCGTCTGGCAACTTGGTGAAGAAAGCTGTTTCCAGCCTGCAGGACATGAATCCTGTCTGCGACTTCGCTTGAATGGCGAAGGTGCGATCCTGCTCCAGATGAGGATCTGTACTGACGGTGGCAATTTGTACTGTCTCAATGAAAGTGCCTGTGTAAGGAGGACTGAAATGCAGCCCAGGGGCCAGGGTAACCAGCTGGCACTACCAGTGAGCAGTGGTACCTCTGCCCAGGCCGGACATTCCTCAGGGCTTTCCTTTTAGCTTGGGTTCATAGAATAGAATCATAGAATTGCCTAGATTGGAAGGGACCTTTCAGATCATCCAGACCAACCATCAACCTAACTCTGTCAAAAACCATCACTAAACTATATCTCTAAGCACTATGTCTACCCGTCTTTTAAAAACCTCCAGGGATGGTGACTCAACCACTTCCCTGGGCAGCCTGTTAAGGGTTTGTGCGCTACCTACTGCAATGGCCAGGTAGCCCACATGTGTGCTCTGTAAGGGGATTCCACTGTTACGGATAACAGGACAGAGAAGCACTACGCAGAGGCAAGAAAGATTTGACTCCGTGGAGCTCTCACGGCTGATGCCTTCCCTTTGCTGTCCTGGAGGTCTTGAGCAAGGCTACAGGGAAGGGATGTCCCCTCGCTGCAAAGCCTGGGCTCTCACTTAGAGCTGGGCTCATCAAACCTCCGCATTCCAGTTTTGCAGTAAATACAGGTTTAAAAATGTGCGTTCTGAACAGGAATAAAACCAGCTATTTTCAAAATTATCTGTGGAAGGGGAAGTCAAAAGAAATCTAGCTGGAAAAAGTAATTTAACATTTTTTGGAAATACAATTTAAAAACAAAACATATTTTACACTTCCTTAAATGTTGCTGCTACTGTCTCATTATTTTAGGGGAAGTCACTAGTAGAACACAATGTACGAATATAAAAGTTAAAGTATTATTTTGTGGTCATCACAAAATCACAGGGAAAGAGGCCGCTTACGCTGTCTCACTTCGCATTTCAGAAGCTGGGGCAGCTGCAACTGAGCATACTTGAGGGCTGCATTTCCTAGCTGAGAGTGTCCTCAGCTAAAATTGTTTGGATCCAGGTTGGCTCACAGTTTTGATCATAATTTCTGGCGTGCTCTATCCCTAACTTCTCCCCTCTCCTGAGGCAAATCTCGCTCATACAAATTGAGTACCATTTTCCACTAGGTCTGTCTGGCCTGGAAGGGGGTGTGAAGCCAAAGTCCTGAGGGAACAGGCTGGTGCATCCAGCCTTCCCACGGCACCGTCCCCCAGGGCTCCTCCAGGCACCTTCCCCCACACCCCATGGCTGCAGAGCCGTAACTCAGCTTCACTTCTGCTTCCCAAAGGGATGAGGAATATACTACAGGATGTCCAAGGGACATGGGGACAGAGCACAGGGCTGGTGAAAACACGGTCATTCAACTCAATGCTGTAACCCTGGCACCAATCAAGCTAAGAGCGGCACTGAGATTGTGCCATTCGACACACAACCAGGATGTGCACTTGGGTACCCGGGCCTGGGTCCAGGAGAGTGGGAGGGTGAGGGATGCCTCAGGTTTCTCTATTTGTGGGAAGAGAATTAAAGTGCATACAACTCCATTGCGCTCACTTAACTTATTTATGAGAAAATCACACAGATTCAGCTCTGAAAGCATCCAGAGCACTGTTAGCCTTTATTCACGGTAACGTGAAGTTTCATTCCAACCTTTGATGCACTTCCCCACTCCCTCATTATTTAAAGTGTGGTTTTACTCTAAAGATTGACTGTATAAAACTGGCATCTGCTTCCTTAGCAGATATATTCCATGTGTGAAATCAGAATACCAGTCTAGTGACTTCAATGGCAAGAATTTTTTTCACATGCTCCTTTTTTGTGTTGATGGTGCAGAGGCTGAGTTGCACTCCTGCATCTCAGGTGGCAGCAGCACTGCTCATCCCTTTTGACCCTAAGCTTTTAGCCAAATGAAGGAATGGTGGACTATTTTCTTCAAAAGAAAAAGTGGTGATGAGGAAGGTATTTCTTTTGATGATCCTCTGTTAATGCATTAGGGGTACGCACTGGTCACAAATCACAGGAAAAATCAGACAAAAGGAGAGAATCTCTTTTCTTACACCTCTAACCCAGTCAGGTGCCCTTTCTTTCTTGCATAGCTTTTTACGTTGCACTATTGGGGAGGTTTTGTTTCAAGGGCTTCTTTTACATCTCTGCTAGCTCCCCTTGGCTGCTTGGCCTCTTTCTCAAACACATAAGCCTTTGTAAAAGGAGAGGCAGTAAAAGCTCTCCCCCTTCTATGCCTCGTGTGTACTTTCATCTGGGGTAGTGACACATACTTGCGTTTGATGTGGAGGTTCCTGTAGGTTTAATTATATGGTTTCTTGTGGAATGTAATCGTTTCTTCAGCTATCAAGTGGTCGTCACTGTGGCTGGCCAAAGACAGCATTAAACTTCATTAATACCTGCGCAGTCAGATTCTGAGCTCATTCATCACTCTGCAATCCCACGGAAGACAAAGACGGTCCGCGGTGCGGAGGGCTGGGGTACAACGGCGTGCACCACACAGGGTAACGCGGCGTAGCCTGCTCTGCAGGCTGTGTGGGGCTGGGAATGGGACACAGGGAGGGGGACTGCAGCTTGACTTTCAGATCTAAAATGAATCTTTGCTAACAAATCAGAAAAGAGTGGTCATTTGAGAAAGAACTTTGCCAAAAAAAATCAGAATAATGGTATTAAATAATTCAGAGGTTTTTCCAGATTTCCCTGGAGAAATCTAGCCCAGGTTTTGTGGAATTTGAGGAAGATGATTGTTTTCTCTGGGAAGTTTTGTTGAGGGGAGGTAGCTTTCAGAAGAGGATGGGTGCCGGCTACCTGGTGTGCCTCCATACAATGCTCGCTCAGCATCAGGGCACCAGGGATTCTCCAGAGTGGCAGGCTGGTCACACAAATAACAAAATATCTACTTGGGCCTTATTTAGAGCTAAACAAGCAGAAGACATGAAAACAAACATGATAAACAAACATGAAAAAGACAAGAAATTTTGTCTGTTTAAGGACTGGGTTCAGCTCCGTGCCTACTTCCCTCTCTGTTGTAGGAGAGCATCCTGTGGGGATGCTGCAACCTCCATGTAGGTCACCTGCTCCACGTAAACCTGGTAGTAAAAGAGATGCCCTCGCCCTGAGCTGCCCTGTACCCCCCCAGCTATTAACAGCCCCCTTACATGGTGCGGGGCTTAGAGCAGATGGGGCTCTGACTAATTCCATCTAGACTAAGTCCTCCTCTCTTATAGTCCCTTCCACTTTATGACAGACTTTATTACTGCAGCTGTGCACTGGCCTCATGGTTTCAATGATTTTTCCATAATACTCTCAATCCCTTCCCTGCGCATTGCTCTGGGTGATTGGTTCCTTACCCTCATATTAAATTGTGCTACATTTTTCTGCAGCAAACTGCATTATACTTTATTACAAGCTGGTATTTACCATCTGCTGGCCCAATCTCACTAACAAGCCAAACCCTTTTGAGTAAAAGGCAGAGTTTGTACTCCCTCCAATGCCACATTCTCTGCGGACCCAAAGCACATGTGTATTTCATGAGGTATCCTGCAAATAGATACAAGCAGATGCCAGGGCATCCTACAGAATACCTCTGTGGCAATATGTTTGCAGGATTTGGCCTTTCCAAGGCAGACAGGTAAGACAAGAAGCTATTGCAGTCTTTTTGTTGCCCTCTTCTAGTAATTAAAATCTCCTTTCACAAGTGCACTTTGCTTCCTTGTCCTAATCTGGTTTTTGATGTTGCTTCCAGTTTGATCAGTTTTCTAAACCAATTAGCCACAGGCTTTCCCCCAGAGGACCATTAATTGCTGACTGCCTCACAACCACTGAACGATTATGCTGATCGTATTTATTTGGGTTTGTAAAAGATGCTCAGTCCCAATGTCCAACAATTTGCTGCATCTGAAATGGTTGGAGTCCTAAGAACCGTAACTGTCCCAAACCCAGGAGCCCCCCCCAGCTCTCCCCCCACCTCCCTCTGCAATGCCAGGGAGAGCAAACGAGCCCCACGGGCAGGTTCCTCCTGTGGGGAAGGGCAGCCTCTCTCACTGCTTGATTGCTCCACTGAATCTGTTTTAGCCTTGTTGCTTTAGTTGATCTGAGTTTGAAACATAAATTGGTCTAAACAGATAAACTTCCAGCTCAGTCTTTGGCAATGGCAGTGGGAGGAAAGGAAGGTTGTGATAATGGTGAGAAATGATCCTGAAAGTTCAGGAAGCATCTCATTATCCCCAGCTGAAATGAGGTTGCTGTGAATTGGGGCTTTGGGAGTAAATTAAGAAAGGGTAAAGGTGACCCTAGGCTAGGAGGATATGGAGAAGGTCAAAGTGGAGTGGGTACCTCAGGCTTTGTCATGAATTCACATGCAAAAACCCTAAGGCAAGACATCTTAGTTTAAAAGGAGATAGCTGAAGCTAGCAACTCAGGGAATATGTGTTTGAAGCTAGGTTCGTATTATTTCTTTATGTTAACAAATGTGAATTTTCTCCCATACATGGGAATGTGTAACCCTTGAGTCTCGCTTGGCAGCTCCTTTACCAAAAGGGGTACCTCTTAATCGTAGCAGTACACGTAGCTGTGCACAGAAACATCTGTGCGAGCCCCAGACTTGGCTGCGTTCTTCTCGCCCTGGTTTCTACGCTGCTCTACACCCCTTGACTGTGCTTGCAGTGCAGATTTTTAAATGGCTTGTAGTGTTATTAAAATGGGGCTTGTAAGGAAAGAAACAGCTTCCACAGACTGAGGAACACGGTGTCAGCAAAAGAAAACTATGTCTATCATCAGCTGCATAACTGTATGTGTGAAATGATTTCTTATAAATATGTCTGTGCCGCAAGACAAAGCACTTCCATGTACATTTGATACATTTCAGCTATTTTAGGGCTTCTGGGTTCTAGTCTAGTTTTTCCACTGGTTGTCTGAAAAAGGCAAACATACACATTTAAAGATAAAAAACATATGTAATAATAAAAAATACTCAAAATATTATTATATTATTATAATACCGCATTATAAGTTACATTGTGTAATATAATTATAAATATGTAAATAAAAGCATGGACGTACTTCGAATCGTCCTGCATGCTTCTGTTCAAGAACAAGGGCTCAGCCTTCCCCCTTCAGCTGTACAGAACGTGGACAAATAACAAACACACAATTTTTGTTCTCATCTGAGTTCCAATACCTGAGTGTGAGCAAACTGAGGGATAGGGAAATGGGGGAGAACAGCCTGGGTAGAAACTTGGGAGTATGAAGGCAAGAGGGTTTCCAGAAGCTTGTGCAATGCTTTGGGAAATTTGCAAAGAAGCTGTGGTTTCGCATTAGTTTTCTTAATCATCCACAGTTTGGGAAATTACATGGAAATATTGGAAGCTGCCGTGGCACCAAGTGTGATAACCCCGACAGAGAATGTGCAATCAGCTTTACTGACAAGAGTAAGGTGCTCCAAAGGGCTTAGGAAATTGATTCCTAGGCCTATCTCCTGGTGAGGGTAAGGCATGAAGTTGTCAGAGTTCAATACTCTCTGACCAGGTTCTTTTAGGTGTTCCACACAAGGACAGTTTGATGTTTAATATCAGATTTGCTTATTTGTCGGTATTTAACATTGTAGGGGATTCTGATTTAACAGAGCGATACAGCAACATACTGAAATCACAACACAAACACAATATAGTGATTGCAATATACGGTTGGATCACAATGCAAACATGATTCCCATTACCGGCTGAAGGCAGCTCAAGTCTGTTGGTCTCCTCAGGCTTCGTTTTGTTAGTTGTTTAATTTTTAGGCTCTGTGTTGGGCTAAGCCCACAAATACACTTCCCCCATGCTGGTCTAGCTGGCTCAGGGAGATAATATTCCCTGTTGATTATTTTAGGGAAGGCCATTTACACAACCAGTTGGCCCACTCAACTGATACAGCTGTTTAGCTAAAACAAAGGCCACCCTCCAGTACCCTTTGTGTTGAGATAAATTCAGATTCCTTTACAACAGCTGTGGTCACTTCCTACACGCTTTTCTGAGTTTCAGGAGCACATCATCCTTGCCTATCTTCTTTGAGCCTTCTTCCACTGAAGGGATTGGTTGGTTGGCCACAGAAGCCCCCCAGGCTTCAGAGCAGGCAGTGCTTCCACTCATGAAGTGGGCAGATGAATTCATACAGAAACCATTCCTGCCAGCAAAGGACAGTATCTACACGCGTATATTTTAGAGGCAGGATCCCATCATCTCCACCTAATTTTTAGTCATTATTAACCAAATCACAAAGCCCAGGCTAAACTCTTACTTCTGGTGGCAACCACTGGCACCAGGGCATAATCCAGCCTGACCACGTGCCCTGGGCAGTGAGTTGTGCTGCCTGCCAAGCCACCGTGTTAAATTAGCAGACTCCTCTTCTGTAAACTGTGCCATATACTGCGCAGCTTGAGTCCCTGCCATCAAAATAATAATGTCCAGCATTTTTTTAATGGGTGGTCATCTTTCTGGATTTTGTAAGCCATTTTCCCTGGCTGGAGACCATACATGGCTAAGATTTATGTATATTTACTTTCGATGGCCTATTTGCTAAATCTACAAGATTGTGCACGCAACACAGGGCATCCAGAGATCATTTATCCCAGAACGGGGGAGGAGCAGAGAACAAGATTGAAGATTAAACAAGTGAGACCAATATTAAGAATCATTTTTTTACAGCATTCTTTTGAATGAATACGCTTTTACAACATATTTTTCTCCTAAACGATGTGTTCAGGCAGAGGCCCAATGTTGTAAAAAGACACATAATTGGCACTCAAACAGGTCTGAATTATTGCCTGGTTGGTGTAATTTTACACCTGTCACTGCCCATATATTTAGAAGCAGTGAAAAAACCAGACCTGGGGTTGTTTCCCTGCTGGTTGCCTTCAGGCCGCCCTGACATGCTCGCCGAGTTTATAGCGAGCCTTTGTGAAATGCAGTGCCTGCAGAGGCGAAACCAAGAGCTCATCTAAGACACCGCTCGGCGGGGGTCAGCAAGTGGCCTTTCAGATTTCCATGGCTTTTCAGGCCTGGCCCTGCTTTCCCATCCCCTTGTAGGAGGCAGAAGCCCACCCCAAGGGAGCGGTGCCAGTCCCTATCCCTTCCTCGCCGAGCATCCAGCCCCATCCCCTCCTGGCCGAGCATGGCCCAGCGCTGGTGTGCTGGAGGCGAGCAGCCGGGCAGCGCTCTGAGACAGCCGCCTTCTAAGGGAACTTTTATTAGATAGTTTTGTTGGCTTTTTTTGCTCCCTGGGATTTGCTGAAAGTACCTAGCCTGTGGCCTCAGCTGCTTTTCTTGAGCTTAAAATATACAAATGTAAGAATAGAAATCCAAAAGCACTGCCAGCCAAGTCTGCCCAGACGTCAGTAGCATTTATCCAGAAGAATAACAGCACAAACCCAATCCTCCTTAATTTGCCTTCTGGTGGCTGGGCACAGAAGGCTGGGCAGTAGCCATTAAAGACCCTGTCCCCTTCCCTGCCATCATTTTTGGGTCAAGGTGAGCTGCAGCTTGCCCCAGGTTAGTGGGCTCCTCTGCCCAGAGGCCAAAGCCTTGCTGGGAGCTGGGGAGCAGGCACTCGGCCACGGTGCTCCGGGAGGTTTCTGCAGGTGTTCTGACCCAGGGGGGCCAGGGATGGGGGAAGCAAATCAGCTGGAAACTCAGCTCATGAGCCCGGCTGTGCTAATCCCCTCTGCGGAAATGCTTGTCCAGGTACCTCGGGGCCCTCGGCACTGCTTCTTAATCCTTCTCCTTCGTTTGACCCAGATGGATGATTATTTTTTTCTTCTTCCTTTTCCCAGTTAGTCAGCGAGTCAGAAACAAAGCAGTTGTCTGCAGAGCTCCAGCTACGATTTTCCTCAAAAGCTTTTGGATGACACAGCTGACGCCAGCAACTGCTGCTTCCTAATGCAAACTGTGGCGGAGTAGCCAAGGGCGGCAGGTTCCAGGGGGGCAGAGCAGCCTTCCCCCTGCGCCGGGCTGCCCGCCCGTCCATCACAGCCCTCCTGCATTTCCCAGGCAGGTTGTGGTCCCTCTCCCTCGCCTCTGATGGCTCTCTGGTTCTCCCGCAGAGAGGTTCGGGCACCAACGCAATCAGCATCGCTTCAGAGCCATTTACTTAGAAGATTCATTCAGCAGAAGTTGGCCAAGCTGCATTATTAGGGTGGAAAATCAGGGTATCGTCCATTTTTAATAGTTTTACAATGCTGAAGGAAGACTGACCTCTCTGGCTGTAGGACTGACACACCTCTGAATACAGGCTGGTCAGTCAGACCCAATCAAGTTGATTTAAAATCATGATGTTTTGTAGAATAACTTACTTTGGATACTTTTTCCTCTCAATTTCTATGAGTCATTAATTACGTTAATTTCATATTTTCCATTTCTGCTGTGCTGAGAGCAAGATAATTGTGTCTTGTGAACTGACATTTGCCTTTCTTATACGTCCAGATGGTAAGTCTCTAAGGACAGCTGAAATGGCAGCACCCTTGTGACAGCAGCCGGGAGTTAGCAGGTCCCCCGCGGCCTCGCAGTAGCAATACTGAACAAGAAACAATTCTGCACATATTTTGTCCCTCCTCAGTTTAAACTTTTTAATTTCCTGTGGCCATAAGCCACATAAAGGAAGGTCTCACTGCCCCGTTACCTTAGTCCTATATTATATTCACACCTGTGGTAAATATGGAAGACATAGATCTGGTTTTTACTTTCTATCTGTAAATCCTAGCCTAGAAAAGTAGGGAGATCTGCAAGCCCAAACCACCCAAAGTCAAGAGGGGGCCTTCGAGAGGGAAAGGTTTTCTAGAACAAGCTTTCTCATTGTGAAAGGCTAAAATTATTGCTCTCCTGTGATTTATAGTGCAAAGGCCTTCAGTGTTATGGAGCACCTGGAATATCCAGCAGTAATTCAGAAACAGAGACGTGTGTTGTTGATACAGCATATCGCTGCAGAATATATAGCATCAGAGTACCTGCACATGCTGTACACACCAAGAGGTTATCCTGAACGTGCTACTAATGTGTGTAAATATATTTGCTATTGTTGGCATAATTCACAAGCACAAAATGAACATGGCTACAACAAAGCCCTCTGGCTGCTCCATCAATTACTCCTCATTTTCTAGCTATGACTTGCATCTGCTTGTATCTCCCGAGAAACCATGAATGATGGGAGATGAGAATAATTTAATTTATGGCTTCACCACAAATTAAGTCTTACGTTACAAGTATGTAACCTTTAGCATTGTAACGAAGCTACTCCTGCAGCAAGGTTCTTTGCTGAACAGAAAGAACCGCTGGTTACTTCTGAGCGCCTGCAGCACTTCTCCCCGGTGAAGGGCTGGGCAGACACTGCCTAGAAAAAAAAAAGCCTCTTGTGAGAGAGCCCAGACCATCCTTACCGTCACCCAGATGTGTCAGCAGTTTAAGCATGCTTCTGAGCTTAGCTGCTCCTCTCCTTTCTCCCTGACCCCCCGTTCAGCCCTTGGGGCACTCCCGCCTCTCAAGCCCACAAAACCAGTGCTAGGCAATGTTTGCTCACTGGTTGGAAAGAATGCCGCCATCTGCTAGCAGGGCAGAGCAGCCCTGAGCCCTGCATCTCTCTGTCCCATGATAGTTTCCTTCCCTGTCCCAAATCTGCACGCTTCACCCCTCAATCCATAGCATGAATGAGGGAGTCTGCATAAGTAAGATGCGAATGAACAAGAGAGACTTGGAAGTGGTGCCTGTTCTGCTCCTGGTCTACTTTAGATATGTGGATGCTCTCTGGACCTGCAGTCTGGATCTGGGTTCTCTGTATTCCTCTAAATCCACCCCTTTGGCCTCCAGCTTAGTCACTGGGCAAAGACTTTCATGCCTTCAGGGATAGGTGGGTACCTGTAGCTCTGCTGTCCTAAGCCCCAAGAGCAATCCTGAAGGCCCTGCCCTTTCAAGTGTAAGGTTAAAGCCATTCTCCGTGTTCTCTGACTTCATGGGGTTCCTGGTTAAATTTTATTCTTTCAGGGACACCTAAGCACTGAAGCAAGTATGGCCAAGGCTTTGTTGAATGATTTCCAAATATAAGTGACGTAGTTGTAATAGGAAGCAGCAGGCCACCATTCCCACCCGTGACCTTGCCGTCTCTGGCACCACTGCGGTCGCTGTTGTGCGTGTTTCCACACTGCCTGTATTTGAACTTATTTCTGGGGTGCAGCCTTCCCTTCTGTCACTCCTCTTACAGGTGACCTCGCAATGTCCAGTGTACCCAGACCGTGTTTCAGACACCTCTGATAATGCCCTCCGTTTTGATTCCTCCTTTGTGCTTCTTCTTTTCTGCTGCTAAATGAGGAAACTCGTTTCACCCCAGTTACAGCCACATCATAGTCCTGGCTGGGGGATGACTTTTATTGAGCTGTACGTAGCCCTGTGCAACCCCCCCTGCAGGGGCAGAGCTGGGCACGCCTTCCCTTTCCTTTAACAGAAGGCATAAGATGAAGATATACCAGAAAGACCACCAGCACATAACAAGATAAAGTCCCTATCATCAGAGACCCTAGACGGGTGCCCCTTGTTGTGAAGTCACTACCCCATGAGAAAATGCAGCTATGGCTGTAGCCATCGGAGATGGAAAGGTTCATGAGATGTACTGAACGCAGCGCTGAGAAAGGCCAAGGAAGATTGGGGTTTAAATGTCTTTTTTCCCTGAAAGTCTCATGCAACTTCTCAGCACGGTTAGTAAATACCTCATGCTACCGCAGGAGGATTTAACAGCCCAGAGCTTGCTTCTGGGAAGTGCCGCATGCCCCTGGAGCCAGCCCATGGCCCAGGCTGCCTGTCCCCAGCAGCACCCAGGGTGCCACAGGGTTGGGCTGGGACGGTCCGGTGTAGCACGAAAGCCGAAACATGAGGCTAGAGGAATGCACACAAAGGAGAAGTGGGAAAACAGTGCATGTCAGGATAACTCCTGACTGAGCCTCACTGAAAATGTAATCGTGACCCAGGCAATTTTGCCAGCCCTGGTAGCTGGGACAAGCATTTGGTCTCGTTTTTTTCTATCACCAAAAGAAGGCATGGAGTTCTGCATGGAATAATATTAAGGACTGATTGATTGCAGATTAAGAGCCTGAATAGAAGCTTAATGACGTCAATGGAAAGATTCTCATTGGCTTGAGACAGCCCCAAGACTGATGCAGCGGTGCTTTTTTTTTTTTAAATGCAATTGTTATAATGTAAAAGCTTCTGTTGGACAGAAATATCTCATAGAAACAGAATTAAAAAGAGGCACAGAACAAAAGGACAGATTTAGCTGCCGAAGATTGCTACTTCGGCATGGATGTATGTTTACATGATGTTTCACAACGACGTGCTTCATTCTTTGCATCGTACAGAGGGAAAGCTCGGTGTGCTGGGGGACAGTCAGCATTTTGAACCTGGGACTTTCCCTGTGTAAACTCGAACAGATCTCTCTCAGACAGTAAAGGAAATGTTCTTTATAAAGATTTTTATGTGCCTCTAAGGCCTGCCTGCTCCTGGGGAGACCTTTACCAGCCCAGCGCAATTCTTTTAGCCCCCGTGCTCACGGGAGCGTGTCGTGTCATGCTTGGCACAGAGATATAGGCGTTGTTTACTGGAAGGACAAGGGCCCTGTCCCCTCTCACCTGTAACATATATTACCCATGAGGAGCACGCATATAAATATATCCAACTTTATATTACATGTTATTGTCCTCTTTCTTCAAAGCTAAGGAATTTTCATGAAGTGTGGATACATCTGGTATCGGATCAATTCAAGATTATGATAAAAAGGTTATTTATAGCTGTGCATTGACATTTGTTTAGTGTATAGATGACATCACCATGCCAGACCATTGCTTTAACTCAACATTTCCCGCTTTTATTGCATTTGTGATCCTGTATATGGCCACAGAACAAATCATTAAAGAGGATTGCATGAAGGATAATGAGTACCATAATACTTTTAAGCTTTTCATACACTCTTTAGCTGGACTTAAATTCTTTTGATCTGTTGAGCAAAGTTGCAAGGAACAGAAAATAACAGACGTTGAATGACACATTTGCTTGTAATCTCAGATTTTCCAAATCCCCCCGGTGTACCTGTGTTCCCCTTTTCCTCACTAATGAATTCTGACACTGAAACAGATGTTGCCCTGTAAATTCTCTTACATTCTTTTATTTCCCAGCAATGCTGCTGCTCCAGATTCGTTCGGTAAGAGGCAAATACTCAAATATGCTGACCCCTTTGTCGCGTCTTTTCTCTTCCCCACCTCTTGCTGTTTGCCAGATCATGGTGGACTCCATCCTGCATCATGTAAGAGTGATGTGGGAATGACCAGTTTTTAATATAAAGCAGTGGTCAGGTTTGTTATTTTCTACAAACAAAACGTTCCGTTGGGTAATTTGTCAAAGCAGGCAGGAAAAAGAAAAACTATTTAAAAAAATAAATCTGTATTTCTATGTTATATTTGCAAATTCACTACCGAAATATGCAGCTGGACCTGAGCCTGAGCCCCATCACAGCTGCCACATTGGGAAAACAGCTTTGCAGTGCCAGGCTGTCCGGTCCCCCGCGAGCCCTGTAGCAGTGTCTGTCCAGCCTTGGTCCCCAAACCCACCGGGGACCACCCAGAACTGCACGGCCACCACGCTGGCTGCTGCTGGGCCACCCATCCCTGGGCTACCCATCCCTGGGCTTCACCTCCACATCAACTTGCCATCACACAAGCAGCGAGCCAGCACACCCCCTGTGTCGTTGTTGGGGCTGGAGCGTTCGTTTATATGACTTTACAGCTTTTCTTGTAAAACACCTTCTTTTGGGTAGCTGTAGAAAGCAGCCTTTCTACCAAGGGACTTGTTCTAGCCAAATTTCTCTTTCAGCGTTCTAAATTTTACAGAAAAGAGAGGTTTATTTGTGCAAAGTAGGAAACAGATTGCGCTGGCTCTGAAATGTTTAGATAAGGGGCTTCACTGGCCCCAATCTCAGACTACTCGGCCAAATTAAATTGCCTCAGACTTCTTCGAAGTATGGCATGAAATGCGCTTGTAATTAAGGCACAGATGTTGTGGCACCAAATCATTTAATACCTGTGCACAGCGGATCTGCCAGTGGAGTCAGAGGCTACACAAACTAAGGGAGGGTGGCCCTCCAACCCCCACTTGGTCTGTTCAGATTTCTGAGAAAAGGCCCATTTGCCACATCGGAACCTGTTGATCTTTTTTTTCTTGCATAACCCCTGTTGTTCTCCCCACTCATCGCTTTTCTTTTCGTTTTCCTTGTGCCACTCTCTAAATTTAAGAACTTCCACATTTTTATGATGTCTTGAAAGCTTAGGTTAACAAAGGGAAAAGTGAAAAAATAGGGAAAAGTGCTACCCTGTGGCTACCACTTAGTTTATTACATTTGGCAGCAAATAAGAAACTCAAAGCTAAACTACCAGAAAGTTGAAATACTTCGAAAACATTCCACAAATTGTGAAAAATGAAAAAAAAGTGTTCCCCTCAGACTCTGAAAAATGAAAATATTTTTTATTCCATTCTGGCTTCTTATTGCATTCACTAAAAGTCATGACTGTTTAGGCCTGAGTTGTCCCTCCCGGTGTGGCCTGCAAGAGAAAGGTTCACAAGCATCCTTGTGGTTTTGCTGGCTGGTTGTCACTTGGGAGGAGAGAAATGGATGTTTGTCTCTGTCTTCCATGGGAAAGGCCTTGGTGCCCAAATCCGGTGGTTTCCCAGGAAAATTAAGAAGGAATTCTTGGAGGTGGCCTGCCCTTTACATTGTGGCCAGCTTTGAGTCCAGGCCCTTTTCCTCTGCTCTGGTCTACCTGGCCACAGTGAAGCATGACTACCCAGGACGTGCAATGGTGGTGGCCTTCACTTGATCCATCACTGTGGCATCATGGGGAAGTGCTGAGTGAAAATTCCCTGTCACCTTGGGCTTTTGTACACGTGGAATTTACGAATGGCAGGAGATCAAGGCTCTGCACTGCCTTTGGTCCTGGTCACCCCAGGGACTCCTGCCTGCACCTGCGTCAGGGTGCTGTGCATCACGCAGTGGGGTGAGAAGCAGCAAAGCCTGGTATAAGCATCTCCATCGTAAATAGGTAGCACAAAGGGGCTTCTGGACTCACAGTCATCTCCCTATAAGCACTGCAAATCCAAGTTCCAAAGCCTTCACTTCCCTAAAACCAATGAGAGTTTTGCCTGAGTAAAGGATTGACATAAAAACTAAACAAGCATTTCAGGATCTGCCCTTCTGGCATCTTCTCATTTTGTCTTGGCTGCTGCCTACATGTGCTCAGGGGATACCTCTGGAGCTAGCGTTTGGCTGCTAGCTGTTAGCTTTCCAGCCTAAGATCATATGTGATTTGGCTTGGGGACACATCACATGTAGCTTTACGTCAGAAATGGTAGCTTGCCAATTGCAGGTATAATTAACAGACCGGAAAAAAAACCCAAACAATAGCTTCAAGTAGCCTCAAGCCAAGTTGTGGGTAGAATATTAAATAGACTACATTTTTCAGAGTGTAGAGAGAGAATTAAATCTGTGGCTGGGGAGTGGCTTCAGACAACCTGAGGGGAGCTTTGAAAGGCTCATTAGCTTGCAATGCTGAGACCTAAACTTTGGATTCGTTGGGCTGTTCGAGCCCCAGGAGCATTTCCTGGGCTTTCACAATTTAGACTCAGCCTGATCGCTCCTGTACTCACTTACCTTGAGAAAGACAGAAGATGGCAATTGCTGATGTGAGGCTTATCAACGGTTCATGACAGCCTGTCCTGCCCTCAGGATTAACAGGGTAGTCGTACACATAAGATACCCCCTGGGGGTCCAGGAGATTTGGGCTCAGTTACCAGCTTTTTTATGGATTCTGTGGAGTCTGGCTTCTCTTGTCTGCAAAGTGGGGATAAATAACAATTGCCTTTCTCTGCCTTGTGTCGTTGAATGTAATGACATTAAAGAAAAAAGAAACTCCTCTGGCAAAAGAGGCTGTCACAGCTCGATGCCGCTTGGAACTAAGAAACACTTGTGATATAATTCAACAGCCACTATGGAGAACTCATGTCAATCAGACAAGGAAAAGCAGCTTGGAACTCAGGCCAGGACAACACCAGAATGAAAAATCAGTTAATAATAATCATTTATGTGCATACAAAGTCACAGAAGCATAGAAAAATAGAGGGGAAGGCACCCCAACGATCCTTCAGCCCTTCCTGTTTCTCCAAGAGTTTTGCCGCTCCCTATGGATGTTTGTCTAGCCTGCTGTCAGAGATGTCCACTCCCTCCATCAACACCACGTTGCCATGCCTTGCTTACGAAAATGGCAAGATGCAGCACTCAGGGCCTGGCTAAAGTCAAGCCGCTTGCCCTTGCCCACAAGGCCTGCTACCCCACCACAGCATGAAATTCACTTTGATTAATAAATTTGTTCTTGATGAATCCATGCTGACCACTATTTATTTCCTTGCTATTGATTAAAAAAAATTTCCGGAGGATTAAAATTAACTACTAAAGGCCGAAGTCTTGCCTCTTTTTCACTAATATGGATCACCGTGGTTACCTGGTTGCAGCAAAGACAGATTAAAAAAAAAATGTACAATAACTTCAACTCTTTTGCCAACAGTTGCAACCGTGCTGAGCTGTGAAGCAGGCCGTTTCTTGGCCTTTTTCTTTCTCTGAGTGTATCTATCAAAATGGCTTCCTCTTCCTCTAGATGCCTCTTAGTAGCCACTACTGTGATCTTCTTTGTTGTCTCATCAGGAAGGACCTGCATGTCCGACAGCTCATGTACTTTGTCAGCCATAGCAGCTTGTCTAATAACGATGCTACTTCTCCATATGAACTCAGTGTCCCAAATGCTGTAGGCCACCTTGCAAAGCCACCATGGTCATGCCCCCTTTTTGAGATGTTCCTGTTTTGCTCTTGCCTCAGCCTTGCCTCTGTTTTTCAGACTTTATGCTTAATTCACACAATATAGTTTCAACTTTTTTTGTTTCCCTGTAGTGCCTGAAGCCACTGTTTCAGCCAAGCTAGTCATTACCCTAATTGGGATGTTTGTCCTTATGCCCTTACTATCACTTCTTTGAGGTAATGCCAGCTCTCCTTGGCTTCTTCTCTTTCTTCCCTCCCCTGGAATCTGTCAAGCAGTCATTTTCTCCATTTATTTATCCTCAGATATGCAGTCCCTGTTGATGTACTGTCACAGAAGTTCTGTGCATGTCCTGGGGGCATACTTTTTCATTACTATTCCCATAAATTAAAAAGAATATCCACACACATGATTAAAAAATGTAAATCTTTTGCTTGTCTTCATTAGGGATTCCGTATAGACTGGGGAAATTTTCAGCCTCGGTCTTAGGGATGAGCAAATAAAAGAAAAATTAAATACAAATTCAATAAATAATCTAATGTAGCTTTTCAAACCTTCTGGCAAAGTTTAATAAATCTGAGTCACTTAGACACATGTTTATCATATAACTATTTGTAGGAACATGGTATATATCAAAAAAGTAAAATTTGCTTGCATTCCTATAGACACATATAGTAAGGTGTGAGAAGAATGTCCTAGTCAACAACTGTCCTTTGCTTTCAAAAGCCAAAATATGTTCTCATATAAATAAAAGAACAAGCCAGTAAGCGAAGGTTATTTCAGTGGAGGAAAGTAACAGCTAATCCAGAAGTTAGTTTTTTCATTGCAGAGAGCATTTTACAACTTCGAAGTTTCTTTCATTCCAGAATGAATATTGCAAACGACTCCTAATTGTGAAAAAATACAAGATGGTTAAAACATCTTGTGCTAACAAAAATGAAGACTTTGATTGAAATAAGCTTTTGGGAAGAGGTTATAGTTTATAATACAAAGAAAAAGAATGATGATATCCAAATAGAAAAATGTTAAATGTTATTAAAATTGTATTTCCATTTTCGTTCTTCAATTGATTTTTTTTAAAATTGAAGGCCAAAAGTATCCTCAAGACATCTAACTGTAGTCAGCGTTTCGCAAGAAAAATCTTTCCATTGGAAGACTTCCAGCCAGGTCTCCATTTCAGTTCTGTAGAACATATAATTGTTTTTTCCATCTAATTCTTGTCTATGAGATGTATTTAAATCTGTGTTATTCTGCCTGTTTAATGTGGGTGGCATATTTTATTAATTTTAAAGGATAATTTCTTTGTTTCCAGTTTTCTCAGTGGAATGTTGCACTTACTATCCACATCCTGAGGTCCAGATTTTGATGCTTTTATTCTTGCTGTTGCACTGTGGCATGACCTACCTGATGCTTGTAACTACAAGTCTGTTGGGGTGACACCATGTGCATGGACAGCTAATCTGGACTATGAGAACATGGGTGTTCATACCTCAAGATGCAGTGTGGTGGCCAGTGTGCGTGCTCCAGCCTCCAGGCCTTCTTGGTGACTGCCCACAAAAGGCAGCAAGATCTAGCTGTGAATCCTGGGGTGGAATTCAGCCGCCAAAGCCAGACACCCAAAAGCAGGGGTCTCTACAGGTGAAGGTGTCTGAGGTCCTCCTACTACATCAAAGCAGTTGGGGAGCCTTTGGTGGTCACATGTAGGCATCTAGTCAAAGCGACTGCCTACTTCACTGGTGTATTGGCTAGATTGCTAAGGATCATAATGGGGTTTAGACACCTAGATCACCTGTGGGCACAAGGGTCCTGATCCGTAAGCTGAATCCCACCTCTAGTTTCTTAATAAAGCAGTTGGATCTGTTGTTCTGCAAACCTCCCCCTCACACACAACAAAAAGGCCCAAACCCTTTGCAGAATCTAAAAAAGGAGTACAACCCCCGACTTGTTTGGTTCCTTTATTGGATATCTTAACCAGGATCGGAGCGGCAGAGCCATTCTGGTGTGCTGGTTTGTCGTGATAGTTTCCACAAAGATACACATGGGAACTGAGGACTGAAGAGCTAAAGCTGGTTCAAGGTAAGCTTCGGGGAAGCGGTTGGAAGTCCCAAACTTTCAACAGCATATTAAAGTTGGTATTTTCAGTCTTTGAAGGCTTGAGGATCATTTCTCTCTCCTCATATCATTCCACCATTTCAGACAGAAAGCAACAGTACAGAACATGAGGGAACTTAGGGTGCTCCATGTCTGAAAGTATCATCAACCTTTAAACAGAGGACAGAGCAGCATTTGTAGAGCAGGAGCTGCAAGAGGACTGAACAGTGTATTTCTTACTTCCTTTTCTCGTTGGTTCGACTTTCTCTCCCCTTATCCAGCAGCGCAATTGCTGTGCTGTGTACCAGCAGTGGAAGGAGGATGGCAGCATCAAAATACCAAAATTCACATATGCACAAATTACTCATCAGGGATTTTCCACTGGCTCCTCAGAGTTTTTAAATGGCTCTGGCTTAGCACAGTTTTGATGTTTCTCAAGTCTGAAGGTGGACACAGGAAAACTGGTGAACTATCTGCAATGTTTTTTAGAAATTTTACAAAGATGGCAGCAAATAAGACAAGGGGAATATTTTCTTCCACTGCAGTTGTTGAATTCACATGTGGACAGTTTGTTCCAGAAGCTAAAGAGTTCTTCAAGAAAAATCAGTGCCAGTTGTATGAATCTTGTCTACAACAAGTCTCACTACACATTTGTGTGGACCAGCTCTGGGTCTGATCTGAAAAGGTGAGTGATCATCCCTTCAGCATCTTTCACATCATATATGCCTACGCTACCCCTGACAGCTGCAGAATAAACGTGTTTCACAGAGGAGAGAGCACGTGAGTATTCTCTTGGATAACAGTTTTGTACCAGTTAAATGTTAATATTCCCATATTTTTTTTAACTAATAAATACCTCCATGAAGGAAATCTTAAAAAAAAAAAAAAAGAATGGTCCTTTACTTGTTTGGCTACTCAGCATTTGCAGGAAAAAGGGATCCCAGGACACCCACTGCAAGCTGTCTGCATGGCAGTTAACCCAGTGTTTGGTTAACTGAACAAGCCTTTTTTATCACTAACTAAATGCCATTTAACATGAAATTTTCAACTGCCCCAGCTGCTCATTCGTTGATTGCATCATTACTACTCTCACGTCATTCAGTTGTAATGATGAATGAGAGAAAAATTGTTTTAGCACTGGCAGAAAGAATAATGATTGCAGCACACCTAAAAATCTGATGACAGTCAGTGTGTAGATATGACTGCCTACTGCCTGAAGCAGAGAAATATGACAGCAGAAGACTTTCTTGTACACACTGCTTGCTGGTGATTTCCCAAACACAAAAGTCAGTGATGCTGGCTGAACTCACGAATGACAGGAAAACATTCCTGCATGGCACCACCACAGACCTTGCTCTGTGAAACTTGTTTCTAAGACGTTATTAGCAGCAGGAACTGCAGAAATGAGCCAAGATCCCTAATGCTGACCCAAGACTTGGGACACATAGAATCGTAGAATCATAGAATCTCCATGATTGGAAAGGACCTTTGAGATCATCGAGTCTAACCATACACACACCAAAAAAACCAACCAAAACCAAAAAACCCCCTAAAACCACAAACCACCACAAACAAACAACCTACAATCTCTGTCACTAGAGCATGCCCTGAAGTGCCAAATCTACACGTTTCTTAAATACCTCTAGGGATGGTGACCCAACCACCTCCCTGGGCAGGCTGTTCCAGTGCCTGACCACTCTTTCAGTAAAGTCATTCTTCCTAATATCTAATCTAAACCTCCACTGCCGCAGCTTCAGACCATTTCCTCTGGTCCTGTCATTATTCACCTGGGAGAAGAGGCCAACACCCACCTCTCTACAACCTCCTTTCAGGTAGCTGTAGAGGGCAATGAGGTCTCCCCTCAGCCTCCTCTTCTCCAAACTCAACATGCCCAGCTCCCTCAGCCTCTCCTCATATGACCTGGTCTCCAGACCCCTCACCAGCCTGGTAGCTCTCCTCTGGATACGCTCCAGCACCTCAATGTCCCTCTGGTACAGAGGGGCCCAGAACTGAACACAGTACTCGAGGTGAGGCCTCACCAGTGCCGAGTACAG
This sequence comes from Chroicocephalus ridibundus, assembly GCF_963924245.1. Lineage (NCBI taxonomy): Eukaryota > Metazoa > Chordata > Aves > Charadriiformes > Laridae > Chroicocephalus > Chroicocephalus ridibundus. The sequence continues at coordinate 17,325,906 of NC_086285.1, forward strand.
AGGCACGATCACTCCCCTACTCCTGCTGGCCACACTATTCCTGATACAAGCCAGAATGCAGTTGGCCGCCTTGGCCACCTGGGCACACTGCTGGCTCATGTTAAGCTGGCCGGCCACCAGCACTCCCAGGTCCTTTTCTGCTGGGCAGCTCTCCAGCCACTCTTCCCCAAGCCTGTAGCATTGCTTGGGGTTGTTTTGACCGAAATGCAGGACCCTGCACTTGGCCTTATTAAATCTCATACAGTTGGCCTTGGCCCATCTATCCAGCCTGTCCAGGTCCCTCTGTAGAGCCTTCCTGTCCTCAAGTAGATCAACACTCCCACCTAGATCTGCAACACATATAGGATGGCGAAAAAAATTCAAATTGTGTTATGACATCTGGAGTAAATCTTTGAGTGACTATCAGGCTATTAGGAAGGTTAGCACTTCTTTTGAGGAAAGTTGGTGTTTGAAGATGATAGGGTATCAAAGGCTTATGCAAGAAGGAACTGTCTGAAAAATCACTGCCCTACTGTGTTTGTGCTGAGGGTCATGCCGATGCACGAAGCCTTTCAAGGGGGTCTTGCTTTGCTCAGTCTCATGGACTGAATGGTCCTGTGCTGTGGGGTGCGTGGCTGGAGTACATTCCCATTTGTTTGAAAGGGATCCAGTTCGCATCCCTCAAAACTCCTCTGTGGTCCCAGTCAAAGCATGGCACACAGAGACATTTGCTTCAAACGTCCCATCCTTATCTGCACTGCGTTGCTAATGGAGACACAGCCAGCTCAGAGGTCTCCCACCATCTGTTCACCTGGCACAGCAGAGGCACTCAGAAAGCTGAAGGGGAGAGTGAATCCCCACTTTTATAACCCATCTGGCAACACTTCCACAAGTTCTCACAGTTGCAATACCGACGGCATAATTTTCCAGCTTTAATGGTGATGGCCTCCAGGTCCATGAAGTCTGGATCTTTTTATCCTTTGAGCCCTACAAGCCAGCCGTGACACCACAGAATACAAATTAAGGCTATTTCATGTTCTACATCTATGTAAGGACATTTGTCATAAGGTCTCCCCTCACAGAAACCAAGGGGCTATCGGCAAGGACCTTGAGTGGAGCCAGCTGCCTGCCCCACCAGCACCTTGAGGCCCACCAGTCCCCTCATGCAGTTGAGCCATGCCAGTTGAGACCAGACAGAGTAAGTACTAGATGGTGACGGATTAAATAAGGGTTATGGAGTATCTGAGGAGGCTGCCAAAATGCCTCATGATTAATCAAAATCTTAGAAAAATTCAGGGAATCTGAGTGCTGCAAAATCTCACTCTGTTTTTCATCTCCCGGGAAGGTAAACAAATGAGGCCGCTCCACACCAGAAGTTAATGGGCTTGGAAGACCCTGGAGCCGACAAGCCTTGTAGCCATTCCCACAGCAGATCCCCCCGTCTCTTTCCTAGTGACTGGTTTTTAGCTAGTGCCTCTCTTCCCAACATCTCCTGGAGCACCTCCCTCAGCCTGGCCACCCTACTCCCGGCCATCACCCACCACCTCCATGGAGTGGTGGTCCTGGGCATCCCCTCCAAGAGCTCCCCCAGGAGATGCAGGGAAAAACCCATTGCACAGGGGCGACAGATGCACAGGCACACAACGGCAGAGGGACAGGACTCCTGTCACAGCATAGCTCAGGCAGGGGAGAGGATCTGTCTGTTACAGAAGTGAGAGCAGTTGGGTTAGGTCACGTCCATAATTCATGAAGATTTACAATAGGTGAAATTCAGCTCTTGTCGTTCAGAGGTTCCTCCATGCTCCTTCCCTTCTCTCAAGTGAAGAAGCTTGAAATATTCTTCCCTGTGTTTCCTGAAATGCTCCCTGATGACTCCAAGTGTCCTGGGCACGGGGTGGCTGCCTGCTCTGCCATTTATTCCAAGACACTAAGACCAGAGATCCCGCAGCCAGGATACCTTACACATAGGGGAAGGGCAGGCAGGAGCTGCCCTTAAATTAGGAACCTAAAAACTGTAATTTTGGACAAGAAGATGGAGCTGATAATACCAGTTTTATTTGTGGTAGGATTGTCTGAAAACCAGGGAGAATGTGATGCTTGTGATGTCGCGGTCCTTGGCCTGGGGTCTTCCTGCACCCCTGACCGTTCCTTCATGATGCATTGTGCTGAGCAGTTTGCTAATGGCTATCAATGGCTTTATTTTACATACACCTGACTCGCAATTTGCTGAATGTGTGCGTTTGCTTTCTCCCTGCCCAGTGCTGACAGTCATGGGATGCTGGAAGCAGCTGGGAAAGCAGTGTGGATGCCAGAAGTCAACCCAAGGCCGAGGGCCTTGTGGGGTCTGTTTCTGCCCACAGCAGGCCGAAATACCCCATGCTGGAGTGCAGGAAGACACCGAAAATCTCCATCGGGTATGGTCTATGCTTTCTGCTTACACACACTGGATAAGTAAGCACCGAAACAGAACAAAGCATTTTTCTTTTGTAATTTAAATTTACATGTCAATGTTTTGAAACTTAAAAAAATGTTGGGGGGAGGTAATTTTCTGCATGGTGATGCACATGGTGGGAAAACTTTGGGCTTGTGAGTAAATGGCATATGCTTATCTGCAAGACCAGAAACACCGACGCGTGCCTGCAGGCTGCGGCTCTGTCGGGGCCCAGAGCTGGAAGGGGCAGAGCTGTGTTGCTCCAGCATCACCGGCATTTCTGCCTTTTCTTTTTGGTCTCCTGTGTGCTCAGTTTCCCATGGCACCTTCTCAGCCACAGCTTCTGTGACCCCTCTGCTCAGGGTGCATCTTCTCCCCACTGAAACAAAAAAATGAAAGAAATGAAAATATATTCTTTGACGAAGTTTTGTTAATCTGCAGAGGGTGCCAGACAGGAAATTTGTACATTGGTCCTCACTGACCTTGCAAATAATATAAACTCCTTATTTCCTCTCCAGCTGGCTGGAAGCTTGGCCCCTTCAACACAATGAGGGGAAACGTAATTTTCTGTTTGTTGTATTGTTGGAGTTTCTCGTTTTTACAGCTGCTGTTTGACTCCCCCTATTTTTTATAAAAGGCTCATCTCCTCAGATGCAGGTTACCTCCCAAAAAATAAGCCTTTGGAGGATCTGCCACACAGTCCCCAGCTCTCGCATCCGTGCTGGCAGTGGCCATTGTGCCTGGAAAGAGCAGAGGAGCCACCAGCCCGGGGTGCACCTCGTGCCCCAGCCCTCCCCGCCACTTCCCAGCGCAGCCCACCCCCAGGGACTCCTCCGAAGGATGATTGAAAACAATAACATTGGTAATAGCTGATCTGGATGTGCCTCAAGTATTTGCCCCGTGATACAAATGCTTGTGGTTATCCCACGAACCATCCTCCAGACAAAGGGATTGAATTATCTGTTTCCAGGAAGGAGCTGTCGGGAATGGCCGGGAGCAGCTTTCCCAAACAAGTTGGCTACCTCGAGCCACCGTGCTAGTAAAACCCTGCCCGGGCTGCCTGTCGCCCGCCTTTCCGCGGGCAGGCACCGCCGGGGCGATGCAGAGGGCAGACGCCAGCTCTGCGCAGGCTGCGGCTGGACCCGGAGGCCAGAGCCAGGCAGCTCTGCAGTCTCTGATGGCAGCCCAAGGGACAGGCATCCTTGCAGGTCCTGACAGTCTCCCAGGTCCATTCCTGTGTTCTCCTCGGGACACTACAGCATCTTGGTATCGGGAATTTCCCACACAGCGGAGTTTGATCCCACTCTCATCATTATCACATCTAGGCTCCAGTCTGCAGACTGCTAACTGCAGCCCAAACTCACAAAGTACATTAATAACCTCGGTTAATAAAACTGAGGGAAGTATACAACCACAATAAGGCTGCTATCTACACAGAAAGGCAAGATTAACAAGCCATTGTTGAGCCCGGGGTAAGTCAATAAAGTGGAGCTGGTTGGAATCCAGGACAGCAGGCAGACAATCGTTAATCTGAATGTGTGATACTGAGTTTAAAGACCAGATGTTACCTGAAACCCGTGCAGATGCATGGGGTGTCCGGGAGGGCACTGCAGCCGCTGTTAACTTACACCCCTGCGTGCGGAGCAGGAAGAGCTGCATTCTTCGTGATTAACCCAGCTTGAACTTTGAAATCTGAGTCCAAAATATTTTCAAGAAAATGGCAACTAAGACAAAAGATTGGGGTTTGAAAGGTCCTTTGGTTCTACAGCGTGGGACAAGCTTCCTACAGGGCTTGGGGCAAGTTCCTTCACCTCCTGGGACCTCACTTTCCCATGTTGAAAGTATGATTCTTCCCCAAATTGCCTTTGCATGTCTTATTTCCAGGGGGAATTAGTACTGAAGTTTTAGAAGGGAAAAACAAGAAGGCAAAACTAAGAAATACCAAACCCTAAAACTAAAAGTCTGAGAGAGTTTTCACTTATTTCAAAGAAGAGCGCAGCTGACCACAAAAGTAGCAAAGATTTCCAAGTTCAAAAGAAGTCTTTGCCTAAATACCTGGGTAGTGCTTTGTTACCCAGCTCATACACACAAATACTGCACGAGAAGGCACCGCGTTTCCAGCAATCACAGCTTCACGTCTGTACACTTCATACGTGGAGAAAGAAGGTCTTATACTCTGAGGGCTTTAACAGAGACCGTTTCCCCAGCACTGGCTGGCCAGTGAAATAATCCCCTTTCCTTTCCTCGTGTCTCCAGAGCTCAGGGAGCACCAGGGATGCCCTGGGTGTTGTGATGTCCCCACCCCACAGGCAGGCGTGGGGAAAGTCCCGGCACAGGGGCTCCTGCAGACCGGCCCCCCCGGCACCCCTCGCTTACACCAGCCACAGCCAGAGCAGACTACTTATTTTACCCCTGTGAAAGTGCTTTAACTTAAGAATAAAATATTGTTTTACCCTCTGCCCTGCTGCTCAGCGTAACTCCAGTGTTAGTTTCCATAACTATAATAAACCTCCTAAGCAAACAGGTTTTAAGCTCTGCTTCCAAACCAGGCTGGATAAGCAGCAAGCAAGCTTAAGTAGGGGCAGTGGCCAATTCACTGCGCCCATATCTGTCTCTGCTCCCCACCTGGCAGCCCTGGGGGTGTCCATCAAAGGTGGACATGCTGCTCCCAGGAAGCTCACCAGGGCGTGCGGTGGATGGGTGGTGTGGGGGGAAAATCTCCTGGATGGACAGCCAGCTGCTTTCCGAGGAAGGCTGAGAGACAGGGCTTTGTCCTTCCACTTCACAGCTCACCCTGAACTGAGTAAATGGGATATTTGCCTCCTTATTTGCATGAGAGGGGGGTATATTTTAATGACTCGGAGCCAGCACAAAGTCTCTGCAATGCTTAAAGCCATGGAGTTTGAGTGGATCCCTTCCCCCAGAGAAGGGGGAATACAGCCCTGCTGCGGCTGCAGGCAGCTTGAGTGCTCCCACCCGTGTCACCCGAGCCACAAACAGGGCTGAAGATGTTGATCTGGCAAGGTGGCAATGGCTGGCCAGACTCTTTCCAAGGTGGGGGCGAGTCTCCCCATCTTCTCTCCCGGCAGCAAGCGGAGCCGGCAGGAGGGCAGGGAGGGCAGGGAGGGGAGGGAGGTGATGGAAACTTGCCGGGGGAGGGTTATTACAGAGGCTGAACAGGCTCTGGTACATCCAAGCACAAGTAAACGTAGCGATGTCAGGCCCGAGTGCCCTGTTTTGTCTCATGACAGCACCTTCGCAAACATCTCAAACATTTGTTTTCCTTTGTGCAGCCTCACATGCCGCCACCCAGCACCAACAAATACAAGCTCCTTACTTTTTAAGCACAGCCTTATGAGGAAATATTGTTACAATGAGCCGCAGCTCAGGCCTGGCATGAAGATAAAAATGAACACAGGAATAGCAGGCAAGTGAGAGCGTGCGCAAAATAGAAGTTGCAAGGAAAAGCAAGGCCAGGAACAATTTCAGTGGCTCCCAGGAGCCCTGCAGGGAGAAAGAGCCCTCAGATACTGAGAAATTCAGAAGATCTCTTAGGAAGACCTTGCTGTGGAGTTACTACAAGCTGTTTTATGACTCTTTGGACTGAGACGGACATCAAAAATGAGCAGGTTAATTTTTTTCCTGAAGTGCAGTGCACTGCGTTGCTTCACCTTCACCAAAAGGAGCTGTTGTGCCACAACAGGGTCTGTCCGGTGGGGCAGGAGCCTCGCAGAGCACACATGAAACGTGGGGCCAGTAACTCTGAGCCCTTGGATATGCATCTGCTGTGCTTGACATCTGAACAGGCCTGACTACAGGGAACAGGTGCTTAGCATGCTCTGAAGTTCACATCTTTTGAAAGACATCCCCGCTAGTCATCCCAAACCACCAATGGTTTTGCACATCCTGACCTCAGGTCTCAGTCTTCTCAGCAGACCCTAGTGTCAAGGACAGCGAGGCTGGCTGAGAGTAGCAGCTGATGGGGACATCAAGGAACCCCAAAGCCATGGATTTAATTGAGTTTAAGGGTAGAAGATCACCAAACAGCCTGGACGTTAGCCACTTAGCCAGTAAAGTTTTGACGAGTTATTTGTCACCCAAGCCCATAGCCATGAGTTAGATAAAGCACGCGAATCCTCAGAGAACCAAGCTACCAACTGCCACCAGCAAAGAGCAAGATTCACCCCAGTAACAGTGACATCCCGCTCCCCAGCCAAAACCTCCTGGCAGGGAAGCCAGGCAATGCCAGCCTGATGTGGGGAAAAGGCTTCAATGTAGTCCCAAATTAGACCCCAGGTATGTGGACAGGGAAGACATCAAAGCAAGGGAATTCTCTGCCCATTTCACATCCTGTCTCCTCAAGACTTAGGAGGTTTTTCCTACCCAGGTGTCATGCTGTGGCTCCCTCCCAACATCCCTCTCGAAGTGCAGACACGGAAATTGCATTGCACCAGCCCTACCAGGGGTGTGTTGGAGAGGGGAGAACTCCTTCCCTATTTCTCTTTGATGGACCTCCAGGAGACCCAGGTAGGTCCAAGATTTCCTTAAGCCCCTATTTTACTCCAGCCTGATGTTGAGCTCCTGCTAAGGCCCTGGGAGCTGCTGCTGGAGTAATGACCTCAGCCCTTCTCTGAGCCGCGGCTCGCCAAGCTCGTGCATGCCACCCTGGGGTTGTCGTCAGTATTCATCTCCATTTCCATTTGCAAAGAGCGCGTGGTTTGAAGGAAGGGGAAGTTGAACTGCCCACCCCATCAGTGAGACTGTCCATCAGCTGTGGGGGTCACGGTCCCATACCTGCACAGGAGCAGGGGGGTCGTCCTGCGCCCGGCCACCTACGGGCACTCTCCCGGAGACCTCCCTGTTCCCCAGGCCTCTCGCGGTTGCAGACTTGGCAGCTGGTGCTAGCTGGCCCCACCACACACATCTTTCCCTAAATATTATGTTTTTCAGGGTGTTGGTTTTAGCTGTTGTGTTTGGCAGGTTTCCTTCATTGCCTTTAGCAGCAACGACGTACTGATAGAAAGGAAAATTTGAGGACATTAGCAGCTTATTCCAGCTCCCCTACTTTGTCTCCTACACACACACGTGCCACCCTCTTACTACCATGCCCAGAAACGGGGCCAGGTGGTGAGAACTGGTGCTCAGGGCAGCACATATCTGTATCTTTTTCCTTGCAGAACACTTCCAGGATCAGACTTTCTCTCTGTATTTTGCTTTTTTGATAATATTCGCCAGCTTCTTGGTAGGATGAGACATGGGGTAGATCAAGAGGTTCAGATTTCCCTACTGGGAGACATGTACAGAGTTTTTGTCCTTCTTAACACTGCAGGCTGGCATTTGAAAACTCCCTCTTAAATGCCAAAAAGTAGCTACCGTCTCATCAGAGTTCAGATCCTGTGTGCTGCCAGTCTGTAAGGACCTCAGCGGATATAATAGTTGCTCCCTGCCAAATTTCTGAAAACTTGATCTTATTTCCACAGCTACATTTGAATGTTTCAGCCACACAAATAGATGGTGAGAAGAAAGAGGAAACAAGAGCTGGAGGGAGGTGGGAAGAAAAGAAGAGAGAAGATTCATCTCTTCTTCCTAACGCAGTTCTTTGATCTGTGAATATGGGTTGTTGCCCCAGCATTAGGATTTGGGCTGAACATTTATAGCAAAGACGTGCAAAACCCTTGCCCTGTTCTGAGAAAAACACGCATAAGTGGAAATAAATACATAAATATTCAATTGAGACATCAGACACTTGCCAAGGCCACCCAGTGAGTTGGCTTTTATTCTAGACCATCTTTCTGTTTTGTATTTGCGCATGTCTTTCACTGGGGGTCCTTGGCTCCAAGGGGGACCACAACCTACCACTGCTATGCCAACGGCGGAGTGAGGCCTCCCTTGCTTCATGTGCTGAGCTTTGCTGCATTCACCTCACCAAGTATCCTCTGGAAACAGACGGGAAGCTCCTCAGGGTGGAATACGTAGGGGAAGAAAGCTCTTGGGCAGGGCTGATTTCTGAACACAGTGTATGGTCTTCACCTTACTCAACACCAGCTGCTGCAAGGTAACTGTTTAGCCACCGGTCCTTCCTATTTCCATTCCCACTAGAGCAAGTGAAGAAAAATGAAAGAAGAAGAACCATTTACCCTGGATCTTCATGACTTAGGGCCTCCTCAGGGGTGAGATGAATTCCACCCTGAGGAGCTTTGCAGTTTTTGGTGCAGTTTGCTGAGGGCAGGAGGGCAGAGCCAGCCCTTGTCTCTCAGTTTATTCTACAGTTCTTGGCTTGCCTTTTGGGACCTTCCAATGTAGCCAAGACCAACATCATCTCCTGGGCTTTACTCTGAAAATGGGGGGCTGTACCCAAGGGTTAGTTGTTCCTGATTTCTAGTGGTTCCAGACCAGCAGGTGTGGCTTTACAGGAGCCGGGGACTGAGTCCCCTCCCAGGACTGCTGCCCGTTGGGCACTGTGCATGCTCTCAGTTCAGCCGTGGAGACATCCAGCTCCCCCGTTTATGCTGCAGCTGCCTCCCAAACACTGTTTGAGGATCCAGGCAAGACAAGAGCACTTCTTGTACTGTGTGCAATATATACAAGTTACAGGATAACTTCTGTCTTCAGGAACTCACAGTCTAAATTAAGACAAGACTGCAGTGAGAGATGTCACGAGAACTGGCAACAGGGAGAAAGGAGGATGGGAAATAGGAACCTTGCTACAATCTCATCCTTCTTTTAGCACACTGCCTTTTTGTTTAAAGCAAACTTTTCTGTTTTCTGCAATGATCTCCCAGCCCATCCCACTTCTCTCCCGTTTATCTCTGTCAGTATCTGGTGCTTATATTGTATCTCTAGATACGTAATGCATCAACTTCACATATGGTATTAATAAGCTGCGGGTATCTGCCCAGAGTGGTCGCAAAGAGCATCTGACTGATTGCATTTCAGAAGGACGCCTGGAACTGGGGTTGTTTTCCCAGACGAATATAGGCAGGACATATCCGAGACCATTTTTTTAATCCATTCCTTCTCATCACATACATATTTTGAGGACTCAAAGTCTGGACAAGCAGAACATCACGATGTCAACCAAGGGAAGATGTAAATCTCCCTAAGTAATTTTTAATGAAAAAAAATATTGAGTTACTCTGAGTGCCATAGTTTCTGGGTGGCTGGCTTTAACTTTAGCAATCCGTACTTAAAGGGAAATTTTACAGTCTTAATATATTCCAGATGCTCTCCTAGTCCCAGATGAAAGCTCTGTCGTCGTTTACTGTTAATATTTTTGTCAGCAGTAGAATTTTATTGTAATACCCCATCTTATTTGTATTCACTATTAGTCATGAGAGAAACTTCCTCTACAACTAATCTCTGGGTCACTCCTTGAGTGTCCTGTCTCACTCTATTTAATTAAAAACCATTAACTGCTTGTTGTGTCCAAGACTTGTCTATGCAATGCACACATACAATGACTTTTTACCTGATGAAAACCATTTGCTTCTAGCAGTTAGACACAAAAAATAAAGTTACGCTATACAGTAACAACAGTTGGCTTTGTAACAGCTCTCCGGTGGAATGAAAACAAGAGATTTTCTTTGAAAATAAACCTCCATGAACTTGGATCGACAACAAGGGACATGAAGGTTTACTGCAAAAACAAGAAATGTATTTCATGCTGTTAAACTTTGATCAGATGTTAGTTTCTCACAAGAAGAATAGTATTTATACGTGGCAATTTTGATCCTTTGTAGTAACCGATGGGCTGATTACAGAGGGGAGGGGATTTGGGGGAACATAATAGAGCAGATTATCAAAGCACAAGTCCTCTGGATGGACCACTGAGGTCCCTTCTTACTCAATGAAGAGCAGCTAGAGTGAAAAAAAGGTCTCTACATGATGGTCTCCATATGATATTCAGTTAGTATGCAAGTTGGAAGCTGCTATGTTATTTTTTTCTCACTACTGCCTCTGATGATTAACCTGGATTTTGAAAAATCAAGTCTCGTTGCTCCTGCTCTTGACTCACCACCTTCCTCACAGGGCTCTGGAGCTGCCAACAGCAGCTGAGAGAAGCCACAGGGACACACATGCTCCCAAAGCCATGGCCAACTGCTGAGCCAGCTCCTCAGCACCAGCAGCAGGGTTCTGCTCTTTGGAAAAAGTATTCTCTGGCTACAGCAGTGGTAGCGATTGAGTTTGCTGCATCCTGAGGTGCTGCGTGGGGACTTGACAAGGATGAAGCATGTCTTTTAGCCCTGGGCTGTACTGTCACCATGAACATTGACACACCAATATGAGACACACCAATATGAGACACACCAATAGTGATCTCTCTGACACATGAGACATTCCCATGTTGGATCCCACAAGGGAGATGTTTTACAACGTGATGGGAGCCTGTGCAACTATACTGAAGCAACAGAAGGTGGATGCTGATTTTGTGCAAAGTCTCTGCTGGGCAGCACAACCCCAGGCTGTGGCATTGCCACCACAGCCCTTTCTGTTTCATGACCCAGCCTTGCAGATGCAGCCGGTCAGTGGTGGGGCGCGTGAACCAGCTGTGTCGGACAGGTGGAATCCGGGCATGGCTGTAGGATGGTGTGCTGCGGGATCCTGCTGTGCAAGTCTCGCACGCACACTCTGCTTTGGCTGGGAAAACTATTACTGAGATGCCCAAGGCTGGGGAGGCCGTATTCTGTGTTAATTCTGACAAACTCTAGTGATGTTGAACTTCACCGAGATGCAGGAAGGGCCTTCTAAAAGGACTTATCTGTACACCCTGCTGTGGCCTCCAGCAGATGAGGGTCTCCTAAGAAGGAGGTGGCTACTGGAGTCCTGAACTCCAATTTGCTAACCACTGTTTATTCCATAATTAGTGCCTTTAAGTCTTGACTAGAATCTGGTTTTGCTCAGTGATGGACAAATTTTATTCTAGAAGTGTTATACTCCAAAACCCTAAAACCAGAAGAATATCTGGAGAACCTATTAAGTGCTGGGGAGTATGGCCTCTGTGTTGAATGCCCATACCGAGAAATCCCACCACAAACAGGAGCCCTAACTTGCTAATTTAAAGCTGCCTCTGGAATATACTATATGAACTGCAGACAGGACATAGACCTGTAAGAAAACTGGGATTTGGACCTCTTATTTAAAGCCATGGATGAATTTAGCCATGAAAGGTGCAAGACAGTGGTGGTGGGGGGAAAGGAAATGCTGTCTACTCAAGCATGACTTGATTGAAGGGGTCGAATTGGGCTGGAACTCCCCTATTTGCTCTGCCCTCTGCGTCTCATGCTTCTAGTTTTGGTGCTGGGACACCCATGCTACTGCGAAGTCCCAGGGATGTGGCTAGAAACATAACAGGGTTTATTACAAAGTCCTTGTTTATATCATTTGGATGAATTTGAGCAGGTGCAGGTTCCTAAAGGGATGTGAAGGCATGAAATAAATGCCTTAGGCCTCTGGTGTTTGGGTGCCTCATCTTCCAGTGCAATCTATTGGCACCTCAGGGTGTAATCAAAGCTGTGCTCTCTGTTCAGCTGAGCTCCTCACTGTGTGAAGCTATTCACAAGAACATAATGGAGTCCCAGCCAAAGAAAGGAAGAGGGGGATATTCTGCAGCTCTAGCGTGTGTAATGAGCCTTCATATCATACAGGCTTAAAGAGGTCACAGCTCATCTGAATGTCATTGAGACACTAATGTACTGTTTCTGAATTTTCTTTTGTACAGCAGTACTGTGCGCTGCTAGTAATATTGGTGAACCACATCTAATTATGGGTCGTACAACTATATCTGCTGATGTTAGGCTACCGGCTGAATTTCAGAAAGACACTAATTGGAAAGGAATAGACCCCAGTAAGCGGACTGTGCTTCATATATATATCCTCCTTTCACTTTGGCACCATTACTGTCATCCAGGTGTTGTTACCGTATGTGAGAACGAAACGTGAGCTCCTGCAATGCCCGCGCTGAGAGATGAATGATGACTGAAAACACAGAATAGGCACAGCAGCATATTCTGAAGCACCCTCTGCTCTTTCCTTGTGGTAAAGATGGTCATCAGAAAACCTCATCTTTGGCTGCATGGAAATTTCACATCAGTGTTTACTACTGATTTAAAAACCACCAGATTACTGAGCCGTTCTCTGACACTGGACAGATGACACCACCACTGGGTATTATATATTGCACTGTCTTTGAACCCTTTATGGCTTGAGTCGCTCTGATGTTTTTGAAGAGAGGAACCTTCTAGCTAGTTGAAACCTGTTATGATAATCTCCCTTTTCTTTGTTACTTTCTACAAGTTGGTAAGCCACAGGCTGATAACCACTGGTGCTTACTTTGCACTGCATTTGGCATACACTGCGATTTGCAATGTGTTAGGGGTGAGCCAGGAGAAATATCAGTCTTTACTGGATGCAGGTCAAGTAATTGGCTGAATTACACACGGTTAGCATCATCTCATGGTACATGCAGGGACCATTACTCAGCAATCACATATACCAGCTTTCTTATGCCCTTCCACTTTCTTTTAATTCTGAGTTGTTTTTTTTTTCCCTTTAGTTGCTTATGGGATCTCTTTTCCTGAGCTGTAGTCTTAATTTCCTCTTACCCTTTTATGCTTCTCTTTTCCTGAATTTTGTTTTTTCTACCAATACTATTTGCTACTTAGCAAGAAGTTTTCTCCCATGCATGCCATTTTCCTACCTGGCTTCCTTCTCTAAAGATCTGCGATATTATCATGTTTTAACTGTCAAAGCCTCAAGCCCCAGTGATTCCCATTTCAGGTGTGAAAAATATGATGAAAAATGGAGACCCTTGTGCTGTTTTCACTTTGCTCCGCAATTAAAATCTGTTAAAATGCTGGGATTTTCTCTAACACAGAAAATCCAACTTAAATCAGGAGTTGAGCAGCCTGGTGTCACCCTGTGAAGTGCAGTCAGCTCCCCCTTCTCCTCTCATGACCCATGATTGAAATAGATGTCCTCTGGTGTAAGTATCAGGTCCACCTGCACGGATAATCATGAGCTGATCTGCCAGAAGGTGATCTAAATGGAGGGGATGACTGCTGAGCACTCACCGGGGGCCTTTCCCCCGGAGCAGCCGCTGACCACCCCGCTCTCTGTCCTTTGAGCAGCCCCCAGGTCTTACAGGACAGGGAGGAAGAGGCTTTCTGGGACCTTCCTCCCGCTCCAACCTGGCTGAACTGGCACACAAGCTGGAAAGGCATTGGCTGGAGGGGAGGAAGGGAGTCTGACAGGCAGAGTGCATCCACAGGAGTCTTGTTTCCCTTGGAAGGTAGGCCCAGCAAAAAGCAAAGCATACGGACCTTTTTTTTTTTTTTTTTCTAGAGGGATTTTGTTCTGCAGCTGCTGGAAGCATAAAGAAAAACTTTAGCCCTCTTGGACTCATCTGACTTCACAGTTTGGGCACTTATGTGCATATTCAAGTCTTCTTCTACATAGGCATAAGCGATGGGTTGAACCAGGACTTAGGGCTCAAGCGTGGTCGGATGCTGCTCTGCCGGGAGAGCAGCTGTGAAGGTGTTTGCCTCTGTTGGAGCAATGGGCTCCCTCTCCATGGGTGCAGCAGTCCCTCAGTACCCTGGGGTGCCCCCGGCCCAGCCTTCCATCCTGCTCATGGAGACTGTGAGAAAGGCTGCTGCTTCTTCAGAAAACCAAAGGCTGTTGCCACAAACGCCCGGGTAAGGCATACTGCTTGCAAAAGCCCCTGCCAGAGGAGCCGGGAAGAAGGGACCATGCTGTACTTTCACTTCAAAATTCTTTTTATTTGCACGTGTGCAAGAAAGAGACAGAAATTTGCTGTTATTTTTAACCCCGCTCAACTTTTAGTTGTAAAGGGCGGGTATAAAGGAGGCAGCACAAAGACCCAGGCCATACAACACGTACATAACCGAGGCTGTGGGACCCAGCTGGAGATGCGGAGAGGCAGTGACATGGCTGAAGGGTGAGTGGGGACCCTTGGTGGGCTCAGAGCCGACGCTGCCGACATGGCTGCAGGGGCGCCACATCCAGGCGGCGTGAGCAGGGCTGGGGTGGGCACCTCATCCATCCAGCTCCATCAACATGCAGCCTTTCGGGGGCGATCGCTCTAGGTGGACTCTGTGGAGCTCCTCTCCTGTTTTGCTTGCCCCGGAACACACATTTCATTTGTGTGCTGACCACAAACAAGAAGTGGAGTTTCAACACAGGCTCTTGGGTGAAATGAAGCCAATGGCCCCGAGTTCACTGCCTGTAGCACGCTCTCCCTCCCAAAGTGGAATGCAGCTTTGGAAGGGCAGCACCTTATCACAAAACAAGCTGTTGTTTGTGTTTGAGTGCAAGCGGATTAATGATGAATCAGCTTTTTTATGAATGTGTCTTTTCATCCCTTCCTTGTCCCTCACTTGTGTCTTGCTTTTGAGACGGATGGTGTAACTTCCTTTGCGACTTCGGTTCCCATTGCTCGCTTCTCGTCTTGCCGCTGGGGAGCACTCCCAGGTAGGGCAGCTCATAAATAAATCTTTCTTTACAATTGCTCAGTGACATGTGCAGCCTATAAACAATCCAGTGATGTTGACTAAGGAGCTAATTCAAGCTGGTGACCCTTAAGCATGAACTGAGTACACTGAATAAAGACAGCTGGGTTATACATTTTGCTACTTTTGTAAAACATGCTTTAAATTAAAATAAATGCATTAAATGTGAACTCTAGATATGATCCAAAACAAAACCCATGTAGAGTAGAAGTAAGAATTCCCAGATACACAAGGCTAGCAGTCAGCTGCTTAAACAGGGTGAGTAAATCAATGTAATTGTCATTTCAGGATTAAAATGTGTACTACACTGAAATTAGATGCATTACAGAAGACCCTGATTCAGTCTTTGTTCCAAATTCATTGTTCTGAAGTAGTATTTCAAAGTTTCTTCTTCTGAAAGAGTGTAACTTGCAATACACTTCCAGAAATGGCTTATGCAGCTCCTCAGGACTTGCATCATTAGAATTGTGTTAAAAAAGCCTGTGATACTGCAAAGGATTTTCTTACAGTATGGAGCCCTATTAAATGACAAATATTTCTTTCCCCCCTGAAGGTCATGGGAACTGTTTCCCATAGAGCTCTGCCCAGGAGTTTCTGGTTAAATGGCAGCCATTTCATTAAAATGTCTGTTTTCTGTCAAGGAAACTTAGCACATCTTTAACTGTCAGAAATGGCTATACAAACATGTGCTATAGCAGAATGCAGAGTCTATATACGTTTGCTAATAACATGCTCTGGCTTCACTGATAAAGGCAAGCTTTTCAAGTCCTAGAGTTACCGCTGTCACCATTAAGGCCCTTGCACCCGGCCGCAGAGAAGAACTGCAGGAACACTATTATCTCTACCCTCACCTTAGGGTTAGGCTGCGGTACATGCTGTTGCATTTGTTATTACTGTCTTATTTTGAGCAGTGCCTGTCATAGTAGGAAGATATGGGGTATCTTTCCTCAATTGCAAAAACCAATCAAGGCAAGAGCCTGGAGTCAGACCTTGTGGGGTCCCTTCCCACGTCCGACGAAGTCACTGCTTCCTCCTGGCAAGTCACTCAGCTGCTCTGTCCGCCCTACGCTGGAACTTACACACCCCATCACCACATCTGAGCACGTCTCCGTCCTGAGGTTCCCCGCTGGGATTAGCTCCTCACGTGCTTGCTTTCTTTTAGTCTCTCTTCCAGTGTATACAACGATTTGAATTTTCTAACAACACGCACGTGTTATTATACATTTAAGAGAAGGTAACATCAAAGAAGCAGAGTTTATAGTGAGGGCAGAAGGTGATGAGGTATTTCCTGGGGAAGTTCACGCTACAGTCTTAGAGCCGCTAAATATTGTTTTTCTGAGGAGTTAAGTCTTTGGTAACCTTAGGAGCTTATGTAAGTTTATGTTATGTGTGGTGTTCTTTAACCAATGTTTAGTATGCAGTATGAGTTATTTGGCCGGGATTTGTATGGCAACCCAGTGACAGGAGAGCAGAATACAGACTGTAAATTTACGGTACACAAAAGTTTCTAAAGTTCCCACTTGAAAAGGCAGTGTTCTGCGGTACGGCACAGGCGCCCTTTGATACGTGCTGCCCTGAGGCTCTCTGCTCAACCCACCTTCTGCAGCTTCTGCTGTCAGGCCAAAGATCGTTTCCCTTTGAGTTTGTACAGCAATTCAAAACAGCCCAAATACCAGTTAAGATGCTAACACAGTATAAATATTTACTGCTGTTACTGGGTTGGAGAGACAATTACTAAGTTTGCAGCTATGGATAGCTTGAACTGGAAAAAGATCTCCCGTGACTGCTGAGAGGTCCAAGAAGTGTCAGAAGAGAAGGCAGGAAAGATGGGAGAGATCCTGGACTTCAACAGACGTCTGGAGAGAAGGTCCAGCCAGGGAGTCACTTGGTTTGTACGGACTATGGCAAGAGACAGGACCAGACCAAGAGGCACGGGAGAGAGGAGAAAGGGAGGTCAGGCTCAAAGCACGGACAAAATCATGGAGAAAAGAGAAAGAGAAACAGGAGTAGGTAGAAACAAAACTAATGTGATACTGAAGCAGAGAGCACTCAAGCATCATCCTATAGATGGCCAGGTTCCAGGTACTGCCTTTAATATAGGATGAAGCCATTTGCGAGGAGGGGCATGCAGGGATATATAGCCTGAGGTAGAGTGAGAGCATGTTAGCACCACAGCAGGGGGGCAGTTTTGTAATCCTGCAAGAAATTCCATATAAAAGATCAATATACTCCTTTTCTTATTATTGCAAACAATAAGAGAGCTATCCAATAATAGTGTGCTCCTACATCACGCTCTTTGAGGGACACACAAGGAAATCATGAAACAGAATAAGCACTAGAAGGAGCCAGATGGAGCTGCCTTGTTAGAGAGAAAAACAAAGGAGCCCTAAGAATAACATGGGGAAAACGCAAAAGGAAGCAGAAAGCCAGGAGGAGTTGGAGAACGCTTCCAAAACATGATGCGGACAGCTTGGGGAGCAGGCCAGGCAGGGCACTGGAAGCTGTCATGTAGCGTAACGAGTGGGACTCATCACCAGTATGTCTGGGATATTTCCAGGAAGCTTATTTCCTCTAGTAGGGACTAAGGAACCACTCCTCCGGATCACACTCGCAGCCCAGCATCTCGTGTGGAAGAAGAGCCAGAAGCCATGGCCACGGAGGAACGAAGCCTGAAGCTGACATTAGGGAAAAGATGTTGCAAGGAAAGGTTTCGCCAGGAGTGAGGTGAGAGGTTCTGCCCTGTGGCCTCAAAGTTTCGATCCTTCCCATTCCTTTTTCAGTTTTATTTGACTTAACGCTAGAATGTAAGTGGTTATTATTGGTTTTCAAAGCAACATTTAATCCTCATACTTGAAAATCTCTTTAGAATAATACTGCACTCACACTAATTACTGCACCAAATAAAATCTGTTCTGACGTACAGAAACTATCAAGTATATGTATTTTTTTCCCTTTGGTATCAGGAATTCCCACTTTTCCCCTGGTTTCCTGTCTCAAAGTTGCATTGTTCTGACTGAAGAAGAAGTTATTTCAGGATTCGTTGTAAGGAACATCTGAGATGATCACTGACTGAGACATAGCCCAGCCCTGTTTCTACATAAGTTCCTGCCGACCTCACATGTCATGCTCTCTTTTTATTATTTAACGTATTTTCTTTGTCTAGTAAGAGACATACTCACCTTTTATACTGACATTATATTTTCAGGGAGATACTTTCCTAGTGCTCTGCATGGAGATTTTTTATTCCTGTCATTATCTATGAAGATTTTCATGTGAATTTATTATTTTTGTTTCGTTTGGCATCTGCATTTGGGAAAGAGCCAAGGGAGGAAGTGACAAATCCATTGGCTTAAGACGGGAAACCCTGTGATTTCGGAGCTGCTCATATCTCGTTAGAAGTTGCTTTTCCCTTTGGCGGTTTCATGCTAACATCCTTTCATGGGATAGTTTCTCCATTGACATCATTAAAATATACCATCAGAATATTTAATTGTCAAAAAACTGACTGGAATAAGTCTAATTTTGCCCATTGTATACACTACCATGTTTTCACAGCACCCAAGAGAGCAGACCTTAATGGACACAGGGGCATGACTGTATATTAAACATAACATAGTAACAACAGCTTTACGAAAAGAATGGGTCATTTGCCTAATTGCTGTCCTGCTTATAAACTATTTTGCCTGGAAGCCAGCAAGTCAATCACGAGTATCGCTGTAGCATCTTTCCTCCTTTGCAGAGGCACAGTGGAAACAAGCAGCAGTCACTCACTCTGGCTTCTTCCCCGTGAAAAACACCGTGCTTTTCCGCATCAAGTAAAGAGAGGTTTTCAGTTTGCTTCTCTCAGTAGCAACTCTCAGGGTCTCAAAATGCTTATTACAGTAGAAAAGGAACCGAGAATAACTGTACTGATTAAGTTGTGCCTAGCACAAGCCTTGGATAGTGATTCAGAATAATAATAAAAACATTGCAAAACAATATAAATACCAGTGTGATTAAAAAGCCCCCTTCTAAAGCAAACAAGTCAGAGCACACAGAAGGAGTGTTACATCTAATAGCTGCCCTGAGCTGCACAATATCTAACATCTCCTATCGGAAGCTCTCACCATCCCTCAGAACGGCCTCCAGCAAGCAGAGGGCATTTTAGTCCCCAGTCACCAGTCCCAAGGGGGCTCGGTGTCTCCGGGTACATCCTCTAACTCCTCCTTTGGCATTGCAACACTAACAGGGGAACCGCGAGGATGTGGACAAACAGCGGCTGACTGAAAGAAAAGGGAGATTAGGAAGAGGGCTGCCTTGAGCCAGAGCCAACCAGTCAAACCATGGTACTTACACAGTAAATAACCGTGATGACAACTTCGCTCACCTTTCAGCACTTGCCCCTTTTAAACAATTCTGTAGTATCTTGTGCCCTTACTCCTAACAACGTATCACCGTGGGTGTTGACATTCAACCTGTTTGTCAACAGATCAATTTACATCTCATTTCACTGGCACCCCATGCAAGAGGCAGTAAGTGAAGAGCATTTTAGCGCAAGTGATGAAAGATGTCGTTGTCGGTGCCCTTTAGCACTGCCTGCACCGCCATGAAGTATAGCTACCATTACTAACAGGGATTTGAGTGTACTGTCTGCTTTCACCCAGCAAGGTCAAAAATTTATGGTTCTGACCTTTTCTCTCTCATTTGATGTTGGACTGGGCTCGGGTCATGTTGGAAAGGAATAACGTAAAATCAAATAGAGCTGATGCAGGTTCAGTGTGAAGTGGTGCAGAGAAAGGGTTCCACCTCTCCCTAATGAAAAAAAGAAATTCAACAACTTGAATAACAAGGGCCATAAAGTTCCACAAACTTTACAGAAAAGGTTGTAAGGGTGTTAAATGTTTCAAAGGGGCACACAAGAGAATGCAAGTATTCCAAGAAGACCTACCTTTATTCTTATTATTATATAGTTTCTCAGATTTATTTCTCAAGGTCTCAAACATATGTTTCAAGAGCAAGTCTTGTTAAGGCATAAAGGTCTGTGTTAGTTAAACCAGCACAACTTTTAAATGCTGTGCTCTTAACAGGCTGTAAACTGATTTCACTCAGTTTGGGTTGGTCACTTTGCACATGCAAGCTAGAGAGACACACAAGCCCTTGTGCTGCATTCCCTCGATTTAACCAGGTTGTCTCCGTGGGACCACTGTCTAGGTTGACAAGCCTGGGGGTTTTAATGGTAACTCTTATACTTTCCCCCGATTATGACTTTTAAGGCCAACCAGAGTTGAACTCTTTGGCTGAGTCACGCTTAACCACTGGAGTCCTCCCACACGCACAGCTGCCGTAGGGTCTCCAGCTCTCTCCTCTCGCCCCGTCACCCGTAGCTCGGCACGCGAGGGGCAGGAGTGCTGCTCTCCATCCACACCAGTGACGGAGGACAACTGCCCAGCGACGTGGGGGAAGGGGTATTTTAGGGACTGTTGGCTCCTCTCTCGCTAAGCGTGACAGACTGGAGTCACAAAGTTCAGCCAAGATCAATCCTGCTGGTGTTTAGGGCTGGGGATTAGCTCAACCCATTGCAGACGTGGTGGCTCAGTGAGATACCATTTTCCAAATAACAACTTGCTCTGTGGTCTCATTATCTGAAATGGTTTTTCTTTTTTCTTCTTTTTTTTTTTTCCCAGAGAAGGTCAATACCATGTCCAACCACTTAAATGCATGCACAGTAATTATGCAGAGATTCAAACATATATCCCCTGTGATGCTGTAGTACAGCTGGCAAAATGCATTTAATTTTAGTATAGTTTGGTTTACATTTATTTTATTTTCCTACTGTTTTCAACAGGAGTGAGACATCACTTTGACAAGGAAAGATTTGGAGCAATTCTGGACACTCATAAAACATGCTGATATGAGAGATCTGCAGATATCCTGCACATTTTTTTCTGCTGGTGCTTTTTTGCTCTGCATTTGTAGATGGTCCCCCTGGCTGCAGCACCACAAGTCTAAGCAAATGTAGCCGTCCTTGAAGATAACTTTCCCAAAGTTTCTGCTAGGATGCATAACTTCATCAGTTCCCCAAGTTTTGGATCTGAGTTTGGGACTTCTGCCAGACAATGCAATGTCTATTTGCATTCAAGCTGTCCATTTTAGCATGCACACAAGCTGTCCTCTGCTGTCAGGGTCTGCAGCAAGAATTGTTGCTTAACAGTGTCTTTGGAAATATCAAGTCATACATAAGCTATGAAATAGATTGTTATTGTTATCTGGATATTTTTAACACATTCGAGCATTGAGGAATTAATACAAATGCACTTTGATTCCTATTAGCTAAATCCCTTTGTACCTAGTGTGCTTCCTCTCTGGCTTGTGCAGTCTAGCAGGAGATAGAATTTGTACCAGCCCACCCAGGGCAAGGCAGCAAGAAATAAGCTTTATGTTGGATGACTCTTTGTGCTGCCTCTCACCACTACAGTGACCTCTCTCCCCGATGCGAAAATTCGTGTCCAAATTTCCTCCCCGATACCACAGGATGCTGCAAGTACCAACTAAAAGAAATGCAGGGGAAAAAACAAAGAGAAAGAGAGCAGCTAAACGGCAATTAGCAAGGATAAGAAGAGAAAAAGGAATAGCTGTTACAACACTGGTCCTAACCCCAGCAAGACCACTACGAGAGAATATTATACGCAGCAACGTTCCTTGTCAAACTTAATGGATTATAAGTACCTCAGCTGCTCCTTATATAGATACTTTAAATTCACTTTGTAAAACCCTGAGACAGATATACTAAACACCTACCTCTGGCCATCTGCTCGTCAGTGTTGTAGCTCGTGACTCGCCTTGCGTACCGCTGTGGCCCACTATGTTCACGCTCAGCCCTCCCTTTCTGGTCCAGAACCTGGAGGCACGGAAACTCTCCCAACAACGGGGGATCTTCAGATATGCGGGTACTTCCCCTGGGCCACTGCAGCAACGTGTTGTTTTTATTACTACAGGTGGCCAATACTTTTCCAGGCAGCCTGATTCCTGTGGGGAATATTGTATATTTAATGTCACTCAGTTTTCACGGTGTTGGCTTTATATGGAACGAGTCGACTCCTAGAAACTACAAGAAACTGGAATCTTCTAAGTTCTGCCATTCCTAAAGTGCTGTTAGATTGAGCCCTGTGATTCTTTTCCCTTGGGTCCCCCCGCGCCCCTCGGGCTTTGGAGGCAGTGATGCCTGGAGCACCGTGCCAGGCTTAGCCCAGCACGGGAGCTCCAGCCTGCAGTGGAACAAGCACGAGATACGTGAGCCACAGCACCTCTAAGTTACTACACTAGGATATACTTACTCAAATGCCTGGTTTTCAGCAAAAGTATGGATAATTTTGGTTAGCTTTTTCTGTTTGGTTTTTTTTTTTTTTTTTTTTTCCCTGTAAAAAAATCAGTTTTACAATATTATTTATTTCTCTACCTGCTTGCTGGATATCAGCATTTCAAACCTCACCAGCCCAGTAGCTGCAGAGTGTTACCGCTAGTACAAGAACATGACACCACGCTTAGAAATACAGTCTTTAAAGCAAGGGTTACCCCACTGAATATTTTATGCTTTTTTGTTTTGCTTTTTGCTTAGCAATTAGAAAGTGCCCTTTGTTTGTGTTTCGGCAGAATTATTGTAGTAGGACACTCTACCAAAAAAGGCAAGAAAAGAGCTTTCATGCCAGTCGAGAGTTCTCTTTTTATTTTTCTAGCAATGACAGAGTCACAAAATAGGAGTATTTCAGTTATGGGCAATTTGGAATTTGGTTAAACAGGAATGAAACAAAATCTACAAGTGAAAACTTGCTTTTGTAACAAAGATTACCTCAAACCCAGGAAACATTACACAGTAAACCTCTCCCTGTTTGCATTTCAAAATAGTTGCTAAAATACCGCTTCTCAGTACTTGAAAATACCCAGTGCGTGTATTCCTCTCGTGCCCTCCCCAGCAGGGCTCCAGAAACGGATCTGCCCCGTGGACTTTGCAGCCCTGATCTGCCATGGATGTTTGTCAGCGGCTTCTCCTCCTCTCGGTGTCGGTCTGGAAGGAGAAGGTGGAGCAGTTGGGTGAAGGCAGCTCCGTTCCACTCCCCCAGACACCGCCAGCCGAGCCCCCAGCACAGACTATTTTCTCATCCCCGCATGACTAATATAACCACAGGCACTTAAAGTGCATGAGAATTTTTCCAGCCACTATACAAAGGGCAGCAGCAACCTTTCTGCCGAGGAGGGTCTTACGACATACTTCCTATTTTTTTTCCTTTCAGTAAAGGCTTTGCTGGCACCATCAGTGCGGCGAGACAGACCCCCAAACCTGGCACTGCTGGAAAATGGCTTTTCTTGAATCCTTCATATACCTTGAACTTCATGCCAGCCCAGGCCAGGCTGGTGACAGTGACAATCTGTGCATTTTTTCAGGCATGTTCCCGAGTTAAGCTCTGCCAAAACTGGCTGAACTGATCATTTCATGGTTACTGCACAAGAGCTCGCAAGACAGACAGGGGAGCCTTGCTAGGCTGTGGGATAAGTTCCACAGCAGCGTGTGGTAGCAGCTCACAAGGTGGGTAAGAGCCATTTTAACTCTTGCATGTGCTGACACTGCCTTTTCAGGTTCTTCTCCAGTTCCCAGAGCCTGCAAGCCCCTGAGCAGGGTTAACCAGCTCCCTGCTGGGGCTCTCATTAGGAGCAGCTGAAGCATTGCTGTTTCTCCTGTTCCTCTTTTGACATCTGTTTCTACGTTTCTGAGAAGCCCTGCCAAGAACACCCCAATTTATTTCGCTCTCACATCTGATTTGATTTGAAGCTTCTCAGCCCCCTCACCCCTGGGTCTGGCCAGATCACTGGAGCAGAAGTCACAAGATTTCTTGAAAAGAAAACAACAACAAAAAAGCTGATTAGACAACACTGTTGAAAATCTCCGCGCGTTAATTTACAGACTAGATGTGATAGCTTCACAGGATGGCATCTTTCCAACTGCAGTGTCCCTATCACCCCAGTCAATGATGGGACAGATTAGGCACTGAATTCCTGCCAGCTGATACACTAGAGCATTTTTATTTATGAGAAATGTTGCAATTTGGTAGGCTTTGACCACTACTTTGAACTTTGGATGTTCACACTGCCTGATTTTGGCAACTTTGCACCTTGGTGAATAGCTGTGTCCTGTTCAATATCTACGTGACCACAGCAACGATACCTTTTATTTATAAATGTCACCCACACACACTTTGGCTACACAAGGCTGGTAAACAGAGAATGCAATTATGCTTCAGCTTGAGAAGGGACACAGAGCTGGACGAGACCGGGGGGTTTGAAGATATTTTGCATGTTTCAGTTTCAATGCTGTCTGACTGAAAGCTGGCTAAAAATCCTATCTCAACCACAAAAAACTGAACAGCCAGTTAGTTACCAACATTGTCTCAAATGACTTTGAAATAAAGGAGACTGTGGCTGCCTTCAAGGCTGACACTTCAGGTATGAAACTCAGTTTCACACCGGAGATCCTCCACTCCACTCTGCAATGAAGCTTCTGTGGGATGAGCCCGGCTGCTGGCACTCCACCTTGCCAGCCCCGTGGGAATTCAGTTATAGAATCATAGAATCACAGAATGGTTCGGGTTGGAAGGGACCTTAAAGATCACCCAGTTCCAACCCCCCTGCCATGGGCAGGGACACCTCCCACTAGACCAGGCTGCTCAAAGCCCCATCCAGCCTGGCCTTGAACACCTCCAGGGATGGGGCATCCACCACCTCCCTAGGCAACCTGTGCCAGTGTCTCACCACCCTCACAGTAAAGAATTTCTTCCTAATATCCAATCTAAATCTCCACTCTTTTAGTTTAAAACCATTACCCCTTATCCTATGGCTCCACTCCCTGATCAAGAGTCCCTCCCCGTCCTTCCTGTAGGCCCCCTTTAGGTGCTGGAAGGCTGCTATAAGGTCTCCCCGGAGCCTTCTCTTCTCCAGGATGAACAACCCCAGCTCTCTCAGCCTGCCCTCACAGGAGAGGTGCTCCAGCCTCTGATCATCTTTGTGGCCCTGCGCTGGACCCGTTCCAACAGGTCCATGTCCTTCTTGTGTTGAGGACTCCAGAGCTGGACACAGTATTCCAGGTGGGGTCTCACCAGAGCGGAGTAGAGGGGCAGAATCACCTGCAAAAACCTCTGAATGATGCTACCAGCATCAGCCCATGGCTGATGTCTACAAGCCGGGAGCATCACCAGCTAGTCTGTAAGAGAAATACGTCAGTGAGCCTTACAGAAGCACAGAAAAGTCTTCATGGAAGAGAGCTGAAATGAACTTTTAGCTCTGAATTCTCTACTGCAGTGACAGTGTGTGGCTAAAACCCCAACTATCGGCACCTAAAAGGCATGGGCCAAAATCAGATCTTTCTACTTTTGAAATATGGGGGAATTCATATTTAAGCCTTCAGGCCTACGTCCTGTAGATTGAATTTTCTAACTATCTCCACAATGCCCAGCCTACAATAAAGAAAAAAGTCTTCATCAAGCAAGGAGAAAATTTCTTGTGAGTTGCTCTCCAATTTTTGCAGAACAACTCATGAAAATTACAGTCCTTTCCCTTGGTTCAGTTTATAGCTGGATCCCTGGGATAAAAATATAGATTTGGGACCAAACTCTGCTTCTTGCAATAGAAGAGATTGTTTTGTTTGACTTGTTTCCTACAGAGGTCGAAGGAGGGCAGTTATTTTTTTCACAAATCTAAATGGGTATCAAGTGATGGTTAAAATAGGAAAATACCCCAGGAGCTATGGCTTCTCTGCCTAGGTGCAAATCTGTAATTCAGCTGAATTCATTCCAGAGCTATATTAACCTGAGCGCAGGTCAGCAGCTGGCAGGCAGGACACAAGGGCAAAGTGGGGCAGGAGAAGAGACTTGTTAAACCCCGAACCTGCAACCGGATCTCTGCCAGCGGCTGTTCAAAGCCTCCGGAGGCTGCAGGAAAGCCGGGGGCCGGCACAAGCGGACGCTGAATCAGGGCCTTGTGCATTGATTTATTTTAGAAAGTCCAGGATGCAGTTACTGGACAGCCTAAATATAGCTCTATCAAAATGGAAAAACAATTTGGAATCAGCCGCGCACAATCAACAAACCTCCTCACACCTCAGGCACCAGGACATGCCGTACAACCTGCGAAAGTCAGGTCTTTGTGGGGGCAGAGGGGGAAGGGAAGTGCCAGCGGAGAGAGGATGGAGCCTGAGCAGGATCAGGGTTTCCCTGACAAACGCAGCAGCAGCTCCATCCAAGGGGACTTCAGTCTGTAGAGCAAGCTGGCTTCTACCAGAGCAAGAAACAGCAATGCCCCGGTGGCTAAAAAGAAAAAAAGAAATCTGTAGAGAAAGCAAATGGTAATTACATGTTGATAGAGCTCTGGTTCTCCAAAAACTTACTCTGAAGCAAGATGTGGAGGAAATCTGGTTTTTACTTGTGCAAGCAGCCTTGGCCAAATGTCTTCTCTTCCCTCCCCCTTCACGACTTCGCTAGAAATCCCCTTCATTACTCACACACAAACAAGGCTGTTGCCATAGAAGTCTTCTCGACTTGGTTAAAAAGTGATTCAAGAGGATCACCCGGTGGCTGAACCGGCTTATGCCGTGAGTAAGAGAGCAGAAAGCAGGCCCTCTCCGGTGGCGGGGGCTGCGGGGAGAGCCCCGACACTCCTGTCAGAGCTTGCCAATCTTCGTCTCTGGTTTTGCTCAGAAAGTGAAGCTGAACAGGAAATTATTGTGCTGCGTGACACAGAGCAGTGTATTATGCAGTATTAGGAGGATCATGTTTATGAAATGTTATTTTTCCACTTTAATGCTTAAACCTTTGGACTTGTTTTCTTAACATAATTTTCATTTTCTGCAGTTATTTATGTTTCAGTGCTCTCCTCCTCCAAAGGACAGGATCCCCTCCTCTTGCACTAATGCATAAACTCTGTGTCTCCACGGCAGCCCTGGGGCCGAGGGAAGGGAAGGTGAGTCCTGACACACGCCAAGCATCTGGTGGAAATCATCCCCGTGTGCCGCTTCGCTACCGACCGATGCCAGAGCTGTGAGCCCTGCTGGGCACACGCGTGGCTTCAGGGACACAGAGCGAGGTGTGTGGGGGAGGCAAAAGGAAGGGGCTAAGCGGGCCCTTCCTCCAGTGGGGCAGTGATGTGGTCTCACCTCCTTTATCTTTCAGAAATGGTCTGTAGCAAAGTGCTGGCATTGCAAGGGGCCCTGTGACCCAGAGAGTGCAGTATAAAATAATTCATCCGTTTCCAAGAGTAAGGCTAAAATAAAATATACACTGCTCAGCTCACTGTAAACATGAACAATCTTCCTCGTAGCCTTTCTGATGAGCCTCCTCTAACTACTGCTATGTGCTGGAGCAGCAGTTTGGCATTGCCACTGCAGATATACACCCTTCCTGGAACATTCCCCAAGTTGAGGGTCCCTCTTGCCTCAGAGACCTTGCACTTCTCACAAGCTTGTTAGAGATAGAAGCTCCAGAGGTGCCACAGCAGTGAGCCTGCCCTGCTGCCCCAGACCTGTGCCACCACCGTGGCCACACTGCTGCCCCAGACACTGAGCAGCAGCAGGCTGCCCCGTGGTCCCTCTGTGCCTGGGCACACACTCCCTCCTGGGCTCCCAAATGCCCTTTGTCGACAGAGTGGCAAGGGGTGGGATGCAGCATCCCGCCTTTAATGCGAAGTGAAGGACGGAGAGAGATGGGTAGGGTCTGCCTTCAGGAAGGAAGGAAGGATGGCACAGAGGAAGGAGCCAGGTCTGTTGGGGTGGATGGGGATGTCTGGAGAAGGTGGGAGGGCAGCCACATCCTCACCAGCTCCCCCAGGTGATGGCAACCTGCTGCTGAGCTCCAGCTGCAGGGTCTGTGGGCTGACCAGCCTAGGCTTGGCAGGCTGCAGTGCCCAAGTCACTGGGTTATCCTCTGAGGAACAGGGTGAAGCCAACCTCTTGATGAGCTCTTGGTTAATTAACGGTAGCCTGGGTGAGACAGAGGTCCTACAGGAGATGTAGCATCTGGCTGTGCAACCAAAGGCTCTGCCACCGTGCAGGAGGTGAAACAAGGAGGCACAGGAGGGTAGTGCTCTTTCTTAACTGGGGGGCTTCGTTTGGTAGCTTCAATATTTAGTAGACATATTTTTGTGTTATTTTATATCTTAAAACACATCCTGAAGTTCAACACAAACCACTGTCACAGGCCTGAAGTTGAAAAGCAAGACAGGGATTATGGTGTATTGTGCGTGCATGTGGATCTAATTATCAGGGGAGCATTAACAAAATAATCTCTCTCTGCTGAGGCTTACTAGGGCTCCCAAGACATCATCTGAGAGAAGCATTTGACATCTTTAGAGTGTTAAAGCTAAGGATTTTTCACATTTTTTTTAGAGCTAAACATGTGGGACGCATACAATATATTTTTCCATTCTAATTAGCATTTTCATTGGCTAAATTGTGCCTGGCCCTGATAGTTTTAAGAGACACACGGATTCCACACGCCACAGTGACCGCCGAGGAAAACAGATACGCAAAGACAGTGTAATTATGCAGGATTTTAAGCAGCTTCCACTTAAAGCAGTGAGTGGTGTAATACCAGTCTAAAAGCTTCAACCAGCCTTTGATGTAAAATTTAACTATGGAAAGAGAGAGATGGAGGAAGAGGGAGAAAGAGAAAAGAAAAAAATCCCTGAACAGACTTTGCAGTCTGGAGCTGCATAAACACCACTGATCAAACACTGATCAGCTGCGTGCCATGATTTGAACGGAAGAAGAGGAGAGGAGAGCTGAAACCTCGGCTTGAGAGTTGTTTCCTTCCCAGATGCGAACTCAAAAGATCACCCATCCGCTTGGTATTTAATTTGCAATATTGATGTGCTAAGCTGCTCATGCACACAGTAAATCAAGGAGCAAGGAGCAGAAGACAACTGCCAGCCCACACGGACAGTGACTCGCTTCATTTATTACCCAGGGAAGTGTGTCCATTTTGCAAAGAGAAGTGGCATTTTCCTCGCTCGGTGGCACTAAGTGTCTTATTACAGCAGGATTGCCAGGGCAAGAGACTTACGGACAGCTTGGGTTAAAAGTGCCAAGTGCTCCGTGACCCTAACTCAGTGAAAGCCAGCCTAATGCAGACGTGGCCACTCATATCTCTTTAAAGGACACAAATATGATGCAGTGATGCCAGAAGTTCTCAGGAATTTTTTACCTGGGAAACAATGTGTCTGGAAGGGAAAATAAAAGCATTTTGACAAGCTGTCCACACCAAACGTGAAGTGCTTTGCTCTCTCCTGGAAGCAAGTGGGGTACGCCTGAGGAGATACACCTTCCCAGGCCTGCTGGGACACAGCCGAGCTGTCAAACACAGCCTTTGCCTTTGCTAAAACAGGCCAGAAGCTCAAGAGCTCAAGAGACAAAAAGCAAGAGATACTTGTTCCATCACCCGCGACAGCACTTCCCCACTAGCAGCTTTCAAGCAGCTAATCAAAAAAGCAAGCACAGACTGGTGTAACGCTTGAAACGTGCCGTTGCCCTTGCATGTCCCTGTCATCCATCCTCGCGTGCTCCCAAGCCAGCGGTCTGGTTTTGAGGTGAGGCACTGAAAAGCTATTGCCTGTGAGGCTGAGGGGAGCATCGCGCAGTGATGCAGCCCTGTAGGATGGTGCTGCCTCTCGCAGGAGCAGGCCAGCAGCTTTGCACTGAGTTTGTAAGGCCTCAGAACTGAGGTTTTCAGGCTGTGCTTGGTCTGAACTTTTCTTGACCTGCTTCCAGCTTTGTTTTACTTTGTTTTGCTTCATTTAGCTGCGGCAGCAAGTTCTCTAAGTGACCGTGTGTGCAAAGCTGATTTGTTTTACTTTCGTGGATCTTTGCATGATACAGGCATATTTTATAGAGATAGCAGTTATTCTCTGCAGAATGAGACTTGTATGACTAATATAATAATGTAGAGGAGGACAGGTCTGATACAACAGCCGTTGAGAAGTGGAGACATGGGATGAGGTGCAGAGGAGCACAGGCATGGCACGGTGGCACATCATGGGACACAATGGGGCACATGTGATCCCACAACTATAAACAGCTCTCCCATAGTGAGTTCAATAAAAGTGGAGCTGGACAAAACTGGTTTTAGGGTAAAAAAGAGAACAAAGAAATAGTACCCAACATATGCCTCTGTACTCGGCACTGGTGAGGCCTCACCTCGAGTGCTGTGTTCAGTTCTGGGCCCCTCTGTACAAGAGGGACATTGAGGCGCTGCAGTGTGTCCAGAGGAGAGCTACCAGGCTGGGGAGGGGTCTGGAGACCAGGTCATATGAGGAGATGCCAAGGGAGCTGGGCATGTTTAGTTTGGAGAAGAGGAGGCTGAGGGGAGACCTCATTGCCCTCTACAGCTACCTGAAAGGAGGTTGGGGAGAGGTGGGTGTTGGCCTCTTCTCCCAGGTGAATAATGACAGGACCAGAGGAAATGGTCTGAAGCTGCGGCAGGGGAGGTTTAGATTAGATATTAGGAAGAGTTACTTTACTGAAAGAGAGGTCAGGTACTGGAACAGCCTGCCCAGGGAGGTGGTTGGGTCACCATCCCTAGAGGTATTTAAGAAACATATAGATTTGGCACTTCAGGGCATGCTCTAGTGGCAGAGACTGTAGGGGGTTTTTTGTGTGTGTATGGTTGGACTCGATGATCTCAAAGGCCCTTTCCAACCATGAAGATTCTATGGTTCTGTGATTCTACGATATGTAAAAGGCACCACATATAGTAAGTTCCAATGAAACATGGAGCTGCAGACCAGTGGAGAAAGACGAAGGTGTAAAAAAACACTTTACCAAATTTATGAAAACGACTCCAAGTGGATCCTAGATAGAGGAAGGAGACACCATCAACCTGACCATCACACTCCTCCCTGCAAAGCACTCCAGACGCCCCAACTCACTGCAACACTCCCAGCCCCACCAGATGGAGACCACCCACCTCAGGGCACAGAGGAGCAGGGAACGTGCGAGCCTGGCATCAGGAAAAGGGGTAAAAATTAAGTGTGTGTGAAACCATTTTAAATGCACTGTTATTCTTTCTTTTTCTGTAACAATTAGATCTAGACTAGCAGTGACTCTTGAATTACTGTTAAGGTTTCAGTTAGTAGAAAGTGAGCTTCCTCTTCACCTGTAAACAGGAGATTTACTATAAATATTGCTGGAATTAATGGAACGTGATGACACCAAAATTACGGAGAGGTCATGGATAGGAAAGGAGTCTACTGGTCTTCTGCGGGCTTGCTCTGGCTGTCACAATCCCCATGCCTGGGCCATGGTACGGGATGACTTCTGGAGATCAGAGGAGGCACGGCTGGGAGCTGCACAGCACAGCCTGTTCCTGGGCAAGGGACAGCTATTTCGGCAGAAAGTGGCCGCGGTGGCAAGCTTTCACCCACCATGAGGAAATCGCTGCCTTTCCCAGGAAAGGGAACACGAACGGATCCCACCAAGGAAACAAGAATCCTGGGACAGATGAGCTGCAACACACATTATTTATGTTAAAATACTAAAGATCAGGCCAGAAAATGCTATAGCCAAATTGATTTGGAAGGGCCAAGCTGGATTCATGAGGAGGAGGCTGGCGGAGGACGGTATGTGTATAATCTGTAACTTAACCCAGGCTGCAGTGATATGGAGACACCAGCTGTCATACCCTTCCACAGACACACAGAAAACATTTAACATGATTTAACAGGACTATCTGGACCACGTGATGTCGAAGTTTGTTTTCACAAGACCTTTGCTGATAGGGTTTCCTTTATGGACTTTCCCTTGCCAAATTGTCACAAAAACTCAGCAGAATGCAAATTCTTCTCCATTTTCCCTGGGAAAAGAAAAGCACTGCAGTTCAGTGGGACTAATCATACGAGCAGGTATTAAGTCTTCAACAGTCTTTAATCAAGTCCTTTTCTTTTTCTTTTTTTTTTTTTTCCTTCACAAATGGGGAAAGGAGTATTTCCAGCTGCTAGGTTAAAGCACTTGGGAAACACCAACCGCAAAAATATAGAGACTTGGGAGGCCTGGGAGGGCCAGTGTCCAATGCATTATCGTGCAAACTGCACCATGTAGAGCACCGACTACCAGTTCTGTAATCACAGCTTTAATGAACTCCAGGAGCTGCAATGTGCTTTGAAAACCTAGTTTTTGGATGGACATATCTGGATGCCGGATCCAAGTCAGCCTAACCAGCTCAGTGGAACGAAACTTATGGATATCATCAAGCTTTGGATCAATAGAAGCATAAGACTCTGGCAGCTCTTCAGATGGGCCAACATTTTCAAAGGTCATTGCCAATTTTGCAATACCAGATTTGTAGTCTAATGCTCAGACCTATGCCACCTGCTTTACAGATACACAGAAAAGCTGGTCTTTGCTCCAAAGACCTTACTTTCTAAACACATGGATCCCATACAGGCAAGGCTGCCGCTAGAATTAATAGTCTACTAATCATGTTAGCTTTTACTTTTCAGCATATGCTGATGCCATATTTCTGCAGCCAAGTTATCTATAACATGTTGGATAGTTTTGTCTGCTTCTAATTTTCAAATAATAGTGGGAAAATTTTAGATTTAATCAGAAGAACCTGACGTTATTCTATGGTTTTTTTCTTGGCATTGCTTTCACGATTCAAAAACACTCCCAGTGCCCAGCTTTCAAACTCTTAATAGAGATGGGGGTGGAAATACCCAAAATTTCCCATCTCCATCATTATGAGTGGGACACACTCAAGAGGTGAGCTGGTTTCCCATTACTTGCTGCAGAGCCTGGACCTCCTGTGTTGCCAGCCCAGCAGCCACCCCATACCTTGCCCAGGGGCCACAGGGCAGGAGAGAGGATGCTGCTGGGGAATATCCCTCCTCGAGCCTTTCTGGAAAGCAGACTAACTGCAGGCCCTGCTGCAGTGCCCCACTGCCTTCCAAAGCAGCTGGCGGTGGGGAGGGCGGGCAGGGCTCTCCTGTACAAGTGGATGGGGGGGTCCAGAGGGTGTAGTACCCTGCGGCACTGCCACGGTCCTTGCCCGAGTTTGTCCGTGTGCTGTCAAAGGAAAGCCCTGGGGAATGTTTTGCTGTGGTATGTTCCTTTTCCCATCCTGGCAAGATAAGTCGTAGAGCAGGGTGCGTTCATTTTGTTCCATGTTTGTTGATCTAAGCGAGACAGAATGAACTAAGACTGATTTTATTTGGCTGGAAAAGGCTGAACAGCAGCTGATATTAAACACCTCTCATGTGAAGCAGGGACACTGGTACTGAAAGAATTATAATGACTTAATGTGAACATTAATAAAGTGTTCATGAATAATACATTTAAAATTATTACCTAGATATTGGCTGGCTGGAGCTCCAACCTCAGCCCATATTTCTCTGGCGCTATTTAACCTTGTCACTAATTTAGGGAATTAGAGGCACTAGAAATCCTAGCTGTGGGGGAATATGGATAGATTTAATAGTATGATCCTTGTCCCATTCACACACTGTTTCCCTTTTGCTCCTGTAAAAGAGGGTAACAGATGAAATGAAGTCTATGGAGTCTACGTTGAGTCTATGGCCTCTCCACACAACGAGATGGGGCTTCCACCAACCCAGGCCATGAGGTGTCCATAGGAGCTCATCAGAAGCATGGGAGCCATTTTCCTGTGGGGCTGCAAGTGTCTCCATCAGCTCCCTGATAGTGCCACACGCTGTTGATGTGGCCAACTACTGTGTTGTGTCTGATGGAGCAGACAGCAAATTCACCCATCTCCTTTTGATTGCGAGAGTCATGATAGGATTCGTTTAGAAAACTTTCCACTAGCCAGAATTTTCCAAGCAATGGATGGAGGAGGCTTGTAAAGTAACACTTACACTGGACTTCTCTCCTCTTTCCCTGTTGGCTGCTCAAGGAGCTGTACCCATTTCCAATAGCCAGCACACCCCCGTGTACCTCCTGCACGGCTGCTTCTTGCAGCCACAAAACTGCACTTCTAGCAAGTGTATTCGTAACACAGGGTACAGGTACGCGAACAGGTTACCCTGAATGAAGTGGAGGTAAGGATTTACAGAGTCAGTGTAGCTGCCAGTGGGACCTTCTCAGAGGCAGCCTCTTGCCTTGGAGCAAATTTCCCTTTATGGTTAGGCAACTTTTCACTTACCACAGGCTGTGAATGGGACCTTGCTGTGGGAAACTTGATGTGATGTAAATGCACATCCCCACAGTCACTTGTTTGTATAGCTGTACCTTTAGAAATAAGAGTTGCAACCAGAGTAGAGCTTGAAAAGAGCCCTGCTGTTGTCCAAACAATGCTTTCAAAGGAGTTTCAAACACTGCTCATGTGGGATTTGTAAATTGTTTTGCTGTACGAATCACTGTGGCACCCGAGCCCATTTCAGCCTGGGTCTGAAGCATGGTTTATAGTTAAAAACACCGTGCAGCTGTAATACAATAACAAAGCAGTTCCTCTGACTAAAGCTGGCTGCAGTCCTAGGGGCTTTTCTCTTGCTTTCTCAGTCACACCCTTCCCTTAAATCCCCTCCTGGGTCATGCAGCTGAGCCCAAGTATGGGGCCTTTAATGGTTAGTCTAAACCAGCAAAATGATTTTCCAGACCAGAACATTTAGGGTTTGATATATAGCTAAAGTTTGAGCTTTAGTACTGTCTCATTTGTGACTCATGAGCAATGCCTGACCTTACTGATGTGCCCCCATCTGGTTTTCAGAAACTGAGCTACCAGGGGAAATATTCATCCTCGAATTCCCAAGCACCACAGGTGTCGTGTGGAAGCCACCAGAAGGCCATGCTGAGTGCACACCCACATGCCTCTCCTCTGCCAAACCCCAAGCCCCTGTGGCCCTTCAGGAGCTTAAGCATCTGCAGCCTTCCCACCGCTCTTGGGTAGGCACATAGGTGACAGCTGACAGCTTTCCTCCACCAGTGTTAGCACCCGGAGAAGGTGGCCAGCACGGACCTGCATGCACTGCCAGGCACGGCCACCCCTCCCCAGCCAAGCGATGCTGTGCAGGACCGTGCTTTAATTTGGGATTGGGGTAGGGCTAAGCAGAAGGGACATTTTCTGCAGAATGTACCTGTTTTCATCAGAATCTTTTGGAAGATTGAATTAAAGTAAGGGAATGCACAGAAATATGTCTTTGCAGTAACCCAATTTGAAATTTTGCATTTTTGAATGTGATCCTTAAAAAAAACCAACTTTTTTTTTTGTAAAGAAAACCTCAAAATCTGCAGAGAAATATTCCCCTGATTTCTCCAATTTTTTTTCCAAACTGAAACTCCTGTCCAAGCCAGGCACTTTCACAGAAACAAAAGCAGTAACAACGCTGGATCATTAACATTGTGTAGAAGCCCAGTTTCAGCTGATTGTGTTGGAAACATTTACATTTTCAATATCTTTTTCTTCTTTACCAGTTCTAATAAACCACACAACTTAGGGGAAAGGGGATACTACAACACACCAAAAACTTAGTAGTTCTCCTCAGTGCTCAGTGATGTCTTTAGCAAGCCAGGTGCCTGGTTTTGTCATCAATCCAGACATCACCCCAGCCTGCAGCCCACCTTGCAACACATGAGAGTGCCTATGTGCTGCATGAGCTCTGCTTAGACCAGCATCCACTTTCAGTGATGAAAGTCCACAGGACCAGGTGTCTCTTGGCCAAGCGTTCCAGTAAGTGAAATTTATTGTTTTAATACTCCTTTCTCCCATTTCTCCATCAAGGGATCTTCCATTGCTAAATCAACATGACTCAGCCTGCTGCAGGAAGACAGAAAACAGGACAAGCGTGCAGGCCATCTAAAAATAAAATGGAGCCAAAGTGGTCCTCTGCAATACTGAGTTTTACTACAGCACCAAGGTGACTCAAGAGAGCTAGTCTGTGAGGCCAATGGAAGAAGCAAGTAGCAAGAGAAGCTTGTAATTGGTGTCAATATGACAAGGATGGGTGAAAATCATCTTGGTCTCCACATTAAAGATGGAACTCTGAGATCCTGCACAAAGCAGGAGCAGGGATTGGGTCGCTCCAGCCCAGTGCCTTTATCATCACACTGGTCACAGCGGAGAGCAGGAAGGTTTGAGGGTGAGCATTTGCTTTGTGCTTTACCCCTTTCTCTGTGCCCAAGGCCAGAAGGATAAAAGTATGTCCTCTCTCAGTGTCCACTGGCAATTTCTCACTGCCAGAGAAGGGAAAATTGGGCTCCACAACACCCTGTCTCATGGATGGCCTAAATGTACCACCCAAGGGAGAGCAGAAATAGCATCTTCAGCCTTCCCACAGCAGCTGTCCATGTGGGAGCCACTAGATCTGCCCCTCCCCATAAGCAGCCCATCCAGCTCCTACAGGATACCTGGAAGTGCTCTATTTCTAATAATGCTGAAGGAGAGTAGTCTCTGATGGTATGTAGTGCACAAAACCAGGGTAAAAATATGATCCAGAAGGTTTACAATCTAATTAAAGAGCTTAATTCTTTATACACACTGTAAAGCTGAAAATCCAGGGTAGGTCCATTTGAACACAAAGCAAACCAAATAAATGTGAGCTGTTTCACACTGGGCTATGGGTGTATTTATGTGGAAGACTGAACAAATAAATTAGTGGGGTTTTTTCTGATAATGTAAATACTCCCAAGAACACTGGAGATCCCGGCGAAGTCATCCGGACGGGGATATAATGCAATGCAGATGTGAAAGTGCTTGAAGGGAAAGAGGGAGTGTCCAAGCCTTTCCCGAGACTCTCCTAACACCCTTATGACAGTGATCTGCCTCAGTGTTGTTGTTGGCATGGCTCGCTCAGCAGCCGTCACAGCCCAGCTTCATAATTGAAGCTACAGGCCCAATTCATTAAAAGAAGATTTACTGGTGTTAAGAGGGTTTCGTTATAGATCTTGTTTTCATAAATGGGGCTCTATCATGCATTATGAGTGTGATTTACAGAGGAAAGAAAAAACTTTGAATTACGGGGAGAAGTGCATGTGAGCAAGGCTCCTGAAGTGAGAGTAGTTTAGTATGGAAATGAGAGACGGATCTGGCGGAGAAGGAATTCAATCTCCTCCTATCTGCTGGTGCCCCAGGAGATGTCACAGCAAGACGCGACTGCACTGGGGTTGTCGCGGTGCTCCGTACACCACTCTGCTCCTGTTCCTGTTTTGTGCACTCCAGAAGCTCCAGGGGAGGTGGCAAAGGCATGCTAGACATCTGGGTATGGCATAATAAATAACATTAAGCAAATAAAGACCTAGTCAACATGAGTAGTGAAGTCTTGGGCATGTCATGGCTCACCCTAAAATGGATGCCTAAAAAACATGCTCCCCAATTGCCCCCCTCTTTCCTTCCACTACAAAGGAAGACAGGGTGACTGGCCCCAGTCAAGATGAAATCCCTCCACAGGTCCCGATTTAAGCCTAATTGCCACTTTCAAATCCCAGTTGCCCACGTGGCAGAATACAAACAGCATGGCTATGTACAGTGCTACTTACAAGGCACAAGCGACACAATGGCTGGATCCAGATGGGGAAATCCTGAGGACAAAGCAAAACTCTTCTAGTCCCCTTTCCCCTCCCTTAAAACAGTTTATGCCTTTTAGCCTTTATGTCTAGAGTGCAAAACAATTGAGTAAAATATTCCATTCCTTTACTGAACCCTTTAGATTTGTTACTAAAAGAGCAGCTAAATTATTTTATCAAAAACCTGTGGAAGCTTCTAATTTTTATGGGTTTTGTCTCTCAAAATCCATAAAAGGAAATTAATGTAATTAAAAAACCTAATGAGTAACGCATAGCTTAGTATCACCCCTATCGGAGCTGCTCAAAATCCACGACACCGAGGAGTTAACAGACTTATAGTAGTCAACAAGGGAAATTGCTGTATGTTTTGATTTATGACATTATGTTATAGTTATTTTGCTCTTGCAATACCAGATATGCTGTAGTGACCTACAAGTGACACACAGCTCTTCCAGAGGGTGTCCTGTTCACAACAAAGCAATTTCCCTGGCCAGATCTTGTGCACACAAACCTTTCTCTGGAAACATTCATTCACATCTTTACAAGTGATTCACTCACTACAGGGATATCATCAAGGCCAAAAAAGTTTGTAGGCATTTTAATAAAAGGGAAGTGTGAGGTGAAGCATTTACTGCCTTTAATTTAAGTTGTTCATGTTTCCCCAGCAATCAGGAGCTAGTTTCCAGAGGCCCTGCAGGTGTTTGAGTACACATTGGATTTGACAGGGTCTATTGTTTGTGCCAAGCAGTAGATTTTTAAGCAACATTTGGAAATGTTCACAGAAAAGGGCAATTTTGGACTTGGACAATGGGAGTGATCGTGCAAAAAACCCGAAGCTAAGTTTCACTTGCCCCATGGGAGAACAAGGAGCAAAACCATCCTTATGAATCATGAATTCAGTCAACCCAGTGAGTGTCCAAATACTGCAAACTTCCAAAGAACTGTCTAGTGGAGAGGAAGATCCTGCATTTCAAATGCAAGCTGGCTGACAACAAGTGCTTAACTTGGACAATCCCCCAAGGGAACCACAGATGATGGCTTAAACCCATGGTTTTAGATCAATCATATCTGTCAACCCAATTTCAGGGCTGGGCTTTTTCCATGTTGGAACTTTAAAGTTAGATTAAGAAGCCTGCCTAATAATTGACATTCCAGCCTGTCAGAGTCATATTGTCACACATAAAACTTCTATTAGCTGAAGAACCCAAAGGTTGCCAAGACAAGTATTCAAAAGCCAGGCAATACCAGGAATAAGGTTGTTACACCCTGGTTGAGCACTTTAAATGGCACAGCCATGTTATCCTTGTGTGGCAGTCATCACTGTAGTGTCTGTCCTCCACAGAAAACAATTATTATTTTCAAGACAGTATGCGAGATTAGCATTTCTGTGAATGAAGACCCCATCCTGTACTCTCCCATATAAATCATGACAGCCAAAACCTGCCAGAAAATTGACTGTTCTGTTTGAAGTGTGTCTCACCTGATTTTTCAGGATTTTTAAGCACGGCACCTCATCTGCCCAAAGCACAGCTCCCACTGGCTTTCAGTGTCACTACCTACCTCTTCAAAGACTATTTGAACGATGTGTCCTGTGTTACCCGGGGACAGAGGGACAGGGAGGATCCAGCTTTCTGGAGTGGTACTGTCCTTCCTATCCCTGCGCTTCCTTGCTGCAATGCACGCTCCTCTTCTGTCTGTGCTCAAGAGAGGATGGATGATGGGGCGTACTAAAATGGCAGTCTGTAAAT
Source organism: Chroicocephalus ridibundus (assembly GCF_963924245.1). Lineage (NCBI taxonomy): Eukaryota > Metazoa > Chordata > Aves > Charadriiformes > Laridae > Chroicocephalus > Chroicocephalus ridibundus. Next base: position 17,365,113 of record NC_086285.1, read on the forward strand.
GAACCTTGAAGACTGCTCTGGTGTTTCAAAGGCTGTTCTTTTGGTCTGTGCTCTGTACTATTGCCACTTCTTCAGCCCTTTCCAGAGAGTGAAAGAACCGTCACCCATCTCACCCTCACTCCCCACCCAGAAAAGGGCACTCAAAAATTTCAGGCCATGTCAAAAAAAGTGTTTTTCATCCTTAACTTGTATCTTGTAAGTAGCTCAAGCTGCATATTTGGCATGAAAAATCTCCTTGCCCAAACATTTTTAAATTTGGCAAAATCACAAGCAAGGAAGACTGGAGTCTTATAGCAGGGAAAACTGTTCAACCCAAATAATAAGTGGAGGTTCTAGACCTCTCCGTAATAGCACTTAATATAAGAGTTTCTCCACATACGGTTCAAAGCTATTAAGCCGAGGACTGGTGTTTTATAAAGACCTAGAAGGACTGCAGAAACTTCTCTACATTTTCCTGTAGACGTTCCCTGAGATTAGACTGACACCAAGAGTTGTACTGAACTAAATCTGCAGTCAAAAAGTGATAGTGTCTCTTGATTAATGCGAGTAGCCAATCTGCTCAGACTGAAGCACTACATTTCTAACCTACACTAACAATCTGTAGGACTAACTCATGGACTAGAATTGATCCCTTATTAAATCAAGGTGACAACAAATATTCACACAAATCAGCTGCTTTTCTCCTACAAATCACTTCTTTAAACACATGATGGTTCATTTGCAGAAAGCCCTGTTTGGAAGAGAAAGGAAAAGCATTTGTTTGACACCAGCTCTCTCTGTGTGAGCATTGCCTCTCTTTACCTGCTTTTCTCTTTCTAAGGGCTAAAATGTGGGAACCTAAACAGTGATTCAAAAAAGGTTCTGATTTAGATACGTAACATGAGATAGATATGCTTGAACATTTATCATCCCAGATGCTGTTTTGGGTTTTCTGCTTTATGCTCATCTCTATTATTTTGGATTTCATTTTCACTGTTACATGTTTTCCCAAAGGCCTCTTGCACTGCAGGAGAGAAGAGCTCCCTGAAGCGGGTTTGTGTAGATCTTTAAAATAATACTGGCTTACACATTAAAAGACAGACACAGCTGCAGTGAAGGGCACTAGACTTTTGGTCTTAAAAAAAGAAGAACCTGGGTTTAAAGAACATTCATTTTACGCAAATAAATCTGTGCAGAAAAACAGTGTAACAGAAATGCGTGCCCTTTAGAGATCGGCGAAAGCAGCTGGTCTGGCTCGGGCAGGAAGAAGCCTGCAGGTGCTGGGAACCGGCCAGAGGGTGAGATTCTCAGCTGCTGGGCTCAAACCTGGCCTTCGCCACAGCGGGAGCAGGAGGATGTGCTTGAAGAATCAGGGCTCTTGTGATAGCTGTCCCTGGAGAGATGTTCACCCCCTCCTGGCTCCAAGTGCCTGAAGGGAGTTGCTGGGCTCTTTGTATCTATTGAATGCAGATACAGAACCATAGATGGTTCAGGTTAGAAGGGGCGTTAAAGATCATCTAGTTCTAACCCCCCTGCCATGGGCAGGGACACCTCCCGCTAGACCAGGTTGCTCAAAGCCCCATCCAGCCTGGCCTTGAACACTTCCACAGATGGGGCATCCACAACTATCTATCTGTATCTATCAGGCTGGATGTTGTGTTTGCATTTTCTTGTGAAATAAAACTTAATTTGAGAACTGTTGGTGTAGAGGTGGTGGCTGGCAGGCATTTCCCTGTAGGGTAGCCTGAAAAAAGTCAGATAATGCTTCTGGAGAGCTGCAGAGGAGAGTCTGATCTATTACTTATTTGAAACAAGAGGAGTTTCAATTTGCAGGACTTGAGGACTTTTCTGTTTATTTCTCGTTATTTTGTCCTGCTGTCATGACTACGGATTTTCTCCCTCTTCAGTGTCTTTTACATGAGTAGCCTGCCTTATCATAGGCAGTATCAGAAGGTGAGGGGACAAGGGGAGACAAAAGGAGTAGAACTGCCATGTGTTTCTCCCTACCCAGGGAGATCTGAAGTACTTGGCTTTCATCTCCCTTCTATAGTCTGTAACACCAAAGGGATCATTATAGGTAAAAAATGTTATGCTGTGTTCTGTAACTTGGAAAGGGCTGGCAATTCCAAGGACTGTAATGAGCTGAGGCTGACACAGCACAGGTAATGTGACGGCACTGCCTGCCTTTTGTGTCACCACAGAAGATGAGATGGATCAAGGCATCTGCCCATCTCCTAGCCAAGATTGGGAAGAGAAGATGTGTAGAGTGATGGGAAAACAAACATTTTAAGCACAACAGAGGAGAAAGAATGGAAAAAACACTCATAAAGACATAGTGCTAGTACAACCTTTTCCTACCTGCAGATCCCAAAATGCTTCAACATTTTATAAGCTGTAAAAGGAAAAAGGGCATTGCCAAGTTCATGGAACCCGTTTACATCAGAATAAAGGGTGAAAAATTAACTTAATGCTACTGCACTCTTGAAATGTTCCTCTTTCTTTGTCCCAGCTAATCCTATGACATGGTTCAACACAAATGTCCCCTTCCCCACAACAGAAGTTCACTGAGGTCAAAAGTTGGGAGAAAATCTAAGGTAAACTTGGGACTGAGACGAATTTCAGGAAAAATGGGGTTGATTTGGAAACATCTCTTTCAAACTTTGCGAAAAATGTATAAGGTTACAGAGCAGCTGGATAATTAATTGTTCAGATCAGTGGGTGTTCCCAGTCATCCTGGGACCCCAGCTCCCCATGAAAGAAATGCCAAGACACAGCTTTCCTCCTCCAGCATCAAGCTAACATGCCTAACCCCTTCCCATCTCAACACAATCAACAATGAAAAACAAAACCACAGACTTTCATTTTACTCACTGCCTTCAAGCTATTTTCCATACAAGTGTGAAATGTCAAATTTGCCTACACTGGGTCTGAAACCACAGGACCAGGATTGGACAATTCAGTTGTGGTATCGAAGTCAGATGCTATTATGGGTTACATATTTGGGACTGGAATATAGGATGGCTGGCATGAAAAGAGCTATGGAATTCTGGCTGCTAGGATTTGGCAAGTGGGAAGAAACTGTGGTTAATCCAATTTTGAAAGCAGCCTCTTATTTCTTTACCTCCATGAAAACCATCACTGGAAGAAACCCCGGGTCTTTTGAAATATTCATTAAAAATAAAAGATCACCCTTTGCCAGAAGAGTCCAGCAGCATGGAGTATGCAAACCCAACCTCACAATCTGGGTATGTACCAGGTGGAGCGGAGAGTCTGGCTGCCATACGTTGGGTTTTATTCTTTTTTGAGATTCTGGGTTACATGTCAGTCTCTCCTAAAACTATCCTGTTTTGTATAAAAATTGGATATTCAGTAAGTGTAGGAGAAATTGTATCTGTATATATAGGCCGTTAGTTGGAGTAAACTGATTACTAATTACTGGCATCCCAGTCTATAAAGAGGAATTAAAAACAGAGGGTTTTGGACAGAGTGCAAGGCGTAAATGGGAACAAGCCAGACATGACACCAAGGGCAGGGAGGAAGGATGGCTATGGGAGGAAAGCAGGATGCTCTGGAGGGGTTTACTGAAGAGTCAAATGCTGATGATGCTGTTTGGCCAAAGTGGAACTAGAGGTACTGTGTTCAGAACCAAGAGCAGATGTCAGTAAGCACACAGATGTTTTAAAAGGTTAGTGGTAACCAGTGAGTGTTGTGACACTACTGACTAATTTCACATATGTTTTGTTGATCGCTTCCTAGTCCTGGGAAATCCTCTCATAGTGTAGTTGCAAGTCCCCCCATCTGGGGAAGTTGCTAAAGCAGAACCCACTTGTCCCAGGGATGCTAGAAGGCCAAACGGGTTAATAGTAGCAGATGGACTGGCTACCTATGAAGAGCAGTGCTGAGCCATGGGGTGCAACAGGTGCCTTTACAGACCTGAAGGGAGCTCTGAGGTCAGGTACCTGCTCCCAGGTAGGCCTATCCTTCGTAAAGTCACAGTGAAAATGGCTTCAGGACAAATGTATATTGATACATGCCTCATAGGTAAATCCAAGGAAGTGTGAGCTCCAGTGGAAGGTTTTCTGAATTTTTTGTCTCTTTCCGCGTCTGCCAAACCTGGAAACTGCCCCTAACAGTGTGTCACAGCCCCAGCGAGAGCAGCAAGCCACCACACCTCATCTACCTGGCCTCCCCACCTTCATCCACCACTGTCTCTTTCTGCCCCTTGTCCAGGCTCCGGTTCAACAGGACTCGGAGCCCACCAGCTCCCACCTATTCCACCTGTCTCCCACCCAAATCCAACCTGTCCCCAAACGTTGCTGCGAAATCCTATTGCCCTACCACAGCCTGTTGGCGTTTCAGTTGTCTCTCAAGCCCCTTTACTCTTTGCTAAAAGGTGCCTGGTCAGCACACAACCCTCTCCCCACCACATTCTTCCCCGTCCCCCATGCTGCTCAGTCACCCCAGGGCCGGGATGAAGATGAGCAGGGTCAGGGTGGTGAATGGCCTCCCTGCCAGCTCGGCCTGTCGGGGCTGAGCACACTTGGGCAGGCTGGTCATGGCGGGCCTGGCAGCAGCTTTTCAAGGCCCACCCTGCTCCACCACAGGGCCAAGGTCCCTCCTCTGCCTGGTGCCAGGTCAGCTCCCCAGGGACTCTCAGGACTTCCTGCGCCCTCTGGTCACCGGTGTGCCTGGGGGGTGGAAACTGATCCCCAGCACCACGGTCCCTGAGAGCCCCTAGACCCCCGCGTGGGGCCTGCTGTCACCCCAGGGGCCTGGCCCCTCTCCTTGGGCCTCCCGCCGCGGCCCCACAGCCGCTGAGCCGCCCCCGGTCCCGGCCCGGCCCGGCAGGTGGCGCTGTTGCAATGGCTGCCGCCGGCGGGGGACGGCTCCGGGGAGCCGGCGGGAGGAGGGCAGCGAGCTCCGCCGGCCCGCCGCCGGCCTGGGGGAAGCGCGGCCGGTGGCAGCGGGGACGACGGGGTTCAGCGGCTCTGCCCGCCGGGGCTGTGGCGCGGTGTTTTGCAGGGCTGCGAGGAAGGGTTGAATTCACCTGTGTAAATTCCCCCTCTCTGATAAAGCCCCGTGATCTGAGGGACGCTGGGGCACCTCTGAGGAGGCTGTGCAGGGTGGGGTGGCACAGGCTGGGCAGTAGCCTCAAAGACTGTACAAACTTTTCGTCATGGTTTGCTTTACATAAAGAACACCAATCAAACAAACAAACAAACAAACAAAAAACCAAAATACGGAGTAATTTTTCACTGACGGACTTTCTTCTGTGGAAAACAACCAACCAGCCATGGCAGCAGCCCGAGGGCGGCCATCTCCACAAATGAGAGACCTGCAGCCTGCTGGTCTGTCAGCGTTGGCGCAAAATGGCACCTGCCCCAGCAGCAGCCCCGGGTGTGGGAAACCCTGGTGTTTCCTCACAGATTTTGGCTGAGGTTCAGGGCCCATCTCAGGAGGGACAGGGACAGTGTGGCAGTGATGGCAGCCAGTTCTGCAGGTTGCGGTGGCATGGCCGCCATGGCCCAATAGCCGTGCCTCTGAGGGGGTTTGTGAGGAAGGGGCTGCAGTGCCTCCTTGTTGCCACATGGCTCCTCTGTGTGAGGGAGAAATGGAGAAGCAAGATTTGAGTGCTGCAGAGGGGTGCTGCGAGCTGGATAGACAGGAGGGAAAAGGGCCAACTCGCTGACGGGCCACCAAGGCCCGTGAACATTTGTCATGCTCTACTGTGTAGAAACAGGGTGGACACCAAAAGGGGGAACAAGTGCTTGACAAAGATGACCCAAAGTGAAGGGAGGCACATGTCACAACCATGTTTGTTGTCTCTGCTAACGTCTTTACTCTCGTCACCCTCAAGCATGAAGAATTCTTCAGGAGGACATTGGGGAAGGAGGTCCACCACCACCTTCCCAGGAGTTTCCACTGAAGAGCACAGTCACACCCTTGTCAGACCAAGAGCTGTGGTTACTAACCACCTGTAAAGGGGAGCGCAAGCCAACAGCCACACTCCAGTGAGGTTCCTGGGCTGACAGGAGATCAGAGGTCAGCTGCAGCAGTTTTAAACTAGTGGCTCTCCTGAAAGGAGCTTGGCTTTTTTACTGCCCTGCCTGCATGTAATTGAGTTTTTTGTTTCCCTTCTCAGCTTGATCGCTTCGCTTTGCTTCGCTGCTCCACAGCTGTTATGAACTCCTTCAACTATTTATATGGTTCAAATGTACCGACACTGCCTAAAAAAATCCTTAAGGCAGAGTTTTAGGAAATTGGTCAGAAGTCTTAGAAACTGAGTCATTGGGGATGGGTTGAACTTTGCTTTTTTCTTCCAGCTGCCTGCTGTGTGTTTGTCAGATAGGGATTGAACTGAGAAAGGGTCCTGGAGTTCAAACGCCTTCCCTGCTGTAGCGAGGTGGAGAATGGCACAGGATGCAGCTTATCACAGATAACAGCTGTGTGTATCAGGGGTCTCCGCTTCCCTCTCCCATGCTGCTTGCTCGGCTCCCTGCCTCTCCCGCGCACGCTGCGTGGAGGGAGGCTGGGGTGGGATATGGTTTTCAGACCCATTCACAGCTCTTCAGCCAGATGAAGTCTGTGTCACAGGGCATATCCTGCAGATTCAGCAGTAGAGGGCAGTTCCTATCTCAGGGGGAAGGAGAATATAAGACATAAATAAATCTCTTTTGCCTTACGAGGCATGAGTTACACCTGTCAACCCTGGCTAGCGAAATGTGGACCTATATTACAAAATTCACTCACATAGTTAAAGTGGTATAATTTCTCAGCAGTCAACAAAACTGTACAGATGTACATGTAGACACCAACATCTAGCAAACAGTGAATTATAACGTCAGCTGGAATAGATATTCTGCTCCATAGAGCTGTGTGCACAGCAGGCTTTTGTGGTTGTGGTATGAAAAGTTGGGGGTGGAGGGAATCTGGACATGTAAGCAGATAAAAAAAATTTAAAAATACTTTTGTGGAGGGAAAAAAAGGGGTTTTCAAAGAGCATTTTAGGAAGTTTGAAATGAATCCACAATCGTTTCATTATTCCCACTTCCCTCAAGTCCTCTTTCTAAATCTGTTATCAAAAACATTACCCAGGGGTTATTAAAACACCAACACCGTAGCCAATAATCATTTTATAATGAAAATGCAAAGTACACAGCAATAAAATGCACAATGTTCTCCATGAACATCCCCTTATTACGAGTTGACAACATCCATGAATTTTGTTTTTCACTTCTCCAGGGGAATAAAGGATGATTTTTACATAAGGAATGTTTCTGCTTAAGATCTGGCCCAGGAGCTTGGTGGCCTCTGTTTGACTGTCCTGACCCACCTCCCCGCAGCGACTGTGATTCCTGGGGGCAGGGGAAAGGGCCCTGTATTTTTGGCATGGTGCTGATATCCTTCAGGGGACCTTTGGCTGGACTGACGGCTTTGTACGAGAGCTGCTTACGGTAAGGAGGGTGTTGCAGGAAGATGGAGGTGCGCCTGCACTGAGAGAGAGAAGGAGATGAAAAGTAATGCAGAAGGAAAAAAAAGTTTTGTGGATTCTTTTCAGCCTCGGGCACTCAAGAGGAGACTGAGAAGGGAAGGAAATAAGAAAAGCAGCATATCACAAAGTGAGTAGAGCGATGACATTTTACAGCAGTTGAAGATCTCCACGGTGTTTGTACTGCTTTCATGTGGTGTTATCAGAGTTCTTTGCGAGGGTTTATTATCGTGTTCTCCCAGACAGAAAGCAGACAGCCATCCTGTGACCCACATCCTGAGTTTTACAGCCCTTCTTGTCCTGTGCCATCTGGGGTATTAATAGTGTGACCCACCACTGGGAGAGCAGAGGACTTCCTTTATACTCTAAACATTAATAATAATGAGAAACTGGGACAAATGACAAGCCTTCCTGCCCACAGAATGTCATAACCCTGCCACTTCAAATGACGCGAGCTGGCTAGGTCACTGTGCTGTTTGCTCAGCGGGTTTTAGGTTGCTGCTGTTGTTGCTACTACAGGGAGACTGAGGCTAAAGGCCGTACCTGGGGCAGCACACAGAAAGTAAGTCTAAATATTTTGCAGGCTAAATGGAGTAGGGAAGGGGTAAGAGGAGAAGCTGAAACTCACTGGTTAGGGCAGCATTTTTCCACCCAGCACTTCCCAGGAACTGGCTGTTAAATCAATGGCAAAGCGAAATACAGCAAACCCTTGAAGTACACCGCTGCAGAGCAGTAGTATATCCCCTCAAGGAGATTTAACGACTTTTTTCCTATTTTCTTTTGGCAAACATTTGCCTTGATTTCAGTTATCATTACAAGAATTTTTCTTATTTTAAGGGGTAAAAGGAGGGAGTTGGCTTCCTTCCTTTCTGCATCACTCCCTGAGGTGTGACACTTCTGCAGGCTAGCATTAGCACCTCCCTACATAAATGGTGCAAAGAGACTCCCAGGGGGCTGTTTTTCTTTCCCCCAAGGAAGGGAAGATTCAAAGCAGAACAGAGAGAGAGATAATATAGCTTTAATTGAACCTGGACATGCATACCGTTGTTACCCAGGAAAGGTCAAACGTGCTCTAGGGGTGTAAGAGGTCAGTGGGAGAGATAAAGAAGATGAGGTGTGCGTAGAGTAAGATAAGAGCTAAAGGTTTTATACAATTAGCCAAGGGTCAGGCGTGTGTGGGCTAGTGTGGCAAAGGGTGAGTGAGTTTGTGGCTCTGCAACTGGTGCTGGAGAGGGGGTGAAGGGGAGCCCTGCAGCTGGGAGTGTTCCTGGTTGGCTTAGCAAGAAACCTTCTGAGTGAGGGCTGAGCTGCACCCATTCATCCTTAGCTGCCCCCCATGTTTCCCACTGACTTGCTTTGCAGTCCAGGGTGGGCCCGAGCACCTACAGATTTGGCTGGAGGGAGCATAGACTGTGTTGGCCAGCCCCGTCCCTGTCTGATGGCAGACAGCAGAACATCTGACCACCTGAAGCATGTCATGGGAGTGCTGGCCAGGTAACATCCAAGAGCAAAAGCAAGAGATGGCTCCCTGCTGGTGTCAGCCAGCATTAGTCTTGCTACAGCCACCCACCTCTTTGCAGAGAGGGTGGGTGCAGCTGGGTGGGAGCAAATGCAGAAAGGTCTCTGCCCTCATGCCTTCACCTTTCCTACTGGGCTGCGTGTGTAGGCTCCCCAAGACATGTTCAGCCCCTCACTGTGAAGCATTAGGTCTTGGGGTAACAGGACAATTTGATCCCTAGGCGCTCTGGGGACTTCTTCCTGGTGTAGCTTATAGCAAACATGCCAATTCCATAGCCACGCATATGGCCGCTTCTGAAAAAAAAGTAATGAAGAGTATGTGTGTATTGACTTAGGGACCAAAACTAAGGCGAAGAGTAGGAACAAAACCCCCCCACCCATTACCAATTGGAAAGAACTGAATGCCTGCCTTCTCCTTCCGAATAGGAAAATTGGTTTCTACATTCAATTTGGCTGGAAGATAGGATTATGCTGGGCTGAGGTTGTTGTACTTCAAGAAGGTGGGGAAGTGAGATCAGATTGGCTGGATGGTGGAAAGAAAAAGAGAGCAAAACTGCCACTGTGATTTCCATTTCCCTGGGTCTGTCTGGTCTCTTGTTCCACAGGTCTGTTGGTGACAGGTAAGGAGTACCAGAATGAATCCATTGCTTTTCCACAGCATGACAGTAAGGTCTAACCTGCTTGTGAGCCAGTGACAAAAGACAGAGCTACAAATTTTAGCCATGTGCAGCCCATGTTTTTGCCTGAAAAAAAAAGGGTTTTTTTATATTAACTTGATAACTTAGCTCTCTTGAAGTCCTATCAGCACAGATACAGAGCATGCCATTCTTTACTGCAATGTAGCCAAAGTAAACTATCCCAGTGCCATATCAACGTGTGCAAAGGGAGTGGAAAATACTCACATGGAGTGGAAAATGGTCTGACACCGTAGGTTCACCCAGTGCAGATGGCTGGTTGCCAGGCAGTAAAGGAGGAATTGACTCTCGCGCAGAGGCAGAATGTACCCTAAAGGTAGCGAACAAACAGAACACAACTTGGAAATGAGTGACCTACAGTCTGTGTGGGTCTGAGAAAGTGCGGATGTGGAAAGTAATTCTTTCAAGTAAACACAATTGCTCTACCTGATGGTGTAAGAGGCCAGTCACAACGTCAGGTTTTGAAATCGCAGGAGAACACTGCAGCCTTTTGACACTTCACCAGTACGTTTATCTTTCTCAAAGGCGATGCAAACATCAAAGCACATGCTCCATTTTGCCCCATGATAACAACATCAACACCATCCCAGAGGAGCATATCCATGCAAAATCTTTATTTGGAGAACGTCTTCTTTTAATAACATCACCCCTCCAGTTTACACATAAGCCCAAAACCACAGTATTTGCATTGTGCAGAAAAAAATACAAAGAAAATGCTTAAAACAGATTAATCTTCTGATATCATATAAATAGTATTTTAATTGCTTACTTCTATTTCCTCTCTTTTTATCCCTCTAAATCTGTCTTTGGGCTAGTTAGAGCAGAAAAACACGACAATGACATAGTATTAGTTTTGGAGATAGGCCACAGTATCTTGAAAGTCAGTGTGGAGAATTATCTGCATTGTGTAAGGACAAAGACACAAGGATACTGATATACTGTCTGGCACATATATCTCCTTGTTTTCCTTCCAGGTTAGGAATGGCTTTTGGAATGGTTCTGATTATTTTCTCTGCTGGTCCAGAGCTCAAAAGAAGGCTGAGATTGCTGCTGTTGAGGGTGGAAAGTTCCCCCTTCATTTCATAATCTGTATGTTATTGCGGTTTCTCTTGGCTGGGAAATGTAATTTTTATTTCTAATCTCAGCCATGTGTCGGTCAATTCTGACTTAAGTTCCCTTCACCCTCTCCCTGCTGTGCAGCTCTGCAAGCCATATTGCAAACATATTTTTCAGCATGGGTGGGAGGTAGCATTGCCGTTATGGGCTTTGCTATTGATATCAGGATTTCCCTTTTTCTTTGTTTGAAGCATTTTTTTCTTTAAAAATAGAGTTGATGGTAAACAGCTTTCATTTAATCCCCAGGGGGAGGTGCAATGAACATTTTCATATGAGTTTGAATAAGAATTAAATCACCATTTCCCAACTTTTTGAATGAATTCAATGATATAGTCATCATCTCATGAAATCTTCAGCTTGCTCTTTTATTGTGATTATGCAGAAGAATAGAAGTTTAAACTTTGGAGACTCCACATGTAATTAAATCTCACTAAATTAGGGTTGCAGCATCATGTCTTATTGCCAGTGAAGGGAAATTAGGGGATCGTTTGATCCTCAACCAAGAAAATACCGATGTCCTCCAAAAGGACAGTGTTACAGAAAACGTTCAAAAGTCTGACAAGCTGTCAAGCCTTTCCATTCCTTTTAACACTGTTTTGTCTCTCTTCTTTCAGGTGATGGCTCCTGCCAAGTAAAAGTTCACTTCTCACATATACTTGCCTCTATCAGATCTTGAACCAGGACAAAAGTGCCCACTTTGAAATTGCAAGAACTTCTGCCATTTAAAATGCAAGAACATTTCACTTCTCTTCCAATCACTCCACTGTTTTTTCCTTTGAAAAGAGCCAATGAAGAAAATATCAACATTTTAACGCAAAGAGAAGGTCGAGTACTGTAAAACTAACATTCAGCTGGCTGTCCATGTGGCAAAGGCAACAGAATGTTGGTCCTAGATATTAATATTGATTTATGATATTAAACAAACAGAAATATTTTGCTAATTTCTAATTACTTAGGTAAATAAGCTTGATGGGACTGGTTATTTTTGAAGGGTGAGTTATTAATTCTGTTACTTGACCATTTTAAGCATATGCTGTCCTTAACTTTTTTCGAGAGTTATTGGATATTTCAGTATATGGACTATTTGCTCCCAAGATCAGGAGCTGAGTCAAGGAAACTTGATGGGTTTGGTAAAGGATAGCTGGCAGTAATGACTAACCTGCCATAAAACCTGTAGCATGAAATGCAACCAAGGGGAGGTTTCTTGAGTTAGTAGGTGACAAGTGATGCTTGGTCAGGAATATTGCTGGGCATTTCAGTCATCGGCGATCCTGAGTCATTCAGAGGGATTTCCCTCCCGCATCCCACCCCCGTTTTAGCTGTGATGGCAGTGGGATTTGAAACACATACTTAACAGTTCTTCTCGGACCACACTTCTGTCTAGTTCAAAATGCCAGGAGGCCGGAGTGGCATCCGCAAACAGCGGTTGGCCGTGGCAGCAGCCTTCCCGCTGGTGCTGCGGGGAGCCGCAGGAGGGAGCGCTTTCCCCTCGGAACACCGCATCCCCCCGAACGCCCCTCCCGCAGCCGCCGCTCGGCGCCCCGGGGACTCGCCTGTCTCCGGCCGCATGGGCGAGTAAGGCGGGACTTCAGTAGCCCCGCAGCTCACGGGTGAGTCTGCTGTCTCAGGCAGAAGAGAAGAGCCTGAAACGTTGGGTTCGTTGTGTATCTTCCTGGCAACTTAGCACTGCCACCAAGGTGCTGTTACCATCGCTTGCCCCTTAGGCTGACTAACCATTCTGGATTTCAACGGGGTAAATGGAAGGAGACGGCAGGTCCTATTTAGCTATCCATCTCCTGGGGAATCTCCCCATTAAACATTTTTTAAATGTATAAACCAGGCACGGGGTTTTTTTGCATGATTTTCTGGGAATGCTCGTGAAACTGGTATCTCCCCAACCGAGCACTTTGATAACCTGTCATCCAACCCCAGCTTCCCTGGCTACACCAGTACAGCCACAGCACAAGCTGGATACTCAACAGCTTGTAACAACGTGATTTCTGAGGTTCTAGCTCTGCTCCTCGTCCTGAGAATAAACGCAGTTCTTCACTGCCGCTCTGCAGTCACACGCCTGCGTTCCAGGAGGCACTGGAACCAGACGGCCACATCCTCCTCCTCTGAGCTCCTGCCGTTGCCATTACCAGTGACAGCTGTTGCCATGACAGTTTTATGCACCCATTGAGACAGGCACTGAAAGTCACCATTTACTGGTTTTTAACTACATCTGGTGTAAAAGGAGCTTGCTGTTTACTGCTGTTCTCAACTGGCAAAAGGCTTCTGGAAAGGTGCTCAGCTACGGTACCATCCAGCCCATTCCGAGAGCTGACATTTTAATTATGGCACAGGTACTGAAGAAACACTGAGCCACAACCATTCATAAAAATGTACTCCATGTATTTCCTAGCTGTGTGCATGACATGAAGCAGCCAGTGTGTTAGAGGAATACACTATTTTTAAAGCAGTACTAACTCTAGCCTGTCATCCACTGGTAAGTCACCTACTACTGCAAAACAAAGTTCACTAACTTTCTAGGTTTTAATTTCTGATTCTTAGACAATGAAACCCTCCCTGCAATACTGTTGCTTCCTATTTCTTTCTTTTTTCTTTTTTTTTTTTTTCATTTTTAAAATCTTGGTTGCTTATGTGCATTGGAAAAGTAATTACTTGTCATGACTGATGAAACAGACATCTTGCAGAACTAACCCCCTCCCCATCAGAAAATAAAATGCTCAGAAAACTCCTGTTCCACAGAGACGTGAACTGAAGGTAGCAGGACTGATTATATGGAACAATCTTCAGTTCTCCAGAAATCAAGGATAAATTAAAACTTTCAAGTTATCGCTAGGCATCTCAGCTTTACTAGTAAGTGGGATGATGAGAGCTGAAACAGTTCTGTTTAAGAATTGTTTTTTTATGGGCAGAATTGGGACGGGTGGGGGGAGGCGGGTAAAACATGTTTTGTAGCTATTTACTAGTCCCTAGATGTCTTAGATGGTGATGAAGAAAGGTGGATACAGTAAGAGTGGTGAGAACAGTTTGTCAACAAGTATTGCTACACAGCATGCACAAGAGTTAATAAAATAAATTATACACCACATTTTCTTTTCAAACGAGCTTTAAATAGTCCATATTTAACAGAATCATGTGTTACAGACAAGAAACTCTTGCTGCCAAAAAACAGGATGAGTGTTTTTCCCCATCGTTCTTTCCAAATTACAGGCTTAGGAAAAAATATTTAAAGAAATTAGAAGATTTTTAAAAATAAAATTATGCTAAAACCCAGAAAAGGCCAGTAGATTAGACCAGTGAAGTACATGAACAAGTCATCAGAAGAATGTTAGTACACAGGTACTTACAAAAAAACACACAGGAGTGGACAAAAAGGCTTTAAAAACACAGATACTATGCAGGCTAATTCAGTATCAAAGAGCAGAACGCATAGGCTTTATTATAAACTCTGTAATTCATGCATTTGTGTGTGCAGATAAAATATACTTAAAGCCATGTATTTAAATGCCATCAAGAAGACACCTGAACTCCTCCCCAGCAACATCAGTTGACTTCAGGGAAGAATTAAACCCAGTTTTGTTTATTTTTATACACTGGCCTAATCCAAACCCATAATCTGTAAAAGGGAACAAAGTAAAAGAAAGAAACCAGGTATTTTATCTGAGCCGCTCAGAGACACCGGGACAAAGATCCAAACCCACTTTTTGGTAATCACCGTCACTGGAATGCAATGGCAGGAACACAACACCAGCCCGGACAGTTCTCAGCTGTGTTTCAGAAAGCGGCTCCAAGAAGAACGATCCAAGGGTTGAGTGGGGAAAAACAGAAATTAACCCTGTAGTACATACATACATACATACATACATACATAGATGGCTCTTTTTAGAACAAAATAAGGTAGCACTACTGAGTATGTGGCAATATGGAGTGTGCATTAAGATACACAAGTGAAATCTGCTTGGGGCACCTTCACTCAGAGGGGTAAGTCTTCTTAAAATATAATAATTATAATAATAATAATACTTCTTTATACTTGCCACTTGTTAGCAATTGTTTACATCGTAGAAAAATAGATAGTATTCTGTAACAAGAAATATAGTTACTTTGTTAAAATGGGCTATTTTAAACCAGCTACTATTCTTTCATATAAAGAATTTCTAAACAGGAAAACAAAAATAGGTAATACTGAGTGCAAAACAGCCAGTGGTATACTTTGCATTGGTTTGAAACACTAGTTGCCAGCTACTATAATTACAGGTTCTGTACACTGTACTACAAAAGTCTTCCATCTTTTAGAAGCTTTGGGGTTTTTGCTTTTCTTCTCTCTAGGTGGCAAGTAAGTATTTAATCCGAGTAAATTCATACTCTGGAAGTCAAAAATAATTTCACCATCAGTCTTTGCTACCATTCTCTCGCATTCCTTCCCCCACGTAGTGCAGCAGCACTTTCTACTTATGGCCAAAAATCCCTTAAGTTAAACAAAGTTTAGACTGTAGATACTTAGAAGTTTAGCTTATAAATTCACATTCTTTTCAAAAACATTTCACTAATCTCCCACATTTACATTTACACCAAAGAGAAAGCTCAAAAGCCTCACTTCATGCATTTCATCATCCCCGCTGAAGACTGAAATAGAGTTCAGATAAAAACTCTTTGCCAACAGTAGGTAGTAAGTCTTAACGCTACAAAGCCAGATGGTTCCAATGTAGAAGTCAGATTTTTCTGTAGTCTCCGCAACAGTTTCAGATACGAATAGCTAATTCCTAGTGGCAGTGGTAAAGGCATTATCAGTACACCATGAACACCACAAATGGAGGCAATTTCCAAGCATCAAAGAACAAAAGACAAACAAAAAGCACCCAGAAAAAAAAATCAGTGAAACATTCTTAGTAGAGCGGAATTCTCTGTTCTCCTCTCTGTTCATCTTACACCTTTTCAACTTTGGTGGGGTCATATGTATCTGAAAAAAAGACAAGAAGACACTATTAATAATGTATTGTGAAATCTATTCAATGTTGCTAGCTGCGGAAATAAGACATCTTTTCCCTAGGTTTTATTAAAAAAGAAGCAAATACTGGACTTTAAGCCTTAAAGATACATACTACATTCCTGACCCAAATTCTGTATTTACACTGATGTAATGCAGGAGCAACTTGGATCAAATGCATGGAGATATAATTTGGGAAATCTTGAGCAGGTAGGAACAAGCACGCTGACTGTTAAGTGATTATTTCTAGTTTTCAGATTCAGATAAGATTTGCTCCCCCTTGTACTGAACAAGTAAATGTTTTAAGTATCCTAGTAGGGCGTTTAAGGCTGGCTGATGATGCCATCCAGTCATCAGGGTCTCTTCATTCGATCGCAAATCCTTGGGTTCAGATTAATTCAACAGAATACAGGAAAGCACAGCTGCGTTGTATCACTATGGTTAGACTGTCTCACTTCAGTCTGCAAAACTGCAGCTCACATTTTGAACATTATTAACTCAAGCACTGAACTGGCTTACTAACATTGGTCTTCATTTTTAGCCTACCTCTTGTCAGTTCACAGGACAGACTACTCTTTGTTTTTCTTTTCCTGAACCCCAAGGACACTCTTCTATCATATTTTTTTTATTGGATTTATACCAACATTATCCATGAAGTGAGCAAATATGAGCCTTTTCCTTCACCCTTGTGACTCTGGGATAGGATTGTAATGAAACGGCTTTGCCTTGCGAGATCTGCCTGCCCTGTGCCATCATGCACATCCCTGATTTACCCTAGGCTCCTTGGGATGCACGGTCATGGCATGGAGGAACCAGGGCTACCTGTGGAGGTCATGCACACATCTGACTTACCCTAGGCTCCTTGGGATACACAGTCATGGCGTAGAGGAACCAGGGCTACCTATAGAGGTCATGCACATGCCTGACTTACCCTAGGCTCCTTGGGATGCACAGTCACGGCGTAGAGGAACCAGGGCTACCTATGGAGGTCATGCACATGCCTGACTTACCCTAGGCTCCTTGGGATGCACAGTCATGGTGTGGAGGAACCAGAGCTACCTATGGAGGTGTCTGTAGGCACAGAGGGGCCTGGACAAGCTGTCACTGCAGCTCGTGCTACCATGTGCTACTTGCTGCTCTTATGCAACCTGGATATCCGTGCTAACCTTAAGCATCCCTCCTGTAGGCTGCACTCCCACAGCACTCGCATTTAAACAGTTGAAAATAGTGAAAATAGTTGCATACACAAGTATCACACTTTGGAGTAAAACATTCACCCTCAGGACTTTTATGTTGATGTGAGTGAATGTCTTCATTAAAACAAGCATAAAAATCCACAGAGGGAAATTTTTACTCATGTGTGCCCGCGTCCATCTGCAGCATCCAGACTCATATCAAGCGGGGACTGACTAGGAAAGAACTTCTGGATTTGGCCCCAGTGGGTGGATTCCTGCTGCAGGATCCTTTATCACTTCTCTTGCCCACTCCCCTCGAATTGCTAGGCCAGCCAAGAAGGGAGTCTGTGCCAGCAACACCTATGTTTTCAGAACTGCTTATCAGTATTCAGACTCTTCTGGTATTTCCAAACTTCAAGCACAGACACCACATGAATGCAAAAAAATCAAGAGAAAAAAAGTCTTTGAGGACTAGTGCACTCCAGGGTAACGATGCATCTTTCTAGGCTTAATGCACTGATGGTGTGGGAAGATGCCTCTAAAGCAGTAACATTTTTTCAATTGTAAATTTGCCGCCTAAACTGCTAAAACATACAAAAATTCTAAACTGCTCTGTGTGAGGTTTACCTAAGAATAAAAATGGCTTCACATTTCAGAAGCCTGATTTTCCTGAAGCCAGGCACATTCACACCAATAGAGCTCCCCACAAAATTGCAGGTGCTCACTGTTGCAAGGAGTGGCGGAGGGTAAAAATCAGGCCACAAGACGTGGAGCCTCTGCGTGGCTCAGTTTATTCCTGGAAAGCTTACCCATACCCTGAGCACCTAAACCAAGGACAAAAAAGGGCCAGACCGGCAGGCTACGTCCCACTGCTGGGGGGACAAACATTGGAGTTCTAGCACTGATACAGAAATGTCTATTCAACATTTGGTTAAGCTCATTTGAAATGCTCTCTACAGAAGCAAAGCCAGACCAGCAGCCTCATGGAAGCAGTCTTCAAACAGCAAAGGAGAAAAGACATCCAGTGCATTTGGGAACATTTGGAGATACTCTTCTAATGGCAGTATTTGCATAGTAAGATCAGCTTCTTGCACTGAGTTTCGGCAGAGTTCTTACTCTGAGAGACGACTGTTCATCTGCCAAGCTGCATTATACATGTGAAAACCTGTTTCTGCAAAGGCCTCTAGCCTCTGCGACAGGCCCAGTCTGCAATTATAAGGCTAACATCCCCCAACCTCGTTCCAAATAGAATGGCCTTTAGCAATATTTACTCTTTAAAAGCAACAAATACAATGGTTTTCCAGGATTCTCATTTTGGATTTCAATGGTACCAGCGAGCTAGTCTTGAAGTTGGGAGTGAGATTGACAGAGGAAGACACACAACATCACGCCTTTCTACAAACAGGAGTCTTCAGTCCTGCCCCGTTAGGGTAAGGTGACGATCTTGTGGCCATCAGCAAATCAAGGTCTTTTCGGATGGGAAGAAGCCAGCCTTCCCGCCCCATGTGGTACTGGATGTGCGCGGCAGGAAGGGACACCCATGTTATCCAGACGTGGGGAGGGCTGTTACGTCTGCGAGGGAACTGCTGCAGTGGGAACACACTGTGGAATACAAGCCTGGCATTGTCAGCAAGAGGGATAATTTTAGACCTAATTTACTGCAGAATAACTCTCCAATAAAACACAGACAATCTGTTTTGATACATCCCTGAAGTCATGTCACCACAACAGTTATTTTCTTCACTCCAACAGAAACCCCAAGGGAGGAAAGCATATGAAATGCATGTGGGGCATACTAGACCTGATGGATACAAGGGAGCTAAATTAGCCGGTTTGGAAAATCTGGTCTAGAGAAACACAGCTCAGAGCAGAAAGAGACACAGAGCTGTGGGATACAGAAAAAGACATGAAGGGAAAGGCTGCAGGACTGCAGGAGTCAATCCTTAGAACTCATACAAATATTTCTCTTCAGATGGAAATACATAAATCCACTTTAAACTATGCTCCATTTAATTTCAGTCCCTCTGTACTGGAAAACTGTGAACAGATTTATATCGATGAGGTTTAATGAATAACCTGTGCAGATTTCAAGGTAGAACATCAGCTGTTACAGAGAGGATGGTAAAAGGAAGGAGGAGATTAATAGTAATTTAACAACTTTCACACCACACATTTGCTCACTCCAATTAATTTAATGGAGTAGACAGGTGGCCTGGGACATCTATCCCTTTACACAGATCTATGGCAACAACTGATTTTCAGTTGTTCAACACAATGCTGTATGAAAAGTGTTTTGGAGAGAGAACAGCTCATGTTACTCTTTGGGGATGCATATGGACTACACACGTTTATACGCCTTTGAGAGATGAGGAACACCAAGAAAAAAAAAAAGGTGTTCACTGAAAAAGTCAACTTTCCATTTGACCTGGGGATAACAGTTATTCTCAACATCTGATCTGGAAAATATTCATGAGAGAGGGAGAGAGAATTTTCCAGGCCCCTTAACGCAGCCATTTCCCAGAGGCGTCACAGAAGAACATCAGATTTTTATTTTTAGTTTCTTCTGAACTCTGATATAGTATGTGTCTACTTAAGTATTAGAGAGGGAAAAAATGGGTATTCAAGGAGAGGTTATGATTAAATCACCACGTGTTCCCAAACACTGGCACTAGAGTGGCTATCTCTGAACTCTGCTGTTTGAAGCTGGCTGTTCCCTGAAACAATTAGACAGAGATGAGACCTCAGGGAGCGCTCCTGTCTCTGTGAATAAGTTTCGGTATCACAAGTGAGTTTTACAGTAACTTCTCCTAAAATGGGATCAGAGAACACTCATGTTATCTCTTCCACAAGGAGAGCAAAGCGGGTGGCAACCAGACAGGGGCAGTACCACCTACAGCCTGTTACTATTTGAGCAGCGTTATGTGGGCATAAGCAAACCGATCATGCCCATTACCTAAGGAAACAGTACCCATTTGGATCTCCCACCACAGGGTCTTACCTAAAGAAAAATCTCTGTCGATCCTCTTCTTGTCCATTCCACCTAAATATCCGTTTTCACTGAGAGAGATAATACGCTTGGAAACAGCCCCTGAGCTTGCCAGTTTGTTTCCTCTCTCCTCTTGTACCCTCGACAGCTTCTCCTCGTCCACCTCCTCTCCCGAGTCTGCACTCTTAATGCTCAGACGTCTCATCCGGGACACAGAGTCAACTTCTTTCATTCGCACTAAGCGATCCATGGCAGTCCGGCTAGGTGGAGAAGTGAGCTTGCCTTGGAGTGTCTCTATCACTTTTGAGGTGCTTCTCACTCTCTTTTCTGAATGCTGATACACAGCTGACTTGCAAACCAAGTTTTGGTCCTCACCTTGGCTGGGACTCGCAGGTTGTTCAAGAACTTGCTCAGTTACCGGTGTTTTAGCGCTGGCTTCCTGGTGAGTGGTCTGGCCTTCATCAGGGTATAAAGATCGGCCTCCCACTCTGACAAAGAGAGCACTCTCTGTCCAGCCACACTTTCGTCTGCCTTCATAAGAACCCTCTTTTTTTCCTTCTTTTTCACTTACTGTGCTCCCCAGTGATGACTCAAAGTCCTGGGCACCATTTGCAGGGCTAGTGCCTGCATGGGACCCAACATGGTCATCTGGAAGGAGAGACTCCACTGCTATATCTATACCTAAAATTCTTGCAGCTCTGGCCTGCAATGACTCATTCACAGGGATTTCCACTGCATTTGCATTTGAAGAGTGATCGGAATTGTTAGCACCAGGTCCTGGGGCTACATCAAGTCCCACTGACCTCAAATCCGGCTCAGAGCGCCCTTGGTTCCTCTTCGTTAGTGACAAGCGTACTACTGAGCCTCTCTCTAATGCCGTGTCATTCGTGGGAGTTACACCTTTGCTTAGTTTAACAAAGTCTAGGTAATTTTGGTCTTCGCTCATCTCCTGCAAGACAGGGTTATTGAAAGGATTACTGTGACATGAACTGCTTGGGCTACTGGACAAAACTCTCTTGAGAGGGCCCACACGAACTTGCTGCTTGCTTGTTCTGCTCTTGGCTTCCCCTGTCCTCATTTCTGTTATCAGACTTCCATCTGCTGGCCTGACTCCTTCACTGCTCCCTCCTGGCTGCGAGGCGCCTTGAGAGCCAACGCAGCCCGGCTCACCGCCATGCTCTGTCCCCACACTCCAACTTTCAGACTTACTTTTAACTCTTCCTGGCTTAAATACAGGCACCTCTGAGACCACCATTTCTGATTTCCTACCGTATTTTGGCTCCTGGTTCAACTTCTCATTTCTGGATGCCCTCCTCTGTGTAAGGGCACCTGCCTGTGGAGAAGCTGCAGCACTTTCCAAATCTTCTTCACTGCTTGTGCTCTCCTCCTGCTCTTGCAGCTCCTTGTTAAAACTTTCTAGCTCACTTATTGCATCCCAGGGACGGCGACTGACAGGTTTCAACAGAAACTGCCCAAACAGCTCTTTACTGTTGCAGGGAGCGCCTGCTTCTCCCTTAACTATATCTCCCCGGGGAAAAAGGCCGGTTTCCCTCTCCTGGGCAGGCATGGGCTGGCTCTGGTGGGCTTTTGGAGATGGGGCCTGAAGGACCGAGGTGGCAGTCCTGGAAAATGCACTGTTGCTAGACTGGCTGAGATGCATCTGACCCTTCATGCCGTAGGCGGTCTGTCTGCAGCTTCTCTCGTCAGAAGGCAACCCTGCCTGTTTTGACCCTGTGGTGGATGCTGTACATCCTGGGAGCTTTGGAGACAGCGTTTTGTTACTACTGGGCTGCCCAGGCTTTTTACCATGGAAAAACTGTGGGCTATTAGGTTCTTCAGTGAAACTGGTCTGTGTCTGCTGGTCTTTGTACTGATCACCTGGCCAGGAGCCAGAGTATTTGAGCTCTCTGTGTTTTGTAGGCTGAATAAATCTGAGGTCATTCATTTGTTTGAACTCTTCTGGTCTCCACAACTCTTGTTTTTGTAACTCATTTTTATTGGTCATGCTTCCTGTAAGCGCTTGTAACTCCAAGTCCGTTGAAGACATACTTAAGAGACTTTGTTCTTGCAAAGCCCCATTGTTATCAAACCCATTCTTATCAGGGCTCTGGGTTATGTTGTTGTTCCTATCTGTATCTGGCAGATTGGATTCTGATTTAACTGGGATAGAGACCAAACAAAATATAGTTTCATTCATTTTTTTCTTTGAACTCTTTTTGCTCTGCATCCCAGTTCCAGGTTCAAACTTTTTCACTTTTGTAACAGTCTCACAGGTGCTGTCCATATGTGAATTTCTTACAGAGAGTTTGCCTTTTGCGTACTCTATGCTGGCTTCATTACGGGGGCTGTGATTAGTTGTGCTACAACTATCTCTTTGGTCCGGCAAGGCACAATTTTCCTGATCTCGGATGGATGGTGCCAACCATCTGTTGCTATGGGTGGAGCTGTTGGAAGTTCTTTCTCCCTTTGCAGAATTGGTCAAGTTTGATGCATCCGAGAAGGCACTGTTGTACTGTACTTCAAGATCTCTCTCTTGCAAAGCACCAGAACGGGGACTACATGCATTTTCAGTGTATTTAGCGTTGTCCTGCAGACCTTCCGGTGGTGCAATTTTAATATGTCGTATTCGAGGATCGTCAAATGGAATATACTGAACAGAACGCAAGTAGTCAGCAGGGCGCCTCGCATGGCTTTGCTTCCCATGAGGAAGGTGGTTGTCTTTGCAAGGGTCGCCTCCCACTTCAAAAGTATTGGCAGCTGGTCGTTGGCAGGGGACAACCCGTTCCACAGGACCCTGCTGATCACTGCTGGCATACGTGTCATTGTTAGGCACTTCATTGAGGGGATGTGGGGTCACATTTTGGTGAGTTGGGGATTTGTAAGATGGAGGAGGTACATAGACCGGGGGCTCCAAAGCAGAGTCTTGAATGCAAGCATCTTGCCTTGGCTCATTAACTTTGGCTAAGTAGGGGATGGGTTCATCTTTCTGGTAGTGGTCCTGGAAACCCACAGTTTCTGCAGGTGACCTTGTCTGCCGCTGCAGTTCGTAAGACGGAGGCTTCAGAGGTCTCCCGTACTTGGGTTTCACTAGGGGAAGGAAATGGCCTCCCGTTTCGTGGTGCTTGGCTGGTTCCACACTCAGTCTGTTTGGGGGATAGGAGGGGGTTTTAGTTACGCTGAGTGAGCTGTTGCTGTTGTTTAGGGAGGGCATTTCCACGCACCTCATACTCTCTGGTGAAAGGACCCTCGGCAAGGACTGTGATTTCCCCTTGTTGTGGGTGCTCAGTACGTTATCTCCCAGGGTGAGCGAATACAGCTCCTGAAGCAGCTTCTCCCTGTCACCCTCGGACATTTGCCTCCCTGCCTTTTTTGTCTGGTTCCAGCTTTCCATTCCCAGACTCTGCCATTTGCAGTCGCCGGGCACTTCGCAGCTTTCCTGCAAGCCGCTTCTTCTGGCATACCCTGCGCCCGTCCCCACCTTCAGCTGACTCTCCCTGGGGTGCCGGGGTGCCCCCGGGGCTGCAGACAGGCCTTTCATTTCCACGCCGCCTTTCTGGGAATAGCTCAGTAGCACACTGAAGTCCTGTCCTCGTCTTCTCCAGTAGGCGAGATCTTTATCAGTCCTGGGCTGGGAAGACCATGCTAATTGAGTCTTGTCATAAACCCTGAAAAAGAAACACAGTGTCACCAGGCAGTTTGCACAGATGTCCTTTCTTTCCCTTATGGGTAAGGCCATTAGGAGGTCAAATGTTGAGTTATGCCAATGGGGTTTGTGGAATTTATTTGCAACCAGATGACTTTATGATTTTAATGAGAGGATTTAAAAGTCAGTCATTAATACGAGTAAAGGAAGGGACTGATGCTCTGCTGGCATGTTGTTAGCTACGCAAAGCTGTTAGAAAGAGAAACAAATGCACACAGTTACATGCTGTGCAAACATGCACAGCCCTCCTTGATGGACACCAGAAAACCAGAAATGATTGTGTTGAACTTATTTCTGCACTCTGCTACATCCAAATCTATAGACGTCAAGGGGACTACTGTGGAACGCAAGTTTAATAGGAATCGAAAGCTAAAAAGTAGAGCTGAGGTGAACAGGTAGGGGGCAATTTCATACGATATATTCTGTAAGAAGCATGATTTGCACCCTAGTACAAGAGCTGAAATGCAACATGTCATTTCCACTGTTGATTTTTGTTTGTCTTTCAAAGGGAACAAATTTCTTCGAAGTGCTTTGGATGAAATGATACACGCCACAACAATGGTGATGTATCAGCGCAGTTCTGAATAAGACAGAACCAATATCTGAAATCTAAAATACCTCAAAAGAAGTATAACACTGTTAAATAAAAGAGGGATTAACTCCAGCATATGAAATATGAAAGACATTAGACATTTTATTGCAGATTAGAAATTCAGAACACAGATTTAAATGAACAGAATAGGTTCTTTGTGTGTTCTGAACAGACTGTAAACTATTTAATATATTACTGCTGAAGAAAATAGGTACCTTTCTATATAAATAATTAATCTTCTACTTGAACCGTGTTCTGCTATTCTTGTACCTAAGGTGTCCAACAATATAACTGCCTTTACACTATGTAGCTGCCACCAGCACAAGACTGGAAAGAAAAATCAAAATTGACAGAAATAGGACAAGTATGTAGATAGAACCCAAGAATTTCTTTCTTTTCTCTCCACCCCAAGGTATATAAACAGTGTCATCTGGGTCTTTTTTACTAAAACCAATGATCTATTCAAATAGCAGTTTGAGAAAACATAATACAATTCAAAATTTGGAATGAAAACTAAGCAATCCAGATCCACAGCAATTTTGTCGTATGGATGTTAACTTTGTCCTATGACTATAAAAGTTTAAAAACCAAACTGGGATAAGGAGCATCTTGTTCATATTTATTCAAGTGGATTAAGACTTAACATCTGAATAAAATGTTCTGCCTCTGAAGCACAAAGTACAGTTCGATCGATGAACCCTAGGAAGTAACAGACGTCTTCATTAATCAGTGAGATATACCAGGACACCTCCGATACTGGCGAGTTGATTGTTGTAACAATGAACATTTCCATGTGGAAACATGCAGCTGAACAAATGCTGCCTTCTTCTGAGATTATCAAATCTACCTTTTCATCTCACCCCCATGCTGCTACGGCACCATTTGTATCTGCATTTACAAAACGAGGTGAGAAACGGGGTCTAGCAACAATGAGGAGGGAATGGACAGATTGCTCTTTCTGTTTGGTTTTAACCATCATCGTAAAAGGGTCTACAGAAATCACAGGAAGTACAGAGTCATAGGTTCCAAGATCAGTAGAGACTGTTATGATTATTTAGTTTGACATCTTGCTCATCGCAGGCCATCAGACTTCCCCGAAATGATTCCTGCTTCAGTGGCCGCATGTCTTTTAGAAAAACATCTAAAAATCTTGATCTTTAAATTTCCAGAGATGTTGTTGCATGGCTTAATTCACGATTAAAAAAAACCCCAAAGTGAACCCAAATTCTTATCAATCCAAATATAAAAACATTGGGGGAAGGACAACATCATTGGTAGACACTAATACTGAGATTTGCAACAATTGCAACTAACAGCACAAGAATGGCATGTGCTGGATGTTTAAAGGACGTAACAGGAAATCAGGAATAGGCAAGGAAGCACTACTCGACTCTTTCCTAGGAAACCCTAAACCAGAAGAGTTTTGCTTAGTTTGCTTTTTTAAAAGCAAACAAAACCCAAGCTCAGACGTTCATTAAAGTAAATTAGCCTAAGTTAGGACAGCTTCAATTAGAAAGGATGTTCCTCCATTTATTAAAAGCTGTTTAAAAGATTAAATTTATTTTTAAATATTAAAAGATTAATAACTAGGTTCCAGCAATAAATTTCTGAACATGATACAAACCTCTGTGACCTGTACTATGTCATCACTGCAACGTGAATGTAGAAAAGACATTTAAAAGGAGGTATTTACAGCA
Source organism: Chroicocephalus ridibundus (assembly GCF_963924245.1). Taxonomy (NCBI): domain Eukaryota; kingdom Metazoa; phylum Chordata; class Aves; order Charadriiformes; family Laridae; genus Chroicocephalus; species Chroicocephalus ridibundus. Next base: position 17,391,059 of record NC_086285.1, read on the forward strand.
TTTTAAACCTCATCTTTTCTGTGATCTATTCACAAGGTGGACAATACCAGTCTTTCCAGCTCCTGGCTCAGGCGCTAAAGATGGCTACACAGACAACCTGTTTCCTGGGCCCTGAAAGCCTCTGGAGGGGATGGCACTCCACTGTGCAGTGGGAAGAGGATGCTCCACAGTCTCCCCATGGACCTTCCAGCTTAGCTCCAGCCTGAAGACTCTTTTGCTCCAAAAGATGGAGAGTGGCTCCTGCGCACCTGCAGGCAGCAGGCATGGCAGCAGGGCAGCAGAGCACAACCATGCTGCTTGTGGCTGCAGCTGCAGCAGAGTGGCTCCTTCCAGGCTATATGACACTTTTGGGTCTTACAGTCAAAAGAAGCTGTGAGAAAGGGAAGCATCCAAGAGCCACCCCAAGTTCAAAATGCTTCACTACAGCCTCAGCAATGCTACCTCTCTGGATGGTGAATGCCAGTCATGCTGCAGTCTTTGCGTCCATGATTCATTACCAATGAAGAGACCACACGATCCCTCTTAGCAGCAGCTAGTCTCTGACCATGCCACTACGCAATTATATTTCACTCCGTGATGCAACGGCACTGACACATGAAGACATGCACACTCAGATACAGCAAGTGCTTCACAGCTGGAAGGGGTGCCAAGGAAGGAGCAGTCCCATGCGACCAACCGGGAAGATTTAAGTGCCAGGGACAGAGTGGTCCCATGGGACCAAGGAGTTAGATTTTAATATTACGAACTCTTTTCTAACAGACATCACATCTGCTGTCATAAAGTGCTTTGAATTGATTCTATATAAAATTAATCCAATGAAAACCATTTAAAAAAAAGAAATTTATATTGCTAGCTTTCTATGAATTTTAGGACTTTGCAAGAAAGGAGGCCATCAGTCCACCCTGCAGCAGCTGCACAACTGCATTCCACTGAGCTGCCCCTCTCAGAGCAATGGGCTGAAGCTGACCGGTTCCCCCAGGGCAGTGCTGGACCAACAGGACCTTGCATGACCCACAGAACGGGGCCAAAAGTGAAGGAGCATGGCACAGGCTATGAAGCCAAACCCCTGCAGAATGAGGCCACTGCAGGGCTATCTAGCAATACCGGGTGACCTCCTGTCCCTGTTTCTGGCTGCCAGCATGCAAGCCGTAGGCATTAGGCACCCAGCAGCTCAGGGTGGGTGGGCCACAGGCACCAGGACAGACTTTGTGCCCAACGAGGAGGCACCATTAAGAGATTTCCAGGATTTGTCAGCAAGGGGGAAAAAAATTCAGAGGGCTGCTTTTGCGCACTGGCAGCTTCTGTTCTATTATGGGATCCTGTCCTCACGTACGCTCTTCCAAGCCTCAACAGAGGGAAACACCAGTACACTTTCCTATTTTTTCCAGCAGGTAATCTCATTAATGATGCTATCTATTTATCTCTAAATTTGCTAGCTACCAACATAGTTCCTCCCACACAAACAGCTAAGCAAAGTGCCTCTTCTCTCCACTCACAAGGGAAGCAGGAGGGAGTTCTCCTGTGAACCTTTCTCATCTCTACCCATAGGGTCAGCTTTCCCATTTTCTTTGCCTCATCTCCTCTTCCAAACCTTTACTGTGCAGCCTCCTAATGCTCAGTTAAGCAAGGACAGCCAGGACAGCCCTCCCACCATCTGCTCCTACGCGTTGCCTGAAGAACAACGGGATGGAGCAGAACATCAATTCCCCGCTCCGTTGGGGCGTCACTCTCCCCTTGCAAGCAGCAGCGGCGGGCGGTGTGATGTGCCCACCTGCAGTTGCTATGAAGCATCTCACCTCCTCCTCCTCCTCAGCAAGGTCTGATCAGCAGAACAATCCCAATGAGTGGAGACAACAGCATCATCCCCCACCGTCATGAAACACCCTTAGCCCTGCAAACCTGTTTGAGAAGGCAGAGATGAGGCGGGCAACATCACTCACTTCTGTGGCGTTTGGAGGGTGACTAGCTCTTCTACATCAGTGGTCTGAGCCTGAGTGTGGTGTAGATAATTCCCTGGCAGAGGAGCCTGAGTCACGCTCCAAATTGCCGTGGAGCTGGTCAAGGTCTGTGAAGGTAGTTGGGACACACACGGCCTCTTCTGGCCCGCTCCTCCCGCTGTGCTGCACTGGGAGGCAGCACCAGGAGGTGACTACAGGCAGCCTGCGATGCCCAAAGAGCAGTGTCTTCCTGCTGGACCTTGCTGGGTGGTTGTCCCCTCTTCGGGCCCAAATGGTCCCCAAGTCTCAGCAGTGTGCCTTTCTGGCCCAGCTTGAGAACCGGGAATCTATGTCCTGTGACAGTCCAGAAACCAGACAGCAAGACCAAAGTTCACTATGGCCCGCCCTCAACAGGCCCAAACACCCCAAAGCGGGCCCGTACAAAGCCTGTTTTAAAGCAGCTCATGTTTTGTGGCTAGCCCCGCGCCTCAGATGCTCCCCCAGGGGGACTGTCACCCTGGAGCTCAGCAACTGAAACGCGGGTGCTCCAGCGACGACGCTGCAGAGACCTTCCCTGGATCTGGCCCAGGCAGCTCCCTGCTCCCTCCCCGTCCCAGCAGGACAGCGGCGGTGTCACGCTCTGCACCAGAGGTCCTCTACCCACCCAGGGGATGGCTGATACAAAGGTTTTCCCTTGTTCCTAGCTGGTACTGCCTTGTAAGAGGCTCACTAGGAATCAGAGTTTGCTGTAACAATAATAGTAAGAAAAGAGTTCTATTTTTGTGAAAGTGTGACAAAACCATTTCCAGGGCTGTGCTCCCTATTTTATGGGGAAAAGCCACTTTTCAAAACCAGGATGGAATATTTAACTACGCTGCAGACTGACGGGTTCCACTCCTTGCATTTTGAGATGTCAGAAAGAGGCATTTAAAAAGTCAGAGAGCATTATTTTGTATTTAGCTGACACCAGCAGCTACAGATACCGCTGCCATGTCCGAGACGTGGGGCAGACACACGGTCCCCCGCAGAAGCCCCCAGCGAGGTCGGAGGCAGGGATGCAGCAGCACTCCTACACTCCCGGGCACCCGTGCAGGCTGTGCCGAGGTCTCTTCCAGCCTTGCACAGCCGTATCTGCTACATACCAGTTTTTCTCCACGTTGTAAAGTCATCTCCAAGGCCAAGCGCCGCCTTCCTTGACACCCCTCACACTCTCTTCCCCTGCTTTGAAGCCTTTTCAGTATCTTTCCTCACTTTATTGCTGTCCAGGTTACTTCGCCCAAAACGCACCACGAAGGATCCTCCTTATTACCTTTAAATCTGTGTCCTTCATTCTCCAGAAGGGATGGTTCCACCTGGGGACCTTCACCACAGCTGGGACTTGCTGCCCCAGAACTGCTTCACAGGGCTGACATCTCTTCCTGCCCGTTATCCTAGCTGGCAGCCAGGAGCCACTCCTGCTCCAGGCAAACAGGCTTGCAAGGGGAAGAGACACGAAGGGAAAGAGCAGACGAGCCCAGCAGTCAGGGGACACGTGCCTTTGCCACATGTTACTGAAGGTCTTCGTAGGAGGACAAGCTCCCAAGGCGGCAGCGTTTTGCCCTGCTTTCAGTTTCAAGCCCGTTCGTCAGGAGGAAGGGGCTTTTCCTCCTAAACTATCGTCACGCTTGGGCTGGCTTCCAGTCCTGCTCTAGCCCCTTTCCTTTGTTCGTCTGCAGCACTCAAATAGCCGCAGAACAATGGCCGAGCGGCGGTGTGTACACACAGCTCTTCCTGCCCAGCCTGCCCCAGCCCCGGCACGCACGTACTCCGCGCCCAGCAAGCCACCGTTGTACAGGCACATTTTATGGAGTGACGACAAGAGCTTCCACTGGCTTTGAGCTGTTTTAAGAAGAAAGAAACAGGCACCTTCTCATGTTTATTCCACGAGAGCGGCCTTAAAAAAACACGAGAGTGCCCGGTGCACGTTGGAACACCCACCGAGAGCTGCACATGGCTGAATCTACAGCAAAACCCAGGGGGTGTATGTGGCAGTATGGTTCATTTTTTTAGAACTGAAGAAAAGGAAGAGCTTCTGCCCCATTTTTTTTTACTGTACTTGGACTGAGCTTCTCTAAGCCCATCAAAAAGGCCTTTCTGACACAGGCCATATTAGTAAATGACATTTTCCCACACTTGGCCACTTCCCATCACCCCAATATTCTCAAAGGCCTCGCTCTAGCAGAAGGTGAATAGATGTGCTACTGCTTTGTGTGGACTTGCGGTGCATGGCAATGGTCACTAGTATGGGAGCAGGAAAGGATCACAGGAAGGTGGTGTCAAGGGTTAGGGTCATGCTTAGTTATCTGTCAGGACCAAAAGGAAGAGAAAGCAAAGCCATGGCATGATGCTGAAACTTACCCCCCTTCTGAAGTATGAAAAGTGGACAAACCCTGAAGGTCATGGTGGTAACCAGGACCCGCTTGCCTCCCTTGGCTCCCATGGCTGCTTTCAGTGCTGCTCGAGTTGGTTTTCACCAGAGGTTTCTTGCTGTATGCCCCGGCTCTTGATTCTGCCTCAAACCCATTCAGCGTTCTCTGAGCAGATCTGTTCCCTGTGACTTCATGCCGGTATCCATCATATCTGTTCTCATATGAAACAGGGGGATTTTTTGACAATTTGTATCCATGAGAAATCAGGAGGTCCTCAACACTGAACATATTGTGCTGGTTTCACTCACAGCTGTGCCATCAGAAAGCTCTTTCCAGCAGGACCCATCACTGGAAAACAAAACCGAAAACAAACAGAAGGCTGTTTGAAACAAGGAAAGATACCTTTGATCGGCTGGTAGGCTGACGAAACTAAGAGTCTCATCCCCTGGCCTCAGCCTTCCACCCTTATAATGAAATAGATGAAGCAAAGTGCATGCAGATGCTGATGAATCATGTGCTGACCTTCCCCAGACAATACACCTCCATGCACTCAGCCAAGCAGCAGATGCCGCGCTGCTGCTGACTCAGTCCGTTTCACTGAAGAATTCACTGGTGATTGCAGCTTTCAGATTTCACTAAGTGATCTCAAAAAAAATCTTTGCACCGGAGGTAGGCCCGCAATCTGAGTCAGGCGTTTCCTTAAAAAACAAATTTTTTCCAGTCACGGAGAGGTGTGCTCTGTGTTACGTTTTAAGTGGCTGCAGGAGGAGGGCGCGGATTGCAGGGCAATATGCCTCTCCCTACAGCTCTGCATATTCCAATTAAGAAAAAATGTTCACATGAACAAGGACAAAATATGCATGAGAACAAAAATAAATTATGCAACCACATGAGAAACCCAGGTAATATCATGCAATACCCCAGCTAAACAGTCCTTTTTACAGATTACTTTCTTTTTGGCCTGCGTCGGCCTGCTGGAAATCAGTGATCCTCAAGTAGAATAATACAAAACCTAAGATTTCAAGTACGCAGCACACTTCCACTGCATAAAATGACTGGAAACAACCTGAGATGCCCATGTCTATCGTGTCTCAATGATCTCCAAGACATGGGACAGTTAAGATTTTTCTTCCCAGTGACAACCCTCAATTCTGCACTGTCTAGAGCAAAGATCCAGCCAACTAAATTAGTTGTCTGGAAACAATCTCTATTGTCTATACCCCTGTCGCAGCTTATTATGGCAATTACAGAATACCTATTCTTCCAGAGTTTTAAAACAAGTGGAAGGTAATGATCTGTTCTGCAGGTTGTGCACAATGGACCCATTCTGATACATTCCTCCTTGCTTGAACTGTGTTACCAGAAGAAAGAAAGGAAAAAAAAGGTGGATAAAGAAGAAATTAAACACACAGAAATAGATTTTTTGTGTAAAACATAAAACACTCAAGATGATTTTCGCTGCATGAAGAGTTCATTTAACATGCCTGGTGAGTAGTGTGTGTCCTTAGTAGCAGTAGCAGAGCTACCTGAGGGACAGGAGCCCAGCATTGGCAGCTGCTCAAAAGGAGATTGTCTCTGCAAAGATCATGAAAGGCAAGTGCATTTTCTACATCAGGCTCTAATGTTCTCTTAGGCAAGAAGAAAGGGAGAACTTTATTCACTGCTGTTTACAATAATTTACTTTAGATGGAGTAACTACGGAGATGGCTGCTGCACATTCATTAGTACTAAATCTCTCAGGCTACGTATACGCTGGATTTGATGAGTTGGCTTAGAATATAAACCAGTTTCTGTGGTGCAGCACTCTATATATTATGGCCACTTTGTGCCTATCCAGCGCCCCATCCATTTTCTGTTCCCACCCTGTCTCCTGGATACTCCTGCAGACTGCGGAGCCGGTCAGGCCGGCTGCTCTGGGCCAGCCTGGCGTGCGGCTCCTGGGCACGCACGGACCCTCTGGCCGCCTCTGCCCTGCACTGCCCACAGCTTGCCCGAGGACAGCCCGTGGTGTGGAAAAACAGGCACAATTTTTATGCAGAGCCGCAATTTACCTGGTGAACTGGAAGACTGCAGAAGTGGCTTTTCAAAAGCCTGAGAGCCTGCTGAGCACTTAAACCGGTTTGTCTCTAGAGCTTAATGAATCTCTTCCCTTTTCACACATGTAACACTACACGCCCCTTAAAAACGGAGAAATAAAGCTCTGTGCCGAAGATATTTTAGGAGTATCCCTTGCTAGAACAGGCCTCCAAATTCCAAGTAAGTGCTCTGAGTAAGCGAGCCAGCAGTAAGTACAAGCAGGCAGAAAGCAGGGAGGAGCGGGACCCTTCCCTCTTGGAAGGACGGGAAGGCTTCATGTGTTATTTTTGAATGCTGACCTAAAAGGCTAATTTTCCATCCACCCGCCACCCTGGACTGAGCAAAGGAGCCAGGTACGAGCAAAGCAAGGAGAACAGCTGGCTGCTAGAGCTGTTCAGCTTCTAACAAGAGAAAGATCCGATGTGACTACCATAAACAGCAGAAAGCCCATCGGAGTGCTTGCAGGTGCAAGGAAGAAATGTGCTTTTCCTGCTATTATTGTCAGCCTGGCTTGGTGCGCGGCTTAACCCTCTCTCTGCCGCCCGCTGCAGCCATGGGGCCATCAGAGAGGCAAACGCAAGTGGGCAAGAAACCTCCGGCCCGTGGGGTTTACTCTGCTCCTCCTTTTGGCACCAGTGGTGAGGAGAAACGGGGTGGAAATGCACGGTGAGGAACTGGTGCGACCATCTCCTCCTGTTCTGCAAACTTAGCACGTGTGGAAGGGAAAACCCCGCAGTGCTACGGGCGGTGGGAAGGCCTGGCGGGGAGCGGGATGCTGTCACTGTGCCCATCACAGCTCCGCAATGGGAACGAATAAGACGGAGAAGCCTGCACCCCTCTGCCTGTGTGGTGCCCTCGGCACCAAACCCCCCAACAAGCTGTCCTCAGACCTACCACATGGCAAAAGGCTTTGTGCCCATTGCAGCGGTGGCAAGTGGCTGCTAGCCAGGACACTGTCGGAACACGTGCCTCAAAGGGCTGAGCAGAAGTCACGGGGAGGTACCATCCCCCCACATCGGACCTGGCAGGGGACAGGGGAGCCGGAGGCCCTGCCTGAGCAAAGCCTGCAGGACATCAACCATGTCAGCACCCAACGTCCGCAAGGATACTGGCCAGCTTTCCAAACCTGGCTGCAGTACTGGGACGCTCTTCCCATCCTCCCTTAGATAAATAAATCTAAAACATAAAATCAAAGGAATTGGATTGGCAGGAGTAACAAAACCGTTGCGGCAGCACTGTCTCGCAAATAATCTGTCAGACTGGGCCAAAGAGTAAAGGCTGTGCAGAGCTTCTAATTTGAGGGAAGATCAACAACGCTGGAAAACAGTTTGTTTTTCCAGCGCTCATTTGTTTTGTTTGCCAATGACATCAGTAGTTTCTGATAGGGTTTGCTTCCTGAGGATGCCTGCTATCTTGCCAGCGTTTCCGACTTGTCCCCGTCAGCCGGTACAACTCCACATTACACTGGAAACAGGGGCCAAGCTTTTCTCTGGAAACTTCTCAGCAGCACTCTCAGATGCAAAGAAACAAGCGCAGGCTGAACGGCGGAAACCGGCATCAGCCCCCCTGTACGCGGACACAATGGGGACCCGCAGCCTCGGCGAGCGGGACACAATGGGACCACCAGACGGAAACGTCATCAGAGCACCTTGGCTCGGGGTGCTCTGCCCCAGAGCAGGGACCTCACTGCTGGCCCTGAGAAAAGCCCAAAGCGCTCCTGAAAGGTACCCTGAAGAAATCTGGTGCTAGAGTTTCCTCTGCGCTGCTTCTGGACTCCATCATCAGTGGGGGAAACGCATTGGTTTCTGTTGATGGTCTGCATTTATCTGCAGTTTTTTTCAGCGGCAGAGGTTCCCAAGCCTTTTTGGAGGGGTACCACCACCACCTGTAGGATGATCAGTACCAGCAATGATGAATGACAACACTTGCAGCAGTGGCAGAAGCAGCTCCACGCTCTGAAATGTCTGGCACGCCGCTGAACCCTCCCTGCATGGTGTTTCGAGCAGCCCATTGCCATGCTCCTTCCTTTAGCCCTGGCTCCAGAGAGCGTCCTGGCGCAGCACCCACGTATGGGTGGGAGACCAGAAGTGGCAGAGAATTTATCTTTGGCTGCCCTCTGTCACATCTCTCCTGCCCTTGAAAAACTTGCTACTTGAAATAAAGTGGAGGGTGGCAACCCTTACGCTGTTTGAATACGACCCCTGAAGTCCTTGCGCATGATTCACCCTGCCCACCTCTGCCAGAACTGTTTGTAACATTTTTGTAAGTGATTCTGCACAACTTTACAGAAAAGAAAACACTGAAGGAACACGACCCATATTGCAAAATGAAGCATACAAACATCATGAGTTGCCAAAATTAAGGCACCTTGAATGGCCGCACAAGTTCCTGCAGTCTGTAATTACATGACTTCAGGCTACTGAATTCTGCAGGACTGCACCCTGGGTTGCTGTGCAGCCTAGGTGATGGTAGTCTGCCCAGGCTTTATCTACAGCAGCTATCCAAACACTGTTCTGAAGACGGAGTTACTAACAGGCATCTGAATTACAAAGCGTATTATCTAGATGGGTCGCACATTAAGCTAGCTTATCTTCACTCATGTCTGGGTGACATTATTCCCATTTCATATCAGACATGTACCAGACAGAAGTATTTATACAGACAGACTAAAGTGAAAACAATCCTCTCCATTTTAGGCGCCTAGTCTGAAGTGCCTACAACATGATTTTTTAAAGCATATAGCCTTAAAAGTGAACTAGGTATGTTCAAAGCAACTGCTGCAAGAACCTAGTGCCTCTGCACATCAACTTGAGTGTGGAAAGTCAGCTGTCCACACAATGAAGGCATGGGATGAGCCAAAAAATTGATTGCAGAAATTTGTCTACCACACTCTCCTCCATCCCTCTGCCCATCTAATCCAGCACCATCACTTTTGTCCAGGCAGTGTCATATCCCTCCCACCTCTGTTAACTCCTCACCACTGTGCGCCCCACTGCCTTCATGTCCCACTTCCCACACCCACCTGTCCTTCTTGCCACCCCCCACCATCCCTTCCCTGCCTTCCCGTCTCCTGATGCCACCAGTCTGGCCACTCTTCCTGCACTGCCCACCACCCTGCCATCCTGCACCCCTTACAGCTTCTCCTGAGCAGTCCTCAGTTCGCGTCCATCACCCCCATTTTCTCCTTCCCCTCCTGATGACTACCTTCTGTCACATCTACATTTCCAGCAGAAGCACCTCTGTGCCTGCTCTCTTTTCCCAGGTCTGAGACCCTGTCTCACCTGGAAAAAGCAGGAGCTGTCATTATGGGGACAATCCAGCTCCACCGCCGCAGTCCTGGGCGTGCTCTGCTTGCCCATCGGTTGGAACGGTCAGAGAATGAGCACCATCCCTGCACAGGGCTGGGCTGCTGGGCACCAGAGGGATGAGAGGGAAAAATGATGGACGGGAGAAATCTTTGGAAAATGGAGCGTCTAGAACCAGAGACGAGTCTGCCAAGAACATGAGCAGACATCTCTGAGCCTTGTCACCACAGATCCTGTTCCCGATCATGATGGCACCGCAGCTCTCAATCAAACAGCTGGAGGATTTCTTTTCTTTGCCCTTTTTAATGTGGGCAAAACAACATTCCTTCTCCCCTCCCTCCTCCCCCCTAGTTTTTCTTGGAAATGGTTGAATTGGTTTAGCTGACGATATTAAAATACATTTAGCCTGAGAGAGAGACACAACCTGAAAGGCTCAGATCAAGTGATAAAAGCCTGACAGACTACAGCAATGGAAAACAGGTTCTTGTAGTAGAAGTTTTAATACTAGATGGTACCACTCGCTCAGTCTAAATATAACCCTGAGCAACATCCCAGGAGAATATCTAAGTCTTTGGCCATTGTAATTGCTCCTGTTTTCTCACTCTGGTTTTGCATAGGTGCATAGGAGACAGCATATCAAAAATAAAGACATTCAATAAGGTTTTGCCTTCATCATTTCATCTTTTCGGGGACGATAAAAGTCAGACGGGACTGTAAATGGTAGGCTACTGTGCGTGCAGCCGCCCCGGCGCGCCGTGCCCCTGCCCCTGCCTTCCGCTGCGGAAACAACCACCACCACATTCGCTGGCTGGCAGGCACGCGCTCCATCGGGAAAGATCAAATCCACGTGCTTGAAGAGCCTTCAACAACAATGTTCACTATGATCAAGTATTAGATATTTAATGCAAAGATAGTCTAGAACACAGGAAAAAGAGATTAGAGAATATTAACGTAAGTTGGATGTATTCAAGTTGGCAGCGCTTAATTAAGCGTAGGCTAGGAGTAAGGAAGGAGTAGGGAACGAGCCAGGGCAGCCTCCGAGCCATGAGTAAATACCTCCTAGAAATTCTCAAAGGATAGGCGAAGGGCAAACATATTATCTAACTTCAAACAAAGGGGGGAAGGAGACAGATCTGAGGTTCCACAGAACAAACAGCCCGGCTTTGATATCAACTCAGACAAATTATTATTCAACCCACTTGTAAATACTTATAACAGGTGTCAATTTATCGCGGAGCGGGAGGGAGCGAGTATGCGATCCAGGAGGAGCAGCGGCGTTTCCAGCTCCCTGCTTCCCACCCTGCACCGCAGCTGCATCCACTCCCACAAGATAAAGTCATGAGAAAACAGAAAACACAGACTTGTCAAGAACAAATTAAGTCTAATCAATTTAATTTTCTTCTTTGACGGAGCTGGGAGCATAGTGACTAGGGAGGAAAAGACAGTAGAAGTCGCACACTGGAACGAGGAAAGCTTTTGATGGATGCATGTGATATATGCAAATCAGGTGAATACAATTTAGGTATAATTTACTCTAGGTGGGTATACAAATGTTTCAAATCTGTACTCAAGGAATAGTTAGTAAATTCAATGTCAACCTGAAAAGGTCTGAGCCTGGGGTCTTGCTCTATTTGGTATTTCCATTAATGACTTGTAAATTAGAATAAAGATTACAATTCCAAATCTGTAGGGAGTGCTGCAAGCATTTTCAGGGATTACAATTAGAATAAAATCTTAATAAATTAGAGACGCAGTCTGAAATGAGTGACTGACACTCAATATGGGCAGGTGTAAAGCACCGTGCTGAAGAAGAAGGGAGCAATGCAGAAGTGCAAAAAGGAGTCTCGGGGGCTGGAGCCGTGAAGAGAGAAGACATCAAGAGTAGCGTGGGGCTTGGTTCACACAGGTGAATGTGCTCGGAGATATACTGAGAGCAGCACCACATGTCAGGCTCTTTACTCCTCCCAGCCTCAGACCCAGTTTTGGGCCCTACCTCAAGCGAGACGCTGCTCCCTGCCACTTGCTCACAAGCAGTTTAGGAAGTGTGAGCCCTTGAGAAGAGGGTACAAGAAGTGGGCTTGTTTAGCTGAAAGAAAAGGGAGGAGGAATGAGGGTGAGAGAATGAGAGATGATAAGTTTCAAATATGTCAGGCTGCTAAAAGGCAGTGATAATCTTGTCCGGCTCCCTGCGGATGTGGAAAACTGAAGGGACTGGCTTAGCACGCAGCAAGGGAGATTTCGGTTAGATATTAAGGGGAACCGTCTTGCCATGATGATAGTTAACCACTGGTTAGGCAGCGAGGCTGCCAATCTCCATCAGCAGAGGTTTTCAAGAGCAGGCTAAATGAAGCTCTATCAGGAATGGTGCAGATGAAGCAGATCCTGCCTCAGAACCAAGGGATTTGGGATGGACACTAAACACATTGACATTTCTCCGCTGCCTCCCCCCCCAAAAGGTATCGTTTTGTTGTTGTGCCCCACACATTTCTGAGAAAATCAAAATGCTTCTGTACAAGATTCCTAGTCCTATAAATAGCCACCTTACCTGAACTACAATGTGCCTTTCCCCCACGGCTACGACTGTCCGAAGTAGAACAGCCACTTTATCACAAAATGCCACCAATGACCTACTTTGCAACCCCCTTTCCTGACAGCCTCTGCCCTTTGGGGAGGAGTGAGGGGGTGCCAAGGGCAGGCAGGCCTGGCAGGGTGGCAAACACCACGCAGTAGGAACAGAAACTTTGCCTTTCCTCCAGGGATGGGAGGGATAGGGAGTCTGAGACACAAGAGACACACCACACGTTGCAGGATCTTGAGCAGAAAAGAGGCAGTAGATGTGCTGAGTGGAAGTACAAGAACAGGGTCCTGACCAAAGGACTCATATCAGATCACGGACACACACCAGGCAAAACTTCAAGAAAATTCCCATTACAGCCAACACCACACTGAGGGCTTCAAAGCCACTAGTGCTAAATGCACAATCATCTCTGCTGACGACATGGGAAGATGTGCCAAAGTCATTGCTGGAAGATAAGCCAACTCTACGTTGGCTCTGCATGTCTTCCCAGGCCAGTCTCTCCCATTCATCTCACAGAAATTAAAAAGAAATCTGTGAATTTTTGTGTTTAACCCTCATTACCTGTGAGCAGGAGGGTTCACATTTTTTCACTAACACAGGGATTCACAGACAGAGGAAATTACAGCTCACATTCTCTTTGCATTCCCTGAGCAAAAAGTCCTCACTGAAATCACCGAGGAACTGTGCCACAGAATGAATTAATGAAACGGTGTGTCTCCAATAAAATTAGGAAGTGGGGAGGAGGAGCGAGTCTCGAAGAGTTTGTTTAACTCTCAGACGGTAGTTATTCCTGTCTTCTATCTCACCGGTGCAGATGCATCAGCAAACCCACTGTGGCATCAGAGAGAGCGCAGAGCATCTCCTGGGGGAGACCTTAACGAGTGTCGGCTGCTCTCCAGGGGTTGACAGCCCCGTTCGTTAGGAGGTTCCAGGTCGTATTTCAAAGTTTGCCTTCTCAGATTTGCCAAGAAAAAATGGAAGAGAGTTAGATTCTCTTTTTTTTTTTTTTTAAGTAATATGGGTGTTTGAGTACTGGGTTTGCAAAACGATGAAATAAGTGTCTGATGGCACATGGATGGGAGTTTGTATCCGTAATAAGGTTGATTTTTAAATTTGCCATGGACCAATCCAGCCCCGACTGAACACTGATTCGCTGAGGCTCGTAAGCATCCAAATAGAAGTAAACGCATAAAGGGAGAGAGGAAACGTCCACGCATGCACAGATACCGCTGCTCGCATTAGCTGGTTTTCAAAATGTCAACAGCTCGCTTCCCCCGATGACAGAGCGGCACACTACTCCACTGAAATCGGTCCAGATTTTTTTCAGAGAAGGAGCAATTGTTAAAGAGCACTCAGTGCTACTCTGCGCTCCAGATACAACCAGTCCTTCGACCAATTGGCAGCATATGGTGTATTTCCTCAAATGACAGCTTTTGTTTGTCACAACAGGAGAACAAAATAGTACATTTATTAAACAAAGCATAATTAGCCAACTCTTTCCCTCCCAAAAAGGAACTGCAGAAGAGGGTATTTTTTAGGACTTGGACGAGTGTTTCCATGCTGTTTATGACACTTTTGGACAGAGCAATCCATTGTGGTGGAACAAAGCACATGGAATCACATTTGTTGTTCACATCTTAAAATCAAGATGTTAAGGGCTAATCATCCCACCTAAAATACCTATGGCAGAGTGCTAATAAGCTACTCCCACACTAGGACTATATGGACCATTATTATTGTTTGCATGTTTTTTAACAGAAAAGCTCTCCATCTGCACAAACCAAAAAAAAGCCCCAAATCTCAGTAATGACCATATTAAATGTTTCGAAGTACAAATTTTTAATAAGGGATCCATCACATAGTTGAACTTCTTTGAGGTGACAGTGACGTGACTTATAGAGCCTGGGCTCTGTGATCAAAAGGATTACACACATTAGCATCCTACTAATCACAGCAGGACGGGCCAGCCCATCAGGCCAGGACTCACGGAGGAGAGATCCGTAAACAAACACTTTCTCCCGCTCACAAACGTGGCTGGGAGAGGAGGCGCTCCAAAGTTGGTGTGGTCTTCTCCTCTTTCAAAGAGATAAGGATTGTGTCTGCTGGAGTAAATAAATTCTCAGCATAGTCTTATGCATCTGTTTGTTTACTCATTTTCAGACATTGCCATCCTCTCCTGTGTTGTTATCCCTTTTATATTACCCTTGTACGTATAATCAAATGCCCTCTCTTCTGGATTGACCCTCTGCTTCTTCCTGTATTATAGACGCCTTTGATCTTTCTTTCTTGCATCTGTGTGTCCTGCCTTGTAGTCTCAGCAGGATTTCCCCCCGACCCCTTGCACTGCCAGAAAATAAATGCCAAAGCAGCATTTGTATGCTTTAGCGCAGAAAAAAAAAATGAGAGAGACGCTGGAAGAGCCTACAGGCAGGCTCCGCTGGGTGTGCTGGGCAGAGCTGCCCACCGGTGGGGGAGGTGAGCCCAGGCTGGTGAAAGGTGGCCCAGCTCCTGAGCCCCCCTGGACCAACAAGGTGAGCAGCTATCACCGTGACGGGGGAAGAGGGACCATCCTAAAATTTCAGAAATGGCTTTTTTTTTTTCAGAAATGGCCCCCCTTTGTCACACACTTGGTGACTTGCACTTTCAAGAAGCAAAACTCAGCCTTTAACTTTTTTTTTCTTTTTTTCGACTAGCTCAGATTTCAAAACCCCGTCCCTTGCCCCACCATTTGAGATGGTCCGAGTTAGGGCTGACAAATTCTATTAATATCCTAGCTGTAATACACTTGGGCGACGAAGAGGCTGCTGTTGATTTTTGTTCTCTGCAGGCACTGCCAGTACCAGCAGAACTGAGGGTTATCTCTAGGTAGATGTGAAAAGATGCCATCAGTTCACACAGAGACCTTAAGGATCGCATCAAGACTGCTGAAAGGCTGACCAACCCCTTCCTTCATAGCTGGAACTGGTGAGTAAGCTTCCCCAGCAAGCCCGAGTCCACTGGCTCTTCAAACAAAGCACAATAACAAGGTTGCAGAAAGTGAGATAACCCTTTCCACTCAAGAAGTGGAAAACAACATCTGTTAAAAACCAAATAAACTGGTGTAATGGCTTCAGCAAGAGACCCAGAGGATTTTAGGGATGCAGCTCGTGGCTTGGTCAACACATTGTGAACAGCAAATTACAAGAGAACAATTGTTTCATACCAAGCTCTCCCACCCCTGAACTCCCTCAAGGTTAATTAGGATGGCCTCTGGCCAAATTAATTAGAAGAGACGATTTGGGCAGGACTTTGCTATACACTCCGAACTAGTTCCAAGGTGACCGAGAAGTTCAGAAATGCCTCACCTTCCAAATAAAGCCTGCTTGGCAAAAAAATGAGCTCACGTGTGCCATGTCATTTCTCTGACAATCAGGAGAAACACTTAAAAGTAATCTTTCCCTAACAAACGGCAAAGGCAGAAGAATTTTCTGTATCCTTCCCACCGAACAATATGCCCTTGTTTATTTTCTGTGTGCTTTTTGGGTCGTAAGAGGCCAGTGAAATTATGCATCTAAAGAACAATATACTACTGTAATATGCCACTTGATACACACAACCCGGCAGACTCTCAAAGATCCGTCTTTTCCAAGAGCTGGCGAGTACATGTTGCAGCATGGAGAAATCCTGCACATCACCATAGGAAGGGAGGATGCAGAAGCGGGCCCAGCTTTTGAAACGACAGGCTAAATTGGTATTTTAGTGGGTATTATAACATGCCCCAGTGGCACAGCTTAGGAGAGCATCCTGCCTTGAGGGTGACAGCCCTGCCCAGCTTCTCTACCCGGCGGCAGCAACCTGCCTTGACCTCCTCCGGACTCCTGATGCCCTCAGCATCTTTGGCAAAGGGAATAGCTGGCAGGACCACACTTTTTTCCTCCAAGTGGTACCACAGTGAGTGGTAGAACCGCAAGAGCGTAGCAGGGTAGGGCAGATCTAGCTTCTGTGATTACAAGCTAAGCGCTGGCACAAATTGAGGCTCTCGCAGTGGCTGCATCTCTGAACTGCAAAGCCCTTCTCTGTCATTAATCTGATATTCTTTAGTTTGAAGCCGGAAGGTTGCTATTTTCCATGTGTTTGTTACCCACAAACAGCAACAGCGTTTCTGGGCAGAATCAGAACTTTTAAAGTGACAAAGAGAAAAAGCTTCAGCTCATGCAAAGAAGTGGAGCTGAATACTTTTCGGCAGGACACAATTCTCATTGTCACTAGCCAAGATTTAATGCCTTGACTGTGCGGATCAGACCGACTACTCAGAACAGTTACATGGTATTTTCACTTAAAGACAGGGGCTGGAGTAACTTAATGTGTAGGGTCCATGCCACAAAAAAGGCATTATTCTCAACTCTTGACACACAAAAAAAGGAAAAAAAAAAACCCAACCAAACCCAAACCCTTAATAGATGCAAGAGTCCTTTGGCGCAGATCCAGCAGCAGACTAAGGCCATAATTTGTAATTCTGAGGCAATTATGAAATGACATAACAGCACAGACCTCCTTCTGACATAACAGCTTTTTTTGTTTTTTCATCTCCTTTGCAACAGTACGTGGTTTAAAACAACCCCCAGAAAGGAAATAACCCCAAGGATCTATTTGACTGCTGGGTAAATATCGGGAATAAGAATAAGCACCGAGAGGGGCGGCGGGTGATGTTTCAGACATCCTGCTCGGTGTCAACGGGACCCAGCACCGAACGGCAGCCGGCTCCCGGGTGGCGACGGGGTGGGGGGACGGCAGCGACCGGCGCTGAATGAAGGTGAGCGGCACCGACTAACTTCCCTGGGACTCCTGCTCCAGGGGGAGCTGGGCCCTAAAAGGGAGGGGGGGGGTGTGATGGGGAGCGGGGGGGGGACACGGGTAAAGAGAAGAACGAGCAGGTGCAAAGCGGCCGGAGGAGGGATGGGGATACCGAGGGGATGTCTCTCCCCGCGCCTCCCGGGTACCGCGCATCGCCGCCCGCCTTGGGACCAGTCCGACCCTTTCCCCCCACCACCACCCCCCACCCCCCCCCGACACCCCCCGCCCTTCCCAACTCCTCACTAACCCTTTTCCACGACCTACCGGGAACTCACCTCTCCGGGCGATCACCGCAGGACCCTCCGGTGGCGGCTGGGGCCGCCGCGCTCAGCGGCCGCGGCAGCCGGGAGGCGCCGAGCGCGGGGCGGGGCGGGGGGGGGGGGGGGGGCGGGATGGGGCGGGGCGGGGGGCGGGCGGGGACCCGCCCGCCCCCCGCCCCGCCCCATCCCGCCCCCCCCCCCCCCCCCGCCCCGCCGGAGGCTCTTGGAGCATCACGGCGTCGTTTAACCTGGAGAAAAGGAGGTTGAAGGGAGACCTTATCGCTCCCTACAGACTATCTGGAAGGAGGTTGTAGCGCGGTGTGTGTGTGGGGGGGGGGGGGGGAGGGTGTCGGTCTTTTCTCCCGAGGAACAAGTGATGGGATGGGAGGAAACGGCCCCAAGTTCATCGAATCGTAGAATCGCCTGGGTTGGAAGGGACCTTTCAGATCATCGAGTCTAACCATCAGCCTAGCTCTGACAAAAACCACCGCTAAACCATATCTCTAAGCGCTATGTCTGCCCGTCTTTTAAATACCTCCGGGGGTGGCGACTCAGCCACTTCCCTGGGCAGCCTGTGCCAATGCTTAATAACCCTTTCCGCGTAAAAATTTTTCCCAACATCCAATCTAAACCTCCCCCGGTGCAACTTGAAGCCATTTCCTCTTGTCCTATCGCCCGTCACTTGGGAGAAGAGACCGACCCCCACCTCACTACACCCTCCTTTCAGGTAGCTGTAGAGAGCGATAAGGTCTCCCCTCAGCCTCCTTTTCTCCAGGCTGAACAACCCCAGTTCCCTCAGCCTCTCCTTATAACACTTGTGCTCCAGACCCCTCACCAGCTTTATTGCCCTTCTCTGGACACACTGCAGCACCTCAATGTCTTTCTTGTAGTGAGGGGCCCAAAACTGGGCACTGTACTTGAGTTGGGGCCTCACCAGTGCCGGGTACACGGAGACGATCACTTCCCTAGTCCTACTCACCACAAGCTGTGCGAGGGGAGGTTTGGATTGCATATTCGGAAAAATTTCTTCACCAAAAGGGTTGTCAAACATCAGACCAGGCTGCCCAGGGAAGGGGTGGAATCGCCATCCCTGGAGGTATTTAAAGGACAGGCAGACGTGGTGCTGAGGGACGTGGTTTAGTGGTGTTTTTGGCAGTGTTATTATGTTGATGGTTGGATTCAATGATCTTAAGGGCCCCTTCCAACCTAGACTATTCTATGATTCTACGATTCTATTGCTGTAACAACCAAGGTCAGCTAACTTCATTATTTTGCCCCGTTGGAGAGTCGGAAGCAAAAAAGCATAGAAGGTCACACCTGTGGGGAGGAGCAGACAGGACAGGTGACCCAAAACCAGCAGGATATTCTATCCCATCTGCATGCTCAGTATGAAAGCTGAGGGATCAAAGGGTCAGGCCTCTTCCTTCAATGCCCAGCATCCGAGGAGGATTCTCTCTGTTCACCTGCCTTTGACCCGGATCTGTGTGTTCCTCAGTCCAGATCCGGAATCCAGTTCCCATCCCTCGCTGAGTCCAGTCTGGGACTTTCCCAGTGCCTGACAGTGACGTGATCATCATCCTGGGAGCTTGATGTGGTTTTGCATATATTGTAAATATGTCATTATTTTCTTTTTATTTTATTATTAATATTTCATTAAATTAGTTCAGTTCCTTCTAAACTCATAAATTTCTTTCTCTCTCTCCCTCCTCTCCTTGGAGAGACAGGTCGGGGAGAGCATCTGTTGTGCATTTCCGTGGCCAGTCCGGCCCAAACCACTTTTCTCCACTGAAGAGATGTTGTGGGATTTTTTTTGTTCTTGCTTTCTCTCTCAGCCCACAGCTTCACTGAGAAGACATCGACTTTGTCAGCACAAGGAAAATCTGCAGATGGGGTCCATCAAGGATGGAGAGGGACCAGAAGAGACCCTTTCAAAGTGCGCTGTGCCTGCCAGCACCCAAAGGGCTTGTTCTCACCATGGATTTCACAGTGACATTGTCATGGTTTAACCCCAGACAACAACCAGGACAATACAGCCACTTGCTCACTCCCTCCAGCTGAGATGGGGGAGAGAATCAGAAAAGGGAGAAAAAATTTGTGGGTTGAGATAAGGACAGTTTAATAAGTAGAGCAAAAGCCACACATGCAAGCAAAGCAAAACAAGGAATTCCTTTACTACTTCCCATCGTTGGGCCATCTCAGGCCATCTCCAGGAAAGCAGGGCTCCATCACACATAATGGTGACTTGGGAAGAAAAATACCATAACTCCAAATGTCCTCCCCTTCCTCCTTCTTCCCCAGCTTTATATACTGAGCATGACACCACATGGTGTGGAATATCCCTTTGGTCAGTTGGGGTCAGCTGTCCCATCTGTGTCTCCTCCCAACTTTTTGTGCACTCCCAGTCTACCCTCTGGCGGGGCAGTGTGAGGAGCAGAAAAGGTCTCGAGAGCTTAGCAACAACCAAAACCGCCAGTGTGCTCTCAACACCATTTCTCATCCCAAATCCAAAACATAGCACTACACCAGCTGCTAGAAAGACAGTTAACTCCATCCCAGCTGAAACCATGACAGACATCCGCAAGCATTTTTAAAGCACTGCTCGTTGCCTGCTCCCCCACCTCTCCCTTCCCCGTCATTTATTCAGCCTCTAGAAACAGGTGAATAGTTTGCAAATCTGTTTTGGTTTAAAGCCACTCTTGAAACAGTATGTTTGTGAATCATTTACTTCAGCAATTGCTTGGGCCCATCAACTGCTTGCCGTGTCTTAATTGACTTTTACCCTAGGCTATCAAAGTGCTTTACACTTGTTCATGAATTGAGTCCTGTTCAATACCTGCTCTAGTTAACAGCGAGAAAACAAGGGCAGTGAAGTTACATGATGAGTCCAAGGTCACGGGAGAAGTCTGCAGAAGAGCCCAGAACTGAGTACAGGTTTCCCAGTGCCCTGGTTTCGTAGGGAGCTGGAAGGAATCGTCATTGACCTGCTTTTCTACGGACATCTCCTTTTGTCTTCCAGCAGTGAGGCTCTGAGCCTGGAGCTGCTGACACATGAAGTATCCACCAAGGGCAATGCCACCGGCAGCAGGAGGACCTCCAGCAGGACCCCGCGCAGGCACCTTACGCCCCATCCCTGCAGGGTACCTGGGAGTTCTCTGTGGCTTTGCTGGTTGGCAAACCCACGTATTTTCCCACGGTAAAGCCTTGTAGCTGACACAGTCAATCACTGGAAAGTTTAGGTTTTGTCACAGAGCAGCTTCTTGTGGGTGTGACGGCAGCACAGGTTTCCATCAAGGAAGCCATGCTGGCACAAGTTACCATTTATTATTTAAATATCTCGACTCTGACAGGCAAATTGGGACTTGTGGGTTTTTTAAATACCTGTCTCTACTGTCTTGTATGAAAAAAAAAATCCAGGATGATTTTCTCATCTGCATGGCTGCAGCTCTGAGCTCTTCGCTCTCCTTGGTTGTAGGAGACAGTCCTGTTTATATCCCTTCTTCCCAAACAAAAAAGCTTTTGCTCCCTGTGGGTAGCACACAGAGCAGGTCCTCACTGCTGGAGCTCTCTGCTCTCCGTTGGGAAAGTTGCTGTGGCACTGGCTTTAGGGGATGGGAAGGGGGGGAGCCACAGGCTGAAGCTTCCACTCCATGGAAGGAAATCTGGATCATTTGCTGAACAATGTCAAGGTGAAGGGAAGGGACATCTTTATGTCGTCAGGAGGTCACAGCCTGTGGAGAGTACGACAAAAGTGCAGAGGACAGAGACACCTCAGTGCACCTGGGGGCATTTTTTGTTACACCTCTTCTGAGAATACTTCGTGGGCTGTAAAGGGAGGCACAGCCCATGGAAGGAGGCAGTTCGGCAGATTTGTTTGGAGTCCTGCAGTCACTGAAGATTTCCCCCGAGTGAAGTCAAAGGGCCTCGAGTGGAGAAACAGAGCTTTCCTCCTAAAAAAGGAAAACAGCCACCCGTGCTTCTAGCTCTCCTGTTGCAGTGAAAAGCCTGAAAACCTGAGCTGAACATAACTCGATGGTCAGACACCAGAAAGCAAATTGCATGATTTTTGAGAGAATCTGAGGGATCTGTTGGGCTGGATTCACAATTAACGACTGATGACGGCTGGCAGCCCCAAGTCGTGTCCAAGTGGGATTGCCCAGAGGGCTGGTGTAACGCACAAAGCCATTCGTCTGCGGTTTGGGAAGTCTGAGTGCTGCAATCCTCAGCAGCATCGCGGCTTTCAGGGACTCCCTTTGCTCCTGCTGCATCTTGCCCTCCGCCTCTCAGAGATCAAACTCTTTGGCCAGATGTCGCTTCTGGTTTTGCCTTAGCTCATTGCCCAGATCAATGGGGTTGCGGTCTCAGGTGGCTACTGCAATGCAGATCATGACTGCCAGAAGCAGGGCAAAGATGAAGAAAAGCAGAGCAGACAGGAAAGCAATTCTGCTTTTTGATGGCCAGAGTAAATGTATACAACTGATGGAGCATTGCTCCCCCACAAAGCCCATGGTCCTGCAGCCACCTGGGGAGATCTCCCTCTCCTGGCTCTTTCCAGGGAAGGGGACCATAGTTGGACATTCTTCAGTTTAGAGCTCCAGCCTCGAAAAGGCTGGAAGAACTAAATGTGGCTGTGAGAGAAGCATACAAATGGGGTTTTCAGAAGGGAAAAGAGCGCTAAAGCCTCTGCCCTGCCACAGAGGACTCCTGAGATGGGTGAAAATCAGTGTGGAGGGGCAGGGTGACACAATGGGGCAACAGAGCAGAGAGCTGTTACTGCCCCTCTGCTTTGCATGGCTTGCAGGGGGCAAGAAGAAGGGTAAAGACACCATGAACCCGATGCCAGCGGTGGCTGTGCGCAGCAAAGGCGGGTATCTGGGCAGCAGCATGGAGGGGCTGCACGAACCCAGCAAGCAATAAGCCGTCCCCTTTGTCACAGTGGCCAGGTTCAGATCAGCGTCCCGTGGGACACGGTAGAGTGGGTCCATGTGCCGGGGCAGGCAGGGAACACCAGGGCTCGGTTCCTCGGGAGACCAAGAGCAGCGCCTGCAAGTCTGAGTGAGTGGCCGTTACGGACAGAAATGGTGGAAAACAGAAACACACAAACACGAGAGAGACAGGCCAGATGGGGGAAATACAGATGAATTAATGCACAGGGAAAGGAAAAGGAAAAACACACAGGCATGCTGCACGCCAGCCAGCTCTTCAGCAAGAGCACTGCTGCGTGCCATTGCTCTGATGAGTGAATGGGAAGTGCTGCTCTGCTTGGTGCAAGTTATTGCTGCTTTATGCCTTTATAATTCTCTTTGGCCTCAAAACCTCCCTGATCGGGAGTCCTCTGCTTATGTTTTATGTCTGATCATCAGCGTTGCTGCTCGGGGCCAGAGCTTTCCTGCCATTCCTACCCAGCTTGTTGCAGGCTTGGAGCCTCATTTCTGGAGGTGATCCTGCATTAGTGGTTTTTACATCGAAATCAAGCAGATTTCTTCATAATTTGGTGTGGTTTGAAGTGACTAGATCCATTAATTATTCCCTGAAAGACTGTAACAGTTTTTGTCTTAGATCCAGTTGCTGGGAATGTATTTAGGAGCATACGCTGAAATCACCACATACCTGAAGTTTACCATAACTAACTAGCCACAGATGTGCTATTAAACCCATGCTTATTTTTTCCTCTTGTCTGTCCTATATGGCATGTTACAGCCATGATATATTAAACTTTCTTATAACAGATGCTAGTCATAAACAAAGCAGCTATTACCCTTTTGCAAGAAAACATGTCACATTACCCATCCCGCCAGTAATCACCTGTTTATAGAACTGGCACCTCTTTTTAGTTTGGAACAGAGGAGCTTCAGATATTTTATTGCTACATCAAGGGAAACACTAAGCACCGCCGCGGAGAGGGGATGTTTTCATTTGACAGTTCTTTGGTGCTTCTTAAGCTGTATTTTGACCTGGTATTCGGGGATTCGTTCCTTGAACTACTTTATCGCTTCCTAAGCATCCCAAAGAAGCAGGTGGGATGGGTGTGTATTGAATAGAGGGAAATATTTCACGATGCCGGGTGGTGACTATTCTGCAAGGACGATTTACCACCCAGCCGTCAGCGTCTGTGCAAGGTGTTGGGCCACAGGCTGCCGGGGAGGAGAGACAGTGCGCTGATGGAGAATATTTTCCTTTAGATGTAAGGACTGAGCTATCGTGTCTGTTAGATATACCTCATAGTCTTAAAGTATGACACACAAACGTGTGCTGGAGGGAGGAAAAAATGGGGAAAAAAAAGCTAAAAAATAAAAGGCCAGTTAACACAGAGGAAATGTACAGCCACGTATACCGTGTGTGCTCCTGAACATTGTGAAGACTGCTGAAAAGGCTCAGAGGTGTGGTGCACAGGAATTACCCTTCAGAATTTAGCTGGTTTACATTTGCGAAAATTAGGTAGTGCTTCCAAAACTTTTGAAGTGCTAAATATTGTTAAAATAATCCTTACAGCTCTTTCATTCAAGGACTTGGCTCAGGGTACTCAGCAAATATTAATGAGTTTCTCATCATAACACCCAGGAGAGACGGGAAGTTACCACAGTAATTACCCCCGTCGCCCAGCTGAGGAACAGAACAGTTAGGCCTCCTTTTTCAGGAGAGTTTCCTGACCAAAATATTTGTACAGTCGTTCATCTGGAAAGCTCTCGAGAAGGGTTAGGAGCTCCAGCTGGCCCCCCAGCAAGGTTTCGAGATTGGGGAAGCAGAGGGTCATCCCCAAAGGTAGGGGAAGATGAAAGAGGAATAGTTATGCAGTAGCAAAGCATGTTGGATCTATCCTATTTTTCTGGCTTAAAATTTGAATGCTTATTGCTCTAGAGAAGGCTAACCCCTGCGTTCGCTTAATAAAGTAATGTAGATTTGATGCATTACGTACAAGGGTACACGAATGGTACAATACAGATGTTATCACAGCTCCATTAGTCTCCGTGAGGGCAGATATGGAGGCTGAGCTGTGACGGCCACATCGTCATTCCTGCTAGTGATGTGAGCACCACTTGTTAAGGAGCGAAGCCTCACAGGCACTGGGAAGTAGAGGACATGGCTGAGAGGTGTGCAGCCAGGAACTGGTCTTTTTCCAAGCACAGGCAAGTTTCTAGCTTCATTTCTCAAATCAAAAAGAAGGGGTTAGCAAGAGCTGTGGATCCCATTAACATCACTGGCCTAGTGTGGACTAGTGCTGGTGGAAAACATACTTCAAATAAGGTAAAAGAAGAGCAGGCCCTGGTCCGACATCATATATAATCACAAGATGTTGATGGTCTCCAGGGAAATGCCCACTTTGCCATTACTTGTGAGTGCTCAGCAGCTCCCAGACAACACTCAGCAGCCCATCGGGTCATGTCTGATATCCAATGTACATCTAGTCAAGCAGTAGGAGCCACCCTGTCCTCCCACCAAACTTCTAGCTACACCTCAGCACTGTCCAACTGTGACTCCAGATTTACTGTGGCAAGTTCAGATACTGACCTGTTGGAGTTACAGTGAGGGATGAGAGCAAACTCAGGTTGCCCGCAGGCATTAGCTAAAAAGTCTTCGCCTTTTTCATGAAACAAATTGCAAATTCACTTTAAAACCAAACAACAAAAAACAACTTCATCTTCAAAACAGCTGCAAACATATTCTTAGCAATATAGATAGCTTAACGCGCAAACACATAGTGTGTGCTGAGCAGCTCTTTATCTGGGAGAAGAGAGTCTGAAATAGCAGGGCACCTGGGGGAGGAGGTGCACAAGGGGCAGGGTGATAAAGGTATGTGAAGTAATGCAGAAACAGAAGAGGTGGTTTGAGAATGTCTCCTCCCATTCCTGAACATATATTTATAAGCAATTAGCTGGAAGATGGCAAATACGGTACTGATAAAAGGATTCTTATTTATTTCCACTGATACAGCTAGGCCGTGTAAATCACTGCTGTGAGATACAACTGAAGCCCTGAGGTTTACAAGGAACAAAGAAAAATATAGACCGAAGGCAAAAGAACCTATAGATACAGCAGTAAATATCAAGAAACCGAGTCTGCAGGGGTTACACTCTTCAGAGCTTTGGGTAAAAAAAGGAAACTTGCCCTCGGGCAGGTTACCCCCTGTCCCCCGTCCCCTCCCCGTCCCCAGCCCCGGCCACTGCCACTTAGAGAGACATGGAGGTGCTGAGGGACCCGTGCACAGCCAGGCAGGGGCAGGCAGCGGGATGGGGAGTCGGACCGGCAGCTCTAGGCTGTGGGCCAGCTGTTGGCATGATAGTCCTCCTGCTTGCCTTTAGAAGGCAGGAGATAAACACAGCTTCAGAACTGGGAGACCACCCTTCCCACAGCGCTTGCTGTGCTTTGAGCAGCGGGGCTTTGGGTACCGGCTTTGGGTACCGCTCGCACTGAGCCGCTGCAGCAAGCGCTTCCCTGGGGAGCTCCCGTTCACACGGCATCGCTGAGGGGAGCATCGCTGAAATGGTGTGCTTCAATGCAAAACCACAGCACACAGCGAAAAGGCTCTTTTTATAAATGCTCTGTGACATAGTTCCTATTAGTTCCATAAGGACTTAAGTAATAGCTATTTAAGTTTAACTCACCAGTTTCAGCTTTTGACTATAGTAACATTAATTTTTTAAATCTTACGTTTCAAAAGGCAGCACTGTCCTTTCTGAAATACTGCCTCCCTCCTGTAGATCTATACGAGCTGGTTTTTATGAGATCAAGGGCCGAAAGCTATCTATAGTAGGTTGTTCAGTTTTTTCTCGTAAGAGAAGTTGAGCACAGTAGCAAGGGCAGAGCGTGAAGAAAGGCTTGTCTGTAACAGGATACTTAAAAAGTTCAACAAGAGTTTGCAAGACCCCTTCATGCCAGTGTGTTCCCACAAAAAGCCTCACCCAAAAAGCTGAAATTACAGTCCTTCCTTCTCTGTTAAAGAGAGAAAATGTGAGAATGGCTTGTAATTTTTGAACCAGAAAAGCTATGTTTATCTTCCAAAGAACAGCCCCTTGAAGATGTGACTGTCATCCAGGGCTAAAGAGCAGGCAGAAAGCCCCCGGAGGGACAGGCCCTCGGCGGCTCAACACCCGGCACCAGGCATCTGTCTCCTGGGGCGGGGGGATGCTCCTGTTATCTCGCTGATATATACCAGAGTGTTGCAGCTTTCCGTATCCAAACACATCTTGACACTGGAGATTACACAGATCCCGGAGCCCTGGAGTGAGGCCAGGGAGGTGTACCCGCCCCGGAGCAGCTCCCGGCCACGGGAGCGGGCAGAGGCAGCGTGGAGAAGCTCTATCAGAGAGCAATGACATGTCACGGCCGTCTTGAGCGGGCCAGCGGGTCAAAGGATTATGGCTCAAATCCATTCTTCCTAGAAAAAAATCTTTTCCAAATCCCTGACTTAATGCTATGGAATCACACAGGGAGAGTGCTGTTATCTGTGGGGGTGGTGCGGACCCACCTCTGCTTCAAGTGGGAAATCCAAAAAAAGAAAAAGTATAGGTGTGCAGAGCATCCCCCTTGCACAGAGTCACGCTCGCCAAGCTGCTTTCCTCCCCCCTCACACCCGCTGCTGGATGGGTTTTGAGGAGCGAGGGGGGATGTGTCTTTAGACCCACAGTAATAAACTTGCCTTGTGCATGTATATTTTAGGCTTGAATTTAACTCTTATTTGCTCTCATATTATTTTGCAACAGGGCATGCACTTCTACGGGTACTGTTGGCATCCCCAACAGGTTTCCTACCTGCTCTCCACTGGAATTGATTTTGGAGGGACTGGAGAGGAGACACTTCTTTGGAAAAGTACTTTTGCCAAGAACTTATCTGAGCAGCCTTACAGAAGCGTGGTTTAGCTCGATAACCTTTCAAGTTTTAGCAACTGTGCAAAGGACTGCAGCACCAACACCAGAATGTCAGCCTGCACCATAAAGGTTTGCAGGTCTGTAGGGATCGTATTTGGGTTTGAAAGTCATTGAAATCTATTAATTATCTTGTAGAAGTTGATACTGACATTACAAATAAATCTTGCATGGAAGGCAGAGAAATCCAAGCTCTCATACCACAATGCTTTTCTTGTCAAGCCGAAATCTTCCATTTCCTTCTTTCTATCCAGGACCAGAGGGAAAATGGAACCAAGCACCAAAATAATAAAAGATTTTTATTAGGCAAAACCTCAATCAGTTTAATCAGAAGGCATCCATGTGCGTTTTACTAGGTTATTTTGGTCTGAGGCCACCTTCTGTAAATTTATGCAGCCCCTGATTCACTAGAGGGCTTTCAGACTCATCAGTGGAAATTACACCTCCGCCTCACCACATTTTCTGTGCTTCGGATCAGAAACAGCCACCACGGAAGCCCTAATTTATCACAACTTTTCTTTCACTGGCTCAAGCTTCACCCCTGGTATTTGGGCATATTGCAGCGTTGTGATACAGAAGTGTCACACAGACTGTTTAAAGACGCAGCCTGCCCGAACCCAGTCATCCCCACGGGCAAGTCCCTACCCTGGAGGGTCTCACATCCACCTGCCAAGGTTGGGGGCGACCTCCCAAGACCTCCTTTCACCTCAGAAAGACCTGAACCTCGAAGGAGATCCTTCGTCCAAGCTGTTTTGGAACACCTTGTCTGTCCTCAGGAAGGTTCTGGGAGAAGAGCAGCCAGCCAGCCTCCAAATGAGCTGCTGTTTGAAAGCAGATTAAACCCTCCCCCACACACGCAGCTCAGTCGGGCAGGCAACATCAGAGAAGCTGAGCTGCATCCACTCCAAGGAGAAAGTTAAAATAGAAATGGGTTTTCTTACTTCAGCTCTTCCTTTTGTTGTGCCCTGCAGGCAGCGTGCACCTGCGACCGTGTATCCTCCAAAGTCAGAGTGCACTTGCCCAGAGTGAAAAACGGCACATGCAGCCTTACGTTTAATTCCCATCATTTCTAGACAAGCCTCTGTTCTTCTTCTATTGAACATGACCTTAGCGGTCATAAGCAGCACCACAAACCATGTAGGTACTTGACACGTCTCAGAAGGGAAGCTGAAGAGCGAGTTGCAAAACTCAGAGTATAGCTCAGATCCTTACAAGTGGCTGCTCCATATGTAAGGAAAGGAGCAAATATTCACTACAGAAATAATGATACTGTTGTAAGATGCTGTCCTCCTCTACCCGCCAGGAGCCATCTTCCTCTCTAACAAGGTCAGAGGCATGCATGGTGGGAGCTGCAAATCTTCTACACCATCAGTGGTACTAGCCTGGATAGTTTTCTGGAGAGCACTAGGCTGATGGTTTTGCAGTGAAGTCAGTGAGGAAAGCTCTGCTGAGGGGTGTTTCCTTGTAGAAATGATGAAGGAAACAGCTTGGGGCAATGACACTATAACCCAGTACAGCTGTTTCTGCAGCGATCATTTGTTCACATCCGAGGATGCATTAAAAGAGCAGCTTGGAGCATTTCTGTTGCTGCTTATCCTCTGTCTGGGCTGTTGTTAATGCAACACTCACTCAATGAAGTGTTTGGGATGAGGTCCAAAAAAGCACTTAGGTGCCTAAATCCGAGGCAGCAATTCACAGCTGCCTAAGGACTTAGGTTCCCCCTTTTGTACACCCCTTCCCAGAACCTCTTTAAAAACTTGGACTTCTGCAATGGGGGTGACTCTAGGTGCTGCCATCTTAGCTGGGCTTGGCCACTGGAGCCTGCCTCCTGCCGTTCTTCCGTCCAGCCCTGTAGACCAGGTGACCATGTTTGGGGTCACTCAGATGCTCTGCAGCTGTGCCCTGGGCTTTGAATTCAGCAGCTGGAGCTGCTCTTGCTCAAACCATGGCTGGTGCTGCTCTTCCCCATCAGTATAGATGCCATGGGAGAGTGGTGCTGGCTGGCTCTTTGCAGCGAGACTCATGGTGAGCATGGTGACAAGGGTGACAAGGGAAGAGGCTGCCACTAACCTGTCTTGGGTATATTTTCTCCCATATAGCACTCCCCTTCTCCCACTCCCTAAGAGGGATCCAGGATAGAAGTGATGAATGTACCCATCACAGAAAACAGTTATTCCCTCTTCCATCGCCCTTGCTACTGATGGCCTGATAGGGAAGGATGGAGCCAGGTGGACTCTGCAGTCTGGCGGCTGCTGCATGTGTGGAAGCTGGATGGCTCATGGGACACCAGGCTCAAAGCCACTCATACTGCCACCCATCAATAGAGCTGTACAAGTCTGCTTAAAGCCATTCCTAACGCAGTATAAATTTTGTCCGTTAACCAATTCTTCTACTACATTACAGAGCCTGTCTGTCCATGTGCCTCTTTCCTCAAGATAGAGCTCAAAATAGCTACAGAGATCTGGTTATCAAACTCCTGTGACTTAGAGGGAGCCAGAGAAAGCATAGTTGCTCTTCTACTACAGCTTGTTCACTTTGCTCCTGAAGAAGCCAATTACTTCCAAGGAAGCTCTCCGGGTAGACGACGAGCTGAGGCGCATATGCTGGGAGTGCCTTACTTGGGATGGCAGCACCCCTCCCCGCAGCCTCAGTATCTGCTTGGGTGATCTGGCAGACATCTCTCAACCACGTTCATGTGTCTTGCCACGAGAGCTTAAGCTTTGCCAGGTTTCTCCTCTCGCCTGATGAAGCAGTTAGGGGTCCGTGTAACAGACACTTGCACTTTTCAAGTATATGTCTCAGGTAGGGCTCTACACGCACAGGCTGTTTTTCTCATTAAGCCCTTCAGTTACTGCAGTTTACCTAAATCCACACTGGACTGTAAAAGGCTTAATCGATGTAACACTCACTCCTGATGATGTCAAGGAGCCACTATACCAATCCAACGGATGAGCTGATCTGATAGCCAGTAAATGAGGGATGACAAGCAGGGTTTATCATGTTAAAACAGATGCCATCAGCACCCTTCAGTCCTGCAAAAATGCTTTAATTCTTCATAAAGCTATTACAGAGACATGTAAGCAAAACATGAGATCTGAGCTCCTTCATGCTCCAGCCTTCTGCCACTGGAACCTCTTCCTACAATCAGGAAAAGACCCTGATGTGGAGGCATGTTTCTGAAATTATTTCAAAGATCAGATTTGGTGTCTTCTCTGCCTACATGTGTCCTCAGCAGGAAAACTGCAGAGCAGCAGAAGAGGGAACACGAGGGCTACTGTGGGATGGAAAATGAATCGTCTGTAGATCTGTCCATGCATGTGTATCTGGCTGGGCCCCACACTCCAGCCATGCTGCAATCCGTATTTCAAAGGGACCATCATTCCTTCTCCAATTACTGGTGCTGGCAGAGCAGCAGAGCTGGCAAGAGAGCTTTCAGGAATGTCTTTATCCTTCACAATCCATATGAAATAGGTCCAAGTAGTAATATTCTCGGAGAGCCAGATACACAGATTTTGCAAAGGTTGGGAGCAGCAAAGCACACTATTAATAAAACAGTCACAGTGCTCTTGGTTTTGTTCTGCTTGTTATAATTGTAAGCAGAAGTTTTCTTTTGTCTAGGTCAAAGTCTCTGTTGCTTCAAATTTAGAGATGCCAGAGGCAGCTGAGCAAGAGGGCTTCATTCAATGGGCAGCAGTACTCGATCCAGCAATCAGTATCCAGGCCTTCAGTCTACTTTGGTGAGTTCAGTGGAAGAGTGGAGAGGAGAGCTTGTCTGAGGACCCTCTCTCCCCTCCACTGTTAACACTATTGCAGCTCAGAGTAACTTGACACAGGTGTCCTGGCTTAGAGAAAAAAAAGGATTTTTCTGGATCTGTACAAGCATATCCATGACCATATAAAATGGTAAAAGCTAGTATGACATTAATTTTCGTATTTATTATTTTATTAATGCTGGCTTATTTTAACAGGGTACCTTCAACAGGGAGAAATAAAGGACATACATACTCTCCAAATACTGGGAACCAGATACAAAAAAGAAGCTCCTCGTAAGTGCTCTTTTTTAGCCTCAACCAAATGTTATGAAACAAAGTTGGTGCCTTCTGGCAGTATGAGCCTGCTTAGGAGGGGAGGTTTTGTTCGGGTAGTCCACAAACTTTCCCTACACGTTTTCAAAAGGTAAGCCTCAATAGCTACCGTTAATACTCCAAGTCTTCATTCTCAAGAGGCCAAAGCACCCACCATTTCACCTCATTTGCAATTTAACAGGTTTATCATCTACACGATGGCATCTCTTTTAAAGGAAATCCCGGTGGAATTAACCAATATTAGATTTCAGGTGCAGCAGGAAAATGTGCAGCGAAGCATATTTATGCTAGAGACAGACTTTTGTGCCTAGGTATGCTGCAGTGGATATTGCTGAAAGGGGCAGCTTTTCTGTAAAGTTCTGTTAGATCCTCTCAGCAGGAAACAATTACCTGTAATACCAATTTCCCGCAGAATTTCGCAAATCCTTCCCTACAGGGATTTCACCTTTCATTGTTTCCCCTGCACAGGACTGAAAATCTAACTGCTGTGGTACAAAATCAGATCTGAGTCATATTTTTTTCAGCCTCTGGCAGCTGAAGGGAATAATCTCATCTTTGACGAGAAGGAGATGGGCAAACAGGGTAAGGGCTGGTGACCTGAGTCCCAAGATGACCTCTGGACATCCCTTCCCACTACACCCATTTCGTGGTCTGATGCCCAGAAGGAGAGTGGCGGAGGGTGCAGCGGTGGGGGTTCATGCTTCAGGGGCTCTCATGCTTTGGCAGCGGCAGGAGGTACAAATCTGAGCGCTCCAGGGCCCCGAGACATCTGTGGGAATGAGCACTGCCACAAGCGGTGTCTGCCAGGAGGAGCCTCCTGCAGCACTCGCCATCCTCCCCATGGGTCCTCTGAAGACCACAGCGTGCCCATGGCAGAGACTCTGGCTGCCTTGAACCACCTTCCCTTTGTCTTTCAGTGGCCGTGATGCGGGTTTACGAGGAGGAATATAGCCATGGCAACCAGGAGTCACATTTTCAGTGCCTGTTCTGTATTTTTTGCATTTGTCCCTGTCCCCTCTCCCAAAGCGAGGTGTCTCACTGTGCGGTATCCTGACAGCGTGGGCACAGCCCTGCCTGCGCAGGCAGCCCCAGAAATAACCCACAGCATGTGTGGGGGTCTGCCTTCTTCCCCAACATTGGAAAGAAACTCTGGGCCCAGTGTGGGGGTGCTCAGACCCCATACCAGGCAGCATGTCCCCAGGGAAAGAGGATTTGTGGGACACTCCAAGGAGATGAGCATAGAGCCAGAGCAGGGACTTCTCTCTTGGAACAGTTCAGCATGTTCAGAACTACCATATGCCAAGGTTTCCTTGCAGAATCCACCTGTTTCCACCTCTAGAGACATTTCTGAGGGAAGAGGGAAACAAGGACTTTGTCTATGTGCTTAGGGATGCAGGTTGGATGACCCCAGGAATGCAAGACAGTCCATTTTGGTGTCCCCAGTACCTGGCAGCCCAGCAGCAGCAGGACCTGGTCTGCGGGGTGACAGGTACAAATGACTGGTTAGATGTTTCAGCTTCATTTCCCACCGAGTTGTGCTGTATGTCCATCTGCCCCTGGCAGTGTGTGGCTCTGCCAGCCACTTTCACCCAGTCCTGATGGGGGAGGCATTTCAAGGCCATGAAGTCCCAACAGCTCTGGGACATGCAACGAGTTGGGGCCATCCTCAGCACTGGTGACCCTTTGCCCAGGCAAGCCCTGGACACCAGGGAGGGCAGGGATCGGATTCGGCAGGAAACCAACCTCACAGGCTCCTATGAGCAACTCCATGGCTGTTTGCCCCCATCCGTCCCGAGCAGTTTATTAACTCCGGCCCAGATGACCTGACATTTCAGGTAAGCCGGATCTGATTTTCCGGCTGAGGGAGCCCTCAGATCTTTACCGTTTCCAACCAGATTTGCTCATGAAAAGCACATTACCCTCTGAGGCCTGATCTTCAGTGCCAACAGCAGAAAGCACCAAGTGTCTCCAGCTGACGGCAAAAGGGAACTCAGACCTTCTTTGCTAAGCCCTGGCTGCGAAATGGGAACGGTGCCAGCGCTGGGGGTCCAACTTGGTGTCCCCATCAGTGCAGTGCAGCTTGTGTCCTGCACTCAGGAGATGCTCACCGCTCTCCAAAACGCAGGCTGTGCTGGGGGGACAATGGTGGTGAGGCCCTGGTGCCACTCAGGACCTCACCATTTGGCAAGGCATGCGGGAAAGGCAGGAGGCACCCAGGGAGCTGCGGAGGGTTTTGGGGGTAAAAGAGACGGACAAACAAGGGGGGAAAACCCTCTGGTATTTTTCAAGTTGATGGGTCTGGTACTAGAGGTGGAAAAATGAAATCCAAACTTCTCAAGGTATTTTGTTTTCAAAAAGTGGAAACTTAAACTACAGGTGTCATTTTTTAAATCCACTGGAAAAAAGCTTGTCCAAAAGCGACGTTTTCCTGCATCAAATGACTTAAAAATCATCAACAAAATCCTGTATTTTTGGAGGAATGGTTTTAAGTTACTGAAGTCCAAGTAGCGTCCCCACTGCAGATGCTTTAACACATGCCCACAGCACGTATATGGAGCTGTAATTTGCTCTCCTTTGGAGCGTCTTCGTTGTTGGCCTTGAAGCTGCAGGAGAGCTGCCTTGTTACCCCTCAGCAGAAGGGGATACAAAGTACGATGCCACTGTCCAAGAAGTGCAAGCACAACTGTGAAGGCACGCAGACCTGCAACACTGAAAGCTATGGAGCAATTCTGCAGTGCTGTTAATATCATTTGACGTTCATCTCTAATCATCCATTTGTATTCATGGTCTTTTTACTTGCTAGAATCCTCTGGCAATCTTTAATAAAAAAATAAAATTCATTTCCCACTTGAGATCTCGGAGAAACAAGGTAAAAATGTAATTTGCGTGATAATCAAGGTCTCCTTCAAGGAAAGCGTAGGATCTGGATAAATTAGCCACAACCTGGCAAGGGTAAGAATATCCATCAAATGTTTGCCTGCTTAATTCCAGAGCCCAGGTGATTACAAAATAGTTGTTCTGTAGAAGCCAGGAGAGCAACAGCCGAAGGGAGAAGCTTTGTTCTGGTGAGTTCTGCACACCGGGAAGCCCTGATGAAGTGGTCACAGGGGAAAAAATGAGAATAATCACGGTCTGCCCTCCCTGCTACTTCAGTGTGGCAATGAGGCAGTCGAGGGGGGCAGTGGGGCAGGCTGTGGGGGACTGCGAACAGGTTTGACAAGCCCTGGGGGGACCACGTGGAGCCTGCCTGGGAGAGGGGGAGAAGCCAGTGACCCTCCCCAGGCTGCAGCTCTCCAAGAGGAGATACCCTTGCCCTCACCCCAGTGAAGTCTGGGAAGGAGGTTCGTGGCACCAGGTCTCAGCACCTTTATAGGCGATTTCTATTTTTCAGTCTCAGTGTCTAGTTCTTATTTTAAGTTGGACCTTTTTTATTCAGTTGCAGGGTAGCCGTGATGTCCCATGACATGCCACAACGCTTACAAAAACCCTCAACAGTCCAAGGGCAAACAGTGACTTCGTTGACTAGGAACACTCCTGGTTATTTCCGAGTGCAATGGGAGATCCTGGCCTTCCTCCATGATATGTCCTTGAGGAGGATGTAATTACTGAATTGGGTTTTGTAGTCTTTTTGCTGGGCGCGCTCTGACTGACAGCCCGGGCCAACCCGCGCTTCTCTCCTTCATAATAGTGGAAGCTTATCTGCCTGCAGTGCCAATAAAAATAAATCATCTGGTTGCCTTATGCTCCGTGCAGATGAAAACAGAGTCATCAGTGGTCTGTGTACTTCTGTGCTAACTTTACGCCCACAGCATTCTTTTTTTTTTAAATCAAATTGCAGGATTTTGAAGAGGCTACTATGTACTGGAGAAGAACGGAGGGCTGAGGCTCAGTGTGTGAGAATGATGAGGTTACAATACATTCATTGTTCAGTTTAAATAATGGTTTTTCAAATTAGGCTTGCATGTATGAATGTAATGGTCTCATTGACTAGAGCAACGCACAATAGGCCACCCACAATTTGGGAGAGCGCTATGAGTTTGTCCCTCTGTGGGCAGGCATCACTTAGTTTTCCATCCCCATTCTGTCAATATATCTTCAGCCCAGCCTTAATCTTTCCTTCTAGATGAGCTGGAAGCATATCTGGATCACATAATTTTCCATGGTGGCCTCATGTGCAGTTAAAAGATGTTTTCAAGTTGAGAGTCCTCAAAGCCTGGAGAGTTGAGACCTGAACCACTCATCCAAAATCCAGCTTCAGCATTTTCCACTCATTCAGTGTGGGAGTAAATCAGGATTTATTCTTCTGAAGTCAGGGATTTATATCATTTTAAAGCAGGAATAAGCGAACATGCCTCAACTGTCAAGGGGGAACCACGTAGCAGGTAAATTTTTTTACCATGTACTGCGAGTCTCAGCTTCTTTGCAGTAGTTTCGTCATCGTCCCTATTACCAGTTCCCCTACTTTCATAGAAAAGTAAGTGTGCAAGCAGCCAAACATGATGCAGCTTGTGGAGGAATCATTCCCACTCAGGTCGCATTGAGATAAAATTGTATAACTCAAAGCCACCAAGGGCACAACCCCCAGCTGTATTTCCATCTGGAACATATGTCCTTCCCCCAGCACTTTTAGGGGAGATGCCTGGACAGGTTGTTATTTATGTCGGTGCAAACTGGTGGTACCAGGCATGTCTCCGCGGTAGTGAAGTATTAGTGTCGGCATCGTTGTGGAGCATATATATGTGATGAGATAATAGACATCTGGCGCTGAGTGGCTACTGGAGCTCTGTAAATCCCTTGTTTTGTAGTTTTGTGCAGAAAAGCTACCTCCAGCACAGTATATGATTGTATAGTCTGGAGTAATAAATTAAAGATTGTTGTGGTCCTTACAAAGCTCTGAGCTGTGTAATGCTGCTTTTGGGACCCCAGCTTAACACTTGTGTCCGGATACCGCTAGGATGTTGGTGCCTAGAGAAGGACCCAGGGAGTCCTTAGGTGTCTGTGGGATTGCTTGTAAATCCCTAAGGTTTGCTTGCTTCCTCACATTCTAGCATTTTGGCTGGCCCAAGCAGCTCAGCGTCTTGCCCTTGGGCTGGATGTCTCCCACCTGAGACACCTGGCTGAGTCTTCACAGAATCATTGAATGGTTCGGATTGGAAGGGACCTTAAAGATCACCCAGTTCCAACCCCCCTGCCATGGGCAGGGACACCTCCCATAGACCAGGCTGCTCAAAGCCCCATCCAGCCTGGCCTTGAACACTTCCAGGGATGGGGCATCCACCATCTCCCTGGGCAACGTGTGCCAGTGTCTCACCACCCTCACAGTAAAGAATTTCTTCCTGATATCTAATCTAAATCTCCCCTCTTTCAGTTTGAAACCGTTACCCCTTATCCTATGGCTCCACTCCCTGATCAAGAGTCCCTCCCCATCCTTCCTGTAGGCCCCCTTTAGGTACTGGAAGGCTGCTATAAGGTCTCCCCGGAGCCTTCTCTTCTCCAGGCTGAACGACCCCAGCTCTCTCAGCCTGTCCTCACAGGAGAGGTGCTCCAGCCTCTGATCATCTTTGTGGCCCTGCACTGGACCCGTTCCAACAGGTCCATGTCCTTCTTGTGCTGAGGACTCCATATCTGCACACAGTACTCCAGGTGGGGTCTCACCAGAGCGGAGCAGAGGGGCACAAGTGCCTGCAGTCACAGTCCAGGCACCCCGTGTCACTTCCCTGCCCCACATCACTGCTGGCAACTCACTGTCCAGGATGAGGGAAGTGCTCACTGTTTTCTGGGCCCAAACAGACGCGAATGCCACGTGTCCCACTTCTGGGACAGGAGAGATGAGCGTTCAACTCCCTCCTCCAGGCACAGGCTGTGCATTGCATCCAACTGCTGTTTAGGATACACATCCTAAAAACTTATGTTATTAACTCAAGGTTAACAAATAATTAACCTTATTCCAAATTAAGGAGATTAGAAATGCCATTAACATTTACCATTGTTGAGAAGCACGAGAGTAAACACCTCATTAGAGAGCGCTGTGACTATGGCGAACCCGCTGCAGGCCATACAGCACGTTCAATTCTGTGACGGGGCATTGCCAGCTCAAAATCCCTCGGGATGGGTACGGGACCAAATTCAACTCTCTCTTGCACTGCCCTACAGCTAAACTGACTTCAGTTTGCATCCCTCTGGCTTTATGTGGTAAACTGGTGGGATATTTGATCTTCAGTACCAAGAATAGGAATAAAGTGTCTGATTCCAGTGCATGATATTCTGCAAATATCTGTTTGAGTAGCCGCGTCCGAGTAAAAAAAGAAATCAAATAGAGGGATGTGGAAAAATATCTTTATGCCTATAAAAGGATCACTTCAAAACCGCAGGATTTTGTATAGGAACCTTTTTCCTTAAATAGTAGAAACAGTCGCCGGGTGCATTCCATCAGTGTAAAAAATGGGGGTTAGAGGGGAGCTGCCGTGTCCGGCGGCAGTTTCCTCTCCTTCCGTCTCTCCCTTTCCTCCCCCCACCACACGTGTACCTTCTCTTAGCCCCAGAAACGACTTGTAGGAAGCATGAAAACAGTATAATTACAATATATATATTTATACGCATAGATATATTCAAACCCATATACATATATGCCGCGCAGTTAGAGAGGAACTGCACGGTGGGATTTTTGTGCGTTGTTCAGGAAACACCTTTCTGTCCCATTTTCCCACCAAGATAAACAAAACCTGGCAGTGGATTTTGCTGGGCGGCTGAAACCCCGGCGCAGGCTGCTGCTGCGGGCTCACATCTGCAGCCTCCTGCCGGCCGCTGGCCACCAGGCAGGGGAATGAAACCCCAACGCTCTTCGGCAGTGCCCCTTCGAGGGCAGTGGGCCAAATCCTGCCACGCAAAACCCTGCTGACATCACGGGGATTAGACAGGCTGCTAATCAGGACAGCGGGATTTGTGTCAATCTTTTACTTAGGATGCGATACCGAGCGCCCCAGCGGCCAGCGTGGGGTGGCTGGTGCTGCGAAGGGACCGGGTCTCCCTGGGGGTGAGCAGCCGTGGGAGGTGGCGCTGGGATTTGGGGTGCCCTGCATG
This sequence comes from Chroicocephalus ridibundus, assembly GCF_963924245.1. Taxonomy (NCBI): domain Eukaryota; kingdom Metazoa; phylum Chordata; class Aves; order Charadriiformes; family Laridae; genus Chroicocephalus; species Chroicocephalus ridibundus. Next base: position 17,429,481 of record NC_086285.1, read on the forward strand.
TGCTGCCGTGGGGAGGAGCAGGAATGTGGGACCGGCTCTCCCAGGGCATGGGACCCCAGTGGCTCTCAGGGCAAGGGTCCTGCCGCTGCCCTTTCCATCTCGGGGCTCCCAGGCCAGCAGAGAAGAGGAAGGAGGAGAAGATTTCTGTGGCTTTGGGGCTCACTGGCCCTTTTGCAGCCCATTTGTCTGAGGGTGGGATGGGGAAAGGAGTCAAAAGGTTTCCATCTTCAAACTGGAGATGGGCTCAGTTGAGACCAAAACCTTTCCTGGAGGCTGTTCAGAAACCAGGGTGATGTTTTTAGTACTTTATAAGAGGAAGCCCAAATGTTCACATTAATATGATGAAAATGTCATGCAGAAGGGTCCCCGGGGTCTCAAGCTGGCTCCAGTCCCTCCCTCCACCCGTGCCTAGGTCAGTCCTTACGGATGTCTGGATAACCTGTTCTTAAAAATCTCTAAGAACAGAACCGCCACAGTCTCCAGAGACAAAGTATTTCAGCGTTTTACTACTCTTACTGTTAGAAACATTTCTTAAATCTGTCTTAAATCTTTCTTAACTCCTTCCCAACCAGGCCCTGTACACACCCTCATTGAAATTTTAGCACACGGCTGCTATCTACAGCAGGAACGGAGAGCAGTTTATTTACTTTCTTTTCGCTCAGCCTCTTATGTGCCTGAAAGCCATTATTTCTCCCTTCAGACATCTGTTCTTTAATCAAACCCAGTTTCTTTAGCCTACCTTCCTGCACATACATCTTTCTTGAGGAATAGCATCCCCATCCACAAAAAAGTCTCTAGGCGAAGTCTCACACCAACAGGGGCAGCTGAGCAGAGGGAAGGGGGATGTCCTACATGCTGTATTTCTATTTATATACTCTGCAGTGGAGTTTGGGGGTCTTTTTTGCAACGGTATGACATTACAGGTATTCAGTCAGCTCTTGACCCATCATGACCTGCAGGTCCTTGGAGCCGATCGGCAGCCCGGGCAGTCGGCCCCGGTCTGGCTCAGGGACACCAGGGAGAGGTGCGCATTCATCCCTCCCAAACCGCATCTTAGGGCTTTTTAGTCCCTATCTCCAGTTTGTCGTTCCTGCAACCTACCACCAGCCCAACACCCGCCGCAGCTGCAACAAGCACATTGCTCTACTGTTCCATTTCCCAAGCTCTCAAGGACAATGTCGGTTAGCTCTGGGACAAAGGGAGACCCTCAGGGTCCCATTCAAGGCACCCCCCTAGTCAACAGGGATGTATTGACACCTTCCACACACAACTTTGCAATGGCTTCACCCTTCCCATGATGGTTTCACTTCAACCCCATTTTTGCTGCTTGCTCATGGAAAGGGATGGTACTGTCAGGGTTTGTAGAAACCTGGAGGGATATGTGCTGGGGTGAAAGTGCACCCACTTACCCGGCAGGCGAAGGCTCGGGTGGCAGAGCCGGTAGCACCCATAGGATGGGGACTGTGGGAGCCACAGGCTGCACCGCACCCCACCGAGCAGAGAGAGGGGGGAGAAGCCGCTCAGAGCATGGGCCCTGCTGTGGGAAAGCTTCGTAGACCCCAGTCTTGGGGTGTCACGAGGACAGGCAGGGGCTGGCAGAGTCAGGGCTTCAAACGGGGCAGGGGCTCTGCTGCGGAAGGACAAAACACGGGAGGGGCTGGAGAGCTTGGATGAGGAGCAAGGTGCCTGCCTTTCTGCCACTGTAATAAATATTAGCAGCCTCACAGCGGTAAGAGCTGTGCATACAGCTGGTCACCTCCAGAATGGCTGTTTCTGCTTCATGGACCCTTGCACCTTTTGCCAGGTCCTACCCTCTGCAGAGGGCACAGGCCTTGTGCTGCACACGCACAAGTTTCTAGTAAAGTTGTTAGTGCAATTACAAAAGGATAAAAAGTACCTGTGCTGCAATTGTTCAACTCCCTTTTCAAAGAGCAGCACATACAGCCGGAGACACGCTGCTGGAGAAAGCACGCTCCTCGTACTGGTCTAGCAAACACCTCCTGAACATTTTTTAATGTGACCTGGCAGCAGTCCAGGGTAAATGGCATGTTCTTTTTCCAGTGCTTTGGCCCAAAGGGTGTATTTCAGAGCCTTAAAAGAACAGTCAGTCAATTAAATGTGATAAACGAGGCCATTTGTCACCAGCATTTTAGCTTTTCTTTTAAAGTATAAAACGAGATAATGAGCAGGGCTTGAAGAAATCCTTTGCGGTGTTGGGAGCCAAGGGCACATGATATACAGAACGGATTTTCTGCCTCTCCCATCATGAGAATGCGATCTGACAATACTCCCCCTCATGACACAGAAATCAGAGACAATGTTAAGAAGGAAAAAAATCACTAATAGATGAAAAACCAGTGACATGTTGCAATGAAGATAAGAAAAGAAATGCACTTAGTTAAGGGCAAATCTACCCCCATTGCAAACTTCCCATTGTAGATGCTGGTGAGTAGGAGCACTAATACAGAGACAGCTGCACAGTATCTTTAGCTTACAAAAAACCACCTCAAGTAGCATAGTTGCCGACACATCAGCTAGTCAGAAAGAAGCCAGCAGGGTATGAATCCAGGGGCAGGCGGTGGCTGATGGAAAACGTGGCTCACGCCTCCCCTTCCCCCAGCACGGGAGAGGGGACATGACCGTGATGGGCTGTGTGAGCTGGGGCGTCCTGCACAACGTGGGGGTCCCAGGGCTCTGGGGCTCCGGGTGGTGGGAGGATATTCCCCCTGTAATGTCCACAGTTACACACAGCACACCCGGACACGCTGTTCACTAACAGCCACATAGGCAATGCAGTACGGGTGTGTAGTCCACAAGAGTGGTAGCCCTTAGGTGGTGTCCAAATTAGGGTAGGTTTGTATCCACGGCTGGAGGATAGAGCTGGATCCAGAGCCGGAATGTTTCCGGCTCTCTTTTTAAAAGTTGCACCTTTCTTTCTGGCACGTTCCCTGAATGTGTTTCTCTCCACGCACTGTCCTTCTCTGTCATGTGTGTCTAGGAATTAGAAAACATTTACTCCAATGTGTGAAACCTCTCCGCAGCTGCGGGACATGAACAGACTGACTGTATTGACTGCATTTCACATTGGCGTCAGCGCCACCAGGACGGTGCTGCTCCTGCACCCTTTTCCCATCTCCCCTCTGCATCTACCCACTGGTACTACCCCAGTAAGAAATTACTCTTTTCTTCTAACTTGTTTTCTCAATCAATCATCAGTTTATACTGAATACATTGAGGCAAGAGCGACAGTAAGCAAGGTTGTGCACAAACATGAACAGATATTTGAGATGAGAACCACTGACAGTTTGTCTCTACAACCTATGTTTTATTTATGTCTGCACTGTGCTGTCTTGGCAGGATTTTATTTAGTCCTGGGATGAAAACCCTGCCTTCCTGCAAACATGGACAGCCTCACACATGCCTCTGACATTAAATAAGTAATATACACAGTGCACAGGCGCATATATTTTAAGAAAACTACCCAGATGCGCCAGCAGCAGGAGGCATCAAGGTAACTCAAAAGACAAAGAATTAAAATCTTGTTAAAGGAATTGCATGAAAGGAAGTCCCAGTGAGGTACCAAACGAGTAAACGCCAAACACGCATTTGGGCCAATGACTCAGCATTGGGTTAGCTGCAAGTCAATGAGTTTTCAGCTGATAACGAACTTTGCGCGTGGCCTTCGATGGGGCTCTGGGTGGAGAACAGCCTCCCCAGCACCCCAGCGACCCCGCGGCCGCAGCGTGCAGCCAGCTGCGCCCACCCCGAGGTTGCCACTCATGGTGGCTACCACATTAGCGACGTCTGCACCCGAGGGGATTTTTCAGATGAGGCTTCAAACAACAGGACCAGACCCTGTGCTGTGTAAAACTGCTGGTAAGAGTGGTCTCTCTGTCTCCGCCTCCCCTGGAAGCAGGCTCAGCCCCAGCCCATGGGTTGCTCCGGCTAAGGCTTGCTGAAAGGGTGGGATAATCCTGCCGAAGCCCTTGGTGGGCTGCCCAGTTCCTCTCCTTCCGACTCGCTTGCTTCCAAAACAAATTCTTGTTGCAAAGGCTCAGGCCCTTTTAACTCCACATTCCTGCTTGTAACAGGATCCCTTTTGAAAAGGAGGTGAGCTGGTACAACTCAGTGAGCTCGAAAGGAAAAAGATCCCAAATAATTGTTGGAAATGATTGGAAAGAAATATCTCATAGAACAACATCCTAAACCAAACAAAGGGCCGAATGGTTCAGAAGCATTTAGCTGTGAAATGGTGTGTTTTCAAAAACACAGGGACTTACCACGGGCAGGCAATGAGGTGTGGGAGTCAATGCCAACGCCTTTCCCTTCCTCATGCGGAAAGCCCGTGGGGCTGCTGCCTGCCCCTCCAGGCGGCTGCGTAAAGGTACGACCATCACCCACCTTCACCAACAGTGGGAGAGACCCACCGCTGCGGTCTCTCGCCATGGCCCAAGGAACGAATGGTCCGTCCCTTCTGCAGCAGAGGTTTGCTGGCATCCACCTCATCTGTCTAGGTTAAGTGAGGAGGAGGTGGAGACGGAGGGGGAGGTTCTGACTCCCAATTTACAGCTTTACAGCTTCAGGAAGATAGTTTCTTTGCAAACAGTTTCCCTGGTTTTCTTTCTCCTGTTAGCTCTACAGAACGTTGAGCATCTTTAAAACTGCATTAGCTTCCCTAAGGGAGGCTTGTTTTCAGATCCTGTCTCAACCCGATTTGGAGCAGGGACATCAAAGGCAAGGTAAATCTGGTCCCCTGTTAACCTGGATCCATTTGGAGCTGGTCTGGGCAGTTGGAGCTTGCTGTGGTGATCACAGTCTTTCGAAATATTTACTTATCTGACTGACAAGAGAGTTATTTAATAAGTTATGAGGTCTGCAGTTTTGTGTATACAATTTACAGTGCTATGATTGATGCTGGTTGCTGTTTGGAGAGAAGCGAGGCTGATTGTATATACTGGGCTTCGTTTTGGGGATTTCAGCCCCAGGACTGGGCAGTGTTGTACCTAATATATAACAACAGTTAATCATTTGGACTCACATTGTTTCGGTGTTCATAAAGCCACACAAACATGGCCAAATTAAACCAACGTGTCTTTGAGCAGACCTTGGCCATGCAAACATCAGGGGTCTCTGCCCGGTACAGTGGTCACAGTGCCCATCTCTGCTCTTGCCCCATGCCTATGCTGCCCACAGCCCTCCAGCTCTTACCGGGCAGAAGGAAATATCTGGTTTTCTGGGTGAATACCTTCTATTACAAGTGTGCAGGATCACGAGAAAAGCCTATTCCTTGGTGGAAGAGGTCTTCCCACCTCCAGTGAAGCAATACAGGAGTGATTGCTGCGGCTCATGGGTGCGTGCAGCCCAGCTGGTGGGCCAGAGCTACTGTAGATGAGCACAAGCCCCCAGGAGACACTAGAGCAGAAAAGAGAGGGCATGGACTAATGTTAAAATGAGAGGGAGTCAGAGGCTTTGGTTCAGTTCATACTGGAAACAAGTTGTTTCAGTTCTGAACCATCAAAATGTTTTGTTTCTGGAATTACGTGACCTGTACATATCTGAAACAACGTTTTCAGGACCATGCAGCTCCCTCAATTTTTCTGCAATTTGACTTACTGACCTGATTGTGCACAAAGACAAGGGTATGACTCTCAGGAAACACGGGGGCCAGTGCAGTCATGTGCAATGCAGGAGCTATGCAAGAGCTACTACTGGAAGGCAAAGCTTGGAAGGAGAGGAAGAGAGAGCCCTTTCATGCTACCAAGCAGCTGTCCAGATTGACTAGTACAGGCAATAAATTAAAAAAAAAAAAAAAAGATTTAAGAACTTTATTCTGGAAATATTCTTTCAGACACATTCACCGTCAAAGGTCTACACCAGATGCTGTGAATAAAGAACGGGAGGAAATTAAAAGGAGGGAATTGACCCTGACCCTGAGATGAGGTGGCTGGGTGAATGTCAGCTGGATGAAGGCTCCACATACCCACGCAGCGAAAAATGTGCTTCCTCTGAACAGAGCAAAGTAATGAAGTATTGCTTTGAAATTATTGAACTGTGATACTACATCCACGTTGCTGACGATGGCCTTGTCTGATGGAGAGAAAAATACAAGGAGGTCTTCCCAGTTCAGACTGGAAAAAGGAAAAGGATGTCTGAGGCAGACTTTCCACATATTGCATTCACCATGGAAGGAAAGTAATACTCAATGCCCTCCTGAATGTTCAAAACTGTTTCTGCAATCATCCTCAGCCACCAGAAAAGGCTAATTGATCCCCCAGCTTCACCAACAGCATTTGCTCTCGAAAGGATATATCTTTTCATTTAGTCTGTTCGAATTTACACTTAGAACAAGAAGGATCTTAAGCAAAATGCAGCCTGCCGCTTCCTCCCAAGAGACTCTCCGGAGATGCACTGCACTTAGAAAAGTAAGTGAAGGTTTCAAGGGGACCAGAGGGATAGCAGGCTGATGGCACCACTCTCAGTCTCCATGGAAATGTGCCTTGATGTAATTAATGATAAAAAAACGGGACAAGAATAAAAATGATTCAGAGAAGCTCTGGTACTTCTCCCTTGTTTAGGTCCCGTGATTAAACCCACATAGAGCCTAGAATGGGGAGATGAGGTTCAATTATAGCTAAGAATAACAAATTATCTCCTTTGCACTTCTTTTGCTGATGAGTAATCCAATTCCTACCCAAAGTAATGTTGACTATGGAGATTTTGCCAATATCTGATTCATAAAGTTGCTGGAAGAGTGTGGGATTAGAAATGCAGAAGAAGGACAGTAGCTCTGCACCACTTATTCTTAAACACTGATAATTTCGGGCAAACTTTTTAACAGGTAACAAGAACACAACCAAATACTTCAGTGAAAGTCCACCTTTAGCTAAAATGAAATACAAATGGCCTGCTAAGTGAAGGGTTTGAATCTTCTCTTTTATGTACAATATAAATATCTTTTTACTTTGCATGATGAGGATTTGAGGACTTCAGCCGAAGAGTTCAGAGCATGTTTTATGTGTCTTGAAGGTTGTTTGCTCAGAAAATACCCAGAACTGCAGGTTCTGAAGTTATAATTTGAACACTATTGAAAGGTATCAGCAGCCTCAGCCTCACGCCCCCGGCCGTTGAGAGTCACAGGGGGTTTGCATCCCCGTGTTTCCAGCCCCAGCCGTTGTGTGTGGGTACCATTAGGAAGAGACGTCTCTCTGCAGCTTTCCTGTGTCTGAAAGGAACGTATTCCTGGAAGTTACGGGGTTGTTGAGTTCCTGGGACAGAAACAATATGACTGCTGAAACTCTGCCTTGCAACTCTGGGAGATGCTGGCATGATTTGAGGGCTGGGTGTGCGAGCCAGGCACCGGCTTTCTGGGCGACGGGAGCTGCAACGCCGGCAGAAGGAGATGGTGGCCCACAGCGCGGCGGTAAGGTGGGAAAGCAGTTCAAATACATTTAAAAAAAAAAAAAAGGCTGGGGTCTTTTATGAAAGGCAGTCTTGTACAGCAATTTATAAAGAGCTCAAGGGATGTTATTGTTTAAATAAATATTTAAGGAAGATTCCTCTCAATTTAAACAGAGCGAGCTGTAGCATGTGGAAAGCAGCAGCATTTGATTACATACATGCAAGAGGCCAAAGCAAACCGTTATGAACAAAGGTGGCGGAGGAGGAGGAAGAAAATTCATTTGATTCTGTTTCTCCAAGACAGTCTATTGACACCACCTTTTCTGCTTAGTGCCAGAGTGCAGCAGGGGTCCAAGCCCTGGCAGTCCCAGCAGCGGATGTGCCAGGCAAGAAAGCCATTCGGCAAGCCCCGGTGGTGTTTTGTCGGATGAGATGGCTGGGGATAGAATCTAGCGCAGGTAAAACCCTGCCCGGACTAGTGGCCTGACATGCAGCAGCAGGACTGCGTGCCCGAGGAGAAGGGGACAAAGGTGGGTATGGCTGACCATGTGTGGCCCATCTGGTGTGTTGGCCCGTCTTTGACAGGCGCACAATCACAGCCTTGATACCAGAGGGCTGCGCGTTGCAGCACGGGTTCACCTTAAAACCCGGCTTGGTTTGGTTGTTACAGAGCTGGAGTGGCCTTGTGGGGTGAGCCCGGCACAGCCAAAGCTCAACACCGTGCGCTGTCAGAGGCTTCATACAAGGAGGTGCTTTCTGCCCTGCAGGTAGAATATGCCAAAGGCATAAACATCCAACCGGCGGTAGCAGAAAAGACGAGAAAACAAGAGAAATTCACAGCTGAGGGACAAGACATCTAAATAAAAGTGAAAACATGCTAAAAGGCCATAAGCAGTTAAAAAACCCTCAGTGAGTTTGAGGTTATTAGGAACTTCCGTATGTCATGTCTCATACATAGATTTGGACTATGGGATTCATAAAGGTGCTATAAATGAATTGACAGAAAAGGACTTAGGGGAACCCATGACACTTGCCTCAGGGTGGGAAATCTGAATTTATGTCTGGGTAGGGGTTTCCCAAATGGTCTTCACTCTAGTGCAAAAGGCTGAAATGCTCATCTTCCTCACCTTCTTTTGAAAAAGGTAAGGCCTTTGCCTTATCGGAAGTAAGCTTTTCTTCTCTGATATAACTGTGTGTTCACTCTCCTTCTGAATTTAAGTCACAAGCCAATAGAGCACCAAATAAATCACTTTTCCAAAGCCACTTTTCCTGAAACTGGAGGATTCTGTAAAGGTCATGCAGCCCAGATGACACATATTTCATGGATGCATCTGAAGACATGGCAGATCCACTGTACAAAGTAGGACATGATTTACTGTTTGGATTATCAAGATGGTTGATACAAGAATAGTCAGCCAGGGCTGTATCTTGGTAGGAGACAAAATCTGTGCACCCATTCATGAACAAACTTCTTTGATATTTCACCCTATCCCATGTCACCGGACAGCAGAATAATACAAAGAGAAATCTTTATCTGTGGTGCAACTGCAGGAAGGTAGCAAGCTTCTCTCGGGGCTGGGATCAACCTCGTTCTCTCCAGCCACAGGATCTGGGGACCTCAATGTTACTGTACAACCATCTTCAGATACCCAAGGCCCTGGCACGGCTCAGGACAGAAGACCTGGCCCACACCATCCGTGGAGACACGGGAGTCTGCAGAGCAGGTCAAGGCAAATCATTTGGAAAAGAAAGCATTAATTTCCAAGACAAAATAGTTCCTGATTCATGACTGTTTGGAAACAAATGAGAAATAAGAATTATAAAAAAAGCCCCATTTTGTTCTTTGAGGAACCACAGAATTAACTGCTTGTACATTAGTTTCCAGCAAGTACTAAGTCCCAAGGCACAGTGTTGTGATTGTCGAACTAGTCATGTCACACATACTGGTTTAATTTAGACGAAAACAGTAGGAAGAGTATGATGGGATATAGCCAGTAGCTAGCTGGGAATAAAGGTGGGATAGCAGCAGGGTCTTAGTCTCAAGTATGTCAAGCAATTCATCAAGCAGTGATGGTTTTGCGTTAGCACCCATGAGGTGACCTCACTATTTCCCTGGGCTGTGTGCAGTGAAAGGAACCGTCTGGACCAGCCAGGATTGCAGATTAGGGGACAGCAGCTCTTCCAGAGCTGTACAAGAAACCTTAAACACAGACCTGACTGCTTCATTCATGATGTTGCTCCCCACTTGTAATCATCACATCAAAGTGGTAACAGCAACGGCTTCCTGGATTTATTTCTTTTGTGACAACTTCCACAAGGACATCCCCAATAAATATCTCCAGTCCTTGGACTGTCAGTCTCCACTCCGCCCATCCACTGTCATCCAGCATCAAAGTTTAGGGCACTGTTTGCCACAACGTCCAGGCAAGCACTTTCTTGTTTTCTTCCATGATACTTGGGGCAGCTGCCCATAAGCATCCACCACTCCTTTTCCTTTTCTATTTCAGTTCTCCAGTGAATCCCTGCTTAAAACTCCTTGTGATGTCCTTGACAAAGGTGAGACTGTTGGTTTGCAGTGAGCAGTGCCTGTCATGCTGGCCAACGCTATCTCACAGCTTCTTAGCACTCCTTCATCTCTTGGTAGCTGTCTGTAGGTGGCTCTGGTCTTCTCACATTGTCAGCTCCTGCGGAGCAGTGGCTATTCTTCTGGTCTTTATTTCTACACTGTCTCACACAGCTGAGTGTGCATGGGGCTTCCAGGAGCTAATGAGGATTATGAAGTTTCACTGCCTGGCTTTGTGGAAGAAGAGCCATATGGGATGCTCCATAGCCTGTAGCCATAAAAGAAGTGAAGGAAACCACCTCTCCCTGCCGCTCCATCAGGAGCAGAAACAAGCCGACCGCAGCTCCCTACCTTTCAATGTGGAAATCACGTCAAGTGGCAAAATGGAAACCCTGACATTTCACCATCTGTCTGCGAATGCTGCATATGTGTTGCATACAAAAATAGGCTATAAGAATACTGTTAAAACTGAAAAACCCATGAGGCAAGAGATGCCAGAATTAGGCCTTGTGCTACGTGTTATGATACACTTGTTAATTAGATGATCGCACAGTATTTTGCCAGAGGTCTCAGCTTTATCCCATGGTACAGGATGGACTGTCTTCACTGGAGAAGATGTTATACAGAATTTTGTTTTTTCCTTAGTGTTTTTTCCTTTTTCCTTTCCTCTCCTAAGACCAAGCCTAGCCTGTGGTCCTAGGCTTTATTTACTACCCAAGTTCTCCTCTGAATAAAAATGACTGACTTTCCCACACTGGGCAAATTGCAGTGGCCCACCTGCCTGTAGTATCCGGGTACTTCACAAGTGTCTCTGAGCTCTAGTACCTCTGTCAGAGGTGTGGTGGTGCTTTAGACGCTTGAACAAAATGGAAACAGAGGGAAGACAAGTAATACAAGCAACCAGCTTGATCACGTCAGGCACCAATTTATCAGTGGTCTGGCTTGGTCACCCATCCCAGCTGTCACCCACCGCTGTCACCTTCCCTACAGGAAGACCCATGCCTACATCCACCCTTGCAGGCTTCACAGGTCCCGCAGCCCAGTGCTTCAAGGTCATGAGCTGAGACCAAGGGGTGGCCAACAGCCATAGCTGGGGACGGGGCTATTCAAGGGTGTTCGGTGTCAGGTGGCACTGGACATGCTAGGGGCAGACCTCCCATCAACTCCTACCCCAGGAGTGGTCATTCAGTGGTGGGGTCTCATGGCATGTGGAGACAGGGGAGCACACCCCACAGGTGCTGACTGCGGGCTGGGGAAAGCCTCAGTGCAACCCAGCACAAAAGACCCTGCAGGGAGAGCAGGGCTGAAGCCAGTTCTGCCAGACAGTGCTCTTCTTCCCAAGAAGGGACCATGGATGGAGCAGCTCTGGTTTCACATCAGGCTCTGGCATGTTGAGACTCTCCCTATGGCTCACACCTTGACACACATCTCTCTGCCACACACCCAAGCCCTCCAAGCCCCTGGCTCCTCACTTGCACCATGTAGTCCCCATCTCAGTCTCATGCCATCCTTCAGTTTATCACCCCTTTAGCACCAGACCTTCCATTAGTCCAGCATCGCCAGGGTCCCTGGCCCCTGGCTGTGCAGGAAAGGTGTCAGGAGTGCCGTTCCCTGCCTGCCTTTCCATTGCCAAACCACTCTGCCCTAAGCAGCATTGCAGGGAGAGCCCAGGCTCATCCTGCTCCTAGGACTGGGGATGGCTTTTGGGCTGCAGAGGGGGGACACAGGTATCCTGGTCCCTGCAGAGCTGTGGGGAGGCAGCAGGAGCAACGGGAACTTGGTAGCACCAACTGGGTGCACAGGAGCACTGGGGTCGGCACTGGGAGCTGCCAGGATGCTGGGCTGAGCTCGCTCACGTGGGAAGAAATCTCAGCAGTTTTTCACTACTCAGCCCCAGCACATCCCTAATAAGTTGCTATTTTTTCCCTTCAAAGCCTATCACTAAGCCAAATTGGAGCATATTTACAAAGTAAAAAAAAATAGAAAAATCACAGTCCTGACCCAAAGCTGCCAAATTTCAGATCTCTACTCCAAAGCACAGAGGGATAAGAACTATCCAAGGAAAGGATCACCAGGTTCCCCCCTCCTGTTTCTTCCTTTCTTTTTTTTCCAGTTGGACAACAATGCCTTTTTCCCTATGCTCATTCTTGGAAATGGCTGGACAGTTTTGGCTGAAATTTTCCAGAAAAGAACTTAGCCCGAGGCAGATAATCAAGTTGGAAGAACTCGGTCTGAACAGTTCAAGTCTGGTAAAGTTATAAGCAACTGTGAATGCGGTCTTACAGCAGGACACATATGAGTAACCTTAATCATAGAAGCTGCATGCAATCCCACCTTTGATGCATTCAAAGTTATAATAGCTAATGATGCTGTTCCATTCAGACGCATCTTATCACGATTCAGATATGTCACCAGGAAGAAAGCTTTACTCAGTCATCCCACTGAGCCTTCCCACACCGCTTCCTACTCGAGCAGCTCTTCCCATCTAACAACTGGTGGTACAAAAAAACCCACAGTTCCCTCGCCTCCAATATTTGCATTTGAGCTTCTGCGTCTTGGATAGAGGCAGCTGATGCTAAAATGGGATTGCTCTCTGAACTAATGTATTCAAAATTAATAAAAGAAATAAAGCAACACACTCCTCTGGCAGGTTCCCATGCATATTTTCCATAAAAGTTCATTTTTCCACATGAACAAATTGTGAGTATGTGGGGGATTTGCACTGAATCTTGATACGGAGCTTAGAATTCTTGGCACTGCTTGGGACATTAAAATGACATCAGCTCTGCTTTCTATATTGAAGTTTTATAGTTGCTGCCTGACCCCATTGCTTTGTTCTGCGCATATTCTCTCTCCTGCGAGCTGCCTCTCTGCCACGGTGTGAGAGCATCATGACAAGCTGTGTGTTTGTAGTACTTCTAGCCCTGCCCGCCTCTCCCTGTGCCGGGCACCCGAGTGATAAAGCTGCATTTCTTCCCCCAGGACAAAGCAGCATTGTGGGTTCAAGGGACGAGGGCACCTTTGCCAGCCGAGAGGCTCCCCGACAGCGTGGCAGCTCTGTGCTGAGGGACCTGGCGTGCCGAGCAGGGTCCCCCTCTTTTCTCTGGAGGAGCAGGGGAGTGGAGTGCGCGCTGCTGGGGTGACAGGGTGACAGGGACCAGGGGAGGTCAGTTCTTGCAGGCAGGACACTGTGAAACCACCCTGCCTTGCTCAGGGAAGGGAAGGTGGGAGTGCAAAGAAGGGGAAGAGAAAAGGGATCATCCCTAGGTGGGAGACAGGACTTTCTCCAGCACTGGCAAGGTAGCACCTGGAGCAGCGTTTGTTCAGCGCCGCCTTGGCGGATGGAAAGCACAGGTGCCCCCCCAACACACACTCTCCCGCATGCCAAGGGAAGCGGCAGGCAGTGGCAGCACTTTTTAAAATTAAAACACAAGATCTGAGTAACAGTGTTTCTGTGTCATCCAGCAGCACGAGCCACTGTGTTTGAACACCATGGGGCAGGAGGATTTGGTACCCCGGCTCCCCCGTGAATCGCGACGCGGGGAGAAGCGGGAGTGTCGGGGCAGGGAGAGTTAACAGAGTCCCGGCACTGGGAGTACAGCTCCACAGGCATTAGCACGGACATCACACTTGTTTCCTGGATTTCAAATAAAAGAAGGTTTCAAGGAAAAGATGATGCTTTCCTACATCCCCTGTGACTTGGAAAGCAGTAAGAGCAAATAAAGACAGTTAATTATCTGGCACGCCACATCCAAACATTTCTGAGAGCACCGCTCTGCCGTTACTGTAAGAGTCACGCTGGAAGAGCATTAGCATATACTCTGTAAACAGACCCAGTGCCATCCTCCAGCACAGCCCCAGCCTCCCGCAGCGGGATTACAGCAGCTGGACAAACCCAGCAGGGACTATACCTGACAGTCAACAAAATGCCAGCTTTGCTTTACTCTTCCTTGATCGCAATAGTACCTGGGTTTGTTATTGCCTACATTGCCTACGTGCTCAGCCTCTCTAGCGAGTGACGGAGAATCGCTGCTGCGTGCTTCTCTGTGCCAGATTATCATTTTATCATTTCATCATTTCACTGCTGTATGGAAATAGCCACAAAACCAGATTAACAGTTAAAGATTGTGAAGCCATTTGCCAAATGCTTCTCGTTCTATAAGCAACAACATTTTTACAATTGCATTTGCAACAGCAGTTTTGCAATCCCATTTATACTCCCCTTTACAAGCACATGCAGCCGTATACGGAACGCAGAAAATCCTTACCTTGCGTGCCCAGAGGAGAGAGCCTGGTTTCCTCTCATGGATCAGAAGCAGGATGAAAAACAAACCCGAGAAAGCCCCTTGAACAGGCTCATCTGCTGAGAGTTGTCTAAATCCCAAGCCTGCTCCCGCTAGCAGCTCTAAGTTTGTGCTCTGAATAGAGGCTGTGTTATTTTAACCACAGGATTTCTAGTCATGGGGGAGGAGAGATGGATTAAGTACGTTTGCAATCTAATGCTTCACATTTACCTCAGCCGAAATGAACTACTTTAAGCCTGATGTAAATAAGTACTGCTAAGATATAAATTTCAAGAGCCCACTAACCAATTATGCTTAAACTAACAGGCTAAATAACTGTGGAAAATTCCAGAGGAATAAGATAACATACTTCTGTGTTCTTTCCTAAATAAAAGGCATGTGTGGAATTTCACGCTAGATACTACGACAAGTGAGCGGCAGCAGACGAACTGTTCAAACCAACCTATGTAAGGTGCTGTACCTCGTAAAACAAAATTCCCAACACCTGTTAGCGTGGATTTCAGCAGGCATCCCAGCAATGTGGGGGTTTGTGGCTTGTAAAAAGTACAGATATGAGGGATTTGAATCTAATATTTCAAAAGAGCAAATAAAGCTCTTTAAGGTAAGAAGGCAAGATTTTAAAAGGCCACGAGGTCTGTAGTTCTGCGGGAGCACAGACGTTATCCCGCTGCACAAGTGCCGCCTCCAACAGGGATATAAGCTTGATACCCTCCCTGCAGCTCGGGGATTGCTACGGAGGTTGTTAAACGCAGACAAAATATTGTGCCCAGGACACTGGTTTGGGTTTTTTGTTGTTTAATCCAGCTCAAACTCTGCCTTCATTTCCTGGATTGTAACACTTTGGTGCCGCAGCTGCTGCGGTTGCAAAGCATGGCTCCAGTCCAGGCTTCCAGGGCCACCTCACAGCTGATGGAAAAGAGATCTATTCACTTTGTGTGAGGTACAATTTGTAAATAAAATCCATTCTTAAACTTTGGGCTGAACGGAGGAAAACAATTTGGAGGCAAAACACTAGAGGAAAGGGGATAAATCCAAATTTGTCTTTGACAGCAGAGGCTTCAGGAACACAAGTTTAATTCCGTTTTGAATAAAACCTGGGTCTATAAATAACATTATCGTACACTTACATAACCCTCTTCATCCCAAAGCGTTCCCGGGTGCTTTGCAGATGCAATCATCTTGTCTGAAAACCGCCGGCGGACCTCCCGCCCCGGAGAGGAGGGTGGTGCCGTCCGGCAGTGCTGGGCAGGAGGCAGGCAGCCGAGCATCCCGCCGCAGCTCGGCCGGCTCCCCTCCTTCTGCAGGGACTGGCAGCCGGCCCCGGACTCACAGACAGGGCCCTGCTCGTGGGATGCTGGCCAGGAGCATGGGGCATCAGCTTCTTGGGTCACCCGGGTACTGGAGCCGGCTCTGATGTACAGGTCTGGTGTCTTTAACCACCAGCAGCAGTTACGAGTGGTTCCCAGAACAGACTGGGGCATCTCCGGAGATGTCAGCCTACTTCCCAGAGCTTAGGCTGAGCTGGCTGAGCTCCCCCCGATGCCTGGCTCAGCCTGGCTCAGCTGGGCTCAACTGAGCTTGGGTTTTTGCAGGGAAGGCAACTTGGATCCCAAGCGTCTGTGCCACCAGCCAGGCAAGGATGTGCACCCGAGCTAGAAGGAAAATGTCCCCAAACCTCCCACCAACATGCCTCTGGTCCGTCAACCACTTTCTGCTTCCACCAACAAAGCGGCTTGCTCCACCCCAGCTGGCTCTCTTTGGCATTGCTGTAATCACCATAAGATCAACCCCACTGATGTTTCGGGGATCTTATCAACACTTACAAATACCTAAAGGGTGGGTGTCAGGAGGATGGGGCCAGGCTCTTTTCAGTGGTGCCCGGGGACAGGACAAGAGGTAATGGGCACAAACTTGAGCATAGGAAGTTCCACCTAAACATGAGGAGGAACTTCTTTACTTTGAGGGTGGCAGAGCACTGGAACAGGCTGCCCAGAGAGGTGGTGGAGTCTCCAACTCTGGAGACATTCAAAACCCACCTGGATGCGTTCCTGTGCAACCTGCTCTGGGTGACCCTGCTGTGGCAGGGGGGTTGGACTAGATGATCTCCAGACGTCCCTTCCAACCCCTATCATTCTGTGATTCTGTGATTCCCAGCTACAGGTTCTACCTCATCCTTGCATGGGACCCCACCAGGAAAGCAGGGATGAGAAATGCTCCCAGGGAAGGGGCAGGTGTTGCTACAGCCCTCCTGGGGGAAGCTCCAGCTGGAAGAGCCCAGGTCCCCCAGTTTGCAGACAAACTGGTATGACAGGCACCAGACCTATGCACCAACATTGCAAGGAGAGGACTTTAGGAAGAAAACAACACTTCTCCTTTTCTTGTGTTCCCTGCTCCACCTGGATGGAGAATCTCTGCATGCACAAAGGAGGTGTCTGTGCTGCAGAGGGGTATATTTTTCATTTTTGCTTTGCTGGCTCAATAGGAAACAGCAGGAGGAAGAGAGGCCAGTAGAAGTTGCTCTGCAGTTTGACCTGAAAAGAGACCATTTTTTCCAGAGAAACTAAAAAAAAAGAAAAGTGGGGGGGGATAAAGCAAAAATAATTTTTAATTAAGTGAAAGCATTTGATGCTGATGCATGATTTCATTTTTCAAGTTTATCAATCTCTTAGGTCAGACTGTACCCAATTTACAAAGAAACAGCACTTCAAAAACAAACATAAAGGAAATAAAGAGTTTCATTTCTAAAATGTCAAGGCAAGACATTTCAGCATTCCACATTGCTGCTGTTTCTTTGAGATGTGGAGAAGAGCAGTAACAAAGGGACAGGTTTATTGTTCATTTCTAGAATCCTCCTTGTTTGTTCTCCTCCTAGACAAGTCAACAAATTGGACCCAAATTCACAAACCAGTTCCTTCAAGTTTGTATTTTTTATCCCAAAAAAAGCCCCAAACCCCAATCATTCTGTCTGAAACCTTTTCCAGCTTTAGGCTCTGACACAGCAGCCAGCATTTGGAAGTCGAACACCTGCCTATTGATGAAGTTTTTTACCTTTCTCTCGTGCCTTGAGGCGGCTCAGAGCTGCTCCCTGCCTGGCGTGTCCTCCTGCTGCAGCCCAGACCACAAACGTGCCCGCTGCCTCCAAAACAAAGTCAGCTCCGCATAGTTTCCTACAGCTCTTTCCCTCGTCATCCAACCCTAACATTACGGATCTTAGCTGGAATGGTTCTTTCCCAAGTGTAAACAGCAACAAATTATTCCCGGTCTGTGAGAGGAACATTCCCTTTCAGCACCCTCTGTGTGATACTGGATATTTCTGCATCCTAATCACACCGGGCTGAGGTCTTTAAGCTGCGGTGCTCACCTGCCTTCCATTAAAGCCTGCAGAATAAAACATGGCCCATGCTAGAACTGTTTAGGGATTCAATTTTGCATTTCAGTCAGCACTGAGATGAATCAAGCAACAAATGAAAGGAAATGTGAAGCACAATGAACTGTACAATGAAGTACAATTTTGCAGCAGCAAGAACTCCCACACTGGCCTCCCCTTCTGAGATAATGGGATGAAGAATTCATAATAGGAATTGTTGACGGGAAATTGCATGTTAAAGGAACCTGAGTAGTTGCCCATCTATTTTGCATGTTTTCTCCCCTTTTTTTTGTAAAGTGAACTGAGAATTAGAGGTAAAAAGTTTCTTTTGAATTAGGAAACTGCTTCTAGAAGTGATATTGCCAGTCCACACTGTTAAAAGATCTTCCATTAGAATCTGCACAAAATGCCATGATTGATCTAGAAAACACAAGCTTCTGTGCAAAAAGCCCTTTGGGAATGGTAGCAGACCACATTTTCACACTTCTGCTCTGCAGTTTTGACATCCGGTACTTAATTCTGTTGTAGAGGAAAGCAAATGTTTTCTTTAATCAAAGTACTCCAGGAACTGAGGCCCTGAACCAGCCCCTTCCAGTATCAACTACCGTAAGACAAAAAATTGTGATAGTTGTCAAAAATGAAAAAAATTACAAGTCAAAAAGTGAATTCAAGCTGACATGTCTTGAATTATTTCCTTTCTGGATTGCAGTGCTTGTTTCTGTTCTATTTATTTCTAAAATTATGTCAATCACAACTGTTGGTACTTAAAACATGAAATGCCGTGATTAGATAAAACCGAACAAGCTTACAGTTAATTGCAATTTAATCCAGGGAATTCCACCAAAGAGTTTCCCCTTAAATGAAGTGTGTGCATCACTCAGTCACAAGCCCAAGATAAAACATGTGGGTCCCCAGTTTGGGGGATCGAGGCCCTGTTGGCTGGCACAGGAGGAGCATTGGCAGCCATTGACTCTACGTGGGCATTGCTTCCCCTCTCCAAATACAGCAGGTCTTCATAGAATCATAGAATGGTTTAGGTTGGAAGTGACCTTAAAGACCATCTAGTTCCAAGCTCCTGCCATGGGCAGGGACACCTCCCACTAGACCAGGTTGTTCAAAGCCCCATCCAGCCTGGCCCTACCATGAGGAAGTTGCACCCAAACTGCAAGAAGCATCTCCCAGTTAATGGCATTAGGAGGACTGTGACTCCCGTTCAGGGTTATGTGGGATACCGCTCGATGCAGGCAGCCCCAGGCACCCACAGGGAGGTGGACACGGAACGGGGGTACCCCCAAGCATGGCCCCAGGAAGTCCAGGTCTGCTCAGCAAGAGCAGGGAGATGCTGAGGTGGGCTGAGCACTGGAGCCAGGCCCTGCAGACTTTGCCATGGCTCTGGTATGATGAACGAATTCAAATCAATCTGCTTCTGGAATGAGTATTTGTGGAGGAAAGATTAAGTTTCACAACTTACCACTGCCCCAACAATCAACTTTGTTTCACGTGGTGGAAACCTCTGAAGTCATGTTGAATGTTAGTACATGAATACTGGGCAAAACCTGAAATATAATATAAACTAACTGTAGTGGTGCAGGCTCTTCTCACCCTGCAGTGGTGGATCTCATGGAACTGCAGGACTCTGCAAAGGAGCAAAGGATTAAATGACTGAATCACCAGGGACCATGTGTGAGCCAAGGACCTACTGGGACTTCAGTGGAGATGAACTGCTGTGCTCAGCATGCGATAAGGAAAGCTGTGGTCACCTTCAAGCCTGGGGTACCTCACAGTTGTCCCAGAAAGGGTTCAGTGGCAATGCCCAGGGCTGCCTCGGGACAAGGCTCACTTTTAATTATTTGAATTGCCAGGAACAGAAGTGTAAGCCTGGCCTGTATTTGCAATCACTCACAGTAGGGTGGGAATTTGTGTTGCTTAGCAAGTTCTTTTGGTTAAATTAACAAATTTAACTTCTCCACAGATGCTTAAGAGTGTATTGTAACTGTAGCTAAGGCCTCTCAGTTGGGTGTACCTCTAACTCTCCTCCCATTCGTACTAGAATGCCTGCATTTGATGACGCTTCAAATCTGGCCTGACTGTCCGAGTGCAGGTATGGACTTCAGAGGTCGCTTTTGCAAAGGGAGTTCAGAGGTCGCTTTTGCAAAGGGAGTTCAGAGGTTGCTTTTGCAAAGGAACGCTCTGCTTGCAAAGACAACAAAGCTGAAATCATTCAGCTGCTGGTAGAACTCCCATATCTCCCTGCATGTCTAGAAGGCACTGGGAAGTTTGCTCTTCCCAGTGTGCCTAGAAGGATGTTTTTTTAAATTACTTACTAGGCAAATACCATAGAACAGCTCATCTTCTGGCAAGGTGATGGGTTTTTGGGGAGCCACACAGGTGAGGGCAGAACTACAACAGCACAGCAAGGTCAGTGCAGTTTCTGGGGTGACTGCTGACACCGAAGCCAGACTGGCCAAGGAGCACTGCCCTTGATGCGAATCACTGGCATTATCTCTGTTATGAAGACATAACCAAACTGTCAATTGTATTGATCAGATTTTTTTCCTTGTGGTGATTTGCTTGAGAAAGGGCTTCCTTTTGGTGGGAGGATTTCAGTCGATAGATCTGATTGGAAAATACCTGCCTAGTTAGAAGTATTTTATTGTAATGTTAGAAGGATATATTATGATCTGAGTACATCTTATTTAAGCTTTCTTACCCCGTCTATCTATATGCCCCTCTTCTACATCCCATCTCCTGGCCTTTTCTGACTTGCTGTGAGTATGAGGCAGAATGAGAAAATCCATGTGAATCTCAGAAGGAAGAACATGCATCTCCCGAAGGGAGCTTTTGGATGAGACAGCTGAAAACCAGGCTGTATAGACAGCTAAATTTCATTGTGGACAACACTGAAAATACTCCTAGAGAAGAGCCTGTTTTTCTCAGTGTGCTGCTTTTGGCTGGAATAGAATTAATTTTCTTCACAGTAGCTAGAATGGGGCTATGGTTTGGATTTGTGCTGGAAACAGTGTTGATATTACAGGGATCTTTTAGTTAATTGCTGAGCAGTGCTTACGCACAGTCAAGGCCTTTTCTGCTCCTCACCTCACCCCACCAGTGAGAAGGCTGGGGGAAGCCCAAGAAGTTGGGAGGAGACACAAGCCGGGACAGCTGACCCCAACTGACCAAAGAAATATTCCATATGACATCATGCTCAGCATAGAAAGCTGGGGGAAGAAGAAAGAAGGGGTGACATTTGGAGTTATGGCGGTTTTTCTTCCCAAATCACCATTATGCATGATGGAGCCCTGCTTTCCTGGAGATGGCTGAACACCTGCCTGCCGACGGGAAGCAGTGAATGAATTCCTTGTTTTGCTTTGATTGTGTGGCTTTTGCTTTTGCTTTACTTATTAAACTGTCTTTTTCTCAACCCACGAGTTTTCTCACTTTTACTCTTCTGGTTCTCTCCCCCATCCCACCGGGGGAGTGTGAGAGAGGATCTGCATGGTCCTAGCTGCTGGCTGGCGTTAAACCACAACACTCAGCAATAGAAAAGTGCCAGCAGCAGTGTCCAGTGAGCCCTTCCACTCTAGAAGATGTTATCTTCTCCCCCAGTCCCAGCAGATGGGCTACTACTGAATATGGCTTTGTTATGAGGTGCCTTCTGAGGTCCTCAAGCATATTAAATCCCAACCGGCAGGCTCATCCACCAGCAGGGAGCCCTTGCGCTAGATATCTGACTGCTATAAACTGGAATTTCTTCCTTGGAGAACTTGCGTTATTAGAAAGCTCAGCTGTTGCAGGAGGAGCGCTTTGCACCTCGTGCAAAGTTTATATATTCATCTTTATTGTGGAAAGGAAGATTACTTATTTTGACACTCGTGATCAAAAATGAAGGCAATTGAGCTCTCATTTATGAGATTAAGGGTTTTCTCTGCATTAACAAAGGGTTCATGTTCTTGCAGTCAGGTATGTGTATCTTCAACACTGTATTAAACAGTGATAACAAAGCGGTTGGTAGCAAACCAAAGCAGTTTTTGTGTGCAGAAGGTAGTTTTAGGAGCATCGGTTCCTGCTTTCTTTTGTGAGCAATGTCTCTTTGAACTCCACTGTCTTATCCTGTACCCACGGCAGCGTGAGCTGCTCTGCACATGCAGCAGAAGCCACCATGGCAGCACCCACCCAGGACCGGGAAGGACCAAGCCAAACTGGGACAGCTGGAGGCGTCTCCAACTCTCGTGCTCCTTTCTGAACTCCTTCACAATATGCGCTGTACTGGGTTTGCACGGCAAGGTTTCGGTAGCAGGGGGGGCTACAGGGGTGGCTTCTGAGAAACTGCTAGAAGCTTCCTCTGTGTCTGCTGGGGCCAATGCCAGCCGGCTCGAAGATGGACCTGCCGCTAGCCAAGGCCGAGCGCTGTTAGCGCCTCTGGGATAATATTTTTAAGAAGGGGGAAAAAATTTGCTGTGGAACAGCACCTGCAGTGAGAGAGAGGAGTGAGAGTATGTGAGAGCAACAACCCTGCAGACACCAAGGTCAGTGAAGAAGGAAGAGGAGGAGGTGGTCCAGGTGCTGGAGCAGAGATTCCCCTGCAGCCAGTGGTGAAGCCCATGGTGAGGCAGGCTGTCCTCCTGCAGCCCAGAGAGGTTAATGCTGGAGCAGGTATCCACCTGCAGCCCGAGGAGGACCCCACATCAGAGCAAGTGGATGCCTGAAGGAGGCTTTGACCCCGTGAGAAGCCTGTGCTGGAGCATGCTCCTGGCAGGACCTGTGGACCTGGGGAGAGAGGAGCCCAAGCTGGAGCAGGTTTGCTGGCAGGACCTGTGTCCCCGTGGGGTCAGTCTGGAGCAGTCTGTTCCTGAAGGACTGCGCCCTGTGGAAGGGACCCACGCTGGAGCAGATCATGGCGAACTGTAGCCCATGGGAAGGACTCGCGTTGGAAAAGTTCACGGAGGACTGTCTCCTGTGGGAGAGACCCCACGCTCGAGCAAGGGAAGAGTGTGAGGAGTCCTCACCCTGAGGAAGCAGGAGCAGCAGAGACAACAATGAACTGACCACAACCCCCATCAGCTGCAGGAGGCATCCAGGCAGCTGGGAGGGGGATACGTTTTTAGTGTATCCAGAACTGCAGCGTGCATCTCTAAGAAAGCCTCTGTTCCCATGCCTTGCCTTCAGTTACTTTCCTGTAATTATTTCTGTTACAATTAGCCAAGTGGGTGCCCAGGCTGCAGTGTGAAAGCCTGTCTGAAGGAAATGCTAAAGCCCCTACAGAATGAAGAGGTAGGTCAGGAATAAAATGCATAAAGCACGGCACCACACCAGCGCTAACCTCTCCCACTGCTGGCAGTGCAGTGTTTAAGTTTTTCCTTTGTTGTTTTTTTTTTTTTTTGCAACAAAATTTATCCTGCATATGACATTATAAGACTCAGGGAAATATGTTTCATTGACCTGCTCGCAGGCATTCTCCAAGCCTTCATCAGGCCTAGCGTCCCTGGAGGAATTTGTTCAAAAATTATGAAGTGTGCATGGAAGATCTAAAATCCTACTGCGCCCCGAAGCCCTTTGCACCGCTCTGGGTGGGCAGGATGAGGTGGGTCTGTCTCTACCTCATCATAGTCATACCAGCCCTGAGGATATTTCCTTGTAGAGAGGTCAGGTCCTTCTCTAGAGCTCCCTGGAGAAATGTGCAAAAGGTTCCAAAGGAATTGCATGATCTGCTTTGAGCTCTCTTTTTTTCGTCTAAAGCAAGACAGCTAAGCCAAGGCCAAATCTTGTGCTTTCCAGACAAGTAAGAGGCCTGAATAACATACTTTGTCTCAGAGATCAGGATTTGATCCCCAGATGTATCGCAGACTCCCTGTATCACTTTGGCAAGTCACTTTGTGATGGATTTTCATACACTTGGCACTAAAGCCAAGTTGTTACAATAACTATATAAGGCAAGATCCCCAGAACTCATTTCCCCTTGTCCAGAATTCTTTGGAAGAATTAGCCAATTATTTTACTTACTAAACAGGACCTCAGCTCTTCTGAAAACCTGCCCGTGCTTGGCAGCCCCGAGTTCTTAAGAAACTCTATCCCCACACCTCTCTGCCTCCATTCCCATCTGCATGTTGAAAGAAACGATCTTTCCTTGGAGCCCTTCGCCTGGCTTTTCTATTCCATCTGTGAGTTCCCAGTGGTGAGACCTCTCTCATGTGAGGTGTCCCAGCCTCTCTGGTACGGCAGGACATGAACCTCTGACAAACTCCCACCTGCCCCTGCTGGAGAAATACACACCATTGGTAACAGGAATCGAACTTAACAAACTGCACAGAAGGAGGACACCAAAAAGAAAAATAAAACATCATGTTAAATTCCTCTCTGATGCACTTTAACCTGTTTTCTCTTGTAAGATCCTCAGTGTTTGGGACCTATTTCTGCTTTGTACACTTGGAAGATTAGAAGGCACATTTTCAGGGAAAG
The DNA here is from genome assembly GCF_963924245.1 of Chroicocephalus ridibundus. NCBI lineage: Eukaryota > Metazoa > Chordata > Aves > Charadriiformes > Laridae > Chroicocephalus > Chroicocephalus ridibundus. The sequence continues at coordinate 17,453,569 of NC_086285.1, forward strand.
GCAGTGTAAATCCTCTTTGGGTTTTTAATGACAAAGATGAATAGGGATGAGCATTCTCTGTCTACTGTGAACGTCAGAAGGAGCAAAACATCAGGATTTCCCAGGTAGTATGAAGAAAATGAGCTTAAGGTCAGAGCAAACTGAACTTTCCCCAATTTTATGGCCACAGTAATTCTGCTTGATTTTTTTTTTTCTGAAACTGGTGGTTAGTATAGGATTTTTCAGATGCTGGAACTGCTCCTTTGAGCTATGGAAACTCACTCACAAGGAAAGCTGCAAAGATAGTTGCACTCAAATTATACATTGCCCCTGGCAGATCAAAACTCATTCCCACCTGTTCGTATTCCAGAAAACGAAGCCTCACACTGTCGATGTGGGTCACTCACTGATTGGCAGTCCGCAAATCTTTAGAGGCAATGGAGAAAAACAAGGATATTTTTGGCAAAGTTCTGCTAATCGGAATCGGATTTGCGCTAAGACCGAAGAGCTCACAGCAATCTTTCCCACCAAAAATGACAAGAAAACACGGTAAAATTAAGGAGAATAACGAAGAGGCTGGCAGATGAGCTCCCAGCCCCATCCTTCACAGACACAACTTGCAGGGCTGACAGGGCGGTATTTTTGAAATCTTGAGTGCCTTTTAGAAAGCTCTGAGTGCCAGCGGCTCCTTCTAAAGCCAGGGCATTTGGTGCTTTATGGGCCAAGTCCTGCTCTGAGGGCAGCTCTGCCTGCCCTGCAGACCATGCTGTGGATGTACCTGCACCGGCTGCCGAGGAGCTGGCAGCCAAGGAGCTGCTGAGGGAGTCAGGGTCATCCCTGTCCCATGGCCCGCCCTTTCCACCCGCCCACAGCAAGGCAGAAACCTCACAGGAGGCCACAAGTCTTATTCTGGGCACTGTTCAGTTCAGTACGGAGAAAGCAACCCCAGAAGATTAGCAGCTGCACCTACACTGCATGTCTTCATCCGGCACGGCGCCGCACTCCTGTGCTCAGCCCCTCGCTGCCGTTGCAATGCAAGGTTTGAGTGCCTGATTGCCATTCGAGATGCGGTCCGGGAGGGCTCCTGGACAGTGACAGCAATCCAGTGAAATTTCCCACCGAATAAAAGGGTTTATGAAGACAGGGGTGGGAACATTCACCTGAGCAAAACCAAGGTGCAAACATCTTAGTTGCATGCGTTATGCATCATATGGATGCTCCTGAGTTTGAAGCTCGTTTTCTTATACTTGAAGTAACAAACGGGTGGCTCTCTTTCCTTACCACCCCCTTTGCCATGTCTTTCAGAACCCTACAAAAAAGCCGTGTCAGACAGCACTGGGCTGTACGCAGGGTGTGGCCTGGACACGGAGTCTTTTGCTTTTAGCTAATGTCTTCAAATCTATTTAAGACAGGAGCAGTTTGAAGCTCTTACCCTCTGAGAACTACTTGGCAGCTCAAATTAAATGAATTAGGCCAGGCTCCAGAAGATGTGACGTTGTCACAGCGGGGTCGGCAGCAGCCCCCGCCAGCATCCCGATCCCTATTTGCAGATGGGGCAAAAAGAAACCCTATGCCCTGTTCCACAGCCACGCGAGGAGATGAGTGAGATACCACAGGCGTTTTCTTCTCAGAGCACGACTGGGTCCCTGGGCACAAAGCCAGGCTGTGGTGCCTCACCGCTGTTTGGTGGCTCCCCTGCCCAGATGTGAGCAGCTGGAGCCCAAGGGCGGCAGGGGAGAGGAAGGCACAGTGGTGTGCTGCCGAAATTCAGGCCCATGCAGCATTTTCCATTATTGGTCAGGTTTGTCTCCTTGATCTCATTGTGATTTTTCTTTTCCTTTTTGTTTACGTCATTGTTCGAAGGAGATATGGTTGCACTTGTTATCAGCAGCAAAACAGTTAACCGGTGATTATTCCAATGCCGCTCTGTGCGTTGGTAATTCCAGAATGACAGAAAGTCTATAAACAGGCTTTTTTTAAGGATTCTTATTCGAGGAAAGGCAGAAAAACAATCTTCCACTCTGGGAAAACTTATGAGATTTGAAAAAGCTTAGGAAAGCTCTGCTGCAAGGAAGCAGAGGTGCCTGCCTGGTTTGCACCAGGAGAGCTGCTCAGAGGACAACGGGGAGGGGGCCCTTAGGCAAAACCAGCTCCTGTTCCCAGCCCCACGACTGCTGTGGAGATCTGGGGTGTGGAGGGGCTTTGTAGCGAGAGCCCCCATGGCAAAACTAACAGGCTTTAACTCCCCTGGCTGCTCCAATTTGTCAAAATTGACACGTTCCTGCAGAACATTCCCATTTTGATGAAATGACATTTTCCAATGAAAAAAAACCAAAACATTCAGCTGGAAAATATCTAACCGGATCTAGTCCTCACGATGTGCTGTACTGACACGTTATTTATGCGCTGGAGGTTGGCGTAGCTTTCGCAAGGAAATGAATCCAAGAGGAGACTCAACAATGAACCACAGCCAGCGTTGGTATATTAAGACAACAAAAATCTGTGCGTTAGCAAACCCAGGCAGTGACATGAATATGACTGTAGCAAGTCCACGTCAGCTGTGGTGGTAATGATGTTAACTGATCAATAACTTGATTTCCCATGGAAATGGAAATAAAGTCCCATGGAAACCAAGCTGCCTGAAAAGGAACCTGCTCCTTCTCCTCCAATTTAGACTCAACTGCTAAGCAAATCAGCAGAGAAAAAATTACATGAATTAGACACACAATGTCCCAATCTACTTTTTACTGCCCCTTTGTGCCTCCTAAAGGAAGGCAACATAGTGTTGCCTGCATCAATCTGAAGATAAAAACGATTTCTAAATTTAGGAAACCAAAGACCAGAGTGTTTTGTCTATCTTCATTTCCTATGCATCTGTGGATATGAGATTAATCATAACACTGCTTTTCAATTTGCCACACGAACACGAGTTTCAGGCTTTTTGAGTGAAATACTCTGTTTGCTCCGTTTTACAGACAAAGAAACAGAAACATGGGAGGTTGAATTGCTGTCTTCAAGACATGCTGTGGGTCACCGTCAGATGGATGACTCAGAGAGCAACTCTTGAGCAGTGCCCGATTCAGCTGACTGCTACCCCAGAGGTTCACAGCAGAATAATTCAGGGCTGGTGTTGGTGGTCTTACCAATGCCTGCTCAAAACCGCTGGCAAAAACCAAGTTCACAGAATTTAGCATCAAATTAAAAAGAATCCCTGCCGCAGCCAGGATCTGAGCGCTGTCCTTCCAGTGACCCCGCTCTTTTCACAGCTTCCCTTCTCCATCAGCTGCAGTCTCGTGCTGTCGTGGTGTGTTGTCCTTCTCCTGCACTGCTCTCCCATCACCGGTCCCTTGACGCCCTGAGAAAGTTTGGGAGGGGCTGCTAAATTTTCAAGAAGCTAACTGAATCAAAATGCAGATCTTAAAAATGAAGGATAACCCTCCGCCTGCAAAAATGTGCCTCCTATCTATCCAAGTGACAGCACTGTGGTGCTCGGGGGATTCTGTGTTCATACCTCGTGTAACAGGCTCTGGCTTTTCTTTGAGGCTCTGGTTCCTGGAATAATGTGATTGTGTGAAAAAGCCTGAGTTTATTTAAGGAAAATATTAGTAGCTCTCCTGTTTGAGGGGAAAAGCTCCAACATATGAAACTGAGGGGATCAAAATCCAGGTGGCAAATTAAGAAGCTGCAGGGTGATTTCTTTTAGCTCACCCCCGAGCTTGCCCTCGCTCATGAGGTGCTCTCTCCCTCGTGAGCCCTTCATCTGCCTGTTGGGAAGCTCTCTGAGCCGCAGGCCACGTGCACTTCTTAAGTGAACTACAATTAACACAAAGTATTTATCATAAGTGAGCACCAGGCTAGACCGGCACCCCGCTGCTGGACCGGCTGCGCTGGAAGGGGCGCGCACGGGCTGAGCCCAGGGGAGGTGCCCGCACCAGGAGCGAAGAGCGAGGAGGAAGGCATGCAGCAGGAGCATCGCCGTGAACCCTGCAGGAGCCCACCTGGAGGGCGGTGGGCACGGCACGGGAGTGTGCCAAAGCACAAGCTGCCCAGGACAGCGAGGTTGCACTCACCCCAGTGCCCTGCGGAGATGTCTCCTGAATACCAGTCCCGCCTTAGGCACGGCCAAAGTCGCATCCTCTCACCTGTGAGAGCAGTCTCTGATACGGGAGCGTGTATGCTGGATCCTCTTTCTCCAATTTCAGCCAGACAAAAACAAATTGCTCTTTAATTTTCCCCTGGAGCATTTGCTTCTGCATGCTCAGCCAGTGGTCACTGTAGAGAAGAGCCAGCAGCAGATGAGCCAGCAGCAGATGTGGTGTAAACAGATGTTGCCATTAATGTGGTGTTCATCTTCGGAGCAGCGTGGTGTTTGCGGTGCACTGGTGGCATGTTGTGTTTCTCATCAGGCTCCCTGCTGGCCATCTTTGTTGAAGGGCTCCTGCTGGGCTCCCAACCGCATGGTATGAAGGCAAGACTGCCTTGTGAGTTGGTGGCCACGCTGGGGACACTGAGCTGCAGGCAGGGAGGGGCTCAGCCAGGGTGCACAGAGGTTTCACACCACCAGCTCCCGCTTGGGCTGTGCCATCGAGGGGACTTTGCTGCGTCATTCTCAGCTTCTGCAGCTTCAGCATCCCCAGCGAGGCTGGTCTCATCAGCCAGCAAGAAGTACCTCACTGCAGAGAAGATGAAAACCCTTAATCATTTCCTTGCACAGAGGCTTTTTTGCGTGGGGTTTCCTTGTCTGAAGCTCAGCCCTCTGCTCTGGTCCCTCAGGGGCAGGATTAGGTGACCCACAGGGCACTCTGCAAGGCACGTTTGCTTCCAGGGCTTTTCCTGGGGCAGTAGGGAGGGACATAATGGAGGCAATCTGCAGTGTGTCCAGCTAGAGGAACGCAGCACTAATAAGCAACACTAATTAGTTGCTGTGGGAGCACTTGAAACCATGGATGGAGACAGCTGCTCCCATGCGCTGGGGTGCTGAGCCTTCACCGTGCCTCTCCCTCGCGAAGCAGCTTAAATCCAGCTGCAGCATCACAGCCCCTGAGCATCTACTGCTGCTCACGCTCACAGAGGTTCCCGGAGACCTCTCGGGGTTAAAAAGGCTGGAGCGAGTGCCCCAAAAGCCAGAACTGGGAAGTGCCATGTCCCCTTTCCGCCTCTATTCATTAGTGGTGTTCATGACCCCAACCTCTGAGCACTTCCTGAACGCTGGTGAACGTCCTCACCATCTTGCAGGTGAGGAGCCCATGAGAGGAGAGCAAATGGTGGGTTCAAGGTGATACCAGGGGACTGTATGCCTCAGCCTGTATCCCCGGCTGAGCTGGTCTCCCGAGCCTTCGCCCGGTGCATTAGCTGTAGAGCTGTCCTTATTCTCTCCTGTGCACTTGGAGCATTATTTTTTTAAATCCCTTAACTCCCCTGTCTTCTAGAGCAGCCGATTAGCAGTGATAATTAAAAAAAAAAAGCAATTCCCAGAAACTGGACCCAAGAGGTTTTGCCAGTTTAGAAGCAGACATGGCAAGGCTGATCAGCCAGAGGAGGGGTTCCGAAAAAACAAGTTGTCCCACTGGTTACATTCGTAGCTGATGAACAAAAGGGTGTTGGGCATCCCAGGAGCATCCCCTCCTGTGGGTCCCCAGCCCTTTGGGGAGTAGGTCCTGGCTGACTTCTGCTGCTTCAGCCATACTGTGGGGTGTCTGTTTCTGGTTGGATGGGAATTGTCCCCCGTTGACAAACTAATGTGTTTCCTTAAATATTTTATTCATTGATCTTTAATAGAGAGTAATAGTTTTGGAAAATATAATTCCTCTTACCAATATCAAGTTTTTAAACTACCAATGTATTTCAACATATGATTGGAAAATATTAATATAATGAAAATATTGTGTTTGAAAGCTTATGACCACCACCATAACTTTGCTGAAAGAGGAGCAGGTAGATATTTTTGACCTGGCAGTTAGATTCACGGGACTGCCTTCCAAGCCTGTATCTCGGATTTGCAGTGTGACAGTACCTTATAGGCAGGGTACTCCTGCCAGAATGGAGAACGGATTTACCACCCCCAAACACAGTTTTTACTTGCTCGTATCGGAGGGCTGAGAGCAAAGCAAGAACAATTTTCTTTTCCTTTTCTTTCTCCTCCTAATTTAAACAGGAGGAAGCCGTCTTAAAATGACTTCGCTTCAATGTGAGGTTGGAAATTGTTTAAATGATTGCAGTGAGGAAAAAGAAGAAAAATAAGAGAGAAAGGACACCAGGGGAAAATGGTGCAGAAAGCCAGCAACGTTTTCTTTTTGCTGTTGGTGTAACGGCCAAATTACACATGTATGCTGCTGATAGGGCTTTTGAAGTTAGAAAAGCTCCATCCAGCCAGGCTGGTAATCTCACCCCCTGGAGAGGCAGTTTTGGAAGGAGGACTGGTGCCACGAAAGAGGGATAAACCCCCAGAAGCAGGGTCGCCTACTCCTCTGCAGCATGTGGAAGGGACTGCAGCAAGCCCAGAAATGCAGGAGACACTGGGGAGGGGTTGTCTCATGGGCTTTATAGGACTCCTCTCCACCACAAGGAGGCTGTACATCTGCCTGTCAGCAGATACGCCTACGAAAATAATGTGCTTTAATTTGTCATTACTCATTAGCTGAAGGAGAGCGGCGGACTGCACATGCCCTTAGCATTCCTCCATCCAGAGATGCCACTGGTCTGCTGGGGTCTGTCAGTGGCAGCTGAGTGTGGTAGCCTGGTTGCTTGCAGCCCAGGCACAAGGAGGTTGGTACGGCTGGTTGTCACCGTGGTCAGCCTCTGCCGAAGAGAGGCAGGAGGTGCTTGATCTTGGCAGCAGAAAGCCAGTCCTACAGAATGAAGAGCCATCTCCTCCTGGCGCATGTCCTCCCTTGTATGGACACCAGCCTATGCTGCAGCCTGGTTGGGTTGAAGGCAGCCCAGCAGCCAGACATTTGGTCAGCTGAAACATGCCACCAACCTCATGGCAGGGGAACACCCACCTGCCTCTGCTCCTTTCCTCACAAACACTATATTCAAATGAGGACAACGCTTGTGTCCTTGCAGTAGGTGAACCTGGGGTCTAGCAGAAAGGTTTGGGGGCTGACCTCAGATTCCTCATGTTGACCTCTGAAGAGGGGGGGTTCCTCTGGCACGTGCTGGGGACTCTTCAAACTCTGAGAGGGACCCGGCATGCAAGGGGTCCTTATATATTTCAGAAGGTGATTGAAGGTTCATTTGTGAAACATTCAGTAGACATCAGAAAGTAGAAACAACTTTATTCATCACATACTTTCAATATGTCTTTCTGAACCTATCCATTAGGAGCTGCTCTTGCTGAAAGTTTGGTTCTTGTCACACTGGTAGAGGTACTGGGTGCTATAACAGAGCTGGAAGAAGAGCTATTTTGGTAATTGTCTTCAGTTTGAAATAGCTTGTTTTTTCTTTTTCTTAAACTTTCTCTGGAGCACAAGAGCAAGACGGGTCTCGTGTCGGGATGGAGCTCAGGGTGCCCCTGGCTGGGCTGGGCAGATTGGCCACAGAGTGCTAACCCTGGCAGCCCCGCGGGGGCTTCCCTGCCTGCCCCTACGCAGGGACCGCAGAGACCAGTGCAACAGCTCGCTCACAGCATGGGAGTCGTGATTTCAACCAGGAATTGGGAGTTTTACCAGGATAAGGACTGAAGGGACGAGGGCCTGTTTCGCCAGGGGTGGTATTTAAGGGCTGTCAAGTGTAGTGACATGGAGGAGAAAAAGCTACTTATGTAAAACCATTACAAAAATTGAAAACAATTTAGCACTAATGCCTAGATTTCACTTCACTCTCTGCAGGGAAGTTGGAGAAAAATACTCTGTGTGCTCTCAGTTTTCTGTTTAAATGGGCAGGTTTCCTTAAGAGAAGCTTTTGACCTGCTAATAGCTAACACAGAAGTGCTCCACTTTCTCCCAGTTTGCTAAAGCTGTTCTTCATCTTTCCTTTCTAGTTAGATACACAAGGGGAACCGAGGAATATCCAGCTGCAAAATGGTTGCTTAAACCTGTTATATTTCAGGACACTACACCCTTGCCTGAAAGAGCAAAAAAATTAGGTTCTGACAATCAGATAGTGGGAGCTCACTCGTTGATAGAGAGGATGCAACTATTATTTCACTGGAGAGTGAATTTTAAGCCTTTTTTTCCACTATAAAATAAGAATCCAGCTAATCAAGTCTGAGAAATACAGGAAGTTTCAGTTGTAAAAAACACAAATATACCTTTACAGTCAATCATCCTTGAATCCTTCCAGGGTAACAGGCATCCTAAAGGTCTTGCCATCATTACACAACCTCAACAAAACCCATAATACCCACATCAGGGAGGGTGATACTGAGTGCTACAGAAATGGTGTACAAGGTGTCGGACAACCATTCACCAAGTGTCTCTTCTTACGCTGCACGAGCGGATGGAGCTCAGGATGAATATAAACACTAACTGGAGCGGTGTTGCAAGACACTTACCTGAAGATACACAACAAATTCATACAAAAGGGCCAGGGAAAAAGAAAAGAGGCTGCAGAAAGGAAGTGGATCTTGAGATAAAATGTGGGGCATGGGGGGGAATCAATGTTACCACAGCACAAGGGTCCATGAAAGAAAAAATATATGTGGTGGTTTGTGTTTGGGGAGAGGTACAGGGCACACACAGGGAAAGGAGAGGAGAGAGAAAGGAATTCATTTCAAAATAGGAAACGTGTCCCTCAGGAGGCCTTTGAACCATCCGGAGACCTGGGTTCACTCTGTGTGCTGCCATGAGAGACAGTCCATCAACTTCCCTGCAGAAAATCCTTATCTAGTAGCTGATTTTCAGTGTGGCCTTGAACTCAAGTGTGCGAATCCTGGCCCAGAAGTGGTTTCCTCCAGTTTCTGGAAGTGCTGCAATAGGAAAAGCATTGAAGCAGTCATGGGCACTCGGGAAACCCCATCAGGGGACCTGGCAGCTCCAGCTTGGAAAACTGAAGTTTTATTCCAGGATCTGCCAGTAAACTGATATGTGATGTTGGGGAAGGCAATCCACACATCTCTGCTTCGCTTTCACCATGTGTAAAATGGGAATGATCACCCTTTCTGTATTGTATTTTCAGTTCTACCAATGAAAAGAATAGATGAATTTAGTATTAATTATTATTGTCATTATTAAGCAGGCAATAATTAGAGAACAGCCCAGATCTTAAGAGCCTTAAATCAAAGACACTGACTTTCTTTCCCTAAGCTGCCTGGCATCAGTGCTGCAAGTATGCGATGCTGCAGAAATCCTGTTCTCCCTGCCAGCATGGCCACAGGGCTCATGGACCCGCTGCCTGTGAGCTGGGAACCACCACCCCGACCTGGTCACGTCGGGCAGGGCGTTTCCTGGGGAATGCGCCACTGTTGTTGGTCACTCTGGACAGAGGAAGACAAAGACTGGTGTGCGGGGAACAGCCGCAAGCCCTACTTGAATGGCCAGTGTCTAACAAGCTCTACCCACCCCACTGATTGTAGGGACAGAGTAATGAAGTGCTCTCGCACTCTCCCTGCTGATGGGATTTCTAGGTAACCCATTTAGCAGACCATGACAATCCTTTTTCACAAATCAGCGTGCATTGTCATAGAATCATAGAATTGTTAGGGTTGGAAGGGACCTTAAAGATCACCCAGTTCCAGCCCCCCTGCCATGGGCATGGACACCTCCCACTAGACCAGGTTGCTCAGAGCCCCATCCAACCTGGCCTTAAAAACTTCCAGGGATGGGGCTTCCACCACGTCTTTGGGCAACCTGTTCCAGCGTCTCAGCACCCTCATGGTGAAGAACTCCTTCCTAACGTCCAATCTGAATCGTCCCATCTCTAGTTTTAATCCATTGCCTCTGGTCCTACCATTACCCGACATCCTAAAAAATCCCTCACCAGCTTTTTTGTAGGCCCCCTTAAGATACTGGTACTACTTGTCACCTACAAGCTACCTCTAGATACAGTCGTCCTAGTTCATGAAGGACTTAGGAGGACAATCACACACTGAAGTAATATAGCTGATCTGACTGAGCTTTGGTTTGGATTTAGCCTAAGGCTGATGCGTTATATTAGCTTCGGTTATCTGCAAAAAAAAATGCCATTGACAACTGGCCCTTCAATATATGCAGTTCAATGGAAAAAGGAAAGAGCGTTTCCTTCACCTCTGTGGACTCTGCCTTAGAGACAGGCAGAGACACTTCTTGCAAAGGAACATTACCCATAGTGGTATTTGAGGTTTGTTGTTAATTCACCCACCACCCTTTTCTGTCTGTGCCACTTGTTACAGCCCTCACCAAAAGCATCTGCCCTGTCTTGGAGTCTTGGTGCCTGCAATGAGTATGTTCATGCTCTGCTCCATGTATCAGAGCAAAGATGGATTTTTTTAATGGGTTTTCTTGCAGTAACATCTTCACTATCAATACTCTCCCCAGTTATTCAAGGAGGTATGATGTCTTTATACAAACATACATCAAGCCTTAAGGTTTATCTTTGAGAAAGATGTGCATAATAGACTTGTACATAACAATGCAATTTACTTAGCAGATATTATCCTTCTTAAGGACTGCTTTATATTTCAGAATCAATGCTGATCACACACACAAGAAAATGATTGGAAAACTAAAGGCTCAAACCTACCAGATCGTATTATGAGACGATGACTGGGGAAATGCATTTCCCCAGACTTGTGTTCCACAGCACTGGTGGAGCTTTCCTTAGCAAGGGAAGGAGCATCACCAGCTGGGAACCGTTTATTGCCTTCAAGAGTCCAGTAGATTGTTTGATTTCCTTTTAGCTTTACCTCAATAGAAATGTTTTTAAAACAAATCATCCCACCTTCCCACGGATCAGTGGTGAAGAATATACAGAAAAATATAGCAACAAATAATTGCAGACAATGAAGGTTTTGTTTTCCTCTTAAGGGAATTCTCTGCTATTGGTGAACTGTGTAAAAGCAAAAGCTAAGACACAGCTGAGGGAAAGTCAGTATGGGATGAAAAGGTAGTAAAACTAATGGGGAAAATGTTCAACAGAAGCAAACCAGTCCAGGAAGAAAAAAATAATCAGCAGTTCTGTGACAGTAACATTCTCTTATATTAATATTCATATAATCCAGTACTACTTTTGAAGTAATGCAAATTTGCGACCAGATGGAAGTTTCCCCCCCTGCCCACATGGACATGGGTGGAAACACACCAGAGATATGCATGCCATGTCCCCACGACAGTGCTCGGTCTGGAGGCTGGTGGACCAGCACGGATGAGGTCCCTGGTACAGCAGGAGCCCGCAGTCTGTCTTCTGCTGGGCTGCAGAGCATGACCTGGGTGTGGGTCAGGCTCAGCCAAGCCCTTTTTGCCCAGGGGTGGATGCTGAATGCCAGCAGTTAATAGGGCAGAAGCTGGCAATGCCAACCCATCGTCACCCCATCGTGCAGGTGAAGGGGACACTTTGGTTACCGACTGTTTGTCCCCCATCTCTCACCAGAGCTCACTTTACCTGCAGCTCAGGTAGGTAAAATGTGCCCAGCTGAAAGCCTGTGGCTGTACATCACATTTTAGGTATTTAAATGGGAAAACCTAATAGACATCAGAGATGGGTTTTCTAAATATCAAGGGTAATGGCTGTGGTGGAGGTGAGGGCTGGAGAGGAGAGGGCTGGAGGGGACAGGGCTGACGTTACAGGTCTGGAAGTTCCAGGGCTGGAGGGGACAGGACTGGAAGGGACAGTGCTGGCTTTCGAGGCTCGGAAGGCAGCTAACCCTCAGCTGGATCTGCACTGTTTGCTCTGATGAGCCTGAAGCTGCCCAGAGCGCTGGAGTGTCAGCAATCTCTCCAGGTGATCTTTCCAAATATGCAAACCATCCACTTACAGAGCATTTATTGTCTTTTTTTGTGCTCCCTCCTGTTCTGCACGTTGCTCAGCTGCTTGGCAGTGGTGGCAATTCCAGTCCCTCATTTAGGGACTGTACATTTGCATGCGGGCTGGGCTAAGGTGTAGGCAGGTACTCCTGCTTGGGAGAGAAGATGAAAACTTCTCTTCCTCCCCTTGGCTGCCAGGGGAACGCCAGGCGCTCTGGGGACCAAGAGGAGACCCAGACACAGCCCCACAGCAAGCAAGGGTTGAATTTGCAGAAGCAGCAAAGTGTCCCAAGAGCTGACGAGGGGAAGGAAAATGAGACCACCTTATTTCAGCCTTGATCGGTCTGAGGTGTTCAAGGCCAGGCTGGATGGGGCTTTGAGCAACCTGGTCTAGTGGGAGGTGTCCCTGCCCATGGCAGGGGGGTTGGAACTAGATGATCTTTAAGGTCCCTTCCAACCCAAATCATTCTATGATTCTGTGATTCTATGATTGCTTCTTGTCCACGGTGTCCTGGAGAAAGGTTTGGGAGGGAACAGGCATTTTCGCATAAGCTGAATGGTGCAGATGGTGCAGATGAAGGGTGTCCAGGAAAAACCCTCTCCAAAAAGAAGATCTGGAACAGAGCGGAGAGGGGAATGGCAGTCCGGGGGGAGGCAGGGATGCACCACCGCTGCCCAGCAGCTCCAGTGCCTGTCCCTGGGGCAGGAGCAGCGTGGCCAGAGTCGGTGCTGGTGTGGCTGCAGCTGCAGAGCCGCCTGCCTCTGCCCCGCGGCACGGAGGAAGCCAGATGTGTGCCTGCTCTGCCGGCAGGAAGACAGCGTTTTCCTGCAGAAACCGTATTTCACACCCGTTAATCTCTGCTCAGGGCTCACCCCGCCAAACTGAGGAGCTTTTCCTTTAGCGACTATTCTCTCTGAGAGCCAAGGAAACTCCGTTCTGGCCTCGAGTCAACAACGCCTCCCTTTCTATGTCATGTCTGGGGCGCGTCATGATGCTTTGGACAAGGTGGTTGGGGTAGCAGAGCGGAGCTGTCTCGCAAGGGAAGAGGAGACGTGCTGTGCCCTGGGAGCAGGTCGTGCTTATTTAGGTGGCGGCATCATTGCAAACATGGAGCTGCTAAATGGACCCCGGAGCTCTCCACGGACACAGGCAAGGCAGTAAAAATAAACCCCGAAAGAATCATGACAATGCCGCACCCTTGTCATGGGTAGGGAGTTTAGTCCCTAGCTCAGGCTGTGGTGCTCGTGGGATGTGGTGGCACCTCGTGAATCATAGTAGCAACCGCTGCAGGAAGGGTTTGGGAAACTGTAAAGGCTTGAGGAAGGATGGTGGGCGTAACTGGAAGGGGTGATAACTCCGCTCTGTAAAACAGTGTTTGAGGCTCTCAGTGTGGTTTTGGAGTTTGTCAGAGATGAGTTCAGAGGGCTGGGATCACCGCTTGCTTGGGTGGGTCTCATCTGACTAAGCACAGATATATTTAAGCTTATTCTTTAGACTGCCTTTGAAGTCAATGTAGAGAAATAAGCACTTTAGGGGTGCAATTCTCCTTCTGCTGAAGGAGAGGTCTAAAACAGGTAACAAAGACTGTATCCTCAAACTACCTGTTTCCCTCAACTGAGTACAAAGAGCCTGTGGTGACTTGCTCTGCTGGAGACATCCCCACTGCAGCTATCCAAAGGAAGGCAAGGCAAACCTCACTGTAAGTGATGCTAAAGAAAACAAAAACGTGTTCAGGGAGCTCATCAATCCGGAACACAAAGTGCAGCAAAATCTGGAGCTGCATGGCGGAGCACGGGGGTTTTAGATGAAAAGGGAGGTGTTTTAGGAATGACAATAACCAAATCTGGGAATTTTTTAGCATAGGCTAAAACCCAGAAATTTTCCTATAATACACTTTTAAACAGAAATACCCTGGTTCAAAGGCAAACTAATTCAGGGAAGCTCTGGCCTGAGCTGCCTGGGAAGTCAGGGTAAATGTTTAGAACAGTCTCTTCTGATCCTGTATTTGGCAAATCTAAATGGCAAACCAAGGACAGGTTTCACCAGCTTTTGTACATATTTTTTTTTAAAGGTTTGCAAGTTGCCGCACTACAGTGATGAGAACTAGATCTGATAGGTATTAGTAATGCTGAGCTCACCACGGCTCCATTTGCGGTATCTGCCACTCCTTCACCGGGGCTGCTAGAAAGAAAAATATTTCTTTGCTTGGATTGTCCAAGGCTGTGTCAGGAAAGCAATTATTTTGAAAGGGAAATGAATGAAATCATTCAGGGGCTTGCTCCACAGAACAAAACGGGACACAATTGAAACTGGGATGTTGTGCAAAGGCTGGGGAATGCTTATTTTCTTGACTGAGCCACCACCACCTTTTTCCCATGTCGGCAGTTACTGCTCGTTCAGACACAAGAATGGCACAGAGCCGGACTGGGAAAAAGGCTGAAAGCAACTTCACAGAAGGTCAGACAAGCATATTTTTTTTCCAGGCCAAACACTATAGGTGCATTGTTTAGGAAAGATTGAAGTGACAAAGGTGCTCGAGCCAGGGCAGCAGCGAAGGGCAGCCTCCCCACAGCTCTGGCCGTGTTTGGCTGGGCTCTGCCAAGGCAGGGCTCTGCGTTGTCCCTCGTGCCGCTGCCACATCGGATTAGTTAAGCCCTCCTAGAGAGGGTTAAAGAAAAAACTTGCCGGCTCTAACGTGAGCTGTCTTTATCTCATGGTTTTCTTTCTTAAAAGAATAAAAAGAGAAGGGTTTGTGGTAGCAGGGGCATCCCTCTGTTATAAACTTTGATTTTAACAAACTGTGCATGAGAGATTTTTATTGTGATTTTTACTTTCTTCTGCCTTTTGAAATACTTTTTTGGTCTGCTTGAGAAACACATTTCACAAATTCTCTTTTTTAACTTGCATGGGCATATGTGTATAAATATACATACCTATGGCATTAAGGTTTCTGTTTGAATACGCTACCTGGGGCAGGAGTGGTGCTTTTGATCCACCGTCTAGCAGGAGGGACTCCTCAGAGTCCTTTGGGAAGACTCCTGGGCTTCATCGTATACAGAGAGTTACTGCAGCAACGTAATAGCTTGTTCACTCGATGGCCAACAGGGAAAATATCAGGTCACCGCACCTGAATGCTACACACCCTTCCTCATGTCTACGGTCAGTTTTTTCCTGCCCCTCTCCCTTTGGCTGTCAGTGTTTCTCCAGCCTCGTGTCACCTCTTCCCAGGTATCTCTAGGTCTCCCCCAGTGACACCCTCGATACGGCCCAGCTTCCCCAGACCTGTGGTCTGTCCCCAATGTCTAATCACTGTGCCAAATCCCCCCACATGCAAATTCTTCAGTCACTGCTGCTTGCATTGTTATTTTGAGTCACTGAAGCTGGATATTAAAAAGATCTGTTTAATCTTTAAGTCTCATCCCTTTTTCATATGTAAAGATCAAATCCCTTTTGAGAGGACACACTAAATATTTAATGTTATATTACACTTCATCTCTGCCAAAAGCCTCTGAAAAGGTATTTATGAAATCCGAGGCTTAATTAATAGTCGCCCTTTTTTTTTTTTCTTTTTTTCACCCTTAAGAAACAGCAAATCGGTGTTTAAGAGGAAACAAATAAAGGGAATCACCATGGTGTATGAAGAACGGAAAATATCCTGCAGGGTATCTTCAACGTACCTGAGGCGTTGCTGTTCACCAGTGTCTGATGGCCTCTGTGACGTGGTGGCTGCTACAACAGTGGCACCACGGTGGGTGGGTGGGTGAGGGTCCCCAGCAGAGCCCAAGCCTGTGGGTGGCCATGGGACATGAAAGCAGACAGCGAGGAAACTGAAAAATCAACTAACAAGAAGCAACAGGGTTCAGCCCCAGCGTGGCAAGAAGAGCGCAGGTGTAGATGTGCTGTCCCAGAGATGGGACACAACCTCCACTGCCTGCTGGCCGCTGGGAGAAGGAGTTTCATGGTAACCTCAGCCCTGTTTCTTATCTCGCTGACGCCAGGGCGTTCACTCCCTTGCCGAGAGATAACAGCATCCCCACGCTGCTCCTCCTTCTCCCTGTGTAAGCCTGGAAGGACTGCGGTGGCTTGTTCGGGACAGCAGGGAGAAGGGCTCTGCAGCTGGAGGAACCGCTGCTCGCTCCCTCTGCAGCTGCACAGCCTCACCCCAGCTGGTACCAAGGAGCCTGGAAAGCGTCACCACGATGGATAGCGAGGGTGGGGTGACGGAAAAACACCCTGCAGCCCCTGTGCTATCACACGCATCAGTAAGGGCTCCACTGCCAACCCGTGAGAGGCAGCTCCACCGCCCAAAAGTGCAAGGAGAGATGAAATAGTAGTTCAGGGTTATACGCTTAGAGAACCAGCCTGACTAAAGAAATCCTGAGTTTGAGCAGCTTACATAAAAAATAAGACGTCAACACAGGAAGAATTTTCTGTGTGAATACCGTAGGTCTGATGCCGGTTTTCTTGGCTACACCTTTCTTAGGGAAAAAGGGTGAGTCTGCAGCGGGATCTGGTTTCTCCACGGACTGCAGCCCTGACCTGCACACGAGGATAACCTCCCGGAAGGTTTTGCTCTATGTTCTGTGCTGAGTGAACAAGAGCATAAAAATATGTTCTAACCGCTAATGAGAAACCCAGCAATCCCCATAGTCAACGAACCACGGAGGTAATAGATGAGAAAGATTAGTAAAATTAGGTCAGTTGGAGCATCCCTGTGCCAGGGCCAGAAAATCTTAAAGCTTCAAGGGCCGGCTTTAGAGCAGAGCAGGCACACACAGAGGTTGTAAGGGGTCTAAGCCTTCCCTGAGCACCCCAGTCTTAACACGTGCAGTCCCGCTGAGGTCTTGCCGTGTCTTTAGTGGCAATCAGGAGCTCAGGAGACCCCCATTTTGCTGCAAACATTCACTTGACCTTGGCCAGTCACTTACCCTTATGATTTTTCCATTCTTGTCTGTAGAAGGGAGCTCATGTGAGAACCAATTTCAGCATTGCGAGATACTCCAGTCTTACAGTCAATATCACTACCTGAGTAGTTAAGATACCTACTCTACTGACCTAGGTAGTAGATGCAGATCAGCACAAAACCAGAGCTTTGTGTGAGGCAGGCCTGGGATACGACTTCTCAAATTCTTCCGTCTTTGGTTTTTAACTCATGGTAACTGTTGGTTGCGCTGGAAAAGCTCATCTTTGTAAAAAAAGCCTTCAGGAATCCTATTCTCCATAACCCAGGGGAAGACAAGGACAGAAGGTTGTGGGCATAGGGGATACAAAGGGAATGATTCCTTCACTGTCTCTCCTGCTGTTTCAAGTGTCAGAGGAAGCAGGATTGGGAGTAAAAAAAAAAAAATCTATTTCCAGATCACCAGCTACTTCACCTCAAACCCCAGGGTTTTCAAGCCTATTAAACTCAGAAGAAAGTAGACTCCTTAATGATCTTGCTGTTGTGACAGCCCAGTAGCCCTCCTGAAAGGCAGCAGAGAGAAGTTCAGCAAGGATAAGCTGAACGTATGTGGCACCAAAATTCAGGAGAGCACTTCTGGGGCCCCACAGTAGCCTATTCCAACAGTGACCATCCCAACAGGCTTCAGAGAAATAAATTCAAGAGTGGGATAGACCCCAGGTGAAGCATAACCCCAAGCAGCTGGGAGGAGGCACTTTCAGCCCTGCTGATCTCCTGATTTTGATGAGTTTCAGGTGATTTTTTGATTGTGTTTTGGTTTTTTTAGGAAATAAGGTCCCAGGTGCTTTGAGAAATGACAAGGGAAGGAAAGGTTTGGGTGTATTACCTTTGTGCTGCTGCACTAGGCTCAGAGCCAACAGCTTCCTTGCAGCTGTCTGATGGAGGGAGAGTTGATGTTTGTGGAGATAAAAGAGGGAATTTGGATGTGCCACCTGCCTTTTCATATGTACAGAGTGGCCCTGTGTTCCTTATGGGGTAAAGACACGGTGATTAGGAGAGGAAATTTGTCCCCTTGCATGTGCACTGAAAAGAAGCCAGTAAGATAAGACTCTGCACCCTCCCTCAGACCTAAACCAGTTCTTGATGGCCCCGTCCTGTGAGATGCTGAAGGGGAGGCCAAGGCCAACCTGTGTCTCATGGCATCCCTCCAGATGACACTGGCTTGGATCTTCCTCCTTTTCTTTCCTTCTCTTCCCACCTTCTGCCATGTCTCCATGTGCTAGAAAAGCCTGAGACTGGTGGTGCTTGGGATGACGTTACCCAGGCACAGAGCTGGCAGATGCTTCTGCTGGTGGCAGTCCAGTCTTCCTCCTCTCCCAGTGCTCTCAGGGGACCCTTTTGCCACCTGCTCCCTCTGAGGTACAGGTTTCCACAAATACCACTAGTGCTAATAAGAAACATCAGGGTTGCTCCAGCAGAAATGATAATTATCCCCTGCAGCTGGGTGATGATTTTAGTACCTTCCCAGCAGGAAACGTGTCCCTGGTTACTGAAGAGCAAACCTAACAAGCAGCAGAAATAACATCAGCCAAGCCAATGTCCTCAGCTGTTAATGGGGAAGAAATGCCAGATTTCTTCCTGTATAAAGGAGGAGCTGTATAAAGCCCATGTACTGTTCCTAGTTTTTCAGGGACAGCTTCAGAAAAGCTGTCCACCTGAGTGGCCATAAGAAAAGTGGTGCTCATGGTCTGTGCCTTCCCCTGCCCGGCCATGGTGGGGCTGTGGGCTCAGCACCCACCGTGGAGCACATACAGCCGCACTCCAAAGGACTCCGTGCTGCTGCATCCCACACACACGCAGTGAAAGGCAGAAACGCTGGCATGGACGGTGCCCTTGGGCAGCTCCAGTGGGGACCAGCGGCCAGAGGTGACGTTCCTCTAAGACAATTGCTAGATTTCTTTGAATGGGGGCAAGGCTGGTGTGCAAGGAGCATCCCGGAGGATTAGTCTCTCCAGCACAGCACAAAAGACAAAAAACATGTCTCCAAAAGGAAGGAATCGCTAGACTCAAGGTAGACTTTTATGGGGACAAAAATGTTAGTTGCATACCAGTCTGGTGCTGAGGGGGGAAAAAATCCATTTGTATTTTGGGTGACAACATCAAAAAGCCCGAAGCAAAACAAACAGATGAAAAGGAACACGATAGACTGTAAGGAAACATGCTGGGCTGTTTCTTGCAGATGTTTAACACTTGCCCATCACAGATATTTAGATACCTGCACCGTGTATACTTTGGGTACTGTCAGTGCTCACGCGCTAGCAGTTCGTTGGCAGGGGAGCCAAGCCGGCTCCCCTGGTGCCTGGCCAGGTGTGTCCCGTGGTTTCCCAGGGCCATGTGGTGCCCAGATGCACCGTGCAGCGTCTCGTTGCCCTGCACACCGGCAGCGTGCCAGGACGGCTCCCAACAGCCCGGCTCTCCATCGCACAGCGGTGACAGCCGGCACCCAGCATCCCTGTCACCAAAAGCGCTCTGCTCACAGAGACTTGTGGCTTTGTGCTGTCAAGTTGGTTGTGCCTCGTGTCTACTAAACATACAGTCTTGGCTAGTTTTAGAAAAACACCGCCGCCCGTGCTGGGGCTAGCAGATGCGGGCTGCAATGTGGAGGTGTCCTCCGGGCAGGAGAGGCCATAAGGAAGGTCACTGCAGGGGGACACGCGCTCCCCAGCAGGCAAACAGCAGGAACAAGGCTGTGGCTGTCGGTTCCTCTCTGGTTGCAATTTAGCTTTACTGCCAGCCAAGAGCCCCAGCCACAAGGGTGACCACATGGAGCTGCAGGCTGAAAATGCAAGGGCAGGTCAGCCCAGCTGGTTTCTCCCACCTGCATCACTTGGCCAGATGGCTTGGTGGAGTCCATCGATGGTGCAGGCACCTGCAAAGCACGGGGCTGCCATCACCAACCATGGTCTTTGTCATGTTAAAAGTGGGATTACTTCAGGATGCTTCGGTTAAAAAAGGAAAACTAGCAGGAGGAGGCTTTTCCCAGCTGGGAGGGAGCGTGGGAGGAAGCGTGGTGGGTGAGTCACACAATGCCAGCCCAACAATCGCAGGAACTTGCTGGAGGAAATGACTAAAATAGCCACGCGGGGCAGCCGGCTTCATATAAATAACCAGGACATAAAAGCTGCACAAGGTGAGAGAGCGCAAGCAGGGAAGGGGAGAGGGAAGGTCCCAGAAGAGGACAGTGGAGGGAACAGCTGCCATCCTCCATGGTGAAGGAACATCCCTGGTGTCTGCTGGAAGGTTGGCAGCAGCACTGAGGGCTGCAAGAGGACCATGGCCTTCCCCGGGCTCCCTAGGACAGGCATGGCAGGTCACCTTCAGCTCCTGGTGAGCTGGGACTAGGCAACGGGTCATTGGCAGAGCCAAAACCCAGCCAAGCAAAGGTTTTCTTCTTCTGCTTCTCCTTGTGGAAAAACACGGACAGAGGCAGTTCCATCAGCCTGACTGCACCAGGAGGAAGGTATTTTCCATGTTGCTGTCTGAGAAGAAGGGTGCAGCCCCCGTCCCTTCCCTGGCCAGGGCGGGAGAGCTGCTGCCGCGGGTGCCCAGCTCTGTCTGCGGCCACACGCCTTGGACCGGCCTCGGGAGCACAAGCGCCTTCGTGCAAAGTACGCCGGCCTTCGTGGAGTTTATATTAAAATGGTGGTTCTAATAAACAACCTCCCTGCAAAACAAGCAAACGGAGGAACATCACCGCACCAGCCTTTGTTTTCGAATGAGGTTCTCCCTGTTGGCTATCGCTGAGATGAATTTGTTTCTTCATCACAGATATTCCCTATACAAAATATATAGTTTATTAGCTTTGATCTCCCCACATGCAGTACTTGAAGCTGGCTCCGAGTTTTATACAGTTAAATACTACCACATGCTTCCAGAGCTCAGTACAGCCTTTTCTATAAACTAGCGTAAATCAGAGCAAGAATTTGAACTGCTTCTTGCCAAAATAGAGGGTGTGCCTCTTGCCCAAGCTAAACTCTTTTCTTCATCTCTGCTCTGCTCACAGTGAACCTGCAGTGTAGCAGACTGGCTTTATACCACACCTATTATATCCCATACAGGAACACTGCAGCCTTCCAGTGACTCTGGGAAATGCAGAAGAAATATCACAGCCAAAATCACCAACAGTCATGAAAGTGTTTCTGATCCTCGTTAATCCCTCAGCATCCTGGTTACATTTGTTTGTCAAAACACATGAAACCTTGGGAAAAAATATGAAGGGGGGGAAAAAAAGTCATCTGTAGGATATAGAAGACAGACAGCCTCTGGAAACTCATCCAGTACTTTCAGGCTCAGCATCCATGAGGCTATTTGAAGCACAGGAATATCATTGTCCAGTTCAAGAAAGACAGGAAACTACGGGAGAGAGCCCAGCGTAGGGCAACAAAGATGATGGAGGGATTGGAGCATCTCCCTTCTGAGGAAAGGCTGAGAGAGCTGGGACTCTTTAGCCTGGAGAAGAGAAGGCTGAGGGGAGACCTTATTAATGTTTACAAGTGTCTAAAGGGTGGGTTTAAGGAGGATGGAGCCAGACACTTTTCAGTGGTTCCCAGTAACAGGACGAGGGGTAAGAGGCACAAGCTGGAACATAGGAAGTTCTGAACAAATATGAGAAAAAGCTTCTTTACAGTGAGGGTGACAGAGCACTGGAACAGGCTGCCCAGGGAGGTTGTGGAGTCCCCTTCTCTGGAGACTTTCAAGACCTGCCTGGATGCAGTCCTGAGTAATGTGCTCTAGGCAATCCTGTTTTGGCAGGGGAGTTGGACTAGATGATCTCTAGAGGTCCCTTCCGACTCTGAAATTCCATGATTCCGTGATTCTGTGATTCATGCCTGTGAATGCCCAGTTCGGGCCCAGAGCATCGAACACCCTCATCTTTGTGGGGAACTTTCAGTGTGTGTAGGAGGGGCTGAAGGAGAGGGCTGCTCTGGGCAGCAGGGGTCTGTTCCTGCCGAATGCGGCTGCTCTACTAGAAATCAGATTGAAGCAGAGCCCAGTTTGGCCCTCAGTTACTTAAGGACACGTTCCTGAAGGACAGGGGGTAGGGGTAAAGCAAACATTGTGTTTCCAGGAGGGTGAGGAGGAAGCAGCTAAAAATCTCACTGGAGCGGGAGTTTCTGGACACCCTGGGGTTCCAGGAAGATGCGTAAATGTGTGAGCAGCCAGAAGCCCAGCCCATGGCTTTGTTTTTCATGAGGCTTTATTTCCGAGTTCCAAAACGGGAGATGCTTTCCGTGGTGCTCAGCTGCTGCGGATGGCGAGAGCACCAGGCGCTGGTGTGCGGTGTGAAGTATCCATCCGCATACTCCCATGGAGCCTGGCTAGCATCAGGACCAGGGCATATGGAGCATGGCTGACGTTGAAAATGGAGCAAGGCTCTTGGGAAACCCTCTTTTTCTTTGCTCTGGGTGAAGCCCACCTGCTCTGGAAAGTGTAGCATAGGAGACCACACTTCGGCAGGGCAAGCACAAAACAGGAACCCATTGGAAGCGAGGCATCAGCAGCTCCAATGTTCACCAAAGGCCTTGGTTTCGCATGAGCTTATTTTGCCCTTGCAGCCTCCGAGGGCTGTCCAGGGGTCAGACCACAGTGCTGCAGTCCCCGGCAAAGGCAGGGTGAGGCTTTCAGGGCTTGATCGTGCAGTTGCATGGCCCTGCTGCACTCAGAAGATGACCCAGCAGGATTTCCTGACATTTCTACAGACCTGTCCCAGTTTGGGGCGGGATACCTCTGTTTTGATCCACTGAGAAGCAGGTTTCTTGGAGTCCTCTCCTGCACAGAGGCCCGGAGCGCTGGAGGAGCTTGTCCTCACCCTGAACTGATGTCAAGAAAAACAAGCACCTGAAGAGAGGAGGAGCACCTGGATTGATTTGGTTTCAGTCTGTGCTGCTCACACACACTGAGGGCTCTTTGGAGCATCCTGAAAAATCCACTTGATTAAAAAATACAGCAACAATTAAGCACTTAACTGCTGTTTACTTTTGCAATAAGAACAATTGATCCTTCTTCCTTCTGACTTCCACCTCTGACCCGAATTCCTCGCTCTGCACACAGCCAAGCGTAGTTCAGATGGGGGAAACAGTAGAGAGATTAACATTCTGGACTTCAGTTAGAAATATAAATCAGCTTTGAAATAGTCACATTTTTTAGCCTAACCAAAGGAAGTCATCTGTATAAATCAGGCTACAGTCATGTTTTTGTTATAACTAGAAATATACCAGCTTCCTGGCTGTTGGAAATTATCTTTTTTTGTTGGTTTTGCTCATGACACTGGGATCACGCAGCTGTACTGTTTGAAGAGAAACTTAAAGCAGGGGAAAGAAAGTGGCAACATAAAGTTGCTGCTCTGACAGTGGCTGCCGGCACGGCCAGCCGCAGCACCCCTGGGTGACACACCAGAAGGAAGCTGAGTGAAGGAGGTTGCACGGGGTCCCAGATATTTATTTTTATGTCTTTATTCTGTATTTTGCCACACTGGTGGTGACACACTTCACAACACTGGTGCGGGTGGGTCTACTGGTGCTGGTGACCTCCAAATCCATCCCTTGTTAGCTGGTATGTGGGTCCCAGCATCACCTGGGACATCATTTCATTATGGATTTGGAGCAAAAGGGCAACCTGTCCCATCGGCACAACCAGCCCTGGGCCCTAGACCTGCCCAGGGGTCCCGTCTGTCGCCAGCATGGAGCCCCCATGCCCGGGGGCTGCACAGCTGCTGGACACGGCTAACCCGGCGTCTCGCCTCGCTTGCCAGCAGACAGTTACTTCACTTCTGTAAAATGGGTGAGAAAAGTAAACCATTTGCTCTGCTTAAACATATATTAAACAGCTGCAGCTTTCCCCCTTTGGCTCGCTGTTTCTTAACCCAAATCATTTCACTGACATAGTTTATGCTATAGTCCAAAAAAGTAGTTACATTGGCACAACTGAAGCAGACAGTAGGAATGGCCACAGTCTCTGCTGGCAGAAAAATATTCACCACCAACCTTCTACTTCGTGTGTGACAAAGCCCAAGAGAGAGCCCAGAACAGCCTTTGGGATAATAACCTCATGTGTGAGAGGCAGGTAGGAGAGAGAGTAGAGCCTGATGGGAGACAAATAATACATTTTCTTTTTCCACTTCTACCAAATGAAGATTTAATTTAAATTTTTCAGGACTATAGCAATGGGAGAGGAAGAGCATTGGGGTATAAAACATATGAAACATCTCATGGCAAAGGATAGCTGAGAAATGCCCAGCAATAACAGAGCTTCATCTTCACATCTGTTCTTAAATATGTAAAACATCTAAAACTCCACTGGGCAGCTCCTGCTGCCACATATGGATGTGCTGGACCTTATATTATAACTGTTTTCTCTCTGTAACCAGCTACTGGAGTTTCAAAGCAAAATGTGCTGTCCTTCACTTTGGTTTCCCAGTGTCCTTTTGCTGCTCAGTGTCCCTGTGGCACTGATGCCAGATGAGAAGCTATTTGACTAAAAGCTCTCTCCCCCTGAAGAGGGAGAGCACCTCCTGCAAACACGGTACTGACACAGATCGGTGTCTTTGAAGACAAGGAAAATGGCACCTTTTCTTTTGAAGCCTGGAATACAACCACCTTCCCGCTGGCCATGTCAGTGTGGCTGCTGCCAACTGAGAACTAAGGCTTTGTAAACAAAACCCAAAGACGTCGGGAAGCCTCCTCTCTGCTGCCAGGGCTGACATCACCTGCGGTGGGTTACCTCAGCCCGAATTCCGCTGTGCTGACGGCATCGCTTGGACGCCTTCGCTCACCTTGCAGCAGCCCGTGCCTGGTCCCCAGCCAGCCCTCCAGCAGCAGGCACCGGCGCAGGGACACCGGCCTGCCCGCGAAACATCCTTCACAAACAGCTCAAACACACGTAGGCCCTTTGATTTCACAACTGTTTGCAGGCTTCTATGTTTTCATTGCGTTTCTGAATGGTTTGTGATTATTTCCCGCTGTGCCGCGGAGGAATGGTGTGTGATTATGGGGGTGATCATGATTTGTGCTGTACCATTCGGCAAGTGAAGGGATCCGGGAGGACAGAGCTGGGGCAATGCGAGTTATCGTGCGGCAATTTGGCCCTGGTGGCATTTGGAGGGTGACACGGGTCTGAAGAGAGAGTGCATCCGGAGAAAACATGGCATTACCTGGCTACTGGTGCAACCAGGTAAGGTGTTCACCCTCACCTTCCCTCCACCTCCCTAAGGCAAACAACCATCTGCCACTTCTCCTTAGAGAAATATGGATAAAAATACTAATATATGTGTCTACAGATCTACACAAATATTCCGCTTTTCCAGGCACCTTCCAGTGCAATTCTTATTTCTCTTATACAGCAGCACAGATATTGGGGGCCAACAGCCTCCCAGCACTGGGCTGCCAGAAGTGGCACACACCGCCACATCTCTGCGCTTACGTCTGCGATATCCACCACGGAACAGGACAGCAGTGGTGCAACTGTCACTGCTCATCAGCGTCCCAGCACCAGGGAGAGCCAAAGAGCACGGGAATTTACTCTAATCATCTCTAACCATTGAGTGTGGTTGCAGAAAGTCAGACGCGATCAACCTCAGAGCACGAGCGGTTGCTGAGGCACTTCTCCTTCATCACGGCAGAGGCAGAGCAACGGCAGAGCGCGGATCCGGCCCCTTTTCCCCCTGCACAGCCGCTCTGCTCACTGCGGTGGGGCTTCCCGGCCAGGGGGTCTTCCAGGAGCAGAGGCACTTGCGTCATCAGTTTGGTTTCTGCCACACCAGTTCCTCTCCAAGTTAAAACCATACACTCCAGAACATGGAATCTAATTGAAATCTTTTAAGAAGAGTCTCAAACTGGCAGGGGCACGGGCTTGAAATAAGAGACCCGCACTTCTGCCTGTTTAGGGGATTCAGTGTGCCCATCGTGTTAACTGCGAAATTTACTTTAGGCATCTGGTCTATGCTGAGTGCAACCTGCTCTGGGCTTGCAAACACGGTCTGCAGGTGTAGGAACAAGTTGGAGATGAAGCCTGGCTCTCCGTGCTTGCTGTCGATGGGTCTCCCAGGCTGGGGGTATATGTTGCTAAATTTTTTCTCTTCTTTTTTTTTTTTTTTTTTTTTTTTTTTTTTTTGTCCTGGAGCAGTGGGTAATGTTTTCTTGGATAGAAAATCTTTCCAGCTGGCAGTGCCCAAAATCCAACTGTCATGCCATGGCTGAAACTACGGAAGGATCCAGTCTCGCTGAAAGAGCTGGGAAGGCAAAAAAGTACCAGCATGGGGCAGAGAGGCGGCTTTTGGCACCCAGAGCAGACGGGAAGACAGGGAGCAGGCTGGGGCCAAGGCAGGTTGCTGGGGTGATGGGGGCACACACGGAGAGAAAGAGGGAGGGGGACTCATCCTTTCCACCAGCCGGCTGGGGGCTTTGCTGATGGCCAGGCAAAGGCCAGGCCAATATTTCTGAAAAAGCTGCAGTGGTGTATTAATGCGGAGAGTGTTCTTCTGCTTGAGGAGGCAAACACAAAAGGCAGACGAGCACTTTGGAACAAAACCTGTCATTTCAGAGTACGCCCGCTCTCTGGAAGTGTGAGTACTGGCACGCCTGACAGCAACCGCCGGGAGCTCTGCCCTGCGCCTGCCCGAGGCTCGTCAGGGGCATGATCAACTCGTGCTGGGCTCCCCGTGGTGGGGCAGGTGGGCTCCCAACCCCTGCCATGCCATGCCGTGCCATCCCCAGCACGGGGCGGCCGGGGCGAGGGTCCCCAGCCCTGGCAGGGAGCGGGGGAGGGGAGCAGCTCAGCACCCTGTGCCACCCTCTGACAGCTAAAAGCTGCTCTCGCCTGCCATTAGCACATTTTAAAGTCATTAATCTTTCAGGAAAATCCTGCAGTATTCTAAAGCACACCCTGGGTAGCAAGTTAAATTTGTATGTTTAAACAGCGCCATTTCACCTTTTCACTGCGAAGATGCGGCAATGGTACCCCTTGCTGGGGATTTGACGGTGTCAGCGCCGGGACTGGGATGAGGTTAATGGAAAACCTTCACCAGAGCTCTCCTCCTCTGGAAAATGAAACTGAAATTTTCAAGTATACACCACAGGGGTTTAAGCGGACAACCCTTGTGCCCCTCACACAGAGCGGGAAAGGTGAGCCCATGGCCATGCTGCAAAGCCCATCTCCTCCTGCAGGCACTGAGGAAGGAGGAGGACCTAGAAATGAGGAGCTGGAGGTGAGGAGGAGGAAAAGGGAGGGAGGGAGGGAGGGAGGGAAGGAAGGTAGATAGATAGAGGTTATAATTACACGAAAATATTGCTGCTGAGGTCATCTTATCTGTAGAATACAGTAGAACTGAATGGGGAAAAACCCAACATGCTGTGAGAGCTGCAGAGAATTAACAGAAAATTACATCCTTGCTACAGGATGCTATGGACTCCCCTGACATCAGGGGGGAAATCAGGAGCAAGGAAGACTTACCCTCAGTGGAAGTGGATCAGGTTAGGGAACATCTAACAAACTGGAGTTACACAGGCCCATGGGACCTCATGAGATGTGCACCCACAAGTGCTGAGGGGCTCGCCAATGTCACTGTGAGGCCATTCTCTATAATCTTTGAAAGGTCATGGCAATCAGGAGAGATTCCTGAAGACTGGAAGAAAGCAAATGTTCCTCCTTCTTCAGGAAGGGCAATAAAAAGATTGGGGGAACTTTGGCAAATACCAATAGTACCCTGGGCTGCATCAGACAGAGCATTGCCAGCAGGTCGAGGGAGGTGATCCTTCCCCCTCTGCTCAGCACTGGTGAGGACACACCTGGAGTGTTGTGTCCAGTTCTGGGCTCCCCAGTACAAGAGAGACATCGACATACTGGAGTGTCCAACCAAAGGCCACAAAGATGATTAAGGGACTGGAGCATCTCTTAAAGAGGGGAAGCTGAGAGAGCTGAGAGTGTTCAGCCTGGAGAAAAGAAGACTCAGAGAGGATCTCACCATTATGTTATACCTGATGGGAGGGTTTAAGCGAGATGGAGCCAAGCTCTTTTCAGTGGTGCCCAGTGGCAGGACAAGAGACAATGAGCACAAGCTGAAATGCAAGAAATTCTATTTCAACACAATAACAAACTGCTTTACTCTGAGGGTGGTCAAACACCAGATCAGGTTGCCCAGAGAGGTAGCAGAGGCCCCGTCCTTGGAGACATTCAACATGAACTGGACATCCTGGGCAACCTGCTCTAGCTGACCCTGCTTTGAGCAGGAGGTTGGACTGGATGATCTCCAGAGGTCCCTGCCAAGCTCATCCAGCCATATCAGCCTGTGATTCCAATGTTACACAGCTTTTTGTTAGTAAGAAGCATCTGATTGATAAACCGGTCTTGATCAACTCTCAGCCCAAACAAAAAAGCCCTCACAGGGATTAATGAGTGTAGCTACTTCATCTAAATAACAGGGTTTGAAAGAATTACCCTGGAATAATGAGAATTTTGTTGGAAAATGCCACAGAACAAATGACATTGTTATTCTGGTTCATGCTTACAAGAGTATGAACCTTCTGGGAAGACTCTTTTTCAAGTTCAGTTTTAGAGGAATCTGTGGAGGGATGGGGAAGGTTTCCCAGCCCGCCTGGGACTTCAGCAAAGCCCCTTCTACTCGGTGGCCCCATGCTCCAGCCTCGGGAGTGAAGGCCAGGCAGGTTGGTTCAGAGCTTGCAAGGAGTGCTTTGGTGCCTTTGATGTTTGCTCCTGCAGAAGCAGCTATTCCATAGTAAAAATACGTAATTTTTGCACAGCAGCTCGCAGCGTCACATTGCGAGAAAGAAGCTGAGCCGAGGGAAGGAGGTCCGATGCCGCAAGGTCAGTGGCAGCAGAACAGATGCATCATTTCATCCTGAACGAAAACACCTCCTCATACGCGCTGCCCCTGTTATCCCTCCCACCACTCACTACTGGTGGCATTTGCCTTTCTGGAAAGTGAGCCCACCGCAGAGAAAAAGTAATTTATCTTCTTCTTTTAGGAGATGTTTTTGCTGGCAGAGCCAGACACCAGTGAACACATGCCAGTGAAGCCCATCAACACAGTTGTTGCCTGTCTGGGAGCGCACAGCCCAGCAGGGAGATGTGTTGGGCTGCGGCAGCCGCTTGCACCTCAGCTGGTGGATTGCCATGTACCCGACGGCGGGACAGCCGGCGCCCCGTGGCACCACGTGTGACTTCATGGAGCAGCGAGGAGGAGGCTCGGCTGTGGTTCAGCTAAGCAGCAAATGTTTTTTGACAGGGAACAGCAGTGTGAAGTTTAGTCTGCTGTGCTGGGCTGAAGTCATCCAAAATTATAATCTGCAGCATCTCCCCACCCACCGAGTTGCTGCTCCTGGGAGCAGACCACCCAATCTGTCTTCCTCTGCATACCACAGGCTACTGCAAGGCCAAGTCCACGTGTCGTCCCTATGCACTACGGGATGAAGAGCTTTCCAACTGATTACCTTCACCATCATCAGGGACTGGTTATGGTTAAATTCCATGCAGATATTTTTTTTTTTTATTAATGCTGGGGATAAACCCAAAATCAAGATAGGAGGTGGTGTTTTGCTGTCTCCTGACAGGATCTGCCTTTCTACCATCTGTTGAACACGCAGAAGAGGGACAACATTTGTCCGGGACATGGACTTAATACCAGAAAGGTGTAAGTGATGCAGCAGCCCATCACTGAATAAGCTGGTAGGTGAGAGGGAAAGCAGACAGAAAGCAGAAATTATTTATCACAATAAAGAACCCACCCAGGGCTTGTCCTAGCACAAGGGACAGGGGAGGGGAGGGACAAGGGGACAAGGGGACAAGGGAGAGGGGAGAGTAAGGTTCAGAGGCAGGTGTGAGGAGACCAGAGGAGGGGGGAATGGCACACAGCCCAGACCCTGACTTGTGTGCTTTTATCATGGTGAAAAGCATGACGCAAAAGGCAGAGAAGCAGAGGGGATCGCAGGGCAGTGCCTGCCTTGGGCTGCCACCAAGCACCCCATCTCTCAGGAGGCACCTTCTGCAGAGCAGCTCAGAGCAGGATGCTCTGCCCTGACCACAGGGGAAGCCACGGATGCACCCAACCATTCGGCATATCCCTACCTCCCTGCTGGGCTCCCATAAAACAAGTGGCAGGTGTGTACGGGGCGGTGGGGGCATGCAGGGACACTGCCAGCAGAGGCTGAATGGCACGGGGCAGCCGACGCGCCAAGGTGGGCACTCGCTTGTGCAGGCACCACATGTGGGGTACAGATGTGGCAACATCTGCTTGAAACGTCACCGGTCCGTGCACACAGGGCAGAGCAGGAACGGTATGGAGAAGGAGAGAGCTGCTGGAGACCCTGAGGACCTCGGCCCGGGGGGAGCAGGGCTCCAGCTTGCCAAGCACTGGCATCTCAGGTGGGTGATGGATAAATGGCCTGTGTTTATCCAGTATGAATCTCATTACTTCCAAAGATTAAGCTTCACATTTACACGCCTCAATCTCACAAACCTCCCCTTTGAGTCTCATGGGATCAAAAAAAGAGCCCCTCTGAAAGGCAGAGGGGGTTTGCTCTTTTCAGCCATCCCGCAGCACATTCACAAAGAAACTATTTTCCACAATGGAAAAATTTCTCCTGTTTTGAACTGAAGTGGATGACCAGAAAGTTAAATCACTGCAACCTGTTTCGAACCCCAGGTGCTGGTAGCAAGTTGGTCCTCACGCCGCGTCCATCAGCCGTCCCCGCTTTCAGGCACACGGCTCTCTTCGGCTCGCTGCGGTACGGAGTCACTCAGGGGCTGGCAGCAACCACCCGCCTGCCTTTGCTCACTGGTTTTGAAATACAGACGAAATTTCTTCAAGCTGTGCAAATGCCTTAAAAGGAAGAAAACAGAATTAGCACACTTCTCATGCGGTCCGTGTAGGAAGGGACTTCTCCCTCCAGTGTTATACCAAGAGAAAACGTGCTCTGTGTTGTATCCCTAACAGGGCTGAGCAGCACAGGAACACTCTCATGGACTTTGCAGGGGAGACAGGCAAAGGAAGGAGTCAGTCCCTTTCCATGTTAACAGATCTATTCACTTCCCTGGGCCAGAATTTCCATTTCCAGAGAGAAATGGATCACTTTAGCCTAGTGTTTTGGAATTGGAGCTAAACCCAGGAGCATCACAGCAATCAGAATTTTCTCTCTCCCTTACTGGAAAGTCGGGGGTGATGTTCTCTGCCAAGAGAAAGCAGGGCAGCCAGCTCCCCCACCCCCAGGGACTTTGGATGATTTGGGGAATGCTTCTGTCCAGGGGGTCCCCCAGGGAGGGACACGGGGGGAGGATGCTGAGATGGTCTCTGTGAGATACGGCACGTACCCTACAACTTCCCAATAGAGCACGAGACATTTCAAAATTCCCCAACCAGAGCTGCAGCTTAGTCGACCAGCGAAGCGTAATTGCTCCCAGCTCTGAAGTCACGTTGGGCGAGGACAGAGCTTTCCATGTTACCTCTTCTCCAGCTAGAAAAGCGAAAGCTGCAAGGTCCACCCGGTTGCACAAGAAGGGCTCGCTTACGCAGGGGGATTTCCCGAGGAGGAGAGCAGCTTGCTGAGCCCAGCCCTGCAAGACAGACGCTCTCTGCGTCACGGGATGCTGTGTGGGCACGAGGCACGGTACCGCAGTGGTGGGGGCGGTTGCCTTGGGAATAAAGCCCACGTCAGTCTTTTTTCTGGTGATTACAACATAAAGAGAACATAAGTTATTAGAAGCTGCTCTGATACTTAGTGCTGACAGGCTGCAAGAGCTCATAAAAGCAGAAGAACCATAGAATCATAGAATGGTTTGGGTTAGAAGGGACCTTAAAGATCATCTAGTTCCAACCCCCTGCCCTGGGCAGGGACACCTCCCATAGACCAGGCTGCTCAAAGCCCCATCCAGCCTGGCCTTGAACACCTCCAGGGATGGGGCATTGACATCTTCCCTGGGCAACCTGTGCCAGTGTCTCACCACCCTCACAGTAAAGAATTTCTTCCTAATGTAGCTTCCTATGCTCATGAAACAGGTGGAGGAGCGGGGGGAACTGGGGGCTTTGTTGGGGGTCACTTTTAGGGCCCCTCTTCCAGGGGTGACAGCTGTGTGGCTGCGCGAGTGCCTGTGCCCGCACACGAGGGCAATGCAGGAGCAGGGACTGGGTGGCAGCCGCAGCTGAAAGGGGGTGCAAAACTCAGCCGAAGGGGGTGCAAAGCTGCCGCCTTCCAGCAGGAGCTCAGGAAAGCACTGCACAAGTTTCTTTGCCGAGACAGGGGAAAATCCAACAGTTTCCACGATTTTCTTGTCTCAGCCTGTGCTGAGCCACCACAGCACGTATGTGTTTTGCTGTCGACAGTTTTCACTAGAGGTTGAAGTGGTGTAGCCACAGTCACTCCCTGGTACCGCTAGAATCCAATTCCACAGCAGAATTTAATCCAAATTGTTTTACTTTTAATGACTGAGGGTAAATTGCCCTACTCTGCCTCCACTGATTGCCTATGCCAAAAAAATGAGACTGATTTTTCCTTCTGTCAGCGAGGTAAATATACTAAAAAAAGGCTTTCAGTCGACTTACATGACTATTGTCACATCTGATCCACATTAATCTTTTAACAGCCTTAAGCTTGCTCTTGATTCAACACCAGACCTCGCGAGGGAGGAAAGCGCTACTCTCCCCCTGAGTTATAACAGAGTGATTTTGCAAATCTCAATACATTTTGCTCGTTAAAAACAGGAGCTTGTTTCTGCAAACTGTACCAGTAGGGACAGGCTGTTATAGCCCAACAAGAAGCTTTCACGCTGATGCGTATAAAATGCCTTAGAACTGTGAGGGAGGAACAAGAAAACTTTCACGAACAACCGAGAAATCCACCCTTGAACTATGGGGGGTTTTGAGCATCTTGTCAGCTGCATCCTTAGTGCTGATGGAGAAAATCAAGGTGGGGGGGGCCTTGTTTCTCTTAATTTTTATAGGTATCAGACTAAACCAAACACTTTTTAAAAGTAGCTTTATTTAAATTAGTGCATTAAATAGATGCATATAAAAATGGCCTAATATGACAGTAATTATTACACCGTACAAATCTAAATATAATCTTTAAGCCTGACAGTCAAAGGGTATTATCAAAAGGTGTTTTTTCATCCTGTCATGCTACTCCTTATCCTGGTGTTACAGATATTTAAATGGGAAGATTAAAGTGTGTCTCAGGATCTATACTCCTTTTTTTCTGCTTCTTTCAGCAACGAACAGTAGTGTCAGTGTTAAACGACGTTATAATATCTTGTTTAGTTAAAAACATCACCATTATTTGAGCATTTGAAATAGTCAGCTATGCTTTTATCACAGCATCAACTGAGCTATTTGTTGGATCAGTTGGATCAAGTTTCCAGACGACTTCCCATTCTTCCAGATACACACTGGCTCATTTACAGAAACAAAGACTGGACTGGAAGGGATGACTGGCTCACCAGACCTACTGACCGTTCATCACAGCGTGATGCTTCAACAGAAGACATGCTCCGTTTCTTCTTCCCAGCATAAACTGCTGTGTAATTGATTTTTCAGTAATTTTTCAAAGATGCCGAAAAGATTTGGGATTCAGCATAGAAGCCCTTTGAAAATTCAAGTTGCGTTTACACACAGATGCTTCTCTGTATCAGAACGTGGCGTTCTGCCCTGTGTTTGCATGCATTTCACGTAAGAGTGCAGTAGCGGAAATCAAAAACCCCTTCCTTTATTATTCTTTATGCCTTTATTCATAACCAAGAACAATCAAGATCCTCAGCCTTCTGTTGAAGGCTTTCAACTTCTGTTGAAAGCCATTAAGCTACAGACATATACACAAACACTAGCTAGGGCTTCAACCCTGACTAGAAGAAAAATCTGACCTTTGGGCAGGTAGACAGAATATCCCTGGCTTTTTTTTTTTTAATTAATCTTCACCAGCAATAAAATATATAGATCAAATCAAATCCTCGTGATGAGGCTGAAATAAAAATATCAGTGTTACCACCTGCTTCCCTCCTGAATTGTGTTGCAACTTAAAATCTTTGATAGCACAAATCATTAATTCAAATTTATTATCGCCTGACTTGATAGCTTTCCTGTATGAAGCAGGTTTTCATAAGATAATTAACTGAACCTCAGAGAAAAGAATTGCTATAAATGGTTAGGACTGATAGAAGGAGGAGAACAGTCTCACAGAAGTCCACATTCTTCTAATAAACATGCCAAGAAAAAATACAATCATTAGACAACATCATGTCCAGCCATCAGGATTTATTTCCTTCTTTCCAGAGGAAAAAAAAGGGTACATGATCTGATCTTGGAACACGGCCTCCAACTGCTTCAAAAATATATTCAGCTCTCAAGATATGGGACAAAGAAAGTAAATTTTTCCTTGAATGTGTGTGGTATGGAACCTAAAAAATTATGGGTTTGGCTGTAATGTTTGCCATAACATGTATTCGATCGATGCTGTAAGGCATCACACGTTCTCCCACTGGTATGAGAAGAAGCTGACAGTCAGTTTCAAGAAGATGCATCATTTGGGAATGAGTTATTCTCCCAAAAATAGCAAGGTGTGATACACGCCTCAGCTTCTCCTGGCTATAGAGCTGCATTAGCTCTAGTGCGGCACTTTATGTAGATAATGGTAACAGAGGATCAGAGGGACAACCCTTGAAACTAAAGCTGACGTGCTTGCATGGGCACATGCAGAGACAGGCCATGGTCTGAAGAGTGCATGGTAACATCCAAACCTACCAAACAAAAGCAGTCCCACATCCCACCCTTTCCAGGTCCTGGGAAAGAGACACAAGCTTGGGTCTTCATCCTCAACAAGCAGAGGCTTTCCTGGAAGGAGGAGACATCAGGGGAGAGCTGGTAGACTCCCACAAGAAGACACGTCGTCATGATGTGCAATGGGGTGTCCAATAAAATGTTGTAAAGCTTTACACAAAATTATGTCCCCAACAACTTCATCTCTTGCCAATTTGCAAAGCCCGTGTTGAATGAATAGGCAAAACCCAAACTGACAGGTGAACAAGTTTCCGAAGCGCTATTGCAGACGCCATTACAGACATTAAAAAGGCGCAGGGCTGTAAGAAAAGTCCCGAGCTAACCATGTTACCTGCCAATTTCCCCTGACTCTTAAGTACATGAAATACCTACATGAACATAAACTGCTGTCAGGAACTCATGCTGCAACAGCGTGACTGAGCATTTCTAAGGACCTTCCCCTTGACGCAGACCCAGACTTTAATCGCAGAGCTTGGGTAAAGAGTAAACGAGCTGTTCAAGCTGAAAAATTAAACCTCCTCATCTACAGACAGCGTCCAGCCATGCCAGCTAGACAGCAAGTATTTGACGGCAAGCTGTTTATAGCCTACCTCTGCCAGGGGAACAATTTGAGTAGTATCAGAATAGGGTTTTTCCTGTCGTGCTTCCCATTCCCAGACTTCTTTGTAAAGTCTGCAAACAGAGATGCCAACATACCCCATTCTGACCTACATAGCAAACAATTGGACGTGTGTTCCCGCTGCGTTATCACCGAAATGAATCATTGTCGCGACTCCTCCACGGCCTGGCAGGACGGAGAGTTTTCTGCTGGGAAGCGTCAGTTGAATCCCGCACCTACTGCTCTCATGACACCAACCGCACATTTTGTGTTTATCGCAGAAAAGAAAAACACACAGCAGAAAAAGGCTCAGCTTTAAATTCTGCTCTTTGCCAGGACAAACATGGGAGCAAGTGAAGCACAAGTCTGAAAGCTCGAGCTTATTGAGCTCCAGGGAAAAAAATTAAAATAATTTCATCTATCTTTTTTGGAAAACAGAATAAAGATGTTAGATAAAAATGTCCATCTCCCCCAACAACATAAATTGCACAAATCTGAGGAATAGAAGTGGCCATGCTATAACGTCGTTGACCACTCTTTCTGTATCGGAGAAGAATTTTAGGGTTGTGTCCTGCTGTTATGGGAATCAGGAGGGGAAAAACTTGCTGGGAATGGGGCATGGGGATGACAAACTGTTCTTTGCCTTCTCAGGCTTCACAAATCCCTGGGCTGGCTTGGCAATGGAAGGTCCCCACTGAATCAGAAAAATTAACTTCAGGGGAAGGCATCCCTACTGGGAGCGAGCAGCTGGCAGTAGTTAATATTTATAGTCTTCTGCCGCAATGGTGGGTGGGGTCTAAAAAAGTATAGGAGATTTGGACTAGGTGTCTTTGAATCAAGCCTGCATTAACCTATGTGATCTGAAGCTTCTCTCTTACCAGCATTTGGAGCATAAAATCCTATCACTTATGCCTAACTGCCACATACCTGTAACCCTGTACATGTGGGATAAAATTAAATCAAGACAAACTGAGACACCCTTATTCTCTCTTTATAATTTATAAGGATAAAAGGCGAGTTTTTTGCCAGGGCAGGGTTCGGGAACTTTAGATATCCTGCTAGAAAAAATTTCTTCTCTCCCCATTAAGAGATATCTTTCAGAGTTTGTCAGACATCCAAAATATTACTTCTTCTCTCTTCATTAGAAACCATGTTTTGTAAGCGACAGAGACATACTCTTCACAGACCACCATTTACTTAAACAAATTATTCATCATAAAGTGATGCTGGAATGCAAGAAATGCTACATCTCTGACCATGACTCAACAGCAGTTGGTTTGACCTTTGTTTTGTTTGGAAAATTCCCAAAGCTAAAGACCTCTGTTGGGTGAATTTAAGCTGGCTGACAATCAGGTTGGCTTTCTCAGGGTTTTGTTTTCTTGCCTTTTTTTTTTTTTTTTGGTGAGCTCTACAGACATAGTTCCCCGGGTGCTGAGGGGCTCAGAGGTCAACAGTTCAAAACCGTTGCTCTACGAAATGCATCGTCATTTCGGTATGCAACCAACCCCTGCCCACACAGCAGGAAGGAAAGCGCCAGGTATCTTATTCTTTATCTCGTCAAAGACTTCAACAGCACAACGGAACAGCAACTTACTGAACAAATACAGAGGAGATATTTTACTTTATTATTTATCCCCTAGAAGAAATATACAATTACTTGCTGCAAAACATTTCAAAGATTTAAAATACTGTCTACAGTAAAAAGGGGAACTAAAATCATACAGCCCAAGTGGGAGAAGTGTGAAAGTCCGTTGCTATCCGTAAGCATTTGCATTTTTAGGATAACTGAAAATGATAATATTCCACATTACTAAGCCAACTGCAATGCAAACCCTCTTAAACATGAATTTTAGTGCAGAACTGTAATAGCTAAGGTCCTTAGTGTCACAGCAAAACAGATCGTGGTCATTTCAAATGAGACCTTACTTTGCAAGCTCAGATACCAAGTAATTATAGCAAAGCCTCTTTTGATGGGTGTCCAAAGATAATTTTCAAAAGGAAGAAGTATGAATTACATAAAGATCCACAAAACAATTCTCTATATTGTATTTTTGGAGTCACAAAATCTCTGAATCTCATTTCACAATGGAGTCAGTAATGCTTCATTTTTATTTACTGTTGTGGCTAAATACGCATCCTCCCGTGTATTGGATACTGTAATTTCCATTTAGTATGCTCTCCCAAATCCCGTCCTTTTTTAAAAAGTAGCGCACCACTGGGAGGACGACAGAAAATTAAGGGAGGAAAATTGGTTCACAGAGACAAGGCAGCGTTCCTTGTTATTGCCGGATTGTTACATGTACTACTTTCCACTATACAATTATTTTTGATATTTAATCTAATAGTAATTACCATTTATCTAATTACTTGAAATATGAAGCCTCTATGGATTCTCCCAGTTCTTTCTCTCATCCTGAAAATCTCCAGTAATAGCTCCTAGAGGAGGACTTCAGAAAACCAAAGTTAAGCTGTAAATATTCAGGAAGTATTTAAATTAAAACTGTTTTTCAGCCTAACAATCCAACTTCTAACATATGTACCCTTTCTTCTGCAGGATAGCACAGTTTTGCCTGTGTTCAATATGAGAAAAAGCAATTCAGAATTACGGGAATTGTTCCATCCCGTGGAGTCAGTAACACAAATGGGAGGTTATGCCTTAGTAATTCATGGGGCCTTTACCTCCCCTGTCGGGCTGCGAGGATAAAACCTAGAAGACATATTCTGGGAGTTGTTCCATGCAAGATTCCTGTGCAGGGCTGCACTGTTTACATTGACTACAAATCTGTATGCACAAGAGAGCTCAGCATGGGAACAAAAACCCATCTCTGAAGTCTTTCTGTGAAACAAATTGAACATCGTTTTCTCCATAACAACAGAGGAAAACAGAAATAATTTTGAGGGGTAAAGCGTCTCTCAAAAAAATTTGCAGGGAATTTCTGCTTTCTAATCCTGCAGACTGTGTTAAACAAGTCTCTTAAGTGAACAGACTTCCGAAAAATACATGGTTAGTATAGGTGAGGCCAATCATGTCCAGCTAATTGATCCCTCTACAAGCTAGGGAAAAGGCAGTATGGAGACTCATAGAATGGTTCGTGTTGGAAGGGACCTTAAAGATCATCTAGTTCCAACCCCCTGCCATAGGCAGGGACACCTCCCGCTAGAATCAATCTACACAAGAAATTTAGCAGTTGAAAAAAGTTGCATTGCAATGTGAGAGCCACAGTTTAAAAACTACTCGTGTCTTGAATGCAGCTGTATTCACTGTTGCTCCACAAAATACTCCGGGCCAAATGAAATACTATTTTTTACAGGCCAGATCAATCAGATATGATGAAAAGACAATGGGGAAGGGGGAAAGAAGCAGGAAGGTCCTGCAAAAGAAAGCAAACCAACCCTCTACTTAACGAAAGGACAAGGAACAAGTCTGCAAAAGCAGTGGATCAAGACTTTCAATTCAGAAGACTTATGGAGGAAGAGATTTTATCTCCAGGCAGAGGTTAGCCTTGTATAAATCCTAACCCTTGTTTTAGACAAACTGACCCCAAATTACCCGTGACGTTTAGAAGAATTTTGTACTAGAAGAGAACCTTGGTGGTAATTTTGCGGTAAGCAAGACAAAGCATTTGGAAGAGAGAGCTTTCCAGTGAACAGGATGATTTCACTTCAAAAACCTTCCGAATTGTTGATTCATCAGATCTCCAAAGCAGCCCGGGCTGGAAACCCTAAACTTGCTTCAGTTAAAATTGGCATGGACCTTTAACTAGTCTGTTGGCAAAATTATTTAAATAAAGGTTCTTTGTCTATCTTTCCTTTTTCCAAAGGTACAAAATTGCATCAAGTAAAAACATAGCCTGTGCCCCCCAGAGAGTATAAACTAAATTGGACTTAGAAATAAATCTGCAAGAAGGCAGACATGCTGTTGTAAGAACACCTTTCCTCAACGACCACAGACCCAGCACGAGTGTGGAGTACAGCTACGCTGCACCCGAGAACCCGACTGCTCTGGACCCACAAGTAAGAGAGCATCAGCCACGTGCCAAATCCAAGCTGACAAGCTCTGCTGGGCAGCAAAGTCCTCTTCCACACCTGCATGAGTGTCATGTCATGGGACCTCAAGAACAATAAAAAAGGATGAACAGGTACCCACCTCAAATGTACAGATAGAAATGTGGGCAGCCGGGGAACAAGGAGGAACTAGAGCTCCACATGCCACTACTACAGCACTGTTGGAATAACAGATACAGTGGGAGAGCTCACGTGTGGTGGGAGCAGTGCGACAGGCGGATACAAGCTCCTCGGGAAGACAGGGAAGGAAGAAGGGAAAGACTGGAGGGGGCTCTTTACAGGAAAGAGCAGCTTGTGATGGATGGCAGTCTGATTGAGAGTGCGGGTCAGGATCGGAAAAGAAGCGGGTATGAGTGATGAGGACGTGGCAGTGTATCACAGACCAGCCCATCAGGGTGATGAGGACAGTCAAGCACTGGAACAGGTTGTCCAGAGAGGCTGTGCGGTCTCCATCCTTGGAGATTTTCAAGGCCTGATTAGCTAAAGCCCTGAGGAACCTGGTCTAATCTCACAGCTGATCTTGCTTGTGCAGAAGGCTTGACTAGGACCAGAGGTCTCTCCCAACCTGAATTATACTACGATCCAAAGTCCAAAGGACAGAATCCCCAGGCAGGAACTATAGTTTTGAAATAGAGGCAGAGGAATACAGCATTTGCTGCCAGCCAAGAAGTCTCAGTTTTGTGACTGTCTTAGCCATGAGTATCACGCATAGGCACTCACCCAGCAGCTAACTGGAGACCAAGGCTGCAGATTCCCAGGAAGCTACAGAGTGATGATGGAGGAGTAGCACTGCAGCAGAACCCATCCCTGCAACTCTTGTGAACATCAAATATCTGGGAAAAATAAAAAAAATCCCTGGCAACAAATGTTAACTTGAAGTTAATGTCCCAAAGAGCATTTTCTCAGAGCAAGGAACTTCCAAGTGCCTGCAGTTTCCCTAACCAG
Organism: Chroicocephalus ridibundus; assembly: GCF_963924245.1. Taxonomy (NCBI): domain Eukaryota; kingdom Metazoa; phylum Chordata; class Aves; order Charadriiformes; family Laridae; genus Chroicocephalus; species Chroicocephalus ridibundus. The sequence continues at coordinate 17,493,769 of NC_086285.1, forward strand.
TTAAGAGACAGGGAATGTGAGACTGCACTAAAACGCATTCCCAGTGAGGGGAAGGGGCAGGGGGGCAAAAACGTGTTTAATTCACTGATGTTCCTTACATGCGTCTTCCCCAACAATCTGACTCTACAATATAGCACCAAGTTTGAGAAGTAACTTAAAACTTACTGCCTTACTTTTGCCAAGACACTGTTTACATGCCTTTGGATGAGATAAACAAGCTCTCATTTACAGACTGTCACTACGGTCCTTTCTTGACAAATATCCAACCCTTGTTTTCACTGACAGAACCACGTGGATTGTTTCTAACCATCTTCAACGTGATAAGGCTGCTGCCCTCAAGAAATTAGAATCACGCCATCTCTCTTGATTTGCAAAATACACCCCCTCAAATCTTGGTCCTCCTCTTCTCTGTCTGGTTCTCTTCCCACAGGTGGCTTCAGTTCCACCAGTGTCACACAGCTTTTCTCCCAGACGCTGCTCGTGCTCTAGGGAAGCTCACGGTCGGCTCTGCATCCCCAGCTAGCAGCCTCCTCTATGAAACCTGCCAGTCGGGCTTATTTATTTCACCAATGATAGCTGCTCCTTGAAGTCTCCAGGCTTCACTCAGCATCTGGTCTCCAGCTCCCTGGACTTGCAGACATCTGAAACAATCACCTGCGCGTTTCCATTGCTACAACGCTGCTTTTGGCTTCTTTCTGTTCTTTTCAGAAATTGGCCTGTAGCCATGACAAGGGTTCAGAACTATTCCCAAAAGGGACAAGCAATCTAAACAGAAAAGTGATGCTGAAAGGCGCTGCGTGTACAGTAACCACTTTCTGCTCTGCATTTTAAGGAATACTAAGCAGCTCGAACGCCTATACGCATTTACAGCGTGGCTCGACTGTATAACCAAATTACAAAGTTCATTGGTATTTGCCTATAAGTGTCCTGTGTCTGTGTGTCAAAATTCTTATAAAATCTTTCCTGTCTATGTCAGAGTGAACTACTGTGAATATAATGACACAGTTCTCTGCTGTATGCTTCTGTCCCTGATAAGCCATTTTCTTATTATTGCACAGCAGTATTACCTGTTTTGTTTAGCTGGAAAAAAGAAAAATCACAAGTACTCAAGTAGTGCCCTAATCTTCTTCAAAGTCTATTGCTGGAGGAACAGCAGAAAATGTACCTCTAGGTTCCATAAAGATTAAAGTCGCAACAAACTCCTTACAGAATCAGTGCCAAGCTTGCTATCAAAGGCTTTAGGTGAGCACCAATAACAAGTTACAATAAACTTCATACCAGCCTCCAAAAAGAAGTCCACACACTAGCACCAGGATTTAGGTATAAAACTAAGTTTGAAACTCAAGGCTTGATCTTGAAGAAGTTAATTCCTGTGACCAAGATAATGACTACATGAGTCATTATTCGAGAAAACATCAATGAATCAGAAACGGACACATATGAATAATATTTTAAATTCCAAATAAATTAACATGGAATTGATCTGTAAGTGGGTCTTCCTGCCACTCAAGGTCTAACCCTTTACCAACTGCTGGAAAATGCTTTTCCTTGCCCAGTTCTTACAAGTACTTTGGAAGTATGCATTACAGCCCACAGTATTTCCAACAAATAATACCTCAGGGAAAAGAGAAAACATACTTTTTAACCGTTCAGACTACGCCGTTAGAAAGAAAGTCTACACAAAACCATATACCACTGCAAAGAATCTAAAAATACTGAAAATGAAACAGTAATCATCAGCATCGATGTTGCATCTGTATGATAATCTCTTCAGTTACAGTAATTTCTTGTATAGCATTTCTGTTAAGAATAAAGACAACAGTCTGTAGAGCTCTTACGACCATTGCCATTTAGTTTTAATGCACGTGAGGCTCTCAAAGTGGACAGGTAGAATACTCACAAATGTACCTGGAAAAATCTATCTGACATTTATCTGTCCCTGTTCTGTTGAATATCTGAAAAACAGGAGAAGAATAGGAACTCGACTCTAGCACGATACATGATTCCCTAAAGACTGCTGCAAAGAACAACAGATCCCTCTGCAAGGAAGAGAGAGATAAAGGCTTTGGTGTTGTCAAGTAGGCAGCAACTTTGAGGAGAATGATGAGGCAAGAAGGGCATGCAAAAGCCCCTGCCTGAACCTGAAATACAGGTTTAAAGTGAAGTTGAAGGCAAAATGAGAAACATGAGTGTGTATATAAATGTGGGTGGGAACCAGTCCTGTGGGTACAGAAAACAAAAGAGAGTTGACTGAAAAAAATTGAGATCAGGTGGCAAACACAAGAACAAACCCACTTCTCCAACACAAACTAGTTGCACTACCCTTGGAGAGCAATGCTTTATGAAACTGCAAACCTTACTATCTAATTCCATTCTCTTTATTTTGTCTTGGCACTATCTACACGAATGGAAAACAACTGCAAAAATAGATACATGCACTTTGGTTTTACTGGCTTCCAGAACACGACTAGAATGGAAGCAACGGTTCTAACAATCATCTTCTTTTAAACTGTGGTTTCACTGAAAGGTGGTTGTTTCTTGAGCTGTTACTTAGCATATCATTTGTATGTTAGCAAACAGAATTCCCAAAGGCTTTTTCCCATGCTGATCCTGTTAGTCTTTTTCTTTTTTTTTTTTTTTCCAAAGCGTGCCCAACTGAAGGCTAATTCCAAAATCTATCTGTTGCACTTGAATGCTCTTCATTCATAAAACACATGGAGAAGTAAAGAGTAAGGAGAAAAAAGTAGAGAAAGAAAGCAGACCTGTACAAAAAGCATCATGATGGAAAACAAAGGTCATTTGACTCTCCATTTCACCATAATAGAAATATTAAAAGTAATGTTCTTTGGACTGTGTGTCACATTCAATTCCTAAAACAGAATATCAGCTACTGTGTTTCTGTGCTGAAAGTCACTTTCCCACTGCTTTTTGTAGACTGTTTGCATTATTTAACTTTAAAGAGTCCAAGAGGCTTCTGATTGTTTCACTTCCCATTCCTTTCATCCTATTCTTCATCTTGCTGGGATTACTTTTTCCAAATGGTATCAGTAGGGCTGCCAGTCCCCAAGGCTCTTTATTGATCATTCGCTGAGTTTTCTCTTCCTTCTGCAAAATCCAAGCACTTTCTCTGGCCATAGCTACAAATTTCTCCAGCTGCGGCTGATTAACATTCTTGCTGATATTAAGGTCTTGTTCAAAGGGATTCCAGATATAAAGAGGAGACGACTCAGGTTTATTTACTTCCTTTCCCTGCAGACAGTATAAAGAAAAAGCCAAAGTTGCATACATGCATTATAGGCTAAGCAAATAACAAATCCCTTGAGTTATTATGTTAGCATTAAAAGTATTTTGACCTAGTAGAGAACTTTTTCTGGAAAAAAAAAAAGTTGTCACTATTAATCAAGTTAATTTTGCTGTTAACTTGACTGTATGACTCCTGTTCTCTGAATCCTCTGAGTGGTGGTTTTCCTTGCAACATTCAGCTTAGATTTCCTTCAAGGCAAAGAACACACAACTACAGCTTAGTCTGGCTTTTTGGCCACTCTCCCATTTGTTTTTCCACAAGTCTCAGACTTCCCTCATTGCAACCGCCTACTCCTATCTCCGTTTGTGTATGTGCAGCATAAGTGTGTCATATTAACCTGTATAGCCCAGTCTGATAAACTACTACAAGCACTTAAACTGTTCAAACCACTGCTCTCAGTGCTCATTAAGAGCTAGTATAACAAAACAAGATTACTCACTTGGCTGAAATTCCTCACGGTTCAGCCTGTCTTATAAGTACAGAACTATTCAGGTCATGGTCCACTTTTGGACGCTTGGTATAGTACAACACAAGTTGTTGACAACTATGTAGTTTGCTATTTAAATGCACTTCCATTTCAGTGCTTACCATGCTCCTTAGGTGACCTGCTCTGTATTACAGAACCTCTGCAAGCCTTCCACTGCAAGCTCCAGCAGGAACCTACCAGCTAATGCTAGTCCAGGAAGCGTCCACGTACATGCCACATACTCTTTCCCCAGAGGCAAGAGGACTGACTGGCTAGTTAAACAGAAAAACATCAGACATTTGCCGTGACTAGCTCAGGCTCCAACATGTGTATGCTTTTACTTGCCTTTTTTAAGGCTTAATGGCAAACAAAAGTTCTGCAGCTTAATGAGTAAGTTTCTAGGATCAACCTGCAGTGGCAGAGAGAGCTCTTATGCCAGTAATCCATAGTGCCCAAGAAGGAAACAGAACACAAACAAGAGTGTCCACACAGCAACATGGCACTGAAACCCCAATCCTGTAAGCAGCCCAGCAGGAGCAGGTGCTGGTTAAGGTAGTTACATTTATATATATTTCTATTATGTGTGCACACATATACACACGTATCAATAAATAGCATGACTTAAACACGTAAAGTAAAGCAAAGTGATAGTGCAGACCTCTCGGCAAGCCCAGAATGATCATGTTATCTGTCATGCTTACTGAGATGTAAGTATGCTTACTGTAGGCTGATGCAAACTGCAGCAGGAAACCCAAGTACCAAAAGCCAATTTCAGAACTCAGTTGTAAGTTTTAATGCAGACATTGTTTGGGTCTCGATTCCCAACTTTAAATGCAAAGCCTGTTGGTGTACAGGGTTTGTCATAGACTTTTGCTATGACATACACCAAGGCATTTAAAAAGTTTTCCTCTTGCGGAAGCAAAATAGCTTCTACTTTTTAAAAACGCCACTTTTACTGCAGGGTTGTCAAGAAAAATCATACAGGCTTAGCATCAGAGTTTGTGCTTGCCAACATCTCTAAGTAATGACACTATAATGTTCTTAATGGTGCTGTAAGTGATCAGGATCTGAGAGGAAAACTCTCTTCTTTCACAGAAAGGACTCAGTTTCTGGATACAAACAATTTATATGTACATTGTATATACAATTAAAAATGACAGAAATTGTTGCTTAGCATATGTAGTTTGTCAAACGGCAGACAGAAATTCAATTGATCATAGAATCATAGGGTTGGAAGGGACCTCTGGAGATCATCTAGTCCAACCCCCCTGCCACAGCAGGGTCACCTAGAGCAGGTTGCACAGGAACGCGTCCAGGCGGGTTTTGAATGTCTCCAGAGTTGGAGACTCCACCACCTCTCTGGGCAGCCTGTTGCAGTGCTCTGCCAACCTCAAAGTAAAGAAGTTCCTCCTCATGTTTAGGTGGAACTTCCTACGCTCAAGTTTGTGCCCATTACCTCTTGTCCTGTCCCCGGGCACCACTGAAAAGAGCCTGGCCCCATCCTCCTGACACCCACCCTTTAAGTATTTGTAAGTGTTGATAAGATCCCCCCTCAGCTGTCTTTTTTTCCAGAAATCCCCCAGCCTTTCTTCATAAGAGAGGTGTTCCAGCCCCCTAATCATCTTGGTAGCCCTTTGCTGCACTCTTTCCAGCAGTTCCCCGTCCCTCTTGAACCGGGGAGCCCAGAACTGGACACAGTACTCCAGGTGCGGCCTCACCAGGGCAGAGTAGAGGGGGAGGATGACCTGCCTCGACCTGCTGGCCACACTCTTCTTGATGCACCCCAGGATGCCATTGGCCTTCTTGGCCACGAGGGCACATTGCTGGCTCATGGTCATCCTGTTGCCCACCAGGACTCCCAGGTCTCTTTCAGCTGAGCTGCTCTCCAGCAGGTCAGCCCCCAACCTGTACTGGCGCATGGGGTTATTCCTCCCCAGGTGCAGCACCCTACACTTGCCCTTATTGAATTTCATAAGGTTCCTCTTTGCCCAGATCTCCAACCTGATAATGACGACAGATTAAAATTCATTTACCTTTCGAAGATTTATGGAATTCTTTCTGAAATCAAAGTTTCCAAAATATTCAAAAAAGTCACTCAGCAATGCATCTAAGGCAAAGAAAAACAACGGCCATTAGTAACATTAAGGAAAAGTTTATTTTCAATATGCTCATAAAAATAAAAAAGTTGGTATTTAAAAATTAATTTTTTAAAAAAATTGATATTTAAAAAGATTACCCACCAAGTGTTTCTGTATTTTTTGTAGGTTTAATCTTGCTTAAATCACTAACAAATGAGCAATCATATCCTCCAATTATATGCTTGTCTTTTTCATCTGAAACAAAAATCACAGACATATTTAGAAGTGATAAACAATAAAACACTATTGTATTTAGTAAAATTCAGGTAACAGACATGACTGAAATCAGTGAATGCCACCATATTGAGTAAATCAAATTGGGAGTTAACAAGTGAACTTTCAGGTTTAAGATTCAACTTAAGTGGTCAAAGATTTAAAAGAAAAAGTCTATAGATAGGCAAAGGAAGAGAAACACGAGTAAATGGCATATTTTCAAAAGCTTACAGGAATAAGTTATATGACATCTTTGTATTTCTGAAGTTACTTCTTTTAAGTAACAAACCTGCTATCTCTGCAAACACAGCTTTATTATATACTAAACAGCACAAATCTCTGAGGTAAATACCTATACAAAGGTTTTAAAAAAAAACCAACCAAACAAACAAAAAACAACAAAAAAAAACCCCAAACAAAACCGACCCAAAGCTTCCACCGGCTTTTTCTGGAAAACTTAAGAGAACTAGGAATATTCTTGTAAAATTTCAGGACAGGTGTTTTATGTTTTAAAATTCTATAGAATTCTGATTGAAATGCTTAAACTGATTTTAAAGCAACTGAACATAGCCTTTTTCCTCCAATTAAAGCACTCAAAGCTTCCAAGTAAGCATGTCAATAAGCAGAAGGAATTAGCGAGGAATCAAGAACCTGGGGTGTCATTCTCTATGCTTTCATTAGATTTACTGAAGATAATACACCCTACAAGCTATGTATGAAACAGGTAGAACAGCTTGTTTGCTAAGATATAAGAATTATTTGCAGATGGGCTGAACAGTCTCAAGGATATTACAAATTGTAAGGGAAAAATATAACCTTTCTTTTAAACATTTGGTTTCTGTAAAACAATACACATCATATCAAGCTGCACAAAACTCTTATCAACTGCAGAAATTTGAGACCTTACAAGTCTTCTAAAAACCAAAATACAAAATAAACAAAAAACGGCCAGCACAGGAGCACAGAGCAAATAAATGACTTTTAATTATCTCTAAGTAGAATTTAGTATTGTATTGAAAATTATTTATTTTGCCCTTAAAAATGCATTATTTTCACACACAAAAATTCAAGTAAAACTTGCATATTCCCTCAAACTTAAGGCATACATAATATGCATTAGTAGTTGAGAAAATAAATAAATTGCTTGGGTTTATTGATCACTTCAGAGAAAACAAATGTGAAAGTCACTTCAATAAACACATGAACAACTGTCCTTACCTGCCAGTTCTTTAAGTTGGTCTAGTGTTGGAATGATAGGTGGTGATCTCTTTTGCAGAAAAAACATGACCATCATGGTCAGAGAGAAGTTTGTAATCCAGTTACCAGGAACACTATTTGTAAGTCCATGAACACGGGCCCAACATCGTACAGTGAACACTAGCGCTCTTACACGGGGATCAAGACAGCCATAGATATACAGGAGTTCCGAACTTTTTATAGCAATGCTGAAGAAGAAATGAAAAGTAAAAGACATGTAAATAATAAGAGAATTGTGAAGTCCCAGATGCAATGTTTGTTGTTCAGTCCTAAAGCGTCAGTTACATGGGAAGAGGGTATCCATAAAAAAAACATTTAACTTCTATGCCTTTGAAAAAAGTGAAGAGAATGCCTGAAACTGTTCAGGATGAAATAGCTGGTAGTTTTCCAAAGTAAGAAGCATACAAGTATGGGTAAATAATAATAGTGCATTTGCACCGTTTCCTTTTTTCACACCACAGTAGGAGAAAAACAAAAATAAACAAAAATAAGAAAAACATCATCAAGTACACAGGAGTGAAACTACGCAGAATCAAGGCAAAAAAGCACAATTTAGTCACAATTGCCTTTGAAGTACATTAGATAATATCTCTACCCCAATACATAACAAAAAACAACTGGAACTTCTTTTACAACTTTAATCTAAATAAAGTAATAAAATAATGCACTTAAAAATACATGAAGTGCAAAGACACAATGAAATCTGCAAAACAAGTCTATTTGGTAATTTTCAGACGACTAATTTTTGGTCCTGATGAGAAAACAACTAATCTGGAAGGATGAGGATTTTCATACGGATCAGTTTTTGATCTGCTTCATGATATGGTTGTACAAACATCATGTAGTAGTGTACAAACGGGAGGGCAAGAAAAAGCAGGAAAAAAAAATGGAAGCACAATGTGAGAACAAAACTTACTTTGGGGTCAGTTTTAGTCGAAAGTGCTTGCTGAACTACAGTTGCAGGAGTTTCTACTCACAATCTTGCACTGAATTCTTCTAAAAATCTGTGGCATTTTGGGGAAGTTTACCATACCAAAGTTTTGTAACACTTGGACTTCTAAAATCTCAACTGTGAAGTGCTTCCTTGTGTCCACAGAGGTTTGTTATTGCTCCAAACAATAAGAGGACAACACATACAGTCCCAAACAGCCAAATCATCAGCAGAAAATTACAAGGAAGCTTGCACAGAACTCCATGCTCACTTTCATGGTGGCTGCATATACAAGAGTAATTTTATTCTAAGACATTTACTTAGCACTGCCTTAGCATACTTAGAATATGCAGTACTCCTGCATATTCTGAAGCAGAACTTTGGAAAATTCAGAAAATTCAGTCTAGGATCTGACTGTATCTGATATAGAGAAATCACAAAATCTGCACTGAAAGCCATATCAAAAGTATTCTGAAAGATAATTACTCATACTTTACTATTCCCTAACAACAATGAAAAAGGTTAGTAACTCATTTTCGATTACATACCCTTATTCTGGGGCTACAGATGTACACTGGATTAAGGTGGGTATTTCTTAATAAAATAAGTGTCAGTAAAACAAATTATATCCTTTACTGTCAACCAAATGAGAGCAAGCTGGAAGAGGAAAAATACACGCAGAGAGAGGTATTTCTAAGAAGCCTGCTCCCTCTGTTGGGCGCTGCTGTGAAAGGTCATTAAAGGCAGAAACACTTCAGACTCCGTTGTCTGATGCAGTGAGTTAATTTAGCATTCAAGATACCTTGCCAGCAAACAGGTGCATGCAGGCCCTTAAGAAGAAAAAAAGGACACCAAAATAAGTAGAAGACCAATTGCTAAAAATTAACACAACGGAGCTGCTTAAAAAAGCAATCAAAAGGCTGCTGTGCATATACGCATATACAGGAAGGGAAGTAATGACTAACGAACACTGCCTTCTTTCAATTCCTTATAAGCTGACTTTATTGTATAGAGTGGCTTTCAGGTCTTCGGTTTCAGCTAGCAAGTATTTCCTATGCTGGAGAAAGATATTAAGCACATTAAAACCTAAGCTCTAGAAGTCAAGAATATCCTTTTTACTTTCAGAGTCAGCATTGACATTTGTTAAGAACACAGAAACGAGCAGACTGAACAGTATTCATTACAGGTTTTCAGAACATAAGTACAGTAGCATTCTTGCTATACTTTTGAAAACCAGGCCTCACCTGTTGCTCACTGACAGATCACACTGGAATCCTGTTGGTTGATGGGAAAACTTCACCAGCGGGCAGCGAGCATTGAGTATTTTCTGTACGCTCACACATCCAGGACCAAAATTATCAAGGCAATCACCAATCACAGAAAGAATTTTCTGAGTTGCTAATCTTTCAGATGGTAATCTTTTCATCTGATACTCCATTTCGAAAGGACCTTTTTTCTAACACAAAGTTTTAAAAGTAAACTGTTAGTTCTGGAACCAAAGAGACATTTAAGAATACTTCTGAAAGACTACACCAATTTGCAAAGGAGTGTGTAGAATGACAGACTGAAAGACAAGAATTATTCAAAGCAGCCCACAGAACTTAAAAAAGGTAAAAACATATTGCTTTCTCTGTTATATTCTTTTTCAGTGATTCAACTTTTCCAGGTTAATAATGATCAACTTACTGTAAAGTTACTTGTTCAGATGAGGGTGTAATACTGCTATACTCACTAATGCCTAAAACAATTAATTCTGGAATTTCTGAGAGAATTTATGCTCTGACTGAAGAGAGGAACATACAACTAAATAAAAAGAGGGCCGTAACACAACCAATCCATTTAATTTCAAACCACCAGTAATTCCATTTCAAATCCTCAAAGAACAATGCATTATTAGTGAATCAAGTAGCAGTGTAAAGGAACAGGTCTTTTTCATTTAAAAAAAAAAAAGTTAGCATGCAAATTACTTAATCCTTCAAAATGAAGGTAAGTTTCTGTAAGACTTAAAATAATCACTTCACATCAGACACGTTTTTTCTGACAAAAAAAAAGCGTAGACGCATTTTGACAACATCAGACATGAACTTTCCTATAGGTCTTTGTATTTTGAATTATCATATTTGTAGTTTATACCTCAATAAAATAACTTCATACGTATTAAATCTCTGTTGTCTTTATAGTCTCTCTCGGCTTTTAAGCCTCAGCTGATTTTGCTTGTTAATCCAACACTCGACACTGACTTAGCCTCCCCGTTGGAACATGTCATGGGTGAAACGCATACTATATAAACAGCATTGTGCAGTGACTCAACTAGTCCTCTGAGACACAGAGGCGGCTACTTTTGTTGTCACCAGGTTGGTGCAAAGAAAACATGCACTCACAGAGAGGCGAAACAATTTAGGAGTGATGAACCTTGCCACCTTTCCCACAAACTCATTTTAGGTGCTGAATTCTGAGTCGCTCTGGCAATCACCAAGGTGATTGTTCCTGCTCACCTCTGGCCAACAGTTCTCCAGCCAGCTCGTGTGTTTGAACATACCAGGACAGAAGTCCCTAATCCCATTTGGCTGCTTAGCTGCAGGCTACAGCAGGGCTGGCTCAAAGTGAAAGGAGCCTCTAAATATCAACACCAAGGTAGGTAACAGGAAAGAAAAAGACGGGGACTTGGCTGACATGTAGGTGTGCTGGTGTTCGGACCTTTCAGTTTGTGACAAAAAAATCACAATGTGCCTTCCCAGAGAGCAGCTCAATACCTCTCAAAAGCTGAATGAAGACTCTTTTGTAATGGTAAAACAGACACTCTTAATAATTGAAGTACCTTCATATACAGCTTTGGTGCCGGTTGGGGGGATGATACACTTTCCCCAACCCTGTGGTTCTCCTATTCTTGCCATGTTGCTCAAAACAGCTAATATAAACTATTACTTTGAGGTAAATTGATAAAGTATGCTAAGCAAGATGCATAACTCTTTCAACACAAAAAACTGTTACTCTAACAATATCACAGAACTCTGTTTTAAGTCATTCACTGATGTCCCAAACTGCCTGCACATTAAAAACACCTTATCTGTGGTCAAACACTATACTAATAATACACTCTTGGTAATACTCCCACTTTTGCTGCTTTTTTAATTCCCAATTAGTAATCAGTTTGCCATAAGACTCAAAAAATGTTATTTATTGTAAACAGGTGCTGAAATGCCAGTCCTCCTCCATTACTGGTACCTCCTGAAAGGCTGCAATAGCGCAAAAATCAGAGCATACCCTTTCCACTGCTGCTGCATCATCTTATAACTCACGCTACTTGCCCTTGTCTTCACATGTTCCAAGACAGTCAACTTATGTATAGTAGTACCACAATTTGCCAGGGAGAATGTCATTATCCCTATAAATCACATTGCCAACTATATGAGACTTCTGCCTTCCTCTGAAGTATTGCCTGTTGCCTATCACGGGAGATACACCCAGCATCTTATTTTCCTACTGTATTGGGTTTACATGTCAAGGTTGTGGATGTGGGGGAGCTGCAGGGGTGGCTTCCGTGAGAAGACACCAGAAACTGCTCCTCATGTTGGACAGAGACAGTTCCAGCCAGCTCCAAGACTGACCAGCTGCTGGCCAAAGCTGAGCCCACCAGCGATGCTGGTGGCACCTCTGTGATAACATATTTAGAAAGATTTTCCCCTCAAAATTTATGCGAGAGCTTTACTGTTTAAATGTAAAACGTTCCTAGATTTTAACACTTCACACACACGCACGATGACCCTACTGTTGAACCAATGTATTTTCTTTCATTGTGTTTGATCACTGCAATAATACTAAAAAACTATATACATTTGAAGTGATATTCCTTTAAAAGTAACATACATGGCAATATACAAGTTGTACAGAAAAGCTGAGTGAATTTTCAGTCTTCAAAAGCTTAAGCCCATTGTCTTTTGCCTTTTTTTTTTTTTTTTAATGGAAAACAAAGCTAGTTCTTCCCAAACTGTCTGTCACCATACAAATAAAAAGTACACGTTTTCAAAATGCCAGAATCACTTACTTAATTACCCATTCAGAATCCATGAAGAATACAAACTTCTCCACGGGGCATTTCTGATCTAACTCTCCCTTCTTCCTATCCTGATTCTCATCTCCCCCTTTCATATTTCGTTCTCCAATCTGAAAGGATATTTACACTGTCCACAATCAAAAAACAGCAGCAAGAGATAAGATCCTTCCAAAAATGCCTTGTCTAGTCCTTTCCCATTCTTATGGTAGTGACGCAAATTCTGTACTTTGGTCAGCAAATTCAAGTGAGTGTTTCAATTTCAAGCCTCTACACTTGTTTAGTGATCACCACTTGCCTTGTTGCTTACTGTTGTATTATCAATGAGGCATGCGAATAATTATGAGCTATCTTATGAAAAGTCCGACAACTGAAACATCTGCATTATTGATCTGGTTCAGTTCCTGTTTTGCTCCTGGGTCCTGGTCCCCAAAACATCTACAGTTCACATATACCACGTTATGCTCAGGTTCCTTTCAGGAGTAAGACAACTAATTCCCTCCACAATGAAAATGCTGTTTTCATGATAATGCTGTTAACATGATCATTCTCTCTGGACAAACAATACAAATATGACATGCGTGCCACCTGCAACTATTCACCAACACTATCCCACATCTTAGACTTCCACACCTCCACACACTCTTACGTGTGTGTGCGTATATATGCAGCCCAGTACAGAATTTGGTAACTTTTCTGCAGCATGAAGTCAACTCCTTAAACTAAGGAAAAGAACCTGACAACCCTCCCAAAATGCACATGCACAAAACTATTATGCTTTAGAACACGGAGAACCCTAAAAATCAAAGACAATCTTTACATGCACGGATGAAGCCCAGCAGCTCCAGAGGAGAAAACACAACAGTAGGATGGAAAGGTCTGACATTCCTGAACCAATTTTGGAGGACGAGGGGTTTTTTTCACAGTGAAATTCAACCTAACAGTACAAAGTCTAAGTAAACACTGAATCACTTTCTTCCCATTGCAAGGAAGATCTTTCTGTCACATCCAGATTTTGAAAGTCTTCAAATCCAAACATTTAAATAAACTTGTTCACAGTCTATAGTATGAACTCATGTAAAACCTAAGTATAAATGCACTGATTCCTGTGTCTGTGAAACAGCAAACGAGCTGCTCTGTTGAAGAAATCCAACAGACTGAAGATGCAGAGCATAATCTTACCATTTTTGTAGCATGCTTTCGTACATCATGGAAGTCCAGAAACATGTCCACATCACATCCCAATTTGCCAAAGGTGTTGACTGAAGAGCCAAAAGGCTTAACCATGCTGTCTGGAAAATATGCACGTGCGAAATCCCGAACCAGAGAACAGGCCAGAAATCGGAGCTTGATATTTTCTTCCGTAAGCTGAAACTCATTCAGTAGAATGTACATCTGATTGCTTATCTAGTTAAGAAAATAAACACTGTAAAAATACGATGATCCATCTACCATCTATTAATATATGCTTTCATCTACTTCATATCATTGCAATTAGAAGATTTCTTTTAGTCTCAAACAGGTTTATTTCATACAGAAAAAATATTTTTGACAATTGACTGATTTCATCTATTTGTTTCAATGTAGGAGAACCATTCACACAAAAGTCTAACAGAATTTTTTTAATACTTCTTTTTAGATGGAAATAAATGTCTTTGTAAGTTGCACATGACTACTTGCAAATCTGAAATGGACATGGGTCATTTTTAATTGAGAGAGATCTAGAATCTTCTACTTACACTGTCTGCATGAGAAAGCTTTTGAATAAGCTCTTTCACTGGAATGTGAGACTGAGGAGAGAGGTGAACTGGTGTCTCTTCAGCAGCTTGACTCACTGGGTTTTTCAGTGTGAAAGTAAAAAGTCTAGATTTAAATGGGACAACATGATGCTCTGCAGCACTTGGGATTCCAACAGCATCCTGCAATGAAGCTATACTGTTCTTTTCCGAAAATTCTATTAAAGCATGGATACCCTAAAACATTAAAAATGGAAATAGACAAGGTTAGATAAACGCATACAAGCCCTGAACTGATCGTACTGATATTATTCAGATGTTCCAGGGAATACTGAGACAGTTTAACATGACAGTCCTGAAGCTGAATGCTAGGTTCTGTACCTCAACACTTCTCCACGAGAGGTCAAAAATATTTAAGATATGCTATTCTTGGCAGAAAGCACTAAACGTAAAAATTCTAAAATCCATTTATCTTCACAATGTAATGTTCAAGAAACACATAAGAAAACAGTTCGAACTATTTTTAGAACAATGAACAGCGCTACATACAAGTTTCAAAAATTTAGTGCAAAACAGGTTGCTAGCTATCCCTTAGAGGCGTTGTTTAGCTGACATAAATAAAAATCTGATGCTCAGCACAGCAACTTGTAAACATTAACAAAGATAAAAACTAATTTAATACACTAATTATAATAATTAGCTTAACTTGCATGCATGACCAAATGATGGTATTTCTTTTTGTCTAAGTCTAGATTTCAGTTTACATTGTTAATTACTTACACGATTTTCAAAAAAGAAATGACTCCTAATGTTTCCATGACTGGATAAATACTGCAATAATTTCTTTTCATTAAGTTTTGGTGGGCACTTAATTAAAACAGTCCGTTCTGCTTGCTCCAATCGTTCTGTTTGGACCTCAGTGAATGTCTTCTTTCTGGTATTGACTTCAGCATCTGTGAGAAGAAATAAGCATCAGGGCTTTTCTGTATAAACATAAAGATGTAGAACTGATTTTACTTCACTTAATCTCTTCCTCTGGATTGAGCAACTGAACAAAGGTTTGTCCTGTCTCTCTAAGAGGGTTACAGCAAAAGAGAAAATGATCAAGAATGAATGAAAGACACAAACATAAGTGTATTTCTCTCTCAAATGCATACATTTGTAAGAACAAGGAATAGGAAATGTAAGAAGAAAACAATACTGACTTCCCTTGATGCCACTGGAAGCTTGAAAATACATGGAATCTTTGCTCTTCTTTGATTTGCTGTTCACTGTCAAAAAACTCAGTGCGCACAGTCGCGCTCTACATACGAGTGTGGAAATACCGGCTAGAGTATGAGGCAGAGCTAGACCTTTGGCAAGCTGCACTGAAAAGATTATCTCTCTCAGCTACCACAAAACCATCACTTTCACCTTTGGAACAATTCAACGCTCACTTATTTTTGCAACACATCATCTTCTTTTACAGTAAACTCCTACTCAAAATTTTCATTTAATTCTATACTTTCATCTGCTTTACTACAATAAAACCACAGATCAGTCATATCTCACCACACTACTGGCAATCTATATTGTTGCTGACAGCCTACAGAATTACAATGAAAATGAGACATGCTGGAACATCCACAAACACAGAAGCTTTTTTCTTGATTGCATACAGGCAAAGGGGCCATGTTGTAAATTTGAAATAATAACCACTTCCCTGCATAACTCTCAAACTAATCCATTGATCACATCACATTACTATAGCCTGCGAAGCTGCCGCCTGTTTATACTGCCATTCATAATTCAGACTGGGAAGCTGGAGAACGTGCAGTTATTTTCCTGCAGCTACTATCTGCTACAGAAAGATTCACAGAGGTCTTTATTCTACGTTTTTGATTTTGAGGAATCCACAGGCCTCAAGAAAATCTTAACTTGTATTTGTTATTATTTTCAAAAAACCTTTCACGTTACAAGTTTATTGAGCTCTCATAAAGGCTTGTAAATAATAAATAACCAAAGTAGTCATTTCAATAGCTTAGTTTTGTATTAGCATTTTTCATCAGAAGACCAAAGAAGCACTTTATGAAGATGACAAATGGCCTATTTTCTGTAGGAGCAAAGAAGCATGAAGTGACAGATGCAGAAAGGACAAGTCCCATGGACAAGTGACACGATCAGAAGATGAACCCAGATCACCACCCAGGGTGGTGATGTGATTCGTGACAATTTACTACCTGTATGTGCCTAGTTACTATAGCAGAAGATGTGCTCTGACATCTCTTCCCGGTTCTGCTGTTGTTTGCACAGTCCGAGCACAGCACAGATGCAGATGATCCCATCCAAATGGTGGCTCTAAGCATTTTAAGTGCATGAGAGGCAGCCCGCTTTGCTTCCACACAACATTTCCAGTTAGTGCCAGGGTTTCACAATTATTTTAAACAGGTACGCACCAGCACCGCTGCTGGAAGAAACAGCCCCATCCTCCACATGGTGCTTGTACATATTCTACTGCTGCCCTCTGCATGCTGATGCTAACGTGAGCAGTCACGCAGCAAACCAGGTGAGACTAATGACCAATTTACACAGCAAAACAAAAGCGATTAACTGAAATCTGGAATTGTTCCATATTTGTTAGTACGAGGATACAAACAGCAGAAGACTGTTGGTTTTGTGAAACTGTGATAATACAGCCTGATCTCCTCCTCTCTTTAAGGAGCGCTTGCTACCTAATGCTTTTCGAGCTCTGAAACATGAGTGTAAGTAGAAGCACAGGCCCCGGGCTCACAAATGCATTACCCATAAGTTAACGGTACGCCCAAGTTACAGCACATCCGCAGCGCACAGTCCCCACTGCTTCTTGGCCTGTGCTTTGTACTAAAGACACAGCACCATCAAACGTTTCCTACGTCTTTTTAAGGGGGTCTCTCGGAACAGCCACTGTCATTCCATTCACCTCTAGCTGATACCTGCGTTTAACAACCCAAGTACTCGACAACGACAGCGGATCCTGCCCTCCCGGACGGAAAAGCACAGGCTGCCCCGGCCGCCGCCGGGATCCCCCCCGGGCCCGGAGCAGCTCCTCACGCCCGGGACGCCGTAATGCCCAGCCGCCTCCCTCGGAACCGAGCCGCCCGCCGCAAACACCACAGGCGGCCGCTCGGCTCCGCTCCTCACGCCCTGCCCAGACCCCACTGCCCCCCCGGGAGGAAAAGCCGTGCCGCCCCGGCCTCACACGGCAGCCAGGCCCTGAGGGGACCGCGGCGCGGCGACCCCTACCTTCACCCGCCTCCTCGGCGCCGGCTGCCTGCGGCGCCCTCCGCACCGCGGGGCCGGAGGAACCGAGGCGGGCCTGCCCGCAGCCGCCGGCCGCTGCCGGGCCGGGGAGGCGCAGACGGCCCCGCAGCAGGGAGAGCGCACGCCCGCCCGCCCGGTGCGCCATTGCCGGGCCGGCAGCCGCCTCTGCGCAGGCGCCTTCCGCCGCGCTCGACGGCGGCCGGCGAGGCTCAGCCTTCCTCCGTCCGGCTCGGAGAGGCTCCCTTTGCCCCGGGCCGGCCCTGCGCCACGGGCACGGCGTCTCCCGGGCCGGGAAGGTCTGTTGGTGCCGCCGAGGCGTGTGAGAGCAGGCGGCTGGCAGGAGGGAGAAAACCTGTCCAGGCCCGAGGCCCCTGGGTGCGGGCAGCTGCCCGCCCGGTGCGAGGGATCGGCCCGGGCCTCCTGCGTGCCGGGCTGGCAGGGCCTGCGGTCAGCCCTCACGGGAGCCCCACCAGGCCGGGGCAGGAGGGTAATGGCGGGTGTGCAGGTGAACCCCGAGGGGAAATAAAACATTTGTCCGGTCCCATGGCGGGGATGGGAAAGCGGGGTGACAAACGAGAACTGACCTGCTGGAAAGCAGC
Organism: Chroicocephalus ridibundus; assembly: GCF_963924245.1. Taxonomy (NCBI): domain Eukaryota; kingdom Metazoa; phylum Chordata; class Aves; order Charadriiformes; family Laridae; genus Chroicocephalus; species Chroicocephalus ridibundus. The sequence goes on from NC_086285.1 coordinate 17,511,743, forward strand.
GCTGCAGAGAGAGACCGGGGAGTCCTGATGAAGTTCACCGTGAGCCAGCAACATGCCCTTGTGGCCAAGAAGGCCAGTGGTCTCCTGGGGTGCATTAAAAAGAGCGTGGCCAGCAGGTCGAGGGAAGCCATCCTCCCGCTCTGCTCTGCCCTGGTGAGGCCACATCTGGAGTACTGTGTCCAGTTCTGGGCTCCCCAGTTCAAGAAGGACAAGGAACTACTGGACAGGGTGCAGCAGGAGGCTACAAAGATGATCAAGGAGACCTCTCTTAGGAGGAAAGGCTGAGGCCTGGGTCTGTTTAGTCTGGAGAAGAGAAGACTGAGAAGGGATCTCATTAATCCTTATAAATACCTAAAGGGTGGGTGTCAAGAGTATGGGGCCACATTCATTTAGTGGTGCCCAGTAACAGGACAAGAGGCAACAGGCACAAAGTGGAACACAGGAAATTCCATCTCAACATGAGGAAAAACTTTACTTTGAGGGTGGCAGAGCACAGGCTGCCCAGAGAGGCTGTGGAGTCTCCTTCTCTGGAGATATTCAAAACCCGCCTGGATGCGTTCCTACCCAGCCTGCTCTAGGTGACCTGCTTTGGCAGGGGGTTGGGCTGGATGGTCTCCAAAGGTCCCTTCCAACCCCTACCATTCTGTGATTCTGTGACGAGACGGCAGTATGCACGTTCTGCAGGATCAGAAAGGCAGAGCTGCAGGGCGCCCGGGAGGTCTTTGTGGGCCTGCTGTGTGGTTCCTAGGGTGTGGAACTGAGAAGACATTCTTTTCTTTAGTATTTTAAAACAGTAATTTATGTAAAACTTGTGGGTACAGCTGTAGTGTTTGTTAGGGGTCATGCATCACCTTTGTGCATTAGCAGGTCTTCACTGCAGGGCTACATTCCTGGTAGCCTCCAGCTAAGTCAGGGTCTGTAGGTAATTGCTATAACCTTATTATCTTTGTTTTGTATCCCAGGATGACCCAGGAGACAGAGAGTAGATTGTTTTTAAAATACTACGTTTCAATTTATATCCTATGTACACGTGCCATGGAGCAGAAACTTGTATTTCCTCCCTCTCTCCGTGGTAAGTACGCAAATTTCCTCTGGAATTCTATGACTTGTCCTTCCTAAATTCCTTGATGTGGAGAGAGAGAAACTCCTCCTCTTTTTCCCTTTGAAGCTGGTCTAAAAAAGGAAAATGGTTTCATTAAAATTAATTGTGGGTTTAGTAAAACTAATAACCCAAGCAAGTTCCTGAAAGAGGATATCCAAGGTATCCTAGCGTGAGAGCTGCTGCACGTTAAGGATGTGTTACTCAGCGTTAACCTCCCACTTTCAAGGTGTTGCCAATTCCACCCTCTCCTACGTCTGACCTCTCTCCTTTTTACCTCTGCTCTACCTTATTCTTAAATCCCTTTTATTTTCTTCCTCTGTTTTTTCTTTGCTTTAATCGTCTTCAATTTTCTTACATTTTTTCACGGATGTTTCTTAGCAAATGCACTGAATAGTGCAAGCGAACAAGATCAAACTCAACGAAGAAGATATGGATTCCTTTATGGAGATTTGCCAATGTATTTATCATCTGTGTATTTTGGAGAAGAAACCATGAGGTTAACACTGCTAGCAGTGTTCCACATGCTAAATTGTGATGCTAAGGAAAACAAAATCAAGTAGTGAGTCTGTCTGAATCCCTGCATGTTTCAGAACGTCATTTGTGCCATACTTTGGACAATTTTGAACAGCATAGGAGAGGTAGCAAATGCGTAACCTTTAAACGAAGGACTCAGTGCGTCTGGATAATATAAACAGAAAAGGAGTTGTATGTATTGATAATAAACACAGAAGCCTAAGATGAGTGTTTGTCCTGGAACTTTATAATGAAAGTTTGGCTGTTGACTTCAATAAGCAAATAGTTGTTACAGTGCAGATAATTATCAGAAAATGCAGCTCGTGTCTCATGAGATCTGGAGACAGGTTCAACTCAGGCTCATGGCTGCAGCAGCTGTTTTTGGTGATCAAGAGGTGCCACTTCTCTCCTTAAAAACTAATTCACTGAAGAGGAGCTATTGGGCAGCACGGTCCTGCAAGAGTTACTGCCTTTTTGTTTGCCAAACTCAGGCTGCTGCCTCCTGGAGTATTTTAATCTGCTGCCACTGACAAATCCTTCACATTGTTGTCCTAAATTCCACCAGAGTTTCAGCTGAAGTTTTACTCGGACAACGCTCAAACTAAATGCGTGTAGGAGGCCGGTGGGATCGGCGGCGGCGGCGGCGGGGGGGGGCGTGGGAAGGGGTTCGCCGATGCCACCAGGAAACGCCGCCGCCAGGGAGGCGCTGGGGCACGACGAGAGGGTGATGGCCGCGCTCTCTCCCGCCTTCCAGGAAACCGAAATAGAAACGGGTGCTGGAGCCGCCCCCCGCCCTCGGCCAGGGGCGGGCGGCGCTACCTGCGCCCTTCCCCGCCCACGGGAGTTTCCCGCGGGACCCGGCCGAGCGGCCCCGGCGCTGGCGGCGAGCGGACGGGCGGTGCGGCCTCTCCGGGAGCCCCGCCGGTAAGCGGGGACGGGCGGCGGGGGGAGCGGGGACGGGCGAGCGGGGAGAAGCGTCGGGAGAGCCCCGACGGCACGCGACGGGACGGGGCTGCGGAGGCGGCTCGGACGCCTCTCCGCTCGTCCGCCAGCTCGACCGGCAGCGGGGATGGAGGTGCGGGGGGCTGTCGGGGTCCGGCAGCGGGGATGGAGGTGCGGGGGGCTGTCGGGGTCCGGCAGCGGGGATGGAGGTGCGGGGGGCTGTCGGGGTCCGGCAGCGGGGATGGAGGTGCGGGGGGCTGTGGGTGGCCGGCAGCGGGGATGGAGGTGCGGGGGGCTGTCGGGGTCCGGCAGCGGGGATGGAGGTGCGGGGGGCTGTAGCTGGGCAGGTTGCTGGCTGTCCTCAGCCTCCTGGTCGTGTTTGTCGCTGGAGTCGTTTGCTCTCCAGCACCTGTGCTGCCGCCGGGGGGCTGCAGGGCGGGAAGGGGGGCACTGGAACACGTCCCTGCAGGAGGGGAGCTTGTTGCCGCTGTCAGTGCTAGGAGCTTCTGTTTTCTTTTCTTTTTCCCAAGTGAAAATCTGAAATGCTGTAAAAGTGAAATTCTTGGTACTTTTTGTCCTTTAGCAGCAGAACCTTTTTTTTTTTTTTTTTTTTTTCCCAAAGGGATTTTCTTTTTCAAAGTCTGTTGATAACTTTTCTTAAAAGCAAATAAGGACTTTTTTTCATCACTGATGGACAAGTACTTGCCACTTAGGCCAGAAAATTATTGACTAAAGCAGCACAAGAAATCTTTATGATGGGTGTATGGTTGTGTTGAGCCAGTTGGTGCAGTTTTTGATTAGGTTTGGGGTTTGGTGGCTCTAGCTGATTTTGGTTTTTAATTTTTATTGTAGATTTTGTTCGTTTTTTTTGTTTTATTGGTCCTTAACACACAAAAAATCCCACAGGAGCTCAGAAGACTGTTACTCTTATTTTAATATGGATATAAGGATGCTCTCAAGCAGCACACTTCTCAGAAAAAGGAGCTTAACGAAAAGCTACTCTTGATAAATAAAGAAATAAACTCTTGGCTCACAAATTACTCATGTGATGATGTCGAAATAATGGCAGAACTGGAGAAAGAGTCTTGTGCTTTAGCAACTGACTTAAGTGCTTACAATTAGTTTTGTTTCTCCACTGTATGTAAAACCAGGTTTTTTAACTGACAACCGAAGTACAGCATGCTTAGTGATGTAATTTCTTCATGTACCTGGATTGTATAGAATGATTTAAAACATTACTCGAGCGGCCACCACAGATACTAGTACAGGATTTTAGGGATGAAAAGGAAGAATGAATTCCCTGTTGGCAAGTGGACACCTTTTTTGCCAGTTGTGGAAATATAATACATAAATTGCTGCATAATTTAAAAAATCAGCTTTATATAGTCTAGACACTGCGCTCATTATGCAAACATTTAGTGTTTAGAATTTGCTAGATATAGGGAAAAATGAAGGGTCTGCTGCTTTTCGCAAGCACTGAAAGCACAGAACTGAGAATACGCAGGTTATAGTCACTTTTCCTTGTTATTCAGAGCTTTTTGGATAGTAGTGAAACTGCCAAGAATATTATTAGTATTGTGCTGTAGTTTGGGAACATTTTGAGGAACAGAGCAGAGCTGGCACTTATGGAAAGCTGCAGTTGGTCTAAACTGTACAGCTAGCTGTCTTATGCATGAAAACATTATCAGAGAGGGAATTAGTTTAATTATGGTACATACTTGTCTTTATCCACAAAAGACTAGAGCATCTAGAGGCTCATGTTTTTCTCCAGAAAGTCCCTCAGGACTAGTTTCTAACTTTACCTGACTTTACACATGCAGTCTCTCGGTTCCATTTATGACTGGACTGTTTCTTTTCTCACCGCCCCCACTAATTCAGCACCAAAAAAAGAGCAATGAATGAAAGTCCTGCTGTGGGGAAAAATAGACATCTCCTTTATTATAAAGAGTAAACACTTTCCACCTTTGTTAACAGCCTTTATCTTGGGCATAGAGCAAGAAGATGTGATGTTAGGGGTTAGAAAACACCCTTATCATGTTTTATTTTTTGTATAGGTTGGAAAAACCTGACCTCTCTGAGCACCCCGGATACAAAGCCTGGGTGCTCGAGTAGTGCTAGTGACCACAAGGTTTCCTACCCGGCTGCCCTAATGCTAGGGGTTGACTTGAGGCTGGGTGAAGCGGTGTAGAGCTCTGGTGAAAGTCTCCATGACCGTCCCGGGGGGATGGGGAGGCATGGTGCTGCTCTGCCACCGTCACCCCGGGGGTTTGAAAAGGAGCGCGTTGCACCGCAGGCACTCCCCTTGCCTTTTCCTACACTGCATCTGCTGAGCTGTGCTCCCCTGCCTTTCGAACTCGCAGCACGTGGTCTGAGGTTCTTTGCCAAGTCGGACGCGTCATTTTACTCGGTTTTCTTCAACGTTAGAGCTGACGTAAATACTCTAACCCATGAGAAATATGTGCCACAAAGCTTCCAAGTCCTTGCGGGGAGGGTAAGAAAGATAATGATCGTAACTAGAAACTGTACCTGGGTAAACGACATTGCTTCATGGCCTCAGGGGACCGAGTCTCCTGCTTGTCCTTGAGATAAATAGGTTGTGCTTGCTGCTTTTCTTTTTTTTTTTTCTTTTTTTTTTTTTTTTCACCAGTATCTTTTTTGTCTGGTTGTTATCGTTTGCCCAAAATAGATGCTTGCAGTGGATTATGAAAAAAGGAAATGAGAGCTCTCTAAATAGGGCATGCTCTACTCAGTTCTGCTAGAGGAAACGGAGCTCCTTCTCTTTGCTATTAGCAAGCATGAGGCAGGGAGAATAAGACTCAGGACCTAACCATGGAAAAACTATTTTTCACTACTACTTGGAAATCTGGATGATCATACAGTACTTTGATTCTTTTTTGAGCTGTCATCTTTTTCTGCAGAAAAATCCCCTGTTATCTCAGCCTTGTGATTACTAGTTTTTCTTTCCGTGAAGCCTGTGAAGCAAATGATCATATGAGTACAAACCAGTCCTTCTGCTTGAGCTGGTCTGCCATGGCTTTATTTGTTTTACTTTTTTTAATAGACTGCTACAGAACGCTGTGAAATTATCATCGGTGGTAAATACGGGTTCAAGAAACATGACGACTTTAGGGATTATATTGAGAAGTTTTTGATGGTTTTGTGTGATGTAACCAGGATAAATACAAGGTAAGTGCCTTGGACGTTTATGTGTTGAAAACTATTTGTGTAAGTATTTTAATGACTGATCACGTATATGTGTTTAACTTGAACAGAGTAACTCTCTCTGGCTTGAAGTAGGAACCTGGGATGGGAAGGGACTTTTTGGGATGTTGAACCCAGTTTCTTGTAGTGAAAGTCCACTTCAGCAAAACGGTGAAGATTTATCTTAAAAAGTTATTGTTAGGACTAGCAAGGGCAGAACAAACTGCTGGAAACTGCTTCAAAAGCTCATTGCTTTTATGCTAGCTCAATTTCTGTCTTTCTTCTGAAACTGGTGAAAATTTCAGTTCAAGTCTAGTTCTGATCAGTTATTTGCAAAAAAACGTGGATTGTGTATCTCAGGTGATGACTTGCTTGTACTTTATGCAATGATACTAACAGGTGCTTATTATTAGTGGAATGATCTTGCTCCATGACCTTCTTTTCTTTCTGGACACATCACATAAATTGCTCCTAAAAGCTTGGCGATAAACTAATTGAGTATGTTTATATGTCTCTCTGTCATTCATTTCCAAATAATAAATTCCTTCAATTGTATTGAGGGTGCTCCTTCACTTTTGCATGTCCAGCAAAATATAACTAATTTGTGCTTCCTTACTGTGCCAGTTCCTCTAACGAAAAGCTTTATCATAGTAAATTCCAAGAATGAATGACAGGGGAGGTTCGCTAATAACCTCTAAATAAAATTTCACTAGCAAAGACTTTTCCTCCATTTCCTCTTCACCCAGTCTACTAACTATGATTTTCTTCGTAATACAAATTAATAATTTTAAATCTATCTGTATAATAATGAGCTATCATCCTGATCACTTTTTTTTTTTTTTTTTTACTTTGCTAAAACAAATTTAGGTGAGAAGTGTTTTCAGGTTTGTTTGTTTCTTTTTTTTCAGGAGTGGTTTTGCAAAGTGGACAGTAATGGAGTATATGAGCACGGGTAGTGATAGCAAAGAGGAGATTGACTTGTTGCTAACTAATTTAAATATGTCTGAGGTGATAGACATCATGGAAAACCTTTATCCAGGTGGAGACCTTGCAGTCTATGAAGACAGCTTAATTGCAATGTGTGAAGAGGCAAATCAAAATGAAGAACGTGCGGAATCTTTACTGTTTTGTGAAAGGGAGGTTTCTTTGATGTCCTCTGTCAAATACGGGACTGTGGAAGACCTGCTTGCTTTTGCAAATCAGGTGTCCAACACTGCAAAACAGTTTAAAGGATGCAGACAGCAAGAATCTGGAATCCTCTTGAATATGGTATGTCTCTTTTTCTTTTTACTTGCAAATTAGTAGACCTTAGGAGTCAGAAGTTTTTAATGAATGTAAATAAAGGTCACCCCCAGTCCCTGGAGTAACAGGCTGTTGTTCCCTGTGCAAACCTGGGACTGAGGGGATCTCTGAGGTCATCAAGTCTGGCCCCTGCAGTCTCAGGCAGCTAAGGAGAAAGGTCTGCTGTTCAGAAAGATCCACACTATGTTGCCTCTTGGTATCCCTGGAGATTAGAAAACATTTCCCAATGTTGAATACAAACTTGAGACCCACAGTAAAAAAGCAAAAGGTACAACTATGGTGGCTTACAGGTTTGGGAGACGGTAAGGGTATTCCAGTGTTATGCAAAACTCCCAAGTAAAGGTCTAGGATCTATTTTGGTATTCACCCTATCTGCACAAAATGTAAAAAGTAGTAATGTAAGGAGAAAAGTGTATAGTAACAACTGTGGCTTTCAGAATTACGATATTACATAGTATCACACACTGCTAAATTCAAGTACAGATGGCTTGTTTGGAGATATGTTCATTTTTTTCCTAAAATGATTTGTGTTCTATAAGCATCTGTAGATATTGGTGTCATTGGACTTGTTTTTAAAATCAGTTGCTCTAGAAACAAGCAATTGTGAAATGGAAGTTTGTTCATATATTTTTGTGCTGCTGCTTTATTTTCTTAAGATAGTCTACATCTATCATCTTAAATATCTTGCATGTAATATGTTTTATATGTGAACATTGGTTGCTTGAGGCTTACTGGTTGCTCAGGTGTGAAATAGCACAGGGTATTGCTTTATTCTGATTTGGAGGGAGCATTGCAGTGTTGCAAAACAGTCCCTTTTAAACTCTAACATTGAAATGACACTTACTAATATTAAATGTTTCCTATACTTAGGGTAGACACTGTTCTACATACTCGTGGTTGTTTTGCTTGCATATTGTTTCTACAGATGCATACAATTGGTATGAACCAAGTACTATTAGGTGCACGTGATCCCATTAAGCAACTGAGGACTGGAGGCAGGGCATTACCTGTACATGCATTTCAGCAGGCGCACCTGCATCGTTAATATCTACAGCAGTTTAGTTAGGATCAGGAGTGTTTCTGATTGCCTGGTGACCCCCACTGACTGCACTGTGGCTTGTGTCACGAAGGGTCTTGGATTAGTTTCAGCTGAAACTAAACTGAAGGATACCTTACAGCCACAAATGAGATTCATCCCATGGGACCAGGCTGGAAACTAGTCCTGAAAGCCTCCTGAACATGTGAATAGTGCGGTGGTTGTTGCTCTCCTGTTCTGCAAACCCGCTCTGCTCGGTCTGTGTTGTGGTTTCCTCAGTTTCCAGGAGAGGTGTAACCCATGCGGATTAGGTAGTCTCAACCCCTTGAAATGCAGAAGCGAGCAGGCGAGATGTACGGATTGCCAGAGTCTTTACCTTGGTCCTGATAAGTAGAGGGGAGGCTCATTCTGGGTATCCTAAGCAAAATACTTTTTATTAAAAGGCACATACCCCCAACAGTTAAGAACTTATCCTCCCCAAAATGAAGAACTTTGAAGAATTAACTTATTTTGTGTAGATACTAGTTACAAATGACAGTTTTAGCAGCCAAGAAGACACTTTCCTAATTGAAAACCAGGAGGCAGCTAAAGCACAGAATGTTGTGTGTGTTATATCTTAAAAAGAAATCTAAACCAAATAATCTTCCTAACATGCTGTTATCTTTAAAAGAGTAGTTGAAGAGCTGAGTACATGAGGCCATGTGACAGACGTGAAGTGATAAATATCCTTGATCTGCTTTTACATATCTTCAAGAGTCTCAATAAAGTAGCAGTAAACAGGTTAATGATATTCCAGATACTGACAGTACTATATATCCCTGAATTAATTAGAAGCATATTCACGGGAAACATTACTAATTCTTTAGCTGAGAGAATATTAAAAGACTGAAGAAATAATGTCAAACCTCAAGCAGTACTGGCTGTAGTTAGGAGTTTGGTCTCTCTCTCTCACGTGCAGAGGGAGGGAGTTGTTTCAGAGAAAGATTTAGAGCAAGATACTGCCTTAGATGCTCTGAATCGCTTCCTGGAGGAGCCCTCCTTGCCTCGTTGACAGTATAGAGAACCAAAGCTCTCAACATTACCCACCTAAAGCAGACAGTGTGACTCCCGCTCTTTTTTTTTTTTTTTTTTTTGAACTACAGTATAAAACTAAAAGAAGGTGGCTGGTAAAATCGCAGCAGACTTATTTGACCTTTTACTAAGCAGCAGAAACTCTGATACAAGATAGAAATTCAAACGTGTTCCCCTAGCCATACATGTGATATTAGGAAATGCTGAAACTCTTGCTCACATCATGTAAGATAGCCTGTGAGTAACAGGTATGTGGCATAACAAGTTAGCAGATTACAGGAAGGACAAACATGTGCAGGTAAATCTAATAACACGAGGTGGGTAATTTCATTAACCCAGCTGCTGTTGTTGTTGTTTCACGACAATTAATTGCAACTTACACTTTGTAAGTTAGTCACTGGAGAGAAACGTGGATGCCTGGGCTGTGAATGAATGCCACACCTCACATGCTGTTCCCATTTGGTGTTTCTAAATAAAGACTGCCAAACAGATCACATACATCATGCACATATATAAGTGATTTGGTTTTTTTTCACCACTACATATATAAAATGAATTAGGCTTGAACTTCATAGTGATTTTTTTTTTTGTTTTTTTTTTTTAATTTAACTCTACAGATCACGCCCAAGAATGGGCGCTATCAAATCGACTCGGATGTGCTCCTGTTTCCGTGGAAGCTGACTTACAGGAACATTGGCTCTGATTTTATTCCTCGGGGAGCTTTTGGGAAGGTGTACTTAGCCCAAGACAGAGAAACCAAGAAACGAATGGCATGCAAACTGGTATGTTAGTTCAGTAGTTTTATCTCTGAGCAAATATTATACGACAGTACATACAGTATATTTTTAAATATGTCTGCATAAAATTCCACTGTTAGGCTGATTATCATCTTGGTTTTGTTGGCCTACACAAGGTAGAAAAAAATGCAGATTTTTAACTGTTAGCTTGTTTAAATTTTTGTCTCTTAAACTGCAACAGTTTCAGCATTTTGAAAGTATCTGGAAGTCCATGTAAGTGCCACATGGGCAGGCTTGCTGCAGTGCAGCAGTAGAAGAATTTCTACTTGTCCTGCTGTACTCGTGGTGGTAAATGACCAGCATGAGATCACGTCCCTGCTGAAGGTGATAGCAAAACCCTGTTGCTGCAGATGGTTTTGGGATTTTGTCCTTTAACTGGGGTCTTCAGATATAAGTTTTCTTTACTCCAGTGCCATAATGTCCCTGAGAGCTCAGCTTATGTGTGCAGCTCTCGCTGTGCTTTCAGTTCTGACTGAGCACAAGGTTGTGACACGTCTCAAGAAAACTGCTAAGCACACCCCTATTTTTATACAAGCCAACGTTTTCTTTCAGCTTTACCTTTTGATATACCATTCTAAATAGAGCAGTAAATATTTATTGCGAGTAAAGCTGCTGGGACGCTGCTCTGTATCCCTCAGATCATGAATAAGGACCTGCATTACTTCCACGTGTGAAGGAGTTGAGAAGGCCGTTGTATGTCCTTCCCTTGCAGCCAGTGTATCCCCACGTGGACAGATTTAGTTTGCCACTCCTGCATAGCCCACTGCAGAAGTAAAGCTTCCTAATGTTTCTGAAAATATAAATGGTATTTCTCATTGCAATAAAAATATTAGCCCCTTATTTGGTTCACAGCCACAAGTCTGAGGGAAGGAGAATAAAAAGAGCGGTAGTAGCCTTTCCGTGTGCAAGCAAACACTGCTTTTCATTATCTTAGCAATCTGCCATCAGTACTTTTTAAAAAAATGTAGTGCTGCGGGTGCTGGCTTTAAAACAAGTTTCATTTCTTGTAAGCCATAAGACAGCGCTGATAAGGGTTGCTCGGTAAGGACCCGAGCGTGGTCAGTCCCTGGGCTGTGCTGGGCGCTGCCAGCACCGACCCACGTGTCAGCCGGAGTTCTGCAAGAGCAGATGAGACTGCGCAAAGCTAATGGAAAAGGCAGCGGGATTTCTATCTCCTTCCCCAGGAAGTTTGCGCAGAGCTTTTGCGTAACCACCGGATTTTGACGGGAATAACTTGCTACGCTGTTTTTTCTGGAAGATTGCACTTTTTTATTTGGGCATGGTTCCAAAAACTCTCTCAACTTTAAACAGGATGTGTCTCAACTGGAAAGGAAGAAAAAGTCACAGCATCAAAATAAAGCTCCATATTTTAACAAGTGGATAGGAGTGCTTTGCTTCCTTCTTCTGTTTTAATCTATAGGATAACTAGTGTTAGTACGGATAACTTGGTTTTTGAGCTGCTTTTCTGTCATTTTGTTTCAATGTCCCAGGTGCCAGTGGAACAGTTCAAACCATCAGATGTTGAAATACAGGCATGTTTCCGCCACGAAAACATTGCAGAATTATACGGTGCTATTTTGTGGGATGAGACAATCCATCTCTTTATGGAAGCTGGAGAGGGAGGATCTGTCATGGAAAAGCTGGAGAGTTGTGGTCCTATGAGAGAATTCGAAATCATTTGGGTGACAAAGCATATTCTGAAAGGACTTGACTTTCTCCACTCCAAGAGGATTATCCACCACGATATCAAACGTATGTGTGTGTGATTCCTTGGAGTGCTTTCTGGTCCGGGCTGGGCTGGGGCTTAGGCTCCAGTGGAGAGCCTGGGACTGAACTGGGAGAGCCTGGGACTGATCTGGGGTGCATAGCCTTGCATCTCTGGGTGGGAGGGGTGGGTAATGCTCCACAAATGATAAGGTCAGGTTCTGCAGATAATCATTATTTACACTATTTATTAGTTCACTTCAGTGGAGAGGGTGATTTGAAAGTCCTATTTCCTTTGCCTTTCTTGAGCAACTCAGTTTGAAATCAAAACCTAAAGAAAATGAGTGAAATTACCAGTCTGTGTTAAGCCAGAGGTTTCCCTCTTTCCATGTAAATTCAGCCTGAGTGCTTCCATGCCCCACCTTCCACTTGCACCTTCTTTTAGATTTTATGTTTCTGCGTGGCTCTTCCTCAGTTTGAGACACTTTGGAACTAAATATGCAATTTTTACTGGTTTTTTTTCTTTCAACAATTACTGCAAATTTTAGTATATATTTGCTTTTAAAAAGCTCTGGGTATTAACACATATAAATAATCAAAACATATTGATATTAAACCTGAATTAAATATATTAATATTAAATTGCTTCAAAGTTTACTTTTAATGCATTATGTTTAGTTCAATATTACATACTCTTTCTCTCAGCATCACCTCTTCCCGCAGACAGTTAAATTCTGCCTTTCTAGTAACAATGCTTTTAATGAAAATGTATCTCTTCTGCGAGTTATTTTTTGATAAACTTGAGGGTTTAAAATAGAAATGTTCAAACCGAAGTGTTACAGTAAATAGTTGACAGAAGACAATTATTGGCAACTGCTAAATTTTTATCTCGGTTTTGCTTTTTTTTTTTTTTTTTAGTTAATGTGGGTCAGTACTTCAGATGTAACCCTTTGAGATTTTGAGAACTATAAAGCTGCTAAATTTTCCCTTAGTTGTGCTTTCTTGCTTGTAGTAAGAGTTTCCTATGGGTTTATTGTAATTGGCAGTACCAATGACATTAATTAAAAGGTTTAAAAACCAACCCAGCCAAAACCCAACCCACAGCATCTAGATAGTGGATAGGAGAACCAACCCATTGTGAATGTGGTGGATGTGGGTGCGTTTCGCTTTTCCCAGCCTTTTTCTGCCTTGCTGAGTGAGCTGGGGAACCCGGGCCCTTAATGGCAACCAGGACTCCGCTCCAGGGAGCCGAGGTGTGTGTTTTCCCTTGCCAGGCGGAATTGATAGAAAAAGCCTGTTCGATGCAGGAGAAGATGGGGTGTTTTGCTGAGATAAAGACTGCCCTGAGCCTGGAAGGGGAAGAGGACTTTCTGTTGGCTCTTGGGAGCAGCTCAGTGCTGCCACGCATTTTAACCCTTGGTTGAAAAGTGGTTAAATATAAGGTTATTTGGTGGTGGGAACCTTAGTCCGAAAGCAGCCAAAGCTGGGACTGGGTCTGGTCCCAAGCAGGCAGCAGAGCTTGCTGCACTGTGGCGGTGTGGTCCTCTGCACTGTCCTTTATGTGGTGTTTAAAATCCATATCTTCAAAGGTATCCCTAGAATTACGCATTTATGTAGGTAGTTTCGTAGCACTGGTAAGGTGGCAGGTACGTGAAGGATTGCTTCAGGAGCCAGTACCACTGAAATCAAGCCTACATCTTGGTGGACAATGTCAAGATGGAAAATGACGCACAGTTTCCTTTGGGAGAAAGGAAACATGTTTCTGTAGTGTAACTTGGAGACTCCGTTTGTCCACATCTTCTGAAACAGCAAACAAGAATTTCTCAAGGCTTACACAGAGCACTATCTTCATAAATATTTGATCAGAAATACACCTGCAAAGAAAGCCACTGAGTATGAAGTTGTGCCTTGGGCAGAGTTTTATGAAGGAGAGTGAATTAAGCTCCTAGATATTGCTGCAATTCAGTGGGAGTTTGGACCACTGTCTTTTATGACTTTTGCAGCCATAGTCTGTCCTCTCTCATCATGCTGAGGCACTCTCGCTGACCAGTGCAGGAGACCATGTGGTTGCTCTGCAGGGGCCTTGATTCCTCTCTACATCTGTCTTCATTTAAATCGTTAGTGTAGAGAAACCTCTTGGTAACCAACAGTTATGTTGTTTGTAGCCAGACCTGCAACAGCATGCTCTCCACCTTGGAGGCCATCAAACATCTTTAGAGCAAGCCTCGCTGTGCTGAGGCGCCTACCAGTTTCCCACTTTCGTCCCTTAACCTCAGCCATTTTTCTCTCTCTCTCTTTTCTTTTTTTCTTTTTTAAAAGATAGGGAAATGTCCAAACATTGGTTCTCCTTTTACATAAACCAGTCCAGTTTGATTTTTAAGATATGATTTAAAATAGGACCCAATCACTAACAGACCTGTTTTGGCTAGGAGAAGGGCTGTGTTGGCTATAGAGACTGGTTGTGCTAATCTCCCTTTTCAGGCTAACAACCAAATGAAACAGGCATGTTGTAAAATAAGTGCCCAATGTGCTAGAAACTTAAAACGCTGTATTTTTGGTTTTCTTTTAGCAAGCAACATTGTCTTTATGTCAACTAAGGCTGTTTTGGTGGATTTTGGCCTAAGCGTGCAAATGACTGAAGACATTTATTACCCCAAAGACCTTAGAGGAACAGAGGTAAGAAGCTGGAGGGACAAAAGTCCTTATGTTGTATTATTCCCATGGTTGTGGTGCTTGGGCTCAAATTTGGAGCTTGAGGGTAGAAGCTTGGGCAAAAGAGTTTCATAATAACTTATCAAAAAATTATAAACATTAATATAGTCTCAATTATATTTTTTTTTTATTTTCAACTTACTGAAAGGAGAATCAGGTGTCACACTTTGAAAGCTGCGTCACCTTCTCTGGAGTCCCGTTTGTTAACGATTATTAAATTTGAAGTCAAAGAGAAATTGGGGTTCACTGAAGTCCAGCAAAGGAACAATGCTCTGAGAAGGGTTGTTTGCAGTGAGTCAGCTGCTTCAGAATTTGGTTCTTTGCTCTAGCAAAGATTTCTTCTGAGATACCAGCTGTGGACTGGGGTGACCTGCTCAACGCAGTAGTTTGACTCCTCCTTTGAAACCACAGCAATTACAGACCTCTGGGTTTCACCCCTTAGCATTTCTGAGCTCTGTTCCTCATCTACATGTAACCCTCTTGTCCTTTGGGGGTTATGTATGGCACAGTTGATGATTATCTGATAAACTACTTAGGCGTTACAGTGGCGGAGGTGGGGGCCTTTTAAATGCTCTCAGTGACTTTGACTCTGAATGTGCACAGGGGTCCTGCACGCCACTTGGGCTACCGTCGTATCGAAGGGTTTCCAGGGCTGGAGCTTTAGTAAACAAGCAAGCAGCAACAATTAGCTTGGATAGCTGCTGCAAATGCGGCTTTGCATGCTTTCTGCCTCTGGAGGAGGTTTTTTGCAGGAAGCACTTCAGCTGAAATGTTGGTGCTTATCATTTTGATAGTCTTCCACAGCCCAGGCATGTGTTTAGAGGAGGTACTTGAATAACTGACAGAGAACATCTCAGTCCTTGGAAGGGCGGGATAAACGTAAGATTTCACAGAAAGTCAGGCTTGTTTGTTTACTTGGTTTTGGGATATTTGGGAAAATACTTGGATATTTGTTTTCACTGTCTTCCCAGTCAGGGGAGTTAAGAGCTTAAAATGCTTATTGTACTGTAAGCAACGTGCTTTCTGGCATTTAATGTGCATGCTTTGTGAGTGGTTTGCTTTGGTTTGGGGTTTTTTGTTTGTTTGTTTTTTTAGGGGTTTTTTGTGTGCCGTTAATGAGAATAAGAAAAATGGCAGGAATGAGTTGGAAGCCCTGTTAGGGTATTTCCCAAGGGCAGAGATGTGTGTGAACAGAAAATTTCCAGGTCTGTGGAGTGGACTGGTGATGATCCACTCCTGGCTGTTGGAGGACAAGCCAAGTTCATGTTGGGAAGAGCAACTGTGAAAAACACTTAGTTCTTCATTTAGTAGGCAAGAAATTATTCCACACTGTTGAGCATCTGCAGTCATGTCCTCAGAAAGCAGATAATCCCCACAACCCTGAAACATGGTGGTGCTTGGTGTTTGCTGTCTCGGGGGAGAGGCAGCCAGTCCTCGGAACCAGGAATCGTGCCATTCTGCCACAACACTGAGGGCCAGAAGTAAGGTTGCAGAGGGCGCGCTGGGAAAGATTTTCAAATACCAGTCAAAGATTTTTAGGAAAATCATGAATGCTAGTCTATAGGTTTTTCTGCTCACAGTCTTCCTCCTAGGCATCTTCCTCCCCACGGTGTCGGTGTTCAGCCTTGTGGGGTGCCTTGTCCAGTCACTCACAAATGCCCTCCGTAGTCTCTGATAACATTGGCTTCCTTGATTTTTTTCAAAGTAAGATCTTGACTCTCCAAAGTCCTCCTGAGTTTTGTACCCTCTATTATGCAGCCTGAAGAAGTGGTGCAGTTGTCCGGGAGTGCTGTGGCTGCACGTAGTTGTGCAACCCCTTCTTAGGGCTGTCACTGCCATGCAGCACTGTGCCTGTGAACTGGCTGGTTTCTGGTACGTCTGGCCTTGGCAGGGACTCGTGTCCGTGAAGGAAGCGGCAGTGGGAGTTACCTTTCTCCTGTGCATGTTCTCCTCTGGGCGTTTAGGATTTTTATTCACTTGTATAGCACAGAAAATCTGAATGTAGTGAATCTGCCTTGTGTTTCTGAAAATGAATGGTTGCAATTCTGGGCAGAATGATGGAAAGATAGTTAAATTTTGTTTAGTTGGTGTAGCATGAAAAACCTGGTTTTTCTGAACAGTACGTGTACAAGGCTTGCAGCACAATATACCATGGTTGTGATGAAACAGCTCTATAGGAAATACTTTTTCTAGGCATTTGCTACACTTTCTGTTATGTTTCCATCACTTTGTTAAAAAATATAAGCTTCAGTGACAACTATTTGAGGGGAGGAAAAAGTTGTCTGCCAAGGTTTATTGAGTGTGGAAGGTGTGATTCATTTGCAGGAATGCTGGACTGAAACTAGCACAGCACGACGGAAAGGACTGGGTTTTAGCCGGGTTGTGTCGCTGGTCTGACTGGCAGGCAAGTGCCAGCCCAGCAAGTAGGAATGAGTTGGGAATGGGGAAGGTACCTGGGGCTTGGGCTGCCTTCTTTGGTGACGACAGAGTCTTAGGCCAGTCTAAATTGGTCTGAAATCACAGCTTGGGTGAACATCTCATTTTTCTTTTTGGCCCTGTACAATCAGGATGCAACTTGACCATTTTCACACTTTGTAACTGCAGACAGGTTCTTGTTCCAGCATCCTTTTCTCCTCAAGAAGGCAGCTGCTTTTTGTTTATACAGATTTCATTCAAGTCGCACTGTTTTTGCTAAGGATTTTTTTTTTTTACAAAGGTAGAAATTCTGTTCTTTGCATCTTATGAGACTTAAAGGTGGGGGTGCGGACACATTTATTCTATCTTAGCCTCAAGGAAAGCAATGGACAGGAGTAAGTGGCAGCTGTAGACACTTGCTGAACCTTTGCACACGCTTCTGGTCTGAAGCTCTGTTTGCAGATGCGTGGTATGTGATTTACTGGGAAATATTCCTTGGAATTTGCGTGAGCCCTACAGCCGTTCTCAATCTGTGGTAATAAGTAGTCAAACCATGTGGTTATGACTTAACTTCCTGCTCTTGTGTCAGTTAATGGCTTTTAATGTGATTCTTTGTGGCAGGATGACTTGAACTAATTAAAGTTCTGTTTGGCTCCTTTAGAGGGAAATTGGGTGAGGGAAAAGTTGAAACCAGAAGCAAATAGGGCGGCCCTCTAACCTAGCGTGCTGTGGGCTGTGCCCGGGTTGTGTTGAAACCTCCTGCCTGGGCCAGTGGCGGTGGCGGAGCTGTGGGGGCAGCTCCTGACGGTCCTGGGGTGTGACTCCTCCGTCCTGCCCGTCTGGTTCTCCTCCAGCTGCGCTCCCAGCTGCCTGGAGCTGGCAGGAGCTTCCCACCAGATCCTTCCTGAGAAATGCAAACGTTTCAGTGAAATGTTTGGATGGAAAACTCTATTTTGGTTTAGACGAGATTAGAATTTTTGGGGTAAAAAAAAAAAAAGGATGGAAGAGGGATGCTTGCCTTAATAGCTGCTCTGGCATGACCTGGTGGAAAGGGCACACAGCAGGATTTAAGGCTTTTAATTTGTGCCTTGCTTTAGACCTGGCTCGTTCCTCACCGTCCTATTTCTTAGGATAAAGCCCCAATGTGCATGTTATTGGATAAAGGGGTGAGAGAAGAATAAGGAAGACAGGAAGGTGTATATCTGTCAGTTCTGTCCAGAAGAGTTGTGTAGCATCCAGGGATTTAAGGTGTGGACTCCTACCCTCAGCTGGGTGGCTAGCAGCGGGGTCACCTTCTTCGTTAGCCTAGTGCAGGCCCATGCTGTTCAAGCAGAATGGAGCAGTCCCAGCAGTGCCCGGCAAAACAAACTGGCAATTCAGGCACCTCCTTTTGCTGTGAAGGGATGAGGTTCCTGCTACACAAAGCAGAGCCATGGCTTGAACCTCAGCCTCTCACAGCTCAGCTAAGTCCCCTCCCCACTGCGCTGTGGCTGTCTGGGGAGGGCAAACCTGGGATATGAATTTGTCCAGGTGCCAGACTGAAAAACCTCTGTGATTGTGATAATGTGCAGAGCAGAAAATTGTGATTGCAGTAATGTGCAGAGCAGAGCAGCTGCAGGTACTAGTGGGATGCATCCCCTTAGAGGGGTGTTTCCCGGATCACTTCGCTTGTTGTTTTCCCCTGTTGATTAATCTTTTTTTGACTGTTCTTCACAGATTTACATGAGCCCTGAAGTTATCCTCTGCAGAGGCCACACAACAAAAGCGGACATCTACAGCATGGGAGCTACTATTATTCATATGCAAACTGGCATCCCACCCTGGGTGAACAGATATCCACGTTCAGCATATCCATCCTACCTCTATATTGTAAGTGTCCTTAGCAAAGCCACAGCTCAGTTTCAGCTGAAGGGTTTCCTGTACTCTTGTTGGGAAAGCTCCAGTCATATAAAAACTATCAAAATATTTGACAGAGAGATTATATCATCCTTTTTGCTTCGGGGGAGGGAGGGAAGAAGTGGGTTTTGATCATTTAGTGAAAGACAGAGGCTGAGCTGGAGTCATCTCTGTGGTTTGTGTTACAGTTTGCAGGCCGTGGGTTTACTGCAAGGACAGGCTTAGAACATTGTGAAACATGATTGAAACAAGCCCATCTATGTTCTGCTTGTCAGTTTTGCTTAGAAATTGCAGATAAAAACCGGAGCCTGGCAAATTTGATTCTCTGGTTCTGCCAGTATGGTACAGAAATCTGGTGAATTTGCATTGCGTGGGATTTTAGGCTTGCTTGGAGTTGCTTTGAGTTTTTAAAATTATGATAAAAACTGATTTTCAAAAGGTGGATTTTGTGCAGTTACATAATCTGGTCTAATTGATCAGCCCAGTTTAGGGAGGTGATGAGTTGTAAGCGGGGAATTCCCAGACCACTCATGCGGTTATCTGTGACTTCCTCTTCCATTGTTTTTGGAATAACTGTTTCAATGGTCTGGTTTTTTTTTTTTTATTCCAACAGATACACAAGCAAGCTCCCCCCTTAGAGGACATTGCTGAAGACTGCAGCACTTCCATGAGAGAGTTGCTAGAAGCAGCTCTAGAAAGGAATCCTAATCATAGGCTGTCTGCAGCAGACTTACTGAAGCACGAAGCCTTACACCCACCCCCAGAAGAGCAGCCGCGGTGCCAGAGTCTGGACTCGGCGTTGTTTGAAAGGAAAAGACTACTTGCAAGGAAGGAGCTGCAGTTGCCAGAAAACATTACAGGTAATGACATCAAGCTTACTTACCTTGCACTCTGTAGACTTTACTTTGTGTCAAAACTCGATTGTTTAGAAGCAAATGAAACTCAAAAGGCTTCTGGAGAGGGACTAGCAAAAATCCCAATCAGATGAGATCAGCCCCAGAGCTCATTAAGTGTTATGTAAAACGCCCATTGACTTCAACAGGGGAAGAACTTAGCCTGAATTCTGCAGCTCCGGAAGGGCTGGCTCATGAAAAAGCCCTGGCAGTCATTCAGGGCTCTTCTTCACGAAGTATAGGCTGCTGTCCCAAATTGCCTTATTTTGCTGCAGTAGTAGAGGTGTTTTATTGATACCAGTGATTTGTTTGGTAACCAAAAAAAAAAAGAAGTCCCAACAACCACCACCAAAACCAACATTTTTTGCTTCCTTTAAGACACACACAAAACCATAAACTGTAATGTTGCTTAGGGTCATCAGTACAAGCCCTTTGTTTTAAAACCAGAAAGGACTGGAGGATAGAACGCAGTTCCCTTGTGCATTAATAAGTGCTTTATGAAGGATAATACATGAACCAGTTAGAAAACTCAGTGTGTCCTTAGATAATATTAAGACCCAGAGAGATTTGGTGCCAGCAACATGCTATCAGGCTTCAAAATGCTTTTCTTCTACTTCTAAAATGTTTGGAGGATCCTCACAAAAAGCATTTAAAAACTGAACCCAGACAAGTGGTTTATTTGATTGCAATAAATATTTGAAAAGATATCTATGCAAAGTTTTGGGTGCTGTAATCCATAGTTGTTGCAATGTATCCACTTAACACTTAAATCAATCACAGCCTTTGCATTTAGAACGGCAGTGTGCCTTCTGGATTTTGCCTTGTGGGTGCATAACCCTCTGACCAGCTCAGGCCATCTGAATCAGTTCTTTTGAAGATGAAAAAATATTTTGACCATTGGACCACAACTTTAGGTGCTTGAGATTCCAGGGCGCTCATTACACAACTATTCAGGGGAGTTCTGCCATTGCAAAGGTTTCTTCAGACCTTGATTTGAAAGAAGAAAAAATCGAGACTGACCGTATTTGTTCTGTACTGTCACACCCAGCCACACGAAGAGGATGTCATCTGTTTGGATGAAAATTCCCCTGTAATGTAGGGGAATTCTCGCCTGGCAGAGAGCTAGCAGAATTTTTTAGTGCACCGAAGTCTCCTTTAGCAGTATGGCTCAGAGGATGAGGAAAATGTGTCCAGCTATCCCAGCTGATGGAGGGTTTTTTTTAAAGAGTTGAACACACTTGCTGTTCTCAATAGCAAACTACTTACCTTTCTTTGCCCTACGGTTGTGGTTGATTTGGGATGTTTTATTTTATTTTATATTTTATTTTATTTTTTATTTTATTTTAATGAGTTTTATGTTGTATTGTCCTTAAAAATGGAGCTTGCTAAACCACAGGTAGATAAAAGCAAATATTAGGCCAATAATTCCCGTAATGTCTGCAGCCATGAAACTGAACTAACGTAGCTATTTGTGCAATAATGACATGCTGTGTCTGTTTCCTTTTTAGATTCCTCTTTGTGTACTGGGAGCATGGAAGAGTCAGACCTGCTAAAAAGGCAAAGATCGCTCTACATTGATCTTGGAGCTCTAGCTGGTTACTTCAATATTGTTAGGGGACCACCAGCCTTAGAATACGACTGACTCAGTAACGTTGTATGTCGGCGGGTCAGAAATGGACCTCTACCTCTTAAAACTTGATTTTAAGACTTTGTTTTCAAACTTGTACATAAAAATATTGCCATTGTAGGCTGTAAAATGTGAATAGTGTTTAATTGCACAGATGATTAAGCTAAACCCTTAGGGGCTCTGATAAGCTGATCCCAAGCAACGATACTTGTGTGTCTGCTGGTTGACCAACAAGAAGACGGTGAAAAGAATACTGCTGGGAATGTCTTAATCCAGGATATCTTCCTGTGCTGGGCCTTGCACTTTTATAAAACTTACAATATATGCTTGCAAATACTGTCATGAAAAAAAAAATAATTGAGCATGTGGGCTGTAAGATTTGGTCTATCTGAGCTGTCCTTAGAGAAAACCTTCCAGGAAAAAAAAAAAAGTCGTTGATCAACCAGTCAAAGACTGGTTCAGTCTTTTTCTGTCTTTGAGACTTGGCCAGTCTCTGGCCATTCTTAACGGAAATCAGGGCCTCCCTTAAGCTGAGCTAATTTCTATCAGCTATCTCTGGAGCCAAAGCATCGCTTGGTTAGAGATGTGTTTTAACTTTGCATCTTCCCAGGGCTGTCAGAGCGAAGCAGGGCGCCGTCCCCCTTCTCCGTGGGTGTAGGGAATCCTTCGCTGGCTGTGTGGGTTAGCGTTGGGAACAGAACAGCAAGCTGGCCCTGACAAAGCACGGCGGTGACTCTGCCAGCTACCTGTCTTACAGCTACTGCAAGGATATCTTGGGTAGTTTTCAAGGGTAGGTCAAATGTTATTCCCTGTTGGTAACAGTGGACAGGCTCCAGGCTCTTGCTTTTTAATACTTTAAAATTGTACACATATATAATTGCCGTGAGTTCTATGGTTTGGAAAGCATGTCATTAGTGACAAGCTGTGTTTATGTTCCTATGGAAATGGAATTATATTGTTCTTGCTGTGCCTCATACATTTGAAACATGATGTTTTGGATGATAGTAAAACTATGTAAACTGCATAGTTCTGTACATCCCATGGGATGAGAAGGTAAACTTTTATAAAATTCTCTTCAATGCTTAGGATGACTCTTTATAAGCATTTGTGTTAAAATGGCATACTATGTATGTTGTACACTGAATCTTTTCTGAAGCACAGTCTCTTTTTCATGTGTCTATTATTTAATGCTGCTCCTATCTAACACGTGATCTTAAACAGATGATTTCTAGTTTGATACTGATATGGTCAAATGAATAAATCCAGCTCAGTGCCTTGAGACGTGGTCACTCTGTTCTTTCATCTTTGAAAACAGCGTGGGGCTGTGACCGTGTTTGGGCCAACCTCCCCTACCATGGCCCTGATACACGACACACATCATTCCACTTATTGGGGAGTTGGGTGAAGGTCGTTGTTGATGGATTTTGGACTCTGGTAACAGACAATGAGTGTTTCTGACAAAATCTCCCTCTCAGACTACAATGCGCCTTCTGGATGTGGCCCAGCAGTTGTGTACAACATGCAGCGCTTCAGTCCCGATGTTAATTGCTGCAAAAAAATCCTGATGGGAATAACCCACCTGCTCCAGCACTTTCTGCAAAACCTCTAGATGACTGGCTGCTTTGAGGAGAGCTGTGCAGGGGAGCCCTCTTCATAAATGACCTGGGTTCAATTTTCTGATCTTTGGCTGATGGCTTTTGATCTTGAACGAGATTCACAGAATTAATAGGAAGCAGCTTTTCAGGTAACTGGAGGTGGGCTTAAAATCTCTTCCCCACGTTCCCTTCTACCAAATTAAGGTGTTTATCACCACCAAATAGTGGCTAGATGTTATGCAAAGGCTTATCAAGTGCCTAGATACTTCAACAATGAGATCCATGTAGGAATTATAGGCTGCTAGAGGGCTTTTACCATTGCTTGAAAAAAGTTAGACTGATTTTTCTTCTTTTATTTTTTCTTTTGTGCCATCCTCCTTTCTCCCACCCAGTTAAATGATTTAGCATTGAAATCTGCATATGGGGACAGACTTACTGTTTAATATTTGTTCTTAGTATATGGCTGTTATGTATCTTCACACTATGCAAGTAATAAGTGACGAGGTTATCCAAAGTAATTACAGTGTAAGTGTTGCCAGACATAGGTGATAAGGTTTGACTGAGCAAACCAATAGCTCTTTATAGGCACATCCACGGGTCTAAACAGCATGAGGCTTCATGATAAACGTCACTTCAGAGGACTAGGACACAATCAACAAGTAGCTGTTCAGGTACACCGAACACCAAGCATCGCTACCGGCTCTGTGAGCTTTCTAGTAGCTGAGGACTACTTTCAGGTGAGCCTCAGGCTGCAGCTACGCAGGGATTTCTCTCTGGTGCAATACATCATGTCCCAAGTGTATCACATCCCCCGAGCGTATCCCCGTGGCTGATCCCTGTGTTGCGTAGGTTCACCTGTTTGTGCCACCACCTGGGGAACGAGGTCAGGGAAACGAGCTGGGTTAGAAACAGCCTGGGAGGGGGAAGAGTGTTTCTCTAATCTGGTTGCCTGAGCAGCTGTGTACTCGGAGACACCAAGGCTGGAGGTGAGGGTGGAGGAATGAAAAGGGATGGTGGGAAAACCCTGCTGGCACGAGCCCCAGGGGGGTGGCTGGTCTGCACTGCGCCGCGGGATTTTGCAAATGGTTTGCCCTGCTTGTGTTGATTTCTGGTGTGCAGTTTCATTTTCTCTTGGGGGAATACTGAGACTCATGCTAACTGCAAAGGAGAGTGTGTGGAGAACCCCGCCGCTCGCGGTGACTGCTGAAATTGGAGAGCCAGCGGTGTCCTTGTGGGCTTAGCAGGTTTCTGGTGCTCAAATCAGCTTGTGACCCTGAGACCGAGCCCACCACTGTGCCCCTCCGCAGGGCTTCCTGATGTGAGCAGCCCTCAGCGGGTGTGGAGATCATTTTAAGACACGCTAAGCTCCCCACTCCTTTGTGAAGGAAGATCGGATTTAGGTCACGCCTTTGAAACAGCGTGGGGGAAGAGGGAGAAGTCAAACCCCATTTTTTCCTGTTTTCTTGTATCTGCTGCTCCTTTGCACCTCCTGCCCCAACTGCTTTCTCCCATGCCTCCTCTAAATGAGAAGGTTTCACTTGCTGCCTGGTTTCCGCGAGTTTCTTAAACTCCTCCTAAAATCAAGACCTTTTTTTTCTAATCCTGCAAAAATGTCAGCGGGTAGAAGAGACTTGAAGGACAACTTGGAAGAAGCAGAAATAAGGGCTTTCTTGCCTGGGGCTTAAATGAGCTTCCCAGTTAACCTAGATGGAGGTTTGAGAGAAGCCGCGCTAGAGGTACAGAGCGGTTTGCCATGTCTCCCCCGCTGTGGTGCTGGTGGGGATGGAGAGGGAGGCCCTTGGCCGAGTGATGGTCCCTTCATTAGGACCTTGGGGACACCAGTGTGTTGCTCTTCCGGCTAAACAGCAGAAGCGAAGAGGCAGGTGGGGAAGGGACGCTGGAGGTGTGACCCCTGCGGCAGTTGAAAAGACGAAAAGAGGTCGGTTGGGAAGGGCTGGGGTGTAGGGAGCTGCACTGTGCCATGTGTGGCCATAACTGGGGAGGTTTATATGGCTGCAAACAGTTTCCCTTGGGGCTGTACCAGCTGCTTCCAAGGCAGGGTCAGACACTGCAGGCAAGGACTTTGCTCCCTACGCTTTGCTTTGCATCCCATGCCCAGGGAGGAAGGATTTTGCACGTTCCCAGTAAATGAGCACCGAAGCACAATTTGGATCCTGAGCATCCATTTTTTTTCCTTACAGGAAAGGCCCAGCGAGGTCCATTTCTAAAACTGTCACCAGCCAAATCATTTGGGCAGTGGGAAAACAAGTCTTTTATAAATGGTGCGTGCTGGCCAAACTCAGCAACGCCCCAAAAAAATCCAGCCGGACCTTGGGAGTGGCTCATTACAGTCCCACGGGCACACTAGCGCTGCTTCAGGCTGGCCACCAGAAATAGCCCTGCCGACTGATACTGGGGCAGGGTGACTCACTGGGGAGGAGGCGAGCTGCCACCACAGACACGAGCCTTTGCTCACCTGCACCACACGCCTCCCGCGCAAGGCAGCACCACGTGCCACCTGCACAATGGGGTGGCACGGCCACGGGGTCGGTTCGAGAGGTGTCCAGGAGAAGGTGGGTTTGACCGGAGGAGGCTGATGCAGGGAGGAAAGCCAGGGATGCTCCAGAGTGAGATGTGCAAGAGAAAATGGCTGTGCACAGCGGATCCTCGTCAAAGCTACGTGCAATAGCAATGTCGTGGTCACCCATAAATCTGGTCTCAAGTGTGAACCTTGTTCCAGCAGGAGCCAGTTTCAGAAGAAGGATGCTGCCAGAGTGTTCATGCACGGAGGGACAATGCCCCACTTGCAGGCCATGACACGAAGCATAGCTTTGTCAATATGAAAAAGTCAAATAAATGGTGGTGTTTGAAAATTGTAAAATCCCTCCTGGTGCTGCTAGGAAGTCACATGCTGAAGTGGCACGCAGCCAAAGAAGGGCGAGGGGATGGAAATGGGAGACAGGCAGGGAGGGACTCGGTGAGGTGTACGCAGAGCCCCAGAGGAGGGGGTGGCAGGAAGGCGTCCCTCAAACCTCTGGAGTCGAAGTGCCATGGAGGCAGCAAGCAGCCTGGGCCTGTCAAGGCTGTTGGTGGTGCGAAGGGTTGCCTTCTCCTCTAACTTTCACTTACAGAAAGCCAAGGTCAACTTTTTTCCTTACCCTGCCCCCCTCCCCCCACCAAAAAAAAAAAAAAAAAGAAAAACACAGTCTGCCCAAAGAGGAAGTCTTCAAAACTGGTATGTGAATTCCCAGTGTAAGTTTTTTCACTTTGTCAGCTCCTCTCTCTCCTGCCTAAGCTGCGAGTGAGAAGGAGCTGCTGTGTATGGCCCTGGTGCACAAAAGCTCATGGCAGAGCTGAGCCTGAGCAGAGCGGTGCCCATATCACACCGTCACTGAGGATCACTGTATCACACCGTTACTGCGGATACTGCCTCAGGAGCCTTTATCCACTGGTGTTATAAAGATCCCCTCCAGCCACTGAGCTGTTGTGCCTTATTTTTGTGCATAACGGCAGACACCAAGCCAAACCTGGTGTCTCCATCACCCGTGCCAGCTTCCCTCCCATCCCACAGTGTTCATTCTCCCTCTGCAACGCCGTCTGGTCCCCGCAAGTCACTGTCTGCACAGCACATCCCGTGGTGCCAGCCAGCCGGGTGGCCTTCCGGCACAGGCGCAGAGGGATGCTGGAGGAGGCTGGTACCACCTCTCTGCTTCTGCGCTGGGTCACTGGCTCCTTGGAGGTGACTTGACTGCCACTAGTGGCACCAGCAGAGCTGTTTGGGGACTTCGGCTCCTTCAGCTGCTGAGCTCCTGCCAAGGTCTATGGAGGTGGTGGTTTTTGGCTGCTGCCCTGGGCAGGGCCAGCAGCATGGACATGTTCTGGAGACGACAGCAGCCCAGTGGCACAGTGCTCCCATCCCCCAGGTGCCAGTGGCCCAGGACCAACCTGTACCCCCAGGAGCATCTGATGGGAAAGTGCTTGCCAGGGGGCCTGGGCTGAGCACTGTGGGGACCACGCTTTCTGGTATATAGAGATGGCAACACCAGGGCACCAGGGATGCTGGCAAGGGCTCCCGCTAAGGGATGTGTTTGAAAAATGGTCCAAAACCCCCGTGTAATGATGCCTGGTCTAACCAGCTCCATGCTCAGCCTGCAGACCCTCTGAAGGGGGACAGTGTGATACATCCCTGTGGCTTTGAGTGTAGGTGGTTTTGAAAGAACAGAGAACCAGGTTTCACTGTCTCAGGCAAAGTTAGCCGAATGCCGTTTTCATGTATGCACTGGGGTATTTTCAGGGAAAACTGAACCATTTTCTGTGTAAGAAAATATCTTTTCGAGCAAGCAAGGAGTATCCTTTGAAGTTAAGTTGGCTCTTCCACAGAAATATGAAAACATCTTTGGCTGCAACGTATCAGTAACTTATCTTGCCGAAAGAGCAACACTTCAGGGAAGGGAAATGACCCAAATAATGTTTAGAATGTTCAGGAATGTCTGGCTCCCTTTCTGTGTTGTTTTATGCAACTACTACCCCGGTTAGGTTTTATTTTCCAGCCTTGCAGCAGGACTCCTGTATTAGCTGCGGCATCTTCTCTTAGCCTTCCCTGTAGTTGCACGTGAATAAGGGCAGATTTGATAAGAGGTCAGAAATGAGCTGGAAGGAGGCGGCCCCGAGGTGTGCCTCTGAGTGTGCATATCTCAGAGAGAGGTGTGGTATTTCCTCCTGCGCCCTGTGAAATTTGTAAACGGGGCCAGAATCATTCCGTCTTCCATGATGACTGGGGGGTGACTTCCAGTGCTGATTTATCAGGTGGACGCTTGGGCAGCATTGCACATTCATACGCCTGAAGCCAGAATTAGCACGTGTGCCCGGCCTGCGTGCCCAGCATCGGCCACCCCTTCACACCTCATGTTCTGGCATGTCAGAGGACAGGAGGGACCACCCAACAAACCCCTCTGTAAGAAGGTTGTGGGCAACCTGGAAACATTCAAAGCCAGGGTTGATGAGGCTCTGAGCAAACTGATCTAGTTAAAGATGTCCCTGCTTACTGCAGGGGGTTTGGACTAGATGACCTTTAAAGGTCCCTTCCAACCCAACACATTCTATGATTCTACGAAGAGCCCACTTGCATGCACACCTCTAGACCACTTTCATCTCCAGGACACGTAGGAGATGAAACCAGCATGGTAGGAAGGCCATCAAAAGAGACTTTTCATCCCTCAGCTGCCTGGGGAAAGGAGGAAAATTCTGGATTTAGGCAAGGAAATGTAGTGCTCCTTGCAAACTTCATCAGACTCGAGCTGTTAAAAGGTGGAATTTGCCTTCTCTTAGACTTCAATGTTTTGCATGCCCAGCCTTCATATTTCAGTAGATACTATTCTTCTAGATTTTGTAATAGTGATGACTGCAGTACTTCATTGTGCCTTCTTAATCAGAAAAGGTCTTATTTATATTTAGGGAGTGTTCTTAGTGAATTGGATAGTGCTGCTATGTGAAAAGCCATCACAGCAGAGTCAAGCTTCTCACAGGAGCAACTAGTACCAGAAGCCATGAAGACAGATCATCTTCTCCAAAATGATATTGTCGGTGTTGTATTTGCAAATGTTGTCTCAGACAACATGACCTATGCCCCTGAAAGATTACAAAATGAGGCAGAGGCTAGACACCAGGGAAACATGTCCAGCTATTGAATATCGGCCTGTTGAGGATGACTCATCTTTGTAACACTCCCTGCTGAGTGCTCCTCTCCCAAGTCCCGTGAGGCTCTGACTAGTAAGCTGAAGTCACGCAGCAACATAACAGTTTCAGAACAGAGTTTTGAAAAGCCATCAGAGTGCATAAGATTGCATACACAATGTCAAGTCTAATTTATGAGATCAGTTGCCTTAGGTTTGTAAATTGGTTTTTTTTACGGATACAGGGGACACATTCAGAGTTGAATGTGACAACCCAAACAACCAGGTGTGACTTTACAGTTGGCGCTGCATAGGCCAGGGGTTGGACTAGAGACATCTTCTGCTCTCTGTAGACCTGAATTTTCGTGGGCAGCAGGCAGCAGGGGAAAGCTGAGCCACCCCATTGCCAGCTGACGCATTCTTTGGATGGAAAGCTGGTGCACAAGCCATGGCGAACCTCACCTCCCTTCAGCGTCTGCCTGCAGCCCCACCTTCGGCTGGTGTCCCAGACCCTCTGCTTGCTTACCTCACCTCCTTTCTGGGTGACCACCTCGCACTGTAAGGTCTCAGGAATGGCTTTTATAATTTCCACCTCCCTATAACACAGTGTCTCTTACTCCCTGTCCCTGCAGCTCTCCCAGGCTATTCCTTGTGCCTGGGAGAAACTGCAGAAAGAAGCCTTTCCCCCATTCAGGCAACTTTTGATGTGCTGCAGGGCAGGGATATCTCTCCATGCTTCCCCCCGCTTGACTCAGTCATCTCCTGTCCCCTCTCCTCTAAGGTCACTGGGAGAGGGACTGCCAGGACCTCAGTGCCTTTCTGAGCAGAGGAGTCCACGTAAACACTAACGCTGTGATATGAGGGTTACTCTCTTCTTCCTGCCAGCCTCCGCGCGGGAAGGTTTTGCTGGGAGAGGAGCCAAGCAGAAAGCCTGGAAAGGGAGAAGCCTTTAGCAGTGGAGGAGATTTGGCATAGCTGCGCTGTCACCAAAATGCGCTGAAGAGCAGAGATGGCCTGTGCACCGTGCTTGCCCCGAGCCAGCCGCTGGCAGTGCTGGGCTGGCTCAGGTGTCGGGTACTGTGGGAGACCGACCGCTGTGGGAAGGGTCCTGCCCTGCACACACCAGCTGCTGCTGAGACGGCACCCGGCGCATCTCCTGCGGGAGCGCTGCCCTGCCGCTGTAATACAGAGCGGAAAGGTTAAAGATTATTTCCGCTTTCCCAGCAATGTCAGTGCCTCCACCCCGCCTTCTCTCAGGACACGAGACAGTAAATCCAATGCCATTCCACTGCCAACTCGTGAGTCAAAGCTATAGGGTGATGCATGCACCAAAAGGGCACCGGGGGGGGCAGAAGCTGACCAGAGACACGAGATGCAGTCTTATTAATTTGCCTAATACATTTTTCCACAACACGCACACAGGTTTCTCTTTTCTTTGAAGTAAGTCTCTTCCACACCTTCATCTAGCACACACCTGCCTGTTTTGCAGGACAGTAGCTAGCGGCTCGCACCCTGCACCTCATTGAGCAGGCTCATCTTTTGGGTTTAAATTCCTACTCTCCTCTAAGCAAAAAGGAACAGGCTGGTGTGTGCCCACCCTGCCCTCAGGTACCCTCAGACACTTGCAGCTTTTCTAGGCACTTGAGAAACTCCATACAGAGCACGTCTGTCCCCCATCTGCCGGGACAACATGCAGTCACACATATTTAAGAAGCTATGTTGCTGCTAGCGATGAGCTTCACACAGCTCTCCATCCCAGGGCGGTGCACACAGCGTTATTCACAACCTCCACAGCTCTCCCAGACTCACTCCTGGTGTGTAGCTGACTCCCGGCGTCACGCTGCCAACTGTATGGGCACGCTGCCAGGGACAGAATATCCTCCTGCACTGGTCCCAGTTGGTAAACGGTTTCTCAGCCATGTGCGCTGGAGCCCTCAGCCTATTTCCTTGCTGTTGAGAGCCAAGCACAGTATAATGTTTATTTATGTGTGCCTGAGGCTCATCTCGCCTTTCAGAGGGTGTGGGAAGGAAAGGCTCGTGTCCGGAGAGCAGCGTGTCCGCGTGCCCCGTGTGAGGCAGAGCTCGCAGCCTGCCGCACTCCGGGGAGGAGAGACGTGGACGCCGGGACCGCGGGAGGGAATGTGGCTGCCCCCGCGTCGGGCTGGGCATTTCGACAATGGCACATTCTGTCTTACACCTTCCTCTGCCGTGGTTCCCCGGCCTTTGAGGTGCTTTCCACAGCCAGGTTTTGTGGAGTCCCTGAGAGGATGGTGGAGATGCCTGTAGATGCTCCCACCCGTAGCAAAATGAACTGAGCAAACGCATGAGATGATAGAGAGAGGAAAGGGTTCAGAAAACTTAAAACTGAAAGGGAAAATTATCATCTTGTCTAACTTTTTGCATAACACAAGCAAAGGGACGCCTCACAGAAACTCCCCCCACTCCTCTGCTCTGCCCTGCTCCCTGGAGCAGAGGGATGGAGAGCCGTGGATGAAGTCCTTCAGAAATATGAGAAGACCCGAATGCCATGGCTGAGTGACACCAGCTGCGAAAATTGGCCTCATGGACGTGAGCTACGTGGATTTCTGCTGCAAGCGGAGAACAGCAGTAGCACCGAGCAGGGCCGGGCAGCGTGGGCAGCCTGGGCAGCGTGGGCACCCCTGGGCTGGGGCACTTCCCAGAGTTCTCTCCCATCTCTGCTGGTGGCAGTGGGAAGTTCTATGTTGGAAGAACACGGGAGCTGGCTGCTGTGTCTGGTCCATCCCATGCCCCCAGTGTGGCAGTAGCCACCCTACGAGACACATCCCTTCCTGTGCCTTCATCTGCCCCATCCAGTGTCTTCACGCCTTTGCAATCCCAGACCCACTCCACTCTCATCCTTCTCCTGCACAGACCAACGAGCCCCAGGCTTTGCCCCCTTCCCTCCCAGGCTGCCGCTCGCTGCCCTGATGGTTTTTGGTGCCCTCCTGGCAGCCGGAGGGTGCTGTGTGTGCTTGCTGCCGGGTGAGTCACCCGGGAGCACCCGTGGGCACCGAGGTGTTGCTATTCCCCTGCCAACCTTCCCCGTAAGGCACCCACCATGGCCCCTGACCCTCCTCGGGCACTGCAAGCCCACCTGAAGGGAGGGAAAGGGAGGTGACCCTTCTGAGGGGGTCTGCTTCCATTTTGCACCCCCTTGACAGCTTGGAAAAGTCTGTCTCAGGCTGAAGTTTCCTTATGCAGGAGATCACCGCAGAAATGAGCTGGCAGTGGGGAAAGTTTACTTTGAAAACCGCTTTCAGACTTCACCTGAATGCAGGAAAAGCTCTTTTTCTGTTGCATTTTCAGGTGCTTTCCTGTAGTCTGGTAAGTCTAAGCTAGTTTTATTTTCAGTCCTTCTAGCCTGGGGATTTCCGGAGAGCTTAAATGAGGAAGGTGTCTGGAGCCAGATCCTAAAAAGGACATAGGAACTAAAGCCCAGCACCAGCTGATGCCAGCCCTGGATCATGTCAAAAGGATCTCTATTTATTATTTCTTTATGCCCAGACTTCCCTAGAAACTGAAGGAAAAGTAGAACTAAGGAGAGACTAAGGGTAAAAATACTGCCAGGGAAAATGTCTGTACAATCATGCTGGTTTTTGCAACACCCCGGGCACTGCTGCGACACATGCAGCAGACCTTGCACAAAAGAGGAAGAGTTCCTGCGGTGAGTTCTTTCTCCACTTCATTTAACCCATACTTTGCTGTTTGTTTTAATGTCCTTTGATTCGTCTTGCCTCATGACAGCTCTCACTTTCCCTTGCACTCTGAGATGTCCAAGGCATGACCTTGGCTGCTCAGTCCCTTTTCCCAACCTCTGTAAGCTCCTGCTTACACCTGAAACCCTTACTCAGCTACTAACTCATCCCATTATGGATGGAGCCTTTCCATACCTTCTTCTTTCTCCTAACAGCTTCTCCATCTTCTGCTTGGTGGAGGTTTGGATAACGTATAGCCCATAAGCTTGTCAACACTTACGCCTGGACAGGGAATTGCCCTGCCAGCCCACAGCCCGTTCCCTGCTGCTCTGGCTACTGAGGGCTCTGTGTTTTTTCCTCCTTTGTGGCCTGTGTGCATCTGTCATGCAACCAAATAGAGACCTCTTGGACATATGACAGCTGCCCATCAATACACCTGGAAGAGGTGGGCAAGGGTGCTGCGGTTCCATGCTAGGCTCATGCCTGGTTCTACAGCGGGGAGGGACATCACACGCTGGCCCTGCCCCTTGGCACATCAAGTCCATGAGCAAAAAACCTGTGGCCTCCAAAATTGTCATTGTTACCCCACCTCTAATAGTACTTGGAGGGTGCTGTCACAATGCAAATTTAACCTCAAGGAATTTACAACAGATTCCTACAACTGCCCTGTTAGCACTTATTTATGATCGGTTCAACAAATTGACTTCTACACAGATAAAAATTGTTTTCTTTCCTGTTCCTGAAGTGAAGAAAGCTTTCCATCACCTCCCCGGCACTATTCTTTCCTGCTCGCTATCAACCCTACAACCCCAGGGGACATTCTGACTGCTGTTATCTCTCTACTAGCATATTTCACTTCTTCCACTGGAAGATCAAGATACTCCTCCACCTGGGATGCCTGCATTTATGTATGATTCTCTTGATTTCCTGTATTTTTTTGTTCTTTATTTCTGTCTGACATCACCATATTTCTTAGCGGAAACAGGCACAGCTCCCTCATTTACTGTAATGTTTCCTTAATAACTGTCCTTATCAGCATGACTACTTCCTTTTCCTTGATGCACATTCTCCTGCCCTCTAGACTTCTTGTATCTCCTACTCTATCTTATTTTTCGCTTCCTGTCTAGTAAGACTAGGCACAGAAAGAAAAGTTTTTTCAACTGTTGAAACTTGGAGCTGAATGGGAAGTTGCTCCGACGATAGGTTGTAGGCTGCAAGAACAATTCCCTGCCCAGATCTAAGTTTTCTATCAACTAGGGTCAGCTGGGTCAGATCCAGCCCCCCAAGGTCAGCCTTTCAGCTACATAGATTTCATGCCGTGAATCCTAAGGTCTCACAACCCCAAATTGTCCTTATAGCACAAAGTCGTGAAACGTTTGTTTTCACTGTGCAGCCAGGACTTTGCACTCCTTTTCCATTGCCAGAAAACTCCACTGGACATCACCTAAAATTTCTTCACTTTAAGCACCTTCCATAGCCTGCAGCTGTAGCCGTGCTGACCTATTCCAGTATGAATTTCTCACAGTCATTTGGTCTAGCAAAGAAAAACCCGTAGGCTTTCACTACTCCCAGACGATCTTTGCAGTTTTAAATCTTCACTTGGTGTCATTACTCTTGGCAAACATGTTTGCACTGCAGAGAAACTTGTCATCCTCGCTTGTAAGAAGTGTATAGGCAGATAAGCAGATCTGGATCTCATCTCTCCATCCTGACCAGATACTTTTTTCTGAGGCCTCTTTGTTCTTCTTTGGTTTCTGGGTCCAGGCCATCTCCATTGTGCTGCAGCATCGTACACTCAGTGCTGATTAAAAGCAACAAGAAAAATCAAAGCCTTTCTCTTGGCTTTTGTTCCAACATTTCTCATGATATCTGAGTGACCGAAGAATTCGGTGGCCATAGCAAGACCTGGTACTCCCCACTGCATCCTTGTAGGTCCACAGTAGGAGGACAGCTGGGAAAGGGGGAGAAGTGCTGACGCGCGGCTGCATCTCGGGTTAAGGGAGTGCAGTGTCGTTCTCAGCTCTGCTGCTGCCTCCCTGGGTGGCTAACACCAAATCTGTACAAACGAATGACTACGAAAAAGAGACAGTTACTGCCTATATCAAAATATGGCCACTTAATGAAGAAAAATGTGAAGAAATATTACCTACTTGAGGAAATAGGATAGCGGGGCTCTAGCCCAGAAACAGAGCATAAACTTGGGCAAGCAATGTAAGGCCTCATGATCAGAAAATCTGTTGTTTCTCAGCTCTTACATTGGCAAAATTAAAATTTTGCAGTTATTTTGAGACCTTCAGACAGGAGTTCTGACTGAACAGCAAAATATTATTACTCATAAACATTTTCTGCTAGGCAAAACTGTAACTGAGCTGTGGATACTGATACCGAGTGAGTATTTCAGAGGGAGGAGAAAGTATGTGGCTGGTTCACAGGGATAAGCAAGTGTCAAAATTTGGTTTTCCTTTAGCTAAGCACAAACCAAATTATCTCATAATGCCCCTGTTTTGTTTCCAAAACCTCCTGACTTTGCTTGAGCCTAAAATACCCTAAGAACAGCTTTTCTTGCTGCTTTTCGCTTCCGCTTTCGGTGGTAACTGGAAACCAGAAGGTCCAGCACACACAAAAACGGTCGTGACGAAAGAGACTTACATTTACTCCTTTGAACTACCAATGGGAAAAAAAAAGGCTAAAACTTCCCAGGTGGGTCTGAGCTTTCGGTGGAGCCCGGAGGGAGGAGGCTGGTGCTGCCGCAGTTGTTTCTGCCAGGGCACAGGGTGGGGGCTGGGTTATCTGCCTCCAGCCTGGCTGGGGGCTGCCCATCCACATGCAGCGACTGAATATGAATCGCTGACATTGGCTACGAATGGCTAAAACACAGCTTTGGAGCTTGTGGGAATTTCCCTTTCCCTGTTTCCCAGGTAGACATGTCTTTCAGGGAGGAATTCCCAGGGAAATCCCTCCACCAGGACCTTGCCTTGGCTGTGGAGAGAGGGTCATTTGATCCCCCTTTGTTTTGGCAGAAAACTGCTTGCTACTGTCAGCCTGAGGCCTGCCAGGGTAAGCAGGGATTTGTGAGAGGTTTCCATGGTAGGAGAAGCGGGTGGTGCAATCCCGACCTCCTCTCAGGCAGCCCTCTGCGATGGCGGGGAGAGCCAGGCAGCACCCCTGGCCCTGGCAGGACCCCAGCCCAGCCGGCGGGTGAATTTTTGGTTCATCAGCTCCTGCCTTTCAAGGGAGCCCTCTGCCCTGGCAGCCATGCCAGATGTGCCCCGAGGGCTTTGCCCTCCGTCTCCTCAATGCTCCCCTGGCTGACAGCCCCCTGGCTCCTCTCCTGCACCCAGCCCTCGTGATGGCCAGGTGGGTTGCTCCTGCCTTTCCACTCCTGTTACCAGTCTAAGCGGTGTGTTGGGAAGGACACAATGTGGTTTCATCCTCTTTCCACAACACCACCTTAGAAACACAGGAATGTGCTTTACATGGCTTCTGTGGTGCTCCAGGATTTACACTTAACCGCATCCCAGTGAGATGCTGGTGGGTGCTAACACACTTGGACTGCCAAGAGAAAAGAGAAACAGCACCAGAAAAACCCATAAAATTCTCTCAAACAGCCCAGCAGCATGTTTTCTGAGAGACACCTGCCTTATGAACAGTGATGGAGGGTAGGGGAGGTATGTGGTTTGGGTTTCCTCTTCTGGGGAAAAACAGAGCAACTATTGGGGCTGTCACCTGCGAGCTCCAGCCTTACCCAAAGCTCTGCTGATACCAACCTGGCAATAACGGCACGTGCCGGGTTGTCAGCCCCGGCACGGCAGATG
This sequence comes from Chroicocephalus ridibundus, assembly GCF_963924245.1. Lineage (NCBI taxonomy): Eukaryota > Metazoa > Chordata > Aves > Charadriiformes > Laridae > Chroicocephalus > Chroicocephalus ridibundus. The sequence goes on from NC_086285.1 coordinate 17,547,752, forward strand.
CTCACCGATGCATTTCCCCGGGGTGCTGCAGGGCAGTGCCCTGCCCGCTGAGCCTTGCAGTGGTTGAGCAGTGTTTGCAAGGGGCAATGAATCTTCTCTGCTCTCAGCTCCACCGAGAGACTATTTCTGCTAAAATTGACCCAACCGTGACTGAAAGGGTGGCTCAGGGGCTGGGGTTGGGGTGCAGCACCAGTGCAAGTCCCTCCTCTGCTGCAGGCTCCCAGCACACTGACTGGTTGCTCCTGCTGCTGATGCCTCGGTGCCTGTCTATGTTCTCCTGGTCACAAAGCTCTTGTGAAGATGAAAACTTGGGAGGCTGTGCAGATAGACCCTCTGCCCTCTGGACGAGAGATAGCAATTAGAAACCAAAAGACTGTCATCTAGAGCATGGCCTCTTCTTTCTATCTATCTATCTCACACGGTCCAATTTAATCCAAACCCTCACTGTGTGATGTAGGACTGCAGGGTATATGAAAAAAGACATGGCATTCAGAGCGTGATACGAGAATGTGAAGTCTGTGGCAAAGTACTTTTGCCCTTGGTTTCACCCTGGCACTGGGAGGACTCATTTTCAGCTGCAGAGAGGCCACCAGGCCCTGCCCATGCCTGCATTCATCCTTGACTCCCAGGAGGAGACGACCTGCCCTTAGCGAGGTGTGTCGTCTCCTGACTCATTGTGGGAATCTGGGGCACAGGCACATGTAAAGGCAGCCAAAAATGTCCCTGCAAGCCCATGAAGATGGTGTTGAAGATGATGTGCTATGGGGACTGGAGAACCAGGGGACAAGTTTCAATGCCCCAACAGGTACTACTGTCCCTGCTGTGAGGCAGAGGGATGCCATCAATTTTGGGGTGCCATCTCTGCTCCTGTAGCAGAGCACAGTAAGCAGCAGCAGAGCAGAGTGCAAACAGAGACATGTGAGAAACCGACATTCTTGGCCTTGGAAACTTCCGTAATACTCCAAAGTAGTTTCGATAATTAACCCTTTTGTGGCTTTACAATTTTGCATCATGGGCCAGAAAACACCAACAATTTGCTCAACCCCTTTTTTAAATTCAGCTGGAACTGAAACTCTGTGCAGGTTGCCTGACAACAATGAATCATAGGGGTCATTTATACAGAAAAACAAGTTAATCGTGTTTGCAGCATGTAATGAGATATGCCTCCCACGGCTTCTCCAGGGAGTAGCTTAACACCCAGAATGACAAGCAAGTGACTTCCTTGCAGAAGACTTTTATTCTCTATAAAGTTAAATTTAATTTTTCTTGGCCTCTCCTCTTTTGACCCCCTTTTTTTTTTTCTTCTTTTGCTCTCCCTTTTTGCATAGAATAAAATTAAACCCAAGCCGGAGCGCAGGATGGAGATATGCCAGGGCAGTGCTGTGGTGATGGCTGACTGGTACGAAGGCACCAAACATTTTTATTCCTGAATGACGTGGCAAACGCCGCTCTGGGCACCTCAGTGTTATTATTCTGCTCCATTGACCAAGCTCAGGTTACTCGTCCACGCTCAGGAGCTGCAGCGGATGCAATGGGACGTGATTATTTGCATTGCTCCCTTGGCAGACAGAGGCTCTCCAGCTGCGCAACTGCCTCTATCTCCATTTCAGCATGCTGGATTCTTGCCTTGAAACAAAGGTAAGCGTAGTCTAATGTGGTTTGTTGCTTCTCCAAGAGGGAAAGGGGGGTGACAGCTGGAGCTGAAGAGGCCCATCAGCAGCCCAAGGTAGAGTTTCTGCCCCATAGGGTTATTTATAGGTAGGGTAAATTAGAGGATCGTTCTGGCACTGTGCAGAGAAGTGCTAACACAATATTTAAGCTCTTTCCGTCTCTCTGTGACTGACGTTTTTGCAGATCAAGTGGACTCCAGGAGCGGTGCTACCAAGGTCAGCCTCATTCCTCCGGGCGCCGAGAGCAGTTTTGGGGAGTTAAAGCCTGAACCACATCCCTTATGCCTTGTGCCAACCCTGAGGAGGCTCCAGCTCGGTTTGAAAACTTCTGTCGCCATCTAGTGACGTCCCTGCGAGAGCCACATTTTCGGCAGCTGCACGGCTGAGACCCAAAACGAGAGAGGGAAAATAGACCAGCTGAAAGCTGCCAGACCCCTCGGTGGGCTGGGGGGTGTTTCTTGCATTGTACCGGCTCCCTGCTTTCCTCTGGGAATGCCATGTGTCCAAACTATGGCTGGGCCTGCACAGCTGGCTGGGAGGGCACAGGCTGGGAGGGCTACCAGCGGGTACCGTGCCTGGGCCCCGCAGACGGTGGCTGCCACCTTGTCACTCTTGGCTCTCCTGGCAGCCATCAGGTGCCCTATGGACTCAGCAGCCAGCGCTCACCCGCTAAGGGACAGGATTTCAGCAATGCTCAGTTTAAATCCCCAGGGGCAGTGTGAGCTCCCTTCAGTTTCACAGGTTAAGCTAGGGATATAAATGTCCTGGCAATCTGGTGTTACAAGCGTTGTATAGGCAGTGCAGCTTCACTGCCACGAAACGTAGGATAAACCTTTAAAGTCATCAGATGCAAGAATTAATGTGTCGCAGAGAAGAAACATAAGCTATAGAGCACATAAATATCCCCTATGCAAAAGTAAACTCATTAAGCTGTTCATTAGAAAACAGCAAGCACTTGTCAATTCACCAGTGATGTAAATTTAATCCACTGTAGCTGAATTTTCTTAAACAGAAAACTTTTAAGAGACGATCGGAGATATGTGTGCAGTAGGAGCAGGAGGATCCAGATTCATGAGGTATAAAAATAAAGTACATACACAAAAAGGTTAAATAGCACCATTGCTAGCTCACCGGCTCTGTCCTTCCATGCAGCTGGGCAGCAGCCACAGGTTGCCACCGCGTCTGGTGTGGCTTGCCCAGGTGGAGTCACGCAAGCGTGACCCTGCTGTAAACCTGGAATAAGGAGCTCTTCGACCTGCCCCAGGGACTAGTTCCCACCCCCGTGCAGAGTACTTCTCCCTCTCATTCCTGCCTGGGACTAGATCTGACTTAAAAATGATCTCACAACAAAATTGAATAAATTTGGGAGCGAGCAGGCAGGGATGGGGAACTGGAGAGCTTTCTGCTGTGCTGCTGGTGAGCCTCCGATCCTGACCCTGCAGAAGGACACCCTGACAACTGTGGCTTGCTTTCCTTTCCATTTTAAAGCCAAATTCCATTTTCTTTTCATTCCACTCTTCTTCCGTTCCAGCCTCTTCCTTCTTCTACTTCCCCAGGGGGTACCCAAGTGCAGCTGTGGGCACTCGCTGGTGCTGGTGACCGGGTGGCACCGAGAGGTCTCCAGGCACACCAGGAACATCCACGCCACTGATTCACCACGCTGCTGTGCGAATGCCACTGGCACCTTCCTCTCTCTGTGCCTCTGCTGATACCCAGCATTTCTACTTCTGCCTTCGGTTCTTGGTCTCACTTTCATTCAAATGACTTTTCCCCTTTAATAACACCACCCAGAACTTCACCAGGCGTGACTCAGCCCCGGGTTGGTTCCTGGGCTGGTTTCCTCTCTGTGCTGCACCAGAGGAAGCAGATATCCGCTCTCGCAGGCTGAGATCAGATCGGCCCCAGCACGTTTCTGGTGGCTGGGGGCCCTCAGGACTCCACAGGCTTCACACCGGTGGCCTCAGAGAGGTCTGGGCTGGCCTTTCTCCTGTGCCTGGGACTGACCTGCTTTTGCCCGCTTTCCAGCCCTCCAGGCTGTGTCCAGGCTGTTTGCCCGTGTCTCTGCCCTCTCCCCTGCCCTCCTCACCTCGGGGGGTTCCCAACACCTCCATCCTTACACCATGTCCAGAGTCGCATGGTTTCTGCTCCGCAGCTCCTTCTCTGCAGTCACCGTGCCAGGTGACAGCTCTCCTTGTTATAGTCTCTGCTCTGAGCAGCCACCTCATATTACCCAAAGATTTTGTGATTTTACCAATGTTGTTTCCCTGACACCTGGCTGCCTCACCGTTTCTGGTGACGCCAGTTGGAAGTGCACAGGGACGGGCCTAATCAGCATGTGCCCATAAAACCACCCAAGGAAGAGAGGTTATACATTTGCTAGGTTCGTTTAATGACGTTTTTTAAAGAAAACTGTGTGTTTTACTAAGAAGGGACAAGGTTGGTAAAGCAATGCAATGAATGATGCACTTTAAATACTGGGAGGGGGGGAAATATAAAATACAATCAACATTTTGTTTAATGGCTGAGGCTCAGAGGGTTTTTACTGGCACTTTACCCCAGAGCTGGAGCTGTTGCTCTTTCCTAATAGTATCAGCACTGGAAAGAACATTATGGAATCATGTTTTATAACCAAATGGGAAGTAAGGGGTTTTTTTTCTTGCCTTGTGAGAATTCGCAAACTTTATGTTGAGGCTTTCTTGGACTTTCCAGTGAGGTCACTTGTGGTGGAAGGCAAGGGAATAAAAACATAAAAGCTGGGTTAAAAATAAATAAACTGAGGAAAGCAACCTTTGAAAACACGGAGATACAAAGAGATAAAGAATTAAAAAAAAATATTCACTGTTACCAAAGCTGAACTGGTTTTATTTATTTATGTTTTAACCTTGGTCAGAATTTTAAAACAAGGTCTTTGTGATTGTTCTTAGCTTGTGTCATCACTTCAAAGTAGTATGTTAGAAAATGAGTTCGTGGCCAGAAAATGCCCAACAGGTGCAGGGGATTTCCAGTGCATGTCAAGCCAGCAGTGCAGAAGGGTTGTAAAAAGGTAGCTTCACCCTAAAAAACCACAACCCATTTACCACCAAAATCTCTTTCTGAAATCTCTCAAAACGCAAACGTTGACCGCCACTGTTTTGCCCAAAGAGATCAAAAGCTTGGACATGGTGTATTCATCCTGAAATACATGGGGAAAAAACCTGCAGACCAAGAATTATTCATGATCCCTTCTCCAACATTTAACAAATGACCTCAAGATATGAGAAAATATCTTTCTCCTGCCAATTAGCTGCTGCTGCTGGAGAATTTGTGATCAGAAAAAGATAATTTTCTGAATCCTTCTTGAGTGTTCATTCAGTTCTTGTTGGTAAGGAGACAATGGCTCTTCCCCTCCTGGCACTCAGAAACAGTCCAATTGTTCTTTCTGCTTGTAGAAAGTCTGAGCTGTGCAGGCGTCTCACCGGGTTGCAGTACCTTAGTACCTTCTTGTGCTGTGATGTAACTGGTTTTTACAGCTCATGCCCCAGCAGACGATGGCAAGGCCAAAAAATAGCATAGGAAGGCAGTCTGACTTCTCTCACTAGTGGCCCACACTGCGGTCCCTGCTCTGCACCGCTCCTGCAACGGGACCATGATGTGCAGCCTGGTCCACCCGCTCCGCAGGTGGGGGCCGGGAGGGTGGGCAACACCCAGGGACCCTTCCTGGAGCCAAGCAGTTCTTCGCAGGCAGAGAACACGAGGAAAAACATTGCATCATTTGGGACTTTTGAGTTTTCGAAGAACTTCTCCAGCGTTCAGTAAGGAGAGGATTTTAAACAGAGCACTTGTTCTCGCAGTCGAAGTTCTTTATGAAGGAAAAGTAGTGTACGGTGGGTTGTGAGCAAGCATGAAGACCTGCAAACTCCTATAAATGGATTTTGCTGAATGAATTGGTGTTCTATAATGAACGCATGCCCGTAAGGGTAAATTAAGTCAATACCTGTGCTTATGGCTCGGATGGAAAGATAATATGCCCAGAAGGAATCAGAACTTACCCCATCTGGTCCTTATTATCACTATCCAGCCGTATAAACATCACCTGGCTTGCACAGCCACATGCAGTCTGCACAACACTCCTAACCTGTTGACATATTAAAGAGGAACTATGGATTTCCCAGAAGCCCATATCACTTCCTTGACAACGGTGCAAGGACTTAAATATATATGCAACATATCCTGCTATCTCCCCCCTTCATCTGCAGACAGGATCGTGAAGGCTGAGCAGAACCGTTTTCTGCATCCAGCTTTGCTTTTGCTGGCAAAGGCTTCCTGTTCCTTCCAGGTGAAGAGAAATCATGCAGTAAGGAGAAAATTAGCTGCCTTCTCTCAAAAAACTTTATTAGTTTATAAAAACATAGGCAGGCAGTTCCTCCCTGCCCACCTATAATGCAGCTTCCTTCAGCCTGCGCATTAAACACTGCCCTTTGGCTGCTCCACTTTGTATATACTACAGTCCTTATTAAATAACATTTGACTGAAAAGGATCTGGAAAATCAAATAGAGTTTACAACTAGTTGATAGAGATAGAGGAAGCTGCATAAAGATAAGTGCTTTCATGTTTCAATAGCAACAAGAAGACCTATAAAAATAAGCATCAGTGTACAATGTCATTTCCTTGAAGTATAAACCGCTGGTCCTGTCTTCTACAAGTCTGGAACTTGTATGTCAATAAAAGCTATTCACAAACCACTTATTTACCACTGGCACCTTAGCAAAAGCTTTACCTTGCAGTGGTTTCCGATGAAGACTCCTTAGTCACTTGCAGTTTTGTAAATTTTTTCACTATTAATATTTTTTGTAACTATGTTGGTTTACAGGCCAGTTTTCCTCTAAGACTGTCATTAGCAGCTGATTTTAGAAGTGGGTCTTAAATCTGTGTAAGTTTTTACAAACTCTACCTTGCTGAATCTTTCAGACTGACGTTCCCCGGGGTTTTCGGGAAAGTGGTCAGTTTTTCATAATTTCAGCAGAAATGGTTTACTTAGGGACAAGTGAAAATCATACGTTTCCCATTAAGATTTTTGTTTGGGCTTGAGGTGGGGATGAGCTGGCGCTGGGAGGACGGCAGGCTCTCCGGTGGTTTTTATGCTGGATCTTGTGGGAACAGAAAATTGACATTTTCTGCATAGGTGAGCTCACCATCCGGACAATCTGGGTTTGGGAATTGGTTTTGCGAGGGTGCTTGTGCGTCACTTCTGTATACACGCGTTCGCAAAGCTAAACACTGCTAACGCTTTCATTAAAAAACCCTTACAAATCTCTAACTCGAATTAATTTATTTTGGAGCTAAAATAAAAGTTAGTGTCTGCTAATCTAATATATACCAGCAAAAAACTTTCTGTCTTGTGTGGCTATAGAGTGAAAGTCCTCAGACAGGGAAATTAGTTATTATATTTAAACACATTTAAACCCTCCCGTAACACACTTTATAGAACTTTCCTTCCTCTTTAAATAACAGTACTTCTCTATGTTGTAGCAACACTAAACCTTGCAAATTACCCCAAATTCTGCAAGAACTTGGGTTTTTAGACTCCTTAACTCTTGGAGTCAGCAAACAGTTATGAAATTTTTGCTTTTCCTTAAAAATAGCCTAGTCCTAATGGCTGCAAGATATGTCTGCTGCTGTGAAGTCTGCGTGCCTTAAGCTGTCAGAGGCTGCAAAATAACTCCATCATCCCCATACTTGCATTAGGAAACTTTGTGATGTCTGAGATAGTTTTAGGCGATGGGGGGAGGCAGGCCTGACTCCCGGTTTTGCAGCATTTCATCACTGGCCAGACCGATTTCCCCATTCCCAGCTCCTCACTTCCACCTGCGTTTTGTGAATGGCACCACATTTCCCCTATATTAAGGGTTGTCCTCCCTCTTCACACTGTGCTTGGGGATTTCTGAACATCTGTCCACCCTCACCTGGGCACTATCTCCCTCCCCTTCCCTGTCGCTTTTCCAAGCGCTGGTTTTGGAGGGCAAGGAGAGCCGTTGCCCCAAACTCTCAGCTTTGGCCAGGGGGTCTCTCTCACTGGGATGAGTTTGGGAGTGATGCCAGCATGTGGCCCCCAGCAATGGTGCTGTGCTGTGGCGGTCACAGCAGCCCCAGAGGCTGTTCATGTCATGGGATGCGCAGCGTTAAAGAAGAAATGGGTTTTATAGAGAAACAGTGGGGGTTTGTTCCCTTATGCTGGGGATGTTTCGCACATGTTTAGGATGTTTAGGGCCACGAAGATGATCAGAGGGCTGGAGCACCTCTCCTGTGAGGACAGGTGGAGAGAGCTGGGGTTGTTCAGCCTGGAGAAGAGAAGGCTCCAGGGAGACCTTATAGCAGCCTTCCAGCACCTGAAGGGGGCCTACAAGAAAGCTGGGGAGGGGCTGTTTGCAAGGGCATGTAGCGACAGGACGAGGGGCAATGGTTTTAAACTAGAGCAGGGTAGGTTTAGATTAGACATTAGGAAGAAGTTCTTTACAATGAGGGTGGTGAGACACTGGAACAGGTTGCCCAGAGAGGTGGTGGAGGCCCCATCCCTGGAGACATTCAAGGCCAGGCTGGATGAGGCTCTGAGCAACCTGATCTAGTTGAAGATGTCCCTGCTTACTGCAGGGGGGTTGGACTAGATGGCCTTTAAATGTCCCTTCCGACCCACCACATTCTATGATTCTATGATTCTATGATCCTCGGGAGTGACCAGGGCATCGCGCCATGGCGATGTCTGACCAGCTGCCGAGGCCGGCCCCGGCACACCAAAGGCGGCAGCAAACGCTGCAGCAGCCCGGCCAAGCGGCTCCCCCCGTACCCCCCGGCCGCATCCCGGCGCGGGTCGGCGCTGCCCGCCGCGGCCGTCGGCAGGTGGCAGCGCATCCTCTGCCTTCGGGAGACGCTCCGCCCGCACCTCCCCGCCTCCGCCCCGGCCATCGAGCCGCCCCTCAGGGCAAGGGGGGTGCGGGGGGAGATGCCGCCCCGCCCTAACGAGCCGCGGTGGCCGGGGGATGGCTTGGCTGCGGCTGGTTTTCTTCCAGGTGTGAGCGCAGGGTCTGGGCAGGGAGGGGAGGCACCGAGAATACACGGCTGGCCAAAGGCAGGAGTGTTTAATGTGCTGTCTGAAACGGGCCGAGGGAGATAAGTGACATATCCGATAGCATTTATGGACAAAGAGCCCCACACAGCAGCCACCCTCCTTTTTATTAGCTGCATTTGCATGGCAGGAGACAGGCAGCGTTGGCTAAAGAACACACCAGGAGACAGGGATCTCCTGGAGCCCACAGGTTTTCTGTTAATTTGATATGCGACCTTGGGTGAGTTATTTAAACTTCATATGCTAGCTCCTGGCTGAGTTACTCTGAGCACACTGGGTAGTCCCACCAGCATGGGTAGCCTCCCACCCATGCGAGCCCGAAGGCCATGGCATGTGGCGAGCTGGGGTTCCTCAAGGCTGTCTGCCACAGGAGCTCACTGGGATGGCCCCCACAAAACCAGCTTGACCAGTTCTGCAACACTTGGGGGTAGGTTTCTTCACTCATGCCTTCTCTTACCCTCTTTCTCTCCAAGAAAGTGGCCAGGGCAGCAACGTGGAAGTTTTTCCGTGCTGAATAATTGGGGCTTTATGGGAAGTACAAAAAGTCCTGCAGCTATGGAATAATTTGACTGAATCATAAGAGTTTATCATTAAAAAAAGAGGGTTGTTTTTTTTTCCTTTCCTTTTCCCATTCTAATGGTACATTTCTTCATATGGATTTAGTTTATCCATATCTAAGCCCTCTTGGAAACCTGATATATGGTTGGCTTCAATGAAACCATGAGGCAGCAAGTTCCAGAGATAATGTGATATAAAAGCTCCTTTCTTTTGTTCATTTAAAAATTATCCTTAAATGTGTAACTTTTCCGTTTCATTGAGTTACACAGTTCCAGTGTTTCCCGTTGCTCTTTCTCTCCCGCTGTCATCATTTTCATTTCCTGTCTTTCAGCTCCCACTATCTTTGCATCACTTCTTGTGAAAGATTGACCAGAACTGAACAAGTTATTCTTGTCAGGGTAGACTTAGGACTTATCAAAGGTTTTCAAACACTTTTTCATTGACTTTTAGTGAGCTATGACTATTTGTAGTATACAAGGTTTCAAACTGTGAATATCACGACGTTTTCATCAGTCTTGGGGAAAAATGCCAAACCCCTTGAAGTCAAAGGACGCTCTGCCAGTAGCACAAAGAAGTTTGTGTCAGGCTTTATGGGTGCAATTCCGCTCACAGCTGAATGTAGGTGTCTTAGTTTGCGAGACGAAGCCCTTCCATGTCTATGCTGCAGATTAAGAGGCAGATTTAAGAAGGACCATAAGCACCATAAGCATGTCATGACACTGCAGTCACTATTGCGCTGTGAAGTGAGAATAGCCAGAGCTGTAGCAAGGGCAGGTTGACAGCCATCAAGTGCAGCAAATACGTGACTTCATCCCTCTTTGCCACATACAGTGGAAGTTCAAGTCCTGCTGTCATCGTGCTCCGTGAAGGGTGTCGACACCTGCCTTTAAAGAGCTGGCACGACTCGCAGACGCAGGGTGACCACTGCAGATGGTGGCTTGAAGGCTCAGCTCTGCGTAGCGTGGAGGGGCAGCGTCAATCAGCACTGGAAAATTGGCACAGAAGATTTTTCTGACCTGGGGGGATCCAGCTTAGCAGTGTACTTGGTCTGGACAAGTGCAGGTGTCTAGACTTCGCGCTGCCCCCTTAGGAGTTCTGCTGGATATAAGAATAATCTGGCATGTTTTTAAGGGGAGAAAATGACCAAGGCAAAGCTGTTCCTTCGACTAAAGGGTATGAGAGGAGACACTTTTATAGCCATCAGAGTAATCCTAAACAAATCCTGAAACATAAATGGGAGTCGTTTTAGCATATTTCCTGTAATTTGTAATATTTATTTTGATATACGTTCAGGAAGTTTATGTAATATTTTTCATGCATGAGCTATTTTTGGCAAAATATAGAGATCTTCACATGCGTAAAAATTTGCTATTATGATTGGCTAAGCTTTAATAAATGATTTGTAATAGCAAATATTGGCCATGTGTTTGGAACGAGGATGTGCCAGGACCAAATTACCCAGTGCTCCAGCATGGAAATATCTGCTTATTGCAGATGACCTGACCTCAGCTGGCCTTTGTGTGACCGCTGCAGAAATCGGTCTGACCTGTGGCCCTGCTTTCTACCCAGAAAGCTTTTGCAGACTATACAAGATGGCAGATTTAGGGGTCAGATTCCTCGCGTATACCTTGTCTTTTATCCCATGTCTGTCATTTTCCTGTGGCTATGCAAAAGCGTTGTATTCTGGCTTTGAATATTCTTTGCGCAATGTGAAAGACACTGGCAAACATATAATATCAGTGAAAATCCTTTCATTAAACAAAGTAATTCTGAATTATGGCCTGTGTCTGAATCCAGCTTGTTATGTCCACTAGCAAGAGTGATTCACTTCTGCAATTAATTGAAAATAGTGCAGGAAAAAAAAAAAAGCTCGAATTAGGTAAGAAACATTTAGAAATGGGAGTTACTGTGGTACCTTCTTGTGTACCCATGAGAAAGCAGCACCCTGTGTTAACTACACGTGAGTGAGAATTGCTTTGTATTAAGTGCATGCTTTCCCAAAGATGAAACTTTTCAAGTGAAAATGAAGCTGAGATGGTTTTATTAAAATGTGAAAGAAGGCATTACAATGCTTGATGTCCTCAATCTGCTGGGTGCCCTTCCTGCATGGGTCCTGCTCACCTCCTCAGTGGCTCTGCCTGGGAGGAAGAGATGTCCCTTCCTCCCCACCTGGGGTCTGGGGCTCCCAGGCTTTGGTAGATCACTGGCTGCTCTTTGCTCAAGCGATGTCCTGCTGGCCACCGCCTGTCTCAGCGCTGGTTACCCAGCCCCTGGGCAGCCGCAGATATCACTCACATCACCTATGTTCTTCATACACCAGAGTCTCCTGACTGATTTTCTTGGCCCACAAAATGGAGAGGAAGGGTGTGAACCCTGTGTGTGAGATGTGGGGCACACTCAGCTGCAGACCCCACGGGGAGGCTTCTGCCAGCGAGCGCACACCTCTGTGCCAGCCCCGGCCCTGGCAGGGCTTTCTCCTTCAGGGACGTGTTTGAAATCTTGGCTGGCTTGAATGAAAGGATTTGCTGTCTTGCTGCAAGAAGGTGTCACCTGCAGAAGGTCCCCTTGGCCATAGCTGCTGAGCCCAGCGAGTGTGCTGTGCGTTAGCCAGTGCCCACACAACGCCAGGCCATGGGCAGGGGGTCGGCGTGTGGCACGGCCGAGGAGCCCGAAGCCTGCACCCATGCAGGTCAGCCTGCCTGCTCATCAGGATGCTCAGCTTGCAAGAAACCAGAGGCACTGAACTACACCTGAACTAAGCCCTGTCTTTTAGGGCGCATCTATACATCAAGTAGACCAAATTGAGCTCAGATTAGAGTAGAAAGCGTATCGGCTTCCAACTGATTTTAAACCACGCACTTGGCACGTTGCAGAGTCGTGCATGACCCAAGCATTGCCTCCTCAGCCGGTGGTGGCCACTCCGGGCAGAGGGACTGGCTGGCAGATCCCCTCTCCGGGCAGTTACATTATTTTCTAGCACCATCTAGTGTTGGAGAGGCCCACACGTCACCTTAGGAGAATGTTTTCCCCCTGTTGCAGGTTTAAACAAACAGTTATAAAAGCTTGCACTTGACCTCTGCTCATTTTTTCCAGTCATTCCTTACCAGCATTGTTTCACGAAACGATGCGCTGATATACAAAGGAGCAATCCGTCCTGTCCCCGCAGGCACAGGGCTGCTGAAGAGCACCAGAAAATCTCAGTTTATCATCAGCCCTCCACTGGAACTTGACTAGACAGGCTTTGAAAGAAACTGAACATTTTGTAAGAAAAAAAAAAGTTTGACAAAGCTGCTACTGATCTAATTTTGCTGCCTGTAATACGCGGGACAAGCTGGCTGTAAGCAGATATGAAAAAAAGAGAAAACATCAATTTTCTATTATTTATAGTGCGACTGTCACACACACAAAATGTGCCAGGATTTTCTTGGCGGTTTTTTCCCCTCTTGTTTTAAAACACGCAAATAGTAAACAGAGAACAGATAAGGCTCAGCCCCAGCTGACGGGAATATATGAAAAGAGGCCGTGAACAGCAGGACTGCCTCGAGCCCCTGAGCACTCCTGTAACTGAAACTGGGTTTATAGGTAATGTTCAAGTCAAACAACCTTTAAGCTAAGCTTTAACATAGTTTTTTCTGTCAGTATATGTGGGAGAACCAGGCCAACAGGTACCTTTCAGCAAAAGCTCAGGCTTGGTACTGCTCTGCCTACTCCAAACATAGATGAAGAACAAACCTGTTTTTTTCCGTCCAAGGGTGGGATGCAGATTTAGATGCCATCTGAAGACATATATTGGAAGAAATATATAAGAGAGAACTGTGTCCTTGATTGCTTAGGAGCACTCCTTGTGGCACAGTGCTCTAACCAAAGGTGCTCCAACGCCAAATGTTGGAGGTGCTCAAGCTTTACTTGTCTTGGTAGGCTCGTATCTTACTCCCTCAGACTTGGAGCAGAATTTGGTCTCTGGATTTCAAAGAGGTTTGGGAGAAGCCTGTCTTTTGCGTTTGTGCAGAGTTTTTTTCTGCAAAACGCTTGTATTTCTGTTATAGCTGTGTATGGTTGTTAAACAGCAATTAACTGCCTGTTTTTCTGTGTATCCTTCCAGACCTCCTGGCATGCAACTTTTATGTAGACTTCTAGGGAATTATTTCCAGTTCTCACCAACAGAGAAGAGGATTTACCCATTCTATGTAAATACGTATTGTAAATTGCTTGTGCAAGAACCAGTTGCAGAGCGATAGAGAACACGGTCAGAGAAGGGCGTTTGGCTGGATTTGGCATCGCGCTCATCTACCACCACGACACAGACATTCCTCCAAATATAAAGACATCTGCAGGTAAACGTGCAGTCATCTCCATGCTTTCCCATCTGAGTCCCAAGGGAGAAGTTTGTTAGAGACGCTTCCAGTGGGACAGAAATAGTGGGAGTCCCAGTGCAAGTGACTCCTGCTCTGGGGAAGCCCTCGGGGCTATCGCAGCCAGCAGAGCAAGGGCTTTCCCTGGACAGGCTGTTGGCTTCTTTGGGTCTGCCCAAACCTCTGCTTGGAAATCCCAGAGGCTCTTTTTTTTTTTTTTTTTAATCTTATTTCAAGTTTCATCAGGCACAGAAGTTCCAGTCTCCCGGCTTCACTTGCGTGGGGTTTTTGCGAGGAGAACGGCACCCAGTTTGCACAGTGCTGATGTAAACATCAACCTCAAATGATTAGTGCATGTGGCCAGTTAATCATCTCGCTGACTCCAGGTGGAAACGCGCCAAGACATTTCAGTAGTAGTGAGGCCATTACATTTGCACTTTATTTGCATTGGATGTTTAAATATTTCTGTATCCCAGTCACAGTTTCCTCCACCAGTTCTTACAAGTTTTATACACGTTTTGGATGGAACTGAGCAGAAAATATTTTTAGTTAATATATAAATTCACAGCAGTTTTAGAGCAATTGAATCAATTTGGGTCAAGTTTGATAAATCATTTTGACAAAAAGTGGGGAGAAGGCCTGGAAAACATCTTGACATTTTGTTTAAAAACGATATTTTCATTTTGAAATCAGGCTAGATTTAAAAATGAAAAAAATAAAATCAGCCCCAAACATTTCTTTCCAGTTGGCTGTTGAAAAAAAAAAATATCTGTTTTTCACCCAGTTCTATTGGAGAGTTTGACAGCGCTTGGTGACCTGGTAAGCACAGGAAAAGAAATACTTTTGAATTATTTGTGGTTAGCCCTATAAAGGCTTCGCACTCAGGTCTGTCACAAAGGGTTTTGCAAGCAGGGGTCGTGTAACACACATTGTACCTCTGAATAAATTGTTACGCAGGTGACCGGCCCTTCCAGATTACTTTTGAGGACCGATAAATCACTGCAGCAAGAGGAGAATGTCTGTAAAACAAGATACAGGATTCCTTGTAGGTAACATCTCTGACAGTCTCTTGGCCAGGAAATTTCAGTGGCAGTGCTCATCAAATGACTCTCTGTTGCAGCTCTTACCTCGGGCTCAATATCACACTGATATCATCAATATCATGAGGAACACTGTGAAGAAGTTTGTCAGGTCTTGCCCTTTTTTCACAGCCAGGTGCCTTGCTGGTGCATAGCAGTCAAGTTTTCAATATGAGTACTGATCATGCTCATAACATGCTTGGAGCACACGGGATGGACAAAACGAGAAGGTAAAATGTATCTGACGTAGCGGTGTTGCACTACAGCACCCACAGACAGTCATTTCCTGCGCTCCCCTTAGCGTTGCTCATTACCATCTGATAGATGATACGCTGCTGTCAGCGCTCGGGCTTGTTTGTGTTTGCACAAGAGTGTGAGGTATACAAATACCCCCCCCAACATACATACATATGTATATATTTAGTGTATTATAAATATTTAATTGTGAATAAATGCTCTGATCAGTTTAATTCGTCCTCTGGTCATGTTCTGACTTCTGTTTGCTTGTTCATTATTCACAAGCATTTGCTGAATAACACGGACAAACCATTTTCAGACTATGAGTTTTCTGGGAGTCATTCACTTCAGCTATTCACTATTCATCTTTTATGGTAGAAGACTGGCTACTTAAACCACACGGTGGTTTTCCCCTAATTCCTAACTGGGTATTTATAAACAGTAAAATAAAGACGGACAAATTGTGAATGCTTTTCTTTGATTGTGAAGATCCTTCTTTGCCTGCCTGTGTGGGCATACGTCCCAGGAGCAGCCTTGCCCGGAAACGTGTGCGTCCATACAAACACACAGAAATTTGGGCTTTGGGGAAAGGTCTATGAACATAAAGGAACACAGCGTGCGGGAGCCGTGTTTCAGGGCAAGGACTTAACCACGTATGTGTTTTGGATGGGATCTAGCAGTTCGCATGTTTGTTTTACAAGGCAAAATAAAGCTGCTTGTTCTCATTTTTGAAGCTTCGGTCTACCTGCTGCCTTTTTGCGCGTGTATACCCCTCTTAGTCACAGGGCTGTCTGTTTGGGTGGCTCCTTCCTAGCAACCTGCAGCCCTGGGCAGGGATGTGACGCCAACATTAAAAATCATAAAAAAGGGAGAGACAGAGAGATTTTCATCACTGAAGTTCATCTGGAAAACAGTCTTGCTGCCCACTGAGCTGGAGAGGAGGGAGGCTGTCCTCCGGCATGCTTGTGTTTTGTCAGACAGGTCAGGATCTGTGTTTGGTTGACTGCTGCGCCTCTACCAGGGGCTGAGAAGCAGGAGTTCTCGCCATTCAATGTGATCTGCAGCTCCAGCGCTGTCACCTAGGGACGATCCAGCAAAGAATGGTGTACATGTAATTGTTCATGGAATAGAAACTGCCTAGCATAACGCTGCTTTTGCAACACCTCTGTGACCTGATTCTGGGGACTATTTAGGTCCTAACGCTCGATGGTTTAGGGTGGACTCCATCTCTCCTATTGCTGGATTCCTTCTGTGCTTAGGAGGGCATCTCAGAGGGTGACGGATCACCTCTGACGGTGACGATTTCCCTCTATGGACCACAGGGATCAGGGCTCAAATGCAGACATTGACATTTACCTATACTTGCTGGTGGTGTTGTTCTTGCAACACACAGAAGTCCTTAATGATCTGTTGGTGTCTCTTGGAGGAGATAACTATTCTCTTTGCTCGTACACAGAAGAGTGTGGGCACCTTTGAGAGGTTTCTACCAGGTTGGCTGCAAGAAGCCTGTCTAGTTTCACGTGATAATGAGGTGTTTTTGCAATCAGCTGGGAGTGATTCATGGAACTAAGGAAAGATGAAGTGAATGACTGCAATGAGCTGAGCTGATCTAGCTTTTATGAGTATTTTCCAAGCAGAGGTTCTTCTGGGGATCATTTATGTACTGTCACCACTAGTACTGTGCTGCCCAGTCAGACCATACTGGAAGCCACTGAAGTGTGTGAAAACTCTGGGTGTCTGGAGAATTTTAAAATAAAAATATCCAGCAAGTGGCTGGGGATTTTGTGAATTGCATTTATGCATGCAATTAAATTCTGCTTATGTGCTGGTTCTGGTGGCCATACCTTTTTTGTCTTGGGCATAGACAACAGAGAAATCCTGGGGCAGAGGATGATGGGCTTACTTGCTGCCAGTTAAGATATTAATTTCCTGTAATTTGTTTTGACTTGGTTCTATCTATGTATGCATTTCAAAGTTTATTGCAGAGGCCATCATCATCATAAATAAGCAGGAGGAGAAAGGGGAGTTGCCATGGTGATGAGCTAAGCAAGTAGTGTTTGATCTAATCGGTTTTTATTTCGAGCATTTCTAGGTCTGCAATTTAATAATAAAATAATGAGTTGGACTGTGGATCCTGTTGAGTAGGCTTTGTTACTGACACAGAGGGAAATCAACCCCAACCTTGGAGAAAGCAGTAACTTAAACGCACTTCAGATAGCACCTTGCTCCTCCCAGAACTGCAAGTCAGTCTTTTCCTCCCTTACCTGAAATTTTTTTCACTGGCATATGTCAATGTGTTTTATAAAGGTGGTCATTCAAAGGCAGTGATACGGAGACAGAGAGAAGGAAACTACTCATAAAGCACTCATTGTGCCTCCTTGTGCAATGCCCTGCACTGTGTTGCACTGGAGGCTGAGAGGACTTCTCCTGTGCTTTGGGAGAATCCATCACCTGAGTGCTGCGGTGGGTCAGAGCCACAATTACAAGGTTATGGTAGAACAAGGCAAGGGACCTGTGCTTGCAATTCCTTCCTCAAAACGGTATCAGCACATTCAGGGCATTAGAGGAGAAGGGGAAGGGCTGCTGTAAACACAAGGAAAAAGATACAAGTTGAAATGTAGTAGGTTTTGCAAAACACAACAAAGAGTACAGAAACCATCAGGAAGCATCCCTAAATTGTGGGAAGAAAGACAAACCTTTACCTTCCAGGACAAGGAATAAATGTAACACCTTTGATAAAAGGTCTCAAAGCGTGGGGATGGAGCAGCACCAGGGGTGTCAGCCAAGGTGTCCGTCTTCTTTATCGGTTGTGACTCCTGAGTTGTTCTCCTGACAAGCGGAGAAGAGACAGATCCGTCCACTGAAGTGGGGATTTTGTGCATACAGAAATCTTTCTCTGCCTTTACCAAGTAAAGAGAAGCTGTGACACTCAAAAACCCCGAACATTTCTTTAGCTTAGGATGAATGTCAGAAGTTTTGAAGAAGGTAGGCTGCTGGGCAGTGCTGCCCAAGGGCTGGGAGAGGTGAGGGTGGGGTGTGCTGTGTCTCCGCTGCAGACTCTCGTTATGGTGGGTCCAACAACACTGTAACTCTATGTCCAAAGTCTTCAGATGAGAACACTTATTCCTCTGCAGACGCATCGGTGAAAACTGTGACTGAGCTGGCCAGCGAGTGTGCCAGAGAGCTACACTGGATTCGGCTTACTTGTGTGATGAGGTACAAGTTTCCATTTTCTCCATGCGGGTCTGTAAACCCGTGACCTTGCTAAAGAAGTAAAATAAATAAATAAATAAAACAAGGCGTCATTTTGTGTCTGTGTGAGATTACTTCAGCAGATAGTTTTCAACCACAGTCAACAAAGTACCTTATGTTTATCAAGGCACATTTTCCATTATATGTAAAGACTTTTTTTTTTTTTTTTTTAATGTGAAAGGTCATTTTGAGAGCCCACAATACCACCCTGTTACGTAGGTCCAACAGAATTTCTGGAAATGTTTAATTTGTGTTCTGTGTTGAAATGTTTCTCAAAATGTGCATCATTTAATCTATTTATAGAACCCGTCGCTTCTCCTAAATATACTCTCATTCTATATCTCAGCTATGAAAGCCTTATGTTCTTTTATCATCAGTTTTTAGTACTTTATTGTGAGCATTAAGGGGTAGTCAAACTTCTTCAAACCAAAGGAGAATGTCTGAGATTTTATATCTTCTCTCTTTACTTTCATTTTTTTGTGTTAGTCTGAAAAGGCTTTCTTGAGGACTTGGAAAAACACAAGGTTAAAAAAAAAAAAAGAAAAAGACTAAAGACACTAAACTAAAAGACTCTCCTAATACACATCCCTTTCAGTATACTCTGGTACAGAGAGTGTGATCCAACAACACCTTCAGTAGTACCTGAGCAGCCTCCTTGAGAAGGTAGACTTGCTTAAGTGTGTGCGAGGGCAGAATTGGGCCCGTGGCTTGTTCTCAGCTGCGGGCTCAACTCTGCTGTGGTGAGGTCAGGCCATAAAGAGAGGTAAGGAAAGGTTGCAGAACTGGGCTCTCGACTATGCTGGGCGTACTTCAAGAATTTAATTTGGCCATGGAAATATCCCCAGCACAGCAGTATTCCCCCTCATTAAAGGAGAGAATATCGCTGTAGCCCATAACCTCTGTAGGGGAGGAATTAACTTTAAACTGAACACTGCCTTTGGATAGGAAATGAGCTTAGTGGGGTCTGCGTGCTAAGGAACGCGTGTGCTTTGATACAAATACTCTTTCAAGTTTCAACCTATGCACAGAGTAATGATGGTCAAACACAGACCAGGACTTAATTTCTGTGAAGTGGTTTCCAGTTAAAAAATATCCTTGTTAGTTTATCATTCCTTCTCTGGGTGCTTTCTATGTCATATAATTTTGTTGATTACTAAAATAATGACTGAAATGAACCATGGAGGTTGTTTTTCCAGATGGAGAGTGTGAGAGAGGACCTTTCAAGCTGCTTTGCATCGCTCACAAGCAGGTTCATCCACGCAAAGCCACGTTTTGACCTGCAGCCACGCTGGTCTGCATGAACCTCCCAGTGTGGGCAATCATAAGCACAGCTGCGGCAAAGCTTCTATGGTTTTGCTGTGCAGGACTGAAGGGTTTGGGGGAGCTGGGGCGATTCAGAAGTCAAGCAAGGCTTTATTTTGTTCTACCTTGCCTCTGGTTTCTTTTTCTTGCTGTCGTTCATGGTAAGAAAAATAAAATAAAAACTTAGTATTTGGTTATACCTTCAGGTTGGTTTTAATCCTAATAGAAGTACAAATAAAAAGTTGAAGTTTAAAATTGGATCTCTTTTTTGATCATTCATTCTTGCATGGCAACTTTGCAGAATATACTCCAATGCTCCAATGTTGTCAAACAAACATGCTTGTCCTGAATAATTTACTTGAGAAAACTGAAGTAAGATTTTCTGATATTTGCTCTGTAATATTGGACCTCTGTGGTGAAGGGATAAATTGGAGTCCTGAAAATACTCTTTCAGCACTCACATAGCTTACTGGAACTGCAACTACAGTTTCTGCCAGTTAATACAGATGAAGCATAACATTTTTATGACATTCCCAGTCGTTTAATATGTTTTCTTAGTAACTGAAATGTGGCTCATCTGCTAAATGAACCAAGACTTAGCTTAATCTTCTCTGGAGTGTTTCTAAGTCCAGATCTCTCTTCTTTTCTTTGGAGATGTCATGAGCCTTAAGAAGTTCCAAATTCTCATCAGGTCTTTCATAGCAAAACGTGTCCAACTTTGATTTTACGTATGTATAAAAAAACATGACTACTTTCAATTTCTGACTGAAGCATTTCCAATTACATACTTGGTTTGATTAGATGAAATTTTGCCTTTTTGCCGAAGAATGTAGTCTGGATATATGTGTAAGACAGAGTGTGTGTCACCCTGTTTTTCTCAGCTTTTTTTTCCTGATTCTTCATCATTGCTAGGGAGGATTCAGAAAAAAGAGAAAAGATGTTTGTTGTTTCAAGGTGACGTTTCTAATCAAGCACTGTGCATGCTCACTTTGTTTATACTGAGGGAATTTTTATTGCCATTTTAGCAGCTTTGGTGTAAGTCCAATGCCTGTAAAGGCACCCTTTTTCAGTCGAAACATCAGGATTTGTGGTCCGTGTTCTGGCAGAAATCACTGCACTCCAAGAGTTCCTGCAGCATCCCAGCTGCACACAGTCTAGTAAGATGAGTGTATGTCTTTAAATTTCGTTATAATTTTATAGCTAGAACCAGTCTCAGTTTGTTTGGGTTATTTCTATCCTTGACAGAAATAAGGTGCTTTACCTGTTGTGCCAGAGTTTTTTCTTCTGGCAGCATCTCTGCTGCAAGCTGCAGTTTATTGGCAGAGCCATTTTAAACTCCCCTTTTCAGCAGACATTATCAGCTCAGTGCCTTGATGTTGACCATGTCACCTTCTTGGACACCTTTCCCAAAGACTGAAATTTCATTTTTCTCTTTCATTTTACTTCTTTGCTTTCCTCGACTTCTGCAGTCATTAGTTTTGCTATTTTCATCATCATATTTGCTCAATTTTCTGTTGGGTTATTCCAAGCATACCAACAACTTAAAGAATCATTGGTTTTAAAGAGAAATAGTTAAGCCTTTCCTTTCACTCCTCCAATATGACTTTCCATGAGCAACTTGTCTTGCAAGAATGTAGTGAACACTCATTATGGAAAAATATTGAGCGTGCAATAAATTAGACTTTCCTTCATCTCTCTTCCGGTATCATCCTGAACAATGGTTGCTGAAGTGGCAACTTTGTCTCTTGTGCTTTCTGCTTTAGTGTAATTTTGACCTCTGGCTTTCCAGAATGCACTCCAAAATTTTGCAGCATTTTGAACCCTATAGTAGTTTAAATAATCTTCTGGTTTCAGAGATGAAATCTGGGCGAGCATCCCATGAGGTAGTGTTATCAAGTATTACAATAGTTGACTTATTTTTGAACATGAGTGCAGAATGGCTTGTTCTATTAAAATTCTGCACTGGGGCTTCAGTGATACTGTGCATTTGTTGTCATACTTTATTGTCCTTATCCTGCATTTCCTTCATACTGAAAAAAGAAAATGCAGCATATCTCTGAGGACAATGCACCTCACAGTTTTACCTCTGCTTCTTCTGGTTAACAAAGAGGTTCCATTTATACATTGCTGTTTGAAAAACCCTCGCATGAGATTCTCCCAGTTTTTCTCCACCACCAAGATCCAGTTGCCTAAATGTACTGCAGAGGAAACTTGATTTCAGAAAGGGACCGAAACCAGTCATACAGTCCTGGTGAGTGTTCCCAGAAATGAATTACGTACGGAGATGGTTTTGTAAGGTGTAAAGAGCAAATCTGAGGAGCAGGTTAGGGAGGGATGATCATGTGTCTTTACTAGCTGTGTGAGCATTGAGGTGTGGGGAGAGGACCCGTTCTCAGCTGCCCTGTCCCTGCATGGCTGAGGAAGAGGTCACTGCCGCTGAGCCGAGGTCGGTCACTCTGCAGAGCATGTCCAGGCAGTTACCTAAAGTGCTGCACACAGCCCTGCTTCTCCATCCCCACTCTGCTACTTTTTCTTAGAACTTGATTATAAAAAGTTAGTCTATTTTATCTGGACATCCATCTCTGTATTGTTCAGGTCAGTAAATAGGACACAATTACCATCAGATTCCACTCCAGTGCTGATAAAAGCAACAGAAACAACTCTCCAGTTCCTGTTTGGTTCCTGTTTAATCCCGTTTAATTACTTTTAGCTGCCTCAGGGCCCAGGAGGAGTATCTTCCATCCCCTACCTAGTGTTGCTCCAAAGTCAGGCCAGAGCTTCTGGAAGGTGACCAGGGCATCTGGATCAGTCTCATGTGCTTCCCCAGAGGAGAGGTACAGTGCAACACTGAAAGCATGGTCACTGCATGGGTCACAGCTGTGTGAGAGTGCTTGTCCTCATGCCATCCTTGCAGAAACTGGCCATCCAAGCCAAGTTGCTTAGGAAAAGAGCATGTCAGCAATGGATTTAGTTGCACGGATACCCCAGGAAGCACTGAAGAGCAGAGACACCAAACGCACACAGGAAACATCATCTCCATCACAGTATTTGTGCAGAGCATGTCATATTGCCAGAAAGTGAATGTCCTATTTCTTCATTTAAAACCTTTTTTACAAATTCATTTCTTATAGTTAAAACCTGATCATTCCCCACCTCACTGAACAGCTACTGCATTTTCACACTCTGACTGGCTGGCAAAGACCAACTGAATGAGGACATTGCAGACACATGTTTGTCTACATGAAGATTTATTTGTGCTCCGGTCCACATGATTCATGCTTGCTCCGGGAGAGAAGCTGTAAGTGAGAAGGGATGCTAAGCTACCATGATTTTCCATGCCTTCATGTAAAAGAAAATATCTCTTCTATCCTTTTATTTATTTTTTGTCCCATTCAGTGGTGATGTGGAGTGTTGCTAGAACAATAGTCAGTCTAATCCAGACAGTTGTTTCATTGTGAATCACCAGGGTGCAGATTTTACAGTTCAGGTATTGGTATTATTGGGGTTGTTCTGTTTCTTCACTTTTCAGGCTTAAAATTGGCCAACACAAGCTTTCAGAAAATGAATAAAAATTAAATGGCTCAGAACTGGGACACGGTTTGCCAAGTATCAGCCTGGGGAGGTGTTCTGTAACTCTGCGGTAAACCCCAATGTATATAATCACAAAGGAAAAGCTGACAGACCTTTAGCAGTAGCTTGCAGTAATAAAGTATTATTATTAACAGATCCTTTCATCCAGGGATCTCAAAGCACTCTAGGAATATTCCTTTACAGGGAAATGCACAGGGGCAAGGCAAATGGTTTAATCTTCTTTATTCCTTGTCATATCAAGTGGGCACCCTCTTAGCATGTGCTGTGTGAGGGACTCATGCTTAGGGACATTGCCATGGCAGAAGAGTTGGGAAGGCATGATCTAGTGTGAGGATAAAGGACCAGATGAGACATGCATGTGATGGCAAGTTTCTCTGGGAAAGCAGCTCAATGATGAACTTCTCACAGACCCTGACAATGTCCTAAACAACATCAGGAAGTCAAAGCATTCAAGAATATTTTCCCCCTCTTTCCACAACATGATGTATGCTTTCTTATCTGTTCCGTGGTGACAGGCTGCAATGGTGCTCTGTGACTTGTGAGGGACAGTGTTTGCTATGGACACATTCAACACCATGAACCTGGGTCTGGCAGAGCTGCTTATCTGCTGCCTCCCTCTCTACAGAGACCCAGCTAGAGGACCTGGTGACAGCAAGCATTTGAAGAAGCTCCGCTAATCCTTGCATGGAAAATGCTAGGCCATGAAGCTTTGTTTTCCTCTTCTTGGCTGAGACTTAAAAAAAATGCAATGCTTTTATTTACTGACTTAATCCCTGGCCAGCCTCCAGGGAACTCGAGCTGCAAAACCACAGGGGCTGCCTGTGCTCAGACTGTTTGGGTGAATTTAAAGGACTGGGCTTTCGGAGTGAGACCTGGGCTAGTTCAGATTGCGCTCGACTGGCACGAGCCTTTCTCCCGCATATCCTTTCCTTCCCTTTTCTGCTGCACAAATATACCTCTTGTGGCTGGGTGCAATGCTTGCACAGCAGCCAGCAGCCAGCCCAGGGTGGCCTCAGGAAACATTTTCCTTCCTTCTCTTTGCTTACCCCTTCATTCAACAGGTTTATTTATTAGATGACATACCCGCTATGCAGCATTTCACCATTTAGTCTAGGAAGGATTTTATTAATTTCTGACTCCCTTCTGTCTTGCTCAGCAGCTGTTTGTTTAACACGGACTCGAAAGGCTGCACGCACAGCTTGCTGGACAATGAAGTTAGTCTTTTAAAGGATCTGTTTGTAAAATATGGTACATCTGCTAATGAATTTAGGGACCTTTTCATGGCACTAAAGTAAACCTTGCAGTGAAGATGCAGGACCCATGGATCACTATGAGAAAAGGCACAACAGGGGTAGCCCATGCACAGCTACCTGGGCACAGAGCTCCCGACCATGGCACATGTCCCAGTGCTTCCCCTGGATAAGGCAGGGATGGCTGTGCATATGCTCTTAAAGCTTTCATTTGCATGTCTTAGCTCCTCGAACATCTCTGATGTGCCAAAATTGTCACCCTGTGGTGTGAACATACCTTAACAGAGCCCAGCACTGGCCGGCTCCCATGGGCTGTTTGCCAAAGTGGCTGCCAGCCACTAAACATGTCACACGTGCCTTGGTGAGCTGGTCATAGCCACACCATGCAATCCTGTCAGGAGAGGCACTTGGTCTGCTGGAGGACTACAAAGTGACCAAGACTGCCTTAATCTAAGAAAATACAACTGATGGCAGGGTCAGGAATTCGTATCACACTCCTGAGAACGCCACTTTCTCCACATGGCACGGATGATCTAAGAGATCAGGTCATAACCAGGGCATCATCTCAGCTCTGCGAAAGCGTTCAAACATGGGTTTAGATCAGATTTAGTACAAACTGAACATCTGTCTGAACAGCAAAGTTCACCAGCCCCAAAGTCTCTGTGTTCCCCACTCCCTCCCCACAAATTAATCTTATTGTAGGGAAAATATATGAGCAAATAATTCATTTTGGAGTCTGTGGGTGGCCCCCAAGGTGAACTGGAGCGCTGAGTTTTACTATGCACACCCCCACGCAAACTCTGTCTTTGCTTCAAATCAGTATCAGAGAGCCTACGCACACCTCTCCTGAGGCCTTTGTACAAGACCTTTATCCTTCTACCAGTGGGGAAGCCAAACCCCCAGGGTGAAAGACAAGTTGAAAGCTAAGATCCGAATGATTTGGCATAAATCGGAGCTATTGCAAGATTTTCCAAGATGAGCCCACTGAGGGACTGGAGAGCTCATGAAGGTTTAATGGCTTAAAAAAGAGAATGGGCCTTAATCTAGACCATGTGCTGAGATGAGCTGCTGAGCATGGAGGCAAAGTATGGCAAACCCACCCTGACTACAGCGACTGCCCTCTTCACATCTGCATGACTCAGAAATGGCATCTGTCTTCCTCCATTCCTTGTCCTTAAAATAGCGAAGCACTGAGCCAAGCTTCCTTTTTGTGGTTGGACCCTCCTACATGGGGTGAATTTTGCACGCCAGGGGCGCTCAAGGGTGTTCTTGGAGACCTCTCCAAATGGAGAGGTGTTTGGGGAGTGGGGTGTGGAAAAGGAAACCCTGCACTGCCCTTGAGCCAGGCCAGGCATGCAGGCTCCTCCAGCTCTTGCAGGGGATGCTCAGGAAAAGCACCTTGAGGCATTGCTGAAATTAGTCCTGCAAGACAGGGCTGCAAGCAGGGCTTCAGACCCTGCAGCTGCAGCAGAAGGAGCCTCTGCGGTGGGCTTGTTGAAGACACACAGCAGTGCTGTGGCTCTGATGATGAAGAGACAAGTCTGGCTGTTAACTGCAAAGACTGCCAGGCCCCAGGAAGCAGAAAAGGGGAGGAAGAAAGGAAAAATCAGTCACAGGTAGAAAAGTAGGAACAGACCAGTAGAAGGGGTATGGGACCTGCTTATGTCCCTATAGCTCTCCCCTCTCTCCATCCTTGCGCCTCTGTGCCCAGCCATAGAGGAAGTAGAAAGAAACGATTGCATGACTTTGACCCAGAAATAACTTTTAATTATTTGAAATGGGACAAGGCCTTTCTGCTTTCTCAGCATACACACTGTGAATTATATCTCTATGCCTGGTCTGAGAAAGCTGCCTGCACAGCCTTGCTGGGATCCGAAGTCCTCTTCTGAACCAGAGCAGGTGCAAGATTTTAGAGAGAAAACAGATCCCAGTAAGGGCCCAAGCCCAGCCCAGTGGGATTGTCTGCAGGGAAAAACACAGCTTTGGAGAACCACAATTCCTTTGCTCATACTGCTAAGAAATAAGAAATTTATTAATTTAAGGAAGTCTGTTCAACCCTGACCAGCCAGCACTAACCTCAGTACTGCTGAGGCATGGATTTAGATGGAGGCTTACTGTGGAAGCTGGAAGATCTCACAACTCATAAACCATCTTCAGCATCATCCTTAGGACGTCATTCACTTTTAGATAACAACATGCTCTGGTTTGGTTTAGTTTTTCAAGCCTCTGTAACGAGAAGCAGATCCATGTCACTGGCCTTGGGGTGCCAATGGCTAGCTAAGGGGACTGAGGCAGTTTCCATCAGCCCCCTTCACTATCAGTACATGAAGCACACACTCACAAACAGAACTCCTTCCAACAGAGGTGGCTAAACGAGGTGGGTGGACAATCTCTGGAGCCATCTGATCATCTTCTCTGTCACAGGAGCCATGGCAGCTACATCTCTGACTCTGCAGGGCTGGGTGGGATGACCCCCCCAGCCTGCTCACGTGGCACAGCCTGACCCTTCAACACGTGCTGCAGCTGAACAGATGCTACCAGCTGCTTACAGATGGTACCAGCCCCACTGCACAGCTGCGCGTGGAAAATGCTGAAGCCCTGGCTCAGGGACCAGGATGAACCTTGCAGTGTGGAGGAACAAGGTGTTACATGCCCTGCAACACACTCATGGAGCCAGACCATCATGGAGGGTGGTGGGGACGAAACCGTGAAGGATAAGATTTGCAAGAATCCCAATTAAGAGGGTCAGCGCCAGAAGGTGCCAAAAAAACTTGTTGCTGCAGAGCCCCTCTCACTGCAGTGTGGGGTGCCTGGGGCTGCCGTGTCAGGGTGACTCCTGGGGATGGGGACCATGAGAACACTGTCTTTTCCTGCCTGGACACATTTAACTTCTGACCTGTATCAGCTGTCGGATTAGAAGGGGTTTAGTCACATCAGTCTGAGCTGGAATTAAAGCCAAGCTCCAGGGGTGAAAGGGCAGAGCCTTAAAGGGATCACCTTAATTGACAGGGCCTCTTAATCTTCCTGTTCTTGTACATTAATCCAAATATCTCCAGTTCTTCTTCTTAACCTGTTTTCATAAAGTAAAGAGAATTATTCTTAATGTAACAAAGCTGAGTGTAGGAGGAAAGCCTGACCTTAGCCCTCCTGAAGAAGGGGTTTGAGGCTGTTGTGAATGCTGCTCTTTATCCTGGTCACTCCCCAGCCCTTCCCCAGCAGTTTGGGAGCTGGAAATGATCAGGCAGCTCCTCCTCAGCCGAGCCGTGGCAGTGATGCTGTGCAGGATGAGGCTGTTGTTTGATGTTCCATTTGCAGTTTACATTTATAATGGCAGCGCTCTGATAACCCGGGTACTTGAAACAGGCCCAAGCGGAGAGGAGCTTGGAGCACACCACATCCATCACCTGATGAGCATGGTCAGTGGGGCTCTGCTGCTTGGAGCATCCCTCTCTACGGTAGTAGCCAGCGTGCATGACCTGGAGGCTCTGCTGCCCACCTCCGAGGGTACCTGAAGGGCTGAACACAGCTAGATGTGCCCTTTGAGTCGGGGAAGCGCTGGGATTGCTTTCTTGATGCCTGGTGCACAGGCTATTTCAGGCTCCTTGACCATCAGCCCAACAGCTTTCCAGGCTATCAGCTAAAAAGCAGTTGGATTTTCAATGTTTTAATTCACATAAGGAATTATGGGCAGTAGCCATTTACATCAAATCACTTTTTGGAAGCAAAGTGTTGGTGTGCAGAATCAGCCCTTTCTGAAATGCCTTTTTACAGTAAGCTTCCTTGGAGGCTGATCTCCAGCACAGGAGCTGTAGCTGAGATCACAAACACCAAATGCACTCTGTGGGCAGTGGGAAAGCTAACTGGTAACCTGGTAAAGTTAATTACAAGCTGTTAAACGAAGATGTTAACAGCTAAGCTAAGTTGTTAAACTCTCAAGGGCATGGATTGTGCCTTCATATGCTATGGTAGTGCAGCTGTGCACTGCAAGCAGGGGCTCTCAGCTCTACTGAGGGGGATGAAGAAGACGTTCAGCTCTTGAACCATGGCTAGGAGGGAGAAATCCCACACTTGGTTACATGAGTGTCAAAACTCTGACATTAATGGAGTTTCAGGTGTTGGAGACAGTGCCTGTGGTGCCAACCTTGGTGACCACACTGGCCCTGGGTGGTTTCAGTAGTCATTGCTTCTCACTGCCATGCAGACACAGCCTAATGGGGAAAAAAACGTCCCTAGCACTGCCGTCCTGCCATCCATGTGTGTTGTGCTTTGTAGCTACACTGGCTTGTCCTGTCGGTGAGAAACTTACCCTGCAAACAAAGTTCCTTTCCAAATACATGTAAGGCATCTATTTTTCTGCTGGCATAGTGGCGAAAGCCACAGAAAATTGTGGAAAGAATGAAGTTTCCAGGGGCAAATTTATTTTGTCTCATTCTCAGCCTGCTTAAAGTTCAACTCAGACGTTTCAGGAGCCAGATTTGTACCGAAGGGAAGCAGTCTAAGAAACAGTTGTGGATAAAAGAAATCTGAAGGCTATTCAAAAATAAGGACAAAAAAAAGCTTTTGAGTGGGCGAAGGAAAACAAACACAGATCCCAGGAGGAGGAGGAGGAGAGAAGAAACACTCCAATTAAAAGAAAAGAAGTGGATGTTGAAAACCTGGTCTCACAGAGGTCAATAATGTTTTGCTGCTAGCTTTGTTGGGCCAGGATTTTATCCACGGTTTCTAATCATGGTGATGGGCTCTTCCTCCCAAAGTTGTTCCTCCATCTCGTGATTCATCACATCTCCTGTCTGGACATGTGGTAGCACAGAACTCCCATTTAGTTAGGAAAATACTCTTTTAATGGAACGAATCGCTCTTGGAAAAAAAACTAGTTTCAAATGTCAGGAGGAGAAGGGGAAAGGTTCATGACCTCGATCCAATTTTTGAACCCTGTGAACACACAAAAATCATTTGAAAGGTTCATAAAACCTCAATTTCCAGCAGATTTGCCCACCCCAGACTTTGGGCTTGTCAGGCCAGAAGCCCAGATTCCTCCTCAGATCCAGCAGACAGTGACACTGATGCACTTTGTAAAAAGTATGGACAAAAACAGAGCCCTGGAAAAGGAGCTATTTGGGCAGCAGAAGCAGGAGAAGGGAGAGCCAGTCCCTTTGAAGTAATCAGCTAGGCGAGGCGTTGGATAAGCCAGGGCCGTTTGTAATCAGATGTCTGAGAGGACTGTCAAAGAAATCTCCCGACACTTGCCTTGTCGCTGATGGTATCTCAGTGCAGATAAAATAAAAGCAGCAGTAAAAGGGAAGTCTGAGCCATTATCTGCCTGCACCTGGGCTGCAAAGAGAGCCGAGCAGAGACAGTGCCCAGCCGTGTCTGAGGCTGCGAGGAGATTTTGGGGTGAGGAGGCTGCCTCCTGCGAGGTACAGGGACCATCGCCCCACAGGCCTGAGGAGCACAGCCTGCAGCATCGACTCCTGACCGTGCACTGGGATTTTGCATTTATGGTAGAGGATTTGTATCCACAGCCTTAACTATCAGCTTCCTGTGAATGCTGGGCTGAAAACTTGTTTTCTTCCCATAATAATAGGGAAATGCCATTACAGCTTTTTGAGAAGATTTGCAGGCTTTCGCAAGGCTGCTCACTACGTCGCTCCCTGGCCTCCAGTGTTCCTGGGGAGCAGCTTCGCAAGTCACAGAACCAAACAAAGTCTCGGTTTTGGTGTTTCCTTTCTTGTGCATTTCCTGGAGTCAAATAGGATTGAGGTTATGTAGCAGTTTTTGCTTTGAGAAGGTATTTCTAGGCTCTCTGTACCCCATGCACTTTAAATCATCTTGCAAGAATGTGATCCCTTGAAGCTTCTTCTACTGCCAAAACTTAATTGGAATTGGCCAGCAGGCTTGAAGACACAGATGGATAGGCAAACACATAAACAAACAGTGCTATCATGTTTACTCTATTTTTCTTGGAAAGCTGAGCTAGAACTCCAGTAACCTAATCAGAGATCTAGGGTAATACCACATAACATCGGCAACCCATCTTAGGCACTACTCTGTAGGAGTGAATCATTCATGGGGGCTCTGCAAGCACCAAGAACATGTCCACACCTGGGGTAACCTCAGCTGTGCCCAGAGTCACTGCAACAGATGCATGTTTTGAAATGACCGTTGGAAATTTTGACCGTAACTCCATGTCTGTTGTGAGACAACAGCATAAAATGCCCAGTGGGGCTCAAAACAAGGAGCCTCTCTGTATTACAACTTGGTCCTTCAGTGTTTTGGTGTATTTTTTTTTTTTCTCTCTCAGAAGTGGAGAGGCCCTAATTCTTCTGTCTTAGAAGTCCTCTGCAGACAGGGGAAAGTCTGCTTGATGCTGGGATTTAGGATTGAGCCAGCGCTGTCAAGTACACCTCTTAGGAATTTTTCTGTTCGGTCTTTGGGCTAAGTGATGCTTTGTGCTGATGTGCTACTGGCACAGATACTCCGTGAGCAGATCCCTCTATGGGAATTTTGCTGAGTTTTTATTACATCCTAAACTTATTTACTCCAAGAAATCAACCATCGTCCAAACTCTAGCCACCATGCAGAGACCAAGGGGGTCCATAGGATTACAGTGGTGTGAAAAGGGACCTTGACCCCTTCACTATGTTTGACATCAATCAAATGTCACAGTGGGGTTAAAAACTCCATGTATATTAACCAACTTCCCATACTTATTAAACTACAGTAACTATCTAACTGCCCTTCCCCCGCTTTCTAATAGCAGTATAAATAGTCCAAAGGTCTCTTGTCAACACAGATCCCAGACTTCTAGCTCTTTGAGGGGCAAACGGACTTTGTTTTATTACTTGTATGGCATTCCTCAAAGAAGGGGACTTTGACCTTCTTAAATTCCTCCTGGAGATTAAATACCAAAACCAGCAGTCCACAAGGGAATTAATAGACAGCTTCAATACACACAGCAGGACCTTTGGAGGGGGTCAAGTTATTAACACACTGGGAAATGTAGATTGTATCTTCTGATGCAGGATGTATCTTGCATTCTAGATCAGATAATGACAATGGGGCCTAGAAAGCTGCATTTCTGAGATGAGTTCTGCAGCTCTCAGCAGATCTTCCAATTCTGTGTATTTTACTGAGGGCACAAACTTTGCTGACTTTGGAAGTCTTCACATAAAAAGGAATGCATAACAAACTTTGGGAGAAATTGTACCTTCTGTATTAACAGTGGGCCCATGTGGCTTTATTTTTCATTAGACAAGGAATCTTACCTGGGGGCTTAATATTTTTTCAATCTCCTACCACCTCAAACCAGAGACAACCCTACAAAAAATAATCGGTTAATATTTACATATTTAAGGGAATTAATGTCAGGCATTGAAAGCCATTTAAAGTTCCTTTTTGTGCACTTTTGGATAATCAAAGTTTGCAGAAACTGTTTAAGCCTGATGATACCTAAATGGTTGTTGAAAACTCATTTCAGCTTTCTTGCAGTGCGTATTTGCACTGGAAGCATGATTAAAAATGTTTACTTAAGGTAGTTGGGCCAAGGAACAAGGATATGTGATAGAATCAACCAAAGGTTTTAGACTGATTCATCATTTCTGTAGAACTTTGATGCTTGAAAAAAGAAAGGAAATATGACAGTTTAACGGTCCTCCCTTGTTTTTGAACAGCTCTGCATCAGTCTGAGATTTTACCTTTGAAATTCTCAAGTAGGGGATAACATCTTACAAAATGTCTTCTTTTTTATCCCCTCCATTTGCTCTGTGTGGTTGGCCATTGATAAACAACACAAGTTGTTGAGATGAAAGCTCTACAGTAAATGAAAATAGTGAAAAAAGTGAATAAATTGGAATATATTACTTGTTATGAAATATTCCGTTGGCACGAATTGCAATAAACAAACCAGCATCCATTCCAAAACAGCTGTAAACAAATCTTTACTACTCCCTGATTGCCAAAAATCTCACACCACTCAAACTGACATGGAAAAAAGCATTAATGTTAGTGAGGGATGAATTTCAGGAAGGCTGGGTTTGGTCTGGATAGGCGTATCTGACATATGCAAGCCTTCTGGGAGCCTATAAAAACAAACTTTCTTGGGAGATTTCCTGCACTTCTGGTTGGGTTGGAAATGTCATGACAGCTGGCTTCGTTGCAGCACTTGGGCACGCCAGGTTGTCTTCCTGGCCAGAAATCAGGGAAACAAAGATGCCTGGAAAGGGAAGAAACCACAGAACAATACTTAGAGCTTCTAGAGCAATTCCCAGGCAACGTGCTTAGTATGCACTCAGAGATGCATGATGACTGTGTGGAAGATACACTCTTCTCGCTCCGTACAGAAACAAACTGAGGTTGAAAAACGGTTTCCAACTCTTTTCTAGCTGCATACAGGGTGTACAAATATGCAGGCCAATCCTTACTGTTCTACCTTTGGGGCACATGAAAAGTGCGAAGGTAAAAGCTGTCACATGCTGCATAATTTAGCATCTCTTCCACCTTTTGTCCGCTCCCCATGAATTAATTTGATTTATAAAATCCCAATAACATCTTAAAAAATGCAGTCCTGCCATATGGAAGCCAAGCTTGAAATGCAGAGGACCTGTTAGTGGTTTGAAGTTGAACCTTAGTGGAGTTTCTACCAAAGGCAAAATAGACTTCGGCTTTGTCCTAATAATAACATTAGGACATGTTATTATTTGTGCACCAGTATCATCTCATGCAAACAAAAAAAGCATAGTGAAACTGTAGAGCCCCTTGCCAAAAGGAAGTTCTGGGTGCTAAAAGATTGCATGGGTTCAAAAAGGCAAATTAAGAGAAGAAAAATTAGCAATGGCAATGAAAACACCCACCCATATCACGCTCAGAAGTACCTTTGGTATGAATTCCTGGATGTCAGGGGGGTGTTCAGAGGCTGTGCCAGTGCTTGCTGGTTCTGTGCTTACCCTTTTCCCTGGGCATCCACACTGGCACTGCGGGGACACCAGGTACTGCAGGAGCACAGGGAGGAGATCTTATCGCAGAAGATGGGCTGCTGCCCTGAACCAGTGCAGAAGACATACCCCTTTGCTGCCTGTCCTGCATGAGGATCAGATTTGCCCTTACCTTTTGTTGTTTTTTACTGATTTGAACAGAAAAAGTAATGCTGTTGCACAAAAATCTTCTTCTAATAAGACTTCTAGGTATGCTCCAGATTGCTTACTGCTCCTTACTGAGCTTCTCCAGCTGGACACATGCTCTTTCCAAAAGATTCCCTGAGTGAGGCGCCGAATTGATGCCTCCCTGGGCTGTAAGCCTCACTAGGCAGTGTGCCAGCCATGGGCTATCAGCTGGGCTGTCACAAACATCTCCTGGAAATACCTTGCTCCTCCTTGGTATTCTTGAAGAACACTCCCCATCCCCTCATGTGACTGAAAATGGAGCCTGTTTTGTTCCCTTCTGTTAGTTTCACAGACAATTCAGAGGCAAAAGATTATTTTTCCAAGGAAAAGCTTCCACAGAAATACATCTCCCTCAAATATACAAGGGATGATGAAAGGCATTGTGGGGGAAGATCTCCTGCTCTGGTCTTGCTGGGAAACTTTTGTAATTTGTCATGATTCCTTGGGCCACTGCTTAGGTCCTGCCCTTCCCATTGGCAGTCTTCTCTGTCATATTATTGATCCTTGAACTCATTTGGCCAAAGGGCTGAGGAATTAATGTTGTGCCTGCTTTGCAATGTTATGCTACCTTTGCATGGGGCTTTTGGTGTCAGGCTTCTTCATGACTTGTGTATTAGGAGCACCTGGGTGTGCTTGTCCCCTTTCAAGTGACAGGTGGGGTTAACCTGCCATCTGTCTCTGTGGGGACAAGACACAGATTTTTCTGCCTCTGTGGCTTGTAGCTGTATCTGTAAAACACAATGAAGTGTAAAATACAAGTCTGGCTTTTGATCCTCGGGCCAAATGCAACCCCAATGTAACCCCACTGGCTTTCCTACTGAAAGAAACTTTAATTTCCTCCATGAGGCCATTGCATGCCGAGTGGGCAGTGCTTTTGGCTTCCAGCCTAATTCCTCATCATCCGCCACTCCTCCATACACATCCTGGGAAAGAAAGGTGTCACCAACCTGGGAGCACAGGAGCAGGAAAGAGGTGGCAAAGCAAGTCTGTCTGCACAAGGCTCAAATGCTAGATCTGTTGTTCTTCGAATAAAGAACCAGTTTAGGTTTATGAACACAGAGGCCTTTGATGTTGTTACTCGGCAAATGGTGCCTTAAAGATAATAGACAGTTTCATGGGCTGAGCCCTTGGCTGGGGGTTGGCAGCCAAGGCCAGGCGAGCCGTGCTCCAGCAGAGCCTCCCTGGGGGTATGCAAGCTCTCCTGAGGGCAGCCACGAGAGCACCCCCACCTCCCCAGCCATCTGGAAAAGGGGAGATAGTTGCCTCCCTCACAGGGTCTTGCAGAGCTGTGTTGATGTTTGCACGGTTCTTTGAAGATAACTCATTTAACAGCTAACATTTGCTAACTTGTTCCATCCCTTCTGGTCGAGCTTCGTGTGGTCAGTGCAGGCAGCTCCAGCCTGATGTTAAAGCCATGCCAGGAGGAGCTGCCTTCTCCTCGGCCCCTCGGCTCTGCTGCTCAGAGGCACACCTTGGCTCAGGGTTTCCGTGGGACTTGGCTACTACTTGGCTCCAGCGAGGAGCTCTGACACTGCTTCTTCCTGGCAGCTAGCACCAGTCTGTGAACACAGGGATGTATGTGAAACCTGCTTTGGGGCTGCCATGCCACCCCCCTCCAGGGGGCACACATCCTTCCCAGGGACCTGCCCTCTCCCAGGCACTGCCTGGCATCTCCCTGTCCTTCTCCTGCAGCTCGTGTCCTTCTGGCACGGTCGGGATCTCTGCCACCACCCCGTGCCATCCCCCGTCTTGTTCCCTCCTGGCCCTTGGGAGCCACAGGCCAAGGAAGGGGGTGGCCATTTTGAAGGTGCACTTGGCACTGCCACTAAAGGGGTTGCCACAAGGGAGACCACTGTGATAAGGAGAAGCCATAAATCTCCGGCAGGAGCATTAATCCTCTTACCAAGCTGTCAGTTATGATTTATCACCCAGTTTCATTTTAATGCTGTTGCATCTTCAGTGCACCGACCCCCTGCAATGACAGGGTCGTTTCCATTGGGAGGGAATGTGTGAGAGTGTGTGTGTGTGTGTGTGTGAATGTGTGAGGTGTGTGTGTGAGGGGTGTGTGTGTGTGAGGGGTGTGTGTGAGGGTGTGTGTGAGGTGTATGTGTGAGGGCTGTGTGTGAGGGTGTGTGTGAGGGGTGTGTGATGTGTCTGTATGTGTGAATGTGTGTGTGACGGTGTGTGTGAGGGTGTGTGTGTGAGGGGTGTGAGTGAGTGTGTGTGAGGGGTGTGTGTGAGGGGTGTGAGTGAGTGTGTGTGAGGGGTGTGTGTGAGGGGGTGTGTGAGGGGTGTGAGGGGGTGTGTGTGAGGTGTGTGTGTGCTTCAAACTGTGTAACAGGAGATGAATTCAAAGCACCTCCCCGGGACATTGTCGCTGTAGACGGGCACTTTGTTCCTCGCTGTGGTGGAGCCATCAGGCGCTCCAAGCCCCGACCATCATCCCAACCCGAAGCGAGTCCCGTTTCAGCGGCGCTCCCCCTCCCCACGCCGGCGCATAATGTTTCTATTGTGCCGATGCTGTTTTTCTGGGGAAGCGGCAGGGATTTAAATATCATAAAGGCAGAAGTTGGGCTTTGATATACTGTCAGCAAAAGCTGAATACTGTAATTTCATGCAATTTTCTCCGAACTCCCCTTCCCACCCTCCCCCTCTGGCCCCCTCCTCTCCCTGGGCCTCCTCCCTGGTGCTTTTTTCCTGACAAGCCGCTCCGTCGCTTCTCTCGCATGATCCTCACCCAGTAAATTAATGTGCTGCTGCTGATGAGAGACAGTGGGTTACTGTGAGCATAGGCTCTCTCTTCTCCTCTTGCTATTACACCCTGGCAACTTCAAAGGTCCAGTCATCCTGTTTCCATCTCCCCGTGGGTCTCCAGGGCCTGACTCAACGGCGCAGTTCAAAAGTGCAGGCTGGCCGGGATGGCGACAGCCCCGGCCCCGCAGACGTCCATCCACGCAGCCATGGATGCTTCTTCCCCTTCTCTTCCTGGGATTAACTGCCACACTGGGAGGGTGATCCTCCTTCTCCCACTTCTTTTCATTTCCAGCTGAGGCAGTCTTTTGTAGAAAGAGCCCTTTTCCTTCTTTTTTTTTTTTTTCAGACAACTATTTAATCTTTTGCGATCTGCCCTTCTGGGCTGCTTAGCAGTTCCCCTGGCGGTAACCATGCTGTTTGTTTTATCCGGTAACAAGATACTGTTTTGAAAAGTAATTCTGATTACTCTGTGAATTTAGGCTTTATTTCATATGTGCACTTTCCGTGGCAGAGAGAGATCTTTGTGATTTCTCCCTCAGTAACAATGATTTTTGCATACGCGCGAAGGAAAGGTGCACGGGGAAAGGGCTGAAGGTCTGTCTGCCTGCCTGCCTGTCTCCCATCCTCAAAAACGTGGAGTACTGGTGAGAAATGTTGCTGCATTTTAGCTGTTTCTGGGCTTTTGCACTCCCGGTGGATGGGTGTGTGGTGGGATGAGGGAAGCAGCCTTTGGGAATTAAATGTGGGTGTCACCCCGGCTGCGGAGCTCCCTCACAGGGCAAGGCTTGGTGCACTGGGCCACACGCCTCCATCCCCCTTCCCAGGCTTTGGCTCATGGGTGTGTAAAGTGCCCAGAAACCCTGGCCCAGCAAGGGAAAGGCAGGTCCTTCCAAAATCAGAATGCTTTGTGTCTGTAGGCCACACCGTAAAAGGCACTCCTACCCCATCCATAGGCTCTCTGCCCAAACAGCAGTCAGGGACAAGCATAAAGGGCCTATGTGTTCTCCATGTCATCCCCTGCCTGAATTCTTCATGACCAGGAGCAGTAAATATTTCTCTTCTGCAAAGGTCCCAGGAGGGCTGCTGGCTGTGGTGGCAGTTCCTTGCTGTCCGTACAGGGGACAGCCACCCTTCAGGACCAACAACACACACTCAGAGAGGCTTCCCTGAGAAAAAGCAATGTCGGTCCCTGCAGCTATGAAGACTTCTGCTACCACATACCATGATGGCAGCATCCCAAGCTGTACCCACCCAAGGGGCTACATTGCAGCAAACCTGTGGTTCTCATTCCCTTGGTACTGTGTTTTATTTTGCTTAGGCAGTGGCTGAGTTTTTCTCTCTCCGACTGCTGGAACAACTCAAGAGTGTTGGCCTCAGTCCGAGGACTACAGTAGCTCTTCCTCCCCGGAGAAAGCAAGACAGTCTAAGAATAAAGAGTAGCTTAGAGCAGGAGAGGCTTGTGTTTTGCCTGGTGGGATTTTAACTGGCTTGTGGATTTTATTCACCCGAGCTGCCCCTCAGCACCTCCCTTGGGTGACACAGACATCCACATCTGCCTCACATAAAGCCTATGGAGAGCACAGATAAAATAAAAGAAGGAAGACAGATCTTCCATCAACCGGAGTGGTTTGCTGTGTAAAGCTGGGCTCACGTCCTTTCGTTGCCACACAACATAAAGCCTTGGGTACACCTAAAATCACTGCTCTTCAGATTTTTACCTCCAATGGAACAGGGGGAAACACACACTAGTTGAGGTTATATGATGTTGAAGTCTGTTCAGATTTCTTCCTAGTTGTCCAGGGTCTGCAGAATTTACAGTATCTTAGGTTTATCAGGGATGAACTTCAGTACGTGACAAACTTTGAGTGATTCCAAAAAAGAACAAGCCCTTCTGTTGACTACCTGTCTGAGTATATTTTCATCTAAGGCAGGTCCTACAAAGTCTTAGCAGGCTCCTGTGGGGTTTTGGACCATGTTACTGGAGGATCTGTTAAAATGTAAAAGTTTGCCAAGGTTACAATTGAATTAAAACAGGTCTGAAGCTCCCAACCATGCCACTCCCATTACCTCAACATGATTTAAGTACTTTGAAGAAAGAAGGAGAACGACAAACCCATGCAGCATAGTAGTAGTGTTTGAGTTGCTGGTATTAAAGCACTGAATCTCATCCTGACTGTTTCAATTTGATTCAGTATTTTATGACCAAGTTCTCAGATCTCAGTGGCTAAAAATCTTGCTTCAGGCATCCCTGTTGTGTTATTTTCCACATAATGACATCGTTGTGTGTAATGAGATGTTAGCAGCTCATTCACTGCTTACATCTGTCTTGGAGGAGAAAATTGCAATTTCTTGACTTACATACTGATTAGTGTAAATGTAAGTTAGTCATGGCAAATTTTGAGAAGTCCAAACTTTGGAAATTATGGCAAGAATGATGAAGACTCAAAGGTATGTTTCGGGGGAACCACCTATTTTTGGAGAAGTTGGCCTCTGTGTTTGATTAATTTTGTGCCAGAGGTATGTCTCTCACAAACCTGCATGCTCATTTGGAATGACATAGCGTGTTGAACAGGGAACTGATTAAGCCTGTCAAAATGCCATGAGGTTCAAACCCTTACTAAAACCCTCTTCTGGACAGTTTGTAGGAAAAAACATAGAAGAATCAAAGAGGTCCTTCGGGGGACAAAAACTAAGCAAAATCCGGGAGCAGCTTTTTGCTTTGTGGGGATCGACAGTGTTTCATTCGAGTGATCCTCGAATTCACGAGTGCTCTTCTTGCATTGGTTTGGGTTACTGATTGGTTTGGGTATTTTTCCTGATACAGTAACCCTGGAGTTCAGTATTGGATTTAGCCACCCACATGCAAGCACTTAAATGTAGATGTCTGAACACTAGATAGCTAAACTCGCATTATAGTCAATGGAGATTCAATGTGGTCAACAGAGTTTGAGTGAATTGCCTAAATATGACCAGCTAGTGCCACTGGAGATGGTCTAGGATATTGGTGTCTCTGCACTGGCTGGGAGGTATCGTGCAGGACCTATGGAGAACCCCATGCTCACGGACCTGCAAGCTGGAGGCTACACAGGAAACCTCCCAATATCTCCAATGTCTCTTGGTGCCTGTATACAAGCACTAAATTGAGTCCATGGAGCTCTGTGTACTGTTCAGATGAACAGGAAAGAGGTACCTGCTTTAAGGTGAGATGAATCCCACTCTAAATTCTTAAGTCTACCTAAAAGTGGACTGTAGTCCGCATGTAGTCAAGCTCAACAGGAAGGGCTTCTACAAGTATACTGGAAGCAAAAGGAAGACCAGAGAAGTTGTAGGCCCACTGTTGAATGAGACAGGAACCATGGTGATGGAGGATGCAGAAAAGGCGGAGTTACTGAATGTCTTCTTTGCTTCGGTCTTTACTGCTCGGCACAACCCTCAGGAGTCCCAGGCATTGGGGCAAGTAACGGGGAAAGAAGAAGACTTCCCTTGGGTTGAGGAGGATCGAGTGAGGGATCAATTAGATCAATTAGATATTCACAAGTCCATGGGCCCCGATGGGATGCACCCGAGAGTGCTGAGGGAGCTGGCAGAAGTCATTGCTGGGCTGCTCTCCATCATCTTTGAAAGGTCCTGGAGAACAGGCGAGGTGCCTGAGGACTGGAGGAAAGCCAACATCACTCCAGTCTTCAAAAAAGGCAAGAAGGAGGATCCGGGGAACTACAGGCCGGTCAGCCTCACCTCCATCCCTGGAAAGATGATGGAACAGCTCGTGCTGGGCGTCATCTCAAGGCATGTGGAGGAAAAGAAAGCTATCAGAAGTACTCAACATGGATTCACCAAGGGGAAATCATGTCTGACTAATCTGATAGCCTTCTATGATGGCACGACTGGATGGATAGATGAGGGGAGGGCAGTAGATGTGGTCTACCTTGACTTAAGCAAGGCGTTTGACACGGTCTCCCACAGCATCCTCATAGGGAAGTTTAGGAAGAGTGGGCTAGATGAATGGACAGTAAGGTGGCTAGATAACTGGTTGAAAGACAGAGCTCAGAGGGTAGTGATTAGGGGCACAGAGTCTAGTTGGAGGTCAGTGACGAGTGGTGCTCCCCAGGGGTCAGTACTGGGTCCAGCCCTCTTCAATATATTCATCAATGACCTGGATGAAGGGATAGAGTGCACCCTCAGCAAGTTTGCTGATGACACAAAGCTGGGGGGGGGGGTGGGGTGGCTGACATACCAGAAGGCTGTGCCGCCATACAGAGAGACCTGGACAGGTTGGAAATCTGGGCAAAGAGGAACCTTATGAAATTCAACAAGGGCAAGTGTAGGGTGCTGCACCTGGGGAGGAATAACCCCATGCACCAGTACAGGTTGGGGGCTGACCTGCTGGAGAGCAGCTCAGTTGAAAGAGACCTGGGAGTCCTGGTGGACAACAGGATGACCACGAGCCAGCAATGTGCCCTTGTGACCAAAAAGGCCAATGGCATCCTGGGGCCAGCAGGTTGAGGGAGGTCATCCTCCCCCTCTACTCTGCCTTGGTGAGGCCGCACCTGGAGTACTGTGTCCAGTTCTGGGCTCCCTGGTTCAAGAAGGACAGGGAACTGCTGGAGAGGGTGCAGCAAAGGGCTACCAAGATGATTAGGGGACTGGAACACCTCTCTTATGAAGAAAGGCTGAGGGATTTGGGTCTCTTCAGTCTGGAAAAAAGACGACTGAGGGGGGACCTTATCAACACTTATAAATACTTAAAGGGTGGGTGTCAGGAGGATGGGGCCAGGCTCTTTTCAGTGGTGCCCGGGGACAGGACAAGAGGTAGTGGGCACAAACTTGAGCATAGGAAGTTCCACCTAAACATGAGGAGGAGCTTCTTTACTTTGAGGTTGGCAGAGCACTGGAACAGGCTGCCCAGAGAGGTGGTGGAGTCTCCATCTCTGGAGACATTCAAAACCCGCCTGGACGCGTTCCTGTGCAACCTGCTCTAGATGACCCTGCTCTGGCAGGGGGGTTGGACTAGATGATCTCCAGAGGTCCCTTCCAACCCTATGATTCTATGATTCTATGAAACCACCAACAGCCCCACTGCTTATCTCCTGCTCCCTGAGCTCCCTCCTCTTGAGACCCAGGCACCCCAAGCTGTGCCCCTTTACAGCAGCCTAGATCCTAGGACCAAGAGGGTGGTTGTGGTGGGCACTTTTCTATTGAGTTTAGGTGGGAAATAAAATAAAACACTTAATTTCAATCTGCTTCAGAACAAGAGTTTTCAAATTGTTGAACCTGTAGCGGGATGTGTGTCTTCAGTCTGCTTGATGATGACGTGGATGAGGCCCTTTCCTGAAAGATGTTTTCCAATGCTCAAGCAGCCCCTCCAAGGGGGGAAGTTTTCTGGGAGCTCTTTGGTCACGGCTCACATGGTAACGTGTACCCTGGTGAGGAGCCTGGTCCTCATATGAGATCTGGGGGACATGAGGAACCTGCATGGCAGGTCCTAGCAGCAGCAGCAACAACTCAAGGGCACAGAACCAAACACAGATTTTTTGGTTTGAGAATGTCAAAATACTCTGCGTTGGCGTGTCAGAAAAATGTATTTTACACAGACGTTTACCAGACTTTCCTGTTTATTTGGCTATTCAAGCTTTTTGCTCCTGATAAAAACAAACGGGCAATGACCACTGTTTCTCAGGGTCAGAAAGTATCATCTCCTGCTGCCTGCTGAGCAGCAGCCTGAGTAGTATCTACAAGCAAGGGAACAGGGAAATGTTTTTCTCCCTGTTATGTTACACCACTCCTTGTAGCCCTGCATCGGTGAGTACAAAGTACCTCCTGGCCATGACATCATGCCACAGAAAACAGACTAATGAGGCAAAGGAAGCGAGGCTCACTTTTCTGCAGGGAGGCTGGCTCCGATCACCTGGTTGTAGTTAAGACAGATCACACTGAGCTGTTCTGCTTTGTAAGAGCTGAATTTCATTCTGTGTTACTGCATGTTTATCTGATATCTTGTAAAAACTGTTGTCCATTTCTCCTGCCTTTAGATCTTTTGCTTTTCTGAAATGCTAAATCTCCAACTGTGACCCTTCAGCAAAACCAGTTCACTTCATCAAATGAATCCTGTGACTTTGATTATGTAGGAGCTTTCATTAAAGGAGTCCAAAGTAAAGCAGACAAGGAAATGTCTTTGTGATTTGCAGCAATGCATTGAGAAACAAAAGGAAATGGATGGCAGAGATAAGGAAAATAAAATAGCCACAATTTTTTAATAAGGGGAATGGAATTTCCCCTGAGGGTCTGTGTTATAATGCTCTTTAGTAAAGCACAAGCTTTTACTAAAGTACTGGAACTTAAATACAAAATATTGCCAACTTTGAGCAACACAATGAAATTGCTAAGAGTCAGAAAATGCTGACATGAAGGCATCATCTAGAGCATTTTAAGCTCTAGATAATAGTGCTTCCAACGAACAATTGGCTATTATGGATTTAACCATAAAACTGGAGCTGCCATGTGCACTGCCGCTATGACATATGCTGCAATAGCATCACATTTTGCTCTGTGCTTTCTTTGTTATTTTAATTGTGGAGTTCAATTATGGCACATACATTCTGATTCTTTTCTGGTTTGTCTGCACTGTATTTTGCCATTTGAAAGAAGAAAATCATTCGTGGATGATGTGAATGGAGCTACTTTTTTCTTCCACTGGACCATTATTTAGCTAGTACCAGCGTGCAATGCAAGGGCAGTGTATTTACGGAGGGGTCTGGTTAGCACGCAACACCAGCATAGACTGTGTAAATCAGTGCAGAAAATCAGCCAGGCTTGCTGACAACCTCACCTGTAAATTCTATTTACTTTTTCCCTCATGGATTTTCCTGCAGCTTAACATTAAGCGATTAAGGGAATGACGCTGATGCTTCGGTTTTTTAATATTTTTGTGGTTTGGACTTTTTTATAGAAGAAATGTGTTTGATTGTTATTCCATTTACAAACTCCTTTATGAAAATTATCCAAGCAGCCATCACAGACCTGCTGTCTTATGTAGAATGCAGTTAAACTATGCAACAATGTTGCCTATGAGTTGAGTTTCTTCGTCTTAATTAAAAGTTAGAGCAGATCCCAGGCCATTGGTAGATCTCATGTGGTTATTTATTTAATTCCTTCAGTCAAGTACAGTATAACCCCCCTCAAAGGATTGCCTTGCTGCTAACCTTTCAACATCATCTATTTTCTTGTATCATTGCCAAAAGAACTGATTATCCTTTTAACAATTATAAAAGTCTATTTTACCACTCTCCCACAATTTAAAAGACAGTGAAGGGATTTTGTTCAAAGTTTCCACAAAGATTATTCCTCTAGCTGAGACCAACATGAATGACATCAGCCCAGAACAGTTAAAAAAAAAAAAAAATCAGTATGTGGAAAGAAAGAGTTCAGGACAGAAAGTGTCCTGCGACCTTGAGGGAGAAATGAATCTGGCACAAATCTGAAGTAATTTCCCCGAGGTGGTTTGCAGCAGCCCCAGTTGCACTAGCCCAGGGGGGCTCAGCTGGAGGGAGTCAGGGCAGGTCCAGTCAAGTGGGAATCCGCTCTGGGGGCAGAAGAGGAGATGGGCTGCAGGCGGACAGGGACGATGCTCCTCGCAGGAACAGCAGCCCCTGCCCACCGCTGCTGCAGAAGGGTCATGAGCACACAGACTGGTACCCTGGGAAACTGTGAAAAGAGTCATAGACACCGAGCCAGAAGAGTCCATTAGATCATCTTTTCCTCACTGAGGGCCAAATGTGATTTTCAAATACCTTTTTGGAGCCACATGGTGGCACACCCCTTAGTATTAGAAAGTCTATATTTTCAGCAAGGCACCGATACCCAGGAAAAAAGGACCAGGTTCAATTTCAAGGCTCCTGTAGTAAAACCACACTCACCCATTATCTAATAACCTTGGAAATTCAATTATAATGTCTCAGATCTAAAGCATGAATGATACTTCCCGCTGCCATGCAAGTTAGACAAAAATACTGAATTCAGGGGCCCTTAAGACTTCCCCCCTTCCAGC
The DNA here is from genome assembly GCF_963924245.1 of Chroicocephalus ridibundus. NCBI lineage: Eukaryota > Metazoa > Chordata > Aves > Charadriiformes > Laridae > Chroicocephalus > Chroicocephalus ridibundus. Next base: position 17,592,099 of record NC_086285.1, read on the forward strand.
TGTTAGATGTCCAGGATGGGCTTTTCCCCTCCTCCCCTTAGAAGTCCAGGGGACCCTGTCAGCATCAGCAGGACTGACCATCTCTCCCCTCCCCTGTGAATGTTGGATAGAGGGGTCACAGAGAGCTGCAAAAGGCAAAGTGACAGGCTGGTCCCCGTGGGATGGCACTGGGGCCCACTCCATGGAGGCAAGACACACAGCAGGTACCGGGAATGGGGCAATAAATTAAGGACCAGAACTGGCAATGGCAAGCTGTCTTATCCAAAGAGGGGTGGCAAGTGTCGCAAAGCCAATTTGGAGCAGGGTAAAATCTGAGCCTGGTCCAGCCTGAGCAGTTGCCATTGCTGACAACTGACTGAAGGATTTCACACGTGTCCCCTTTGGCAGAGCCCCAGGAGCTGCTTTTCACCGTTGCAGACCCAGAAAAGCATCTGGTCGTCTCTGTTGGGAGATGTCAAGAGCTGGAGAAGCCATCATTTCTTCCGCTTGTTTGTTCTGGTTGTTAATCGCCTTTCACTGATTAAAAGTTTATAACTCACTTCTCAGTTGAATTTGCCTGGAGTTAAGTCCCAGCCATCGTTTCTTGTTATGCTTTTCTCCTCTGGACTAAAGAGCTCTGCTGAGGCCAGAATTTCCTACCCATGACGGTACTTACACTTTGTAATCACATCATCCCTTGATGTTTTTGATCAGGCCACCAGGCTGAGCTCCTCAGTCCCGGTGAGATCTCTTGGAGATAGCAGTGGTGAATAGAAAGACTGATTTTGTGCTAGACCGGCTCCACACACAGCTGAGTGCACAGGACCAGGTTCCCCTGTTTAACATCACTGACACAGGAGCACAGGCCATGAATATGGGTGAGAGTTTGGAGATTAAACCATTTGAAAGGATTAAAGAGATTCCCCAGTCTCTGTAACAATATATTATTTTTCAGTGCAGATGGGCAAACTACACAACTTTGTACCTTTTTAATATTTCCGCTTGTGAATTATACAAGTGTTTCTTTCCTCAGCACCTTCTGCTTTACTCTCCCAACTTCATCCTTATGCAAACACAGCGATATTTACTGTCTTATCCTGGTGTAGATTAAATTACACTGAAGTTGCCAGCCTCTCCCTCAGGATCTGTGTAAAAACAATCGGGTTTCTTTACGTAAGCTCTGGGATCAGTAGCTGTAACAGCAGGACACCAGGGAGCACAGCCTGGAGAGGACCTGCTCACAGCCGATGGCGAGTACCTGCCCCCAGCTTGAACACGCAGGGGACCAGTGATGGTGGGGTGTATGTCTGGGTGTGTGTCTGTGTGTGTGTAAAAGAGGGATGTAGGGAGCCTAGAAGCAGATGTAGAGGAGAGGCAGGCTGTCAGCTGGCATGCCAGACCACACAGAATGGCTTTGACAGAAGGATCAATTTGGGAGGGCACCATAAGAAATTTCATTTTGAATGGAAAGAAATAATTGCCCCCGGTTGCATGAGTTGTCCTGTGCCTGGTACAGTCTGCATAACTCTGTAAAGAAAGGGGATTGCATTGAGGAAATAGCTTAAATCATCTTCAGTTTCTTCTCCTAATAAATATAATCTGCAGGATCCAAAAATCTGGCTGCATACTCAGGTTGGAAGAAGGTAGTGGCATTTGGCCAGTAGCAAAGCAAACAGAGAAACTGCGTCTGCAGTGGTACCTTTGGCAGGGAGGTGTTGGTGCTCCAGGATGTCTCTTGCATTCACAGGGCAGCTGGATCTGGCACCTCTGGCTTTGTTCATTGGGGTTGGGGGTGCAGAGCTAGAGATCATGGAGGAGACCATGGAGCAGACGACCAGCTCTCTTCTCTGATCTCATGAACCTCATACCAACATTTTAAAGTCCCTACAGCAGCTACACAGATAATTTGGTCTCAAAGAGCTTTCCAGAAGATGACAGCAAAGCCTCCAGCTTCACTGTAGGGATGCTGGTTGGACACACAGCTGGGTTTTGGGGGTGTACATAATACTGACTCCATCAGCCCCAGCTGCCTTGCTCCATCCCCATGCATGCACATGGATCACCCAGCAACTCTGGTCACAAGCAGCCCTGCTCTTGGTGCTCTAAGCCATGGCCTGATGACTCGTAAGCTCTCATGGCCCACAAGCCGCACATCAGCCAAGTGATCGTCCCTGTTCCAGCATTGTCTTCATGACTGCTGGCTGATCCCCTGGTATCACTTACCTCCTTTGCAGCTGAAAACAGTGATTTCAACATCATTGCATTTTTTTCTTTAAGAATGAATGAATTGATTTTTTGAGATGGTGCAAAGACACTAAATGTTACAGCATAGCAGCAGTAACTTAAAAACGTCCAAGAAGAGCTTTCTCTCTCTCTCTCTCTTTTTTTTCTTTGTGAGTGGAAAAAAACATTAAAAACAAAACTCCTAATTTGCTTGTAGGCTGAGATTTCTGCCAAGTGAATATTTATGTCCAAGTTTGAAAGATGGGGCGTATAATGGAAGTGTTGAAATACTCTCAAGCAATCCGGAGCTGTTTGATGACATACCCTACAAGGTCAGTCCTGTTTGCTGTTAAAATTGGTGGTAAAACTTCCTTTAAATTTGTGGTGAAACAGGATAGAGCCCTTTATTTAATTTGTTTCTACCTTGGTAGGAGGTTTCTTGTTCCTCTAAAAAGTGCCTATAGATGATCTCATGATCCCTGTTGTCCATGTGTGCTGGCAAGGTCCTCAAGTAGTTACAGTGCTCAGACATGACAGCGTGCCAGATTACCTGCAGTCCTCATGTCACCAGGGGGGCTGCGGGCTGGGGGATACTGTTTTTTCATAAGGATTACAAAATTTCCCCTGCAAATACTACCTCCTAGAAATAAATGGAAAATTCGCTTTCATCAAGAAAACAAGGAAAACATACTCTCTGCCTTTCTTGGGATTTCAGATGGATATGGTTGAAAGCAAGTTTCTTACTCGGTTTCCAAGTAAAAGTGAAGCTGAACACCTAGATTTTTTCCCTAAGTGAAAGGGAAGAGACAGGCTATCTGTCACACCTTGCACAAGGCAGCTGCCTTGTGTCCTCAGAGCCCTGCCATAAGTCAACTACATATTTTGCTGAGGAAGATAACAGCTTCTATGGGACGTGGTTTGACAGAACTGTGGCCAATCACATCTAGAAGTGAACACCGTTCCCCTGTGTTTCCACATCTGCTCCAGGACTCTAGCACTAACATTCAAGTATTTGAGATACCCACCATTTCCAGAAAACAGAAAATGTGCAACTAAGTCACAGATGAAAATTTTGGCCTTAATTCCTGACACTATATAGAAATCGCCCCAGATTATCCTTAGAACAGGAATGAACAGGATCTTCCAAACAGTAAAGTATATTTTCTGTTAGGATCTGGCATTTTGATTTAAGGGAATTTTTTTTGGTAAAGTGATGACCATCACACATTTATGGTGTCCATCCTTGGCTTACATCTCTAGACCTAGGCTTGGATTTCAAAGCTCGGCAGTGTTAGAAGGTAAGATTTTGACTCACACCCCATCTACTGACAAAAAATAGGTTGCTCTGATTTTTTTCTTTTCTCCTTTTAAAGACAAGAACAGCCACCACAACATAATAAAAAAATCCTCCTTTGTATTTTTGTACTTTCCCAAGCGTTCAAAGAAAACAACAGACAGAGCTAATGCTCATCTGTGGTGACAGCCACCACCACCATTTCTCTTTAACCCTCTCTGTCCCTGCGTCGAATCCTCCCAGCTGCGACCCGCAGCCATTCCCACACCAGACATCTCCTTCCACCGCACTGTGGCCTTTCCACGGAGGAGGAACACGGCTGGCTCAGGGCGAGCTTCTATGCAGAGCTAGGGAGTGCTGTAGAAATCTAGCTGCAGGGCCGGCCAGTTACGGCAGGAGCTGCACTGAGGGCAGGAGAGCTCGCTCGCCTCCTTTGCCCTGGCAGTTGTGAAAGGGCTGTGCAGCACTGACTTTCCACAGGGACAGCTTACATTGCTGAGTTTTACCTAGTAAGAGGCCGTGTTTTGCTGCATTTTTATTACAAATGTATAAATGAAAGGTGTTGGAAAGCTTGTAGATTTGCATCCTTTTCTGAGGTCTTCCCTTTTTCAGTTTCTTTGAAAACTCCAGAGAAATCAGCTGTGTCCAAGGGTACTGCTATCTACCCAGCTCCTGACCCTCACCCCCTTGCCCCATTCAAACATGCACAAAAAAAGCCCCTGGGGAAAATCTTTTGGGGCTGGACCCTATATCACATGTGAAAACGGAAAGTTGACTTTGGGTTTTTTTCAAGAAAAACATGCTATATTGTTAAAGTTATTTTATACCTTGGTGGAATGCATTTGGTTTGCAAATACTAACTGAGCTGTGTTGTGCAGCCAGGGGGAAGCTCTCCCCTTGCAGGAGAGGAAAGGCAGCCCCCGTCAGCTGCAGCGGAGCTGAGCTGGGGACTTTCTTACAGGTCACATCCTTCCACCCACTCAGACAGGTCTCATCCCTTGCAGTGCATTGTCCAACCCTCCTGCCCCTGAGGACAGAAGAAGGAAAGAGAGACTATTTAGATACTAGATTGATACAATTCATATCCAATATGAGCAGGGTCTGTGTTTTTGTAGGGTCCTTCCCAATGAGAGACCTCCCATCTCTAGCCCTAGAGAAGGACTTGCAGACCCTCTTGCATCAAGGAGTGCAGCCATCGCTGTCCCTTGATGCCACCTAAGCTCTCTCTAAGTCCTGGCCAGAAACAATGAATCACAACATCAGGTCCTGCCACCTCGTGCCACTGCAAGGGTCCTTCCTTTGCTGGTACATCGCAGCTGAGCACAGTGTGTTGAGCACTCAGTGGGCTGTGCGATGGCCATGCTCACCACAGGGGCCCTGAGACTGTTTGCTTGTATGCCGCACAAATTACTTACCTCAACTTTACACAGAAACACTGCTGCTTTTGCGGTGAGCCAGGCTTCACAGCCATCCACCACAGGAAGCCAGAACAGATAATGAGTCCAACGGCAACGGCAGGGAGGGGGTGGGGGGAATTTGAAGGCAGAATCTTGTCCCTTAACTTGGAACGTATTCAGGATTCAGTGGTTAATGCCACTATTTTTGCACAAAATGCCTTGGGACTTCAGACAACCACATATTTATATGATCGTTGGAATTGTCTTCTACCCCCACTTCTGTTTTCTCAGCCTGTTGGTTACTCTGCCTTCCTGTGTTACAGCAGCCCAGAGTCCCAGGCATGGTTCAGGGCTGCACCGAGCAAGGGCTGTCATCTAGATTCATCAGGATATTTCAGTGGTTCGTGCTCTCAAATGGTCTGGGAAGAATTGCTTCCATGCTAGGTGCTTCCATCTAAGTTAAGAGGCAGCAAAAAGCAGGGGAAGGAGCTCTTTCAAGGACTTTGAAAGCATAAGACAGAGACAAATCTTCAAGGGCTAACCTACTAGCTGGTGGGCTGTTTACTGACCATTTATTTTTCACCTAAGATTTTTTTCTGAAACATTTTTTTCTCTGCTCCACCCTCCCTAGTCTCTCCTGTGAGATGCTTTGCAGAGACCAAAGCAGTGCAAGTTTGTGTCTCCATTCCCACCCATCTGCAAAGCCTTGAAGTTGTGGTTCTTCCTCTTTGGTGCAGCTGTGCTGCCTTTGTGTGCAGTTGGGCAACGGGCAGTCATGACCCTTCAGAAACACACATAATCCCCGCCAAAGAAACCATTCCCAAAGCCCCTTACCAGGCATTCATTCCTTGTGGGTTTCTCACAATTCTTTTGGCACAGATGATGTCATCAGTTATGTTACTCGATAGCAGATCTTCAGGGAGAGAAGCACAGCCCCGTGAGCTCACTGAGGGCAGGACACCAGCCCGGAGCAGATTTCCCCACCGGGTGCAGGGAGGGCCAGGCACTCGAGCAGCCCCAGGCATCGGTGGGAGGCTGGATGCTGCTCATTCTCCCCACTGCCAGGCTGCCATCAGCCCCCCATGCTTGAATGCTGCCAGGCAGGCATCCTCATCTGCTTCTGCATGGCCAGCAAGAACAATAAATACATGTTTTCTCCTGCAAATGCTGGTGTGCCTGCCTCTGTAATCACATGTGAGGGAAAAGGAAGGAAGGGGTAATACGGGAGGCAAACCTATCTATGCTTATGACAATTCAATCCTTTCCTCCTTGGTCTGCCGGTGAAAAAAAATCCACACTATTAGGGAGCTTTTCTGCCTACCTGGAAAGGAGGTTTTGGTCTGAATAGTAACAGGAGATCCAGCCCCAGCCTCTTAGACCTTGTGTTTTGTCGTATAGCAGGATGTCTGCTGGTAAGATACAGCAAAACCGTTCTCGTGTCTGCCTGGGAGCTCCCCTCTGGTGGCAAACCCTGAGCCAAGACCTGGATCTGCCTGGCAGCAATACAGCCTCGGGTGATCGCTTCCCCAGCTATTGAGTCCACAATGTGGGGGATGGATTTATCTCATCTAGCCGCACATCACAATCCACCCCAATGAGGACTGCATGTCTTCCACCCACAGTCAAAACACCCAGAGAGCCCTGCTGTCCCTAGTATCCCAGGGGAGGAAAGGATGGATATGGGGCAAGGGGAGGGACCTGGCCCAGAGGTGCAGGGTGAAACGCTGGAGAAGACCTGGAGGCAGTGATGCTATGGTGCCTGGGAGAAATGCCTCTGGCAATGGCCGGGGCCTCTCACTCCTCAGCCTCAGTGGGGCAACCCACACCCCGCACAGACTGAAAGGGGAGACGGACCCACCCATTCATCACCCACAACTTCCTGCAACCACAGGCATCAAGTTGCCCAGGTCGGGCCCCACATGCCGTTTTGGCCAAGGGTTGAAGTTGGGCAGAAAGGGAGGGCTCAGGCTGCTGCCTCCTGTCCTGGGGCTGGCTCTGGAAGAGTAGGGCTGTGGTACCCCTGCGAGCCATCCTGCAGTGGTTATCCGAGGGGCTGCAGTCGTCGGTGCAGCTGGTTGCTGGTCTGGAAGATCCGTAGTCAGCGCTGCCATCCACTTTGATGCTCTGAGCTGCTGTGTTGAAGGTGTCTCATAAAAGGCCATGCAGGGCCCTGGGCAGGGGCAGAAGGCATTCAGGCTGTGCCACAGGTGACATCCATGGCGATGGCAGCAGCTAGGAAGGAAAGGCACACAGGGGACTGAAACTCGCAGTTGGCAAGGCTGTAGCCTCCACAGCCATCCAGCTCCTCTTCCTGGAGTACATGAGCCAGCTCGCACCGGCTGAACACCTTGGCTTTGGTGACCGTGGTCAGCAAGGCCAGCAGCAGCAACAGCAGGGAAGACCTTATTCCTACAGGGCTCCTGGTCCTCACGTACTGGGATCCTCAGGGTGAAAGGCAAAAACAAGGCGTAAGCAGGCAGTAAAGCACAGTTAGACATCCCAGGCCACCTCCCCAGCAGGTAGTGACACGGCTGGCTCTGGTGACCCCGGGCTGCTCCCACCTGCCGTTGGGGTGTGCACACCCATGACTGCAGGAATGCACGTACGCAGTGGCTGTGCTGGACAGCCCGGGCCACAAACAGGTTTTATTTGTGCAGACGTGGAAAACACAGAGCTTCAGGCACCGCCGTTTTGCAGTTTTCTTATATTAGTGGTGAAAGGTCAGGTGTCCCGTGGGAACTGGCAAGCCGACAAATGGGACCCACTGAGGGAAGGGTTACATGCTTTAGCTGCTCAGACATCTCAGCCTCTTACCCTGGTGCTGGTCAGCCTCTGAGCAGAAGCCGTGATGTGGAGTGACCTCGTTGCTGTTGGGAAGTCATACCGAAACTCACTAACCCTTCGCCCCGGTTTGCACATCAGCCTTTTACACAACGACCAGCAAGCACAGTGAGTCACATCCCACAAGTCCAGGGACTTTGTCTGAGGAAAGACTTCCAATCTGTGCTTTAAAAGACAGAATTAAAATCCTTTCCTTGGAGCTATTTCTCTCTCATCCCTCCTTTCTTCCTTTCCTTCTCCCTGTGCACCCTCTTTTACGGAAGCTGCCAGGCGGTTTGCTTTCTGGCCGTGCAGCGCAGCGCAGTCCCGCAGCCCTGGCAGGCTCTGCCCGGGTGCCTGTGCAGCCAGAGCCATTTGCCCCTGCAGAGCAAGGGGCAGAGGGGAGGAACACCTGCGATGCTGCCCCTGGTGATCATCCTCTGCAGGCAAAGGCAACAGGGGCTGCTTAATTAAAAAAAAACATGTATACCTAGACAAATCAGTACCTCCAGGAACAGGGCTCAGCGCCAGGCCTGGGGTGGGCGTCCCAGGGGGATGTCCCCTGGCAACTGCTCGCCCTTCCAGAACACCCACCACCCCATCACCTAAGGATGAAGTCCCATGAATCCTGCCCCACGCCACAGGAACAGGGATCCAGCACAGCCAGGGAGCATCGTAACTGTGGCTGCACTTTTCAGGTACAGCCCTTTGGGGTTCGTTTTCCGTTTCACCTGAAAACTAATCCTGCAAGTGAGTCTACCAGAAGGGGTATATTTTATATTTTAAGCTCATGTTGCAGGATATTTTCACAGGCAGAGAAATATCACCTTCTCACCAAGAATAATAGCAGAACTGTTTCTAATGCCTCCAGCCAGCCAGAGGTAGGATCCCAGGAATAAAATTCAAGCGAATTTGTGTCCAAAATGTTTTTAAGTTCTATAGGAAGTTGTCCATGAATAAGTGGCAAACAAAGAATTATCACAAGATCAATCGATGAGCAGAGGCAAGTGACAAATTACACACTTGTACTGGGTCAGATGCTATAAAGACAATTAGCGAGAGCATCTTCCAGTCAAGGCAGTAAAAAGAAATATGAACATGCCGTTTTCCTCAGGTTTGTGGTGAGGACCCGAAGATGTTTTCTGTACACCCCAGAGTGGTTAGCGCTTGCTCCTGGCATGTTAGCATCTCCAGCTTAATCAATGAAAGCCACTTCTGTCCCAAGGGCTGGTACCACCACAGGGCTGAACCAGGGCCTGGCCACACAGCAAGGCATAGATCTTTATTCGCTTTTGTGTTACCATTCTGGTATCTCTTTGTTTTCAGCCATGAACACTAATAAACCCAATGAAAATTAGAAAATCTCTTAGAAGAGGAGCAGCGGAAGGAATCTCCCCCTTATGGGAGCATTTAAACCATCTAAAGATAATAAATAACAGGGCTCCATAATGACATAATTTGCTCATCTTCTTGGTTTCAAAGTATTTTTTAACAAGCAAAATGAGGTTTCAAACATGTCTGTGATATCTCCTCTGGATTAAATATTAATCGCGATGCCAAAGTAATAAATACAGAAATCCTGCCTGGTTGTTCTGACATGCAAGTCCCTAATTGTGTGGGAAGCTGCTCAGATGGGTTTCAGCTTCAGCAGGAGATAAAATGCCACAGAGCCAGTACAGTATCTGTGTCACTACAAGATTTACAGCTCGATTCCCTGCCTGGAAACAAAGGAACAAATAGCTGCATGTCACGCACTGAACTGAAACATTATGGATTATATTATTACTCGAGTTTCTACAGGACTTCTCAGTGGGGGAAAAAAAATTCTATTAACTCTCTTTTACGACTACCAGCAGGGCAATGTGAAGAGAATAATCTCCTCCATTTACAAGGTCTGGGGGCCTTAAAACCTGAATAGCAGCCCAGGAGCTTTGTCACAAGGTCTGGCTGTTTCCTTCATAAAATTCCTATCTCCATTAATCTGTGTTTATTTTCCTTCTGCTTTTTAATTTGCTTAATGGACTTCAGCCGAAGTCTCTCCTAGAAGTCAGAGGAAAGTAAACTCTGATAAATCCTTTGGGACTTAATAGTCACAGTTAAGCACTTCTTTGGATTATTTTGTCTGACTTTCATCTTTGCTGCTGCAGAAATGTCGGCTGCCTAGTACCACAGCCCTAACCCCATGACTTAAGAGCCTGGGAATGAACTGACAAAAGATACCCCTCTTTCTTTCTTTCTTCTTCTGCAGGCATGGAAATACAACAAGACTAGATTTAAACCCATAGAAGGCAACCGGGGTGTCCTCCGCATATTTGCCCCATGCAGAAAGCATGTTGGAGGCCCAGTGTTCCTCAAACTGCCACTCTCTGCCAGTCTTTCCCATCCCCAGGTTTTTTTTCCAGGAGCAGAAGCCCCAGCTGGGCAGGAGCCGCTGTGCGTTGCACTGGACCCAGGCTGAGTGCTGGGCAGCACAGCCTGGTCTGTGCTCCTGAGGCCAGGTACTCACGCAGTACAGGAGGTACCAGCTGCTCCTCCATCAAGCAGCCTGGCACCCTCTCGCCTCAGCTCCCAGCACACATGGGGTAAGGAGGGGGATGCAGATCCCAAGCCTCATGGGGAATGGCAGCCCGTAATGGGCATCAGAGCCCTCCTGCAGGAGAGGAGACCTGTGACATTTCCTTGTTCCCAGTCCTACTGGCATCATCTGTTCAATAACATTTCATGTTATTAATCTATTATTATTTTCTTTTCAATGGGTAGGCTTTGAACGACAGCCAACATTGGTATTACTCTCTAAATACCTTTTTGTTAGGAGTCCAAATCCTTTGTGTTCTAACTCATATATTACTTTCTATGCAGTAGATTTATTTTTGCACAGCATTTATTCCTGCAGGATCCACTTACTCAGAAATTGCATTGTATAATTTGGTCCCAACTGCCTATTTCTAATCCTGAACAAAGGTTCACTTTATTGTTCATTTCAGCAATTCACATTTTCATTTTACTCCTTCCATGTATGATAGACATAATCAATTAGGTCCCATTTCACCAACCTTTTTATTTCCTGCATCTAATGATCAGGCTTTTAAAAACCCCTCCATGATTTTACATGTTGCTGGAGCAATTTACACATGTCCACCTGTAGTGAAACTAAGGGACGAAGCAAAGACAAGCACCAAGAGCCGAGCTCCTCTGACTGACAAACCTTGGTACAGATAAATGATGATCCCATTGACTTGTAATTGAAATTTTACATATGTTTTGGCCCAATCTGTATAGACTGAGGGCAAATTGTTCCTAAAGAAAATTTCCAGCCTTTTTTTTGACACTCAGTAAAGCCGTAACCTGTAAATGCATGGGCTTTTCTCTCAAGAGCAGTGAGTAGGTGGCCATGGAGAAGGTAATTCTGGCCATTTTTATGAAAACACGCCATGATGTTCCAGAAGAAAAGCTGAGCCATTGGGCAGGCCCCATATCACAGTAATATCCAGCCCTGACTACTTTGCCTTGGATCTGTTTTTCTTTCCTTGGTATAAAAGGGCTCAGCCCCCTACAAGCTAAACATAAATCTCAGCAATGCCTTCACTACAGCAGAGCATATCTTATCGGAATGTGCTTTTTTCTGGTACCAGGTGGTCAGCAACAGAACAGCTTTGACTTGCTGTTTTGTAGCATCGTTTGACATAGAAGTAACAAGAGATTAGGAGCTGGAAGTTAATATGGAACGGTCATGTAATTACACAACTCCAGGGCCTGAAGGCCTTATTTAAATGAACAATCTCGCACTTTGGGACACTAGCAAATGTACTGCGGTAGCATCGCAAGGAAATGTGCTTCTTGGAAAGGCTGAACGCTTTGTCAAACTGAGGTGGCTGCCACCATTGCTATATGGAGCACATAAACCTTCGTGTGCTTGAAACCAGGCAGCTCAGGACGTAGGAGAAGCGTGGCTGGAAGAGCACAAAACTCTTCCGGATGCAAAACCCACCCAAGAAGCTGGGTAAATACTCCGGTGGTTTGCTCTGCGGAGGTTGCTGCTGCCGACCAGCTTGCTGCTGGCGTCCCGGCTGGCCGTGGGCCAGTGCAGGGGTGTCTGCACCACTCCGCAGGCACAGCGGGGATTAGAGGGGCTGAGCAGTCACTTGCACAAGCTGATGCGTCTCCTGGGATCGACTGGAGACAACTGATCGTGAGTCCTATTTTGGAGTTGCCAGTGGTGGAACAAAGGTGGAGGCTGAGATCCTGTATCTGCTTCCGTGAAAGTCACGCTAAGCAAGAAAAAGCTGCGCAGCTTGGCCCGGGATGACAAAGAGCAGACTGGACCCTGCTCAGATGAGCCACTTTCCATGGGTGGACAGGAACCCTTGTGGCTTATTAGTCTGGCTTGCTGATCCATGCTATGATGTCTGGGATCCTGCTAACGAAATTATCACATCCAGTAAGAGTCAGAGCTGCTTTGTGGGAACCATGAGTTTCCTGTCTTCTTTGCATTTGTGAAGAAAGATTTTGTCATGTTCCCAGGGTAGAAGTCACAATTTGCATTAGGAAAATATAAACAAAATGAAAAGATCGGCCCTGTGATAGAGCCAGCACAACAACAACAGATTCAGGAAAGTACTAACTAAATGCTGCACAGCGGGCAGATTTTGATTTATATTTGTAAGCCTTTTTAGTTTCACATACAGTATTCTTCCTCTTTCATCTCCAAAACCCAGCCAATAGAGAACAGAAACATAGCTTTTGGCGGTCTTCATTTTTTAGCTAAACTTGTTTGTGTTCTCTCTTAGCGCTTGAAGCAGAGCAGTAGCAAATTACATTACTGCTTCTCAGTTTGTGACACACTTGACCATGTTTTTTCAATAAAAATGACACCACTTAACTTTGCTGGGTCAGTAATGAAGCAGCAAGAAAGATTTTGTTTGGCAAGAAAAACTAGCTAAGAATCCAGAGCTTCTTACAGCTAAAGCAAAATAAAGGATTTAGGTTAATTAGACCATTTATGAACTCTAAACTCTTCCCTTAATTTATGTATTACGATGAAATGTATCTCCGTGGCTGCTTTGAGCAGTCTTCCACACGCTATGGGAATATTTTTCCCACTCTGCAGAGCAGCAGCGGTGCGCAGACACTGCGGAGCAGAGCTTGTCCCTGGGGTACCGATGGGAGCCTTTGTGTCTGTGTAACTGAGGACGAGGTATGTCCCTTTGACATGAACTAGTACCGCAATCCAGCGCAAAGAGTTCCCACCAGCGATGGCCAGCTGGCTGGAAGGGGGCAGGGGTAGGCTGTCCTTTGCTTCTAGGGCCGTGCCGGCTTGGTGGAAACATCTCAGCTACACAACTTTTCTGAGGACTCAGATTTCAGTGCACCTCCATCACCACCCTCTTTCCAGCTGCGGGATGAGCAGAATTGGTCCTGAGGACACTGGTTATGTTCTCTGAGGAAAACCTGGAGGGTAACAGGCACTCTACCACTTTGGGGAAGAGAAAGCTCATTTCCAGGTGTACCAGACATCAAGACCCAAATCTTCCTTCACATAAGCCTGTTTTCCTCTCACCTTTCCAATAGTTCATTCTCACGACATCAGCATCTCTAAATGCGGCAGCATGCTTGGGAACACATGGTAGCAAGTCCCGCTTCCATTGAAACTGGCTAGGTAGTATCACAGCACACCTGACAGGAAAGGCAGCCTAAAAATAGGTATTGTGTCGTGACATTTCCCGTGGGTCTTTGAAGTCAGCCAGACTAATGCCTGCATCTGATGAGACTTCCCGAAGCAGAGGCTCTGGCTCTGAAGAAGCTGCTAACTCAGCCCAAGGCACAGGAGGGCTGGTGGGGGGACCTGTGCTTGCAGGAGCACAGCCCTGCCCAGGGTGGGAGTTTGCGTCCCCAGGCGTCCCTATGGGAGTGTGGTGTCCCCACGCAGGCAGTCCCCTGCAGCCTGTGCCAAGGTGCAGATGCCATTCGGCCTTTTCCAGGGGAGGTGCAGACCTCCATCAGGCAGATGTGTGCCAGCGGACAGTTTGTATTTTAGGAAGTGCCCTTCCATGTCCCCTGGAAGTAGTGCACGGCACCCAGGAGCATGGGGACCAGGGGCTGGCATCAGCCCGGGACCTGCTTGGCACCACTCCGCTATGGGGCAGCACCAAACCCTAGGTGCATTTGCGAGGCACCAGCGTGGAGGCAGTGAATCCCTTGCAAAAGGCGTAATTGCACCCCTTGCCTAAAAGTGCCTTTTTTTCTGGCTGACAATAACTCTCCTTCATGCACTGTTAATATTTGGGGGATGGCATTGACTTCAACAGCATGTAATGTCAGTGGCACTGAACCTTATTACTGGGAAATGATCTATGTTGACAACCATACTTTGGCTTTGCCTTGAATTTTATTTTCTATAAATACATTGCCATTTCTTTTGCAGTGTCAGGCTTTTTTGCCAGTCAAAACAGTCTGTCCCATCCATGTCCTTATCTCTTAACAGCAACGGTTTAGTTGTGGAAGGATTGCTGGTGCTTTTCTGAACTCACGCAATTTTAATGTAAGGGGTAAAGAAGGCATTTTGGTTTATATCTGAAGGGGATTTTCTCAAGTTCATACACAACTGGTTTTATCTGGTAAACTCACATCAATATTAGTAGTATTATTATTATAATATAATAATATAAAATAATAATAATAATAATTTATAACTTCCTTCAATGGAAGTTATACAGCTAAAAAGCTTAATGTAACAAGCTGAGAATATTTGCATATATATGTATAAGTATACACACACATGCGCAGGCATGCATGTACATATGCACACACAAAATCTTGGTTTATTTTCAAATCGAACTGTTTCCTAATACTGAAAACGCAGTGAAAAAAAGAGTTATAGCATGAATTATCTTGAATTAATGACACTCTCACATTCTCAATTGATTAAGGGATCTTGTTTTTCTTGAACAAAGTCACAGATCCTGTTTTGTAGTTTCTTTAACAGCCTTCATGCCTGTCTAAGAAATACACTGAATGTGCTTTACTGTGACTGTTCCTGATGCTTAAATTTCACACTCAAGAGAATACTGGAAATGTTATTAGCTTAGAAGGGTATTTGAATTTATTTGTGGTTTGGCAACAGAGAAAATAATGTTCGGTGTAAATTTTGTTCCTATTTATAAGGGAATTTAGTAATTTTGGAGACTGCATGTTTATCTATGTTTACCCATGAATACCACATGAGTTAACTGCATCAGATCTGTTAATACCACATGAGAGGTGGCAGAATGCTTTCGTACAATTTTTTCTCCCCAATAGAAAGATGAAGATAAATATTTCTGGAGTTTGTCCAATTCCGATAACTGAAAATAACCCCGAAAGCTAATTTGCAAATAAGGAAACAGATTTGCAATTCCTTGTTTGGTTGTTCTTTTTTAATTTTCTTTTTCACCTCTATTTTCTCAGGTATCATAGGGACAAAGAAAGGCACTGAAACAAGCCATGTTTTTGGATAAGACACAGCAACGGCATCCCACTCAGTTTGCACCAGCTCCAAATTTGTCCCCTAAGCACTAACCAAGAAAACCTTTCCATATACACTTCTATCAACATCTGTAAACGTTAAAAGCTTTCTAGGCTACTCAGGGGTTAAAGTTGTTCTAGTAAGTGTCCTTAATAAGGAACTCAGACGGTTTCTGTTTGGTTTTAATTATGACAGCCTTTCATATAGGTTGCAGGGGCTCCTGGTTCTGTCCTGTTGAGACATTAAAGGTCCCTTTGTTTAAAAGTTCAGAGCCAGATCTGAGATTGCCTGTAGTTCACCTTTAGGATATAGAAAAGTGCTGAGACATGGCAGGGTTTGATGCTGGCAGCCCCCGCAATGGGAGCTGCGGCACAGGGTGTTGTCAGCATCGCTCTCCCTGCTGCAGCCTGCTTGCTCCGGCCGCGATGCTATCAGCATTCCTCGCTGGAGCCTGTCTGAGTGATGGCTGATTAATGAACTGGGGCTACAGCTATCTGTGAGAAAGAAGAATTGCTTATTTCACCCATGCCACAGTCCTAACTGGGGAAGTCTGACAGCATCTTGTTTGCTCCACGTATAGACACCAGATACACGAAAGAACTTCTTCCAATATCGTTGTGTTTTCCACTGATCTCTCCCCTGCAACACCCCTCTCCCCAGGAAATAAAACAACCGGCCTTGGAATTTCTTTCAGAGGTAGAGAGAGAGGGAGGAAAAACATGACCCTCCTCCTTAATGACTTTTATGAAATGAAGCACGAAACACAAACTTGTTTTGCAAGCACTTTGTCATCAAAAATCTCATGCATTGTTTCACCTGAAAAAATAACAATCTTCCAAGTAAATACAACAGAGATCTCTGTTCTGATGATTGGAGAGCCCTTTTAATTTGTGCTCTTACGTGAGATGTCTGCCAGTTTATTTGCTTTCTCTTCGCTTAGCTGGTACAACAAAATAAAAATAAAAGGCTGCAGATGCACTCCACATGCTAGCCAAGATGGACCAGCTTGTGGCAGTAACCCATGTTGTCCTTCTTCATGTGCACCAATGCAGGAGGACGCTGGACCTTCCATGTTTCCATTTCAGCCACTGTTCAGTACGCTACAGAGCTCGTCAGTAAGAGAACAGGTCAAGAAACTTGCTGGATTCACTGATGTTACTCCCCAATTTCTCTTGGCAATTATTTTCTCATCCATGTTACACTTGGCAGGACACTTAGGGTTTTCCAGATGGTAGACCTGGCCTCCAGTTTGCCTGAGAGAAAATAGCACTGAAGATATAAGGCAGCAGAAGTTCAGATCTGAAATCTGAACATAGCATTAAGTCTGTTCTGACATTAAATCTCTCTGCCATCTGTGACCTGCTGCCAGGCTGAAACATTTGGGGTATTTTAGCTATGTAGAACCTAAAATTGTTCACAATTGCCTGCCAATAAAGACGTAGTAGGCATCTTCCTGGACGGTTGGTTCTCTAGAAGGTCTTCTAACTAATAATTCTCATACCAGTGATTTATGAGCTGTAGATGTTGCAAATTGTGCTTGTCTGAAGGGCAGTATTACATCAGTGTGTCAAAAAGACACTGAAAGCTGTCAAGGAGTCTCTTCAGTGGCTGAAATGTCGACCTGCTCATTCGGCGTTGACTGTGATTGTAAGCCTCATAGGAAATGCAAGATTTCTGCCGTGGCAGTGAGTCAGGACATAGGTATGCTGCCTCCTCTTCTAATCCTCTGCCAAATCAATAAGTTCTTCTCAAGGATAGGATTTGCAACTGCAGTATGGGGAGATACCGTGGGAGGCATAACGTAAGCTAAGCAGAGTCTTGGCTTTGCAAAACCTCCCTGTTACCCCAGAGCCACCTGCAGAGTGTGGCAGGAGCTCTGCCATTTGTGCAGGCGCTGGGCCAGCCTGACTCCTAGGTCCCAGATTTGCTTCTTCAAAGGAAAATCTGAGTAGGTCATGTACTTTAAGAAAAATATCTGCTTTACTAGGAAACTGTATTTTGGCGAGATGAGCATGTCTGATGAGCTCACCTTGCTGTGCTGTGCCACAGTATCTGAGACTGAATGAAAATCCGTGTCTCTGGCTGTGTGGTTGTTTTATCCTGTCGTCCTTTAATGTAATGGCTGGCAGTTCAAAGGAAACCTTTGAACCTCAAGCCTGTACACTCTCAAAACACATGCATTGGGCCAGCTTCTGGGGGTTCCTCATGGATCCCAGAGGCAAGTGAGACACCTGATGTTAATATCCTTCCAGATCCTGGAACTGCGATGAACTTTACAAAGCTAAAATAATATCAGTAGTATTTCCAGGTACACTGAGACACTGCATCACCCGATGATCAGGGCCCTCTGGGCTTAGGGGCAAGGCTTTTTCTTTTGCTGTAGCCACACAGCTACAGCTATTCCTTCTCCTTAGGGGATGCTCCAAGAGGCTTGGTGACACTGGCTTCCTGGTTGCTCTGCATACATGCAATTTTTACAGCATCTGCTTTCAGAGTCCTGGTTTCTCTCCCATGGAGCTGTGTCAAACACTCCAAGCCTGAAAAATGGAGGTGCAGTAGGAAAACCAGAGGAGTACTGTCACAAAAACACCAAACAGAAAGGCACAAAAGTTTCAAGTTACACCAGTCCCTGTGCCCACGTCAGCTAACTTGGTTGTAATATGCTTCTATCTTCCCAGGAGCATGCAACTTTCTTCTATTAAACAGTGCACATAAATAATCTTAAAAGAAGGTGAAGGTATCTCCATGTCCACATTGAGAGGCAGCTGGAGCACAGGGAGGAATACTTGTACAGCCTTGGGACCCAGGAGGTGCAAAGCCATGATGGCATGGGAACAGCAGCGCCCTGGCTGCCTGCAGAGCCTTGAAGGAAGCGCTGCCGCTTCCTTAGCTAGAAATGCTGGCTGGCACAGGTAGTGTTGTTACCTGCAGCATGGGTTACTGGAGTTACCTTCCAGTCATAGTGGTTTCTGATTTGAATAAAGCCTGAAAAGCGAAAAGAGGATTAAACTCAGTATATTCATGAGGAAAGGAAGAAAGGGGTGAATTCATCCCTAACTTATATCTTCTGCAGCTTCGCACATTGCATACTGGTGTTAGAACTCAACAGGGCTAAGCTTTTGCTTGCAGAACTTGCAGAATAGAGTTAAACATCTGGACATGTGTAGGAACAGAAGATTCGCTACATACAAGGTCAGAGCAACTTGGAAATACCCATCGGGCTCAGCGCAGTGCTTCCCTCGCTCAGCTTTATATTTGAAGTCTGCGCCTGGTCTCTGCTTCAGCCCATTCCAGCAATCTTCCCTCTCCTTCCCAGTCACCTCCATGGAACCTATTTGTGTGGCAGGATTAATGCAGTCAAAGTGCACATATATCATCTGGGGTGGGCAGCCTGGTTTAGAGATTTTGGTTGTTGGGCCTTCTCAGGGGAACTTTTAAGGAACAGTATTAACGAAGTGCATGGAGTCAGATTCAGAAAATTCGACCCTCCTTTGAATCTGTCTGCTAGACCTTCGCAGGCAATTCGGAAGCACTTTTCCTAATGGTGCCAGGGGGACAGCTGGAGGAGGCTTCACAGTGTCCACTTTTCAGTCTGATCTCAATGAACCTTTGTCGTTCCGTCGATGCCAACGTGAGAACATTTCCTCTGAAGTCATTCGTGTAAACAGCCCAGGGACCAACTCAGAGCATTCAGCTTTGTTCCACAGGACGGGGACAGTAGCCTGACTGTTGATTTATTTAAAAGGAGAAAAACAACAACAAAAAATGTCACCAGGATGTTGCATGACTATCCGGAAACACTCACCAAAGGGACTGTGTTAAGCAGAGTATGCAAAGCCAGCAAAAAAACACTCTATTTTATAAACCAACGCTTTTTATTTGTATTTCTGACAACACATTAAACTATTCTGTGAGGGATGTCAACTCTGCTCCAAATCCCTTTTTACCTTTTTAAAACATTTTTAAGCATGGCGGATTTCTTTAGGACACATTGCAGAAAATGGTTGTAATAGGGAATTTATTTTCATGCTTATGTGTTCCCGTTTTGTCATTAACATTCTTTCCACTGTACCACGGCCAGCAATGGGTGCCAGGTCAGGAGTTTAGAAATTATTTCTGCATCATGTGGAAGCTCTGTTAATCGGGTGGTGTTCTCTCATACAGTGGGAAAGCCCAGGGATTTTAAGCTGAAGCACTTTCATACAAGCCTTCTGTGTCTTCCCATAATATTTGTGCTCCCCTTGAAGCTCTGGCTGCAAAGATTTCCTGCCCTAAAATCTCTTTCTGTCCTCAAAGAGGAGAGGTGGGAAAAATGTCTGGTAATGCCAGGAACATGGGCATTATTCAGAGCAGGGTGGAAAATGGAAAACGAAATTCATCAACACTTTCTCCAGCAAAGAGCATGTCTAGTCAAGGCCAAGGCTTTTATTCTATGGGTCACATATGGGGGGGTTTTGCAGGGGGAGGTGTCTCAAAATATGGGACTTTCTGGAAAGGGAAAACAGCCCTTATAAAAACCACACTTTCAAATGAGAACACAGGTGAAGTGAAAATGTTTTACTCTGCCTAGCATTATCTTTCACTGCCAGCCCCTCGGATGAGAGCAGAAGCCCCTGCTCCACGCAGTGCCCAATGCTCTGCTCACGAGAGGGCTGCAGCAGATGAAGCAGCACCCCTCAGTGACGGCCGCTGACTCCCATGGCAGAATGAGACCTTCCATGGGGCTGCGGTGCCGGGCCATCAGACGTTCAACCGGGGTCGCACAGTGCCCAGGCTCCAACAGCAGGAGAGGAGCCAGGCTTTGTCCTTGTGCAGCCCAGCTCACGGCAGCCTGCCAGTGACACCTGCCCCCCATGCCAGCTCTCATCACCTTCCCCCCAGCTGGGGAACTTGGGGGTCCTATTTAAATCATGACCCTGTAAACCCTGTAGAAAAGAAGGGTAGAATTCCCTTTTGCCCACCCTCATTCGTCTGTGTTTTACCTCTTCTCTTGAAGAGTTTATTTGGGGTTCAATTTGCTGAAACACCTTACTATACATTACCTGCACTCAGAAAAGCAAGCATAAGCTTAACTAGATTCTAGAGCTTTGCTATATCAGGGTCTTTTTGGTGTGTGTTACAGTCTGGTTCCCACCCACCACTAATTCTCTTGAAGGTGGGATACTGAAACCAAGGCCTGAAGGAAGATCCTATTTCAGCATCCGATACAAGCTAGCATGTCACTAAGCTTCTATAAACACAGGATTCAGCCGAGATTACATCAGCACAAACCAGTTCAAACTATTCATTTGACAGCAGAATATTCCATTTCATTAAAAACTGGAACGGCAATTTCACAGCTCTAATTCCCGTAAAATAATAAAAGCAGTGAGCCAAGAATGGGCTTTTTTGTTTAAAATGAGATATATCAATAGATGAAGAATCTTGGTGGCACAAGTGATAAGAAGGTATGCACAGTAGTTTATTACTCAAGATATTCACTAAATAGGCATAATTCAATAATGTATGGGAGAACATTCCCGGTACTTTTGCTATTAATCCAGACATTGCTTATTTACTGGTGGTGCACATTTGCCCAAAGTCACATTGCTCTAATACCTTGCTGAAATGTTCTAATTAAACATAATTTCTAAATGGGTTCTATTATTCATTTATTGATTTGGAAATATCCTTCTTTACACACAGTCAGGGGTTTTTCTGCGCGAGCACCACTCTCTCAGGGATGGGGACAGTTATCTGAAGACAGAGCAGCACAGCATATCTCATTTGCACCTTCTCCAACAGACCACAAAAACCCCTCATTTGTTGTTCTCATAAAGACTTAGTAGTTACCTTTCCCGGCTCATATCATCCCACGGCGGTGGGACAGGCGGAGGGTAGCTCCCTGTGAGCCTGAGCTGGTGGGAAGGAGTTCTTCATTCCTTTTGCTGGGGATGTGGCAGGGGTGGTGGCAGCAGGCTGCAGAGCTTTGGTCAGGTCTCTGTGCCGGGCTACCCACAGCTGGATGGAGACTACCAATGAGGAGACGCATACCGTGTTCCCTGCAGTAATTTGCCTGGACGTTGAAATAGATGATCTTTGAAAGTCCCTTCCAACCCAAACCATTCTATGATCCTATGATAACTCTTCATGTGACCATTCCCTCTTTGTCAGGACAAATGCTTTTTTTTTTTTTCTTTTTTCCACAGAAAATCTCTCCAAGCACATGAGCAGCTAGCACTCTGAGGTCTGGACTTGCTGTCAAAGAACTGTAGACAGTAAAGTCCCAGCCTTGTCACGGGAGTGAGCCACAGAATTTGGGACCAAATGGACAAGCATGGCCACATTTCTCAGCAGAAGAACTTCTGGTAGCTGTCGGCTACCACGTGGCCAAGGTAGGCCTGCCAAACCAAGTACTGCAGATTGGTCGAAACAACTGTCCAGCTCTCATCACCGCTCAATACTTCCTCTATGCCTGACACCTGCAAGTTTGGTAGGATTGACTCTCCACCCTGGTAATACTGCTCTCCATCTCTATGCAGCCTCCTCCATCTCATAGCCAGTTAGTCACTCTTTACCTTTGGGTGGAGTCTGCAGAGGGGAGAGTTTAACAAAAGGAAATTAAGAAAATCTCCCCTAAATCCCATCTATAACCTGCTTAAATCTCCTTAGAGGGATGACTCACTCTGCAAAGCACTCTAGGAGCCTGCTCATCAGAAATACTGTAGGAAAATATGATTTTGTTTTCCTACGATGTTGTCTTTAGTTGCCAGGGCAAGTGATTTCCAAAGATTCATTGGTCCATCATTGCCTTGCAGAGCAGCAGAAAGGACCTCAGTGCATGAATGCTATTGGTTAGTACAGGAACTGTTTCATGTGGCTTCATGGAGTGGCACAGACCAGCCTATGTCTGTAAAAGTCTCCAGACATAGAAAGTCAGCAGATCTTTCATGCTCTGTCCCTGAAGTCTTGCATGCCCTGGCATTTCAAAATATTGTAGAGTGCAGCAGGATCCAGGTTCTCCTGAAAGCACTCGGCTCTCGGAAGATAACAGTAGATGAGCCAAGCAAAACACTGCTAGACAGAGGGAAGGAATTATTTCTGTCCCTCAAAGCTTCTCTTCGGCAAAGGACAAAACGGACTTCTCACTGAAGCTGTTCCTTTACTCTTCAGGATCACAGTCACTGTCCAACAACTGCTGCCACCACACATCTTGAGCTTAGAGTGTAAAACCAGGATTGCGCTGTCAAAAAGATCCACGATATTTCTTCACCCACCTGGCCACAAGGTGTTATGAAGACCAGACCTTACCAGCAGAACAGAGTGGTCAGCACCGCTTTGGATCAGGACTGAATTAAGATTATGTATAGACTAGTAGCAAAATGAGTACCAACAGGATACATCTCCTAGAGAGCAAATCACCAGAGCTGCAAGTTTGGATGTACGGAGTGTCTCCTGTCCTATCTGGGAAGCAGTCTCCATGAGGATGTAACCTACCTGGCCCAGGGAAGCCATGGCACAGCAGACTCCAATGTGGCCTATTGGGCATGCTCCACTCCCTGTTCCAAAGACGCTCCTCTTGCCAGCTGAGACTTCCTTACTTTTTTCTTCCTGCTCCTGGCTGTTCACAGCGCATTTGCCTACAAGTGCAGGGCTGTTTGTGATGGGAGGAGATGCAACAAGGCTCAGGATCAGAGGCTTGTCCTGAGTACCACCCCTGGATACCAACTAACTCCTTAGACATTGTGATTTTAAAACCAGAACGGGCCATTTTGCCGGTTCAGGCAGTGTGCAGGCCGGTCAAAACTGCAGATAGCTGATGATTGCCAGAGATTTCACTTGTGAGCTTCCCCTGCCTCTGGGCAGCAACCTTGCAGGATTTCTTCCCTGCGCTATGGCACTCGTGATCCACCCTTTCCCTCACTGAGATCTGCCACTGATGGTCCCTGGCCTGGGGTGCAACAATTAGGAGGAAAGATGAGGAATCCAACACTCTCTAGGGTGTCACATCAGAAAGGACGCTATTACTAGGCCCTGTGAGGATCCTGCTATAGAAATACAACAGCTCTGGAAATGTTACAGCTATTTAAATTGTTTATGAACCTAAAAACTGGGTTTTAAATAGAATTCCACAGGATTAGCACTGTGGAGTGTTCCCACCCTATCACCCTCAGCTAGGGCCTCTCAGCTGGGAGAAGCAGAGAGCTCCTGGGGTGACTTGCTGAGCTGCATGGGTTAGCACAACAGAGTAAAGATGAGGCTCAGGTGGTAAAGGCAAGCTCCCATTACAAAGCGTGCTTTCCTCAGCCTAATTTTCTTGCCATTTCTCATTCCAGTGACAATCAGGTTGTGTAAAACCAGCCAGCTCTTTCTCGACGCAGCCTTCCTCGTGGCCTTCAGCAAAGAGGCATGCCCACCTAGCCTGGGGAAAGAGGAGAAACCCTGCCCAGATTGCCTCCTGATACCCATGCAAGGGTGACTACTGGAGCTGCCCATTGCTGCCTGCCCAGGACCCAGCAGATGGCACTCCTGGATGGTGTTTCTCCCAGATCATGGGCAGCATCTGCCTCCAGCTGCCTCAGCTGCCCCATCCCAGCTGCCCTCCTGGGTAGAGGGCTGCAGGGCAAGGCAGGGCTGTGCCTGGGGAGGTGGGGTGAGCTCTCCTCTGCCCACTTCACCTTAAAAACTGGTGCTCCAAGTACCTCGGGTGCAAGGCTGGGAACGCTTGCCAGCACGCTGACAGAGCGGGCCGGTCTTCTGGGGGCTTGTTCTCCTCTGCTAAGGGGAGAAAGGTAAGATTTGGCCGCTTTGAAAGCCATTCCTGGCTTCTCCCAAGAGCCTAACTGGGTCAGACAGACTTTACATGAGAAGGACAAACCTGTGGACTGCTGGTTGGGCTGCACAATAAATAAGCTTACCAACAGGTCTGGAGAGGTCAGCATCTTGTGTTGAAATCTCCTGCGAAAATCACAGAATTGTCCAGTCCAACCACCTGCTGGCACCATGGTCAGCTAGAGCACATTGTCTGGGACTGAGTCCAGACTCTGCAACTTCCTCGGGCAACCTGCTCCGGTGTTTGACCACCCTCACAGTAAGAGTTTTCTCATATGTTTAACTGGAATTTCCTGTATTTTGATTTGCGCCCATTGCCTGTTGTCCTGTCACTGGGCGCCACTGAGAAAGTCTGTCTCAGACTTCTTTACTATCAACATCAGGAATTTACATAGATAAAATTACATGGATAAAATTCCCCCCCGAGCTTTTGCTGCCACCCCTTTGATATTTCTTCTTTTTTTCTTATGAAACAACATAAAAATTTAACAGGCCCTATAATGATCCGACTATTGAAACACAACAGCTCTGAAAAGTCAAAGTTATTAAATTGTTTATGAACATAAAACCTGGCTTTTAAATAGGATTTCACAGGACTACCACCATGGAGTGTTCCCAGCTCTATCGTCTTCAGCTCTACCATCCTACACAAGTAGGCAGGGTGCCACCTACAGAGTATATCACTAGAAGAAGCGTTTTCATATTACATGCATAACCGTAGGGCTGAGATCGCAGCAAGGTGCATATCTCAGCATAGTAGGTGTTTCTTTGTTTTAGGTAGAGACAGCCAACACCAGAATTTTGCATCAAACTATTCCCAACTTGGGGGAAGTGATTTCAAGCCTGATTCTTGGGCTCTTGAAGCTTTTCTGTTGACAGATCCAAAACACTGAAGGCTTTCCTGGAACTGGGGTCCAGGTGCAAATGCTGTTCAACAGGGTGAGCTTTTTTGCTTAAGCTTTTAGAAATGTTACTTGGCTTGTTCCATCCTTTTTGGACCTTCCCACCGTGATAACTAGCTCCTAATAGCAGGCTGGGTAAGGAGTTTCTTCTTTCCCTTGTGTTTTCTCTTGACAAGCATTGGCTCCTCTAGACAGAGGCGTCTGCGTGCCAAGCCACGATATTCCTCCCAGCGTGATTTCATAGTGATTTATTTATTTATTTCTGTGCTGCATCCTGCTTGCTTGCCAGTGGAAATCTGCCTGGGGGTTTTGTTTCATGTCTCTTGCAGTGGGACATGGAAATCTGCCTTCCCAGATTTACCAAAGGACTCCTGGCCAATATTAGGAGAGGATGCCAGAATGTAACAGCTCCTGTACTGCATGGGAAATGGGTCTCCCTTGCTGGCTAAAATCTTTTGTTCTTTGGTGGTTCCTCCCTCCTCCTCCACCTTCTTCTCCTCTTTCTCCTCCTCCTCTTTTAGAAAAGATGTTAATAATACATTTGTTTTCCAGAAGAGGCAAAGGAGTAGCTTGCAGCCCTGCCAAGGAGCTTTATGTGCACATTACACCTGAAATTTAGATTCCTCTGTAGTCACGGACCAACACTTATCATGCCATTTCACTGATCAGCTTTATTAGTTCCATCCCCTCAAACTTTTTGCCCAACAGAAGTCTTGAAACCTATTTTATTCATGACAACTTTAATCCCTGCTTCCTACAGAATGGAGATAAAAGGTCTTCCCCCAAGAGACATCACAAGGCTCTTATTGCAGCTTTTGTTGCATTCAGACACAAGACTGTGTTGTTGAATGTATAGGTCCTTCAGAAGACTTTGACACGTTGCATGTTGAGGCATGAGAACAAGCTAAAAAAGGGGTCTCACGCAAACTTTACTGCGGTTACTGGAAGGCTGTCAGGTGACTGTAATGGGTCTTCTATCCCAAATTCATTTATTTGAGCCCATGAAATTTTGCAGTTGACTGTAAGTGTTCCTAGATATCGGATTTCAGCATTTCATCCAAATCAACTGCTGACAAGGGAGTGCAAGACCTTCCTGAATGTGCTCTTGTCTTTAGTTTAGTTAAGTTTCTTTGCGGGAGTATCAGCTGTAAGTGACCATTCAGTTGAGTTTCAGAAATGCTGCCCACATTAGAGAAGAAAGATGCAGTGTTGGGTTTTGGACGAGCTACAGTTTGTCTCCTTGTTATGACATCATGGGAAAACATCATCAATGAGCTGTTGTTATGGCAAAAATGCAGAAGATACTAGAGATAGAGACTCAAAATATCCTGAATGTTCCATTAGATTCATTGAAATAATCTTGATTTTCTAAAAAAAACTTACTGAAAAAAGTTAAGAACAGTTCCATGACCATCTCCCAGTCACATCAGACTGATCAACAGCCAAACCCTAAGCAGATTTGTACAGCAGAGAGCTGGGCATATTACAGGAAAGCACAGCTTGTCATGGGAAAAGAGCCTATTTGCCAGTATTGCACCGGAGCCATGCAGCAGCACAGCTGAGCAGCAGAGATGGCAAAAAGAAGAGGCCTTGTCCTGGCTGCAGCTGGCCATAAAAACATGTAGATTTTATTCCATGTCTCTTCCTCCCTTCTTCTGCTGGTGAATACCAGCTGTGGAGGGATGGTGAGCCAGAGGGTGTGAGGGAGGAATTTCCTACGGTTGGCAGGAGAGGTTGGAAAAGAGGATTAGAACCGGTTATTTGAATGCATGTGCCTCTTCATAAAGTCAGCACTGAAGATACCGCTTCTTGTTCTTAGCACGCTCCAACCCAACCGGAGATGCAGATTCCCACCCAGAGCTTTCATCACTCAGGCTGTTCAGACCAACCAAATTCACACTTGGTGCTGCTAAACTGTAGCCCTGAGCCCTGCAGGATAGTGTGGGAGGACAGCAAAGTGCCTCCATTTCTACAGTCTTTTCCCAGGCCTCGTAAATCCAGTTGTGGCCCTGGGTGTAGCTGTGCATCCAGGCTACAAATTAAAGCTTCAAAGAAAGCTGGTGTGAGCTGGTACCTGTCCAGTCAGGCAACTTGGAAAGCCACAGCATAAAAACATGAGCTGGTATAACAAGAAATCAGAACACTTGGGTTTACCTGAGTCATCGTCATACCTTACTAATGAACATCTCGGGGGCTCGGCTAGCAGCAGGCAAACTCCTTTGGAAGTCAAGATCCCACAGTCTTAAACTGGCTTGGGTATATATTCTACTTCTCAGATCCTGAGATGAGCAAATACATGGGCAAGATCATGCCATCTTGGGGCAGAAGCGTATGAAAACACATAGGACTGATTTAATGGAAAGTCAGTAAGAAACCACAACTGGCAAAGAATGCAGGGGGAGGTCCTCAGAGAGGGTGTTGAGGTGCCTGAAGCAAGAAGCAAGCAGAATTCAGGTAGCTGAATTGAAGCCCATGCTCCAGTGAACTCACTGCTCTCCTGAATTTTATCTCCAGGTCTCTTGGCTTTTCATCTCATCACACGAATGCCATCAGGAATAGAGAGGCAAGAGCCCAAATGTCTCAATGCTCTGACAGGCTACAGAATCAGACCTCTTGCTTGTCCTCCTGTGTGCAGTGACTCCTGTCTTTGGCTGTGTCATGCCTACCTTCAGGAGCAGGAGAGAAGAGCCATGTAACAGGTTGCTCTGGAGTGTGATTATTAGGGTTTTCTTGGGAGAGATGAGAACTCCTTCCTCTCCAGCTTGTGAGGGACCTCACTACCCCAACCACAGTGGATAGTGATTCTTCCCATGAAGCCCTGAGACAAGCACTAAATTCCTACAGAGCAATATGGAATTGTTGCATCCCTTTGTTCAGAATTTTTATAATTTATCGACCTTGCTGCTGAATTTTTGTGGGTTAATCTGCAAAAGCACTAGGTTTTTCCTATAGGCCAGGAATTATTGTTCAGGGTCTTGCCCCTGGCTCTTCTGGGCACAGATCCACAAAGATATATGGTGAGTTTTCAGGCATCTGTCATCACATAATATCAGTGGACCTTTCTTTATTTTCAGCAGCCTTTGCCAACAGTGCCTATCTCTTTTTCCCTGAAATGGGATTAAACGTTTAATATTTTTATAGATATCACAAGTTCTAAATTAGGGGCGCCCAGGGCTGCAAGGCACGTAATGTGTTAGGTGATCATAGCTTACGATGGCTGTAACAGTAAATTAAAGCTTCTTAGCTCTTTCAGGACAGAGCCTGGATGAAGTCAAACGCATGCATATGCATACGCAGCCTGTCAAGCCCGAGGCTTTAAGACGGTGGGTTTAACAATATGTGTGACCCCTTCCTTCCAGCTCTTCGACAGGCCAATGAAGGCCATACATGGAGGGTCAAGTCTGGCCCATGATGTTGATTAATCACTTTAACGTTACGAGACTTGCACATGTTTCTGACACAAGGATGAGCTGTGGAAACACATTCCCATAAATAAGTCACCCTGAACATGTCAGCTTAGTAAAAAGTAGTTCTTGTCTCAGAAAACTGAGCAGTGAGTCAAGTCCATGTATCATATCTTACATTTACGAAAAACTGCCCCATAGCTCCTTGTGCACAAAACAATGTTGTGTGGTTATTCGGGGGTGGACGGACACACAGCAGCAAAACAAAAGTTTTGAAGGCAGCCACGGGGTAGAGGCACGTGTTCATCTCCTTGGCACTGTGAAGTGATCCATATGTATAACCCTCTTTGCCTCATTTAGGTCCTCAGTGAGGCACGTTTGCTTGGGCTGGGCACTGTTACAGCAGTCACACGTTTTCTGACAAGCTGCTTTGTTTCTTCCTGTGCTCCTGCATTTGATAAATATGTGTCCCATGTGCCTAGAAGAGATAGGCAGCGTGCGTTTAGTTTGCCCCCTCCGTTCTTCTTTTGCCTCTACATCTATACGGCTTGGTGCTCCATATGCAGCACTGTTTTTCATTCACAGTACAGTCCAATATATGCAGTATAAAACAAGAGAGAAGCAAGCAACTCTGAGACCCCACGCTTACAGCCTGGAAGCTGCATCACTTCAGTGTGGCCTGTAGTAGCACTCATAAAAGCTGGTGGATGGGAGATGGTTACCTGTCAGACCAGTTTGGTATCACTGCGCTGCATTTTACAGGATCTGGAATATGATGCAAAGATACCTGAATGCCAAATCAACCCAACTCAATCAAGCCGGAGCTGCTGGCACCAGCCCTGGGGGGTGGAAGAGGGGATGGCGGGTGGAGGCAGCCCATGGAACCACCGTGCTAAATGTTTCACGCTCCAGGGTGCCGGAAATCCGTACTGCTCCGGCACGGAACAGCGCCCGCCCGTGGAGGCAGCCTGGGCTTGGCTCCCTGTGAATTCGCCCTGCAACAGCCAGGTGCACAGGAGCAAAGGATTTCTGCAGGAGACAGCTTGGCTGGACCAAAGCCCAATCTTTGTCAAGCTGTTCAGGTACCTGTGCATCACGCTTCAGGAGTTTTACATTACCAGGGGGATCCTAGCCCTGTATTTCCCCTGCTGTTGGGGAGCTGACTATAAATCAATGCCTATTTTGCATGATTCGGCTTCAAAGCTCTGCGTCAACATTAGCTGACAGCTATCTGACATAGATGCTCGTTATCCAAAACAGGGAGGCAAAGGCATTTGCTTTATTTCTCCCGGTGAATCAATGACAGCACAAGGATGTGCATCGTGAGGCCCTGGCTCCCCCAGATAATTCACTAGAGCTCATCGCCTCTCTTGCTAATGGCTTCCATGCACAGAAAGCATTACCGAAAGCCACAAGTGAGTGTGAGAAAGATGCCTGCGAGGAATCTTTGAAGAGCCTCGTAAAGACAGGGCATGCAGGAAATGCCTGAATGGTGGTTTAACTGGCCATGCATCCTTGCACGTGAAGTTTTCTGGGTTCTCATCACGCACATTATGCCGTTAATATCCTTTGAAGAGAAAGCACTTTCCTATCCATTCATGCAGCTACGTGTCTGAAATGCACTTAGTCAGGTAAAGCTGCTTGCCTGTATTTACCTCTAGATCAAAAGCTGTTCTGATATCCAGGGATATTTAAATGACAATTAAATTCCTCACAGCTGTAACAGCCCTTTCCGTGCCCATCCTAACACTCTGCTTTTAGGCAAGTGAGTGGGAGTTAGAAGGTGCCTGAAATACGGGCATTTTTAACAACACAAATGAGTAAGCAGTGAACAGTTTTGGATTGCAGATGTTTCGGTTCAGCTTAGGGGCAGACGTTCAGGCCCTGGTGTGCTTTCCTTAAAAGTCTGAGTAACCGCAGCTCAGACGTGTGCTGTTCCTACACACACACTTCCCTATCTCCTCTCCTTCGCACACAGCAGCTGCGCGATTGTGAGAAGAACTGGTGTCAAATTAATAGTAAGTAATTGGTAAGAGCTGATGAATCTCTCAGATGAAAGGTACCATCTAATTACAAACTTTTGTCATTGTTCGTTATTATGAAGCCAACAGTTAAAGGACTGTTGCCCCTAGAAATCTTCTATTTTTGTGTGTTTATAAGATTTTAAATGGTTTCAGTTCTTGCATCTTGCTAATGTTTTAGTCTCAGGCTTTTGTCTCTTTTTTTTTTTTTTATTTTTTGGTCCTTTTTCTCTAAATGAGCTTTTTGCCTTTTCAGTTTGGCAAAATCTCTCAACATGCCATATAGGCTGTGTAGACAAGCTGTTTGCACGCCCACATTGCAAACGCTGTCTGAAAGCCGACCCTGTGCATTTGCAGTTCTGCCTTAGCTGAAGATGCAGCATTTGGGCCTCATCTCTGCCTTCTTAACAATGTTTCTGCAAACTGCAGTGCTTGTTTGAGGTACACAACACTTGTGAAAGAAGATGGGAAAGTTGTCAGAAGTAAAAGTTGATCTAGTCCAGCAATGATCTGGTCTGTGCATCTGTGTACGTCCGGGCGTGTGTACTTGCAATTACTACAATGCCAGGCTGCAGCTTGTAAATAAGAACCGCAATAACAAGGCAGATATAAAATAAACAGCTCACGAGATCAAAGAGAGAATCGCTCAATATATGTGAAACAGAATATCAGACATAGCGCTAAATAGGATCAGACTGGAAACTTAAACCACTTCTGTGCCAAGTCCATGGCTGGAATAACTTCATGGAGTTTAGTGGTGAACCAGGGATGAGTTTGGCATCGGGTGAACTTTTTGTTCTTGGGTAAGTTGTGACATAATGTTGAAATTATTGTTACTGAAGTATGGCTGACTCAAATTAGCTGAGGCTCCAAGCAGGAGCTGGGTTGTTGTGAACGGAAACTGCATGCAAAGTTAACAGAGGCCAGTTTAGACTGTGATTGCTTGCAGTTGATTAAAGTAAGATAACCATCCTGCTGAAAACCATAACCGAATTTCCACAGCCATTCACTCTCAGAAGGCTTCAATTAGACTACTGTGCATCCCTTCCTCCGCACTGGAAACCACAGAGCTGCTCTTCAAGCCACCTATGCATATACATGGGATCTCTTCTCCCGCTGCCATGTGGCTGTAGAAGACGGAAACACCCATCTTCAGCTTTTGGATACAGGGCTCAACTTTCTCAGTTTTGACCAAAATAGCTGTTCTTTCTGGTTTGCTGTTACAGTTTGGTAAAGGCTCAAATATAGGAGCTGAATTCTATCTGTGTTCTTGGGATAAGACATTTTGGCCTGCTGGATTTACTCCTGCAGGGACCTGATCCTGAGCTGCGTGTAGGCACACCCCACAGTTTCACTGTTGTGTCATCGATCATTGACGCTTTGTGTGTGGTGAGTGATGGATCTCAGGGCTTTCTGAGATCAGAGAAATAGTCCAAATACAAAAGTACTGATTTTGGTGAGTTCAAAAATGAACAAAAAGCTTCAGGCCCTGGGGAGAATGTAATGATTCAAAATAATGTAGGAAACATAACCCTGGACTATCCCTATTTCTTTGTAAAACAACAAACAACTCCATTGCATCTCAGAGTTTTGCAATTCATTCTGCTCCTTTGAATCCCTACCAAAACAAGTGGTAATGATTATAAGCCCTTTTTTAAGGTGAAAAGAAAAAATCATCTCAGTCCTAAGAGCTCACATATGAAAGATGCTCTTAACCTGGCAGACTTGTGCAAAGATACCAGCGCTGCTGTCCCGCAGTGGGAGCACAGTAGGGAGAGGATCTGCAAAGTCTTCAGAGCCCCACTGATGCCAGACTCCTGGTGCTTGGCTGATTTATAGGCTGCCCTAAATAACTCGGCTTCCCCTTGCTGATAGCAGAAGTCTGCTTTGCTTAATCCCACTGAACAGCAGAGAGTTGGTGTCATCTGCACCTCCGATGAGCGTTTCCTTGTGAACTTACTGACAACACCTCCTCTGAGGAAGCCAATACTGACAAAACAATAGTTCCACTGTCAACAAAGTTATTTAAAGCACAAAATAACAAAGTTATATTAGATATTATTAGATCTTGTAAGAAGATGCATGAGATTTGATTTCCACGGTGTACTTCAGAGACCTTA
This sequence comes from Chroicocephalus ridibundus, assembly GCF_963924245.1. Taxonomy (NCBI): domain Eukaryota; kingdom Metazoa; phylum Chordata; class Aves; order Charadriiformes; family Laridae; genus Chroicocephalus; species Chroicocephalus ridibundus. Next base: position 17,624,571 of record NC_086285.1, read on the forward strand.
TTATTTCCTTAGACTGAAATGCTTGTGTCTCAGCCGTCTCCATTAACCTCAGCTGAATGCCTTGGCGTTATCCTGGTAATGGGCCAGGTCTTGGAGTAGAGGACAGGGGAGGTGTGCCTCCAGCGCTAATTCTTGGTCATGCAGTGAAACATAGAGTGGAAGTAGGAGCGAATGGAGGCCAAAAAGAGGTGCAGAGTATAAATGACAGCGATGACAGGAATTCTTGTTTTCAAGGCTTTCCTGGCAAAGTAAGGCTACAAGATGCTGTATTATTGCATTTTGTTCTTTTAGTTTTGCTACAAGACATACTGATTATACAAATGACTCCCAGCTGAAAAGGGGATGGGATTTTGGCATGTTTAACAAGAAAGTTTTTCTCCTAACTGGGTGTAGAATTTGCCAATATTGCTAAAGAATTGCAGTATTAAATAATCTTCTTTTTTTTTTTTCCTTTCAGATGCTTCCATTGCAATCTGGTTTGTTTCTTTAGTCATTCTGGTATGCTAATAGCCACCCATATTATGCTCCAAAAAAAAGCTATGGCCCTGCATAACTAGAGTTTTCGGATCAAAAAATTTACCTTTAAATGCTTGAACATTCAGAGATTTTTTTTTTTAAGTGAATCTCAAAAGGGACACTTTTTCTGCAGTTCAGAAAACTACACTCTGCAATTACCCTTATCCTGAACTGTATGTTTTTTCTTCATTCAGCTGCCATCTTTTTGCTGGGAAAGGTATTTGTGGAAGAAAATCCCTTGATTTTTATCTTCAGTGCCATCTAAAAAAGATATGCATGGGTTTGCTCATGTCTGAAGTTAAACCAAAACGATAATTTGGAAGCCATATATTCAGAATGTAAATGACTCATCTTTAGGTGAAACTGACCCTAATTAGATCTAGATCAGCCGTCATTTGACAGAGAGAAAGAAAATTCATTTTCTCTGAAATGTGGTAATGGCTAGGAAACTAGCCCCAGAACCTTAAATTAAAAGCAGGTTTTAACATGCTGGCTCCATGCCTGCCTTCAATATCAGCCTCTGCCTGTTTCAGTTAAATAAATGGTAACAAAAGAAGACAGGCTGGGTGACGTTAAATAAAGAGAAATTTAAGAGAGTAATTATAGCATTAAACAGGGCCAGAGGTGAGGAACTATAAACTTTGTGGAACAAAGTGCGGCATCGTAGTTTCTCCAAAACTTTGTTCGCCAAAACCTTTTTATTCCTGGTCACACAAAGCTGTCTGTTAGCTGAGGTGCCTGTCCCCTGCTCCCGACATCGGTCTGGGACAGGCAAGTGTGAGGAGTGGGATGGGAGATGAAGGAGCAATGGCTCTGGGTGGCAAGGGTGGATCCTGGGGTGGTCAGCAACCCTGCCACTGTGGTAACCCCCAAGGGGCATCTCAGACTGCTTTTCCATCTCATTTGTCATCTCATTTTCATAATATGTGCGACTTGTTGCTCTTCCCCTATCTGACAGGTGGCTTCGGAAAAGAAAGTTTACTAAAGAGCGGTCAGTATCTCCTACATACACGTTTTGAAGTGTTTGGCTTAGGGAGGTACAGTGAAGTAACAGCCCATCTCAGTCAGTACGAATCCTAAAAGAACAGTTCTAACCACTGGTTATTTTAGTGAAATCAAAGATATCCCTGCAAAACCAATCGCTCTAATAACATATGGTGGGCAAAGCTCAAAAGATTAGGGGCTTAATTCGTGTAAGCGCCTGAGAGAGGCGCACAGAAGGGGAATTGAATTTAAAAAAATCGTCTGGGTCTCACTTGTCTTTGAAATGTGATGCCCTTGTTATGAATGAGGCCATTTAGGCATCCGTGGTCTGCGTGCGTGCGTGCATGCGTGCGTGCATGCGTGCATGTATGTATGTAACGAGACATAAGAAACACACTCATGACCAGAATAATCCCATAACCTGATGTTCTTGCGTAGTTCAGAGGACAAAAAAATCAGTTTAAGGCTTTTTAAATGTTCAGCTGCAAGAGGACTGGTGTGGAAAGGAAAAAGCTTGTGCATCATCCAGCTTTCAGGCTGCAGCGGGGTCCTGGTGTGCCGGCATCCCTCATCATCTCCTTCTGCCTTGCTCCAGACTTATCCCCGCTTAACAAGCTGCAGGCCCCAAGCAAACCCGACTTTCATGCAGCTTTCTTCTGGGGATGAAAATAAAGCATATCTTTATTCTGGAGGCAGAGTCTGTGCTATATTGGCTAGCACAGTATAGCTGTGTTCCGTGACCTAGTAAATCCTGTCAAGGGCCAGGGAAGGCATTCCTAGACAGGCATTCAGAAAACAGGAGCTGCACCCAAAACTCATGAGATTTTTAGCATTGCTAACTGTCATATTGTTTGCTGTTGCCTTCTGCTTTCATACTTTTTCAACTACAAGGTTTCCAGCTTTTGATAACTTTAAGGGCCTGAGAAAGCAAGTATTTTCAATTGATTACATAAATTCAGGATCTGAGGATATAGCTGAAAGCTGCCGAGATCTCCAAGAATCTAATGCCTATTTCAGGAATGTCCTGCGTGATATTAAGTTAATTTTTTGCTGGATACTGAGCATGGTAAAAAGGAAGGGTTATTTATTTCATAACATTTTTATGGAAAAAATTATCATCTTTTCGTTTTATGGAAGAGTAAGTGAAAATTTTGCCCACAGTTTTTGCTAATGGTTTTCATTCATTCATTCCCTGAAAGTGTTTTTCTATAATCATTTATGCAAGATATTCACCTCAATTTAAAAATGAATTGTCAGTGAAAAAACGCTTACAATATGACTGATCAGACTCTTAAAATCAGTTCCTCTGAAAAAAGTTAAAATAAAGTACTCTAACTGTCAGTATTTAATTAAAGATTCTTCTCATAAGCTAAGGTCTGCAATTCAGGTACCTGCCAAGTAAGACTTGATCAGTTTGCTTTGAGATCTCAGTACAGGGAATACCTGCACCAAGGTCTCAGATGGGTTCAGTTTCCCCTGTGTTTTTAAGGTAACTTTTACAAATGCAGAACACGTTGAATTTTACAGAACTCCTGCTGGTTTCGGGGTCCTGACACCTTTGGCTATCTGGACTATTTGCATCTTAAAATATTCTTAGAAGGTGGAAGAGCAAATTTTATGGCCCTAATGGCTTGTTCATGAATTTCAAAGTGTTGTTATCAGTATTGATGCATAGGTCTGGGGAAATGTCCCTTTTCCATCTCCTAGGAAAAAGGGAAGGCCAATATGCATTGGGTTCTTTAGGAAGAGCAAAAATGAAAGTGCTTGTGCCAAGCTGATAAAGTTTCTTTGAAAGGAGAAACAACTCTGTCCTCCCCAGTAGCATCACCATGGTGGGAGCACTTCCCTCCTGCCTCTAAGTTTTCTCAGGAAATCTCTTTTTTTCCAGGCCATGCTGGCACTTGGAGAGCACCCCAGACATCAGGGTAAAGGATAAATGTTCAGGTCACCTTGTATAAGGTTTTGGGGGAAGTCTTCCTGCAGTTTAAGAGGATTCTCTTAAATTGGTTGCATAACTTATTCCCACACAACTGTCACTCACCTCATCTTTGCTTTGCTCCTTTAGAGCTTGTTGCCTTGAACTCTCGAACCAGGGGAGTTCTGCCCAGCTCAACTGGCCTGGAGGTCAGTCCTCCGTTCCCTGAAGGTGGTTGGCACAGAGACCCGCTTTATCTTGCAGGTAATGACTTGGATGTTATGTACTCAGTGTGAGGTGATGTTTCCTCAATGATCATTAATCTGCTCTCCTTAAAGCTGAGGCCAGACTCTGATGTCTTAAACTCAAGTTTCTTGCCTTTGCTGGCACTATAGGATCTTTAAGTCTCCAAATCTGGCCGTTAGTGTTCAGATGCAAGCAAAGAGTATCTGCACATCCAAAAGCTGCTGTGTCACATCCACTCCTGGCCAGACAGCGATTATCCTGCAGCTGGGATGGTTGCCTTGCAAGCATTCACCCAGCCCAGGCCAGCAAAGGCACCTCCTGCAGAGCATCTCTGCAAGCCTTGGTCTTACTATAGCTTGTCATGTTCTCCATCACAACTGCAGCAAGGGATAAGAAAGCCATGATCTCTAGAAATAGAGTCTGTGTTTGATTTTTGATGTTCACAGAGATAACTGATGCTTTGAACCCAGTGTATCGGCATACAGGTAACGAAGGGCAGATGTTGCATCAGAAGTTACCCAAACAGTCAGCAGTGATCTTATCACCTTCTGGAGATGCTTTCAGCTCTATAAAAGAGGCGCATTTTTCAAATGGAAAATGTGTAGAGCAATGTTCTGTGGACTGAAGTGAAAAGCACACAAGAAAATATGTCTTTAATGTCTTAGCCATAGTGCTGGATCTCCGAGAGTAACAACGTGAATTTAACCTCTGGTAGCTCGGTGATGTGGGAAATGCTATTGATGTGCTACATACCCACAGAGGACCATGTTAGAGAGAAAGGTGGATTCAGAGGGCTTGGCAGATGGCTAACACCTCACAAATATTCCCAGAGCATGGCAGAATGGAGCCCGAACAGTGCAAGAAGGGAATATGATCTAATTTATGCTGACAGGGATTTTCTACACACGCATCCTCTCCGTAGCACGACTGAAGGTGTCTATACGGCTCTCTGGGCCCAAGCTCACGTTCTGAGCTCACGGTACATGCGGTGATTAATGTATTCATTCTGTGGCTTTCTTTGGCTTTAGGCAGGGAAGTGAACCCCTCTAGCTGTGGTACAAATGCTGGAGACTGTGTCTTAGGCTAATGTCCCAGTGACACTCTTCTTCCTCCTCTGGGCTGATGTGAGGTGGGAAACCCAAGCTGGATCCTGTCCCAGGTGGTGGAGCTGCCCAGTGACAGGTTCTGCCCATTTTATGCTCCAGATCCTGCCTCAGCACAGCCAGGCTCATTAACCTGGTTCATAACACACCCCACCAAGAGATTTTGCTGTAACTACTCACACACTTCACTCTGGGCATGCTGCTGAGCACTTTGCCAGATTAAGACTGTTACTGCTCTTTTAAGAACTGATTTAATTAAAAACTATCACACTTTTCATACGTGTTTTCCAAGGGCATAGAGTACAGGTTTTGCAATGTTTGATTGGAAACAACCAAGGATACAATTATCTTTAATAAGGAAACCAAAATTTTTTGAAAGGCAGGACCTTGTGAGTTGAGGCAATGATCTATACACTCTTTTACAGCAGCTTTCTTATGCTTTTTATGATTTATAGTATGCCTCTGCTGCAGAGGGTAGTGTTCTCATATAGCAAGGGGCAGGACGCTTATTAGCAGAAGCAAAAGGAATTAAGTCTCTGTTTTTTAGGTATTAAGAGTTCTCCTTGTCCACATATGCTAAGAAGGGCAGCCATATCAAGGTAATCTCCTTGTTGTTGTTGCTCTATGTATGTCAGCTCTTCCATGACTAATGTGTCCCATATTCTTATCATCCAAATCTTGACATCAGATGGTTCCTTTTAGAGTGGGATGTGATTAAGCATTGCAGGCACTGAGAGCTCAGAGATCAGCTTACACTCCTTACTCTGAATGGTCTGTAACCAGCACCCTGAGAATAAAGACTTCCTGAGAAGGATGAAAATAGCGCTCATATGTAATCTGAAACACCAGATCTTGAGCCTGTGGAGATCCACTTGAGGCCAGGAGGAGGAGCAAACACTGAATGTCCCTGTGAATCCCAGCATTTCCCTTGCATTTGCAGGAGAACTCGTGCTGGGGCTGCTATGCTGCCATCTGCTTACTGTCGAGAAGAACAGGGGGTCTCAGGACAGGGGTGAGTGGTCCATACATCATGTGGAGATGGGGAAACCACAGAAGTAATTCACCAAGCTCCAGAGACTTCCGTGAAGCATGCGCCCCTGGATAAAACCTGGCATTAGCCAGAACCCTCTAAAGTGACATTTGCCCCATACCTTCCCAGTAAAACACAACAAAAATAAAACCCCACAGCCACCAGACTTCTTGCTTATAATCAATCATCTCCCAGGAGCACTCATGGAGACAGCAGTGCCACTGCTCTTTCACTAAAGCTGGAAGTAGAGCACCGGCTTTACCTGCGGGCCACAGCTGTCCCCTCTGGTACCTCCGCAGGCAACACAACTGCCACCGTGCCCATGTGCATCAGCTCCCCGGCACCGGGAAGAGCAGTTTTGCTTGCAAGACCCCTGGCACGGGGGAATTCACACCTCAGGCAGCTCCCCGGCTGCTGCTGCTGCTGTCTGCAGCCCACGGGCCCCCCTGTAGACACCTTTCCCACCAGGGCATTCTCGCAACTTTGTTGTCTCTTCTTCTTTTATATAAGCATACACAGAGATACATACATGTATACACACAACTGCTTTACCATGAGTTTTTTATAAGGAGGAAATCTTATTTATCAGCTTTCTGTTGGGAAAAATGTCAGAATGGGTTAACTACAGTGAAGGTTTTTTTCTTTACGTATAAGACATTGCTCTAAAGATGAGGTTTAGAGAGTTGAAAGGTTTGATGAATTGGGATCACATAAATTAATTAAGAAGTACTTTTGTTCTTGGAGAAAGTTTTTTGTTCTGACACACTCTGTGAGGTACTATAGAAGACAAGATGAAGACATTTTTGGTTTGATATTTCAAAAAGAACTTTGTTTATTCTTTTAATCAGAACCTTTTTTTTCATTCAAGAACTGATCTGAACTTCAAAAAGAAATGCAAACAGATTTTCAGGGATTAAATACTCTGAAATGAAGTGTTCCATTATTAGTTAAATCAAAAGTTTCCGGTTAAGTCTCCCTATCTTTTATCTTTTCTTGCCTTTTTTTACAAATTCTAAAACATTTCTGTGTTTGCTTGACCTAAACTTATTTTTGCCATTGAGCAAATATCGCTAGTTTCTAGCCCAGTATCGGTGATAGCACATGCTTGGATCACTGCTGTATAAAAAGTATATATCTGGATCAGACTCTGGCATATATTTCAATAATGGCTTTGTTGGTTAGACTTTGTTGGTTTCCCATAGAAGTGATAATAGGGTGTATTCCATTAAAAAAACACCCAGCCATTCTCAGTAAAGTGTGACCCACTGTTCTACATCACTATATCACTGCTGTATCTACTGAAAGATTTGTTCTGGATATCTTCTTTTTCTACTAATCTTAGCCAAAGGTCATGAGAAATATAATCTAAAGTACGTTGCGGGGTGGTGGTGGTGGTGTGTGATTCCTTAGCAGCTTGAATTAATCTAGTGCTGTAGAGAGAAAGGATAATTATTTCTGTGCTGCTAATGTGGATAGTTTCACTTGAATTGACTGTGTATTTGTTATGTATGGAAAAGCTTTAATATCTTCTTCAGTGTCCCTTTCCTTTGAAGTAGTATAAAATGTCTCCGGCCCTTTTCTTAGGCAAATGATCTTCCAGGGTTCCTTTCAATGTAATTTTTACATAGTACTTTAGGTATGATGGCTCTGCTGTCTTTAATTGCAATCCCACAGAATTAACAGTCATTTTTTATCAAATGATGGTACTATCCCTTCTGCCTCTTTCCGTTCATTTTTACCCCCATCCTGTAGTTTGCTCATCCCCACTATGGAGCAAGGCCACTACTGTACGCCCTGAAATAAGCCCTTGTATTGCCATGGCTTTTCCTTCAAAGACAGTGTCACATCTTGGCAGATGCTCCATGGCCGATGCAGCAGTGGCCAGTCAAAATGACAAGGGACAGTCCAGCCCCTGAACTGTGTCCACTGTACCCAGGAAAGCTCAGAGCTGCTGGGGCTGTGGTCCACCAGCTGTGTCCTCTCTGCTGCTGATCATTTGCCTCTCCAAAGAGGTGCGTTTGCTTCAGTATTTGTCTCTTCTTCCATATTCACAGTCTTAGCTTGGATTTTCACAGTTGCGTCAGCATATGTAGTCCAGGTGTGACTTGGCACTTTCACATCCATCTCCTTTGCCTTTGCTTCTTCCTTACCTGTTGCTAAGTCAAGAGGTCCCACTTCACGCAGGGAGAGCTCAGAAGAACTCCAGTCACTCCTGGAGCATCAGCCAGACATGCTCTGTGGTATGAGACCATGGGGCAAGCTACCTCTGCATCAGCTACTGAGTCCCCCTCGGGCAGTGAGTGTCATAGCGATTTCTGAGTTGGGAATATCTGGGCAGGGTTTGGGGAATGTATTGAGAACACAATAAGGTTGAACAATTGCATGGAGTCAGAAAACACCACGTGGGAGGTATGCATAGTCTGCGTTCAGCCCCTCCGCATCCCTGTGATGCCTGACACCCTGTAATTACGGGCTCATAGACATGACTTAAAAGTTTCACTTCAACCCTAGATCCACAGAGACAGCATCCTTAATTTCTTTGACCTAAGCTTCCCAAATGTGTCTTTTGACTCCGGCTTTTAATACCATCCGTTCCTTTTTTTCTATTTCCCAAATAGTCTGTGGAGCCAGACTAATCGCCACTCATCAAGTGCCCATTGTGTTTCTATTTCCCTGTCCCATGGTAACAGACACTTTTATTGTGATTATTCATCTGCTGTTCTTTCATTAATGAAACATTTAGATTTCACTGCCACAAGGCCTTTTCAATAGCCTCACATAAATACACTTTCAAATGGAAACCTTTTCTTTCGTACCCCTAGCAGTGACACTTGAGAGTCTATTCTAGCTGCTTGCTTGGCCAGTGACAGTAAGAAATGCCCACTTAGGAACCGATGTTCTCCATTCCCCCTTGATGGGCTAGTTAGCTAGCTGCAGCCTAGATGCCCCTGGGTAAGGAGCCATAAGGGAAAGGACCATCATTAGTTTTAAGGTGTCTCTTCCCACCCCATGAACCCTAGTAAGAGGGTACTTGGACAAGTTTCTGGTATGTATTTGCTCTAGCCTGTGCCAACTTGTGCACGTATTGCCTGAAATGTCATTTAGGTAGGTCTAGTATGTACATAAGAGTAGTATGTTTATTAAGGGAATGCCCCTACTGCTGCATAGAGTCTGGGTTGCCATTGCTGCCAGGTCCCTGCCGGATCCCTGCTGTGCCTCCAGGTGAACTGGAGGTGTTATTCTGCATAGCAGGCTGCGTGCATTTCAGCTCTCCATACTGGCTCAGTCTACTTTTCCCTTTAATTAAGACCAATCCTGTTATCTAGAACCTGGAGAAAATTAAGACACGTTTAGCCTTGCATTGAATAAGTGTGTTTATGATCATTCTTGGTAGCATAAAAACACCTTTTCCAGGAAGACTGTCTCCTGGACTGCTTACCCTCAAGGGCTGTCTATTTTTATAGGTCTGCTTTGGGGGATAACTGAGTGATCTTTCCAGGCACAGAGACCACCATATCGACAGAGTTGTGGACTATGCCCTTTGTCTTAGTTTTTCTAAGGTCTCTAGTGACAACAGAAGAGAAAGAAAACTTACCCTTGTGCAATGCTCATTGTTATAGATCATAGTCCTTCAAACAAAAAACTCTCAGTGGCACAGTGATGATGGCAATTTTTCTTAATACGGTGGGAAGTTCTTCTTCTCTTAATCCTCTGAGAAGGAATCTGAGTCAGTCCTCCACACATCTCTTTCTCTTTGGCACCTTCCATACAACTCGTTCTTCCCCTCCTCTTTAACACCTTAGACACGTGCTTTTTTCTGTTTCAGACTAAAAGTTAAGTCTGATCCCCCTCAGAAATAAATCCCTCATTTCTATTCATCTCTCTAGTTACAGACATGGAAAGTGGTGTTGGAGACGTCTTGCAAATCTGTCACTGACTGTGCGTCCATGGCCCCGAGACCCTGGCAGCCTCCCCACTAGCTGCCTCTCCTTTCTCAAGTCCAAGCTTTTCCTCACGCATCTTTTTGCCACGTCCACTTACCAGCTTGATCCATTTATTATTGCCTCTATCTCTATGGTCAAACCTATTTTTGCTTGGAAACCCACATTGTTTTCATTCCCCCCCCCACTGCCACCTCCCCAGCCTGTGTGTGAGGTCCCTCAGCAAGGAGCCCCCCAGGCTGCTCCCAGGCTCGTTCCTGCTGCAGAGCTGAGTTTCCTAAGTGTGCTTTTCTGCTCATCCACACACTTCTTTCTGTTTCGCCCAAGTATGAGATGGCAGTGATACTGCCACCCATTCCAACAGTCACCCTGAGCTGATGGCACTCATCTTCTGTCACGAAAATCATGTACTCCCTCCTCCTGGATGACTCCTTATTTGTGTCGGGAGATATCTCGCAAATTTTTTGGTACACTAATACAGTTTGACCAGGCAGCTCCAGAGCCCAGGACTGCTCAGAAAGGGCAGGATGGCTGTTTCTGCTTGTAATACAGCAGCATTTCCAAGCCCCCGCTCCAGAGCAGGTCCCTCCAGACAAACATCTTCACAAGATGGTGCCTGCCCAAAACCACTTATAATTGGAGTGTAAGGCAAAAGACCATGAGAGAAACAACACCTTCACAGCACACAAGAAACTAGTGAGGTAATACTCAGGGAGTGAACTTATATAGCAAGATAATGAGGTTATAGTTACCTATAATGAGATTATTCCCCAGAGGCTTGTTTTTATAGGAACTCTAATGTGCAGTCAAGATTTTCATCATGCTGCTGCCAGCCCTGCGCCTTGCTGCTGCTGCCCTCCATGTCTGAGGGCCTGAAACAGCCCTGACTATTGCTTATGAGTTTGCAGAGGAGCAGAAGGCGTGAAAATGCTGAACTTTGGACAGGGGCTTGCATTCAGTGTTTGCAGAGGATGGTGAGAGCAGCTCTGGGGGCAGCCATGGGGAAGAGCAGATTCAGCCTACCTGGCTCGGGCGATGGAGATGCCTTTCAGAGTTTGGTCTTTCAGCACAATTCTCATGTTTTAGCCAGTTGACAGCCTGCTCTTTGAAAGGGCATCTGTGCAACTGTGTGAACACAGTCCTTTCAGATCCCTCCGCTAATGTGCGCTGCTCTGTGAACTCAATACACCGAGGTGGGAGTTCACACAGATCAACGTCTTTTATATGTTTCATCAGGTGCGTCATTCTCATTTTATAGCCAAGTCACCTGAATTTGACCTGAGCTGTGACAGCAAGGGAGATTCAGCAAGCTTTGAGGATAAGAGACTTGTTTTCTAAAACAAATCTCCACCCTTCCCTGAACCTCGAATTATTTTGATTTGTTCCCAGAAGCTGCACCTCTGGTGACACCAGTGTGGCCTGTAAAGAAAACATTTCACATTTTCTAAAAACCTCCAGTCCTTGACTTTTCTCTGAGGTGCTATCTATGCATGGGATTTATGGCCAGAGTGACTGTTCCTTGTTGTCCTTCTGTCTAGAGAAGTGTCAGCCCAGAGACAACTGGGGCATTTCTGGTTCTGAACTGTGAATAACGCGTAGGGGTGAACTGCTCCAGATCAAGCAAGTAAGTTTAAAAAACAAAGAAGGGGGGGAAAAAACAACATGAGAAAATCCTTGGTTAATTATGAGATCGACCACCTGCACAGACTGGCGTTGATACTGTGACAGTCTTAGGGGAGAGAACTCATTTGCATGTCTCAAGTACATTTTAGTTAATTGCAAAAGGTTACTTCAGTCTAATCAGTTGTTTGTAATGAACAGATCAAACAAATCATCACGTACCTTATCTACATAAGAATATGCACTAGTTTAGTTCAACCTGATGCCGTGTGTTTCATGAGTATTCTTACTTAATTTGAGAATATATTTCAATTTATTATCAACTTGCCTTGAGTTCATATAAAGTAAAACAGAAAAAGACCTGTCTCGGGAGATTGTTGAGGTAACCACACACTTTCAGAGCAACTTGTGTCACAGGGTGCAGCTCAATTGGCAGCCTTGTAGACATCTTTATCTGCACTGGTGACCACAATCTGGGTATCTGTAGTCAGTGAATCGGGCACATTTCATTCCATCCTAAAGCAGATGCATAAATGAGATTAGTTGAATTATACTACATGGGCACCTCTCCTTCCACATTGCTCCTAAACAGAGCTAAAGGAGACAAGCTCAGCTGAAGACATCTAGACTCTGATGCTCTACACTCAGGTCGTATAAATCCTACCTGTCCCACTGCAGAGAGGCACCTGAGCCAGGCTCACCAAGGACCCAAGCCCATGGTGAGCTCTGAGGGACCAGAGTCTGCCTCTGCCCCAGGTGTTGGTGGATCTGCGTGGGGTTGCAGAATATAATGCATGAAGGATTTGATTGTTGCTAAAGGCAGCAACAACAGTAGCCTCAGGAATGAGACAGAGACAGAAAACGAACCTGATGCTGAAGTGAAGTGAAGCTATGAGGTGCTCAGGATGTTCACACCTGATTCCAGAAAGCATCTCTATGGGCCTTCTAATATTTTCTAGGAAAGAGAGGGATGGTACAGCTAGTACACTTGCAGCAGAGCAGGACAAAGACATGAATGGTCTAAATACGCAAAAGAGTGGAGACAGCTGAAGATCCCCATCGGTACAGGTACTCACAGGCCAGTGGACTCTGAAATTCCCAGGAGGAGAAGTGAGGAGGAGTATGATGAATTTTAAAAATGCAATCCCTGTTCCAAGGATCCAGAAAACCTAGAGGGCAGCAGTTAGTCATCCTAAGGGACAGCTGTCCTTTCTTTTGTGCCTCCTGTCTCAAGAGTGATGATGGGAGTGATGGAGTCTGGCGATGTAGTCAGTGTTTGAAATGACCTGCTGGTAAGAAACCTCAAGTTCCCTCTGCTGTACAGAGCACAGGGTAGCTGAGAGCCAACACTCTGTTGAATTGCCTGTTAACTTTTCCTTGAAGTTAAAATTCTGGCTTGTCAGGAGCAGCAGCTCTGCTCGTCTTCCATCCTCTCCCCAGCCTCCTCCAGGGCACATGGGCAGGATAAGGACTCCTAGGGCAGAAGAAAGAAGCCGGCATGTTCTGACTACTTGGTACATCAGAAGTTCAATCCGTGTCCACAGCTCCCTCACCTCCTGTGGGCTCGTCCATGAATGGTCCTACAGATACACTGAGCTTTCTTGAATCCTATGTTTTTTAGAAGGAAGCCTATGACTACGGGTGTTTGGGAAGCAGAAATTAACTTTGTGAATTTTCATTTAATGACCTTTGGGTCCTATTTTCTCCAATTAGGAGCACCACCCTCTCTTTTTGCAATATCCTATGCATAAAAAAGTAGAAAAGAACATTTCAGTTGGGGCATCTGATGTTCAATTCACTGTTAGCTTTTAAAATTACTGAGATATTCTCCTTGTTATTCTTCCACTTAAGAAAGAGAAATGGTAACTAACCCAAACAGTTTCTTGAAGTGTTGTGATTTAATTGAAAAAATCATCATGTGGCATAAAATGGTGGCTGTTGCTTTGGTTATTTTCTGACCCATTTCTCCCCAGAGAGAACTGGGGATGCACTTGGGACTAAAATCTCACAGGATATTAACTGTCTTCGTGGGACACATTAAGCTGCTTAGTTCCAAAGTGTTCGTCATTCTGATTGATTGGGTAGGAAAGTTTCAGGTTGCAGAGGCCAGGTATTTGGTTTGACAGCCATGTCCTGTATCTGAGCCTAGCCTAGATGATCCAGTATGCTGCAATCCTGGAGAAGAACATACCTTCCTTGAAACGTTTGGAAAAGATGAGATGCTGGACTTGGCCATCTTGCCCAGTAGAGGGAATCCTGTGGTTTCCACAGAATGGTGTGGACTTCGGTATGGAGCACAGCGGGTGAAAGAAACAATAAAAAAGTGGAAGCCTATGGTGAAATAATTTTCCAGATTTAATAACTAGCTCTAATTAAGTACTGGGAGAGCTTTTCAAATTCCAAAGGCTTCTGGGTGTTTAAATTTTTCTGACATCCTTCTATTATCTGAGATATTAAGGTAGTTAAAGCCTGAGAAAAATGTAAGCTATGTCTGCATATTTTGTGTGGTGATATCAGTTAATCCCAAGGCTTTCTCAAGGAATCCGGTTCTTAGTCTGGGATTTAGAAAAATGACATTAATGTTCCTTTGCCTCCAACCCGACATCCATTAGATTTAAATTACAGTCTCTCCCAGCTTGATTGATAGAAGTCCCTGCTCTTGTGCCTCTTGGCACATGTTTCTCGCTCATCAGTCTGCAAAAATGCTGCTGCCCACCTTGTCCCTCTCTCTTGCTCTCACTGCACCAGCCCCACCTGAAGCCATCCTGTGGCCTGCCTTCCTACCTGCCTTCCCTCCTAACTCAGTCCGGGGCACTTTGCAACCCTATCATTCACCCACGCTTTTGGTCTGTGTCTCCACTTCAGATCCTCCTCTTTCTTGACCTCCTGCACGTCTTTTGAGCTGTGAGATTTTGAAGGACACTAGCTCAGAGAACAGGACGATGAGGCACATGGCTCAGGCAATGACAAAAATCAGTAGTCAGAGGCAAAGGCTGGGGTGCTCCTCATGGCTCAGGAGGTATTGCCTCTGCGCCTTCTGCTGAACCCACCAGTGATCCAACCAGCCATGGAACAAATATGTAGATTAACAGACCTGGGGGCCATACAATACTTAGGGACATGGCTGCAGGTAATTTCAGCAGTGTCTAAGAAGGATTAGTCACTGTAAAGAATTTTGGGAGCTGCACCTCCGGGCCCAGAATTGATTGTAGGGGCAAACTGGCCTCCAGCTGCAAATCCAGTAGAGCAGGTATCGCAAACCTAAACCCTTGACATTGGTGTCTTGGCACATGGGACAGCTGATGGAGCTGACATGGTGAATTCTTGTTTCCCCAGAGCTCCTTTGCCTGCCCAGCAATGCAGCTTTGGACAAAATTGTTTGGGGCTGGAGGCACCTGCTCCTTCAGCTGTCACCTCATGGGTCTTCAGCTTTGACCTCCATCAGCTCCCTGAGTGAGGGGACCTGGAGACACCAGACTGTCTTAACACTGTGTATTCTTCTGGGTGGGAGGGGCAGGAGAAACGGCCCCCAATACCACTAGTGTAATAAAGACAAATGCACAAGGCAGGATCTTCCCCATCCAATGCCTGTAGTTTCAACCATCACATCTGATGGGTCGAGTGCTAGGCTGTACATAAACTCTGCAGCAGCTTTATTCTGCAGAGTATACCAAAGTCTTGGCTTGCCATCCCACAGCCAGAGGGACCTGATGGGGCTTTCCAGGCTCCCCCTTGGCCTGCGCACTCTGCAGATCTTCTGCATAAAACCCAGCCCACAGCTGCTGCTGAACGGTGCACCCTGATATGTGCCAGTGAGATGAAGGTAAACCCAGGTCCCTCCAAAGAGCTACCCTCCTGTTAGTGCAGGCAGTAAATGGCAGAGGAGAACATGGAGAAAAGAGCAGGGAAAGGGAAAAGCAAAATATAAGAAAGTGCAGTCAAGGTTAATGTTAATAACCAGCAGAAAAGACGCAAGAGAACTGTCCTTCTAGGCTCTCAGAAATGTTGCTAGTAAAAGAAGAGAAAAAGAATAACAATGTTTAGGATTTTTTGTAGTACCAAGGACGTTACTGGAGGGACCAGTTTACAGAGAAAGATTAAAAGGGCCATAACTCCATAGCTCATTTGAAACTTGGCATGGCAACAGCTGGTAAGGGGCTTTAGGAAAGGAGAGGAACTGTTTAAAGCTGACTGAAGTAGAGTAACTGGGAGCCAGGAGATGAAGCTGAACATCGGATTGCTCATGACTGATTCAGATTCCCTTGAGTCACTGCTTGTATCAAGAGAAACCAACCCTCTGATGTTGAAGGACTGTATCAACAGAAGTGGGAATCTTCTTCTGGGAAAGTCTGAGAGACATCATCAGACAAGGACGATAAGTGCTTTTGGTAGGGCCTTGAGTCAGCCTGCCCAGCAGATTATCACATACTGCCAAAATGGGCAAAACTTAAAAAACCCGTATCAGGCTCTCCTCCTCGAAAGGGCTCCCGCAGAGGAAGGGGAAAGTGTGTGTTTGTAGTGGGGAACTTCTTTCTCGTTGTCATGGTAATGGACCATGCTGATCTCTAGCACTTTTCTAAAGCAATATGTAAAAAGAAGGAATAATAGGATTAGCTGGCTACTTACATTGATGAAACCTAAATGTGATTAGCAATTCAAACTCATTCTATTTCTGGGTGAAATTCTTAGCCTGGAGGTCACTTTTCACAGAAGAGAGATGGTGCTTGTCATTTCTAGGGGCTGGTAACTTTATATGTCTAGTTTGCTGCCTGCTAGTAATGTCTCCTGAAATTAGAGGGGATCTCTGTGGTGGTCTCAAAGGTTGCATTTACTTATGGTTTCTTCTTTGTTGCAAATGAAGTTGCTTAATTATATCAAAAGGGCAAAATATTCAGTGTTTTTTTATCACTTAATAAGGAGAAAATTTTTTTTACATGGTAGGCTAGAATTCAACTTGATTTAAAGATACAAAGTGAATAAATATGAGTCCTCACATTTATGCACTCTAAGCTTAGTTTAACCCAGGCTTCAGTTGCACGCACACAGAGCATTTCTGATGGTTTGAGGGAGAATGAAAAGCTAAAATGAAAACCGTCTTTAAGTGTTGTTTTATATACTAAATATTGCTATTGAGGGGACTGCTTTGACCAGGCAGGTCACACTAATGCATTTGATGACTGCAGTATGTGTAATGTTTGCTGGTATTTCCCTATTTCAAGATATATCACAAATATGATTGTTATCTGACTGTAGCCTATGACATCAGAGACGCAATCCAAACATATTCCTTCAGCAGTATCTTGACATGAAATGCTTTTGAGAGAGACCCTCTGCCAATGGAAAAACATGTTGAACGTTCTCCAATCTTTCACAAGAGAATACAATAATATTCATGAGGTGTGCGGTCTTAGAGAAGCTGCAGTGGCCTTAACAGTTTGAAAAGAGGTGTCACTGCAAATGAATATAAAACCAGTAGCACAGTGTTGGGGATTTAGAGACTTGTTTTGAACCTTTATTACTTGTATGCAGCAGCATGTAAGCTGCGTTCCCTGATTTCACTACCAATACTGCCAAAACTGTCTGCCACAAGGTTTGAAGCTCTTGGGGACATTTGGGTAGCTGTTGGGCAATAACAGCAATGCTAGCTGCAACGGCCTTGTGTTGAGTACTACGAGAGCCTATTTCTGAAGTATCAAACCAGAGAACGTGGGTTTAAAAAATGTACCAGGACCCTAGGAAACAGGATGTTGTTGTGCTTCTATTGGGCAACAGCTGAACAAGAAGGTGCCACCAGGGAACAGGACCCAAAGAGCACCCAGGGTGCCTCCTGCTGAATGATCGCTGGTAGATTTCTCTCTGCAATTACTATTGCTTTCCTCTTCCTGATATCCGTTTCAATTCTCTTTATAGTCAACCATGCTTTGTGTTTGCTCATTTGTTTTATTTAATCATATTCATAATCTCTTACAGCTCTGAAAGTAGTCCTTTCCCCCTTCCAAGGCTGGGATGAAAAGCAAGGTGCGGGTACCATGCAATCAGAGGGATGACACGTGGAAGGTAGGAGAGCACAGCGTCCCAGCTGCTCAGGAGCTGCCACAGAAGCCAGGACCACATGGAAACCTGCCCCGGGAGCCGGAGCCCAGAGCCCATGTTCACCTCAGAGGCAGCAGGGGAGGCTTGGCCAGGTGTGCCCCACCAAAACGAAACACAAAGCTGTCCAGCCAGAGCTGGAGAGGGTATGCAAGAGATGCCACCTGCAATCAGTAGCAGCAAATAGGACAGCACCTTAGCAGGTCCCTCAGCCCACCAAGAGTTGTGCTCCAAGGCGCCTTAAGCTTCACCTAAGGTCACCCCTTAGGTCACTCTGCCACCTGCATCGATTGCATTTGTGCCCAGCACCAGGCTGTGTCTTCTACCAACCTGCAACGCAGCCATGGGGACACAGCACACCATTTTGCACCGTTCGACAGTACCACGGCACATTGCTTGAATTTCAGCCATGGTGTGCAGATTGTTTGAATCGATGAAGGAAGGTTTTCATCAGCTCTCCTAACAACAATGAACAGAATTATGCATTTGCTTAACAATCAATCAGTCTTGCGTGAGATGTTATAATTTCCAGTTCCTGTTTCTTGTCTATCTTCCTGTTTCCAAACAGTATTCAATAAAAAGAAAATATTGCTCAAAGGACGGATTTAATTATGACTACTTTTTCATTGCCTTAGCTAGAGTGCATAAAACTGCATTTTACGCTCTGACGTTGATCAAATTTTTGGGATACTAGTACAGGTACTTTGATATTATTCCAAAGCAAGTGGGTGGGTATTAAAGAAATTAGTCTTGGTCTATACTTTTATAGATCAGAGCAAGATTATTTCAATTAAATAATTGCATAGTTGATATAGTGGCAAAACTGCATAATCCAGAAAAAAAAGGTTTTGATTAAACAAACATTTTATTTGACCCAGTATGAGACATTTCATTTACTTTTCATGAGATAAGACCTTTTCAAAATAGTTTTGCTGGCTTTCAAAATGAGGTTTTGAAAGAAAAATGCCGTTTCATTTTAATAACATCTGAATAAAAAGCTTCAGCTTTTCTGATCTCTCTCTAATCTCCATTTCTGTTCAAAATTATTCATTTAATTTTAAAAATGCACTTTTTAGCAAATACATTATTATTCAGAAACATGCCATCTGGCCAAATCCATGATGGATGTCTTTTTTATTTCTGTGCCCCATTATTGTATTGACATGCTTTGCACCATGCTATGGGGGAGACATGAACGAAGGCTGTAAGAAACACAGAATAACGATGTTTTTTTTCAGGTATTGTAAGGTATTTTTCACAGAATCCCAGATGATATATCTAAAGACACACTAAATATAGTACCCTACTGACTAGATCGTAACAAATTCAGTTGTGGGGCTTGCTGGTGCCTCCACACCACAAATCTATGTGGAAGCTTAATTATTTTACCAAAAGTGGCAGCACGTGATACTGGAATTTTTAACAAAAACAGAAGGAGCTGCTGCCATACAGAAAGGGTTTTTCACCTGGATTTAGACCATACTATATCCAGGGAAATATGGCAGTATTAAAGGTGAGGTGTTTGCAACTTGCAGCAGCAAGACTGATACTTCTGCAATGGACCATCCTCTACTGAGTTGCATGGGCTAGCAATTAATTTTGTGAGAACGCAATTCCTGACATAAAATATTAATTAAAAGCAGCATTACATTCTAAATCTGAGGACTGCGTCTTCAAAAAAAAATAAAAATAGGGGTCTAAAGGACAGGTCTCCTATAAAATGAACAGATTTCCAAAATACTGAAAAGATCCTGTGATTTTTTTAATGTTAACTTCATAAAGCACATTGCTTTTTTAAATTCAGGCTCATCACTGTAATACTCACAGATAGAAGTAGCACCTTAACTTTAAACTTCTGTGTTTTGACAATCCCGACCTAGTTTTGCATTGCAAACTTATAACCTTTTTGCAGATGTTGCCGAGATACATTAAGTCAGGGGAAGGGAACAGCAGAAATATTTTGCTGCATTGGAGATTTGGAGGCTTTTTGGGCCAGTGTGGCAGCCATAGGAGCTGGATATTGCTGTTAAGCATTTAATGCCAGACCAGCTTTCAACTTGTCTCATTACTTTGTCCTTTGGGGTATAAAGAGAACTGCTCACCTCGGAGAAACAGGATACATGCAGATATACGCTCCCCATTTGTGGGATTGGATGCACATCCCACATTAATTAGCACTGGGGGAGAAATACTGGGAGATGTTTATGGCTGGAGGCAGCAGCAGGCGTGTGTGCACAGCAGTGTGCCGCATCGGGACCTCGCACAGCGTTATGGGGGCGACGGAGATCCTCGCTTCTGCAGAGAAAGTGAGTGGCATTTGTCCCTGGTAGGGGTAGGAGGATGTTCACCCTGCCAAACCATAGACCTTTAACCCAGGAGGTACCTGCACAGGGCATGGAGAGCTGACCTCCGCCTTTCCCAGGGACGGGTGTGAGGGACACCTCCTCTTCCATCTCCATGGATGTTGTTGGGGCAGCAGGAAGCTGGGCTTTTAAACGCAGCACCCAAGTTATCTCCTGCAGTCAGGAGATATTTTTTTAAAAAGCAGTGGCTTATTTATGGTGGTGTTGATGCCTGCATAATGCTTATGGAAATTCACGCCTCATCTCCTCGGACAGCCAGTGCACACAGTCATTCCTTCTCTTTACCTCAGACCACAAGCACAGGAGAAGGTCCTACCTCCTACGCTCACAAGCTTTGTCTTACTCTGCTTTCTCTTCTCCATTCACCACGCTGTCTCTCAAACCTGTCGGATTTCCCCATAAAAATTTTCCCACAAAATCCATTCCTCCATTGCCCCACTGGTGCTACCGACCCTTTTCCACGCCGTGCTCCCACCTGCCTTTAGTGCTGCCCTTTCCCGACAGCTTGCCCATGCTGCTTGGCTGCTGAGCCTGGTGCTGCACCCCAGATCCTCCCATTTAGCACCAGATGGGACCACGTCTCTGGCCACTCTCATGGGAGTCAGTGATGTCTCTAATGGTAACACACACGCCTTGCACAAGACAAGGTCTTGCACTTGCCTGCAGATACAGACCAGCATGTTGCTTTCAACCCTTCTCACGAGCAGGACATTCCTCCAGTTGCCATCAAAAACCATGAAGTGTGAGAAGGGCTGCTCTATTTTACTGTTTTCTATTCTTGATGGCTACTGTGCTGTCGTCACCAACACAGTACCCACATGCTGGGCTCGCCTGTGCTATGGGATGTGGCCGGACTCTGACACATGCAGGTCAGCATCTTTCATCCTTTCCCTCAGGAGAAAAAGGAGGGTGTGTGTGTGTGGGGGGGTTGGTGCTTCTCTTGACTACCTGTGACTCAAGGTTCATGTTAGGTCAAAGAAGTGCATCTTAACAAAAAGCAGGAGTAGGGAGGTCTGTGGTGGCCTGTGAGAGTGCCTTTGTGAGTTTGTTCTGCTAAGGCTTGCTCCTGAGGAAGTTCTGCTTCTCACAGAGGCATAGGGAAAGTTAACTGTGCCTCGGTCAGGGCTTGGGATCCCTGCACCCAGGCCCATACATATGGCTAGACAGCCAGCACAGAGAGAAGATAACGTTTGTGCTTGAACTTGCATGAGCTGGTTGCTGCTGACTGAAGTTTCCAAGTGGCTGAAGACTTCAGGTCCAGATATGCTGCGCTGCTGCAGTGCAAATAGGAGATGTGACAAGTTCAGTCACCACTAGGTTATGATTTGTCAGGTTGATTACTCCTGGCAGATAACAGGATGACCATCCCATGGCTGAATGGAGACAGGGGAAAGTGCTAGTCATGGATACTTCCATGTGAAAGGTTTGTGTGTGAAATGAACTAAAAAAACCCCAATGAATGAAATTAAATGAACCCACAACCAGCACACAACGTGTGGACTCAAAGAGAGGACTGAAGACTCTTATCTGCCAACCCATACATTCACATTTAGTTCCAAAAAGCCCTTTTCCATGCCTGTGCTGATTTTGACCCAGATGGGGATCGTCCTGCTGATTGTGATCCGTACAGGGCACTGGACTGGAAGGACGTTCTGCAATCTGCATGTTGCTGACATTTGATTCGTGCCTGCTAAGGCATTTCCCCAAGAGGAAGTCTTTTGGTTAATTTCTATTGCAATGTCTTGAGGGCATTTTCCTTTCTGTGATCTCATCAGACCTCACAACAAAACGGAGCCAAATATGTTTGGCATTTCTCTGGGAGACTTTGTGAAAACCGGTAAGTGAGAATGGCGTGAAGCTCTGCCAGTGAATCAGCAGGGGTGCCCTGTGCTGGCCCCGTTGGTAAGCGAGTGCACATAAATGTGCAAGAACATTTAGATGTATGCAAATGTGGAAAGAAGCCAAATTATCTTTTTGTATCCGCTGAATCCTGTGCTTACTGCCTTGCAATACTGCTGGAGATGCTGCTGGATGCCTACCAGTGAGCTGGCAGGTACAATAAACGTACAGAAAGTTGGGTGATGTTTGAAAAAAGAGTCATTTCCCATGTTATAAGGTCCTCAGCCTCAACTGTTATGTTGTTTTCCCAAGTCCCAGAATTTTTTTTTTTTGCAATATCGTCAAAAAACTTCTGCCAGTTTGCATACAGGCAGACTGGGACCCTCCGGCACGTGTTGCCCGAGTCCATTGTTTGTTTGCCTGGCCCTTGTGTCCGGGCTTGGAGTAGGGCCCTGGCAGAAGACATGAGAAGCCCTCAGTCTTGCCTCCACAAAACCCCAGTGTCACACACAGACTAAGGAGTTAACAGATCATGGAGCTTTCCTGTAACAGATTTAGAAAAGCAGAAACCAGGGTTATTTACTGTTCCCACATTCTGCGCTCAGAGCAGTTTTAAATTGCTAGGTTAACTAGCCATTCCTGAAAGAAATTTTCTGTGCACCAATGTATTCTTTGTGGTTGAAGCAAAAATTACTTACAGACAGTGCAATGTTTCTTGCAAAAGAAAGCTTCAGCTAATGGAATATCTTAAAATTCAGCTGTGATATCTTTTAGCTTCTTTCTGGCTGGGCGTTAATTTGATCTATACCTTTTCATGCAGACAGTTCGAAGAAATGTCTCACTTGGTAAGAGACATTGTCATGGAGATGTGACGTAAAGTAGAACATATCCAAAAATTGCCCTCAGTTCTATTGTAGTTACCGCTAATGGCACCGAGATGTAGTGTAAGCTCACCGCGAGCCAACTTCTGATGTCAATTACATCAGTGTAAACGAGATTAGAAATTGGCCCAAGCCTATAGGTTTAAACATGACTGTCTTGAACTTTATTTTCAGGACAGATCTGAGATTTCGAGGAAAACAATACACTTGTTAATTTTAGCAGTTTTATCTCGGCACAGTTTGGCAACAGTTCTAATATATTCCTAGCGCTTGGCTTTATTTTACTGTTCGTTGTATTGCCTGAGCATCAGCACAACTCAGCCTGTCAGATGAGATATTTCAATGAACAAAAGGCAGGTTTGAAGGCTGGGGACCAGTAATAAGAGAAATGCAAACAACTGTCATTAGGCATGAATTTCATATTTTGTGAATGACATATTTTCCTCTCTGGTAGGTCTGTACCAGGTCTGCTTCTATCCCATCTGGTATTCAACACTTAGGCTGATTATTATTAGATGTAGAAATCCATAACACATTTCAAACAGATCAATGGTATCAGAAAACTTGCCATCACGCAGGAGTAAAACAATCCAACAAGATAAGAATGATTTTTTTTTCTTTTTCCTGGCAGCTGTAATCTTTTCGGACACCCAAAGAACAACGTTTCTTTAACCTCTAGATTAATTGACATACGCACAGAAAAGAAACAACATTTGTCCTACATATGAAATATGTTAATAGAAACTCGGATCAGTCCCAAGGAAAAATATTTGGGACTGATACTATTTAGGCCAGCAAAACTCTCAGGTAACTTTTAGGCATCACTTATACTTTCCTTTTGAGACTTGGCAAGAGGCTTCTGTGCTGGCCTTTACGGGCATTGTTGCTGCTATGAGTGTTACTGAGCTAACCTGAGATTCAGGCCAAAGATGTGGACCTAAATGTCCTTTCCAGACAAAATGAGAGTTCGTAAAGTTCAATTTTCAAACAAAAAAAAGCAATCAAGATGTCCTCGCAGAAGATCAAGGCTTCTAAAAAATGATCTGCAAGTGTTCCAGTCCGACCCAAGTCAACCGAGAGCAAGGAACTAACCAAGAAACACAAGTATGCAGGAAAACATGTGAAAGATCTAATCACTAATGAGAAACATTTACTCCCTCACTCTCTGGATTGTGTGCTGATCTTCCATTCACTTTTTCTTTTTTTTTTTTTTTTTAAAGTATTTTCTGTGCTATAATTCGCAACAGCTGGAACCATTTTGTGTGTGTGTGTGCGCGCATGTGTGTATGTGCCGGACAAAAGAACATTACCAACTTGAAAAGGAAAAGGATGGGCACTGTTTTTGGAACTTGGCTCTGAAGGGGGTGTGTAACGATATGAGAAAGATTAAGTAAGTGGAGGAAGCTGGGGGATCTTCTAGCCGCAAGGCTGCTGCAATGTGGGTGGGCTCAGCAAGGGTCTCAACACATCCTGCCCTACCAGTAATACCCTGACCCTGGTTCAGAGATTTCACAGCGCTGTGGAGCAAGAGGGTGGGTATGTTCAGTGCGAAGCCTTCTTCAGCCAAAATCTCTTTGGGCTGAGGCCTGGCCAGTGGCTGATAGCTATGCACAGTAATTTCAATATTTCTTTTACACAAACATAATGAGGCGTTGTTTATCGTAGTCCTGAAAAGTTTTGGGGTTGAGATATTGGGGGAAACAAACAAAGAGACACTTTGCGAGCTCTCTGAGCAGTGAATGGTTCCCCTTGGCATGCTCTGACAGGCCATTTCGTTTTAGCTTTGCTGAATCAGCTAAATGGGGAAAACTCAAAACTCATTGCCAAGCTCTTATGGCAATTTCTCTTTACCACAGTGGCCATAAACAGATGTTGTTATCCTCTATACTGGGAACCAAGTATTCCTTGGGGCAAGTTTGTGTAGGATGTGCGGATTGCTCCAAAATTAGGGAAAGGCTGAGGCTTAGGGGTGTACACAGTGGAAGTGAACATTGGGTTTGTCACACGGAACACACAAATTCCATGAAAAACTTACACGTGTGGCATGAACCAATGTGACACTGAAACACGTCAGCACCTAAGTTATATCAAATGCAATTCTGTGTGTGTCAGGGGCAGGAGGGGTTCTCAGATTTTTATCTCATAAAGTATTGTAAGTGAAAGCACTATATATAAATTAACTCTCTCCCTTCCACAAGGCAGCTACCGCAGAATGACACAACCAGGCCATTAGTAGAAGTTGTAAGCTGACTTCTGTGGAAGGAGGCTCATCAAGAAGTGCAAAGCTTGCACTGAGTTAGCAGGGTATCACTCACAGCAGGAGCTACTGAGAGGAGAGTTCAGGAAAGGCATCTCTCCAAAGAACTATGGCCAGAGTTCTGTTCCCAGTCACGAAGGTAGCCAGAAGTTTTCTTCAAGGCCTTACATCGTCCTTTTGCTGGTGGATATAGTACCAAAACAAGCGAATGTTCCTTGGGACCGGTTCAGCTTTTATTATGCTAATTCATATGGGAGACAAACACATTTTTTCAAGCATGATATTTTGAATCGCATACAGATATGCCCTATTCAGTATTCAGAAGAGTGTATAATTATGTAATTTTACACACGGTAATTCTGCTAATACAATCAAACATGGTGCTTGCATTTTGTGACACAACATCACATTGCTAAATGGATCACTATAAACCTCAAGAGGTACAGCAGCCATCAGAAAACACAAGTGAAAAATTGGTTTTACTGGGACACTCTTCTCATGATCATACATCGAAGCTATTAGGATGAATTCCCCAAGAAAAAACTATGTCCAAACTTTTGACTGGAGAAAAACCTTGGAACAGTTTGGGATCTCTTCCTGCCTGCTGAGCTTTGGAGAAAAATCAGAAGCGTTTGGGCAACCTATGTCCTTTGTGCTTCTCATCTGCAACTCTCACACACTTCAAAATGGAGTATAACTTGCTCCAGTTGTACGTTTCCCCCTCTTACTGCATCAGACTGCTCCTTGAACAAAATCCCAGCATCTCTGCATCCCTGACCTGCCCTGTCCTTGTCTAGAGATAAGGCATCAAACTCTTTACCCTTTAAAAGAATTGCGGGTGGGAGACATGCCCGAGGCACAGTCCCTAGTGAGTAAACCTGAGTCTTAAAGTATTATCTGCAACAAATAAAGTTTGAATGCCAGGACACCCACAATGCGGGGCATCTTTCCACTTGGTTCGTTGCAATCCAGGGCTTAGAGCAAGACGCAGCACAGAGACAGCCCAGTAGCGAAGGCCAAATTTTAGTTTCCAGCTGCTGGGGTGGCTGAATGCCGCTGAACCCTGGCTGATTTTGCTGCACCCTGTAAGGTTACAGGTTTCCCCTGGCTGCCAGCACAAGAAGACCTGTGCTCAGAAGGCTAAACACGCCCTGACCGCGGGCCACCTCGTTGAGGCTGTGCAGGAAGGTTACGTCAAGGCATGAACTAGATCCTCCAAAATCTCTGCCGTGTCCTTTTGTCCTGCGGTGCCCTTCCCAACCAGTAACTGCAGTCAGACCTTCTTTGCCATTCATTTTGTCCGCCCTGTGTCAGCTGCCCCCATGTCCAGCAGGGCTGTTTCCTGCAGAGAACCCGTAATGTGCATCATGGGTTTTGATTAATAGATCCGTACATTCTTTATGCCTGAATGCATGCCATAATTTATGAGTAACAACAAGGATGTGTTCTCCAAAGAAAGTAATACTTGACTAAATTGTTCTCTTGACGTAAACCTGTAATTTAAAAATTATATATATTTAGAGTGCAAGTCAAAACAGGAAGTGCATTCCCAAAGCGGATAAAGATATTTCTAAACCTAAATATCTAGTGATATAAAATTGCCTTGAAATGTCTCTCCCTTCCCCGCCTAACAAAACCACCCCTTACCAAACAAGCCTGCTATTTATGGGAGCGCTTTGCTGTACAGACAAGTTAGCAATCGCTGTCTCTTTCAATGGTGAGGCCGAAGACTTGCATAGTCACAGGCTGTCCAAAGAGTATTCTGCCACTGGAACGTAAATCTATCAAATGCAAAGCAAATCTGGCATTGAGAAACCATTTATAAAAGTTCAGATAAGGAAGAATGTATCAGGGAAAATCAATACATTTCAGTAGCAGAGTGCTAAATACCCAGTGGGAGATTCATTTAGCTAAATGCAGACTTTTTCATCTCAGCTAACACTAGCTCATATTGGCTCCATCCACCTACCATGGGGAGCTAGTCAGCGTAGCCAAGGCGGACTGGGCTGTGGCACACCTCATCCTCAAATAGACGCCTAAAATAGAAAAGCCAGAAACGCGCTCAGAAGGTACCTGGTTCTCTCCGTTAGCTATAAGCCATCTGGCGCGGGTGGTTTGGCTGCAGAGAGCCACGTGGCGCGTATCTGAGGTTGGGTGCTGTGATGCTGCCGCAGGAGTGGATCTGCACATCAGGTGAGGAGCACTAACAGCAAAATAAAGCAGGTTGTGAATGGGGCTGGGGTCGGGGAGGAGATTAATGATGGTGGGTATGAGTTGATAGGAACCAGTTGCTATGTTGTCTGACTTCTTACTTCCACTTGGGGAGCAGCACCCTATGTGCAATCCACCCCTTCAGCAGGCAGGACTTGAGCCTGCACAGAGTGACAGAGAGCTGCAGGAATCCTCCCTCTCCTTCAATACAGAGTTGCCTGCATGCAGCATACGCCACCAAAGTAGTTTGTCTCTAAAAGCATTTGGGAATTCACAAGTAGCAAAACCTATATGTATGCATAGAGGTCTACACACACGCACAAACACATATATATTTATATATTACATGTTTTATTTATAACTCAAGATTTTGCATAGGAACTGGTTGTACAGATGTTAAAGCAAGACCTCGTGAAACATGTTCCAACGAGAAGAGTAAGTCTGGCATGATAGCAACTAGATGCGCGAACACCAGTTTTGCTAAAGCCCTAAATCCCAATGTAATTTCTGATTCACAATATTTAGATATGTAATAGCTGAAGTAGTGACTCAGAAGAGACAGAGCTGTTGCCTCAGTGCTATTTTCATTATTTTATGAGGCACAAATTAGCACGGAACTATAACCTGTAATTAATTCCATGGCAAATTCATATTATTATTGCACTATTCTGTGCAATTGCAAACAAGCAGATTTTTTATTATGCTGTATTTCTGCTAAAACCATTTACTCCAGGCATTGTTGCATGACTACAGGTTGTTCTTTGGGGAGGTAGCCTGGAGGGATCACCTCCTTTGAGACCTGAGCTCAACCCAGTCTCCCTTTATTTCCCAGCAGATCTGGACACATTTCTTCTAACAGAGACAGAGTAAGGGAGATGACCTGATCCATGACCTGCCTTGGTAACTATTTCCCATAACTTCAGAGTCATCATGCTTTGCTCTAGGCTAAAGGGATAGCATGACAAGAAGAAACAAATAATTCCTATAGCAGCACTGCCACTGCTGGTAAGTACAGGTGAAATATCCGTAGGTGTTCAAAAGCTGGGCAGTGCAATGCCTGCACTGAGTTAGAATTCTGCAGCAGTATGCTTTTTAAGTCATTTGGTTGTATGTGTGGCCCTGCATCGACCAAGCAGCCCCCCGCAGTCACAGTGTTTACCGCATCTTTTGTATGTAACGGTCTGGCTGCCAGAGCACACACTTGTCCATTTGCTCTCCAAAGCAGCCTTGCAAGAAGTACTAAATGTCCTCATCTGTTCACAGCTGCAGAGAAGATCTCAAGGATGCCCAATGCCAACATCAGCTCCGCAGGCTGGTTCTGCTCTGGTGAAACGGGTTTATCCAGGTGCTCCGTACCACCGTGGCCGTGGATACACAGGCGTAAAGGTGCCTTAGGCCAATCTAGCGCAGCCTCCTCCTTTCTAGAGAC
Source organism: Chroicocephalus ridibundus (assembly GCF_963924245.1). Lineage (NCBI taxonomy): Eukaryota > Metazoa > Chordata > Aves > Charadriiformes > Laridae > Chroicocephalus > Chroicocephalus ridibundus. Next base: position 17,652,996 of record NC_086285.1, read on the forward strand.
AGCTTCATCAGTTTACTAAATGTTTAAAGAGACCGTGCTAGTGCTGTTGCGCTGCTCAATTTACACTAGCATAAGGAAAACACCACCAGCCCTCTCACCTTCCCCAGGAAACACGTGCCTCAGCGTTCACTGTCGCCTTTTGATGTCTGTTACTGACAGAGCAGTACATTGTATTTGAAGTTTCCTGCCTTCCTAACTGATGTGACTCATCCAATTGTACATAATAATTTTCTTTTTTTCATGTAAGTGAACGGTATTTTGCTAAATGAAGTTACAGCTTGTCTTCAGCATGTATTAGAAAGTAACTACTCAGGAGAATGCCAGAAAATAACAGAAAAAGACTTCAGGCACTTTATTCAGTTGATTTTCACTTAAAAAAAAAAAAAAAAAAAAGCTTACACCCTTGTCTGATGGTTTTACAGTCCATTGCACAATAACCTGTTATTATGTGATTTCTTTTTTTAACCACGCTCACCTAAGGCAGTATGAGCTCTTATAATTGAAGTGAAATATTGAAACAGAATTTTCTACCAACTACACCATTATGAGTGGTACTGATCTCCAGCATTCTGCTTCTGGTTCATTTGTACGGGACAATAATAAAATATCCCTGCTAACTCGATTGTTTTATGTCATGAAACAGAAACGCCAAAACCAAGGTCAAGAGTATGTGAGCGTTTTAATTTCCCTGGTGCTAGCCCACAGTAAAACTCCTCAGGATACAGTCTCCTGGTCTCCTGCAAGTCATTATGTATTTAATTTTCTCCCTGTAAAGTGCTTTTCTTGAATGCAAAGTCTGTGTATTCTAGAGGTAAATGCATTAAGATAAAAGCTTCAAAGAGTCTTTTCCTAAAGACATCTTATAACGTCTCGTAAGCTTCCTTATGAAATTCCAGTGCAAACCCCAACAATACTGTCTTCAAAAGAATTCCCAGTGCATTTTCTTTATTTGCACAAAGGAAGGAAGGAAAATTAAAGGGGAGGGGGAGGGGGGAAACTGCGGTCGATGTTACGACCCTGCAGATTGCTGGAGTCAGACACTCTGGACCCTCGGAGTGAAAACAGACCTATTAGACAGGGCCCTGCATGGGAATTGGCTTGTATCTACTTGTCTTGGCTTCCATGGCCTTCAGAGCATCCCGTCTCTCAGATGCTACCGTACTGCCAACTCCCCCCCAACGCGGCAAATCCCTAGCACATCTTCCGGCACCTTCCTGCTTCCCTCCCGGAGTGTCTCTCGCTGCGGGAGGAGCCCCCATTAGAAACAGCCCTAAGCTAACCTCTCTCAAATCACTTCTTTACCAGCACGACTCCCCCAAAGCTTACACTGGTGTGCTGAGATTCCTGGCTGACGCGGGCCGCCCAAACCTGTCTCACTGGTTTCTCTTGCCGCCTCCCAATCTCCTCGCTTTATCTACTCGTTACTCTGTGTTTTATAGCATGGGCTCTCTGGGGTGGGCACTGCCTTCACAGTGCTTGCACACCTCCTGAAGCCCCGGGATGGGGCACCCCAAAGTGCTGGGGTCCTAAATGTCCTAATAAATACTAATCCGGCCAGTCACATGAGGAAGTCTCACCTCTCTACGTTAGAGAAAGTGGTAGGAAAGATAAAGATGAGGTAGAGAGATAGAGCAAACCATAGCAACTAGCTTAACGTGCAGTTTGGTCTCTCTTCCAGGACTCCACCGCAGAATTTTGGCGAGACTGCAGGCAGCTCTGCCTGCGAAGGAGAGCACCAACTGCTCTGCTCAGGGAGGCTTCATGGCTCTGCAGAGACCAGTAAAGGGGTAAAAAAACCCCCTCCTTCCTACATTTGTGGTCTCTGTTAGGCAGGTCTCGTGCTTTCAGGGGCTGACTCCAATTTCAGGAAGGCTGCACTTCCCCTTCCAGCACTGCTGGGTACCAGAGTTTCTGCTGAGGTCCGGCATCCCTGCCTGGGATGCAGGCGTTCCTCCCCAGCGCCCAGCCCAAACACACACTGGGGGCTCAGATGAGCCCCAGTCTTCATGGTGCTGTTGTTGCCGCTGCAACTGGGCACTTATGAACGTGGCAGACACTTATCTGCATTCAGCTTTTGGCTCAAGAAAATAGGTCTTGCAAATTTGGGGTCTGCCTCCATGAATGACAGGCAAAGTCTGCAGTTGAGAGGAAGAGCTCAGAAAAATCATACCCAACTCCAGAAAAAACACATTAAGCTTGCCGGCGTATGTCCTGTTTGCATGGCCGAGGCACACCTGGCTGTCCTCAAGCCCTGCTGCTCCATACTGCAGCCGTGGGAAGCCACTAACGTTACACCATCAGCCTCTGCCCAGCACCAAACTGGCCCAAAACAGCTGCTATCCAGGCTCCAAAGAGGTCGTTCATGATTTCGTAAGCTAAAAGGGAGGTGAGGCATGTTAGGGGTAGAACGGGCGGTAGCCAGGTGCTCTGTAAAGAGCTTGGTAACACGACAGTGTTACACCTCTGCCTTCCTAGTGCTCCCAGCGAGGGAAGGAAAATGGGCTTAAATTACCTAGGCTTAGTGTAACTGGGTGATTTTTGCCTTTTGCATGGTTATTTAAATGCGTTCTTCCATTGTGCAAACACAGATACGATACAGCAGAGCTGTTCTTTGAGGGAACGCAAATGGGGACAAGCAGCGTAAAATCAGAGCAAGCATGTACAGAAGTCCATAACAAAGACTGGGTCCCCCTCTAAGGATACATGATCCAACCATAGCGCGTTAGCCCTGGGTGGCTCTGGTGGGGACAAGTCACACAGGGAGAGCAACACTCATCCCAGCAGCACCAGCAACTTTTTCCTGTAATGGTGGGTCACGGTGGGCCCCACAGTTTTCAACAGCAGACATGCCGTTCAGATAAGTTGTCACTGCTTTTTGGGTTACAAGAAGGAGTTGGCTTTGTGCTTGCTTCTCCTGCATCTGACAGCTGGTTGCTAAATTATCTTAGCCACTAACTCATTTGCCAGTAGAATCCCATAGGGTTTGTGCTGGGGGTGGTTTGTAACCGTGCGCGGACTGGGCTTCCAGCAGCCTGTGGAGGTGATCCAGGCACACCTCCATCAAACAGGCACAACTGCGTTTACTGGGCTACCAGTCTCCCCTTGCCGCTGAAAAAACTCTCAGAGTTGAACATTTATGTGCTCCAGACTGTGAGAAAATGACTCCAAAGCGACCTTTGTTTTACCTGCAGGTATACTGCCCTGTGCTGCGATCTTGTCAGATCTTGTTAACTCATCAGTGCTAGGGCAATCTTGGATGATAAAAGCCAAGGAAGACCTCACTGCTGAGGGAGGCTGTGCCTGTAGAATCACGAAAATGGGAACAATGAGGCACCGGCATCCTTTTTTCCCTCATTTTACAAAGAACTTTACAGAAGTCATTAACAACATATTATGGATGTCTTGTGAAGAGCCTCAGATCTAAGATCCTGCACTGGCTTAGGGCTGGACTGACCTAATCCACTTTATTAAAGCTGCTGTGTAGACAGTTTGTCTTTTTTTTCTCTCCCTCTTTATTACCCTGGTTTTAAAAGAAAATATTGTACACCGCACTATACAGTCTGAAGTTGTTTTCTGAAACCGATTTTAGGATGCCTTGTTTAACCCTGACATCGTAGTGCCTTCGCCTGGATGTTTCTCTGTCTCTGCAATGGGTTTCCAATGCAGCCACCTCCAGAGCTGAGACACTTCCAGACTTCCCACAATGACACCCAGGGAGCAGAAATCAGGAAGGTGATGTGCCAGGCTGCCTTTTTCTTCCAAAGTTAGAGGATGTGCCTGGCAGCAGGAGCGAAAGAGGGCAGGAACACAAACACTCTTGAAGTTTCAGGATGTCTCTCTCACCTACCGGCAATGCAGTGCCCAGTCCCAGGGAGTGCAGTGGGAGTCGAGACAGGAGCACCTATCCTGCCCAAATCCACCTTAAAATGCACTGTCTGTCAGCTCAGGTGCCCGGGACTGTGGGAAAATGAAAATGATTCTCGGTCCAAAGCACCACCTCACAGGTGCCCCAGCACAGTGACACCAAAATAAAAATTACTCTGTACCTCCAGTTTTTTCAGGCTTTGGAAATACAGATAAACACTCTTGTTGTTTTACCCTATTTTGAGTCCTATTGACAATGGAGCAGAGGGACAATGTAACGCTCTGCAGCAACCACGGCTCTGTAAAGCTGTCCCTGTACCCAAGGAAGAGGTTGCAGACTTGCCAGCAGAAGAAAGTCTCAGTCTGGGACCTTACTCTGAGCTCTGCCAAGGTAAGCCGACTGCTTATGTTGAGGGACATATTGCAAATCAGTTAGTGTGTGGCTAGTAGACAGTCACCTCCCCAGAAAAATTATTTACTACCTTTATAGAAATGCAGATATAACCCTAGAAGTCATGGCTGGCTGCAGCAAAGAGAGTATCTTCTCCCAAACCTCTTGCAAGATAAAATTAGAAAAAAAAAAAAAAAGACGACCTGTCGAGATCCAACAGCCCTTGTCCAACGAGAAGGAACTCCAAGTCACCTCACTTAGTTCAGTTAATCTCCACTAACTGATGGAATAAAAGCGAAAACCCTGAGCACCAAGGTACTCCAGATTCCAGATGTTTTAAATATTATGGGTGGTTATAAAGCTACCATGATCCTTTAATACTGAATCCAAACAGTTATTTTCTAGTCAAGCTTGAATGTTTGGAATTCACTAGGTTAGGGTTAATTACGCAATAATAGACGAGGAAATGTTTGCGACACTGGAAAAGACACAGAAGTGGATGTAAGCCTGAAACTTCAGATCCTGGGTCTGCTTCTGGAAAACCTTGCTCAGGAACCCCCAATCCTGTGAACATCCAGGGGAAACTACACTCAAGGTGAACATCAGACAGCCCGTCTCTGCTTCCAGTCTGTGGTCTGAAAACACAAAAGGATGAGCTCCAAAGGGAGGTAAACCTGAGGAAAAAGTGAAGAATAAAAAAATCTGAGGAAGAAAGTCTGTAAATGGAGCACAGAAATCACTCCCAAAAGGAAAGACAAAACAGTAGTGTTGATGTGTCCCTCAGGACAGGGCCGTGGGGGTGAGTCAGTGGGTGGTGGCCAGAGAAAGAGAGCACGGATTGCATCGGTGGGATGATGTTTTGCAGATAGATTGTCTGAAAATGAAGGTGAAAGCAGCTTATTCATGTTTGTCGTGAATCCAGGCATAAATGGGAGAAACAGCACACATGACATTATCCTTGGAAACTGGGCAGAGGTGCTGCAGTTTAAAATGCTGGAAGTGTGAATGTCTATAAGATACCCATGTAAGATTTTCCTCGAGAAGTATTTCTGGTCAGTAGGCCTCGGAAAATGAAATAATTCATTTTGTTCATGCCATGTTGAGTTAGCTGTTATTAAAATTAGCAGTTGGTGCTGTGCAGCAAGAGTAGTTCCCCATTTCTCTGGGTATAAACCCTGAGTGATGGATCTGCTCATCAGATGCTGATGTCAGACCCAAAACCATGCAGAGACACAACAGCAGGGCGGGATCTGTTCCATGAGGCTTCTCTGCAATGTTCCCGAAGCTGGTTGAAATATATTGAGCTTGCCAATAAAAAATATTCGGTGCTGCTGACTCTCCTTCAGCATTCAGAGCTGTTTCTCCCACCTCTATGCTGTCCTGGTGAGGTGGCTCCATGAGGTGCAGATGGCTGCAGGGCTGGCATGCTCATCTCCTCCCTGCTGGTCCCTCTCCTCCACTGCACGAGACACAGACCCCCCAAGCGAAGAAAATCTCCAGTTACGCTCAGTTTGCACAAGTAGCTGCAGCAGATTTGTTGCTTAAGGGTGCAAACAGCCCACATTTTTAATGATTGTGCAAGAAACTTCACGGAGAATAAAGCCTGAGCTTCAGAGGGCTGGGGCTTTTTTTAGGTGTAAGCTGAAATAAAAGTTTCCATAGCTATTTTGGATTTCCAAACCAGCCTTTCAGTTTGTAAACACCCATGCAGTGGAGAGACTGTCCTCCCTCCCCTCTCCCACGAGGAAACATCTCACCACTTTACCTCCCCCTCTCCAAGCTGCCTGTCAGCTCTGGAAGCAGCCCTGGGAATGAGATAACATAGGCTGCATGGACAGCAGATAAAAATGCCTGGAAAAACAGTCCATGATGGACGGATGAGAAGACATTGTCTCTTTTCCCCATCTGTGACCACTGCACTCCTGTGCGCAGGAAACCCTCATGTTCAGAAAGGAAAGATGAGCCACAAGCCACCATGCTGACTGTTCCCAATGTTTCAGTCACATTTTTCACGATTAAGTGCTTGAAACTAAAGCAGGAGGATTTTCCATGGTACTGAGCGCTAACGCTGGGGGTTTGTGGGTGCTCAGAGAGCCAGGTATCAGCCAATCAACCGAGGCATCTCTAAACGTGGCTGATGAAATATGAATTCTAGGTGTTGAGATTTCACCTTTGACTTTTCCTTCATTAAAGATATTCTAAGTTGGGCCAGACGCAAACACTTGCTGGCACTGGCTTTGGGCACAGAGCATGCAGTTTCACGATAAAACGATCCCTGTGAGGCCAGGCAGCGCTGCTGTTTTCGTGCCTTCACTGCAAACCATCTCTTGGTGGCTTTTGCAGCCTGGGCTCTGCTGTGCATAAGTACTTCATGCTCACCTAAGAAAGTGGCTTACATCGGGATAAGATGTCTCCTTGAGACAGGCTGGAAGTCCTCTATTTTTTTTTCCTTTTTTTTTTCCTTTCCTTTCTTTTCGCTCGCATTTTGCTCCTGTGGCTTGCAGATCGAATGACAGGAGCATGTCACTGATTGCACAGCAGGAGAATACATGAGCCAAGGGGAGTCCAGTGCTGCTCCTGGCTCCTGCTTGCCCTGGACCAGACTGGTGCCAAACCAGGAAGCTACGGCCAGGCCCCAGAAGCCTCCATGACCTGCTGCACATCAGTGGAAACTGGACAGAAAGGACAGAGGCATCCTGGGGTTTTGCAAGTGTCTCCCAGGACACAGAACAGGCATGTAAACCAAATTGTCACGGGAAATCACAAGGAGGAGTTACATACCCCTCTCCCAAGCAGGAGGCTGATGGCTGAAACTAGTGAAGGGACTAGTTGGTCATGGTGACATCTCGGCCCCAGACATCCTTTCACTAGTGTCTCTCATCTGTCCGGGTCAGGAAATTCTGAGCCCCTGTACTCGGCACTGGTGAGGTCCCACCTCGAATACGGTGTCCAGTTTTGGGCCCCTCACTACAAAAGAGACATTGAGGTGCTGGAGCGTGTCCAGAGAAGGGCAATGAAGCTGTTGAGGGATCTAAGAACAAGTGTTATGAGGAGCGGCTGAGGGAGCTGGGGTTCTTTAGCCTGGAGAAAAGGAGGCTGAGGGGAGACCTTATCGCGCTCTACAACCACCTGAAAGGAGGGTGTAGCGAGGTGGGAGTCGGTCTCTTCTCCCAAGTAACAGGTGATAGGACAAGAAGAAACATCCTCAAGTTGCACCAGGGGAGGTTTAGACTGGATATTGGGAAAAATTTCTTCACAGAAAGGGTTATTAAACATTGGAATGGGCCTCCCCAGGGAAGTGGTTGAGGCACCTTCCCTGGAGGTATTTAAAAGACAGGTAGACGTAGTGCTTAGAGATATAGTTTAGATTAGTGGTGGTTTTTGTCAGAGTTACGTTGATGGTTGGGCTCGATGATCTGAAAGGTCCCTTCAAACCTATGCAATTCTATGATTCTATGATTCTCTGAAAGAAAGGAGAGTGATTTTTCATCATGGGAGCTATACCCTTTGATTATGGCTTTAGAAAGTTTATTATTAATCACTTATTCCTTTCAACTTTTCGCAAGGTGTAAAAAGTAGGACACAGCTCTAGAGACTAAAAAATTCAAAGACAAGATTGGAGCACACAGGCATATGGAAAGCCCAAATGAAGGAAGCACCTAAAGCTTTAATTTAGATGTGTGATTTTTTTATCAGCTCCTTTGCGGACATTATAGGGCAACTGGGTTTTACAGGGACGTATGACTGTAAACAAGTTGTCAGATTGGTGGACAAGGATGGGAGTAGCAGTTAGTAAATAAAGGCAATGTAGGGAAAGAGAAAAAGAAAGGAAAAAGGGAGGAAAAATGATAATGAGGGCAGCAGCCTCCATCAGGAAGATGAGAGCAAGGAGAGAAAAGAGGCCGAATCCCACACACAAAATCAAGATCCTGGGATTTTCATTTGGAAAGAAGAATTTCAGAGTCTTTCAAAGTCTAGGCATCCAACTGAGGTGATTTCTTCAGGAAGCAGCATGGCATCAGAATTTTTCCTTAGGTACCTGCAATCAAAATGCAAGCACAAGTTAGACGGCTGAGGCTGGCAGGCAGTCCTGAGCATCCCCAGGTGAACTGACTCTGAAAAACTGGCTCTGCATATTTGGAGACAACTTCAGCGACAAGGACTGCTTCGGCAGGCTCCTATGGGCTGAAAAGTCAAAACGAGAACTCAGAGCGTGGAAGTGCTGACAGGATAAAGGCATCCTCACAGTGTTTGAACCCAGTCCAAGACTAACATAAGTGAAAACCTCTGGAGAAGCTGTTTTTGTTGAATTGCAAGTTGCTTTTCCCCCCTATTTAAATAAGCCAAAGTAGTTAAATTGAGATGATAAAAATCTGAACGGCTTATCTGAACCTTATCAGTGAATTCTACCTTTCAAAAATAGTTACTCAAATTCTTACTTCATCAGGCTTTAGGAGGTAATACATTTAAAGAAATAAAACATGGAAAAAATCCATTTGAAGGTGCTGGCTTCATCTGCATGGCAATGAAGTGTTCTCAAGAAAGGCGTTTACTTTTAATTAATAATAAAGTAAATGCAAACCACCACAGGCCACATATGAGAAAATGCTGCAGTTCAAAGTGAGAAACGACTTTTATTAAATGAAAGTGCCAGCAAGTACCATTAAATGAATGTCAACACAACCATTAGAGCAATCTATCAAACAGCATAAAGAAAGTATAAAATCACACAGGCAACTTACGAGCATAATAGAAGCTTGATTGTACTTTTGCACTTTGACTCCAGGAGAGAGAGGGCTCTCCACAACAAAAGATGGTCGTCTCAAAAGCAACCCCAGCCCTAACCAGGAGGGGCTGGCTCCAACCTAGCATATTTTTGAAGATACCCACTGCAAGGATTTAGCACCATCCTCCTCACCAGTGGGGTTAATTCATGTTCTGACATGATATGCTGTATTGCCACGCTTCTAGCCCATGCCTCCTCTAATGCCTACCACTATTAAATGCTGCTTCTTGTGAAGAGGGCCTCAGATACGCCTCATCATTGCATGACCCAGCGCTGCGCCAGCTGCTCTGCAGCCGTGCTGGGGGTCCCATGGCCACCCCGCTCTGAGCTGGGCAAAGGACCGCAGCCAGCGAGGATGCCGACTTTGGGTGTCAGGGGATGGGTAGTTCCTGTTCCACCCATGGATGCACACAAGCCCTGCAGCTGACCAGCTGGGGATGGAGGGGACAGGCGATGGGGTCACCCATGCAGCAAGGTGGCGTGATCTGCTCCCAACAGCACATAGAGTTGATTTTTTACAGAAATTGTTACCCTTCATTTCTATTCTCTCTTCAGTCCGCTTCTTGAGCTTGGATTTTTTCCTCAGGGCTGGGGCCACTTCTTGAACAGCGGAAAACCCATAGTATCCCATGGGTATATTATATTGGGCAGCCAATACATGCTAAGTCATCGTAACACCAAATATCTGTGCCAATTTCCAACCCCACTCCCCACACAGCTAGCACGGCAAAGAAAACCTCACCAGGAAAAAACACGAAGAAAGAAAATAAGGGAGGGTACTTGAGCACGTGTCTCCCTCCAGGAGGTGCAGAGCCAACTTCCAAGGTGTGCAACCCAGCTGTGCTCAGCCTGAGGGTGCACAACCCCCAAAGGGCGCTTCCCAAGGAAAGTTGGTGCTGCCTTTCGTAAAGAAGATGCTTTTTATTTTATTTACTTTTGCTTAGAAGGAGAAAGGAGTGCACAGTAATGCTGACCAAGTTTAGCTGCATCAGAGAGAGGGAATGATGCTCAGTCTATTTTCTTGCTTTGCTCTGCTCCCCTTTCATTTGCAAGTGCCTTGAAACGACGGGAGCTGCTCTCCTGGAGGAGCAGGGGGTGGTGACACTGCAGGAGGAAGTGCTAAATATAAGAGTGGCTAAATGGGAGGTTGGTGATCTCAGCTCTGTGTGAGAGAGGAAAAACAAGGACTATGTTCAGCTCCACCGGGCTCGACAGTAAGGGCATAAAATGCCTCTGAGTGGGCTAAACGGCTCCAGCTCCAGAAAAAGACAGTTGAGTCGCTGAGATTATACTTAATTGGCGTTGTGGGAAGGCAGCCTCTCTGCAAGGCAGCCTACGCTGTCCCCTCATACAAAGCCTTTTCATGAGCTACCGGGGACACGCTGCCAAACCTCTCGGCAAATACCAGTGCCGTAATGTCATCTCAGGAAGCAGAGGAGCCCAAAGCCACCAGGACAGTCTGACTGCCCTCATGGACTGTCCCTGCCACCCCTGCCCATGCCCTTTCCCTCCCCGGACAATTTGCCCCTGTTCCCCCTGTCCCAGCCGCCCTAGGAGGCTGGATGGGGACCTCATCCCACTCCCCATAGCAATGTCAGTAACAAGAGAGGCAATATTTTCATCTAGGGAAGAACTTGGGTCTGCTCCCATGTCATCATGTCTTGTTTAAGCATTTATTCAAGACAGTGCAGATACTTTGTCCAAGCCAGCTTTCCTCACAGCAATGACACACACACCTGCGGCTCTTCTCCATCATGCCAAGAGGCCAAATGTCCCACCTTGTCTGTGAGTGCAGCTGGCTGCATCGGGCTGGTCTGCTAGTCTCTGACAGCAGGATTTTGCCCTAAATATACTACTTCCTCCGTAGCAGTGCTCAAGCTGCTTGGAGCTCACCTGGCTAGAAGCTACATTTAGAACAGGGGGCCTGGAGTATGCTGCTGAGATGGTGGTAGAGAGACTTGCTCACACCAGGAGTCCCAGGGAATTAGCTGGCATGTCTGTCTCTGTGTGCTTTCTCCGCTGCTAACAGAAAATTCCACCACAGGAAAATTAAATCTCGGTCAACTTTGTCATTCATAGTTTCCACCTTTCAGCAAATGCCACCAGGAACCACCATAATCATGTGCCATGTAGACAACGGACGTGTCATGAAGGCCCTCAGGGCTTCATGTTACACAGAAGAGATTCAGAGCAAAGCAGGACCCTCACATTATGCTGGGATATTGAGATGGATGATGAAGAGCATGGTCTTTTTCCCTTGGATGTATCCGCCAGAGGTTTTCTGCAGAGCTTGTTATGTGCTGCAAACACAGAGCAGGTCACTAACGTAGGCAACGCTACAGCAGCGAAGTGATAGCACCCTGAAACAGGCCACGGAGAGAGCTCGCCTGCAGATCCAATCCAGCAGACTGTGCAGGGAGGGGGTCTAACTTCCCTCTAAATTGTTCAGTTCCCAGATTAAGTTTTGCATGGGATATTAGGAGCAAAGGTTTGGCTGAGCCTCATTCATGTGACTGCTTGTGTGAGCTTGAGATGCAAGTGTGCACAAATGCATGCGTCACCTTTGTTTGTGTCCGAGTGCCCGACTTACACACACAAAGCAAGTACAAATGGGCCAGAAAAAATGAGAATAGTTGTGGGGGGCTGGGGGGGGGGCTTTTCTTGCTTTCTTTTTTTTTTTAATTGATCTTTTACCTGTTGAAGATGTGGTCCAGTTGCTTTAACAATTTTGTTCTCCGAAGGAGCTATTTTACCATTCTTAGTTTATTTTCTTAACTTTGAAACCTGAACCTAAGCCTTTTTTTCCTAACCATGCCTAGAAAATAAAAGAACTCAGAGCCAGATGCTGAGCTGGTATATCCATAGGAACGCTTCGTTTTTTTTCCTCCATGGTGCTTTTCCAGGCAGCCTGTTCTGAGGCCAGGCACAGCAGAGCAAGTTCGACCAGGCTGCTTCCAGGGGTCATCCAAGCCGAAATTCGTGGTTACGCGAGCCCAGCCTAGTGGCTCCCAGCTGGTGAGACAGTGGTTCCCAAGGGAATAAACTCTGCTAAAGCTGCTCGCTGGAGCTGGGAGCACTGGGGAGGTGCACTGGGAGAGCCAGCCTGCTCCAGCCATGCCTCCTGGCCCCTGCAGCCAGAGGAGCTGAGGCGTGGAGCTTTGCCAGGGTGCTCCGGTGAGGCTCAGCAACCGTGGGCTGGGAGAAAGATGACCTTGGGGGTTGTAGCTGCCACGTATATGTTGTGAAACGCCTCCATAAATGAAACATGGGGGCTACTGCGTACCATGCGAAGTGCCTGGTGAGGGGTGCTGCAGATGGTATGAGAAACGGTCCCCAGAGCAGAGCAGAACTCTTTGCCTTGCTGTGTTGTTTTCAGCATTCCCACAACACTTTGCCTTTTGAGCTCAGCCTTACAAGCTTCAAGGCAAATCAACAAGTTCAAGCACGAACCTAATTCAAGCTCTGAATAAAACCCATAGCTGACAACTTTAATTATTAGGCTGATGCGTCATATTTACATTAATTTGAGCACTACTTAGATTCAATTACAATAATTCTTCCATATATTCATTCCAAGAGATTTCAATGACTTAGCAGATAGCATATATAATCAAAGCTTAGCTAAAGAAACAGGTTTGCTTTCTACAGACAAATTGTTCCTGTACCTGGGTGCTGACTATAGCATCCTGTGCATGCGTCTGCATGGATGTGCCTAAAATGGTATCAGCATTTTGAACACAGGTGAGCCAAAGGACAGGGACTGGAAAGCCCATGAGCCCTGGACATGTTCCCAGGATCAAATTGCAGCCCCTGTGAGGGGGGGTGGGTGTGCACCTTGGCATGTGCTTTTGTAGTCTGGAAGTACTGCTGGATTCCTCTTTTGCTACCCATTGATCAGCCTGCAGCAATGCCCAGCACAGACTTTTTTCACCATCAGCTGGCCGGAAGATTTATTCCAGGTGGGACTTGGTTCATTCTCCCTGCCTCTTTCCCTGTGCTGTTTCCAGGGACACAGCTTACATCTATTGGATGCAGAAAATGACAACACACTCAAGCAGCGTGCCGCACCAGCAGCTCCTTGCACCATATCACAATCCCTTCTAGTCGTTTGGTAACTCCTAGGTATAGCCTATGCCGTTTGTGACTGATAAGGTGTTAAATCATCTGCATCCCCCAAGTGGGGAACCTGTCTCCCCCTTTCCACCACCAACACCCCAGGACAATAGTGCCATACTCATGAGCTCCAGAGTGAAGAGTGAAAGCCACTGCCCAGGCGTTTTGCACCCGTGTGTTTGGGTTTCTCTCACTCACCTGGTGCAATATTGACAGTTGAGATGAACGGCAAAGAACCGCTCCTTTCCCAGGCGTTAGAAGATGAGGGCATACCACAAACAAGTTTCAGAGTCTGAGTTCTGTTTGAAGACCTGTGTCCTCACAAAACTTCTTCTCGGGATGTTGTGGGGGAGTAACAGTGAGAAAAAAGGACCTCTCTTTGAACATAAATTTCACTGTCACGGTAGAGGATGAGCAAATAAATAGGGGCTACTTTAAAATCCAGCAAAAATTCTGTGATTCTGTGGCTACTCTACAGTTTGCAGTGGTGGGGATTAGTTTCCTAAGCAGTTTGCCTGCCTCGAGGAAGGTCCTGCTTTCAAGGGAAGCAAAATCTAGCTCTGAAGGTTACTGTATTTCATCATTTACTTCCTTGCTGCTTATTCCTTCCAACATTTTTTTTTTCCTTTGACTGAGCTGACCAAGCCGATGCCACCTGTGCATGGGGACGCCGCCGTGCCTGCGGAGCCCACGGCGGGGGACAGCGTGGCTGGCCGGGAGCGGGTCCCCACGCTGCGCCCCACCACCCGCTGCAGTGGGGTGTTTGCTCCACTCGAGGGAGCTCATGCTTTTGAGTAGCTGAACTTCAACCCTGGCAGCATCTTCAGGCAAAATCCTGCGGGTGACAAACCCTCTGTGTCAGAGGAGGCTACACCCAGGGAGGGCTTTTTTCCTTCTGAAAGGCTGAGGAGATGCTTGCGCCAGAACCTACTCCGCTCCTGGGTAAGGTAAAGCGTTTTCAAGCCTGTTGTGCTTCAGCTCAGGGTGTCCAGGGCTCCTGCCACACGTCCTGGCTGTTGGGGCACCCATGGTACCCAGCACACTCCCACCTGTCTTTGTCACCACAGCCACTGTGGCCCAAGCGCTGCGGGATGAGGGCGTGCAGCACGGGGCCAGGCGGGAAGGGGTAGTTTCCCACTGCAGAGCAGACTAATAAGGATGACCAACCATTGAACAATTTAAGAAAGTAACCTTTGGGAATAAGACCTGCTTTGGCGATTGTTTTATAAGCAATGATTTGCCTTATTGTGTCTTGCACGGTAACTTGGCGCAGCAGAAGTCTGCGTTTTCCCAAGAAATCACTCTTCAAAGGAAGCTGACTGTACATAAACGGAATGACTGAGGAGATAATTTCATTCCCTTAAAAAAAAAAAAAAAATCCCTTATCTCAAACATCCATGCCTCATGATATCAAGACAAAAATAGTGTCTAACCAGATGCTTAGAAAGCATCTGCACCTGTGACAGGACAGCAGAAAAGGAGATGCTCCTCACATCCCCGGTCAGCCAGAACTCCCAGAAGTGCAGATGCTTTTGGAGAAGGCCAGAGGGCAAAATCCATCCCTGGCTTCATTAGAGACAGTTAAACCTGATTCATCCTGTCTCCAGCCACTCCCTGACTTGTCTCCCGAAAGCCAGCGCACACTGAGGCGTTCCCCAGCCAGGGTCAGGTGTCAGAGGCAGCTTCTCCAGCGAGCCGGTGTGAGTCAGAGTGTTTGGGAACCGCTCCAAGCTATTGGAAAAAAACAACTCCCAAATTAGCTGGGGTGGCTCCCAAGCGAATCCACCTCCGCGGGGAAGGAGGTGATCTAATGAAAGCGTGCGGTCAGAAATCAAAAGAGCCTGGAAAGCATTCCAGGCTGCATAATAAGATTTCACATTTCATATCTTCAAAGCATTAAGTGAACATTATCTAATTAATCCTCACAACACTCCTCAGAGATATTATCCCTATTTTACAGACAGAGAAACCAAGGCACAAAGTTAAGTCACTTGCCCGGGGCCAGAGAAGGGAGTGTCGGAGCTGGGATTAGAGTCCAGGAGTTCCTGGCGCCCAACTTTTTCCTCAGACTACTGGGTCATGTGTCTTCCCTGCAGGGAAGATAATAATGAGCCCATAATTACCCATACAAATTCCCAGTGACCAGGCTAACCCGTCTGTATAAAGCTATTTGTAATTCCAATAAACACACCCACGATTTAGCTGCCTCCATGAACCAGTCCTCTCTCAGCCATATGGAGCCAGACCTTCAAATAAGGGCTGTTCTTTGCCAGAGCGAATCCCAGTTCTGATCCACACCAAGGGTCGGTGGAGAACATCTTCCCACTTCTAAATCCCTGATGACCATTCGTGTATGGCATGAGCACTGTGGGAGCTGCGGTGGCAAGGCAAGGTTTGCAGAGAGAGGGAACAAAGCTGGAAAAAAAGGACAAGCCCTTCGGGCACACGTGCCCTTTTCCAAGCGTGACACAGAAGTAGAGACTTTGTGCTCAGTACAGGCTGAGAGCAACTCCTCACCATCAAAGAAGAGGTTGCGTGGTCAAATGCATCGCCCAACTTGATCTGTCTGTCTCATAAATTAAATGACCCCTTCCACATGTTCACGTGGTCCCCTGAAATGACCTTGAGCAGACTCACTGCAGTTTCACTGGAAAACCCAGGGCACCCAAAGTGTACCAACGCCTGCAGCTCATTCCCCATCCCACCCAGGGGAAGAGGGGAGCAAGCTGTTGCCTCCCACTGCTTGAGCTCCTGCATCCATTTGGGGGAGACGGCTCTGCTCCGAGCCACCCGTTGTGGCTGGTTTTTAGCCTGTTTTTCCAGCACGATGAGGCCTCTGTGATTATGCCGTGAGCATATGAGTGTGTGCACGTGTGGCTGTAAGCGTGCCTTTACCTCGGTGGCCCTGTCTTCCCTCTTCTACCAATATCTTTGAAGCCAGCTGAGCTGTCCTTCCCGAGCTGAGGCTCAGGCATTGGGTGCCTAGAGCCCTCCTTCGTGCAACATCTGCTGCCATCTCGGCAGTGACCCCTTTCCACAAAGCCTCTATCGTCCCTGCTCAAACCCAACTTATTGTTACTCCAGAGAAGAGATCACCACGAAAAGCTGGTGTGGGATGTGATGCACTGCTGTGATAAGCAGCAGGCACTATTTTAGCTGAGACTTGCATGTCTGCTCCAGCTCTTCTCCCACACTGCGGTGTCTACTCTTGCTTGCAATGTACTTTGCCAGGGCCACCTATGGTTCCTGTCACAGGCCAGCAAAGCACCATACTACACACTGTGAAACACAGGAACAGCCCCTCCTCCTGCCCTGTCAGCCTCTGCGCTTGGGTCAGACCTCTCACAGTGATGCCAGAGATGCTGCAAGAACTAATGGCTAATAAAGTTTTTAGTGCTCAAGAGACCTATGGTGCTGCCTGGGTGTGGGGCAGCCCTTGGGACAGGCAGGGACACAGCAAGAAGTTCTGTCACCTCCACCAGGGCCAGGACTCACTCTTCCAGATCACTATCGTGGCAGTGATAAGGACTTGATAGGGATAAGTTGCTATCTACAACTACCCGAAAGGAGGTTGTAGAGGCATGGGGGTCAGTCTCCCAAGTAACAGGCGATAGGACAAGAGGAAACAGCCGTTAAGTTGAGCCAGGGGAGGTTTAGACTGGACATTAGGAAAAATTTTTACACTTGAGTTATCAAGCATTGGAACAGGTTGCCTAGGGAAGTAGTGGAATCATCACCCCTGGAAGTATTTAAAAGATGGGGAGACATAGCGCTTAGAGATATGGTTTAGTGGTGGTTTTTGTCAGTATGAGGTTGATGATTGGACTAGGTGATCTGAAAGGCCCCTTCCAACCTAGGCAATCCTATGATTCTATGACTTATCTGGGTGCCTTTTCTCTAGGGACACAGTCACCGTTTCCCGGTCAGGCTACGCCACGGTAAGTGCCTACGGCTCCCAGAGGTTTGCTTCTGCTGGGGCACCAGCGCCGGAGGTGCTCCCACGCAGCTGAAGTGCTGCTTAGTATTTCCTCTGATTCACAGTGATGTGGAGGAGCCCATCTGCTACTTTTCAGCACCCCAGGCAATATTTCAAAACCAGGCCAGGCCAGCAGCAATGCTGAGCTCCAGATAACATTGTGCTGGCTGAAAGCTGTCCCGTGCTGGCCACACTGCATCCTTAGACCACTGGCCTATTGCCTTCTGGGGCCCTGGGCAGCCTTGGGGAGACACAGGAGGCCATGGCAGGTGTCCTCAGAGAGGGAAAAGAGAAGGGTGAGGAAGGGACGGCAGCAGCAAGGTTTCCTCCAAGAAGGGTTGGACACCCAAGATTTGCACGTTCTCTGTACGGTGCAAAGGGATGGCACCTTGTTGTTGAGAAGAAGAGAATAAAAGGGCATTTCAACGACTTTAAAGAAAAAGGCCGTGTCTGTCAAACCCCAGGGTGCCACATCACAACCCCAGTGGGCTGCTGGGCAGACCAGCAGCGGGGCTGTAATGGAGCATCTGGGAACACGCACAGCTCTTCCTAAGCCAAGAGTTGCACAGTAAAGCTGACTGCTTAGCAACAGAAGAGGGACCGCCCGGCATTTAGAGCCATATTTCTCAAACTTGATCAAAACCTGCTCTGGTCCCAGGCTTTTAGTGCACCCAGTTGAGGAGTCCAGTTGTAATGGCCGTGCTTTCAAACTCCAGAGCTGTGGTTTCTGCTGAGGGCTGAGTGCTTTGGACGGACAGCTGCTTCGGTGCCGTGCCGAAATGAGAGATGTTGCTCTTTGGAAAAGCTGGCTTTTCCTTTATTTTTCATTATTCCTTTGATTTTTATAACTGCTTTTATTTGTATATCCGGAATTACCATTAAAATAAATTAAAGCCACATTTTGTTTACTAAAATACTTTGACAGGATTTTTTAAAAATAATTATAGTGAAGGTACACACACACATTTTATCTAGCGCTTACATTTATGAGCAGGTTTACTCTTGTGAAGAATCAAATTGCCTTTTCCTCACTTTTTTCTTCCAGGGACCAAGAAATCCTGGGCAAGAACTTGTGTAATCAGGTTATCAAGTCATACAGATGTTTTAACTGCAGTAATTACGAGAAGTTCAGAAGAGCTTCTTGTTGGCTCATCTGCTACTGAGCTGTACCAATAAAAAACATACAAAATATGTATAGTATGTGTATATCTCTCCCCACACATGCAAACCTTTGTATAAAAGAGATTGACAATAAATGCTGACAAACAGGAATTATATTATTCCAGAAATACTGCTAACCATACAATAAAACAATTTTTTTTCTGTAAATGGTATGTATTAATGACATGAAGTGATAGTAAGAAATGGCATGTTAGAGGCTCATTGAACACTGACAGCTGTAAGCATTTCAGGATGCTGTATTAAAAACATCTGCGTAAAGGAAAAAATAGCATTGAAAAAAGAAAGGAATGAAAAGCTGAGAATAGCCTCACGTCCAATTTGTTGTCTGGTAGCTGCTGAAACTGGGAGTGACCAAGACCTTCTGATTTCAATAAGCTAAATATAGCAAAGGCCAGATCCTTGGGATCTGGGCACACTGTGTCTCAAGTTACACATTTTGCCTTATATTCCCTGGCTTGTGGGGTACGCATTTTGTGAAATGCCTTCGTACGGTTATCACATGGGAGGCGGTTCCAACAAGAAATGTAACCTCTGCACCACCGATATCTTACCAGCTGTGATCTTGCAGATTTTTCACTCAACATGCTCAAGACAGGTTTTAGACATGAAGAGATGCTGGGCTGCAAAGGAGGACTGAAAAGTTTGCTTAGGATATTGTGCAGTAACAGGGAAATACATGTGGAGTCGATCACCCAAAATCCAGATGCAGCTACTGTTTGGCATCTGCTTCTACTGTTTCTAATTTTGTTTTTCCTGAAGCTGAGTTGCCGTACCTTTGGTGTCCCCAGCTTCCAGGTGCTGGCACGCGGACAAGGAATCCAGGAGGATGTGACCTTGTGGTACGTCTACGCCAAACAACACAAAAGGGTTTTAAAAACCCCAGTAAACCCTAGTCCCCCCAGCCTCCCAAACTGGAGACATGAGCTGGTCTGATCTCCAAATAGGGGTGCTTTGGAGGCAACCCAGCCGTTCTCAGAAGGCTCCTGAGCCTCTTGGCCATTGCAGAGCAGAGAGCTGAGGCTCACTCGCAGAGGGTGGGTAGGAGGAACACTCCCAGAGAACCCAAACACAGGACTTGGTGAAGGATTGCAGTTTCAGTTGCTAAAGGAATGACTCACAGCCATGGATGAAAGCTGTTCCTCCTTTTCTGTTGGAGCAAAATATACCATTGCAAATTGAAAGTGGAATTGTAATACTTTGTGAAATGCCGTTCTGTTTCCTAAACAGCACTGTCAGTGTTTGCAAATGGGAAGTGTCAACAAAAAGACACGTATTTTCAAATTCAATATTTTTCACTGCCATTTTATAAAAAATCTTTCTGATTTTCCAACTAACTCTGGAAGCATAAGTATCTGATGCCTGGAAATTGGACAGACAATAAGCATCAAAGCAGAGGTTCTCCAAGCATTTCAAGTTACTTACTTCTCACAAGACAGAAAAGCTGAAAAGAAAAAAAGTCTCTAATGGAAACCCATTGAAATGTAGGGAAGCTCAGCAAGCAAGTTATGCCATTGAAACGGGAGACTCAGTCACTCTTGAAAATGGGATGAGCTGAAAGTTTAAAAGCCCAGCAACAAGGTCAAGTTCCTGAGACTTGAGTTGCTGAGCATCAGCTGAGCTGTACATACTCTCAAAGCTGTACGTACTCTCAAAATGCTAACTAATGCAACTACACATAGCCTAAGTGAAAGAAGGTTCGAGAAAATCACATTACTTTGCACTGGCCCAACTTGCATATACCCATGGACAACCTGTGCCTCCGCTGACGTGGTAACTTGGTCAGCTGTATAACACAACTGAGCCGGAGTCACAGCTGCTGTTTATGTGTCTGGTCCAAAACTTGTAAGGAGCTCGTTAGGGCTCTCCTTTCACTTCAGAGGATTTTGGCCCAATCAAAAAACGAAGTGAAAGGAGAGCCGCAACAGCTACTGAACTGTTACACCTACACGGTACTTCTGACACGGAGACACACATTCCCTTTGCATTTAGTGTGATACAGGAAGAAAACCCCAACACATGAACACAACATTTTTGATATTTCTCCTTTTCAGATGTTCTCAAGCTGTTGGGAAACAAAACAAAATCTCACAAAACTTTTCACCAAACAGTTTTGCTCTTCAGCAGCAGTTTTGCTTCCAGCAGCCCATTTACACAAAGCCATCCTTCGTCAGATATGAAGTATCCATTCCTCTTGCCAACCCGCAGGGAATTTCATGGGCAATTACTTCCTGCCTCCATCTTGAACCAAGGACTCATAGAAAGATTTATTCCTAAGCAAACATCTGAAAGCTTCACCAGTTGTGTCTGAATATTTATGTTCATGCCCACATAGTAAAAGATTGCATCTCGTATAAAAGAAAGAGGTACAGACAAATAAAGGAAGTCTCGGGGACAAAGGAAAGTGATGAAAATCGTCAACCAGCTTGAAGGTTAGACAAATGGCTCCTGAGTTGTGAGCTACGTTCCTGCTCAGATCATAACACTGTAACTTCATTGTTAACATTGCTAAATGCAATTTTGCACAGTCTTAGGAGAGATATTCTGTACAGTGCATCTTTCATAATTAAGAAGAAAACTATTGTCTCTTTTCCAAGTCAAATAAACCTTGTTTATCTGGACGGGGAGTAAGTGCGGTGAGCTGGTCCGAGAGACAATTTTGAAACTTTAGATCCAGAGGAGTCTGAAAGTCTGAGCTGGGGACAAAGGACTCATCTGCCGCATCGTATAAAAGGCCCTGGCACAGAAAGCTGTCAGGATCCTGGCTGTGAACACTTGGGGCATGTTGAAAGCCTGAGGACAATAGACCTGACCCAGCACCGTGGAGCCAGAGGGCACTTTGGCAAACCCGCAGCGTGCGCAGTGTCGAATCCCAGCGGACACAAGCGGAAGGGATCAAAGGCAGCATGAGCTTTCCCCACCTGCTGCCCTGCCTGCACATCGCTGTCTGCGCTGGCCCACAAGGGGCTCTTTGATCATGGCTGTCGTGGTGTTGCCTGACGGCACCAAGAAAGCGCGGACATACTGCTGGGAGGGATGGGGTTTGTGGATGGCGGAGTTTGTGTTTTGAGTCTTCTCTGGTGCCCAATGAGAGAGGGTCTGAGTAAACGCTGGCAATCCCATGGGAGGGCAGGCTCAGAAATGAGCAGGGCAAGAGTTAGCTGCTGTTCTTCATTGAGTCAGTTCGAAGATCTCCCCTGTGCCCTTTCTATACTGCCACAGAGTGCCACTCGCTATGCTGACCACAAGCTAGGAGAAAAAACCTCCAAGCCAACATTTTTGTTCCTAAGAAATCTTGCAATTACAAAGATTCATCTTAAATGTGGTGCTTCTGGTGATGTCCTTGATGTTGCTTCTTTCATCTGCTGGACTCCAGCAATAAAGTCAGTAATTGTGGCCACTCACACAGTAAGTGTGGCAGGTTCACAATGCCAACTGAGATGTATCGTTTGCAGTGAGCAGCAAGGTTTGTGGCTGGATTTAGGCTAAGTCCCTGGCAAATTCCACTGCTGACTCCATTGGCAGGTCTTCAGAGACAGCCTCTGGGGCTGTTTTGGATTCAGGCAATTGCTGGTTTGGCCTCTCTCTCATGTCTTCTTGGACATGGCTCCCCTTTGTCTTTCTCTCCGTGACATGTATTCCCTCTGAAACAATTAGGACCTTCACAAGCTCTTTGTTTCTAACTCTGGGCAGTTTAGCACAAAGTATATTTATGCTAATTGCATACTGAAAGTGCACTCGGCTCAGCTTGGCTTTCCCTCATCAGGAGTTTTAAGAATATATTTGTCATTTCTGGGAGCAACATCGGAGGTGGCAGAGCTGCAAACCTAAAAGATCTGCCCTCCCTCACTTGACCCTCTGTCCTGGAATTTGGTGGCATTGGATATTGATGTCTTGAGAGATTTTCAGCTCTTGTTCCACTTTAAAATGTCAGCTCTACTTTAAGACTTCACGGTTCCCCTCCAAGCAAGCATATCTGCTCTGAGCCTGGGTGATGGCAATCTCTCCTTCAACAGACCAGATCTCCCCTTCAATGGAGCAGAGCTGGGAAGGAACAAAAACACTTGTGTTCCACCTTTGAAGAGGGTGTCCCAAGGCTGAGGCTGTGGCTACAGTGCATAAAATGAGCCCTAGAATTGAAAACTATTTCAAGTATCTACATAGCATGGAGCACATTCAGGTTTTGCACAGAAGTGGCCTCCAGTGGATAGAACAGTATCCCGGGCTGTCAGAAACTCTGCTTTGAGTCCCTGCTGCCCCGCAGGCTCCCAGGTAAGTCATTAGGGGGCTGTTAGTGCTGTAGCTCTATTGTTAACCCTCCTCATCTGTGTGCTCTTACCCTGGAGCAGAAGGGCCCACATGGGGAGTTATGGTCCTGTAGCTATGCCCTACAGCTGCCCATGAAGATAAGCCTCTAGCCCCTGCTGTGCCTCAGTCTCCCACTGGGAAACTGCAAGTAATACCTTTGTCCCTTCCAGGATGGTCATGGGAGCAAATCCTCTGAAGATCTTGGGTACCATGGTGGGACGGGCCCAGTGTGTGCAGGTTCCTCTGGCCAAAAGAGAGGTCACTTTGCATTTTTACTACATTTGAACAACAGAGATGGATAAAAATATATTTTTAGGAACCTTCCAGATTGCTGCAAAGAATTTGCTCTTAAGTAATACTTAAATATCTATGAACAATGTTTGCCTTCATGCTTTCCTTCCCCCCTCCCCCTTTTTTTCTTTCCTGCATTATTTGGTCCTTTCCCAGCAGTAAGCAGTCTCCAGCATTTCTACCTTCCATTGCTCCTTTCACAGGATCTCCTCAACAGCAGAAACTAATGCTGTGATGCCAGCAATTACTGTGTAATCGGAACTAAAATGTAAGAAAGTTATGTGAGACAACTGCATACATCCCCGTGACCTCTCCTGCACAGTCCCTCTAGATACAGTCAGAAAGCTGATAAATAATCCAATAAAATTATAATAGCTTGCACAACCAGGTGTACTACATCTTCCTTCAGAATGTCTTTGAAACACCTACAAGCTGGAAAGGAAACAACAGTGACTTTCCGATTTGTGTAGAAAGTGAAGTCTTGGGTTTTTATTTCCTTCACCCACCAGGAAGCAGGGGGATGACTGACAACTGTTTCTTTCACGTATTAAGGAGAGAGGGAGACAGGAGAATTTGTTTGATTTTTTTGGTGTATCTGTGGCTCGTTCTATTTGCAGGTATGAGTGTTTTAAAACAACATCCTCCTTGTCAGATGATGAAAGGACACGGGAACAATGTCAGAGGTGCCTGGGGAAAGATGCATCCAACTCGGTATGTCTGTAGGGTGCTTGCAGACCTTGTTCACACACACAGAGGTCAGTTGGATACAACCCAGCTGCAAACTAGAGACCGGTGGCCACACTAGAACCTGCTGAGGTGCAAGGCAACATTGGCTCATCACATTAAGATACTGATGTGTCTCCACCAGTTCCTAGTTCCTGGTTATCTTCAAAACTGTGCGTAGGCCCATGGTGGCATAGCAGGTAGAGCTGATTCCCCTTTTTTTCTGACTAGCTTCAGAAAACCCAACCATCTGAGCTCTCTCTTGGGTGGGAAAATCTTGCACGTGGCATTAATGTGCTTGCTAGGCATGTGGGTGACCATAACTTAAAAGCCAAACAACCTTCCCAGCATGATCCACTCAGAGCCCAGTCACCAGTCCTTCAGCAAGGCATGCTTGTGGATCCAGATGGAAAATTTCTATCCAGGCAAGCGTCCATCTCTCCCAGTGCTTGGGAGCACGTAAGTCGATTTTATGAATAAAACTGTCTCTGAACCCTGCTGTTACATTTCACAGCTCGTTTTAAGTTTGCTGCATGGTAATGGCAGCAGAAGGCTGAGCATGGTCTGCAAAAACCAGCCCAGAAACAGGGTAAATGCCTGAGTTTCTGGCCTCTGTGACGTGCCAGCTGCTGCTGTAGAGATGGGGAGAGCTGGTGTACCTGAGCCTTTGAGCTGTGGGACAGGAGATGGAAAAGCTTTGTAGCCAGCTCCCATCTTCAGCTCATTTCGAGGTGGAAGCGAAACCATCTGTACCTGCAAACTGCTGCCTGAGGGACCTAGCGGCCTGGGGTGGGATGGGCTGAAGGGGACACGCTGGCTGTAAGCCTAATTTAAACCAGTATCCGCAGGCCCTGACCCCGCTGGCTGACATGCTTCCTGCACGGCCGTCGGTGCCAGAAGAGAGTAGAAAATGGCTGGCACCAGGATGGCCCTTTACACCCTGGGATTTCCCGTCAGTGGGCAAGTCTGCGGTGAACATGGCTTCCTGTTTGCTTTACCCCCCAAAAAGACACAGTCAGCATCTGGCCCAAATATTCTGAGGGTATTACTTCAATTTACCTTTCAGTTTAGACTATTTCAATTTCCCAAACTACATTCAGCCCCATGAAAAAAAACAAACAAACAAAAAACTGCACCTTATAGACCGAAAGGACTCATTTGTTCAAAAAAATAAATGGCAGTGGGTTTGTGCTGCTGGATTTATGGCTGAGAAGGTAACGCACAAGCGGTGCCCTGCGCTTTGATAGCTTAGCACTTGTGTGATGTGTGAATGAAGTCCAGCAGACCCAGGACCGCGTTAATCTCAGGGTTTTGATCTCCGTCCGTAATGAGATGCCGGCAGCCTGTACTTCAAAGCCTGCACTGATACAGATAATCTCGTGAAAGGCTGTCTGCATTTCCAGCAAGCTTGTATTGGGGATTACAGCGACAACAGGAGGAGATGATGGAAGAGGAGGCACTTGTTTGATGCTCACTCCTTCAGCTTCTTTCTAATATTCCTTTTGGTTTTAATTTCCAAAGGGCGGTGTGGTCCCCACCCCGACCCAGCTCAGCAGGACTCACTCTGTTGGATGGACGCTGTGTGCTATGGGGCAGACGGGGGGGCCAGGATGCTCTTCTGCCTGGGACGTCTGTGAAAACACAGCCATTCGGTGCTAAAGCGGTGGATGCTGTAGCATCTTGGCTGAAATACTACATTAGAAACTGCACAGGCAGTTAAATGTTACACTTCCAGACTTCTGAGGTTATTTCTTTCTTGAAACAGTTGTAAGAGAGTAGGGGAGAGGGTAAAGATGACAGGAGACCACAGGCTAGGAGAAGCATGTTATAAAGGAAAATGAGCACTAGTTTCGCATACACAATTATGCTTTATGTTGAAAGTATATAATTTTCAAGGCGTGTCTGACCAGGAAACAGAACTGAAATATTTTTATGTTGACGAACCCTACTGATCTAAGACAAAAACGGTGGCAAGGACATACTACAAATGTGTATCTTGATTGCTCTTCCAGCAAGAGCATTTACAGAAAATAAGACCAAAAACTAGATTATAAATTTAATTGGAATAAATAGAGGTTAATACTTGGGACCCCAGTACTAGCTACATTGTTCTCAGAAACCTTGTGGAAGACTATTCAAACATATATTTAAGCACAGTTAAACCTATATTTTCCAGGCCTAAAAAGGAATAATGTGGCATTGGGTCTGTATTACTGTCTGTCTTACACGGCCAGCATCACTGACTGCAGTGTGCTGAGGGAAATCAGAGAGGTAGCAAGAGCAAGAATTGATTGTACTGGACGAATGCATTCACTCCCATGTGCACTGTCTGTTCAACACATAGGGACACAAAGCACAGGTTAGTTTTTGGGATGTTACCACTGACAGCACCCTGGCATTAGCACGTTGGTGACTCCACGGAGGAAATCCAGCCCCGTCCTCAGGACACAGTGACGTACAGGGTTGGTTCGAGATCTTGTAGTGGTAATATGCCTCTGTGCTTTCACCATCACGCACTTAGTTCCAGCATCCCTGCTTGAGCAACAGAGCCCCAGAGCTCTTCCACAGACGTGATAAAATGCAAAGAGGTAAACTGTATAAATGAGGAAACTAAAAATGGAAGCTAAGGCAGCTAAATCTTCCCGGCGACATGGTGAGCGCTGAATGGCAGACACAACACCGGGAGTGGGGTAACTTGCACAGCACCCAGCAGAAGAGGCTTGAGAAAGGGTAAGAGTCTGCTTGGCTACATCACCAGGTGAAAGAGATTGTTTGATTTCCAAAAGCACCATTCAAGAAGCTTTATCAAAATGGCGATGGTTCACTCCAGTGGGTTAAAGGTAAAAATATAATTAGGCCATAAAATAGTTTAAGGAGCAACTGCATAAAAGGAATCAAAGGTGCTTCTAAACACTGCTTCAACACAGCAGGACCAAAAAGTTTGGCAGAAGTCTGTGGGGTCAGCTGAGGCCCGGGATCTAGAAGGAATGGTCAGTGAGGACAAGGCCACTGCAGAGAAGCAAGGTGAATTCTTGGTAGCAGAAACTGGGAGATTCCCACACAGGAACAATCTTGTTAGAGAACTCAGCCAGGTTGTCTCCAACATCTGGGAGGATTGCATGGAAGAAGCCATGGCACAAATAGGTGAGATGGGACCCATCAGACTGCCAGGAGCAGATGGCAAGATATTCAAGACAACCGAAGGACAGCCAGATTCAATTACTGAGATAGTGCCTACCTTGCTGAACACTTCCTTGGTATGTCAGGGAGCAAATGTGCCACCAACGTTAAGAAAGGCATTAGGAGGATCTCGGGACCCAGAGGCATGTAAGCCTGAGGTCTGTACCAGCCAAAAAATAGTTATAATAAAAGATCAAACTAGTGGACACCTTAATAAAAATATGATCTGGATAGACATGATCTATTTGGTAACAGCCAACACAGCTTCTGGAAATTCTGCCTTTCCAATCTCTTGAAGTTCTTCAAAGAAGTAACAAACTTGTTGATAAAGGTTATCTAATAAAATCTCTCCCCACAGATTTTTAGGGAAACTAAGGAGCTGGGGGGAGGGGGAAATCCTGGCATAGAGAAATGGCTGAACGGTAGGAAACAGAGCACAGAAGAAATGCTCATTTCACTCAGGAGAACGAAGTTAACCAGTGGAAATTTCAGGGATCTGCACTGAGATTCATTCTGTTCAAATACCCGTAAATAACATGGAAAAGGTCATGAGCAGTGAAAGACAAAGGTCACATATGATACAAAGTTGTTTAAAATAATAAGGGCAGGTTGTGACAAATTGCAGAAGCATCTTCTGAGACTGTATGAAATGTCAGGTGAAGTTTTGTGTAGCTAAAGATGAAGCAATAAACCACCATGAAAACTGGTCCTAGTTTCACACACCAGATTTTGGTCCTTGAGTTGACCATTCCCTGTTGAGGAGCAAGGCTTTGGGACTAGGACAGATGACTCCATAAAGACACAGCTGCAGTTCTGCAGGGCTGTGGAACTCCTCGCAGAAGAATACGAAGGGCAAAAATAGTTTTTGTCAGTTCAAGGGGAGACTGGACAAGTACGTGGAAGGAAATCCATTGCAAGTCACTTGACAAATTGCAATGGGTTCAGGAAAGCCTAGTGCCTCTGCCTCGCTCCTCTCCTGCCCCACAGACCAGGAAGCCTTTGAACCCCTTACCTCTGTGCTCCTTGTGGCTTATAGGGAGGGTGAAACCACAGACGGGATTAACACCTGAGAGCCTATGGGAGCTCTGAGAAGGCCAAGAGGAGACTGGGACAAGGTGGAAATGAGGTGATGGTGACTGGGTGGAGGAATGAGTCCACAGAGCTGATACAGAGCAGCTAGGTTACTGCCTCTGTCTTACGTTACATACTTGTGGCAAAGCTGATGTTTAAGACATGGCATGTCTGGAGCTGTACCTCACACACTGACTGGGGATTTTAAAACAATGGTATGAGATAATTGCTGCTCGTGAAGCCATATGTGAGGGCAGTGGAAGACAGACTAGATGTATCTAGTAATTAAGAGAGACAGAAAGGCATACGTGTTCCCAGTGAAACTGCAGGTCTGCACCGAGAACCAGCAAAATGGGTTTGACTGGTTTAGCTGGGGAGCAGGCAGAGGCTGAGCAGTTGGGAAGAAAGTTGACCGGAGTGAGTGAGGAGAGTGCATTTCTCATCTGAGCGGGGTTACGAGGGACAAGAGCTAGCTCCGCACTGCAGGGAACAGGACACTCGCAGATGGCCTGTCCCACAAGGTGGGTCAAACACAGTGATAGGGGCAAGGAGGTCTATGAGGGAAGAGATTTTGAAGTAGTTCATTTTAAATTTACTTCAAAAATACATTTTGATGGGAGTAGCCAGATGAGATAAAGGGAGGGAAGGGAGGGGAGAGGAAAGATAGAAAGAGAATGATAGAATGTTTAAGACTGAAAGGCTCAGAAAAAGTACAAGAACAGAAAGAAAGTCCATAGCGAAGAAAGAGCCAGTCAAAAAATATAAAAAAGAAAAAAAAGTAAGAGGGACTAGGAAACTAAAATATGAGCTACAGTCCACGGAGTAAAGCATGGGCATGGAGGCAAAAATGAGAGATACACAGGTGAGGACTGAGTCTGATTTCAGCGAGGTGTTGTGGACACATCTGCTATGTCCCATACCCAGCTATATATTAGCTCACTCCTCCGTCTGACCATCAGACTGATCTTGTGCGAAAGCTTCTGGCAAATAGCAGAACTGTGGCTTTCATTTTTTTAACAAGCTTTGTAGCATTAGTCCCCCATGGAGAAGGTGCTGCATTCGTCCCTGCGCCAGCCAATTCCCCACAGTCCCACGGGCACAAACAGAACCCGACAAGTTCCAGGACATCTCAGTTGCCAAGAAGGGTTGCAGACCCCAGTTCAGAAACCCCGGAGGGCTCAGCTGCTGTGTTCACCCTCAGGCCTGACATGGCCCCAGTGCCCCAGGAGACTCTCAGACTCCCTAAAGGCACAATTGGTGGAAAAGCAAGGAATATGGAGAAATGTGTTTTTCCAAGTTGGGCTGTCTCAGAAGCAGCACACCGCAGCTGTACCATGAATTATAAATTGAAAAAAATACCAGAAGAACACTGAGGTTCATAGTCTGTGATTAGGCAGAGACCTTAATTTATGCTTGCCCGTATCCAGAGGATGCCTGCTATTCAGGGCTGAGCCCACCAGCTTTTGCACGGGAGCAAAAAAGAAGCAGATGCCATCAAAGCAATGTACTGACTTGCTTCATTAAAACCGGCAGCTGCCACAAAGGAAGTTTCCTGTGGGACCACTAGTCAAGCAGCATCCTCTTTCAGGCAGGCTTGATGGAAAGAGGAGATAAATCCCCGCTTTTAGTGCCTCTCACTGACTCAGCTTCCTTTGGATAAACCACACTGCGGTGAGTGCGTGAGACCATGCACGGAGAGAGGACGGGGCATAAGGAGGAGGATGGATACAGCGTGAGGAAGCTGGAGGGGAAACTCTCCCCGTGTTTCCCACTCCTCACGCCACCAGCACTTTGTCATGCTGAGTGTCCGCAGTCTGATTCCTGAGTGAGGATCGGGGGTATCCGCTCTCCCCCACAGATGCAGCGCTTCCCTTCTTCATCAGCGCAGGAGTGCAGGGTGGAAGGAAGGATGTATAAATAAATAAAATGAAAAAAGCTGCCTGGCTCCAGCAACAGCTGGAGATGTTCTGCACTCGCAGTAGCTAACCGTCCTCCTCCAAAACCCGAACTAAAACAGCAACAAGAGATGTTTAACTATTTTTAAACCAAACTACTTAGTATGTAAGTAAAGAAAACAGATCATCAAAACTACCGGCCTCCTCCTGGTCTGGAAATGATCAGGAATCCTATTTCATTAATGGCAGGAGCAATGACTTCTCCTCTGTGAGGCAGTTAGACATCTCTCTGTTTAGCAGGACAAGAAAGGCAGTGAGTTAAATGAATGTCTCTTGCTCCAGAAGGCATCAAAGAACGATTTTTTTATAGCACATGGTAAAGAGAGGATTTGTTTGTGTACTGTAATATGTTATTATATTCTATTAAATATGCTTTCCAAATATATATCCCCATCCTGTCCCTGTGCTTCTACAAGACGTCTATTTATACTAACTCATACACCTCCAGCATCATAAAATGCTGCTATTCTTACTTCAAAGACCTTCTTGCGCATGAGCTGGACATTTTCATTAGGCATTTTATATCACCTAGATGCTATTGCTTTAAAGTATCTTCAGAAGACTAAAGAAATCTCTCTCCAAGCTTTTATTTGGTTGAAGCAAGCACCTGCAAGATATACGCAGAATTATTTTCCTAGGAGACAGGCTTATCATGACTTCAGCCAGAGGGAATCTGTGTTTTATCTCACCTGATGCAATACCCCATGTTAGTCTTAATTCACACTTCACTTCTGGTAACCTCTAGGGCACCTTTAATGACTACTGGAAATCTTCTCTAGCAGTCTGTACATTTTCGGAAGAAATCCTTTGACTGAAATCAATGGTTTCTGACTCCTGGAAAGGTTTTACTTCTTGTTTCCAGCTACTACATACTTGGAAACATTCCCAAGTGCTTCTGACTATATAGTGGCTGTAGAAATGCAATTCCACTGCCGGGGGTGCAGCCACAAAACTAGCCCTAAATCTCAGCAGTTCTCATTCTCTGCTGCCTTATTTGCCTTGCCTGCCACCCTGCTCTACCAGTATCATAAGACGTGTACTTGCACGGTGAGTATAAAGTCGGACCTGATGGAAGA
Organism: Chroicocephalus ridibundus; assembly: GCF_963924245.1. Lineage (NCBI taxonomy): Eukaryota > Metazoa > Chordata > Aves > Charadriiformes > Laridae > Chroicocephalus > Chroicocephalus ridibundus. The sequence continues at coordinate 17,683,909 of NC_086285.1, forward strand.
CACCAGAGAATCAGTCTCGGTGGTTAGCAAATGGGGTTCCTGCCCAGATGATGGTCTTCTGAAATGTCCCCACACTGTTGATGTTTCACAGAGAGATGTTAACACCTTTCCAGGAGGCACCAGCCAAAAGCAGCTTCCAAAGTTTCCGTCAGGAGCAAGAGTCTCTCCTCCATTTGCAGTACTGCGAAAGCACATCTGAAGAGTCTTGAATTTGATCCACCTGTGGAAGAGGAGGAGGTACTTCTAAGTAATAAAAGCACCTTTGCAGCATTATAAGATAAACATTTCAAAGCCCTCGTGCCTCTGTGGCACTACCTCTAATTTGCAGGTGAAGGAATAGTGAAGCAAAAATCCATCATCTGTTCTGGATCAGAGCAGATCAATGCCAGAAATAAAGTCAGCTGTTCTGACTCCCTGAGCTAAGACCATGCCTTGTTAGTTTTGTAGACCAAAAGGCCATTGTTAAGTGAGAAAGAAGGAGAGCCAGAGCTGTGTTACTATCGATCAGATCTTGTGGTCTTCTCGGAGCAGAGCACAGGCCATTCCATGGCAGCAGGGTCGCAAAAGCAGCAGTGCCCGGAGCACTCTGGTACCTGCCAAGTGCAGCCAGCAGGCAGCTCTCCCACACATCAGCCCACAGTTTATATGTGTTTTACTGCTATGCAAAATGTTTTCTCGGTGTGCTTCTCACCTTTACAACTGATCCTTCTTGGAACCAGTTTTGAAATGGAATCCTAGAACTAAAAATTAAAATAGAAAAAAAAAAAAAAGAAAGAAAAAAAAGCCTTCTGGGAAGGGCGAATGGAGATCAAAAATGGTACATGGAGAATCCACATGGAGTTTTTCTCTCATGATTAATTTGTGAAGTTGTGCTGGTAAATCAGGGAAGATATTAGAAACTAATAGAGGAAATAATCTGGGGATTATGTGGGGAAAGTGGGAGAATTTTTCCTTTGGAGACTTCTACTTTTTAAAGAAATAGGGGATATCTGTCAGCTCAGACGATTTCTATGTCTCTGTTCTGCATCATTAAAAACCAGCCCTCTTCTGACCAGAAAAGAAAAGTCAGAGTTGTTTAATTTTCAAATTTGCTACATAAAATGGAAGAAAATAAAGAATGCTTTTCTTCTTTGGTGAGTACTGGTATAATTCTGAAAATAGGTCGTCTCCATCAGAAACTCAGTCCTTGCACCTCTTTGTCTGCTCTGAAATGCCTGCATTTTAAAAATAAACTACTGCAGCCCTCTGACGTGATGAAATCTCGTCACCACATCGCTGCTGTTGCTCTGCTGCATGCTTCCTTCACGTCCAGGAGCACAGCGGGGCTCTTCACACCTCTCTCCTGCCAGATGAGAAGAGGCTTGTTCTTGGCCGGCTTGCGGGTAGCGTAAACTCACATCTTCTAATCTGAGATCTCCTTGTAGTATGAGAAACAAGGGCATAGATCACACATTTGTGCAGCAAAAGGATAAAGCAATAAATTTATAACTCAGATACGCAATTGGTAAAAAAATGTGGCAGAAGTGACTGAATTAAGGCTGCCCTGAATGTCTCTATTTTCATCCCAAATTTCAATTTGTTATTTTCCAATTTTCTTTCTGAACTGACGTACGGATATTTAGCCAGAATAGTGTAGCAGGCAGAGACAATTTATCTTGTTTTCTAAAATTGCCACCTAAGGAGAAAGAGATACTTCTGGTATGAAAACAGAGACTGGCACTTGGTGACTCTGAAGTGGCCTATTGCACGCCAACATACACAGTTTGCACAGACAAGTGCCCATTGGCACTTGTACGATTTTGGCAGGTGTGACACAGATGCGTGTTTTCAAATACTCACTGAAGACCAAATTTATTACACATTTAGGTGAGTTTTCCCTCGGCTGTACAAACTAGGGAATTTACAGCACAGCTTTCAGTCTGACAAACAGTTTTGAACTTTACGTTGCAGCTTTAACATTATAGCCAATGCAAAAATAGTTTTGCGTTTTATTTATACTACGAAAGGCCCCCAGCAGTCATTAGTTACTTTATATTTCAAAAATCTCGAGTTCATCTGTGTGGTATTAGTGATCTAGAAAGGGCGACATTGAGAAGCGGGGGTAGAACAAGTTTGGTCCAAGCTTGTAAATATGTCTGATGGTATCCATCATATTTAAACGCTGTCTGAAATATAGGATCTGGTTCACCAGGCTCCTGCTACAGCAAGGGTAGGTCTCATTAAAGGGTGAATTATCCCATCCTAAAATTGACATCTATGTAGGGATTCCAGTTGAACAAGCTTAGTCAAAAAGCCTATTATGACAGTGACAAGTAGTGTATCCTACGACTTTTCCAGAAGATGTGATTTTAGGAATCCCATTTTTCAGAGGAAAGTTTGGCTTTCATTGAGCCCCTTCAATGCATGTTACAAACACGGTATTTGAATTATCCCTTTGGAGATAAGCTGAACTTGTCATAGCACATGAACACAAGATACTATACAACTACTTCCTCTCTCTTTTAATGTTTTAATTTATTTATGTATTTGTTTGTTTGATTTTTAATTGCAATTTAATTTTTTGTTGTTGTTTAATCAAAACCTTATGCTTTTTTTCTATGCAATGATGAAAGAATGTAAGAGCCATTGGATCAGACTTGTAGATCAAGGCTGTGCTATTCTAGCACAGACAGAAGCAGAAGAAATGTTTTCCATATAAGGCCCACGTTGTGAGTCTGGGAGCAAGAAAATAAACTGTACGGGAAGCAAGATTTCTGAACTTACAGCACCAAACAGAACAAAGCTACACTGACAGGAATTTTTTAGAGAAGCTAGCTAAGGATGCTGGGATTTCCATGTTGTTCTAGATTTTTCTCTGTTACTTTTGGAAGCATCTATTTATTACACAGCGTTCAATATTTAGCCCACTCTGTAGAGCTGGATCGCTGGTGGTTTCTTCTGGGACACCTCACTTCAAATTGTGCTTAAAGCGGAGGATACTGAGCAGCTGGTGGTCTGATTGCAGGCCGAAGTATTGCTGCAGATCTGCCTTTGCAACTCAGACGTATGCTATATACCTTCAAGGTGATATTGATACCAGTGCTACTAGAAACCGCAAGAAATGATTGTGGTTTGCAGTTTCATTCCAAGGTCTCAACTCAATCCAGATGTATGTTTCAGGTCTGCACATTTTTTCAGGAAACCTGGACAAAATTCTTCAAAAATCGAGTTACTTCATGGTTTGTGACCAAAAAAAAAAAAAAAACCAAAAAACCCAAACAACCTCCAAACAATGGAATTTACGAAAAGAGGAAAAACCTGGTGGCTCTAATCAAATTTCTGTATGCAATTTCTGTGTGGGATACACATCCTCACACAATATACACTTTAAAGACCTAGAAACAAGTAAGGTGATGTTTGCAGGGAGAAATAATAGATTTTGTTAGAGCTGCCGATCTTGTTAGAAAAAGCTTGGGGCATGCAAGCTTTTCACCAGGTCTGAAACCAAGACTGCAAACTTCAAAGTTTCAAAGCTGTTGGACATGTGAAATGGCTTGACTCTGCCTGAGCAACAAGCATGAAACCTACCCACACAAAAGGCCCTCTAAGGTCACACCATCAGCGTCCTGCATCCTACAGCCATTCCTCCCTGGAAGCACCACGCTTCACCCCATGCCTGACCTGGTGGAAACCACTCAGGGGAAAAGGAGCAACCACCGTGCACTGGGGTGAACTCACATGTGGACAATGGATAGACCTCTTACCAGGAGGAGAGCTTTTCTCATGCAACAACTGTTCTAGCCCTTCAATTCTTGCTCTCAAGAAAAAGCTAAATATGGTTTTAAACTAGAGCAGGGTAGGTTTAAATTAGACATTAGGAAGAAACTCTTTACAATGAGGGTGGTGAGACACTGGAACAGGTTGCCCAGAGAGGTGGTGGAGGCCCCATCCCTGGAGACATTCAAGGCCAGGCTTGATGGGACTCTGAGCAATCTGATCTAGTTAAAGACCAGATTTACTGATCTTTAACTTTAACTTTTAATTTACTGCAGGGGGGTTGGACTAGATGACCTTTAAAGGTCCCTTCCAACCCAACACATTATATGATGATTCTATGATGATTTTAAACTGGTGGAACTCTACTGGATGTTACAAATCATGGATTTAGCTGGTTATTTTGTTCAATATGACTCCCCCTTCTAACCTCACTCTGGCTCCTGCTCTCTCTTTTTCCCTTGAGATAACCATGCTATCACCTCTCCATCTGCAGTATCGCACAGGAACGAATGATGTTTGTACGCAGGTGGACCATCCAGTTACCATATCTAGTAAAACATGAACAGGTTGTTCCCAATTTGCATTCAGCATTGACATTTACTGCCTCTACTTCAAATCTGATGTTCAGGAGACATCAAGGCACAGGAATACCCTATCTGTCTTGGAAGTTTGTTCTACAATATGATCATCCTCACACATACAAATTTGTGTCTCTCTCCCCTCTTTCAATGCTTTTCTTTACTTTGGAAGAGCCCTTGAATATCCTATGAATGTAATTCAACAAAATGATCATGCCATGTCTGTCCTTCTTCTGAATAATGGGCCAGAATGAGCAGTTAAAGTACCTCACTATAAGGCATCGTATCAATCTCCCAGATCTAATTCTGTCTCTTTTCTGCACCCTGTGAAGTCACCAGACCTGGAAAAGCCTTTGCAGGAGTGGCACGATCAGTGCTATTCTTAGATTTGTAACCCCCTTTCTGATCTTTTTACTGCTCTTCCTTATACTCGTGTCGTGTTAGGTCATGTTGGGTCTCCTTGCTCTTCAGCCCTGCTGTACTGAGTTGTTTTCAACCACAGAAACCCCAAATAATTTTCATAGATATTGCTTTTAGGACATGACCTCTGCTTTTGTTGTATAGTTTTGCTCCTAACTTTAAAATTCAAATTTTATCGTATTAAAACAAACTAACAGCTCTGGATACATTTTTATAATTGAATCTAGCACCAGGTTTTCCATGATATGAAATTCAGATTAATAGCTGTCCAACCCATACAAATATCTTTTAAAATATCATCAAATTAACTTCCTTTGGCACTTTTGAAATTAACATCGTATTTCAAGATTTATAACAAATAAGCATCAGCAAATGAAAGATTTAATCTGTCAGCTGTTCAAAATATTTATTCCTAATAGCTGTTGTCCAACAGCCTACTTAGTCTTTAACAGACTGCAGTCATTTTTCATCCTCATGTGGTAGTAGCCCACTATATTGCTCTTTCCTAAATGGAAAATAATGTGTTTTATTGAATATTTCATTCTATATCTTTACTACCTCTCTTTCAAGAAATGGTCCTACATCATTGTTTCCATTTCTCTTATTCCTGATAGAGGTAAAAACTTTTTCAAAAGAAGAAGTCCTTTCCTTCACTAGTCACATTAGTGCCAGCTTGCCGTGCCAGCAATGTTTTCATCTTCCCTCTTCAGTGTTTTCTATTACAGAACCTTTGATTTCTGTTCATTGGCATTATGGGAGGAATACTTGATATTTATTTTATTTACAACTTGTACTCGGTTCACCACTGCGCCGGAATGAGTTTTAACCCAAAGTTGTCTTCACTCATGACCAACTTCCCTAGCTATGTTTGTTTTGTCCACCCAAACAGCTTCTTTTAAAGAATTCCCAGGATCCCCTCACATTTTTTCTGTCCACACTCTTCCTCACAGGATTTTCACTTGTAATTCTCCTCAGCTGGTCAACACCAGCTGGCTGGAGCGTAGGATAACTCCCAGGTGGATCCACCTGGCTGACCACTGGCCCCAGCTGCCAGCACCTACATCTCAGGGAGGGGGAAAGCTTCACCCCTGATGGATGAACCTTTCCTGTGCCCTCATTTGACACACTTCGGTATGTGCAGTTTGTCTTTCAGACACCGCACTGGATGCCTCTTCAGTGGAGGCAAAGTAATTTAAAAACCTCTTCCGTTTTGTGTGATTCCTAAAGATGCTAATGTTAAGCCAGAGGAATTGCCCCCGTGCCCTAAGTCTCACTGGTGTGGGACAGGGGAAGGAGATGACTTAAATTTGCTGACAGATGACCCTCTGCAGGTAAAAACAGCATATCTGTTACAGCTGTAGCATTTAGGAATTTAGGAATTCCTTTAAGGAATAAATTATATTCAGTCTCAGAGGGTGCCTTGTTTTCAGTTTTTAGCTGTAAATTCTCTTCTTCTTCCTGCAGAGATCAGACATGAAAATAGTTTGTTTTCTTGGAAATTCAATTTTCTATTAATTGACTAGAAGATGGTGGAAGATGCTCAGTCCACCCCATGGGCACAGCGGGTTTCACTTAAATGCTCATTAACAAAAGGAATTAGGGATGCAGTGCAATTCTGTGCAAAGTCCTACCAAGCGGCTGTGGTCCCTGCTGCCTGCCACGGCTCCGCAATGGCAGATGGAGAGGAAAGGAGCTAAATGAGTGTGATATACTGGCACGGAAGATATAGCAGTGCTTGTAGTGAGTTAGGAGCTGTACTTGCATGTCTATAGGCAAGAAAAAGACCAGGCGATTTAATTCCTATCTATCTGGGATGGACTAAGAGCCTGCTACAGGGATATTTGGGATTATCCTGCAGAGAGATTCCAGCACAATTTTATGCAGAGTTATCACAACTCTGGAGCGCCCAGGCAGGAGCAAACGCACGGGCTCATTAGCACAACATTACGAACCAGCAGGTCTGGGTAGCTCAAACGACCGGGTAGGGATAATTCTGTCTAGCATTTTTATATGATCTCAGAGCACACACTCAAACTGTGCAAAATTTACTTTGTGATATAGTAAAGTCTAAACACTTCAAACATTTTTAAAGTTTCCTGAGGCTTGTCAGAACCCTGTCCCATTTTATTGAGTAGCATGTTTATGGGTCTATCAGATGAATTCTAAAGTAAATAATATTTGAACAAGATGAAGAACATAAGGTTGCAAAATAAAAAGCTTTTTTAAAAGCAAGCACCCTATTACTCTGTTCAAATACCCCAGCATTAGAGTGCTTGGAAACCTCTTAGAGCTAAGTGTGCATTTTTAAATAACGTAAGTTGTTCGGGCTGCAGTTACTGAATTCCAGCTTGACACTGAGCACTTAAAGAGTTTAGAGAATCCAGACTCTCTTATCAGCTTGCAGACAAGGGCACTGAATGTCATGTGGGCTTCCTTTTGGCTTGTAGCCACAAGCTGCACATACTATTTAATGTAGTCTCTGGTTCTTAAAGTATTAGGAAAACCTGAAAACAAAGTGCCTGCCATTAGTGAAATTGGTGCTGTCTTCTGACATTCTACAGTATGCATTTCTGGTTTGGCATGCCTCAAAACTTCCCTTAAAACAGAGGTGAGAGGGTTGCCTGTAAATTCTTCACAAGACACAGAGAAAATTTTCGCTAAGGCTTCTGGAAACTTGTGTTACAATTTTCCATTCATGTTGATTAAATAACTCACTTTTTGCTATGTTTTTATGTCCCACACTTTACCAGAAAATAAGATACAGATCATGTGCATTACACTAATGATTGTGGCATTTCTTTTGTACATATTTTAATTATGGAGTTAAATTCACCGTAACTTATTGCTTAAACACAAAAAGTGGTAAGGAAAGATGATAAAAGAATTAAATCTGGGTTTATGTTTAAGAATTTATTTTTTTTTACATCAGATGCATAATATTATAGAAAGGAAAGCATTACTCTGAAGAACAAGCTGTCAAACATCAATAGGTATTTATAGAAAGATTGGCATAAAAAACTACAAACTGATAATAGCCTATGTTAAAAGAAATGAGTCCAGTTTAATCTCAGTAGTAGAATTAGAATGAAGTGATAGGGAAAAAAGGTCAGAGATACAGAATCCACTGAATTATAAATTGCAAGAGGGAAAAAAAGTATATTGTTCTTAGGACGACTCTACCACAAACAATCCTCACAAACCTTAGCATTTCTAAAGGTTTTGCAAAATTAATATTGCAGTTTGCTTCCAAGAACCTCTGTGACATTTCTGTCTCCTTTTAAGCATGGTGTTATCAGATCTAATCCATAGATCTGTGTTTACCCCAGACTAGGGTCTCTTCCACCCAAGCTGCTTCACAGCATCAGACCTACTCTAGCCATAGGATGACCCCTGCTCTATAATAATTTAACTAAAATCCTCATTTCTAGTCATGTTTATCTTCATTCCTCCTATTTGATCTCTTTTCAGTAACGTGACCTTTGCCTGTACAAAGATATTCACCCACTTCTAACCAAAGGGACAACCAAAGGAAAAATATCTGGACTTTCACAGTGAAGTCAAAAAAGGATGTGTAAATTGGGTACTGGTGGGAAGCTGGTGGGAGACGTCCAGGCATGCTTTTGGGGTGGTTTCCCACACCTCAGCCAATGATGCTACTGCTGTGTTGGGGTTGGCCACAAGGGAAAGGTGACATTCCCAGAGAAACATCCTATGTGTGGCTGTAATACGCACCTCGGGTGACCAACATGTTCCGTGATGTGGAGGGTCATCCTTGAGGAACTGGAGAATATCGCTCAGGTCCTTTCTCGAGCTGGAACTGGGATCCTGAACACTGACGTAAGAGCACCTGTTATGTTTCAAATATTTAATTATTCAGCACCCTATATTTTTTCATGGTGCCAGCCTGACCACAGCCCAATGCTGAGAGGCTGCCTCGAGGATCAAAGTGGCAGCAGCATGGACCCTAGATGTCTCTCTGGTCCAATATCAATGGTATCAGTGGCATCCTGAAGCCTCAGTTCAGCTGCTCCAAAGCCTCCTGCCAGGCTTTATCCTCACTTTTATGGGTCCCAAGGCATCTCAGCTGCTCCAGATCTGGGGAGTGATTCCTTGAGAATCTGGAGGGCTCAGAGCACGTTTTCTGATCTGTAGCCCTGTGCTGCCTCCCAGCCTGGCTGTGAGCTTGGTGCTGTACTTGGTCATCATCTCGCTTGGCAGTTCCCAGCCCCAGTGGCCCTCTGCCACCTTCCATTGCAGCATTCCCCGCAGATGGCAGTCCTCTCAGCCAACCATAAGCACCTAAACTGGGCTAGCTATTGAGAGCAAAATAACATAAAATGCAACGACGTTCACTGGGGACGTGAGTTCCAGGGTTAACTCATTGCATCCTAAAAGAGGGCTCTTCCATGACCTTTGGGAACTAAAACCAAGCCACAGCAACACAGACTGAGCATTGTGTTTTAGCTCACACTCGGAGGGTGAGCATCTACCCATCAGCTGTGCATTATGCAAGAAAGTGAGTAATTGTCTGCATTTACAAAACAGGCAAATTTGTAGGAAAATCGTATGTTCTGAAACTGATTTTGTTGAAAATCTGGATTTCCTTTCCACATATGGGTTTCTTACTTTCTTTTATGCATTTTGACATTATGTACACAAAAGGGCTTTAATTCAATTACTTCTCTCAGTATTAAATTATTCTGACATTGTTTATTCCATTACTTCTTCTACAAATTTGAGGAGGGCTGAACACTGGTTTTAATTCTGTCTGTCAGTTCCTGATTCATTGCCATTGCAATGTACATCATTTGAAGTGGGAAATATTAGCAAAAGCTGGAAATTGCTCAAGGACATACTACTGGATGCACCCAGACTGACAATCTGGTGAGAGAGGGGAAAAACAGCTATTCCGGCCACAAAAACATCCTGGTTAGAAGGAGATCTGAACAGAACAACAGAAGTGAAACATTTATGTTTGAATATAAAAGGAAAGTTAATAGCAACATGTGAGGTACAAATTGGAATTGGAGTCAACTGATAAAATGGACAAAAGGTAAAGAAATTGATGAAAATTCAGTCATCAGTGGCATTAATAATGTGGTGTATGAAATGTGTTAGGAATAAAAAGCTCAAACAAAGGGTCTGTGGATAGTTAATAGATACTTTTGCCTTCAGAACAAAGTGGGAGAACTGATTCAACTTATAGGACATACAAGCACCGGAAAGCTCATCGTCTTTCAAGAAGGAGGATTCAAGCCAGAGTCTACTAAAATTAAATGTTCTTAAATCAAAAGGACCAAATAACTTACCCCAAGGGGTCCTAAAGGCTGGGGAATTGCTGAAATTAATACCTTAGGAGTAAACACATTGGCATTTCCCCTGGCTTTGATACATTCTTACTTTCCCAAGACTGAAAAAGGAGGAGAGGATCTACCCAGGAACTGCTACATTGCATCTCTACCCAAGCAAAATAATGGAACATATTCTCTACAAAAAAAAAAAATTATGAGAGTAATACAGAACCAGCACAGGCGTGTACAGTTTCACGGAGCACAGATCTTGTCAAACAAACCATTTCTGTTTTGGAGAAGACGACATTTCTTGTTGATAAAGGCAACCATGTTGACTGATGCAGTTTATTTGAACTTCTCCAAAGTGTTTGGTTTGGTACTAGACTGAATTTTAACTCAAATATTTATACAGAAATAAACGGGCACACACGAGATTAAAAATCGGGCTCTCTTACGATCTCCGCTATGTTAGTATTTTTACCAATGCAATGCAATGGTGTGGGCAGAAGGGCAGGCGGTGACAAGGCAGTGACAAGGGAGGCCAGAGCAGGTCGATGTGGACACTTCAGGGATGAAGAAGCTGCAAGGAGGCTCGGCTGTGGTTGAGTCATCCATGGCAAAGGTACCCGAGAGTGGGGGGACCATTTGATGCTGCTCACAGACAGCATGGGAAAGCTGGGGGCTTCCTCGCTCTTGTCACTACGTAAAAACCAGCGAGTACCAATAAGGAAGGGTAATTAAACTTGGCTTGACTTAACAGCAGTGGTAGGCTCATCACCCTTTGGCATCTTTGGAATGAGATGTGGGCCAGTGTGTGTTTCTGTGCCTGTGTGTGTTAGAAACACATGTGAATGAGATTTGGGGCAGTGTGTGTGTGTGTCTGTGCCTGTGTGTGTTAGAAACACACATGAATGAGATTTGGGGCAGTGTGTGTGTGTGTCTGTGCCTGTGTGTGTTAGAAACACACGTGAATGAGATTTGGGGCAGTGTGTGTGTGTGTCTGTGCCTGTGTGTGTTAGAAACACACATGAATGAGATTTGGGGCAGTGTGTGTGTGTGTCTGTGCCTGTGTGTGTTAGAAACACACATGAAGTCAGCTTTTAGGAGAGGAGGGAAGGGATCTGCAGGCTGCACATGCAGGAGGTCACATCAGACCACCTGAGTGCTCGCTTGTGGGCACCCATTCCTTGAATCCCCTGAGTCCTGATGGCTTTTATCTCAAATGCTCTCACAGGCTGAATTGTAAGCATAAATGCACTTGGTAATGAGGCCTGAAACATTTCATGTAATGTCTAAAAAAATAACTCAGAGTAACATATGTATTCATACAGGTTAAAAATCAATTGGTTTTGTTTTTTTTTTTTTTTAATTGGCATTTATACTTAAATATTCAGTCTTGTGAATTATCATAGACCTAAGAAAGATCTGTAAATAATTAACTTTACAAGACATGTTTGTACCTATACAGGAATGGTGAAATCTTTGTCACGTTCATGCATTAATAGCACGGGTTAGCCTGATGCACTCAAGACTGCATTTTTACAGCCATTTCTATCTGTTTGCATCAAATAGTTACAGTGTCAGTAAAATAGGTGCTAAAAACTGGTTAAACTTGGACTAGCCATGAAAATGTCATACACATTTTCACTGTTGGCATACTATTAACTGTTAAAAAAATAGAACAAAAAGGCATGTGAACATAGCTGAATCAAATAACAACACATGAAACAGAAAACAATACGTGGTGCAATTTCCATGATTCTGGATTTTAAGGAACAGTTGTCCCACACACCAGGGTTTGCATTTGCAAACACAGTAGAATAAAAATAATTTCCTATTTCCTGGGACTGCTGTGTTTAATTTCTTCATTCCTACAGCAACGTATAGCATTTTCAAGGGCAGATTAGGCTTGGACTTCTAATGCAAAGAGAACATTTTTATATACCACAAAGGAGCAAAAAATAACCTCACTACTTTTCTGCTTTGTCAGTCATTTTTAGTAGTCAAAACCAGGGGGAGCGCAAGAAAGGTAAGCTGATGCAGATTTCAACTTTTGTCAGAGAGACACATCCAGATACGTACAGAACACAAGTAGCGCTTAACCTTACAGCCTAAACCAGAAATATTTTTGGTTAAAAAATTTGCTAATATACAAAGGAAGTGAGCACTGGAATTTGAAGAATGTGGGAGTAAATAGGTGCCTTTTGCCATGGAGAAAGGTGGAAAAACTTACTGGAAAAGAACTTCACTCATGAATGTTCAGTATGTCCTATCCAGTTATAATTTTTAATGTATTTTTTCATATTGGTTAAAAAAAGCCAGTTCCACTGTGCACTGTTCAAATGTTTCTGGAGTAAAATGCTTATCCTTATGTAACCTTCAGGAAAATAAAATAAAACAGTGCTAGACCAAAAAAGCCAAACCATGTATGCTCGGGGTCACCGCCACCCACTCAAGTAGCATCACACAGCTGTCACACCCTCAGTCCTGGGAGTCCGCAGAGCTATAGATTTGGCAGCCTGGGTAATAAATAGGCCAATACACCTGCCTCATCATCAAAGTAAAGAAAAAAAAAAAGTTGCTTAATTAGACAGTTTAGATTATTTATGATTTTCTGTTTAAGTATTTAATAGAGTTCTGTTCTCCTGTTTTAGATTTCATAAACACCTGCACTGGACCAGAAAACCTGAAATGAAGCTGTAACCAAGTCCCAGTAGTGACTCTGCATAGACGACCAAAGCCGTCACCAATGGCTAACCGAGCTGGTAGGTGTGAGCTGGGTATGGTCCATGGCAGGACCTGCTCCTTGATGGACACCTTGCAGCATCCCCCCATCCACCCCCCCGTCCATCTGCTCCACGGGCGAGTGATGCTGGTTCAGAGACAGGTCTCAAGCACTCGCACCTGTACAAATGAGAGGTGTCCGCTCTGGCAGGACAAAACGAACAGGCGAGGAGACAGGGAGACCAGCTTCTGGTCTGCTGCTGGTGGGCAGCCCGCCGTACCATCAGAGGTCACAGAGCTTGGTCATAAGCCAGTACGAGTTTAAATTTCCACTGACTTTAACAGGCCATGATTTTGCACACATCTTTATCAGTCTACATGCAGAGAGTATTTCTCCTTCCATATTTTTCGTGAACAAAATTTAAAATAGATTTATCCTGGCTACGTAGGTCCAAGAAGATTCATTTCAGTTCTCAAAGCTTAATAAAGAACTATTAAGTGCTAAATCAAGTATTGAAACCATATTTCTCGGCCAGATTTCACAGATGTATAGCATTTAATAACTTAAGAACTCTTTATTTCCTCTTACTGAATTTCTGTTTTCTTTAATTGTGGGAGTTAATTAACAAGAGCACAATAAAAGTGAAATGGTAACCCTTACTTAGGCAGCATTAGCAAACCAGTCACCCTGAAGTGGCATTTAAACTGCTTTACTTTCTCCCTGTGAAGCAGGAAACAATTGTTAACAGGGCAGCTGTAACTTCATGGAAAGCTTCATTTTTAATGTACTTTTTGGCATCGCTTAATTATTTTCAGTGTTATTTGAAGACATTTAGGAAGGATAACCTTTAGGAGCTGAGAAATCACATCTTTCTGACTTTACTATCACCCTGTCTGTGTGCAGAGCTGTGCGGTTTAAATTTAGATCACTCCAAAAGATAACTGTTCCTCTAGGCTCAATTTCACATTATTTTTCAAATAGCTTATTTAATTACTCTTTTAGTTATGTTCTGCCAGGGTGAGTGACCTTAGCTAATAATCAGTTATTTTTTAATAAATTTACTACCCCATTTAATTACATTTTTGTAATACTGTACTTGGAGTTATTGACTGGATTACCCTGCCCCAGCTAACATGTTTTCCCGCAAAGAAGAATGTAAAGGAGTGTGGAATAAGCCTTATTGCCATACTGGGGCAAAAAGTTGAAGAGCAGTTTATCTGTCAAATCAAAGTTCAAAGGCCAATGTGTTAATGCAGACTTAGTGTTTAGAGAAATACTGTGAGCCAGTCTTGAAAGAAACAAACACCAAGCTGCTTCATTGATGTTCACTTTGTTTGATGTAAGTTTTAATCTAAATGGGAAAGTTTTGCCTTCGTCTGTGATGTGCGGTTGGTGCGACCTCATCCCTGGAGGAGCAGAGTGAGTAATTGCCATCTGATGCCCAGAAAATGTTTATTTTACAATAAAAATAAAACAAGTTTGATAGAAGAAAACCATTCCCCCACCACCACTGCCAAACCGGCTGGGAGGATCCTCCGCAATTATCCTCTGCTCTCCCGAACCAGGCTGTGTGGCTTTTTCTCTCTTAATTCAATTCAGCACTCAGCTTTGATTTCGGAAATCCTATCATCATCGCGGCTTGTAAAGAGAGCACAAAAGTGAGCAAAGCCTGCTTTGAATTAGAGAATTACAGAGAAACGCTGCTAGTTTAGAACAATGTGAGCTTGTGATCTTTTTATCTTGGCTAGTGAGATCCCCAGCAACAGCTAGAGTATGTCCAGAGAGTGGGAACAAAGGTGCTTTAACCCTTTGGAGCCGAACCCAGCCTGCCGGGCAGGTTCTGGCAGCCAGAGCTCACTGCAGCTCGTCTGAACTGTGGGTGAGCTCCCTTCTCTCTTCAGCACGGACAAAAAAATCTCCACTGATTCTGTCTGCAGGATTTCCAGTTGGTTTGCACCTCCAAGGTAGCACAAATCCTGGAGGTAAAGGCAGAGAATCTGGCCGGCTGCCTGGATTCACAGCAGGGCACCAAGGACATCCCACCGACATAATGCACCCAGCTTCATCCTCAGCCTCCCAGGGCCGATCCCCGGGAATCGGGAGACAGCAAATCAGTCTCATTTGAAGAGAAGGTGAATATGCAGAGGCAAGCACCGTGCATATATGGTTCTCTCTTTCACTCTTTCTTTCCACCTCCTCTCCTGTAGGAGTTCATAGGCGTATGCTGCTTTCAATGAACTTTTCAAAGATAAAAGATTATGCGAGAGCTCTGCAAGTAAAATAGTCCCCATAAAGCCGGAACATCCGTAAGCTCATCCCTGCTCACCTTGCTGTCCCAAAAGGCACAGAGCTGGCCAGTGTGAGCACATGGCAAGAGAGGAGACCCAGTCATGGGACTCTGAAACTTGTTCATCTCATGTGAAGCTTGAACGGCTTCACATGAGAAATATCACCTCATGGCACCTCCCATCACATCAGTTCAGTGTCAAAGAATACAGGGATTTGGACTGTACACATGTCAAAATGTTAATACAACCAAAATTAACCTTCATTTCCTTTTATCAAGATATTACATTGGCAACTGCAGCAAAAAAAACCCCTACATCTAGTGAGATTTTTTTAAATCCTCTTAGAGTTATAAAATGGGTAGAGTTTAAAAAACTCTAAAGCACGAGTTTTCCTTTCTATTTCACATTTACTACCAAACAAAATCAGGAAATTATTTTCAGAGAGATTTATATTGTAGAACTGAACTTAGAAATTACATTTAGGCATTCTCTGAGAGTATATGCTGTAACGTAGCACAGAAATCCTGTGAGCCAGTATGGATTTGTAAAAAGTAAATCACACTTGACTAACCCAATTACATTTTTTAGTATAATTAATACAGAAGAGAACCAGAAGGCATAACTGTAGCTGGATCTCTAGAAATGTATTGAAAATTTCACATGATTTCAATTAGAGACCCATATATACTTTACTTCAGTAAAGAGGACTTTGAGTGAATGAAACAGGAATGAAATCATATGTCGAAATCAGATTGAAAAAAAAAAAAAAAAGACCATGCTTCATGGAAAGAAATTCTTGACTTCACAACATGCAAAGTCCACTTGGCATCTCTTTCCCAGTTTCCCCACTGCTGAGTCGGGCTGGGCAGCTCATCCTCACGGACTGGTTGGGCTCAAGCACTAATCCTTCCCCACAGTCATAGAATCATAGAATCTTCATGGTTGCAAAGGACCTTTGAGATCATTGAGTCCAACCATACACACATAAAAAAAACCCCCTACAATCTCTGCCCTTCAGAGCATGCCCTGAAGCGCCAAATCTACACGTTTCTTAAATACCTCTAGGGATGGTGACCCAACCACCTCCCTGGGCAGGCTGTTCCAGTGCCTGACCACTCCTTCAGTAAAGTAACTCTTCCTAATATCTAATCTAAACCTCCATTGCCGCAGCTTCAGACCGTTTCCTCTGGTCCTGTCATTATTCACCTGGGAGAAGATGCCAACACCCACCTCTCTGCACCCTCCTTTCAGGTAGCTGTAGAGGGCAATGAGGTCTCCCCTCAGCCTCCTCTTCTCCAAACTCAACATGCCCAGCTCCCTCAGCCTCTCCTCATGTGACTTGGTCTCCAGACCCCTCACCAGCTTGGTAGCTCTCCTCTGGACACGCTCCAGCACCTCAATGTCCCTCTGGTACAGAGGGGCCCAGAACTGAACACAGCACTCGAGGTGAGGCCTCACCAGTGCCAAGTACAGACGCATGATCACTTCCCTGCTCCTGCTGGCCACGCTATTCCTGGTGTCTTTTCATCCCCTGTAGTGACTCCACACCATGGACACAGGTGGAATCCCCCCTTCCACAACCCAATGACTTACCCAATGATTTTGACCTTGTTTCTCAGCTGAACTAATTCTTATATACCAAGTTTGCCTTCTGCTACCTATTGTGTTCCGCCTGGTATGAGGCTGTGTACCATTCAGAAAGTAATATTAATCTCTAAATCTGAGGAAAATAAACTAAGAGATTCCTAAAGAATTAACTCACCCTGCAAAACATTTATGAAGTCTGTAATCAAATTAAGCCCTAACAAATGCTTCAGAGGCACTTGAAAGCTTGCATGCATCTGACTTTTTTTCCAGCTAGACCAATAAAAGAAACTTGACTATGCAGATAAAACCTTTGCACAATACTGCATTGTAAAGCTCAATCAACCCAGCCTTTTTCTATACAAAGAAATACTAAAACCCATCATCATTCAATTGTAGTGGCACTCGCCCTAACTGATGACTGCTCTTGTTGCTGAAGCTAACAATAAACATTTGCTCATCAAAGGCTGCTCAGCTCATCTGCTTCCAGACATTATTTCCAGTTAAAATGTTGTCCTCGGAAAATAAGAAATTATTATGTGTACAGTACAAAGACAAATATGTGTGTATATGTGGGCTGTGCTCTGTGTAAGGTATATGTGTGTAAAGTAATAAATACAAATTTACTGACTTGGCATCTGACTTCGGTCCAGGCCGAGAGAGCACCGATGTTGGTTAGCACCTGGGCCACGAGCAGAATGTCTTCCCAAGGCTGCCCTGCTCTCCATGGAGACTCATGCAAATCCAATTTGTATACAGCTAATTAGGGATGGATATGGCCTCACTCTGTTTTCGGAGGCTGGTAAGAAACTTTAACATTCATCCCAGGACCACGCACTGCATTCACTGCTATCCCAAGCCAGAGGCTGGAATAGTCCTGGCAGTGGACTTGATGCTTGGTTAGTCCTGAGCACAGGGCTTTGGAGCACCAATTCTTATGGGAGAGCAAGTTCCACCCAAAGGTCCATCTCACCCCTCAATTGAGTTTCCAGGAGTTTGTCCATACACAAATTCAGCTCTTTTTTTCATTGCTAGCTAAGTTAATTCAATACAATGTGCATTTGTTACCAGCTTAAAGCATTAGACTGTGATTTTTTATAAGCTGACACTTTGTACAGTAAAGTAAAAGTAAAAAGCAATATGAATCAATGAAGTAATCCCTCCATCCTTAGAAAACAGCAGAGAAGTGATATTTACAATTCCCTTCTAGGAAATCTGCACACATCACGCTTGGTCTCAATTCAATAAGATTCAGAAGATGCCAGTTCCCAGAGCAAAACTCTGGACTGTGTAGGGGCAAAGGGAAATGCTGAGGAAACATTTTTATAAACCAGGGATTGTTATGAATTTCTGGTTAAGTCAGAGCTGTATTTGCCATGTGTGAGATCATTTCCAAAGACAGAGGAAGAGGGCAACTTTTTCAAAACCCATAATGACACATGACTTCAGAAACGCTCTGGCTTTTAGCTGCCTTGTTACCTGACCACATCCACCGAAGGCACTGCTATGTCACTGCCTGACTTCGTGAGCACCCCTGTTTGGCCATTAGACTTTCTGAAGCCATTGGAGCCCAAACGTCTAAGAGCTAAAAGACTACTCCAGCTGAAGCACAATAGTCAAATTATCTAAACACCCATTTAATTAAAGACAGTCCACTTGCAGTTTTAACATCTAGAAAGGAGGGCACCCATTTGAGATGTGAAGACCGGGGCTCACGCTCCTCTGTAATGGCTTCTAGATGTCAGCAGCATGACACCTATTGCATCCTCCGGGCTGTGAGTTACCCCTCTAAAACCTTCCCTACTCTGCGATGTGGGATAGGATACAGGACATGTGGAAGTTGATCTGTCTTGAGAAAGGGTGCCTTCAGACAGGTGAGGATCAAGGCCTAGAGTGCTGTTGGAGCCCTTATGGAGATCTACATCATCAAATGCTGTTTCTACTCTCTAGCTAGTTTCCTCTTTGGTTTCCGTATTATTTTAAGTCACTGGAGCTTGAAAGTCTGTCTTTGTCACAAAATACTGACCTCATTATAATAGACACTGTGTGCAAATTATCCACACTGAACAGCACCCATGGCTAATGTAAGTTAAATCTCAATCTACCAATCTTCTTAAATGCTGAATAAAACTTAGAAAGGCCCTACTTCAGCAACAGCAGTGGAATTACAGTCACAGACGTCTATAGATTACCTCTCCAGCCATGTCTATAGTAACACAAGCCAAAAGTAGCTGGAAGTTTGCACTTGAATTCTCCAGATGAAGAATGTCAATTTAATTGAACCCAGATGATACTGATAAGCAGAAACCCTCTCTGCTACAGTAGAGACCATTGAAAGCTGCAACCCCCAGCAGAGACAGTCTGCAGGAGATAAGGAATTCTTTTTGCTTGAACTTGGCCCATTTTCTTCCCTACCGTGATGAAATCCATGGCCAACCAACAGAGATGCAAGGAAATTTCCCTACAGCATAACAGGACTTGACAATCAAAAAAGTAACATAAACAATGAGCTTCTGACTCCTGGAGATACCAGGAATGCTAAAGTGGTTATGTCTGTCTCCTTACCTTTATAGCAGTGCTGGATTACAGTGGAGAAGGAACATCAGGGGCACAGATAAGTGGAAACATTCAGGCACTGCAACTCTCCTTTCCCAGTTCTGTTCCCAAACACTTTCTGCCCAATAGAGCTTCCCAACTTGATTTTTTGTCACGAATCAGCAGTATGATTAAATACTGGAGAACATTTGCTGGACTTTGTGAAAGGGAACAGCTCCATTGCCAGGTCATAGAGATCCAGGCAACACCAAAGCAGGTGCTTTTTTCCACAATTAAGGAAGCATGGTACAATACATTGTGAAGATGCATCTTCCTTGTTCCCCCTCACTCTGGATTAGGTACCTGGTTACAAGAATATCAGAATTACCAGTCACATTTTTTTCTCGTGGCAAGTTTTTAACTTCTAAAGTTTTTTCCTACTCTTTGCAGTGTTCCACAGCAGCAGCGAAGTTTGCTTCTCCTTTGTTACTAAAGGCATGATCCTCTCAGTATTCAGATCTCTCCAAGGGGACACTTGGCCATGGTTGCAAGGACAGATTCCTCTCCAACTTGTTCCACGAAACAACAGCTGTCTCAAGATCTTGGTGAAAAATTGAAACCTTACTATTATGTCTCAAGTGCAACATTTTCCATATACCTCTTCAAGGCTATCGGTATCCCTGAGCAGAAAGGACCCTGGCAGTTGACCTGGAGACTGAGTTGTCTCCTCAATGCAGTCTCCAAACCAAGAGCTTAAGGAGTCCAACATATTGTCCGATGACACCAAGCGCACAGAGTTAGATGATTTGGAAAGATCATGGTCTTACATATTACTTGACTTGAGGAAAGCATTCCTGGACAAAAGTAAAGTTAGGTTGTAGTAGGTTAGTGGATGGTTTATGTAAACTGTGAAGGACTTCTTTTACAACAGGATTCTGTGAGACCCCCCAAACTCAAAAAGAGGACAAGACCTGAGAGACACCAATGAAAGTCTTACAGTCACTGTTGTTGTAGGGGATACTCCTCTGGGTATCATTAAGAGACAGCTGGGTTTGGGGTTAGGACTAATGATTATAATATAGTCTGCAGAAAAAGCTACAAAAGACAAATAGATAGGAGAAGATGTAGAATCAATTTAGCAGACACCTTACATTTTCTTTTACTTTATGGCTATGTACCAAGTTAGGGTTTAAGGTTGGAGATTCAGAATAAAATTAATCTACAGTTTTTCATATCGCTGCATGCATGAGGATGAGCCCAGAGAGTTAAGGACAGGACTGCTATGAGTAGTGTTGAAGGTCTTGTTTAATTTTGTTGTGTGGATATGGGAAAGTATATCAAATAGAAATGTTTTAAGTAAAGACTGCTAGGCCAGAAAAGATAGGTAAAGGATTAGTATTATTTACACCCAAAAACTTTTTTTTTTTTTTTTTAGGTACCATAGACTAGTTTGCCAGGTACTTGTTAGTGCACAGTTCCAGAGTCCAGGCCAGCCAGACTCTCACACAGGAGTGGGTCAAGGGCATTTTAATGATTTTAAAATCTTAAGCATCTACAGTTGTTACAGAAATATCTTTGCAGGGCCCCAGAATATAACTAGAGAAAAAGTGTGGGGTCCTATGCCTCATGTTGCTTTTCAGTGAAGAGCTGGCAGTTTCTAACTCAAAGTTAGTGTCACAGTTAGAATTAGACTTCTAGAACCTAAAAATACAAACAGGTCATTTTTGTTACACCCTGAAGAGTCTACAAAAATGCAGTGAGGACTCATTTCCATGTTATAAATCTGGCCTCATGAGTGCACTTATGTTTGGGATTAGGACTGAGACAAGTAATCCAGATCCTGAAGACACAGGTAGGCACCTCTTGCTTCCTCATGCAGAAGCCAGAAGGGGTTGGCAGGGAGGATGGTACGAGTGAGCCTCTGAAAACCTCCAGATACTTTTAGTTTGGCGTACAAAGCAATGAGATGGTACGGGTCAAGACAGCTATTGGTTGTACTGAAGATACTATGAAGATACTACATTGCCTTTGACAATATAGATCAACATCTAGGTAATTTTAAAGTACAGATCAGTATCAGTCATGGAATGTAAAACTCTATAAATTAATTATTGCTGCATTCTGCAGAGTCTAGAAAGCAACTAATCTACTACTCAGCCTCGTTTAATTTTTATGTAATGGCAGGTCCCTGGGCACCCTACAACTTTGTATTAGGGATGAAGAACCAAAAGCACCTTGAAGAACAAACTGTTTTTGTTAAGCATCGAGAAAGATGGAAAGGTTGGGAGAAAAACTGAAGCAGAGGGGCTCTGGGCCTCTTATATTCTTTTTTGTTCTATGAGCCACTTCCTTTCTTTATGACTTAGAGATAGAATCAGGTTTTACTAGAAGAAAACACATCTAGACAAGCTCCATTTGCTGCGTCTTTCAGATCGCAGATCATTGTGGAGAAGAGTGGTACTATTCAGTGCTGTTTAATGTGGGGTTTCTGATCCCGAAGCCTTGCCGAATAGGTGGATATTAAACCTAGGTTTAGTGTTTAAGAAGCTAGGGGATCTACACACACTGCTCTAACAGTATCACACAGGGCTCAGACAGATATGGTGAAGACTAGTATTAGCAGCGTTCTCTGCCCTGTGTTGTCATTGAATATACGCAAGGGACAGACTGGGCTCAAGTTTCGGTTCTAGGACCTAATGCATTTCTCGGCATTGCTATTAAGATATATTGCAGTAAAAAGAGTACAAAATAGTGCTGTTGCTAGTGATGCTGAAGGCCTTGTGTTGTGTCTTGTTGGGTGATGTGCCACACGAGCCAGAGTACGCTTCAGGTTAAGGACCAGGTTGTGGTTAGTGTCAGACAACCCAACGCAGCCAGACAAGCTAGTCTTGCTGCACCCTGTAGGACACCGACACAGAACAGGACTGGGGTTAGTGCAGTTTTACAATTACCCCAGGGGCAGCGAGGGCCTGGGTTATGGTTAGAAAAACTATAGCAAACAGACAGTTTATTTTTGTAGCACCCTGAAAAGCCTGGGAAGCTGGGGATAGGACTGATGTTAGGAGGGTTTCCAGGGTTTGCCTCGTGAGTTAGAAGAAATGACCTGGCTACACATCATGTTGGGGATTTCAGGTGCTATGACCTAATGCACTTAAAAACTCTATTTTTGTGGTGTTCTCCAAGGCCCACAGTGTAAGACAATGCTGCAAATATATGAGTTGAAGGCCTTATGCTACCTCTGAACATCTGAATTACTGACTGGGTAAATAGGGCCAGAGATAGGGTTAAAGCTAGCACTATCATTACTGTGACTTTCTTCAGGGATGGAAAAGGAAGAGGGATTACTGGTGGTGTGAGGACCCTCTATGGTGTCGCAGGCTATGAACTACTGTTCTTCTACATTTCATGCTAAGATTATGATTTAGACTTACAGTTAGGACATAAAGCAGTCAGATGTATTATTTTCACTATGTCTAGGGCTATGTCTAGGAAGTTGGGGACTTTTTAAGAAAAGACTTCTGAAATTCAAATTTGACGCCCTATGTTACATTTTAAGGCAGCATTTTGTCCCATGAGAAATACGTCATTTTAAGGTTAGAGTCAGGGTTAGAGAAACTCATGGACTCAAGACTTACATTCACAGAGCTGTGATGGCCCAAGGATGATTGTTAGATGGATGGTGGGAGGGGTGCATTTGACTCCCTGACGACCTACCAGACTGAGAGAACCTTTTGTGGTCGGGGGATTAATGTAGCTAAAAGTATTAGTATGCATCCTGCAGACACTAAGGGAGAAGCAGCTAATAGTAGAGTTGAAGGGCATAGACTGACTCGTAGTTTCTGAACTCCTGTGTGGGTACACTTCAGGCTAGAATTAGGGTTACAGAGGCAAAATTGACATACAGGTTATTTTTGTTGCATCCTGCAGGTGGAGGAGCATCATGGGGAGGAGTAGTGTATGTGAGGTCCAGGAGCTTGTTTATGACTTTAAGTACCGTTTGGCTTCCTGGAGAGATCTCCCCTTGAGAGTATATTGTGATTTTCATAACAAAATCCCTTAAACCAAGGTGGGAGGTTTAGGATTGCATTTTAAGAAACTACAGCAGAGAGAAAATCTGCTCTTGCTGTGCTTTCTTCATTGTAGGAAGATGGGGACAGGATCTAGATAACCAAAAAGCTGCCTATCCCATGCAGTAAATAACAATACAAGGACCAGAGCTCTTGTTCCGATCAAAATTTTCTGTGTTTTGCAATACTGAAAAATAATAAACTTTCTGGCTGCACCTGGTTCTGTAAAACCACTCTGCTCCCTCCAGTTTTACCCCAAATCTCCACGCAAAACCAGCCTCAAATGCATTTAAGCAGGAGGTATTTCAGACTCAAACTAAGCTTCTCGGTCCTATCAGCTGCCTCCACCCGTACTGCCTGTAGCACGCAAGGTGGCACATCAAGACTTGGAGCCCAAAGGCAGGTGGATGGGGAGCAGTACCTTCCCTGAAATCATCACAGAGGGACTCGGGGCTGCCAAACACCTCTCCTCACCTCATCCTTCTGAGCTCTGCATGCACATCAAGAAAAACATGTTTGACTGCTTCCAGCTCCTCATCCCTACTCCCAACCAGAAGTCCCAGCCTGGGATGTACAAGGACTCTCCAGGTACATAGACACATCCCTACAGCCTTCAGCCCGTCACCAGGTTTTCACCCTCTGCCTGTCCCTTTCACCAGCACACAGGGAAGGCATTTGGGTCCCACAACCAATGCCGATCCATAAGCTCAGAAATAACCAAAAGGCCATCCCTGCCTGAAGTCATGATAAAAAGATCCTGCCCCTCAAATACCACTCCTCTCCATAAAAGCCTCCTAGCTCTGCTAGGAGGCAGGAGGAGGCATCAAGAATACTTTTTTTCACTTCTTGAACTCAAACATTAAACCTGACGTTAACTTAGCATATTCCCTCATTCCCAATGGGACTTTTCCTTGGAATATGAAAGACACTGGGTCATGCACAATAATGTAACAACTTCAGCCTCCAGAGCTTTCCCAAAGCCTTGTTGGTGCAGAGCAACTTAAGAAAAATGTCTCTAAATGCATTGGGACCTGCACCCCACAACCAAGGCAGTTATGTAGATAGGACCATGTCCTGCCTTACCTGAGTGTCTCTATCTTCTGTCCTTTCCTGCCTTTTTAGGAGCTGCAGGATGTAGCAAGGACAGCCCCTCTGGCTGCTTTAGCTTTTCTTCCTAGCTCTAACCACCACCCTGACAGTAGTAAATATACTCCAAGACAGCCCCAGCCTTAAGCCCATAAACAGATGTCTCTCTCACTCTGTGCCCTGCATAAAAACACTGTCTAGATGCTTTATATCCCCATATCCTAATTGTAATCCCATCCTTAACATCATAACTTCCCAGGGGACCATAAGCTATGTTAAAAGCCCAGATTCCCTTTAGTATGAATCCTCTCCCTATCTTTCTGGTCTGTGCAGGATACAGCTAGTATAACTTGTTTGACTGCCTCATTTTCTCTAACTCTAACCTGAAATGTATTGTGAAATGCAATTATATAGCAGGACACAACAGCCTTCACTCCCATAGTTTATTGCCAGAGTTTTACAGGATGCCTCAGTAAAAATGTCTTCAAATGCATTAACTTCTGCAATAAGAAATCTACCCCTAAAGTGATACCTAGCCCGTGGGGCCATCTCATTCCTGAAATCAGTTAAGTCAGAGAAGCAAAAGCAGCCAGACAGGTTATTCTTGTCACAACCTGCAGAGCCCAGAAAGGCAGTGAGAGGGCTGCTTTTAGTGGGGCATTGGCACTCACATCATGATTTACAGAAGCGGCCGGTTGCCTGGGTACAGAATCACAGAATCTTCAGAGTTGGAAGGGAAAGCTGTTTAGGAGTCCTGAGCCTAAAGTATTTTAGGACATCGTTACTGCAGTGGCTGGACAAGGAGATGGGATGTAAGAGGGACTGTAGAAGACTGAGCAGAGGGTCTCTTGCTGTTTGAACTGCTACCCTGGTACACTTCAGGTTGGGGTTGGGGTTGGGGTTAGGGTTTCAAAATCTAAAGCAGGCAGACAGGCTTTTCTTGCTGTATCAGACAGAGCACAGAAAGTCAGTGAGCAGACACTTGTTGGTAGGCTAGGTCCTTGTCTGACACTTTGAGATATTAACCTAATGATCCGTAATCTACCATAGTTCAAGTCATAATTATTGTAATACTTTACAGGGCCTATAAAGTAACATACAATTCTGCTACTAGGGGAGCTGGAGGCCATGCTCAGCCTCTGACAAAGTCAAAGCCCTGGCTAGGGAAGGGGTAGAGGTTGGTTCCCTTGTCTTTATGGTCAGGGACAGTATTAAGGACTTCTGTCTTGAGTTAACAGGAGTCAAAATTTGATTCTGTCCTTTATTTTAGGGACTATTTTCTGTGTATTTCATGATAGATCCAAGTGAGAGCCAAGGAATCTAAGGCATGCAGGAACCTTTTAATTGCTGAATGCCCCAGGGACATGAGAGCTGGGAAGAGACAGGGTGTGTGTGGGCATCAAGGTGGAATATTCTCTGTTATTGAAGGGCTTTTTTTCCTGGTTATAGTACGGTTGAGGGTGGGGTTTGTGTTAGCACACAGGGGTCAGTTGCTTTAAAAAAGTAACTGCTGTTGATGGCCTCCGTCTTACAAGGGGCATACTCCGTAAATGCTGAACTATTTTGTCTGTGATTGATTGTCTTCAATGGTGCCCTGACGGGCCCTGAGCAACCTGCTGAAGAGCAGCCGTCCCCCTGCCACCCCAGCCTCACTGCTCCCTTTGGAGCAGTGCAACCCCTGAGCAGAGCAACCACCGCAGCACGGGGGAGATGGGACAGGAGAAGTGTCTCCAGCCTTAGACACTTCAGGAAGCAGGTAGCAACAAATGTCTCCTTACCACGATAACCTGGTAAAGCCAATGTTTTCTTCCCCTGCGCCCATGCCTGCGGCTCTCTCGGTCCACCACGGGAAGCCCCTCTGGCCTTCTGCTTGGTGCGGATGACTGCTTCTGTGCTCCTCTCTCTGCACGTCTGCCTGTGGACTTGGTGATGTGTGTTAGACTTCCATTTCTGATTCTTGCAGGTCAGCAGGTAACCTTCATAAGTAAACGAGCATCCAAATTAAAGACAGGCGTGTTTCAACAAGGGAACTCAATCTGATTCCGAAGGTGAAAGATCAAGTTTATTAACTAAGCCACCCACCTCCCCACGAATATTACATGAATTAAAACCAGACTTCCTGGTGTTATATATGCAACGGCTGTCAACAGCATAAATTATGCCTGAAGAGGTTTTAGTTGCTCTTCTGAAAAATATGAAAACTTTGTCTTCTTTTGATTTTAGGGTTGCAAAGTTTTTTTTTTTAAATTTATGTGGACAATATCCTGTCTTCCACTTACAGACTTGGGCGGTTACAGTAAGCTGTCCCTTAAGGGCATATCCAAAGACTTGCAATATTTGTCAATGAAAAGACTTTTTTTGTTCTTTAAATGAGAAACCCTCCTTAAACTGGCCATTCAAAATGAGATAATATGCTCCAGCTACAGTCAACTCTGAAACCTACTGATAGGATAAATTTTTTTTTTAAAAAGCAAGACTTGAATTACCAGTTCCTTCATAATCATTAAGGACTTTAGATCCAGATAGCTTATGGCATTTCTCATACAAACACTAAGTGTTAAAAGTCAAAATGAACAGCTGATCTCGAGTATAATCTGTGTTGAAAGTTACTGCAGGGGCTAGAAAGGCTGACAGTTCATTTGCAGCACAAAGAGGAATTACCATACCATTCATGACAGACAAAGTTTGAACTAATAAGAAAGAAATTACCTTCTCTCCCGTAGTTGTACTGATGAGGCATCTTTTCACAGTACTTCCTTGAATGGAGATGAGCATTATTGACTTAATTCAGTTCAGGCTGGTGTAAATCAGGACTAATTCGATTTTAATCAGTGGCGTTAGGATAATACAAATAAGTTCCTCGTTATATTCTCCCTGTGATCAAATTACTGCATGTGAGCTTCAGCATGTAATAATTTGTTCTAGGTCCCCCATCAGTGCTTAGAGTAAAAGGTCATAACAATAAATGTAAAGCCTCCCACCAGAATTAACCTGCTAAGCTGCTTATTATGGCAAGGCTCACATATACTTTGTACTTGGCATGGAGGAGAGGTCACAAGATGTGTCGAAATTTTTCTGGAGAAATAGCGAGCCATTAACAGTAGTTCCCTGGTTCTTTCTTCAGGAATCTTGACAAAATTAAAAACAGCAATCAGCATTTATTTAGTTTTTTATTTGAAAAGAAAATCACTGATCAACCCAATTGCAGCTGGGTGAATGGACAATTAGTCATTGAGTGGATTAATTTTACATGTGCGCTTGTGAATTATCTGAAAACAAAGCGAAATCCAGAAATGTATTCATTCATTAGTACTACTCACTATTACTTGCAAAAACATTCTGTGAAAGCATTACTCCACTCTAGAGTGATAAAAGCCATCCTGAGCCATAGAGACCACCTGAACGAGCGCATGCTAGAGACACAAATGCAACACCCACCTGACCTACCAGGTCTTTATAAAATCACTTCCCCACTAAATTCTGGGTAGTTTTGATCCTTATATATATACTTCTGCACCTTTTCATTGGAACGCTACTTTGGGCACATGGGCAAAATGGCTGGAGTGCTGCCACCTCCCCAGCCACTCAGTGTTGCCGACTCCAGCGTCCACTTCAGGGGAAGTTTTCGTGTATGGAGGTCTTGTCTCTGATCTTTAATTTCATTTTTGAAATGAGCCATACACAACAGAAATACTCTTACAGACTTACCTCTGGGTGTAGAAGTGTTTTGTTTGCAGGCAGATATTAAAAATGACCCTGAGCTCCCAGAACTCATGGGGAACTTTCTGAAGTTCTAGTGATGCAGATTGAGTGACATCACACGGGACCGCAGTGAGCGAGGGATGTCCATCGTACAGGCACATGCACGTCTATGAGGGTCAACAGCAGAACTTTCACAAATATCCAGAAGTGTGCACTTGCACTTTTTGGATGTGGCTGTGGGACTCCATAAGAACTTCAGACCCCTCATTTTGACTTGTGTGTGCATAACGAATGCATGACACAGAGACACAAATGTCCTTTATCCAAACAAACCTGAGCAGGGTCCAACAAGGCCATGGTTTTCTCCTCGCTGGGTGCAGAGGGAGAGCTGGCAGCACCAAAACCCGCATCTCCCAGTGCCGCAGTAGGAACAAGCAAGAGGCACGGGGGTTACGGGACATTCTCAGCGCTGCCTGAAATCGCTGTCAAGGCGAACAAAAGGAAACTGTTGGGAAACGCCGAGCCCGGCGTCCCAGCAGAGCTGGCCGGGTTTGCTGGCGTCGTGGTGGGGCTCTATCCCCACCCACACATCACAGACTGGCACCGCGGCGTCCCCAAGAAGAATATACCCGTTTCTTAATGAGAAATTCAGTGATTTATCTGATAAGGCAGCAATTATCTGAAGACAATATCATCATTTGTGGGTAGGAAGCCGTCCTCCGTCACGCCAGGGATGTGACCAAACACAGTACATGTTTTACTTTGGACTGAGCGTTCCCTTTCATCTAGATTGTGGCTTCCTTTCACAACTGTAGCTGGCTTGCATAAAGCTACCTTTCATCTGATTTCCTAATAAATAAGTTTTTAAATTCACATGGGGTCAGTCGCTGGTGACTAGAATATTTTCTGCAGGAACGTGTCAGAGCAGGTATATAATACACCTCCTACAACATGCCCTGATAAAGAATGAACCCTACAGGAGTATATCACAACGGCACATCTCAAACACTGCAAATTGGCTGCGAGTGCCCTTCCTCCCGTATCACCTCCACACTGCAGAAGTGAGCTGCGGGGAGATCCCAGACATCTGATTTCTCCCATAGCTGTGGTCATTGTTTTTAAAGGTGCTTAATTCCTCTGGAGGAAAAGGGTAAAGCTCTAATTCCTATAAAAATCTGCTTCTGAACTCTTGAAAATGGGAATATTTTTTCCTGCTGGGAAAGCGGTAGCAGCTTTAGAGCCCATTCATCTGCATCTGCTGGGAACATCAGCATGTGCTCATCTGTCCTCCTTCAAGCCAAGGTGGGTCTTTGCCTCCTTCTAGGCTGTAGGTAATCATAGTTCTTTACATCAGTGTCTATAGGTGAGCAGACCTTGTAGGCCCTTGGGGTGAAGGGCAGCATCCGCTTGCTTTAAGTCCAGCGTGCATTTAAGTGATTTGCAGGACTGAGATGGCTCAGAGTCCTGCAGAACTGAGTCAACATCCAGTCATCATCCCGCAGTTACACTTTTGGTCCCTTTATTACAATGAAGTAGTGGCTCTTCTTAATCTATTTCAAACCATACAGCACATAATCCTTAAAGAACATAATACAAATCCCATTGATTCCAGTGCAGATGATGCAGTCTTTATCACAGAATACGACTATATACAGAGCTGGAAGATACATGGCTTTGAAGTAATCTTTAATAAATATATTTACTTGCTGCTACTTAAGAAAAATCCCTACCATCAGATCTTAATCTCCTCCCGCAGAAAACAAAGAGCAGATTTTTCAGTTTCGCCTGTTTCTTAGCTGCTTTTACCAACGCACTGGCATTAGTTTAGAAGACGACTGTCCTACTAAGCATGACTATCCTTTTTAAAGAAAAATTGCTAGGGGCGACTTAGAACAGGCTCAAAGAGGGTAGAGAGGGAGATGGGGAAAGAAGAGAATTGCTTTTGTTTTGATCCATTGCCCTCACAGTCCCTCAAATCCTCTTTGATTTAACTTCTTAGACTGCTTTCACCGTCCTAAACAGCCAGAATCACATCCTGATTTCTCCCATGTCAGCAGTAATACTAAAACTGAACCACAGCAACCACTTTTATCTCTATTGCAATTTTTTAATATACATTACAACGTTGCTATGATGCAACTCTATAGGTTATGGCAGAACAGTTGTCCAAACTGCCCGGCAGACATTAACTCTGATACTGGGCTTTCCCCACATGTGATTTCCATATGTTGGAACAACAGGACATCACAGTTTGGAGCCTCTCCTGCATCCAATGTGTACAGTTTGGAAGGTATTCTAGCCCTTAAAATCTGTATTAACTCAGTGTTAAGTCTAAGATTGCATCATAGCTTTGGGGTAAAATATTACAGAAATACTATTATTAGCCCCAGACAGGCAACCCAAATCTAGGAAATTGTGATTAAACATTAAAAAATAGACTGAAAAGAAAAAGATACACAAAGGCACAAAGGCACAATGAGGCACCAAAATAACCCTTTTTAGAGTAATACTACGTGAGGACTGAACAGTAATGATTAGCTCCTTGTTCGCAGTCTCTAAATTTTTGAGACATCTGATTTTTTTCTTAATCATGTCACTCAAGAACAAATACAAATGCTGCAAGCTTGTCAGGATGGACACATAACAGGAGAAAAATGAGGAGTAAAAATACTCCAAGTGTCTTCAGGAAGGATTAGGTCTATCCTGGAACAGCACACACCTGGGATTGCTCCATATAGGCAGTTTATAATCTTATTCTCAGGAAGCTGCTGAGAGATATTAGCGGGCAGGAGGGGAAGTACTTCATACTCAAGCGACTGAATAACATTTTGCTTGTATTGAGGCACAGCCCAGAGCTGCAATTTATCCATATCAGGGCTGACAAGCCTTGGGGTTTCTTTTTCATTATTGCATCTGTTACGCTTGTGGCAGAGACGCTGAACAGCGTCGGCTCCCCATATATTAAGAAATGTACAAATGCAAAAGTAGACAAGGTCCATGTGCCCAAGATCTTACAGCTTGAGGAAAGATTAGCTTAGAAAAGCAGATTTTTAAAGCTAGGGACCAAAGCATTATCTTAAATGCAAAGACTCTTGCAGCTGTTGGAATCACCACTGTTACAGGGGCATTTTTTTTCATGTCCTGGAGTCAGCAAAGGCAAGGCTGAAATGGGAAACTTGAAATGGGTCCCTTTCAGTGAAGACGTGCAGACACTTAATCGCCTGCCCAAGTACCCCCTGGGCAATACAGCAGGACATTGTCAGACTGACTCCTTTCCTTGCACCTTCTCCTCTTCCGCCAGTGCCAGTGCTATAGATATGAGAGGAGATAATCAAGACAGTAGCTCTACCACTGCTCAAATCCCCTATGGAAGAAGGAGTCAGCAAGGGGCTGCAGCAGAGCTTGGGAAAACCCTAACCATGACCCTGGTGCGATCACAGCATGGGAAGAGCTGTCTTACACCATGAGCTTACATCATGGTGAATGGGAAGGCAATCTGGTGCATCTAAGATCA
Organism: Chroicocephalus ridibundus; assembly: GCF_963924245.1. NCBI lineage: Eukaryota > Metazoa > Chordata > Aves > Charadriiformes > Laridae > Chroicocephalus > Chroicocephalus ridibundus. The sequence goes on from NC_086285.1 coordinate 17,715,455, forward strand.
CTTTAAGTAGTGAAAAAATTGAAAAATGTTTCGGTACAAGGTATGGAGCTCTGTACTGCTATCAGAAGCCCATGCTCCATTTTGTAGCTCCTCTTACCAACCCCCCTGGAAGCAAAGAAGCAGTTTATAGGATTAGTAAAAATAATTGTTTTCCAGAACTTTTTGAACCACTGTTTGCATGGGTTTTTCTAACTGTGTCCACACTTCAGCTTTTGCTGGCATTGTTATTACAGAAGGGGCTGGGAACAACAACATTTTAAAGAATAAAGGAGGCTTCGGTTGCAAAAGCATTTCCCACAGCTGCCTAGTTGGTACAGCAGTGCCCCAGGCTGCAGTTAGGAGAGCATTTTCCGTAACAGTAAAGCTTGTTTAAGAAGCTCTTGCCCCTGGCCTGTTGTTTCTGTCCTTGTGCTATATTTCAGCATCTTTTTGCTTGCATCAGTGCAACTGTTTGTTAAACCGTGCCATAATGCAAATCATGGAAATGATCTGAATTAAGAAACTGTCCAAGAAAAAGATGTGGGCTTGTGGGGGTTGTTTTTCTCTTTAATGCATGGTTGAGAAAGCCCGGCGAACAGTAGAGTGGCACAATGAAGGAGGCAGTGAACTGTAGTGCAGGCAGGAAGAATGGCATCTGGGAGCAGGCATTTTTCAAACAGCTTTGCTCACAGAGAAACCACCTGTGTAATTGAAGTGTAAGATGCACAAGCACCACGGGCTGTGCCCTGCTCTGGGGTAGCCCTTCTGCTCATCCATCCTCCTCTCTGGCCATTTCACCCACTGTGGGTTTGGGAGGGGATGCTCAGATGCCATGAGCTAGCTGTCTTCCACCAGTTTCTTCAGGAGGTTTTATGTTTTTATTTTCACCACTCCAGGTGTTCATGTAAAAGGGAAATGGAATTCACGCTTTGGTTTTTGTGATATTTTCCTTTTCAAACTCAAGTTCCCCGAGAGAACCTTAACTCTACCAGGCCCCTAAGCCCAGCCTAATCCCACTGTAGATAATATCTATCTAATGGCCTGAAAAGGAACGCCAGAAGGGTGCCAGTAAGAGCTTCTCTGTCACGTCAACAAGACACCCAATAAAACCATGCAGACAGAATTGACAAGATATTAAAAAACAACAAAACAAACCCATTTTCAGACCTTCTTTACACGCAGAATAAAGAAGCAACAGAATGCAAAATCAGTGTATCTCTTTCCTCCACAGGTCATCTTTAAAACTGGTATCTTGTCAGTTAGATTAGTGATGAAAAGGAAATAGAAATATGATACCAGCTGGATTGCAGGGAGGTGATAGTAAGAGTCCGCTGCTTATTCATGATGGGTTAATTTGCAAGAGAAAAGACTTCTCTCTGAATGGCCCTCATGATAGTCTTGTGAGAATAAACAACAGACAGAGTGGAGCCCATCTGGGATTTTACCAGTCAGACTCTCTCAGGGCAAAGACCTTGTATTGCCTTAAAATATTAACTTGAAAGACAGTTTGACTCTTGCAGAAACCATATCGCATGTATTAAGCTGGAATTGCATATAACATTATGTCATTTTTATCAGTTACTTCACAACTGTGTATTTTGTTCCTGCATCCAACGCATTAAAGTTCATTAATTTAATTTCATCTTATCAAGCAGGAGCTGAACAGATGCTCAGTGAAGATGAGGAGAAGAAAACAAAAAGCTTTTTCACTCTAGGGGCTCTGCTGTATGTCATGGGTGCTTACACAGGCTCACAAATCACTGGTGATAAAATAGATGCCTACTGCAAACCAAAGACATCAGCCTGAGAAGGGGGAGCCGAAAAGCCAACTGTGTCTGACAGTAGCCAGAACGAACTTTAAACCAGTTGTTTGCTGTCATATAAAATCTCCATACTGGAGTCATAACTTTTATTATTTATTCATACTTGCAGAGTAGTGCTGCTACAGCGACTGTGAAAGAGGACTATCACGTAGAAACACCGCAGCGGGCGTGCTGGACACCCAGGCTTACAATCCAAACACGCTTACATATTTTCACTGAACACAGAACTGCAGCATTTTCCTACACAAGCCGCAGCGATACCCTTCGAAAACAAGCTTGCTTCTTTGGTGTTTTATCAACAAATAGTGAACATGTTTTTCATATTAATAAGAAACCGGATATTTCTCTATCCAAAACCCTTTAAAGAATTCCTGCCCTCATTTAACTGGCTGCAATCTGTGCAGAGGGAGTCTTGACAGGACAACCACAATGGACTAGATATTTCTTGATATTAATATTTTCAAGAGTGACAGTTAAATATTTCAGTTAAACTGCATCACCCTAAAATGAGATGGCTTTTAACAACTCGAGATCAAAAGCACCAGCAACAGAGAAAACCAGGAAATTTTAATTCTAGGAACGAAATTCACATCAAAGGATGCTGTGCTTCCATTTCGTCATGATAGCTTAAACAAAGGAGATAAATCCAGGCCATTCGCTGCTCTGGATTTCAAACAGGATTTATTGATTTTAAGAAACTTGAGGCATTAATACATGACATAGTCTGCCAAAGGTGCACCACAAGACTATGCTTGTTCTCTGGTTCTGCCCTTCAATGTGCATGTAAGTTTCTAAAAACATTCTATTTTACTTTATTACCAGGACACACCATGTGTCCATCTTACTCCAAATTCAGGTCTCTGGCCATGGCAAGGAACAGGTGCTTCTAATAAGATTAAAACAGAGCAAGTATAGGCCAGTTCTTCCACTAGAGAGGAACCATAAGAAACTTCTTAGTCCGGAGGCTAACCTTATTTAAAGGCTACTGACAAGCTATGAAATCATTAATCTAGGTTGAGGGGAAGGGAAATTTTTTATACCTTTGGAAAAGTATAAAACCCACTCACATCTCAGCTTTTTGAGGATTCCCCTATAATTAGGAATAAAGGCTGGGGTCTCCACAGAGTCTGTATCTCCCAGAGCACACCACAACTAACCCATTGTGCACATTACTTGGCAAGAAATGCCTCAAGACATCCCAGGAGTTTGGAAGGCAGGCTTGCTCATCTTTAGAAATGGCACCGATATAACTTAGAAATAGCACCGATATAACTTAGAAATAGCTGAGCTGGTCCAATGCCCTGTCTCTTGGCAAGGCACCGATACAGCCAGATGGCTGCTGGTACCAGGATATCTCAGCCAAAATCAGATGGGGAATCTCTGCTGAACTGCATCTGAATTGCATTTAGTGCTCACATCAAAAGTTTTACTGATAACATTCAATAAATATTTTTAGGGAACACTTTAATAAACAGTTTTATATATTTTTTTATATACATATATATAATTTTTGCAAATCTGACAGCAAGTATTTTCTTTCCCCCGTAGCACCAATGCCCAGTGGACCCAAAGAAACCAACCAGCGCTGCATGACTCTCTGGGCTCACTTATCTCACGGATGCAGGAGCCATGCCATAGAGGACAGGCATGGGCTGGGCATTGGGAGACCAGGATCCTTGGGTAGCTCAGCGCTGATTCATTGTGGCCTCGGGAAGCCACTCATTCTCCCTCTGCATCACTGTTTCCAGCTGGTGAGTGGAGATAATGTTGTTTACCCATATTCATAAAGTGGTCTGACTGATGAAGGTGGAAAAACACTCATAAACTATCATGCTGAAGATGCATTCCCCAAACCTAGGGAAAATACAGAGATAAACCAGATGTTATTGATGGTCTGACTGCTCTTGGAAAGATTTCTTAGAGTGATGTGATCAGATATGACAGTAGACGAAAATGAAATAAAACAGAAGCTAGTAAAATATTAGGGGTGACAACAACACAAAGCGACAACAACTAGCCTGTAGGAACAGAAAGTTGCTCGTTGCCGATGGCTGCAAAATTGGCTAGCAAAATGCCCAAGGAAATGTTGAGTAGATGAACATTCATTTGCCTTGAGTGCCTACAGTTCATCGATTTTAATTTAGCAGCATTCACAAGAAGTCATTTTTGGTTTATTCTCCCATCAATTTATTTGAACCACTATGTCTTTAAAGTCAACCAAATGTAATAAAAGGATATTTTCCAGCATATATTGTTGCAACAAAGAAGAGAACAGTGGAACACATTTTTCCCAAACCATTTACTAGTCTCCAGGGAGATATAATTTCCTTTCAAACTGAACTACATTTCAATTCATAGGACATTTTTATTAGCCATTTTGGACTAAGTAATTGACTCTTTTGGAAGCAGTTCCCTCATTGTTGCAATACCAATTAGTCAACGAAATATCATAAGGTAAAGTGAGAAACTGACAAGATACGCATCTGCTGCTGCTCGGCACTTCAAATAAAACTCCCCTTCTTTGACTCAGCTGCTTAGCTGATACTCACAACTTCATATCACCGTATCTAAATGAGCAACAATTCCTTTCTTTATGTGGAACTGTGGAAAATACCGCTATGTGAAAAAGTCAACGAGAGCATTCCCACCCTGAGCAGGTAGGAGCATGGTGTAAAGCAGGAGGAGACTGCTATATGCCATGGTGAGTGGACTTCTTCTGAAAGCAGATGCAGTAATTCACACTAGTCCACAGAAGGGACAAGTGTTTACTTCAACACGAAGCTGCGACTCAAGGATGCTGGTATCTTGCAGGTTTGGGGGACAAATGCAGTAAATACCTGGTTCCCTTGAGATGCAGTACTCTGGATCATCACAGCTGCTGCTGACGCAGGGAAAAATAATAGAAGATGAAGGTATGGCAGATGGAGTTCTTCAGAAGAAAACGAGTGAACAAACAGAAGGTGGAGCCTCTGGCCCCACCAGCTACATCCACTGAGTCTGCTTTGTGTAACTGCAACTGCACAAAACCACCACTACACA